>NC_140771.1:244424994-245667222 GCF_044657685.1 Stegodyphus dumicola
AACCGAGCTTCCTTAGTGGAAAGCGATTTTGTTCAGCGACTTTACATTATTATAATTTTTAAAACAGAGGTTAAGTTTTTATTCTGGGACGGAAAAAAAGGTGTTAGAAGAAATTATTTATTCGTGACTGAAGAAACGGAATTTTTTAATTATGTATTTAATTTATAAATATGATTTTTAAATCGATAAAAAATTAATTGAATTAATTTAGTCTTATCTCTGCAATTTAATTAAAATTTGAAATCAATAAGACTATTTTTAATTTTCCCTATTCAGAACCTCACTTAAAAATGCATAAGTTTATATGTTATAAAATGTATAATAAACTGAAATCAGGAAAATAAACCATATAATTTTTTTTTTTGTTTAAATAAATATAAAAGAAAAATATTGAAATATAAAATTATTTCTCCAAGTTCTTGATAGTATAATGAGCATCAGCAGTATCTATTACATTAAAAATATTATTGGGCTCTGTAAATAGAGCCTATTTATAAAATCGGAAGGCCAAAGCGAAACCTGTTACACGGGCCGCCTCTTTCTAAATTTTTCAGCCCACCAGCGGCCGAGCGGTAAAGTCGCTGAACAGTGGTAGTTCGGTCCGAGGTTCGAATCCCGCGAACGGGCTGGCTGCATGAGTGTTTTCGTGGTTTTCCTCATGTGTAACGTGTATACGAGCCAGCTTCCCTTAGAAAGTCCTCTACGAAGGCCTCCCTCCACTTAGGCGAGATAGCCCTCGAGGCTTTGCCGTAATTAAATAACCTAACCTCTAAATTTTTCAATGTCGTAGATGTTATGAATGCAAATTATACCTCATATGAAACTTTATAATTTAATATTTTTTATTCAAAGATATTTAACGAACATCTATATTTCACCTTTTTCGCACATTTCTTCTCATGTGTAAAAAAGGTATTGGCATATACCAGATTCAGTAGCATGTACCAGGTATAAAGGTTCAGTGCGTATTCGCCAAAATATAAATTTATTAATTTCCTTACCAAAATCCTGTTTTCTTAAAACTAACTTTAGAAAAAAGAAGGGGGCGGAAGAAGAAACTAAAGAATTTTTATTGATTTTATTATAAAGTTATTGAGATATGACCGAATTAATGCAGTTAAATTACTTACAATTCAATGATCATGTATATGAATGAAAAGTTGAATTAAAAACTTCTGCTGCTTTGAAAGGAAAAAAAATATATATACTTCTGATAAGTTCTTCTAATTTTATATCTTAAAAAAATTTAAATAAAATTATATTAAATTAAATTTAAAGAAATCTGAAAGCTTACAGATTTTACATTACACCCAAAGGGGCATTTTTTTTAACCTTTTGTGCTTTACCTTTATTTATTAAATAAAACACTGCACTGAAACCATAAAATTCAATTCAAAAAATTCAGTTATGCACTTAAACCATAAAACTCAATTCAACAGCAATATCGCAAAGTAATTTTAAAATGAACCTATCTTTAGAATTTCCGATACACAGTCTCGCGTGCTGGAGATAAAAAGGCTTTTTTTCCCCATACAGTATTGCCATTGCTCGCTTCGAAATCGTGGAGTGTGTTAATCAAAAATTCGTTTAAAGTATTACAAAAATATGAAATCGATAATAAAACAAATTCCAGATTCAAAATTAGGGTTTCCACATTCAGTGGAAGATTATGTTATTCAAAATTTGATGTCTGTAGGTACCGCTGTTTTATCACAATGCGAGAAACATACATACGTTTATGCGGATGCTTCGTTATTTAATTTCTTTAGATATAACACAGGGCGATAATATTTGGTGGCAACAATTTAAAAAGTGAACCAACATTTAAAGTTTTCAACGCAAAATGCCAAAACGAAATTAATAATCCTTCTGGACTAATACCATTTGGACTAAAAAACACAAAATTTCACAAATTTTAAGCATGTTATATATTTAACATTCAATAGGATATTAGATTTATTTATTCATAGGATATTATATATAGTTTACATAATTTAAATTTAGAAGGATTTGGGAGTTCATTTAAAAATGGAGGCCTGGGACATTTGGCATGTTTCCCTGCTCAAATTAGTCTCTGTGAGAAATTTTACCCGAGGCTTTCAATTTTATGATTCACTCCCTGTTGATTACAACTAAAATCCAATTAAAAAAAGCAAAAGAAATGTATTTTTAAAAAGTCACTTACTGTGATCATAAATCCATGCCATGTAATCCATAATGTTACATTTAATCTCTGATGGGTGATATTTCTGTTATCTGTTACACTTGTTGCACTATAAGCCAACTTGGACATTCCGGAGATGTTCCCATGACGACCGTTAAGAACAAACTGCTGACCGTACGTACCTGCTTCCAAAAGTTTTCGCAAAGGGTTCACTGACCGGCCGAGGGAAAGGGGTCAGAGTTCAAGAAGAAGGAAAGGGGAGAACCAAAACAACATCGAGAAGTAAAAGCCACCCCATTTGGGTCTGGGCTGCAAGTGGCTATGCTTTCTAGCGATGGAACCGTGGGAGGGGTTGGGTTCGCCATCAACGGGAAGTTCTTACCCCGCTCCATGCCTCTCGCTCTGTCTGTCTGTCTGTCTGTCTGGATGCTGTTAACCGTTTCGACATGGCATTCCAACGTATTGTGGCTGCTGAAAGTTTTATTTTTCTAGCAGAGGAGTAATCGTCTTGTTTTTCGGACTAAGTGCCCCTTTTCCCAATCCTGGACGAGTCCGTTGACTTTTTCAACGTCATGAGGACACAGTACTCTCATGTACAACTCCGAGAAAGCGGATTTTTTATTTTTCTCTCCTCATGTGTATTTTTATCCCTACTAATCACACTTTTATGCCGTTGCGCTAAAATTCAAATGCAAATTTATGCAAAAGAATTATTTTCATCTTCGTAATATAATATAATTCGACATGGAATTATACACAAATTCGAAGAAACTGCAAATAAAGTGCATAGTTAGTTCGTTACATGCTGTTACGTTGCCCCAAAAGGTAAATAAATAATTAAAAAAATTAATTAGGTAGTAGTAACACAAATAAATGACCCATTTTGGTCAAATATGAAATATAATTGATTAAAATTATTTTTCATAGTTCTATAAATATTTTTTCTGATTTTGTATAAATATTCCCAACTGGGAATATAAAAGTGTAAACTATAAAGTACAAGCAATAGATCCGCTAAATGTTACAGAAATCCTCCTAACATAATAGGCAAATATTATGTAACCGTATATGTTATGTACTTTTATTTCTCAATTATTACAGTATAGATATTGAAAAGGTTTTAGTTTCATTTAAAAACAGAGGAAAATAAATGTGCGTTATCTGGATTTTTAACGAAATCCCTGTTCCGAAACACCTCTTATTTATAGCACAGTCAACATAACAATTATTAGATATAAAATATTACGAAAAGTATAAGTTTAATTCTCAGATTTTTCAAGCCGAATTTTCGGTTGTGTTTCAGATTATTCAGTATTCTTCCTAAAACCTGCAGAGTTTACAGAAAAAAAATTTGTGTAAAATTACGAAACTTAAATAAGTTAAATTAAGTAAAATTAAAATATAATATCGAAGGATTCAGGATTAGGTTCACTGGAACTCTAGTCAACCAGAATTTAAACCCCAGTTATCCGGTTTTTCGTAATAAACGATCACTTTGCTCATCTGTATATTGTACTACCATTTAAAAACAACAACTCTGTTATAACAAAGTTACTAATTAGTAAAAGAATTCACATATGGGCTAAGAAACAAGATAGCAGCAGAGTTTCAGTGTAAATAGTATGAATTCTAGTTACGGTATTTTCCGGCGTATAACGCTTACCGGTATATGAACCTGTATCTATAATTTCAAGCTGCATTAAAAATTTTTTTAGGTATATTCGCCATATAACGAGCACCCAGTTCTTCACGAAGAAACCTGAAAGATACATGTGCAATTCCCTAATCTTTTGGGGTCACTTACTCGAAGGTCTTAGCCTTCGTATACTGATTTCATAAGGGGAATAATATACGTGTGGGTCAAATGACTGAGGAAGTAAATATTCCTGCGAAGAGGGTGGATTGTATTCAATGCAAGTGTCCAAAAGAATGCTATTGTATGATTTCGAGAAAATCGGGCTCTAATTTGGAGTTAGAGTGCACTTTAAGGGGAGTTAGAACCCCAAAATCTTTTAAAAAAATGTGATTTCGGATTTTTGCATTTTCAAATTCTCTACACTTTTATCTTTCTAAAAATACCATTCTTTAATCTCTATGAAAATTAGAACTGTAAAAAAATCCAGTTTTAATTTGTCATCTACTGCTTTGATCAATGAGGATTTTTACATAAAAACGCGTTTTTCTCCAAACGTGATTTTTTTGTATTCGATGTACCTTTTCTCAGGAACTACTGCTCACAGGTATCTAAACTTTTTATGGCTTATTTATTAGGTTTCCTAATATTTACTGAAATGAGTTTTTTGTAATAAACTTAGAAAAAAAAATTAATTTTTTTGTGTGAGAAAAGTGCTAAATTTTACTATGCCTAACAAAATATCCTGTAATATACTCTAAAATTCAAAATGTTTCTAAAGCTCATTTCAGTATAATCAGATAGGTATACTTTAATTACAGAAAAAATTTCAAGCTTGTATCTACAGCAGATTTTGAGAAAAGGTACATCGAAAATGGCCAATTTAACATTGTCGGTATAGGGGTTTCTGATATCTCTTAAATCTGAATGAATTCGTGGAATTAGGAGTTAGACGTGTTGAAAGCTCCATACACGAGGGGAAGAAAAATGAAATCAGAATAATTAATATGCCAAAGAATAAATATGCTTTGAGTAAAGGAATAACAAAATGGCCTTTCCCAGAAGAAAGTATTGCGAACGATCTCACGGGATTCTATTTGCCCATATTGCATTAAGGTATCCGACCTCGTACAAAAGACGATTTTCGGTCAAAATTTCGATTTTTAATTTATTACATCATCTTAAAGAATACATCTTTAGCTATCAAATACACGTTTTTGCTTGTTGATAGGTTAATTAGAACTGAAGTTATAAGCATTTTTCTGTAACTGAATAAACCGGAAGTTCCAATATTCTGGGCCGGAAGTGAGCGTTTAAATAGATATACCTATTTAGAAACCTTATTTATCATCAATATTTTGTAAATTATAAACCTGCGTACTAAGTTTAGATATTTTGTAATACATTTTAAGCATCTGGTGTTATATTTTTCTTTTAATTTCGTATTTAGTTTGGCGCAGAGGGTATTCGACGTTGAATGTATGTGTTGCTGCTTTGTCGATTAGCGTTGACAAAGTGCTTGATTTGAAAGCTATGTCACATTTTTGCATCATTTGCAACAAAATAAACAGAATGGCATGCAATCTTCAGCACGACATATGTAAAGCGTAACATAATTGTTCTGCAAATTATAAAGAAGCAGCTTCGGGTATGGAAGCAGTTGGTGCTTATCCCCTGTTTGAATGATCTATTACATTACGAAAGCTGAAGTACACGGACTATTATACGAGGATGGGGATTCTAAGGGGTTTTTAATTGGGAAAGATATATATGGTAAAGATTCGGTCAAGAAAGTGGAATGCATTGACAAGTACAGAAAAGGGTTGGTAGTAGACTACGAAAAGCAGAAAACACCGCTCCTGAATTGAAAGGAAAAGGTAAACTGATTGATTCTTTTATTGATAAACTGCAGAATTAGGGATTGCAATTAGAAGTCATGTTTGAAACTTAATTGAGATGCAGCAGTTTGTACTAAATGCTTGTTCCATTGTATCTCTTCTTCGAAGCCAATGCCCTGCTCAATAATCAATGAATTGGTGCAACTATGAATGTGTGATTGCAGAAATCAGAAAAAAAAAAAAAAAAAAAAAAAAAAAGAAAAAGAAAAAGAAAAAAATTAGGCAAAACCTATGGTATATCAATATATATTTTGAATTTAATTAAACGTACATATATGGAGTTGACTACATAAACAAGAGTTATTAAAAAGTGTCTACATGGCAAAACTCAAAATATCAAGGAACGTTTTAATGCCATTTTATTGCAAATTGTTCCGAAAGAAACATTCATAAACTTGCGAATATTAATATTTGAAGCAAATGTAAGTGTTGTGTTATTTAATGTTATTTAATGATGGATTTATAGGTTTGCTTGAAGCATTTTCAAGGTTAGGTATGTGCCCTGAATTTTACACTGAGCAGGGAATTCGAAAACTTGATAAAGTGCAAAATCATGACTTTTGGTGGCATTCCACGAGTTTTAAAAAAACCCAAAGAAAAAATTACGCTTTGTTCGAAAGAAAAGCTGCAAAGTGTGGGAAGAAAAAAACAAGGAGTCAAGTTACAAAGCAGGGGAATTTTAATTATCAGGGATGCTTCTTTCACTAAGAAATTGTTTTATGAAAACTTTAAACTTGTTTTCTGAAAAATGTGTTTTTCTGTAAATATTGCCAATGGTAACAGCCATAACTCAAAATTTTATGTATAAAAATTAATGATACTTTCTATATATGTTTCATATAATCTGATGCATGCTCTGAAGCAAAAGATTTTAGAAATATTAATTAGAACTTGAATTGTTACTTTTTATTTTTAGATTTTGGATGCCATAATAGGAAAATATGCAGTAAATACTATACATTTTGACATATCTCAAGAATATATGAATATTTCTTAATTATTTTGCTTCATTGCATACAAAACAAATGTAAACATAAATACAAATTAAAAAAACTGCATATTTATATATACATTCATTGTTCACCGTGGTTGTTGCTGTAAAGGCAAAATTTAAGCAAAAATTATCCTTTTTTTCATTATTTTTCAAAATTAAAATTACTTAGCATTACGTTTTAAATTGTTCTCACTTATTAATATGCTTATCTTCGAATTAATATGTTTATAGTTAAAATAAAAACCATTTTTAAAAAAATCGTACCCGAACGAGGTCGGATACCTTAAATGTTCTCTCTGTAATCATCAAGAACTTTCAGCAGACATATTACACACTTAAAAATTGATCTTTATTTCGAAACTTCAAATATGCATACTACTCCTCCAACAGCCAGTCTCTCTTCTTTCTCCGCTTCTACCTAGGGTTGCCGTATTTATCGGCACACACGCACGGTCCTTATCACTATCACCACACTCGACAAGCGCCAGAATTCATTAATTGTAACAAGAAACAGTATACGTTTATTTGCCTTAAAATGGGCCAAGAAGAATGCGAATGAAAGTGGAAACTTTAAAGTAACTTTGAGTTGGTGCAGTGTTGCCAGATCGTGCGATTTTGCGAAAATTTGCGACTTTGGACGAACTTGTGCTACTAAAATTTTAGTATTTGCGATTTTGCGAAATGTTTGCGACCTCCATCATTTTCTTATGCTATTTTTTGCGACTTCAAAGATTTTTTTTTTTTTTTAAATATCGTAAAATGCTTTTACTTTAAAATAATTTATCAATTAAATATAATTTATATTAAAAAATAGTTTATTTAGGCTTAAATAGAAGTTGATATCTGACAGTCTTATTTAGATGTGGGCTTTCTTTTTCAAGGCTGCACAGCCTGACGCCGGTATAACGAGAAAGGGGTAAGGGAAGTGAAAAAAGTAAAAAGAAAAGGAAAAAAAGGCTTCGGGACCTCTCACCACCCTCTCTCGTCCCCCGCGCATTTTGTTTTTCAGTCAGTCCCCCCCCCCAGTCCTATGGTGATAATGAATCTAAGAACTTGCAGCTTGCGCGCCATATATTGGGTACCCAAACAGAGAAATAAATTAAATTCACACTTCTTGATTATAATATTGCTAAGAACTAAGCAATGGAAATGACTTGAAAATCAATGCAACGGCATTTTTCTAAATAACAATAAGGCTCACCAGCGGCCGAGCGGTAAAGCCGCTGAACACTGGTAGTTCGGTCCGAGGTTCGAATCCCGCGAACGGGCTGGCTGCATGGGCGTTTTCGTGGTTTTCCTCTTGTGTAACGTATATACGAGCCAGTTTCCCTTAGAAAGTCCTCCACGAAGGCATCCCTCCCATTAGGCAAATAGCCCTAGTGTGCTTTGCCATAATTAAATACACCAATACTAAATAACAACAAAAATAAATTTAACAGTGAGAGAACAAGGCTTTCTTAAGTAATCAGAATCTGGAACAGATGAACCATACAGAACAAAGTCACTGAAAAGTATTCCTTAGTTAAAATGTTCACAATTAAGCAAAAAACAATGAATTAAAAAAATTAACTGCCAATTCAAAAAATTTAATACAAAAGAGCTAACAGTCTAAACGTGAGGAATCTCTTAAGAATCGATATACGCAAATTGATTTAAAAATTGAAACCTAAATTAAATGAAAATTAATTAAAAAAGAAATGTATATTTAAACAATTGAAAATGAGCAATATAGTTTTAAAATTTTCTTTAAAGCTAAGATACGTAATTAAAAAGACTAAGAATCTAATACAGTCTGCAACTTAAAGAACCAGTAGACGGGTAAATTTGTGATGACGTCAGAGGTCATGTGAGCATGCATAACTAAGACGTCACAAAACCACGTGATCTCGGACGTCATTTGCGATTTTTTGAGACTTTTTTTGTCTCTTTTTTGCTACTTTAGTCGAAAACTTTCTGGCAATACTGAGTTGGTGTAGTCTGTAGTAGATTTATGGCACGGATTAATTTAATTCTACGACAAAAAAAAAAAAAAAAAAAAGTGTTCCGCTTCTGGAAGTTTTGGATAATAAATTGATTACTTTCCAGAAGTTAGTTATTGACCTACGAAGGTAAAAAAAAATATTAACTGTCACATACTATGAAAACTCCAGTAATATTTGATGTGATAGGAAATAAAAAATTGATGGGGAAAGAACAAAATCGGTTCTCATAAAAACAACAGGTTACGAAAGATCTCAGTGTGCTTCCTGCTTAGCTGGACGGCTCAAAACCGAAACCCATGGTTATTTTTAAAAGAAAGACAATACCAAAATGTAATTTCCCAAACGGTGTTTTCATTCATGTTCACGAGAAAGGATGGATGGGCAAAAACGGTGTGAAACTGTGCATAAGAAATGTTTGGCGAAAGCGTCCTTTTAATTTAAAGAATCCAAAAAGTCTTTTAGTCTGTGACATGTTCCGATCTCATCTAACGGATAATACGAAGAAATTATTGAAAGAGTATTATACTGACATGGCTGTTATTTCAGGCGGGTTAACGCCATTAGTCCAGCCTTTAGATGTGTGTATCAATAAACCATTCAAAGAAAATTTAAAGCGACAGTGGAATATGTGGATGTTAGAAGTCGAAGAAACATTTATAATGCGTCATGCCAGTTTAGAAATAGAGTGGATGATAAAAGCATGGAATGAAATTAAACTCGACACAATTCAAAAGTCATTTAAAAAGTGAAGTATATCTAACAATCTAGATGGAACGGAAGATCGTTATCCATTTACGAATCAGAGAGAAACAGGGATTGTGAAGATGAAACAGAATTCGATGATGTGCCTAAAGATATTGTTGTATTATTTTGCTGTATTATTATTATTATTATTATTATTTTCCTTTGAGAACATACAGACTCCCCGTGCACCACATATGTACAACACGGGGCTTACAGAAGTAAGTTAACTAGAACATTAAAGGTTACATAATAAACATTAAAAATTACATGAATAAATAAAGCGAACAAAAGCAGAGAACAGCAGTCTGGACTTCACGAAAACAGATAAGTTCACTAGCCAAGTCACTCCAAACATTTTCAAATCGTTCTGTAAGCATAATCTAGGGCCATCAAATGTAGGGCACGAGAAAATCAAATGTTCCACATCCTGAGGAACTCTTTTTGAACATTCACATAAATTGCTTGATCGTAGATTAAAACGAAACAGATAACTTGCAAATTTACCGTGACCAGATAAAAACTGAGACACTTTAAAATTTAACGAGAGGAAAGACTCGGAATTCAGTCTATGGTAAATAGAAGGAAGGAACTTTTTGGTGACTTCAGCATTACAAGATGAAATGTATTCCTCATTCCACATAGCTAAAAGCTTTTTATAATGAAAGGACTTCCAATAACTCTTTGGAATGCTAATGTTGATATCAATGGGTAAATTTAAGGCATCTTTAGCTAAGAAATCAGCTCTTTCATTTCCGTAGAAACCATGATCAGCACGCACATAAGCAAAGCAGATATCAATACCTCTAATTCTAAGTGAACTAACAGTTACTAGGGTTTCGATAACTAATTTATCGCAGCTGGTAATACTGTTCAAAAGTTGAAGAGAAGAAAGAGAATCAGAACAAATAAGGTACTTTGAGGATGTTGTCCCATGATTATTTTCTGACACCAGTTGTTACGTTATTTTCTTCCTTCACGTTCGTACGGGGTTTGTGTGAATTTGGAGTGAATAACGACGACAGCACTTGATGCAATATCTAAACACACTTTATTTACCAATATTAATCGGGACAGCTCCAAAACACTTTTACAGTCGTCGAAGATTTACTATAAACACGCTGGAACAATCAGTGACACAGCATTCACACTGTCAAGCAATAACGGTGGAGACAGCTTCACTGCATAGCACCAGAGTACAGCTCCCGACTCTGCTCGGTCGTTCTCGGAACCCCACGTAATCTCAAGACTCTCCACGTTACAACTCGCGATGCACTCCACGACACGCAGAGCACAGCTCCCGACTCTTCGGTTTCTGTCGTTCTCGGAGTTCAAAACGCTCTCGACGAGGCACCAACCGCGATACACTAAGAGACTCTTCGATGCACTAGACGACTCAGTCGGCACTCACTGGCCAGCTGTCAACTCGATCGTCTTCCGACTAACTAGATGAGACACTCGCACTCTAGACAACGCCACCTAGGTGGCGTTACTCTAGACGAGACACACTCACTCGCCCTCTCGACGAGGCACACTCACTGACTGCGGACCAGCAGGTTTTATATAGCTTTCGGCTTGTGGTCGAGAACATTCTGGGCTACACGGTAAGAATTCGTTCCAGAAGGTTCTCCATCCGTCAATGGCATATCGCCTATTTTGTCGCCAAATGAGCGATTTCTTGCCAAATGTGGCAACCCTTCCTTCCTTGCTATTTTATGGCAACCGTAAAACTGCTTTGAGGGGAAGCTATCTTACCGCGTCTGTACATTTCATAACAATATAACAGAAGACGAATATGACGAACTTTTCATGTTATCCGATTATGAAAATTTTGAAGTTCCTAACGTATGTCATTTCTTTAAATAAACAGCATTTAGATACATAAAGAAACCTAATTTTTTTATGCTCATTCTTCTTCTTTTTTTTGGGTGGGGGGATCTATCTTTTTTACACCCGGCTTATAACGTGCACCTGTAAATTTCGATCTTATTTTTTGTATTAAAAATGTGTGTTATATGCCAGAATATACTGTAAATCAATAGTACTTTTTTTTTGTCACCTTATACTATTTCGATGAAGATTTAAAAGACACACACACACAACAACAACAACAAAAACAAAAAAACAAAAAAAAAAAAAGAAAGAGTACAAATTTTACATTACGTCCAAAGGGTCATTTTTTTAACGTTTTGTATGTTACCTTTATTTATTAATTATCATATTCTTCGCACTTAAACCCAGCAATATCGCAAAATAATTTTAAAATGAGCATATCTTTAGAATTTCCGATATACAGCTTCGCGTGCTAAAGATAATTTTTTTCCCCGTACAGTGTTGCCAATGCTCGCTTCGAAATCGTTTAGATTGTTAATCAGAAATTCGTTGAAGTGTTATAAAATATTAAATCGATAATAAAGCAAATTCCAAATTTAGGCTTCCAGATGCCAATATTCGATGGAGGATTACGTTATTCAAAATTTGATGTCCTAGGTACCATTGCTTAATCACAATGCGAGAAACATACATATACATGTAGATTCTTCATTATTTAATTTCTTCAAATATAACACAGGGCTCTAATATTTGGTGGCAACAATTTGAAAAATGTATCAACGTTTATAGCGAATCAACGCAAAAGGCCAAAACGAAATTAATAGTCCTTCTGGACAAATTGCCCCTTCGAATTAATAAATAAAATAATATAAAAAAACAAAATCTGAAATGTTTCAGATTTTAAATTACGTCCAAAGGGGCGTTTTTTTAACATTTTGTGTGTTACCTTTCTTTATTAAATATCATGTTCCTCGCACTTAAACCATAAGATCCAGTGCAACAGCAATATCGCAAAATAGTTTTAAAACGAGCCTATCTTTAGAATTTCCGATACAGAGACTCACGCGCTGGAGATAAAAATGTTTTTTCTGCACAACGTTGCCATTGCTCGCTTTGAAATCCTTGAGTTTGTTAATCAAAAATTCGTCAAAGTTTTAAAAAATAGGAAATCGATCATAAAACAAATTTCAAATTTCAAATTGGGTCTTCCACATGCTCATATTCGTTGGAGGATTACGTTATTCAAAATTCGATGACTCCATGTACCGTTATTTTATGACAATGTGAGAAATATACATACATTTACGCAGATTTTCATTATTTAATTTCTTCAAATATAATGCAGGACTCTAACATTTTGTGGCAACAGTTTGAAAAGTGAACCGACATTTATGAGTCCGACGCAAAATGCCAAAACGAAACTTGTAGTCCTTCGGGATTCAAATCCCTTTGGACTAAAAATGAGCATGATTTATTATTGACAGTGGGGCCGACGAAGGGTAAGAATCCAGCAAAATTTGGAACAAGATGTTGCGCAGTCACATGGATTGCCGCAAAAGAAACTGTTAAAATCCCGTATTGTGCCAAGGAAAGAAAAATAACGCAGAGTGTTTTAAAAGACAACGTGAATTATGTTTGAAGAAAACTCGTTTTGACTCCGATTGCGGAAATGATGATAGGAATAACAAATCAGATATGAATCCCACATAGCACAAAAACATCCTTGGGATATCCCGAGGATGTTGCTCGCGGGATATGCGCACATCCTCAGGACATCCCGGAATATCCCGCGAGCCTCCTAAACACCTCCTCCCGAGTGCTTAATGTCACATCCTGGGATATCCTCAGGACGTCCTAACTAAGTCCCATCGACAGCGTGCGGGATGTTATTAGGATATGAACTGCTACTTACTACATCCTCAGCACATCCCAGGATATCCCATCAACATCCTAAACACATCCCATTATATCCTAAAATCATCCTATCTATGTCCCATCGACAGCGTATGGGATGTTATTAGAATTTAAAGTCCTACTTACTACATCCTCAGGACATCCAGTAATATCCCAGTTTCCTCCTAAACTCATCCTCCTGAGTGCTTAATGTTACATCCCAGTATATCCTTAGGACATCCTATCTAGGTCCCACCGACAGCGTATGGGATGTTATCAGGATTTGAAATACTAGTTACAATATCCCTTTAACCTCTTAAATACATACACACAACTGCTTAGGGTCAAATCCCAGTATATATACAGAGGAAACTTCCAGTGAAAGTATGTGAAGGTGGTGTGATGATCTAAAACCTACTTACACAGATACACAGATAGTCTTTACACAGATAGTCTCTAATCCTTCTCCTATGGTTACTATGGAAAAATCAGAAATGTTGAAAATATTTATACAACTTATTTTTTTTTTTAAATCTGAATTTGTGAATATATTAAAACTGAGCAAGGAAATTAAAATGAATTATTAATACAAAATATTAAAACTTAAAATTTTGCTTTTATTTTTAAGATTTTAAAAATCTTTTGAACATTTTTAAACATCCAATAGCCCCCAAACTGAATTATTGATAATTAAATTATTTTACAAAATCAGTTAATTTGTATTAAAAATTCAATAATAAAATCAGCCATTTAATAATCTTTACATAAATGAATCATCTTTCTTAAAAACATGTAAGGAATTTTTAGTGTTTTGATGACACTGTTGGGATATTGTTAAAAGGAATAAATTGTATTTTTAAAACTAAATCAATTCCTAGCCTCATAAAATCATATGATTTTATAATAGAACTCACAAATGACGATATAAATATTGCTGAATGCCCTAATTGTAAAAATGAACAAGAATGCATTGATAATTTGCAAAAAGACATAAAGTAGGATATTTAGAACTAATTTTTCACAAAGACCAAAAATTAAAATTCAAAATTAATTAATTTCTAATAATCTTATAAATGCAACGAAAAATTTTAAAATGTTAAAACCAAAACTTTTCAAACAAGCAAAACCCCAATTCAAAACATTAATGAAATTTAAAGAAAAATGAACAAAAACAGAAGAGGAATTCAATCAACTTCAATGTTACTTCGTCAGGGGGGAGGAACATCGAATTCAATTAAAAATCTCTCTTCTATAAAAATCCTTGCTTTTCTCTATCCAGAATTAGTCAATGAACCATTTTAATGTATTTTAAATATAATAGTTCACTCGAAAATTTTGGCCCTTCCTCAAAGCAAGAAAAAACAAAGTAAATTCTAATTAGAATAACCTTAAATAAAGATAATTATATTTTATTAAAAGAATTGAAAACAAAAGTGAAAAAAAATAAAAGTGAATAATTTAAATCCAAATGTCTACCTTCAAACAGATAATTCAAAGACTAAAATGTGAATGAAATTAAAAAACATAGTTGAAAAACTTAATTAAAAACACAAGATATATATATATATTCGAAACTACGCCAATCTAAGGTTCTTACACACCCGCCCCGATTTTAAAAAGCTGTTATTATAGTTACTTTAGAAATTTAATAGAATTCTCCCACATAGTATGCAGATGAAGAAAAGATAATACATGCCTTTGTTTTTTCTTCTTGATTTAATAACAGTAAATGCACATGGGGAGGGGGAGGGAACCTGCAACTATTAAGAAAACGAAACTGTAGCGTATTTTAGCTATTATTTTAAATTTGATAAAAAAAGTATTATTAACTTTTTAAACGCTATAAATGCATACAGTAATAACATTTGAGGGCCGAAAGTCCTCTCGAGAGGTTGGTGTTAGGGGAAGAGGGGATGGGACACCCTCGGACCCGTCCCCTTTAGGTGCTCTTTCTCAAAATTGGGGGCGGAACTGAGCTAAATCACACTATCACCTGTAAGGTGCTCAAGGCTGTTGCCAACGGCAGGCGTAAAGTTCCGCTCCTTACCACGAGGAT
Source organism: Stegodyphus dumicola (assembly GCF_044657685.1). NCBI lineage: Eukaryota > Metazoa > Arthropoda > Arachnida > Araneae > Eresidae > Stegodyphus > Stegodyphus dumicola. The sequence goes on from NC_140771.1 coordinate 244,440,189, forward strand.
TTTCGTGAAGGAATATTTGAATATTTCGTGATATTTTGGATTTCGTGATATTTCGTGATATTTTCGTGATTCTTGGATATTTCGTGAAGGAATATTTAATTTAATAAAAGGGAATGTACATGAAGATATAAAAGGACAGAAAAAGCATTAATTAACTTACATTCTTTCTACTGGGAAGTGGGCAAAATGTGTTCTTCGCGTCTTACTCAGAAGGGTTGTGTTTCCGAAATTCTTTATCGGCAGCGAAGGCTTTGAATTTATCGGCAGCAGGAGCATTCCCTTTTCTTATAATATATATTTTAAATTTCAATTTTTATTTTTTATTTTTCGATTTGTTTTTGCAAAGATTGCATTATATTTCTTATATTTCATAATATTCTAATGTTTATTTCAATTATTTTGAGTTCCATTTCATAATGCCAGTTTCCAATGTTTAATTTTTACAAATATTTTTGAATTAAAATGCATAAACAGGAGGGTGTCGGGGGACAATTATTCGAGTAATTTATCAATTTTACTGCAAAAATTGCTTTTCACTCAAAATTGAATTAGCGGAAATGCTTAATCGGAATGAGTTCTTTGGTGCTCTGCATTGGTTCTTGATCCCTTCAATTCACAGTAATATTTGGCCTAGCTTGAATTGCCGGTTTGGCATCACCTTATTACTTGAGTAAAGGACGAAACACCTTCGTATTTATTTCTTAATTATTGTTCATTGAACGGGAGTTGGTTTGTTCCTATTGAAAAGTCAACTAATTTCCGATCAATGGCAATGATTACTTGCTTTTAATTTAATTACATGCTTTTAATTTAATTACTTGCTTTTAATTTATTTCTTTTGACAATTGAAATTTTGTTATTCATGATTTAATTCAAGTCCCCGTTAAACATTTTTAACAATTTACATTCAAGTTACTTTAAAACAATTTTCGGAATTGAACTTACTAACTATGGATTCACTCTTTTAAGATAATTCTACTAAAATTAATCTTAGGAGATAATATAATCAATATTTCCTTAGTAAATAAATTATATATATAAATTATATATATGTGGGATGGCATCGTTCATTATAATCGGATGACGCGACAAGCTGTGAGAATAAATCTTTTACTTTCTCGATGATGGAAGTCAGACGATTCCGCCATTAAGACGATGACGCGATTAAAAGATGTTTGAATGTAAAAGACGATCCCTTCTCTTCATCTGTAAATAATCTCATCTATTTCCTTCTACGTATGTAATTACTTTGTAGTTTGTTGCAGCTATTCATGTTTCATTAAATATTTGAGTTATTCATAAGTCGAATTAGTCATTTCAAGCCTCTAGACAGCCACATCGGAAGTAAGTTTACAAACATCATATTCCTAAACAGTACGTCCCGATTCTACACACACACACACACACACACACACACATATATATAATTTAATAATAATTTATTTCCTAAACAGTATTGATTAATTGATTATATTATCTCCTAAGTTTAATTAAAGTAGAATTATTTTAAAAGTGTGCATTCATACTTAAAGTGTGCATTCATATTTTGAAAGATGTTTTGAAGTAATTTGAAAGCAAAATGTTAATAATGTTTTAATGTTAATAATGTTATAACTCGAGTAAAGACGAAACACTTTCATATTTACGTATTTTTATCAATTATTGTTCATTGAACGGGAGTTGGTTTGTTCCCCTTGAAAAGTCAACTAATTTCCGATCAATGACAATAATTACATGTTTTAATTTTTCCTTTTACAATTGAAATATTATTCTTCGTGATGATTTAACTCCAGTCCCAGTTAAAACATTATTAACATTTTGCTTTCAAATTACTTCAAAACATCTTTCAAAATATAACTTACCAGTATGAATGCACACTTTTAAAATAATTCTACTTTAATTAAACTTAGGAGATAATATAATCAATTAATACTGTTTAGGAAATAAATTATTATTAACTAACTTTGCAGCAATTGCGCAAGTAATAATAACTTGTATTCGCACTAAATGGATTTAAGTTCATACAACATTATATATATATAATTTATTTATATATAAATTATATATATATATATATATATATATATATATTATGCTTTATATATATATATGCTTTGCCACTCTGTTACTCGCCTCGGTGACCGCAGTACTTTTATTCTTACACTATGTGGGTAAATTGTGACTTTTTTGCTTCAAAAAAGAGATTGAATTTTGTTGTTCTTATGTTCAGGTTAAGTTTTTTCTATGTCTTTTTACATGGAATAATTGTAGAATTGTCAACAATTTAAAAGTGGCGCTAGGCCTAACGAGGCTACCAATTGTTTACATTTGAAGCTCTTAATAGAATAATGAATTATGTTGGTTTGTGCACTTCAGTGTCTTTTTGCCCAGTGGGGCCGAAAATTAACTTTCAAATGTTTGCATCGAAAATTTCGTCTTCTTGTCCACTGCTCCATTTTCTTGTTTTTGCATTGAAACTAATTCGAATTGGGGGGGGGAACTGTTTATTACTCTATTTGGTGTTTTGTGTATTTATGTATTTTACAATTTTCAATAAAGACTGAGTTTTTGGCCTTCCCACGAATTGAGAACTGAACTAATTGAATTAAAAATATATCGGTAACGGAATTAGAAGAAATAAATATACATGAAATGCAGCAAAAATTGTGTATTATTTAATAGGCCGTACAAGGTAGTCCACTGAAAAAAGATACTTCTGGCTGTACGGCTTTACTTAAAATCTCGGGTTAAAGCATAAAAAACATATGAAATCATTTGTTTACAATCAGTGAAAGTAAACATTAAAATAAACTACCTGTTGCAATATAATAAAACAATGACACAACGCTTACAGCAAGCAGCACTTTTCTTACATAACTTTTTTTTTTTTTTTTTTTAAATTTTTAGTTCACCTATCTCAACAACAAAATGTCCTTCGATTTCATATGGTGATTGCGTTATACTAGAACTTCAAGGTCTATAGAGGAACAGGTTAGCTCAGAGAAAAGTGCGTTCTCGCTCCCTATTGGCTGTGACGTCACTGAAGTCCTATCTTCCCAGGAATAGCATAGGTTTTTTCATTGATTTGAGTTGAAGTAATTTTTAACTCATTTTGAAAAATTAATTTCCTATTTTCTCTAACAAATATTATTAAATTTATTATGAAATAAAAGTTGGTAGCATCATGCGGTAGAATTAGGAACCAATAATTTAGCAAAGCCGAAAAGTAATTAGCAAAAAACATTATTTCACAGTATTGTGCTTAGAATTCCATAGTGCGTACTGATTTGATTTAATGTTTAAACAAAATTCGTGCAACTAATTTTGAATTTTCAGGTTACATAAATTAATTTCGAAGGGGTCTAATTCGTGAATATATGTAAAAACTTCTGTGCATTCAATTATGTCTATTTAAATACGAAAGGTGGAGAGACAGAAGTGAAACTGGAAACTTAAGTTATGAAAATAATTTAATATAGAATACTATGTCATAAAGCCGAATTTCATTCGTACTTTTGGTGAATGGATTTATGTTTCTTCTCTGCAAGGATATTTTAATTACCATATATCAGACATATATGTCTGCTTTATTTAATTTTAAGAAAACTTTAATTAAATATTTTAGTTACTTCTCAAAGACAGAATGGCACAAGCTATTAAAAACGTCATTTTAATCTGTTTCATTTATCATATTACATTATAGTATAACAACGCATCAACAATATAGCTATTCATGTAATTATTTATTCGTGTAATTCTCATTCATGTATTATCTCATGTAATTATTTATATATTCTAAGAGTTGCTTTTAAAAGAATTAGTAGTAGAAGTGTTAGATAGATTCCTCACTATTTGATCAGTATTTTTCATGTTCGCACCTTAAAATAATTTTATTCAATATTCAGTTATAATAATGAATTGCAGTTTTAGTAAAGCAATAATGTAATAGAAAGGAAATGCGGTCAACTAATTGCTTTAACTTTGACTGTACTCTGTCTTCCACATTACGTTTTTGCTAATGTAAAATGACTTGAGAACGTTAATTGATTTGTCTGCAGTCTTGGCTGCAGTACTGTGGACTTTCCCTTTGGGAAGGATCGGATTTCCGGAACCAACCATTTTTATGGGAGGAGACCGGGGGTTTGATCTGCACCTTCTGAAAGTTGATATAGCTACGGGGCAGTAACGCGCCTCTCCTACCGTAATCCGAAATAGGCCTCCTCGTGGTCCTGTTGGTAACCAGGTTCGCCTGGGCTAACTATGTTCGAATGACCATCCATTGAGGTCGACTGGGACTGACCATCCCAGTGTAGTAGCTAGATCAAGATCTAGACAGCCTCGACTTCTGGGGTAAATAAAACTGTCTTCACAGCACCAGAGCCATCGTGTATTCGGTGGTAGATTCAGGCTCGGCAGGGACCGCATTGGTGCTGCCTTCTCTGCCCTGTAATGACTTCGTGGTTTACTAAGGCAACGCTTAATAAGACGAAACAAACATTTATTTAAAATATGGTTCAAAGCATAATAATAACAACAACAATCTTACGACGGGGCTGTGATATCTGGCGAATGTTCGGCGATCAACAGAGCGTGCTTGGCGTAGGTAGCTCTTCTCCAAGAAGAGTTAATGTATTTATTGAGAGTTGCATGTTAGCCTCGGGAGAGGAAGGTAGTAGATTTGGCAGTGCCGTAAGAGCGACGTACTGCTCTGAGTTATTATTATGCTTTGAACCATATTTTAAATAAATGTTTGTTTCGTCTTGTTAAGTGGTGCCTTATTAAACAACGAAGTCATTACATGCCCCTTGGTTGTGAGTACGTTACATGGTCTGATAGCGAAGGTTGTCCAAGAGGGTTTGGCTTCCCTTGGTCAAGGCCGGGGGAAGGTCGATGTTTTGATATACGCTTGAACATTTTTTAGGTGGACGCTAGCGATCCACCATTGACTTTATGTTTTATAATTGACGAACGAGACAAAAATTGCCTTTTCCCACGGTTGACCGGGGAGGAGTTATTCCCACTTGGAAGATCTCTAGGAGTTGGGGCAATTAACCGTGTAAGGCTGTCTCAAGCAATGCCAGATCTGGGCGCCCCTTCTTCCTAGTGTCCTGTAGAGTTTCTCAGCTAAAATGTTTTACTTTCCCTTGCTAAACATGGTAACCTAATCCCCTTACTCTACTATTCTTCATTATATAGTAAACCTTCATTTCCCTTTCGTATTTTTTGACGATCAGTTACTTGAAGGTGTTTAAAAGTTCCTTTTTGTTACATAAATTATAAACAAAAATTTCGAATTACCTGGTTATGAAGAGAATAACTGACTACTTTGAATATTGTTGTAAATCATATTGAATAACCGGTATTATAAAGCACAACCTATCGAGTGACATCATTTTGACCAATGAAGAAACTCCGAAGCCGTAGCCAGAGGCTGAGTGTCTGTCCAAATAGCAGGCATTAAGTTATTTTAAAAAGTTACATGGGCCTATTTGTTGCGCATATCAGTTTAGAATTTACATAAAATGCATCAAAATATGCCGTATACTATAATACAGTATAATGTAAAATATAACTATACAAAACTGAATGCACTTCAAGCAACCCAATATGCACAAAAATACCATAAACATAATAATGTATGAAAAGAAAACAGCGTATCATGAATAACACTGAAATTTGAACCTATGCTAATTCATCACATTCAATTGATGTGATATTAAAGATAGAGTATCACATTGAGTACAATTACATCCATAAGAAAAGCATTCAAGGCTAAAATCAAAATTCACCGGAGGTAGAGAGCAAGTTCAGGGGTTTAAACCCCTGAACTTGCTTACAGAACCATTAAAGATACATATTGCTGGTATCTTTTCTTCCGATGCACACACGGTATCTAACCCGGAAAGGGCGATACCTTCCTGAAGGACTTTTTAAGAGGAACTGCCTTGTATCCATATATATGTTGTTCTACACGAAGAAAAACTCCCATGCAGGCAGCCATTTCGCCGGGATTTGAAACCATGTCAAACTACCAGTGTTCAGTACCTCACCACTGGTGAGCACTGATTAACTGCTGCACATACTGGCAAATGCATTATAGGTATTTTCATACAAAATCGGTTTTGTAAAAATCGCTGTAAAAATACTACTAATAATAATTTGTACAAATACTTTTTAACAAATTAGGGTACTTACGTATTATCGCAACCATGTTGGCGCCATTTGTAAGTTTGAGTAAAAAAGTATTAATACAAAGAAAATGTACATTTATTAATTACAGATAATTTTTAATACAGTTTTTTATATTATTTTGTTTTAAAATATAAAATAGCAATTAAACCCTTCCGGTTTCGAATTTGAATAAGTTGCAGAATTATTTTTTCAGCGGAAATCTTTTGGCTATTGCTTTTAGCACTGATTGAAAACCGTCTTCGCCATTAACAGGTTGAGCTTTGCGAATCCGAATAAATGATGCTTCCTTCCTTGATATTTTGGCAAATTTTTTGCATGAGGGTAACGGTGCTTCTGTTAGGTACAGTAACCAAAAAAGTCTCTTTTCTCGGCAAATTCCGCCGAAAACGCATTGCTGTGGTAGTACACGCCCAGTGTTATTTTTTCTTTTTACAAATAAATTCTTTTTACAAAACTACGTATAACACGTAGGGTTGCCGTAAGTAGGCTCGCCAAATTTGGCGATTTATGCGAATTTTGGCCTGGTTGCATTAATACGTAAGTACCCAAATTAGCTTTCAAAATATTAGCTTCTCAGTGTTAATTGAATTTGATATATTTTTTTTCTTTATTTAATACCTCTTTTTTTTTTTAAATTAAATTTACTGGATTCCTTCTTTCGCAGTTCGAAATTTAGTTTCATCCAACTAAAATTCGTAGATATTTTTTAAATTTATTTTTTTAATTTGTATTTTTTAGTAATTTTTAAAAACTTTTTCAAAAAATAGTTGAATTATAAAATTTTTGCCATCTTCTTACTGTGGATGTAGTTCTAGGCATACCTGCAAAAAATTAGAATTTTTTCTTAAAAATATCCGAACGTAAACGTAAATTTATATCTTCGCGCGTTTTTAAATTTGGCATATTTGTTATGAGCTACAATATCGCCAAATATCGTTTACGCACTTTATTACCCCCCTCAATCGTTTGGAAGAATGCACGATGCAGCTCTTATTCCGCTTGTGCACAGTTAAAAGGAAACTTGTGTGTTAAATTATTGGTAAACTTGGTAATTTTCTGCTGCTGATACACTGTTGCATATGTGTTGCCATCTGTTGGCAATCCTGTTAAAATTATTACGAACAGAGCCGGTGGTTTTTCTTTTCTCTGGTTCTAACCTGCTTTTCAGGTAATCATTAGCTTTGCTGGTTCTGGATACCACGTGGCCAACTGTTTAGTACTCCATTCGTCAACACCACTTTTTCTCCTGGTGGACATTATTATACTCTGGACTTATTTAATTCTCTGAAATGCTATTTATATATTAGGCTAATTATATTTATTAGTATGCGATGAAGCTTCGGTCCAGGAACCCGTGCCTCTTGGCCTGCGGCCACCCAATAGTGAAGGGGAAAGGAAAATTGGTTACATAAATTAAGAACTTCGCCAAGTGACTTAGCTCAGATTATAAACAGTTCCCCAAAACAAATTTTAAGATTTCTTAACAATGTATATAAATCTAATATATAACAAGTCGCATTTTTGAGACATGAAAAACGCAAGTAAAAATTTGTCAATGGGTCCAACAGAACAGGAGATAACAGAACTTTTTTTGTGCAAGGTGCACGTAATAAGAGGGAATAACAACAGCGTAGAATACAGAAAGCAATATGTTAAAAGTCCATAACTCATTCTGTTAAAATGTTGAGTTGTATTATTCTACTTAATGCTATCGGTTATGGATAATTTAGTTACAATAATTTGGCAAAGACACTGAAGCAATTTCTTCAGCAATCTGAATTCTCCCCCCCCCCCGATTAAGATTTTCTTCTTTCATATTATTCAAGAAAGAGAGTAATGCACAACATGGATTTAAACTTGACACCATTTCGTAAAATATTCGACGCATAAATACTTAACACTTTTATAAGGTACACTGCGGGAGAAAAAAAAAAAAAAAAAAAAAAGACAGTTGGGCCAATTGACAAAATTCAACTTGCGTTTTTCATGTCTCGAAAGCGCGACTTAGGATATGTATTAGATTTACATATAGCATCGTTCTAATATAGGTATTTTGACACAAAATCGGTCTTTTTCTGAAATAACGTACCAATTTTTTACATATTTCAATTCTACGACTCAAATTATGCCAAACTACCAAGTTTTGTAAAAATCGCACAAGTAGGTTTTAAAATAATTAGCTTTCAAAATTTTAGCTCCTCAATGTTAATCGACTTTGGTATATATTTATTAATCTCTCTTTTCTTTTAATTAAACTTGTTTGATTCTTCCTTTCACATTCCGAATTTTAGGTTCATTCCAAATAAAACTGACCTATTTTTTGTGATTTATTTTTAAAATTTGTATTTTTAAATAATTTTTATAAATTTTTCAAAAACATTTTTTAACTATAATGTATAAAAATTTTACCATCAACTTAAAGTAGACGTATTTCTAAGCCTGCCTGCAAAAAATTACAGTTTTTTATTCAAAATTTCCGAAGATATACGTGAAGTTATATATTGGCCTATTTTGAAACTTGGCATATTTGTTAAAAGCGATAAAACATCAAATGTGGTTCAAAAACTTTGATAAAATTATTTGGAAATGGTGACTTTTTTCCCCCGCTTATGCACAATGTCAAAAGGTAGGAATGAGGTGCCCTTTTTTTCCGCTCCGGCTTAATAGAAGGAAAAGGAAAATTGGTTGCCACATATTAGGAAGTTCGCCAACTGAATTATTCTTGGAGCAAACTGAAAAAAAATCGCCAAGATAAATTTTTGAATTTCTCCGTAAATTTCGCACCAAATTTTACAAAATTTAATATCTAGGCATAATTTGAGTCGTAGAATCGAAATATGGGGAAAAAATTGGTATGTTATTTCAGAAAAAGTCCGGCAGTGTACATATGTAAACTTAATAAATTAAATACTCATACAGTAAATGCGAATGCTATTATTTCAAGTACAGTAAAGATTAATATATAAATCATGCTTTAAAGCTATAACTATTTAATACTTTTTGTATTACATAAACAACCCTACTACTTAAATACTTAAATGTTGTTACTGCTTTACTGATTACACTAAGAAACTACAAAACAACGTTACAGTCTAACGACTCAGAATCCTATGCAATTTCTGTTTGGATCTTCTATTAAATTATTCATATACGACAAGCATAAATGATGACAGTTGATCTGAACAGATGAACTAGGCAATAAGTAAGATTTCTATGTGAAACAAGAACCGCAGATGTGATCCGACCGAAACAGGGTTCTAGCATAAATAAATTTAAATCTCAGCTAAATTAGATTCCAAACAAGAGGAAAAAGTTGTTATAGCTTTCCGTACCGAACAGAGTGTTAGATACAATATAAATAGCCTTAATTTGTATTCCTTCTATAAATATGCTATATTTGAATGACAAATTCTATACGAAGTTTGGGAGATATTTGGTGAAATAATAAACTGCTGGGGGAGGATTTAGTAACTAAAAGATTTATTCTACATAGTAAAGCATATTTGAGGTATATAAATTACAACTCCAAATTTTCAAATTTTTATTTTCGCAACGAAAAATAGAACATATCTGGAAAAGAAACGCGAAATCACTATTACGAGTGATTAGAGTGTATTCATGGATCTTATAATAAGAAATAAACTAACCCAAATGGGTTTTCGCCCTCGTCTGAGGCGTTCCCGGCTGTCACCTTGATCACATCCGAAGGAGTAGGGACGATTTGCAGAAATTTAACAGTGGTTGCCTATTGCAGCGTGTATAATTGTCAAGAAAAAGCTGGTTGTAGCGCCTCATTTCACAAATCAGAATTTCTCCATATTTTTATTTTTGAAATTGAGATTGATTTTTTTAAAATTTATCATATTTATCCAGCATAATTAACGTTCCAAATAATTATAAAGCTATTGCATGCTTTCAGGGCTGGATTATTTTTTTAGCTTTTCCTATGCTGTAAGGAAATTTGTAACTACTTCTTTTAGAAAATATTTTAAATCTGAACTAATAGAAAATTTCAAACAAGCAATTTTCTCTTGCAATTTTTATGCTTTTTATTGGTGTAAATAAGTAAAAAATACTAAAATATTTAAAAACGAATTTTTGAAAGTTTTGTTTAAAATTCTAAATTCTGCTGCTTTTTTAAAAATTATAGATGAATATTATAGCACAGTTTCTATAAAGGAATTTTATTTCAATTATATTTCATAATGCATCATAGTGATAAACACTTTTGACTCCTTAATAATTTTTATACATTTAATTCTAATATTAAAATTGTATTTAACCTTAATAATTAATTTTGCTTGTATTTTATAGTGATTATTTTTTAAATTTATTTTTAGTTCTGCATAAGTGTTTTTTTATTTACTGTTAATTTAATTTATTAGCCCAAACTAACGGTAAAAGACTGTTTGTTTCGAAGCGGCATTTTGCGCTGTTTTACTATAAATGTCTGTGTCTCCTTGCAAATTGTTGTTACCAAATATTATCGCCCTGCATTATATTTAAAGAAATTCAATAATGAAGAATCTGCATGAATACATGTATGTTTCTCGCACTGTGACAAAAAAGACGGTATCTAGAGCCATCAAATTTTGAATAATGTAATCCTCCACCTGAACATGGGCATCTGGACGGCCGAATTTCGAATTTGTTTTAATCTATTTCATATCTTGTAAAACTTTAACGAATTTTTGATTAAAAAACTCAACGAGTTCAGAGAGAGAGCACTGTACGGAAAATAACAGTTTGATCTCCAGTGCGGAAATTCTAAAGATATGCTGTTTTCAAATGTATGAGGTTTACGGGTGAAGAACATGATATTCAATAACACACAAAACGTTAAAAAAAGTTTCCTTTTGGGTGTAATATAATATCTTAATTGCTTCTAGATTTTATTTTACTTTTTTTTTTTTTTTTTTTTTTTTTTTTTTTTACCCTTTATGACACTCAGAAAATTTTATGCTGCGAATTTTATAAATTACAAAAATAAATATTCCACTTTAATGTTAATAAGTTAATGATGATATAAATCAAATAAATGATTGTTTTGTAATGTTATAGTTCTGAAAATCACTGCCTGAAAATGGTCATTAAATTTAAAAAAAAAAAAAAAAAAGTTATCAGATCTTGTTTAATTTTACGTTATTTGTACGCAAAATTAAGTTCATAAATTTTGTGCCTAAAGTTTTTGCCGTTTTACCAAAGTAAAGATGTTTGCACAAGAATTACGCGTGAAAAAAAAATGCAGCAAAAAGTGCTTTAATGAGATATAATAAATCTTATTTGGAAAAAACTGTGGCTTTCAATATTATCACTATACAACGTATCACATTTAATAATTAAAAAGAGTTATGTGATACAAACGCCATAGGTTTCAGTGTTAAAGTAAACCAGATCGTCCCTACTCTTTCTTGCCGACATCTGGGTGACGCACGTCCCGCCCACTGGGTTGGTCTATCTCTTATAAGGTCCATGAGTGTATTTCTGCGACGTAACAGCCGAACGAGTCCCCGGTTTTATCTCTTTGTTTACCAAAGTGTTGTTCTTCTATCGACCTTGACCGCCTTAACAGAACTCGTCCTTAATCACGAGGCTAAAATTTCTAAATTCGATTTATCAAGTAAAATTCCGTTGTATGACTAAATGATCCGCTTTTAATATTCTTTCCGCTTCAGTAATACCACGAGAATTTGCTCCTCCTCGAATGAAATAAAAAGGCTCAGGAAAGCTTAGCCAAAGAATCTCTAAGGAGAAGAAGTAAAGGTTCCCCGGGGCAAATGTGGCTCCGTCAGATCGAAGAGACACATTATGTATATCCCTGAAGTTTACTTTAAAGGGGCAAACCATTCCAAAGCTATCCACCCTCCGTACCTCACTGCGCATGTGCGAAATAACATCAGGAGGCAACAAAGCAGCATCAAAGAATGCAGCATGCCGTCGGCCATGTTAACAATCTTTTACCACGTTGTTCGAAAACGTTCTTTGTTGTTGTAGTCAGAGGTACTTGGTTTTAGCTATGTGAAATTCTTTTAAAGGCCTTTTTAAATGTAATGCTGTAAATTAAATGGTTTTGGCTATTGGGTGAAAACTTTGCTCTTGGTTTTCACAATGGTCATTCCAAATAATTGTCTAAACGTTTTCATGGTAATTTGTTTTTAAAGTTGTTGTCGGATAACTATAATGTATTTCAGTGTTTTCAATTTATTTAGGGGTGCCTTTAATTGTCTTTAAAAATATTTTTTTCTGTTGCAGTTAGTTATTGCAAATTTTGCTTTTAAAATTTCACTGTAAAATTTTAACTATGGATCCATAAAAATTTATTACGTTTTGTATGGCATGTGTTTCCCTCCCTTTTTAAGTTTACAGAAGAAAAGAATTAAGAAATTTATTTCATTTAAATTTTGTCTTCGTACGGCTCGCTGTTTAAATTGAAATAAAAATTGGACAGGATTTGTATAATTCGTCCCAAAATTCCAACTAACATCCTTTTGCTCATAAAACTCCAGAAATGTATGAAAATAAAACATTTTGAATTATTGCAAAGTAAAAAATTTACTATCTCCTCGAACTGCGCTGTTTAAATTTCACCCTGCGCTGGTGTTTCACTGCATAGCCGTGGCTCTTCGTTACAGCGGCGCAGAGGCGAAACAGGTTTACATTGCGTCTATGGAAGCTTTCATTCTTCTCCTTACAGATTCTTTGGCTTAGCAACTCTATTTTGGGATGTGTAAGGCGAAGTCAGAATACCTCTCTTTATCCACCACTCTAATGTTAGAAAGCACCTGCAGATGAATTGAATCACGTATAGGCTGTTTGCTGTAATCTCATTTTATCTAAATTTATAAGTTTTTTCTGTTATTTTCTTTTATTCAAGGTTTATAAAAAGCTGCACAAACTTTAAATCTCATCTATTTGATTTTTGGTGTATGCTTCAGATCGTTCAGTACCGCGCAAGTATCAAGCCTCAATGAGAAGAAGAAGATGCAAAGTTCAGTTCTCATTTTAGTCCGAAATTCAAAGTTTCTATTTCTTCGAATTTGAGGAAGCGGGGAAATGCGCTGATACTCTTTCCTCTTAAAGAAAATCATTTGTATTTCTAGCCAATTAAAAACTAGCTAACTAGAAAAATCGTACATTGTGAGAGATACTGTGGATTTTCCCACTCGTTTATTGCAATTTAAAATAGAGGATTTATGCAGAAGTTTGGATTCTAATTATCTAAAAAGCAGTGAAATAATAACTAAATGCTTTTGTGAATTTTATATCTAAATATGAAAGGGGGTCTTTGTAAACTAATTTCTTTATTTCAAAAATTTCCGAAATTTTCATATAATGTTTTTATGAATAGTCACCGAATTAATCGTGTTTCAATTTCTGAGAAAAATTACAAAGAACGTGAAGTAATTATTAAAACATGTGGATCACTATATAAAAAATGGGAAGCTGAGAAAAGATTTCGAACAGTACCGAAAGAAGGTTTAACGTTTAATGTTCCATATATAGATACAGGAGAAGGCACAGTATCTGAATCTAAAGAAAAATCTCGTCCTTTAGTTTTAGCTATACATGGAGCTCCAGGTTCATGGAAAGATTTTGGCCATTTAGCAAATTACCTTCATAATGTGGGTGCAAGAGTTCTCGTCCCTTCATTCCCTGGCAAGTATATTTTTTGTTATTTATTTTGTGTCTTTCTTTAAAAAGTGTTATTAATAATAACTGTCACTTATGTATTAATTGGTCACAAAATTATTTTGTATTTGGTAGACATAAGTAATACAACATATTGCTAAAAGCAGTTTTCCTGAGTTAAATTAAGGATTCTTTACAAAACAATATTTGTTGACAGTTTGTTATTTGTATATTTATATTAAAAATGTATTACAGGAAGCAAGTGTTATTTGCGATTAATGATAAATTAAATTTATTTAAATCATCAGTGGGCAGCTGAAAACTTGGTTTGTGATCTCATTTCCTCTGGCTTATAGATAAAGTTAACAAAATGTTAATTACTGACAATTATTAATGTTTATTACTGACAGCAGATTTCTGAGTGAATATATTTTTCATAATTTTAAACATCTTATTTGCTTAAAATATAAATGCTTGAAAGTAAACTATGATGGACTTCTTCACATGAGCCAGTGAAACATTTTAAAATAGCATTACTTGCATTACAGTTCAGTTCTTAAAATTGAGATATTTTAGTGAAAAATTTTAAATGATTTTAAAAAAACTTTTTGCATTATTGGCTCTACTCTTATATGCACCCTAAGATCACCAAATGTGGCGATATGTGTTCTGCACTGGTTTATGCCGCGATTCCGTGCTGTGGGATGGTTTGGTGGACGATGTTTTTGTATGGCAAACCTTTTGACGTTGAAACTTAACTCTTTTGCTGCAGTGGTTTAATTGCTCGTTGGTTCGTGAGGTGCGTGTTTTGAATGTTGCAATGGCAGACGTGGTGGCAAGATTTCAGTCGCATATTTTAGATTATGTGCAAAGTAAATTTAGTATTAAAAGGTACGATGTTGGAGTTGTTAACGAGTCTTTTGTTCACGGGTGTGTTTATGCGGATAGAAGTGCATTTTGGGAATTTCTGTGGGAGTCAGGACTTTTAAAACAGAGTTTGGCATGTACGAAATGCGGAGCTGATATGAGAACTCGGACGAAGAATGGTATTTCTGATAGACTTGTGTGGGTTTGCAGTCAAATGGTTGCTAGTAAAGTATGTGGCTGTCAGCGGAGTTTAAGATTTGGATCGTGGTTTTCGTGTAGTAAGTTAACTTTGGAGGAAGTTTTTATCGTTACTTTCGAAATTTTGAATCTCAGAAAGACATGCGATATAGCAAGATCGTGGCACTTTTCACAGACGTTGTGTGACTGGCGAAATTTTATTCACGTATGTATTATGGTAAATGCATTTTATTTTATTGTTTTTATTTTGTAGAATGTTGTGTTCATTGTTTTTTTACTATGAATTTATGTTGTTATTTGAATTGCTTGTAATTTATTTTAGTTTATTTTGTTGATTTGTGCGCATTGCCTAAATTGTGCAATTCGTAGATTTTTTTTTTTTTTTTTTTAAAGTTTAAACAGAATGCTGTGTACATGGTATTCTTTGAAATTTATTGTTGTTATGTTAATTTATTAAAGCGAGGTGTGCGTAGTTCGTAGATTCCTTCGCTGCCTAGATTGTGCAATTCGTACTTTTTTTTTTTTTTTTTTTTTTTTTTTTAAGTTAAAACATATCGCTGTGAACATGGATTTTTGTCAAATATTTTTGGTTAGAAACTTTACGTTTTTGCTATTTAAATTTTTTGTTTTCGTTTCGGATTTTTAGCTTAAATTGTGTGTTCAAAACGTGGTTTTTGCATGTGCGAAAACCGCGTTTTTTGGAGACAATTTAAGCTTAAAGTTTGAAATGTAAACAAAAAATTTAGATAGTAATATGGCTTGGCGAGAAATTTGTCGCCAAGCGAGGGTGTATGTAAGAATTAGTTCCGCATTATTCACTCTGCAAAACTTTTTATGAAAATGATCTTAAAATTTAAAAAATTGTCATTTTCACTTAAACCATTTTTGTCATTCTGGTATGTATTCTTAACTATTGATTAAATGTACTGTGTCCACTGTGGCACCAACATATATATTAAAATGGCTATCATGTACCTATAAATTGGCCTCCACTATTTAAATAATTTTATTTCTATTTCAATGTATTTAGTTCTTAAATAAATTAAAACACTGGAAGTCTTATTTCAGGCTCCATTTAAATTTAAACCCGAAAGTCAAATTCAAATGTTAGTTAAAATGCTGTTTTCTTCTGTATGTGCAAAAAGTTCGTATGTGTAGAACGGAACAAAGTTTTCACATTTTAATGAAAACTATGAAATGTTTACATCAGTGGCCTAGAAGATTGCTTCGTTTAGGGTTTCTGACTGTAAAAATTAAGAGTCATGATTTAAAATATGTAGAAAAATTTATGAGAGAGTGGAAATTCGTTTGTGTAAATGGTTATTTTTAACATGTTGTCTCCTTCCATTTAATATGTGCATATGCTTATCAAAATATGAAATTTTTTACCTTCAAGTAAAAGATTTCGCTGATAGAATTAAACTGATTTTTCATAATTTTTTATTCTTTATTTTACTACTAATAATAATTCATAAGAGCCATTAATTTTATGAAATTAGAAACAGTAAAGATAATTAAAGGAAATTATATTCTATATTCAGGAGTCTGATATATAAATCGTATTCTCAACTACTATTAGTTTTTTTATATATGTTCATGTTTATATGAGCAATATTTTAAAATTTGTCATCCATGTATTTATACCATTCTCGTCATTTATTTATTATTTATATAATAAATTATTTATAATGGAACTAATAATCTATCATATATGTTGTCAAATTTACTGAGAATAAAGATGGATGTAAATAGATGACAGCTATGAAGAAAAACAAATATTGTTAGTATCGTCTCTGCATTTTTATCAAATTTAAATGGCTATGGATATAATAAGTAGTGTTCTAAAATGAAAATATTTTGCTGATTGTTTGCTGTTGATTATAAAAATTTTGATTACATTATTTTATAACTGTAATTATACATCCTTGCTCATGAATTTCAAGTAATTTCTTCTCAAATTCAGTTTATCTTTGCATTATGGGAGTTTACTTTGTTTGTAATATTTATGTTTTATTATATATGTATCATTGCAGTCTCGATACTTTTAGTATTTTTTATCAGAACTTTCTAATTTAATTCATTTGATTTTTTGTTTTTGTTCTTTAATTATTATGATTTTATATTTTTTTTTCTAGATTTTTCGCATTATAAGCCTGGTATTTTTCGACATTCTGCCGAAGAAAAAGGTCAATATTTACAGGATTTTTTGAAGGCCTCAGTAAGTTTATTCTTGAATGTCATGTTAACATTTAAAAACTTTAAACACAAATTTACTGCATATTTATTGCAAAATTACTGCATTTACTGCAAAACTGTCCTGAACAGAATAAGATTTAAATTGAAGAAATAAAAGATACTTTTTAATTATCTACAGCTATTTGATTTTTAAAGTTTGGAAACTACCATATTTTTGGCTAACTTTTTAGCACATACATGACAGTACCCAACAAATATAGACGCATATAACATATTCTTTTTAGTACACACATGCTTTAAATAAATTTAATTTTATGTGATTTAAATTAAAGAGTTGTTTCACTGAATAGCATTTGTCAACTTTGAAGAAGGGAAGTGTCAATCATATATTGAATTTTTGTTCTTCTCAGGAAATTTCTTATTTTATTTATTTATTTTTTTAAACTATTTATGAGCAGAGCTGTAGCTGGGAGTAATAAAGATAACCAGTATAATAAAGATAGCTTTTTGCCAGTTCGAGAAGATGCCAATGAGTTTGCAACTTTTTGTACGTGTGTGCTACCAGAAAGTACCAGTTTTAATGAGTTGTCAAAGGAAGTAAATTGTTTAAGAATATCAGAATTTTTATAAAGATAGAAAGTCATGTTTTCTGAAAAAGAAAATAGTTCATAAAACACCACATAGAGTGAGACTGTCTTTTAACTTCTTACTGTAGCATGATTGCCATGGTGCATGATTATTATATCATGCATATATACTGTAGCATGATTATTATATCATGATGAGATATTTTGTTACTTAGCACATATATATTAACTTAAAATAAGTGGTGTAAGTAGAAATTTTAAGCCCTTAGGCAAAAAAAAAAAAAGAGTATATATATATATTTAAATTTATGATATTGTAGATTAGTTCGAGAATTAAATCTTTTAAATCTTTTATATGTTTACACATTTTTTTAAATATTTTATTAAATTTTTTTGGCTTTAAATTTGCTTTTTTTATTTTGGCTTTAAATTTGCTTTTTTTAATTTTGGCTTTAAATTTGCTTTTTTACTTTTATACGTGTTTGTTAAAATTAAAATTTCATTTGTTTAAATTTAAATTTCATTCCTTGCAGCAATGGCGCAAAGAATTATCTAATTAAATTTGTATTTAAGTTTAATTTATTTAAATTTAATTTGTTTTATTAAATTCAATTTTTTTGAAACAATTTTATTTAATTAAATTTGTATTTAAATTTTATTTATTTAAATTCAATTATTTTTATTAAATTCAATTTTTTCTTTTGAAACAATATATATATATATATATATATATATATATAAACTAATAATTAATAATAATTTGTAATAAGAAAACTTTCCATGTACAATCTCCAAGGAACACAAATTCAATTTAAAACCAAGAATGGGAAAAAAAAAAAAAATGTCAGAATTTAAAGACTTTTTAAATAGTAATTTAAACTATTGTTTAAAAATCTGCTAAAAAGATCTTAAATCGCAAAAAATGCCAAAACCAAAAGTAACTTCTAACTATTGAAAAGTAGTTACTGGAAATGAAATTAGGGTACTGTTCTTTTATTAGGACTGGATCCAGAAATGTATTATGCATGCATGTATATATGTAATCTCGAATGTATGTGCATGCATACATTGTAGAGACATTAGGTTAATTGGAAAAGCTGGAGTGATGAAAAATAAGCAAACGCCTTCGCCGGGAATCGAACCACGGACCTCTGGAAATACCGCCCCAGTGTGCTGGCCATTACATCACGAAGGTACGCTAGGAAAGCGGGAGAAATACCTTATAACATATGCATATATATGCACATACCATACATACATACATACATATACACACATGTGCATACATTCATACATACATAATTGTTTCATAAGAATAAATTGAATTTAATTAAACAAATTAAATTTAAATACAAATTTAATTAAATATTCTTTGCGCCATTGCTGCAAGGAATGAAATTTAAATTTAAACAAATTAAAATTTAATTTTTAACAAATACGTATAAAAGTAAAAAAGCAAATTTAAATCCTAAAAAAAGCCAAAATAATTTTTAAAAAAATGTGCAAACATATAAAAGATTTAATACTCGAACTAATCTACAATATCATTTAAATTCAGAAGCATAAGCAAATCAAGTGCAAAATCAATCCATGAAAATAAATTCACTAATTTAATAAATTAAAATTAAATTAAACATTTTTTTTTTAAAAATGCATATGTGAATGACCGTTGAGTAGGCACTAGACAGACTTATTAAAGGGAAGTTGCCTCCAAACCTAATTCTCCAATCATTTAATTCCTGTTTCGTCATTCATGCAGGCAAGGGTAAAAGTCAAAACCAAAAGTAATTTCAATAAAGAGGCTCCCTTAGAAATAACCATTTAAGAATTAAAGTTCAAAAAGGAAAATACTAATGAAGTCTTTTGAGAAACAAGCAAGTAAAGTCAAGAATTAAACTTTTTTTTAAATTAATTTTTTTTAAAAAATTAATTTTTTATAAAAAAATAATAAAAAATAATAAAAATAATAATCTAGAAACCAATGTATTTTAGAAACCCTTGTCTACAGAAACCTCCCCTACACGAATATGCATATCAATAAAAAGAAACTAAAAAAGAACTAGACATAATCCATATAAACCAATAAGAAACAAAAAGAACTAATTACAATTTTTAAAAAACAAATATATATTTAAAAATATAATTTCATTTTTCAGAAAATACTTAGATACTACATAAAAAATTTTAAAAATAACTTAAAGCAAGTAAATAGTAAGTTTTAATTCTAACTTACCTACTATATGACTACTTCATACATACATACATATACACACATGTGCATACATTCATACATTTCTGAATAATTCCCGATAGCAGAACAATACCAAAATTATAGATGGATTCACATTGGTGATTATATGAGGTTTTTGAAAGTGGTGGCCATTGGCGTGCTAACATGCTTGAATGTAACATCCCATTTATTAAAGGTTTGCATTAGCTGTTTGCCAGTCTGAAGCTGAATTTCATGAATGTTTTCTACTAGTGCTGTGGTTCCTGTAGAATTTACCTTTCAGCATACCTGAAAAGAGGAAATCAGATGGCTTTTCAAAGATGGCATGAGTAAGGAGAAATAACACGGTCACAGCCCTCCTCACAGTGTAGGTATGACTCATTCCAGGAAGTAGCGGGAAGGTAGCGAGTTTCATGCTATGTATTTATTTCACAAAAGCATTGCTGACTTGCATATACCTAGCAATATTTGCTATTATTTCATTTTTGGAGTTGAGAACAACACTAAATTCTGAGGTTTAGTACAACATAAACTTTAAAAGAACAGTTGTCATCATTTTTGAAATCAAGGGCGCTATGAAGAAAAAAGACATTACTTGTAAAAATAACTTTGTTATGGATAAAAATTTTGAAAATACGGTTCTTCATCAGTCTCTTTTTAATAATACTAACCATGAAACTGCTTGATCCAGAAGTACTACTTTTTTATGTTTTTTTATTGTCTTTTTGATAAGTGTATCTTTGTGGAAGAAACAGTGTTGGGATTTTATGTGTGGATTGATTATTTTTGCTAAAGCCTCACATCCTCTGACTAATCCTGTTATAGATTCTGCTCCGTCGGTACAATTATCAACACATTAATCCCTTGAAATGCATTCAAATATGACATTATCGCTTCAAATAAGTCCTGGCCACTTGAACACCTCAGTTCTTTCTCAAAAGTGCTTTCAGCATAAAAAATGATTACCTTTTGTTCAAAAATAAATAGTTCACAAAGTCTAAAAAATACTTCTCAGTCTAGCGCATGGCATTGTTCATAACAATTAGGCATGTATTAAATTTATGATATCACAGGCAAAGTTTAAATATTATTTGTGTTAGTCGATCGCAGTTCCATACAAATATTATTTTACATTGCATTGATTTTTCTTTTAGAGAATTTTTAATTGTATAGGTAAATTTTTGCGGAACACTCGATGTAGCTTCATAGAGCATCAGTTTTCTGCTGACCGTGGATAGAGAACAACAGCCTTATGATAATGCTGGTACTTTTTGCTTATATAGGAATGCTCTGGGAATTGACATATCCAAACTAATGCAGTACTTTGATTCATCTATGAACGACGTTTTTGTCTAGAAAGTTTGGATTTCTAGTGGTGACATTCTGAAACCACCCAAAATATAGTGTACTAAAAACCTGATAATGTGACTTGAAATTGAAAACCAGATTACGTAGCTCTGAGAGACAGTGCATAGTAACCAAGTCTTTCAACATGAAGAAAGTTGCTTGCGAAATACATACATTTTCATATTTTACCTCCATTACGTTTTGATTATCTCTTGTCTTGATATGAGGTTTTGGGAATCGTCATATACGCATTGAGATAAAACTGTAATTCATCTGTAAATCAGATTTTGTTATAGATTTCTTAAAGCAAAATCTTGAAACCACCAAAAGTAAATGATTTGCTGTTTCACTGCTGAGTTTCAACTCCTGTACAAAGGTTTTATAATATGCTTGAAGTTTGCAAGTTTTGACAACCTTTTCGCATGTAATTTTGCTTATTGTAATTTCTTTTACCTGTTTCCATTGTGTATATTTGTGTCATAGTGTAGCACGTAGTACTGTCCAGTAGGGTCAGATCCCATATTGTATATTATTTTCTTGGACGTATTCAGTTGATTTCCCGACTGCGCATTTACTAATTGTTTCCTGTTTCGCCCCAAGATACTGAATGCGAGGCATTGCTGGTTTTTTACAAACTTCAGATTTGTTCAGGTTCAGCATGTCCTGATGGACTTAATTTTTCAATAGATATGGACAAATATGCTGTACAGTTGTATACTGTTTCATGTGGTTCACGTACATAACTAGAGTATGAAACACATTGTAGCATTTTTGCTAAGTACATTAATGTCCATAAATTAAGGATAATGCAAAATCAGGCAAAGGAAGAGTTAGAAGCAAAACAAATTTGACTTATTTGTAAAGCTTATTTATTAAACAAAAGGTAAAGAGCAAAAAAAGATGCTATATGTTTGATATTATTAAAAAAATTAGCGATTTTTTCTCCCTGGAGCAAATTACAAAAAACACCTATTTACAAAAAACCAATATTACGTGGTTGGTATGATTGTTAATACATTCTATGTCTCCCAGACGATGCAATACAGTCCGTACAACGCCTAGGCATGCTGAGTATCAAATTATCGATCTGATCTTGGGAGATATTACACCACTCAAAAAGCAATGCACTCCGAAGTTCCGGTAGACATGTAGGAGGAGGTCGACGGGCTGCAACTCGTCGGCCAAGCATGTCCCACACGTGCTCTACTGGATTCAAGTCCGGTGAGAATGCTTGCCAGTCCATACGGGTGATATCCTCCGATTGAAGGCATTCGCTTACGATGTTTGCACGGTGAGGACGGGCGTTATCATCCATAAACACAAATTGTGTGCCCATGACGCCCCGAAACAAACGTACATGTTGTTCCAGAATGACGTCCCGATAGATTTTGCTTGTCATGGTTCCAATTTGAACATGCAGGTCAGTTCTGGGGCCCAGAATAATTCCACTCCAAACGAGCACTCCTGCACCACCGTAACGGTGTCGTTCAGTGATGTTTCCTTGGTGGTAACGGGTACCTGGAACTTTCCATATGAAAGTCCGACGAGAATCAGACTTCAAGCTAAACCTGTACTCGTCTGAAAACATCACACAAACCCACTGTTGCGGTGTCCACAATGCATGCTCTCTACTCCAGGCTAACCGCAGGCGACAGTGAGTTGCAGTAAGCATCTGACAGGTCTACGAGCATATAGACCAATCTGCCCTAAGCGTCTGTACACGGTCTGCCTTGAAATTGTCGTACCAGTGGCTGAAGAGAGCTGACGAGACAGGTCTGAGGCTGTGCTCCGCCTGTTTTTTTTGGCAGTAAGTGCCAAATACCGGTCCTCATTCGGCGTTGTAACTCTGGGGCGACCTGTGCTGTAACGTCTACTCACATTACCATCATCATGGAATCGTTGCCAAAGCCTGGAGATGACACTCTGGGCAATTTTAAGTTCGTCTGATACTTCCAGTTGGGTACGCCCACATTCCAGACAGCCGATAATTCTACCGCGTAGAAAATCATCCAAATGCGTCCTTTGTGTCATAACTATTCGGTTATTGCACTGAAATTCTTATAAAAAGCGCCTGCGAACAATTTTACTTCTTTGCCTGTATTCCTTATATATCACTCTCTTACACTCTCGTCATT
Source organism: Stegodyphus dumicola (assembly GCF_044657685.1). Taxonomy (NCBI): domain Eukaryota; kingdom Metazoa; phylum Arthropoda; class Arachnida; order Araneae; family Eresidae; genus Stegodyphus; species Stegodyphus dumicola. The sequence goes on from NC_140771.1 coordinate 244,463,570, forward strand.
GTGACGTACCATCGGTGTCATCTGGTTACTTCCTGAAATTTGCATATGATGCTTGAAGATGTGTGTAGTGATTTTACAGGTGATATATTTATTTTAGAGTTCGATTTCCGCGTGACTCCGAATTATCCTTAATTTATGGACATGAGTGTATTTTCCTATGCCAGATTGACTTTGGGCATGAGTCAATTGTCTCATGTCTGCCAAAAAATGCCATCCCTTAGATTCTGCAGCACCATTTGTGCATAATGTAATACCGCTTGTGGTCTTTCGTTTTCATTTCTTACCCATCTTCTTTGATTTTTTGTTTCATCCTTTTAAAAAGTTATGTGAAACTCTGAGGTCAATAGTGACTAGGACATGCTAAATATGATTATAAAGTGTTAAATGTATGTGAAATTAAATTATATATATATGTGTTCAAAACTTTTTACATTATATTTATCTTTCATATCTTTCATCTTTATAAACTAGAGCATTAACATATTTTTCTCTTCTACAGAATTGACCTCTTAATTTCTCACAGTACTTCTATGTATCCTGCTTTGATACTTTGTTCAGATGAGAATGGACCTAACGTTAAATCTCTCGTTATGCTGAATTCAGTAACATATCATCTGAATATGAAGTAAGTAGAGCTTTCCACAGTGCTCATTTGTAGAAATAATTTTGGTAAATAAGTATTTATTTTTTTATTTCTATCAGTATTTCAATTTATGATATAATATAATCTATGACATGATACAATCTATGATAATATTCAATTTATAAAGATTAATGATATTCAGTCAATGATCAATGGTATAATATTCAATTTATAAAGAGGTTTATCACTTGAATCAGTCATTTTTTGTTAAGGTCAGATCTTTTTAAATAGATTCATATTAGTTTTTAATTTTGGTGTTTTGAATTAACAAAAATAGGAGTTAAAGTTCCTATTGTTTAGATATACAACTGAAAAATTCTCAGATTTTTTACCAGAAAGGTTAAACCATAGAACCATCTATGCATGAAAGATTTAATAGATGCAGTAATTAAAATCTCTAACTGATATTTGTATTGATCTTTAATATTACTTTGCTAAACAATGTGTGTATGCCTAAAGTATATTTCAGTGAACAAGAAAAAAGTATTTTTCTTTAGCTCAACTTCACTATTGAAAATCTTTCTGAGGTCTTCCAATAAATGAAATGATTTCTGAAATTATTATAGAAAATGAAGGTAGATTGTATCAGCTGAATAAGAGACTCTTTTTGGTGGTAAAACCATACCAAGGTATAATAATCACGATCTATAAATGTCATCCTATTTGTATAATCTATATACCTACGTATGAGTCAGTAGTTGTTTATTGGTTTCAGAAGCCATTTTCAAATACTTTCTTAAAGGAAACAGACAGTGATTAAAAAGTTCACAATTGGTACAAATATGTTGTTTGCTAAGAATTCTTAATAGAAGACTGAGATTATTTTTCTGTATTTATTTCAGTTCTACTGCCAGTTATTTTTATTTGTGGGAGTAAGACTTTTCTCTGGTAATTATGTGGTCATGTATTCAAACTGTATGACTACAGTCAAAAGTCGTTAATTCGGACACCCATAATCCGGAATGATCTATAATCCGGACCTCAAAGCTAAAACCTTTCTGCGCATGCTCATAGGCGTTTATGCGTGCGCGTAAGACCTTTACGGCTGCGCATATGCGTGTGCGCAAGTGCAGAATACGTTTTCGCGTGCGCGTTTTATGTATAACGGACGGTATAAGCAAAAATTATCTAATTATCTATTTCAGTTAATGTTAATGATTGCGTTGTTCCTTAATCTTCGAATTGGATCCGGTTTATTATTTTTTGCAGACTGTAAGAGCAATTTTATAAAAGTAAACTTGAACTTTCGATTATGTCAAATAGAATTTCCGATGCTGGAGCTCCCAAAGGATCTACAAAACGAAAGTATGTTTCGATGTCCATCAAACAAAAAGTGGAATTGCTGCAAAAAATGGATAAATACATGAAGAAGGTGACAGAGAGGTTAGTGAAAACGAAAAAATTTCGATTGACAAGTTAGTCGGTATTCTCGGCACAGCAATTACGGCGACTTGAACAGCGGAACTTTGTAACTGAACAAGAAATTATGTCTGTTTATAGAATTAAAGAGAAAGTATTATCACATAAAACGAAGCAACTTAAACAACTTACATTGAAAGAAATGTTTAATAAAGTAAACAAATAAATATTAAGCTTTTTTTTGTAAATTTTGATACCCTTTAGATCATAATTGTTCTTTATTTCATAAATTACGGTTTCATATTTTTAATTTTAGAATTTCTGCATGCCATCTTACGAGATTTAAACTGATGATCTATAATCCGGAAAAATCGATAATCCGACGAGTCCGGAATCGAAGTCCCGACGAGTCCGGATTAATGACTTTTGACTGTATTGAGTTCTATTCTGAAGACTTATTCAATCCAGGTTATATCTAAGCTTTGCAAAGCTCAAATTTAGCATTTTTCACCATACTGCAGTTTCCTTTGTTCTCAGTAAAATGTAAGCAGAGTTTTTTTTCTCTCTTCAGAATATGGCAAGCACATTATTATCTTCTCCACAAAGGGATTTTATGCATAGATTAAATAGGACACCACCTAGGATAGCAGATTTTAGGGGCTTCAAATTTTGTGGTTAAATTTCAGTGAATATAAAAAAATTAAACTAATGACAAAAAAGTTATATTTATGAATATATATTTTTTAAAGATTTACTTACTCTTTCAAACACATTTGCTGGTTAATAAATAGCAAACTATATATACAATGACTCTTATTCTTTTAATTCATATTCAGTAATAAACGTAAAACTGTAGCTGCAATGCTCCCCATTATGCCATAATGTTGTTTGGTTAGCTTAATATCAATTGTTTTATTTATTGATGTTGAAACATCATTATTATTTAATTGACACATTTTTTGCCTATCTGCAACCAAATACATCTTATTCAATCACACAAATTGATGCCTGTATTATATACGTTTCTTCATAATTTAGATTTTCTGTGTTGCTTTTATGTTTTGCATAGTGAGGCTAATTTTAAAACAAAATTAGGCAAGTTGGTAAAAGGTGTTCTTCATAATGAAAAAATTTTGAAATAAAATTAAATTAGTTTTATATAAAAGCTGCCTAAAATTTACTAAAATATTTTAATTCCATCTTCTCCAAAGCGTCTGATGGTAGAAATCACTGTAGTGGCTGTGAGTACACACGTGCATATTCACAAACACAAAATAAATAAGTGGTCCAAGAAAAGCCTGAAATGGAATAAGAAACTATTGGAAAATGAGAAGATTTTATTTGTTTTTGTAACCAGTAACATCTAATAATGACAAAGGAAAAAAAGTATAGACTGAATCTGAATTATCAACATCAGCACCAATTATTTGAAGTTTAATAATGTATGCAGAATTTGTTTCTTTGATGATGAACAAATGCAGGAAATTATTAGGGAGATTAGCCTCACAAAATACTGTTTTTTAATTTTTTTTTTTTTTTTTTTTTTTTTTTTTTTAAAGCTTTGTTCCATGTAGAATAATCAGATGTGTGAAAGAGAATGGTGTTCCAGGGCAGAGATTTATATTTTTTTAACTAAGTGGTAAATTTGAAAAAATGATCAAAGCTATAAAGGATATATATACAGATGGTGGACGAAATAATGCGAACACCCATGAAAAAGTATGACGTATTTCAGATCAGCCGTACAGCCGCGCCACCTGCAACAGAAGTCTGCCACCTAGTGAGCGTGAAGAAGAAGGTATCAGTCTCTGAACAGCAGTCACCTGCGTTGCATGTTTCTATCGAACTGTCTGTGAGAAATTAAAATGTCAGACCTGTCAGAGTTCCAAAGAGGAATGATAATTGGACACGTTTAAGTGCAGCATCGGTTACAGAAACAGCAAACCTTGTGGGGTGTGCAAGGAGTATGGTATCAACCGTTATGACAGCGTACACGAAAGAGGGTAAGACGACGTCTTCAAAGCACAACAGTGGTCGAAAGTCAAAGCTGGCTGATAGGGATAGACGGGTCTTGAAGTGCATAGTAACCCGAAAGCACAAGCAATCGTTATCCGAGATAACATCTGAAATGAACAGTCATCTCGAAGACCCCCCTTTCAACAAAAACTGTCAAAAGGGAACTTCATGCTGCGAACATTTATGGCAGAGTGGCAATTCGTAAACCTTGGTGACAGCAACTAATACGTACTTGTACTTTCAAGCGACGCCAATGGTGCAGAGATCACAAAGGCTGGCCCCCACAGCAGTGGCAACAGGTAATATGGTCAGATGAATCGTCATTCACCCTATTTCAGACGACCGGAAGCGTTTATGTCTGGAGAATGCCCAAAGAAACGTTTCATCCTGACTGCCTCTTGCCGACTTTGAAGCATGGGGGTGGCGCCATTATGGTATGGGATGCGATATCTTGGCGCGGTCTTGGGCCACTTGTTATTCTGCGTGGGAGGATCGCATCCAATCACTATTTAAGCATTCTAGGCTTAGATAGTCCATCCTTTTGTCCAGACTATTCCCTGGAGAGCGACCGCTTTTTCAAGACGACAACGCCTCTATCCACACTGCTAGGTGTATTCAAGAATGGTTCGAAGAGCATGACGATGTAATTAAACATCTCACTTGGCCCCCTCAGTCTCCGGACTTGAATATTATTGAACATTTATGGGCAAATTTGGAGCCCAAACTTCGTTACCGATTTCCACCTCCATCCGGACTTTCGGAATTAGAGACCGCTCTGCAGGACGAATGGCTTAATATTCCTTTAAATAATGTCCATGACCTTTATGCATCTATCCCACGTCGCATTCAATCTGTACTTCAGTCAAAGGGTGGTCCAACCCCCTATTAATAAAGATTTTCCATTATTTCACAGATGTTAGTATTATTTTGTCCTCCATCTTTATATATATATATTTGTTTTTAAAATTGATGTATTACATTTCTTAAGTTCGCCCTGCAACAAAATCAGTAAATGTCAGGTATTTATTTGGATTTCAAAGTACATATTAAGAAATAAACTCTTATTCAGAATACTATCATATGGTATTCACTCTTTAAATCTTGTTATTTATTCATATGTGACATCAAACTAAAATAAGGCAATATACTTTTTTAGTCTGTTACAGGAATTTGATAACTATTCTACTCGCTGTGAGCACTGATGGCAAACATTTCTATCAGTGTTTAGTGAAAAGTGAACTTCAAAATGCATATCTGTAACTCACTCATTTTTAAAAAATGTTTGTTGAAGATAAATACACTTATCAAAAGAGATATTTAGTGATTTAAGGCCCATATCACACGACGTTTGCTTCACGCGAACAACTGTTTCGGACAATTTTTCTGCCTAATTTACTATTGAAAGAAAGACGTGCGACTTTTTCCTTCCTTTTCAAAGAAATTGCAAGTTGTTCGTCTTCAACCAAACAGCTATCAGCTTCGAATGCTATCAGCATGTTTGTAATGGGGTACCAGTTTCTTCTGTGTTAACCCTAAACCGATCTATGGTGATTGGCTGTTGTGCCAAAGCAGAAAAATTGTACCAAACAGTTGTTCTTCCGAAACAAACCGACGTGATATAGCAGCCTAAGAAGTTTCAATAGTGGTAGTTTTCTGTCTATTTTAAATAGGATTAATACATAATAATAATATTGTTTTGGCAAAAAAGTAATTTTGGTTTGCACAAATAGATTGAATTATGTTCATTTTGCTCTTCTGTCAATCTCGTATTTTTATTTTCTTTTGAGATTTGGGAACTGACACTTTTAGATTGCTATAGAAACGAAATCTGTGTATTTTTTATTACAACTGTTAGTTTACAATAAATTTTAATATGGGGAGCAAAAATAAATATTTTTGACGTATTTTACTTTTTTTATTTTCATAAAGGCAAGAAAGCAGCTGAGGTTCACGAAGAGATATGTCAGGTTTATGGTGTTGATTGCTTAACAGTATAAGGTATTTCTCCAGCCTTCTTAGCATGCCCTCGTGGTATGGTAGTCTGCGTGCTGGGTGCGTATTTCAGAGGTTCATGGTTCGATTCCCGGCGAAGGCGTTGCTCATTTTTCAAGTCTTTCACTTCTAAATAATCTAATAGCTCTACAAGTGACGCTCGAACTAAAAAAGGTGGTGGATGATGATTCTCCGCCACCAGGATTTGGCGATTGGGTCCTCTAATCCCCAGTCGCCCTTTAAAAAGACGAGTATATAAGATATTTCTCCCGCCTTCTTAGCGTGCCTTCGTGGTGTAGTGGTCTGCATGCTGGGCGTGTATTACAGAGGTCCGTGGTTCGATTCCCGGCGAAGGCGTTGCTCATTTTTCATCTTTCCGGCTTCCAAAACAAATACCGAATGTCTCTACAGTGGTGCCCGAACTAAAAAGGATGGTGGATGATGATTCTTCACACCCAGGATTTGGTGTGGTGTGTGTGGTGTGGTGTGGTGGTGTATTTAATTATGGCAAAGCACACGAGGGCTATCTGCCTAAAGGGAGGGATGCCTTTCGTGGAGGACTTTCTAAGGGAAACTGGCTCGTATACACATTACACATGGGGAAAACCACGAAAACGCCCATGCAGCCAGCCCATTCGCGGGATTCGAACCTCAGACCGAACTACCAGTGTTCAGCGGCTTTACCGCTCGGCCGCTGGTGGGCCCCAGGATTTGGCAATTGGGCCACCTAAAACCCTAGTCGCCCTTTAAAAGGAGGAGTATATAAGGTATTTCTCCCACCTTCTTAACATGCCTTCGTGGTGTGGTGGTCTGCACACTGGGTGCGTATTCCAGAGGTCCGCGGTTCAATTCCCGGAGAAGGCGTAGCTCATTTTTGATCTTGCCTGCTTTCAAAAATACCTAATGTCTCTACAACAGAGCACATGTGTCAGAATTGGTTTAAAAAAATTCATTCTGGAGATTTTTCACTTGAACATGACTAGCATTCTGGCATACCTTCTGAAGCTGACGATGACAAAATTAAAGATATAATTAAATCAATCTCATTTAATTCTGGAAGAAATTGCAAAAATGTTAAACATATCGCACACAACAATTGAAAATCACATACGATGTCTTGGACTTATTAAGAAGCTTGATATTTGGATTCCGCGTGAACTGAAAGAAATTCACTTGATACAGTGTATCAGTATTTGCGATTTTAAATGCAAAGCATTCGACCCTTCTTTTAACTGAATATCTTCAATGATGAAAAGTGGATCGCCTACTATAACATTAATCGAAAAAGATCATGGTCCAATCAGCACAAATAAAAAATCAGCAAAATAAAGATGAATTGCATCAGAAAAAGATCATGCTGTCAATTTGGTGGCATAAAGGTGTGTATTTTGAGCTGCTTTCAATCGACCAAACAATCAACTCAGATATTTACAGCCAACAACTTATGAAACTTTAGGAAGCAATCAAAGCGAAAAGGCCAGAACTAGAAAATCACAGAGAAATCATATTCCACCACGACAGTTCGAGATCTCGCACATCTTTAGCAACACATATGAAATTATTGGAGTTTGGTTTGGGAAGTCATGTCATGACCTCAAATCCATGGACCTTATAAGAAATAGACTAACCCAAACGGATTTTCTCCCTCGTCTGAGGCGTTCCCGGATGTCACCTTGATCACATCCGGAGGAGTAGGGACGACTTGTAGAAATTTAACATTGGCTGCCTATAGCAGCATGTATAATTGTCAAGAAAAAGCTGGTTGTAGCGCCTCATTTCACAAATTAGAATTTCTACATACTTTTATTTTTGAAATTGAGATTGATTTTAAAAATTTAGCATATTTATCAAGCATAATTAACATTCCAACTAATTATAAAGCTATTGCATGCTTTCAGGACTGGATGTTTTTTTAGCTTTTCCTATGCTGTAAGGAAATTTGTAACTACTTTATTTTAGATTTTGTATTTATATGTATTGTATAAATAGTTACCTTATTTATTTCAAAGCATCACATACTATCAATCTTATTTAATTTTACGTTATTTGTACCCAAAATTAAGTTCATAAATTTTGTGCCTAGAGTTTTTACCGTTTTACCAAAGTAAAGATGTTTGTACAAGAATTACGCGTGAAACAAAATGCGCGAAATGCAGTAAAAAGTGCTTTAATGACATATATTAAATCCGATTTGGGGAAAACTGTGGCTTTCATAATCTCATCACTATACAACGTATCACATTTTATAATTAAAAAGAGTTATGTGATACAAACGCCATAGGTTTCAATTTTAGGAAATAATATTTTAAATCTCTTAATTTTTAGAAAATAATATTTTAAATCTGAACTAATAGAAAATTTCAAACAAGCAATTTTCTCTTGCAATTTTTATGCTTTTTATTGGTGTCAATAAGTAAAAAATACTAAAATATTTAAAAAAAGAATTTTGAAAGTTTTGTTTAAAATTCTAAATTGTGCTGCTTTTTTAAAATTATAGATGAATATTATAGCACAATTTCTATAAAGGAATTTTATTTCAATTATATTTCATAATACATCATAGTGATAAACACTTTTGACTGCTTAAAAATTTTTATACATTTAATTCTAATATTAAAATTGTATTTAACCGTAATAATTAATTTTACTTGTATTTTATAGTGATTATTTTTTAAATTTATTTTTAGTTCTGCACAAGATATTTTTATTTACTGTTAATTTAATTTATTAGCCTGAAGGGGTGGTAGCCTAGAAAGACTGTTAGTTTCTAAGCGGCATTTTGCGCTGCTTTACTATAAATGTCCGTGTCTCCTTGCAAATTGTTGTTACCAAATATTATCGTTCTGTATTATATGTAAAGAAATTAAGTAATGAAGAATCTGCATGAATACATGTATGTTTCTCGCACTGTGGCAAAAACGACAGTATCTAGAGCCATCAAATTTTGAATAATGTAATCCTCGACCCGAACATGGGCATATGGACGGCCGAATTTCGAATTGGTTTTAATCTATTTCATATTTTGTAAAACTTTAACGAATTTTTGATTAACAAACTCAACGAGTTAAGAGAGAGCACTGTACGGAAAATAACAGTTTGATCTCCAGTGCGGAAATTCTAAATATATGCTGTTTTCAAATGTATGCGGTTTACGGGCGAAGAACATGATATTCAATAAATATTGGAAACACACAAAACGTTAAAAAAGGTTCCTTTTGAGCGCAATATAAAATCTGAGTGCTTCTAGATTTTGTTTTACCTTTTATTTTTCCCTTCATTACACTCAGAAAATTTTATGCTCCGAATTTTATAAATTACTAAATTAAATATTCCACTTTAATGTTAATAAGTTAATGATGATATAATCAAATAAATGATTGTTTTGCAATGTTATTATAGTTATGAAAATCACTGCCTGGAAATGGTCATTAATTTTTTTTTAAAAAAAGTTATCAGATCTTGTTTAATTTTATCTTATTTATTTCAAAGCATCACATACTATCAATCTTATTTAATTTTACGTTATTTGTACCCAAAATTAAGTTCATAAATTTTGTGCCTAGAGTTTTTACCGTTTTACCAAAGTAAAGATGTTTGTACAAGAATTACGCTTGAAACAAAATGCGCGAAATGCAGTAAAAAGTGCTTTAATGACATATATTAAATCCGATTTGGGAAAAACTGTAGCTTTCATAATCTCATCACTATACAACGTATCACATTTTATAATTAAAAAGAGTTATGTGATACAAACGCCATAGGTTTTAGTGTTAAAGTAAACCAGATCGTCCCTACTCTATCTTGTCGACATGTCGGTGACGCGCGCCCCGCCCACTGGGTTAGTCTATGTCTTATAAGGTCCATGCTCAAATAATACTGAGTTTTTGATAATAAAAACTAGAATTTCTGTGGCTGCAGAATCATGAAATTACCAGAAAGATCACAGAAGGTTATTGATATCATCGGTCATCGAGAATGGAAGGTATATGACTGTATAAAATTTTTTTTTTATTAGTCCAAAGGGATTTGAATCCCGAAGGACTATTAGTTTCGTTTTGGCATTTTGCGTCGGACTCATAAATGTCGGTTCACTTTTCAAACTGTTGCCACAAAATGTTAGAGTCCTGCATTATATTTGAAGAAATTAAATAATGAAAAATCTGCATAAATGTATGTATATTTCTCGTATTGTGATAAAACAACGGTACATAGAGTCATCGAATTTTGAATAACGTAATCCTCCAACGAATATGAGCATGTGGAAGACCAAATCTGAAATTTGAAATTTGTTTTATGATCGATTTCCTATTTTTTAAAACTTTGACGAATTTTTGATTAACAAACTCAAGGATTTCAAAGCGAGCAATGGCAACGTTGTGCAGAAAAAACATTTTTATCTCCAGCGCGTGAGTCTCTGTATCGGAAATTCTAAAGATAGGCTCGTTTTAAAACTATTTTGCGATATTGCTGTTGCACTGGATCTTATGGTTTAAGTGCGAGGAACATGATATTTAATAAAGAAAGGTAACACACAAAATGTTAAAAAACGCCCCTTTGGACGTAATTTAAAATCTGAAACATTTCAGATTTTTTTTTTTTTTTTTTTGAAAAACTTGAGTTTATTTCACACTAAATGTCAAAATTATTCTTGCCAACTTAATAATAATAATGTAGTGTATTGCTATAGATATCTCAACAATGGTGAAATTATATAAATTTCTCATTGATTTATGAAAGAAATAATTTCGATAATTCTAAAGAAAAGCAAAGATATTGACTGATAAACAAAGTTCAGGGACGAAACCTTTTCTCTGCTGTGATTAGGAAGTGTATGTTTTGAATGCCAAGTATGTATTTCAAGTTGAAATTTTCTTAATAATTCTTGAACAACTGCTAAACAAATTAGAAAATTAATGCTTGACATTTGTATCAATATATTGTAAATTTGAGGGTCACTCTGAAATTTTTGAGATACGCATAGGTTTTTAAAGTTATACTCAGGGCCGGATTTAGACTTGATAAGGCCCTAAGCTATTTGGGATACAGGGCCCTTTATAAATCTGTTATAGTATATTTTAATATTATGTTTATACTATATTTTAATTTGGGGGGGGCTAAGCTATAGCTTGTGTAGCTTATACGTAAATCCTGCACTGGTTACACTTAGAAAATTTTAGGAGAGTTCAAAGTAGTTTCCTTCAGCGTTAATGTACTCCTGGTTACAGCCGAAAACATCGCGGACGAAAACGTCGCGGAGAAAACAACGCAAGGCGAAAACGTCGTGCTACAAAACATCGTGGGAGAAAACATCGCAACGAGAAAACATCGTGGTACAAAACATCGTCGTCGAAAATAAAGCGGTTCAAAAACTTCGCAGTTTCAAAACATCGTCGTCGAAAATATCGTGGTAAAAAATAAAGTATCTACAAATCATCGCATGACGATAACGTCGCAGATATGCTTTTTTCAGAGATGCTTTTCGGAGACATTCTTTAATAACTGTAAATGGATATTCCCATAATGATTTGTGAGCGCAAGATGGAAAGAAGGATAATTTTTACTTTCATATTTTTTTATTAACTAATAAATTTTTGCTGAGAAAATAAGAACGAAACTTAAGCATAGAAAATTAATGCAACTTATAGCACTTAATGGAATTTTAAACCGACATAGTTAACTAACGAAGACCATTAATAAATAATTTTTGTAATGCTTTTACTGGTAATTTTTCATGAAAAGTATAAGCTATAAGTTGCATTTAATTATTTATGCTTAAATTTCCTTCTTACTTTTTCAGCAAAAATTTATTAGTTATTTAAAAAATGTGAAAGTAAAAATTATCCTTCTTTACATCTTGCGCTCACAAATCATTATGGGAATATCCATTTCCAATTATTAAAACCCGAAAAAAGAATGTCTGCGATGTTATCGTCATGCGATCATTTGTAGATACTTTATTTTTTACCACGATATTTTCGACGACGATGTTTTTAAACTGCGAAGTTTTTGAACCGCTTTATTTTCGACGACGATGTTTTTGTACCGCGATGTTTTAGAACAGCGATGTTTTCTCTTTGCGATGTTTTCTCCCACGATGTTTTGTACCACGACGTTTTCTCCTTGCGTTGTTTTCTCCGCGACGTTTTCGTCCGCGATGTTATCGGCGGACATCTGTACTCCTGTAGGCAAATTTTCCAAAGATTAAATGTCTCAAGCCATTCATTTCTTGAAATTGATGAAAAAAATGCATTTATAGCCTCATCAGTCTCATCTTGGGAATTGAAACAATGTTCACATAAGTTCTTTTTTAGATTTGAAATAGCCAAACATCACACATAGCTAGATCGGATGAATAGGGTGGATGTTCTATCACTTTGATGGGTTTTTATTCAAGAAACTCAACTGTCAATCTTGCTGAATGAGAAGATGCATTGTCATGGTGGAGCGCGAGTCTTCTAACATTCACTTCTTGCAGAATTTCTGGAAAAGGCTTAGTGGTGTACCAGTTTTCTGCGACTGTCTTCTTCTACTATAATAGTTTTGACTAGACCTGTACTTCCGAAGAAAATGCCATTCATTATTTTTTCATGGCTTGTTGTTTTTGCACCTTTGTTGGCATGAAATCATCTTCAAAGACCCATACTTTACTTTCTTGACATATTGGAACGTCAAAAAGTGGTATGTATGTTTCATCACGAGTTACAGTTTTAGAAATAATGTGGTGGCCACCATTTTAAGTAATTTAACGATTTCTTTATTGATTCTGACATGCTTTTCTTTTTGGTACTCAGTTGAATTATGAGGAACCCAACAGCAAACTATACTTTTTCATATGCAATTCTTCATGAATAATTTAATGTATGTCAGCAGATCCCATGTTAAGTTCCTTCTGTATCGTTTGGTAAGTGCAGTGATTATCATTTTCCATATGGCAGACACATTATCCGAGATTACTGCTGACAAAAGCCTTCCTGTGCGTTCTCCATTCTGAAGAGCGTTGCGACCTCTGTGAAATTCTGTAAACCATCTGAATATAGTAGCAGGAGATGAACCTTCATTTGCAAATGCTATCTGTAGACGTTGGATGCATTCTTCTTGATTTAACCCCACTTTAAAATCATAGCACGATAATTTACAAATACATACCCGAGTATTGATTCAGTGTTAAGATTATTCAAATATATTATTGTGACATTCTGTATGTCTGAAAAATTATTTTCTTCTCTTCCGTGAATAAAAAGTTATTTAAGATCAGTGTGTGAGGCAAGATTAAACTGATTAGCAGTTTGGGCTAGAATATAATGTATTCAGTAATATTTCTTCTGATGACATAATTAAAAGATACGCTGAAGCAAAGGTATATCGATAAAACCATAAAATAAAATAAACAATATATATATATACAGTAAGACCCCGCTTAACACTGTTTCGTTTAGCGCTGTTTCGGTTTAGCGCTCTTTTATTTCAACCCGGGGATTCTCCGAAATTGTGCACAGCGCTAGGTTTCCAAATAACATATCCGAAACAGTGTAGTTGTGTTTCTTGCTTGGTGGACGCATTTTTATCATTTGAAACATTTGTTGACATTATTGTAAGTTTAAATTTGTATAATACTATAACGATTAATACGGTGACAAATATTATATGATCTTTAGTTTTTAATCATGGGTGATAATAAAAAACAAGAAAAGAAAGCAACCAGAAAAAGCATTTCACTGGAAACTCAAATGCAAGTGATTAGAAGATTAGATTCTGGTGAACGTCAATCTCAAATTAGTGCTGCATTGATTTTGGCAACTTCAACAATAAGGACAATTCTTAAGTATAAAGAAAAAATACCGTCATCGGCAACTGCAACTACGTCCAGCTCTGCAACTAGAATTACCCGTTCTAGAAATAACATTATAGAGGAAATGGGAAAACGACTGTCTATATGGATTGACGACGAAATTGAACGCAATATGCCATTAAGCCAATCTATCATAATGCCTTCTTGACAAAAAGGCAGAAAATTGGAAAACTAGACTGAATGATCTGACTGAGAATTTTATTTGTTTTTAAAAGTATATGCGTTTATGTTGTTTTTATTTTTGTAAGAAATAAGTGTTTGATTTTATTTTTATTAAAAAAAAATTATTAAATTTAATGCCTAACCATTATTTATCCGTCTACCCCTAACCCCATTATTTACATGTTAAGATAGCCTCGCTTAGCGCTGTTTCGCATTACCTTCTACTTCGATGGAACGTATCCCCCGCGTTAAGCGGGGTCTTACTGTATATTATTTTATTATTAATGATATCCTCAATAAACATATAAAACTACTCCAAAAATAGAAACTGCATTTTTATGTTTTGTGTTGTTACACTTAAAAAAAAAAAAAAAAAAACTTTTTTCACATTTATACAATATAAATCTTAAATACGTTACTTCTATTTGTATGAAATGAAATGCGTATAAAATTATATTTTGATTTGTTATTATTCTAAATAAATACTAGGTGCCGCCAGTGGCCAAAAGGTTAATCCTCTTAGAAAGGCATCCATGTAAGCCTCTCTTATATTGATCCAATAACTCCTGAGCCTTGCCATATTTAAATAGCCTAAATAATAAATGATCAGAAATAAGTAAACAAAATGGAAAAGTAACTAGTTTAGATGCAACAAAATTATAAATCTGTGCTTGCTGCTTTAGAAATTCTTTGAGAAAGTATGATCTTTGTATCCGAGATGATACTGTTAAACTCTTCTGCAGATCTTTCATGTGTGAACTTCTAATTTATTCTTGTATTTATTATATGAATGTACGTGCTAACTCTTAATGCACTTAATGAAATTTCAGAAATTTATATGTGGATTTATGTTTTAGTTCTACTAGGTATTTTAAGTTTCTGAAAATGATGGTTATTGCCTGTAAATCTCCTATGGGCATGATAATAATGGAAATAAGTGCTCCCTTTATTTTGAAGAATATTATTAAAACTCCTGTCAAAGTTGAAAATTTTTTAGATCCTTTGTTATCTGCTACAGCAATGGTTTATGCAAACATACCAAAGGTATCAAATATTTATAATTTTCTATTCTAAAGTATATCTTAATTTTATTATATTTTAAAAGACACAGTCATGTCATATTTTCTGTTACGTAAAGTTTATTATAACTAACATTTAGACTTTTCACAATAAAAATGAAAAAACTATTAACAATATGACGTGTTTTTAGGCAAATAAGCAGCAACGTGGATGAGAAGCGTCTTGCCAAGAGGAAAGCTTAAGCGAAAAAAGAACGCTGCAATTCTTTTGGGGGGAGTCAAAAGTTTCGGTTCCGAGTTAAAAAAATTTGCTTTACAGTTATTCTGATTACACAAGAGGTATCTGTAGTAAGTGTTACATAGCATGGACAGATCTCAAATTTGGGAGAACAGATGAATTTAGGAGAAGAGCACCAAATCTAGAATAGTTAATTTTGAGGTCGTCAATTATTTTTAAAGCAGCCGTCGTATTTTGTTATACCTTACATGTATGTATTAAAGCATGCATGTATATATGTTTCAAATCTTTAAACAATAATAATCCATAAGAATCTGATTGTGTATTTGACAGGTTGCTATATTGTTTCAGAAACATCTTAAACCGCTTTTGCTATTTGAATCCCAAATGGTCTCATGTATGAATTCGTTACAAATGTTTTTATTATACTAAAAACTGAACTTTAAAAATCGTTTTATAAATAGTGGTGAGTTATTAATCTAAAAAGTAAATCTGCCCATTATTTCAGCTTATATTGATTTTAATCATGAAAACTCATAACAGTTATTTTCTAGTTAATTGTTTCTAAAACTCAATAATAACTTTTAGTATATGCTCTTGTAGAACTCCTAAAGTCTTTAGATTTATTATTCGGACTTTCAGTTCAGATAAATGCCAGCATCTTAAAAAGTTTTCCATACAATATAATATAATAATCTTTAAAACCTGCCACCATGCTGTAATTGCTAATATAATTCAACTCATCTTTAAAGTAAGTATTTTATTACTGTTATGACTTGTGCCTTGCAAAATACAAACTTGTAATATATAAATCGTACCTTTCTCCTGCAAAAGGAAGGTAAATTTCAGATCTTTGAATCTTTTTCTTTAGCTTTATGACTACATGTCTGGCCCCATATTCTGTGATGCTGTAGTTTATTTATGTCACTTGACAGTTTCTAACAATTTATTTATATGCTTTTGAATATAAATAAGCTTTATTTATATGCTTATTGAATTTATTTATATGCTTGAAAAACTGTTTAAAATGTTATGAATGTTTAATTAAAAAGTACCTGTTAAGATTAGCTGTACTATAAATAAATATGTTTCCATGTAACTAAAATTTTGGAACTCAACAAGTTTTCTACCATGCAAAATTCCTAATGAACACTTGGTTATCATATGCAATCTGTATAAAAAAGAGGGCATGCATCTAGAAAAATCATCCATCAGTCTTGAAATTTAATGTGTGACTGTTTTTAGTCAAACAGGCAAACGATGAAAAATATTTGGCTAATGAATGCAAAGCGCATTAAAAACACACACACTCTGAAATGAAGTGCAATTTTGCATTGGCTGTAAACATTACCGTGAAAGACTTAAATGTCGATGTTTTCCAGCGAATGTTAACTCATATCAAATACCTCAGTGAAAGAATATATGGTTATATTCTTATGCATTCAGACCGTCTGCAGTGTATGTCAACAAGCACAGATATGCTCTGATTGAGGTCGAAATGAAAACGAGAAAACAGATAGGGAAGGGACAAAACTGGTAAATTCTTTGTTCTGCCGGGATTGAGGTTGCATAGCATCCATTTGTTCAGCCATATGGCATCTATTTGTTATACTGTAGAATGCTGCTGTTTATTAGTCTTATACAAGCTTTGATGATGCATGCAACATTTTCGTAATTTATATTTTTTTTTAATCTGTTAACCTAATTTATATTGAATGGCTACATTTTTCTGTTTAAAAGTTATGTGCATTATCGTGCAGCGCACGACGGCGCCGGGCAATCATTAAAAGAAGCAGTTCGTCTCGCAGCAAAATTCTTGTCTTATTTGAACGCCCCTCCGGGGGTCGACTCAGGTAAAACCTGAGAAGCTACTGATTAGGATCTGTACCTAGGCAATCTCGTCCACGGGTGTTTAAAATCGATCTCCACAGGACTGAAGTCATCGCTAGCGATGGCTGTTTCAGACTCGGCCGGGACCATATGACGTTCTCGTCCGTTCCGTTGTTTGTGGTGGAGCTATATAGTCAGATATTCATGGTTGTCCAGGGCGAAACACCCCCGTCGGTGGAGTTGGCGAATTCAGCGAGCCTTTAAATTGCTTGAGATTTCCACTGGGCGCCTGGAGCCTCAAAACTGCATATTCATATTCTTCCATGGTTTCCCCCTAGGGGCGTCTAAAGCCGACATCTGTATAACATGATGTAGTATTAGCAGGCCGGATTGGTGGCCCGGTCTGTCTAACAGTGTTTAAGTGACTTCGTTCTGCTGTCCGGCGTTGGAGCCCCTGTTGATGGCAGATATTTTTACCATCCCTCCAGAAAGGGGACGTGGAATGTGAGTTGCTGAGTATTCCTATCGACTCAGCTTAGCTTGTCGGCTCGACCGATAGGTTAGCGGTCTCTTGGATTGCCTATAAGGGTTGGGGCGTTTAGCTGTGTTAAGGCAGCCTCGAGCTTGCCAGGTCCGAGTGCCCCTTTCTCCTAGCACACTGTCTTACTTGACCGAAAGTTATAACCAGGGCAGAAGTTCGTCTCTGGGGTTCTCTTCTGCCTTATTTGAATGTAAAAATAGGTGGTGCCGATGAGTATGTAAGACGCATTTGAACATTGCTTAATCCTTAATTTGTGTCTACTGCTGCAATAATAGTAATTTGTGCAACATTTATCTTTTTTTGCGATTGCTTATTGTTATTGTTTTTTCTACATAAAAAAGGTAAGTGCAGTTACATATTATGTTAAACTTAGATCATTTTTTTTTAATTCGGAAAAGCAACGATTTGAGCATAATTACTCGAAAACTGTTTGTCAGGACTTGTATACTTTTTTATCTGTTTAGAAAACATGAAGTGTCCTGAATAGGAACAGGGAGCTTACTCAAGCTATGTTCAAATATGTGTGGAATAGACAACACCAGCAGGAAGGGTTGACTTTACACTTTATTCTCTATAAGATTACAGGTGCTCTCGCACTTCGGGATACAGAGACCAACCACTTGTGGTCTGAACGTAAAAATATAAAACTACTAACTAAAATTCTAAATAAGAGCTAACTTTGAATTAGTTTACAAATGCCTAACGCTAAGACTGGCCTTTTAAATTATTACGTATGTAGTACGCAAACTGCCGAAACTATAATACGTTTTAAATGTCAAGAGGACTAAACCTCTGGCCTTATATAGACGGATAGCAACTGATCGAAAGCTCGCGTAAAATACAGTGGCAAGGCGGCTCACTTCCTCCCTCCCTCTCTCTCTTGGCAAAAGGCCACAACTTAAATACTTGGGCGTTAGCAAGTACAATTTGCATAAAGAAGTTAATACATTTAATTCTGGCCGGAAGTGGAAAATAAGAAGTGATAGTAAAGGTTTAAAATAAAAATAAACGTTAGTAAAACTTAAGATCCTTACATGTTTACCTCTCCTCATGTTTGAACAATTGTCGTATTCTTGGCCGCGTAAATTACTAATATCTAAACCATTTTCCTCCAACGCTTTTAATAAGAATGTTGTTCGTTATTCACTGGTCGTATCTGTTGAAACACAAAATACTAAAAACCTTTCTTCAGTACTCATGTCTGTACTTTCTAAATTAAGATACCTCCTGCAAATTAATGACTGCTCTTAATGGCTGGCATCAGGGGTACAATCAAGTAAAACAGAAAAATAGTTTGTCTTTTTGACCTTACTTAAAATAATTTGCTTTATATTATTCCCTAATATGCTAATTGTTTCATTTTGAATTTTATCTTCAAGGTAATGAAGCATATTTTTTTGCGTTTGAATTTTATTAATATATACAGACATGATAGAGTCAAATTTTGTGATCATTTCTATACACTTTAAAAAATTATTATTCCTTTCAAATAACTTGTTACTGGAACCACGGAAAGGAGCGCAAGATACGCCTGTCGTTGGCAACAGACTTGAGCACCTTACAGGTGACGCTGCGATTTAGCTCAGTTTCGCCCCCAATTTTGATGAAGAGCATCCTGGGGGGACGGGTCCGAGCGTCTCCGTCCCCTTTTCCCCAACCACCAACCTTTCGAGAAGACTTTCGCCTCACATATTTAGAGTGCCCCCATGCCGCACGGACACTATACATTTACAAACATCCATGCCTTCTCTGAGATTCGAGCCCGGGCCCTTCGGCACCGTTGTCAGCAACGCTAACCACTAATACGGTTGGGCAGCTTTTTATAACATAAATAAATGTATGTATAATTCTTCAATAAATATGTTTGAGTGTGGGTTTTAACAAAACACAAAATGTTTGTATATTTAGACAAATTAAAAGATAATTTAAAAAAATATTATTATGTTCATAATGCTTCATTTTAAATGTTAACCATAAGCAAAAGGCGTCACTGCATAAAGGCGCTCGCTAGACATTTGCACGACGGCGCCGATTAGGCTTGGCGCGGGCCTGATTACGAGTAAACTAGAAGGCAGTTGTTTTTATTTTTCTCAAGAAAAGTACTCTAAAATACTGTTGCGTGCGTACGGGTTCGTTATGAAATGAATGCACAAGTCCGATGAAAAATGAACAAAAATTTATTATTATCACAACAAAAATGCTTAAATTTTCT
The DNA here is from genome assembly GCF_044657685.1 of Stegodyphus dumicola. Classification (NCBI taxonomy): domain Eukaryota; kingdom Metazoa; phylum Arthropoda; class Arachnida; order Araneae; family Eresidae; genus Stegodyphus; species Stegodyphus dumicola. The sequence goes on from NC_140771.1 coordinate 244,483,431, forward strand.
CAAATTATCATGCAGTATTACAATATCTCACAGTAGTTTTCTTTTAACTACTCAAATGTCCAATAGAACGTAATTCAAAACAGCTAAAGAACGCTAATCCGCGAATTCGCTACAATCAACAACAGTAGTTTTCTAAACAACAACAAACTAAGCAACTACTACAAACTGAGATGTTTTCCTCCTTTTATAAGATTTTAAAATCACGCGCTAGAATTTTCCAGTACTTTCTCGAAATCAAAAAGAGATATTTATTTATTTAATGGACGCGCTCTTGTATTTTCAATTTTCCGGCTTAGCTTTCTTTTAATATTCGTCACGCGCTGCACTGCGCGAGAAATAAAACCATTTAATTTCTAATTGAACTAACATTAGCTTTTTAAATACCAAATTCGTAACACTGCCCCCTTCCCAAGGACTGCACGTCCCGGGCAGTACAATCCCTGGACAGGAAGCAAAACTTACAACTGTGGCATAAATGCATTAATAAGCATTACATTACAATAATAAACAACATGAACAATAAATGCAATACATAAAACATATCAAATGCTATCAAATACAAATCAAATACACATTTAAAAACAAAAATGGACCATGGTCTTATACTATTTACAATTATTTACATTATGTACTATGGCCATAGTAATGAGCTAACCTGTCGTAATGAACGACTTTAGGTTTAGAGTTCGAAGACTTACGAATCCGAACCATGACGTCATTTAGCCTGTTTAGGATTGTGTGCGAACCATCCCAAGGTGACTGTAAATCAGGCCTGACTCCTTTTCGTCGAATCAGGTTCCACAACCACACCTTGTCTCCTTCGTTGGATCTATGTCCAGCAGCTCTCGTGTTGTATCTGGTCTTCACTTTCTCCGTCGCCAAGTTCACTCGCTTTCGTGCGGAACGGTGCATCACTTCAAAACGGGCCTTGACATCTTGGATGTGTTCCTCAGGCGATGAAGGCGCATCCGTACGGCGATGAAACAGGCGGTCACAAGGCAGACGAAGGTCTCGACCGAAGAGCATCTGAGATGGAGAATAGCTGGTAGTCTGGTGTTTCTTTTCGACCCTAGCATGATTTCGGCTGTTTCTCGAGCTGGTTCTTTCGGATAAAGCGTCGGCATTTCCAGGTGAGGATCCCTTCTTAGGATGGATAGTCATGTCTTCAGATCCTGAAAGCAGTTTGTTGTTTTTCAAGTCTAAGGAAAAATTGTATTTCCTTAAAAAGTCCAATCCGAGTATGCATGGATCTGTAATATCCGCCACATATGCCGTGTGATGGTAGGCGGCACTTCCAAACGTGATGTTTACGTTTAACTTCCCAGTTATGTCGATCTTGTCACCAGACGCAGTCTGAAGGGTAACACTGGATGGCGTCCAAATAAGTTTATCTTTAAACTGTTCAGCTAAATCTTTCCTAATGATGGTAACATTAGCTCCTGTGTCAATGATCATTCTGCAAGGAACTCCATCGATATTCCCATTGATGGACAGTCCGTTATTGTTGCCACTCACTGTATAAATTTTAAGAGCTTTAAAACAAGGTTTTTCACTATCTGGCAACCTCCGTTCCTCGATATGGTCACTAATTTGTTTACTGCGTTGTTGCTGGGAAATGGTCTTATTTTCCGTACCTCGGGGTGTTCTGCAGTTTCTTCGTATGTGGCCTTCAACTCCGCAGTTCCAGCACTTTAGAATTAGTTTCTTTTCACTTCTGTTCCGTCTCAAGCCACTGACTTGTCTGGTAAAATCATCTGCTTTATATTCCGTACCCTGGGGAGTTCTGCAATTCCGTCTTAGGTGACCTTCACTACCACATCTCCAACACCTTAGAGCCACTTTCTTCTCGCTCCTACTCCGTATCAAATCTTCGACTTGTCTGGCTAAATCATCTAAACGAGCCATCAGTTGATCCACTGGCTCATGGACTCGCACAGCTCTAACTGGGTAGCGATCTCTACTAGTTGCTTGCTGGGCTGCCTCGAACTTCATGGCGTACAACAGAGCGCTTTTTAAATCTTTTACATCCGCCATTCGTAGAGCTTTCTGTATTTCAGTATCTCGGATGCTGTCGATAAAGTATTGCAAGGACAGGATTTCCCTTGTTTCTGTCGGGCATTCCGAAAAGGCGAGATGGGACAGCCTTTCAACATCCGCGGCGAGCTCCTGAAGTGTTTCGGTAGGCTTCTGTTGACGAGATTTTAATTGGAGCCTGCTGTAGTCTTTTAAACACTTCTCCCCAAAGCGCAACTCCAAGGCGCCGGACAGAGCTTCGAAATCTAACCTTTTGTTTTCGGGAAGAGTCTGAAGGATATCCGCTGCGTCGGCTCTTAGAGAAGCGGCGAGATGACAGGCCTTAGCTTGGGAATCCCATCCATTCGCATCCGCCACGATAGAAAATTGTGTCTTATACACCTGCCAGGAGGTCTTCCCATCATATGTGGATAGCTTCAGAGGTGGACGAGCAGGCATTGGTAAGAATTTAAAATCATCACTCCTGCTCCCTGCCGACGCTACGAATTTCTTTAAAGTATCCATTTCTTTGGCAACTGCAGAAACTCTCTCATCAATTTGTTCTTTTACAGAAGAAACTCTTTCTTCTATTTCTTCTTTCACCGAAGAAACTCTTTCTTCAATATGTCCAACTTTATTTTCAACTGCGTCAATTCTGCCTTCCATAGCTTCAAATTTATTTTCTATTATGCAAGTAATTTCTCTTTTCATTTCTTCTTGACCAGCTTGAACGGCTTTCATTTCGTCCTTAACGGATTCCTGGCCCAATTTCATTTCTTCCTTAACGGATTCCTGGCCCAATTTCATTTCTTCCTTAAATGATGCTTGGCCAGCTTCCAATTTTTCTTGGAATGCAGCAAAAGCACTAATGAGCTGTCTCAATTGTTCTTCCATCGCTCTTGTTATTGGCATTCAAACCCCACTCCTGACACCAAAAATTGTTGCGTGCGTACGGGTTCGTTATGAAATGAATGCACAAGTCCGATGAAAAATGAACAAAAATTTATTATTATCACAACAAAAATGCTTAAATTTTCTCAAATTATCATGCAGTATTACAATATCTCACAGTAGTTTTCTTTTAACTACTCAAATGTCCAATAGAACGTAATTCAAAACAGCTAAAGAACGCTAATCCGCGAATTCGCTACAATCAACAACAGTAGTTTTCTAAACAACAACAAACTAAGCAACTACTACAAACTGAGATGTTTTCCTCCTTTTATAAGATTTTAAAATCACGCGCTAGAATTTTCCAGTACTTTCTCGAAATCAAAAAGAGATATTTATTTATTTAATGCACGCGCTCTTGTATTTTCAATTTTCCGGCTTAGCTTTCTTTTAATATTCGTCACGCGCTGCACTGCGCGAGAAATAAAACCATTTAATTTCTAATTGAACTAACATTAGCTTTTTAAATACCAAATTCGTAACAATACTTTCTAAAGTGATTTCTGTTAAAACTAAGTGCGTGCATCTTTGGATTACAGATGATTAAAACATTTTGACATTTTAAAAATTAATGATGAGAAAAAGTTAATTCTACCATAAAAAAAAAAAAAAAAAAAAAAAAAAAAAAAAAAAAAAAAACGGGAAAAACAAATATACAGTATTATGTTACCAATGATGAATAGTTCAGTATACTATCTGAAATTCACACTAGAACAGCCCATGGAGGAAGAACACATATGCTCAAATACAAAAATATTAATATGAAGTTGTAATGTTGTATTTAAAACTTATGTAAATAATGTCAAATGAAACATAGTGCATCTAAAACATGTATTGTTGTGAAACAAGTAGTCAGTTTGGAGTTAAACTCAAGATGCCAAGCCGATCTGATAGACCTGCGGCCACATAGGGATGATGTTCGTAATGGTGCATCAGGATAATCTGATGTCAGAAATGCTTTGAATGATGATTTCTGTCTTTTAGAAATTTATGGGCGTGGAGAACTCAGAACTGTAAGAGCTTGAATTTTAATGTTTTTTTTTAATTTGTTTGTTTGTTTGTTTGTAAATAACTAAATTATATATATATTTAAATTATATATATATTTAAATTATATGAGTGTGTGTGTTACAATTAATATTATTATAATCAGTATTCATTATTATATTTCAGTTGTGTACAAGTTATTTTATTCATAATTAATTGAAATTACTCACAGAATTTTATTACCTATAATATGCAGGCCCACCAGCGGTCGGGCAGTAAAGTTGCTGAACACTGGTAGTTCGGTCCGAGGTTCGAATCCCCCGAACGGGCTGGCTGCATGGGTGTTTTCGTGGTTTTCCCCATGTGTAACGTGTATACGAACCAGTTTCCCTTAGAAAGTCCTCCACGAAGGCATCCTTCCCCTTAGGCAGATAGCCCTAGTGTGCTTTGCCATAATTAAATACACCAACACCAACACCTATAATATGCAAGCAGTAGTCCAAAAATCATTTCTCCTTATGTGAAATTCCATCGTACCTTTAATAACGTACAGTTTATGTAATTTGTAAAGGGTTTGCAAATGAATAACTAAAATATCAAACATAACTTTATGCAGTGTGGCTCTTTATAATGTGGCTCTTTTTTTTTTTTTTCCTAGCTTCCCTTTACGTATTTCTAGCATAGCATTTTTTAATGTAAGACATAGAAACTTTAGAGTTTACTTCTTGAATTCAGAAAAGGGATGGTTCATTCAAAAGTGACATATTCCTAGCATTTCTTGAATTGAAATTGTTTGCTAATGTATTTCAAAGCCATTCGTTCAACTTTTTAAAATCCTTCCAATTTTTATTTTACAGATGAAATATTATATTTTACAGATACTAATACTTCATAACAATTTATACTATACAGATAAAATGAGTTGAGCTTAAAGATTCTGTCTACAGAAGAAAGTGATTAGACAATTAGATTTCCCGACAGAGATTCTGTCGGGAAAGAGTATAGTAAATTTTTGTGGAAGCAGAATTCTTGTTGCACATCTATTTTGTTGTTTTTCTTCTGGTGGTCATCTTCAATGACTAGTTAGTGCAGCATTTTAGGGGTACTGGAAGGACACCTAACAATTTTGTCCTTAGTTCAATTTAAAACTTATTGTTATAAGCCTCTACATGTAATACAGACTTTCAAATTTAAATTCTGTAACTTTAACTGGAAATTTCACTTTTAATCAAAGATATGATAATAACTAGCAGTAATATTAGTGCTTCTATTATGGTTGTTAATTATACCGTCTTTTTCCGAAAATAAGACACTGTCTTAATTAAGACCCAATAACACGCCGAATAAATACTAATTCAGAAGAGAAACAACAAAAATCAGCGTTATATTTACAAAATTTCCACAGGACTAGTTTCGATGGTTTTACCGAACCACCATCCTCAGCTGCAAAACCGCAAATGAACAAGATAGGAAAAAATGATTAGATAAGATAAGAAAGCCTGGACAAGAATAAGCAAGTGGCGCTGTTGGTGAAACCAGAACTAAAACATAATTTCTTTAAAGGCCGAAGGCAAATTTGGATTGGAATTAGGATCGTTAACTAGAACAGAAAGATTTTTATGAATGTGAAATGCCTCTAGAAAAACCAGTTCTCCAATGGAAGATGTTTTTTGAATAATTTTGGCAGCAGAAAAATTGAAAGTGTGATTTTCGGACCAACAATGTTGCACAACAGAAGACTTCTGTGTTTCCTTTTTTCTAACATATGCCTCATGTTCCTTGACGCGAAATTTTAAGGCTTTCTTAGTTTGGCCAATGTAAATTAAACCACACTGGCAAGGGATCCTATAAATACCCCAGGAATTCATATCCGGAATGGGGTCCTTAAGTATGGAACTCGGAATTTTATTGATGGGAGAATAAACGACCCGAAAGTTAAATTTCTGCAAAATATGTGCAACTTTATAGCTAATTGATGGAAAGAAGGGAATGACAACAGAATTTTTATAATCTCCTAAAACAAGAGTGTGCCTTTTAGTGTGTTGAGATGAGAATTTTTTAACTGCTTGATTAATAATGTTGGGTGGAAAGCCCCTGTCAATAGCTATTGCTTTTAAATAATTTAGTTCTTCATCAAGGGCTAGTTTGGAGGAGCAAACTTGAAGAGCACGGAAAACATAGGAATAAAATGAAGCTAACTTTTGCTTAGTCGGATGACATGATTTAAACTGTAGTACTGAAGTTGGATGTGTTACGTGTGACTAGAATGTCGAGAAACGGAAGAGAATTGCAAGTCTCAAGTTCAAAAATGAACTGACTAGCAGGATCAATAGAATTCATTGTTGATAGAACTTTATTTAAATCATCTTTATTACCTTCAAACAGGGTAAAAGTATCGTCTACGTAGTGGAACCATGCCGGGAAGTTTAAAGTTTCAAACAATTTTGATTCATAATAATGCATGTAGATATCAGCCAGGATGGGACTGAGGGGGCTTCCCATGGCTAATCCCTCAGTTTGCTTGTAATATTTATTTTGGAAAACAAAATGTGTTTGTTTCAAACATAGTTGAGTGAGAGAAATTAGCTCATCAATTTCGATGCAAGAGAAATGAAATTCGCGAAGTCTGGTTTCTAGACATCTTAATGCACCCTCCACCGCGACATTGGTGAATAATGATTTTACATCTAAAGAAACCATGAGTAAATTACTAGGAGAAATGTTTTTAACCTTTTTAACAAACTCTATTGAATTTTTTATGGTGTAAATGTTATTGTCTAAGTGAGTGGAAAATCTAGAAACCAAATATTTAGCTAATGGATACGAGGCAGTACCTAAATTTGATACAATAGGGCGGAAAGGAATACCACTTTTATGAATTTTGGGAAGAGCATATAATCTGGCACAATTCGCAACAGATGGGATAAGCGAATGTTTTAAGTTGCTTGAAATGATTTGCGAAGATTTGATCGCAGTTTTTATTTTTGACAAGTCAGAAGGTGAAGACACTGTCTTACTTTCTTTTTTGGTCCAAAATACGCGCTAGGGCTTATTTTCGGGGGAGGGCAAAAATAAAAGTATATTTATATATTTTTATTTAATATTTATTTTACACAGAATACAGAAATTTAAATTTGTTCAATTACAGTCATGTCATCTTCTTCTGGAACATCGTCATAAATAAAATTCTGAATTATATTCTGATTTTCTTTCAAATACATTTCCTGTTGAATCATTGGTCCGAATCTCTCATGTCTTGCGATATAGCTATCGTTAAATGAATACTTCTTGTCTAAGTAGCCTGTTCGTAATTCATTGGAAACATCACTATCAGTTATTGTGTCCCATGAATTTTTTACCCAATTCACAACTTCTTGTAAGCCTGGTTTTACAAAATTACCTCGATGATTTCTCACCATTCTGTTTTCAATATATTCATTGATTTCCATCCACAAATGATCCTTGAATGGCTTGTTTATTGCAATGTCAAGTGTCTGGAGGTAACCAGTCATTCCTGCCGGAATCATTAATTGATCAATCTTCCTCTCAGCAAGAAAGTTTATCATGTCTTTAGCGCGGTGAGTACTGGCTGAATCCCAAACTAGTAAACCTCTATTCTGACCCCTCAACAGTGGTGGCAGCATAAAATCAACTCACTTCCTTTAACGAATTCTTTTTGTCACATTATTTTAACTAGGGATTATTTTCGGGGGATGTCTTATTTTACAAAAAGTTCCGAAAATCACGATAGGGCTTATTTTCGGAAGATGTCTTATTTTACAAAAAGTTCCGAAAATCACGATAGGGCTTATTTTCGAAGGATGTCTTATTTTTAAAAAAAGACGGTATATGTTCCTTTTTTTACACCACCTCTTAGAAGTATGCACCACATATTTTAAAGTGATAAAATTACTAAGCAAAAAATAATAAAATAATAAAGAAAGTTAATATCTTGGAAAAGTAACCTAGAAATTAAAAAGAAAATCCAAAGCGCCGCTTTGGACGTAATTAAGTCCCTAAGGACTTAAGTCCAAAACGCCCCTTTGGACGTAATTTAAAATCTGAAAGGTTTCCGATTTTAAATTACGTCCAAAGGGACGCGCTTTGTTTTAGCATTTTGTGTGTTACCTTTACTTATTAAATATCATGTTCTTCGCACTTAAACCATAAAATTTAGTTCAAGAGCAATATCGCAAAATAATTTTAAATTGAGCATATCTTTAGAATTTCCAATACAGTCTCACGTACTGGAGATAAAAATGTTTTTTCTGTACAACGTTGCCATTACTCGCTTTGAAATCCTTGAGTTTGCCAATCAAAAATTCGTTACAGTTTTAAAAAACATGAAATCGATAATAAAACAAATTTAAAATTTCAAACTTAGGCTTTCAGATGCCCATATTCGCAGTAGGGTTACTTCATTCAAAATTTGATGGTTGTAGGTACCGTTGCGTTGTACATATAGTTATGCAGATCCTTCATTATTTAATTTCTTCAAATATAATACAGGGCGATAATATTTGGTGGCAATAGTTTGAAAAGTGAAACGGACATTCAGAGTGATTCGACGCAAAATCGAAAAATGAAAACCATACCATAGTCCCTCAGGGACTATGGTATTAACATATAACTGGATGGGGCAATCCAAGCTACTGACATAACAGTAGTTTTGTTTATTTATTTTTACTTATTTATTGTTATAATTGCTATTAGAGCTTCCTGTTCCGCCTCCCTCTAGAAAATTGTAAGTAAAAGAATTTGTTTACATGTTTAAATTTTATAAATGTGATGCATATTTAAAACCTTGTTCTGAAAAATATATCTATATAATATGTATATCTCTTTTAACAGGCTAAAGAAAAATTTCTTCAACTTGTGTCTCGTGAGTTGCCTATTTTGTATGCCTTCAGTGAGGATGATCGGGTGATTGGTAAGAACTGCGCATTTGAACTTGCTTATTTGCTTGGAGCTGCTGATTCAGATATCTTCCGCTATGATAAAGACTGTAACCTCAAACAAAAGGGTAATTCTTCATGCTTTTTTAAAAATATTTTAAGAAATAAATTCTAATGTTATTTAACATTGACATTTTCAATTTAATTATGGAGCGTGGTCATTTTAACTGCAACTTAGCTAATGCAAAAATCTTGTATTTTTGAAATTTTTAATAAAATGTAGTGTAATTTAGTTTGTAGCGTTGCGCGCCTCCAACTTGCACGCAACCAAGAGGTGACTGTGAAAACTGGATAAAAGACAGAGTCTTGTTAAGGGTTTAAGTCCCTTTTTATTCAACGTAATAAATTACAAGTGCGTGCTCTTGACGCTCACAAACTGCGCCAACTCGGCGGTCAAATAAAAATAATAACCTGAAAAGAAACTAAAGACAAGACTCTAACTACGAGGCTCTCTAAAAGTAACTAACTCACCGCGTTTTACAATACCGCTGCTAATTCAGCAAACTTGAAGATCACTCGAACGATTAACACTACTTCCAGGCAAGCACACAGGCCGAAACGCGGGGTTCTTCAATTTCTGGCCAACTACCTCCGCGCTCGTGAAGTAAGAATATCACACCTCGAACTCGTTTCCTTTCTATTTAAATCAGAATACTTCCGCTGATAATTTGAATCCTTGCGCGTTCTACTAAAATTTACATACTCTGGCATTGGCAGTTCCAGGGGAAAGTAAGGCTTGACAGGAAAGATAGTTTAAACTTAAAATAAATGTTAGTTAAAATAAATATAAACCCTACATTTGCCGCTGCCAGAATTTGGAAAACTTGGAAGCAGGTCCTACAAACGACCTGTTGTAAGTTTCTCTAATTCTGAACTAACTGTCAAGAACCTCGTTTACACACACACACACAAAAAAAAAAAAAAAAAAAAAAAAATCTTATGTAACAAATTGTATACTAAAATTCTGTTGCTAGTTATAACTCTCTCTTCTTACAGCAACTTTTCCTGGACTTCATCAATCAATCTTGGTCTTTTCCTTCCAGCATCTGGAAGGAATAAGTATCAGTATCTTTCTAAATACATTATAATTTACACTTTCTTGACACAATAAATTTTTGTTTTTAAACGATTCGTTTTTCTTAGTTATTGCTTAATTCACATTCATTCAATTTTTCAAGCATTAATTTAACTTTACCCTGGCTCTCCACCATGTGTGGTGTCAAACGGGAATATTCGTGTTTTAGTCTTACAACACTTCCCCTAACCACCATGATTTGTTAGAATTCAACGACCAAATAGACACACCTTACTCGACATTCTACAACTCGATGAGCTACTTTAATATTCTTAAAAATTCAAGTGTAGGTGGAGAACCCTACAAAACACATTCATTCTAACTTCCCCCTCATTCATCTTTAAACATGCAGGCTTTCGCTCTAAAGCATGACTTTATCTACAGTTTAATACTTAAATTTTGAATTCATTCCTTTTAAGCATTTTACTTTTAGCATCTAAAATTTTATGCTTCTAGACTAAATTCTACTTTTACATAACATTCAAGTATTTACGTACATTTACAAAATTTTAATACATATGATTTTTACAATTTACCATACAATGAATAAGAGAAAATAAATTTTTACTTTACTCATTCTTCGCCAAGCTGGCGGCACTGAAACAAAAATTCTTATTAATACAAGAATACGAAGTTATTTTTATCTTCGGCCAAATTTTGGCTTTAACATAACAGAATTAGTCTTTCGACCAACAGAAAATGCTTGTTTTTAGCTTTTATACTTAAAGAAAATAATACTTTTGCCTTAGCTAAATAAAGTAAAACAAAACTAAGTCTCAACCGAGACATATTGACTTTCGTCAAAACATAGAACTTCGTACTTATACATAACATTTCGGAACAAAAGAGAAAAAAAAAATTATAGAAGGTTTTAACTTATCTTTGAGTTTTCGATGCTTGAAACTCCGTCATTCTTTTTTTGCAATATTGGTCCCAAGTTAGAGGTTTCATGGACGTCAATCTTCTCCTTACTGAGCTCCGAGTGTCGTCCACATTGGTTTTTCTTTTGCGTCCTCTACATGCTGGCCTCTTGGCGGAGTAATCGTCTGGTTGTTGGCATTTCCGTTTTTCCCTGGGACGGCTGGTCTTGACGTCCTCCGGTCTGGAGTCCTTCTTGAATTTCTTCTGTTCCTGATATTTTTGTTCCTCCTGTTGCCGTTTCAGTTTCCGGAACGGCGGCCTTGCTGGCACCTGACTCTGTGGCCGTGTGCGCGTTCTCCTTGATGTATAATTTCTCCTGCGATCCGTTGTAGGTGGTGTTTTGATCTTTACCACGGTTTCTTTACGCGGTGCATCTGTATTCTTGTTTTTCTTAAACGCTAGAGTTTGAAAGTTATTTTTTCTTTCTGATACCGACGTCCGGGTTGTAGAAGGGCTAGGTCTCTCTTCAGTTCTCTGCTTCTTGGGTGGTGGAATAGTTGTTGTTATTTCTGGACCTTCTACTTCATTTAGACTTGAGTCCTGCAAGAAACTTTTAAGGATTTCAAAATCATTTGGATTATAGTATTTTTTCACCTGGTCGGGACTTGCTTTACAGATTTCCCCTCTCTCGTTCTTAAGATATAATACTACTCCTTTGATTTCCTGAATTACATAGGGACCTTCAAATTTTGGAGCTAGCTTTGCCGTAAAATTGTCTGGGGCACTTGATAAAGAAAATTTCCGCTTCAATACTTTATCTTACTTTTAAATTTTTACTTTAAATTTTTACTTTTAAATTTTTATACTTTAAAATCTGCTTCACGGCGTTTTCTATCATAATATACTTTCTGCCTATTTCTTGCCGTATCCGAGCTTTTAAGCGCCTGATCAATCAGCTTTTGCACATCTTTTTGTTTAAACTCCTGCTCTCTTTGTTGCACAAAGAATAATTTATCTAAAGGGGTAATTAATTTTCGGCCTAAAAATAATTCTGCTGGGGTTTTTCCCGTAGTATCATGATTTGCCGTTCTTAAAGCATAAGCTAATTCATTTATGTAGCCATCCCAGCGCTTGTGATGTAAGAATATCACACCTCGAACTCGTTTCCTTTCTATTTAAATCAGAATACTTCCGCTGATAATTTGAATCCTTGCGCGTTCTACTAAAATTTACATACTCTGGCATTGGCAGTTCCAGGGGAAAGTAAGGCTTGACAGGAAAGATAGTTTAAACTTAAAATAAATGTTAGTTAAAATAAATATAAACCCTACAAGTTCATTAAATTAATTTTTGTTTCAGGGGTAAAAATCTTCAAAAAGGAGTTTTTTTTTTACTTTACAGAATTGCATTGAAAAAATTTCTCTTTTAGAATATAGTTTATTAATATTAATCTTATACGCTACACACAATTTTTCATAGTAGTTATTCATAGAGTAGAAAAAAATTTTTTTTCATCTTTGAAACTTACACAAATGATTCATTTAGTAATTTCTGTGCAAATCTCACACACATATTTATTGGCCCTTGCAAAAGCATTTACAGTTTTATTTTCTTACTTAAGATTAATTTGATATTGTTTACGCTAATTTGTAGGAGTGACATCTTTTAATCTTTCTCATGGAAGCAAAGAGTTCCTTGTTTTGAAAAATATTATTTTTTCATAGTTGTCTTGCTACATATAAAATAAATTCACGGGAACTAATGTTTGCATTGGGCATGTATTGGAGACCTGACAAATATTTTCTAGTCATTTGATCCAAAACATCTAATAGGGGGACCGGAAAGTAATGTCGCTTTCTTACATTAAATTCAAACGAATAAATTTGTAACAAGTTTTTATTTTTTAATCAATAATATAATCACCCTCGTTATCAGCAACCTTTTGCCATCTAGTATGCAGATTTCAATCCCAGACCGATAAAAATCAATTGCTTTTTGAGTAAAATAACTCGAGATGGCATTTTGGACATCATCCAAATTTTCAATTGTTGTCACTAAGAAAATGTTGTAGGGATTGGAATAAATGGAAATCTGAGGGTGCGATATCGGGCGAATATGGCGGGTGAGGCAGTACCTTTCCCCAATTCATTATATTTTTCCAGTGTTCGTCTTGCATTGTCGTGTTGCAGAATGACGCATTTTCTGTTGACAATCGCCAGCTATTTTTCGATTAAAGATTGATTCACTCGATCCAATTGTTCACAATAAAGGTCTACATTAACAGTTTTTCCAGGTTTCAGCAATTCAAAATGAACAATTCCGCGAATACTCCACCAAACACCCAGAAGCACCTTTTCGAGATGTAAACCCTTTGTAGCCCATATTAAAACTGCTTTTTGAGTTTTGGATTATCATATAGGACTTATTTTTTTGTCTTCACTAATCAAACGATCCAAAAACGGTTCTGTATTGGTGCCGAAGCAATACGTTGCATGTGATGGATAGGTTGGCTTTGTTCTTTTCGGACAGATTATGGGGGACTCAAACACCTGCTTTGATTATTTTTCCATTCTGCTTTAAATGTTCTTGGATGGTCGACCAAAGTTGCTTAAGAGTGTTTGACAGTTCCTCGATTGTTTGACATGGATTTCCTTCCACTTCTGCCCTTAGCATGTTGTTGTCTAATGTTGTTGTCGACATGCGCAGAAATGACATTACTTTCCGTTCCCGCTATTATTTCTGATTTGATAATATTTTAAAAACGTACAACCTGGAATTTTTTCCCCTGAACTTTCAGAGTTCAAGGTAAATCATTGAGCTCCACAAAACTTCCTTTCGTTAGTATTTTATTTCTAGAATCGATACAGAGTGGAAATGATGAGGAAAAATATCTTACTCTGAAATAGATGATGAAGTGGTATGGAATTTTCCTTTTGAAGAAATAATGGAACTGTTATTTGATGAATTGGATTCAACTGCTGTAGTTGGAATAATCCATTCTTCATCAGACGAAACAGAATAAATTTCTGTATAAGATTCTTCATGAGAACTAATTTCTGAACCAGAACTGTCATCCAGAGCCAGATTTAGACTTGATAAGGCCCTAAGCTATTTCAGATATGAAGCCCTTTACAAGTCTGTTATAATATATTTTAATACTATTTATACTATATTTAATTTTTCTTGGTGCCCCCAAGAAAGTGAGGGCCCTAAGCTATAGCTAGTGTAGCTTATACGTAAATCTGACTCTGCTGTCATCGGATAATACTTGTTAAAACTTTTACCATTTCTTTTTTGGATAAATATTTTCTTTCATTAGCTCTATGCAACATGATTAATATGGTAAAAAACTGCAGATGGGGATGGTCAAAAGCCTTGAAAAATCAGAAAGAAAATGAAGTGCATTGTGTGGCATAGAACAAAGCAAAGAAATTGCTACAACATTCAGACAATTAAGAAACATTAAACCTATTTGGGGATATTGCCACTTAGGGAAGGGGGAGGTTGACTTCTGTTCCAGCTAGCTGTCGAATAATATCTGGCATGAAAATAAAAGAAAACTCAAACAAACGGCATCAAGATGCTGCTAAACCAAAAAATTGGGACTGCACTGGTTTAATACTTGATTATACTGCAGTATCAATTCTTTATTTTTTTAATATTTTGCTTCATGAAATTTACGTCCTTTGTCAGAAAAGTTGCAGGATATTTTTTTTTTTTTTTTAAATTTCTGAGTTTGCAGTACTAAAAAGGAACAAATGTTGTTTTAATGTCTCCTTGGTATGTATTCTTACTTGACATGACCTTGGCCATCTCAAGTAAGAATTTTCCTGTACTGTACAAGTTTCCACGCAAACTACTCATGTTTTCGAGTGGCACAAAAGGTTTTGTGAAGGCAGAGATTCGGTGCAAGACGATCCCAGAGCTAGTCGCCCGTCTATAGCACATACCGATGCAAACGTTAAGCATGTAAGACAGTTATTGCTAAAAGACCGTTGTGTAACTGTGCGTATAATATCAGAAGAATTAATCATTTGAATCATGATGTATGTCATAAAATTTTACGCGAAGATATAAGAAAACTGAAACTTAATGCAAGAATCGATCCTCACTCACTAACAGATGAACATAAAGTGAAAAGATGAATTTCTGTTAAACTATTGGATAGAGCCAGACGTGATCCCATACTTGTGTCAAAGATTATTGTGATTTTTTCTTGTTTCCGTGGGTGAAAAGGTGACTAAAAGGAAAGCTTATTGCTGACGTCCA
Source organism: Stegodyphus dumicola (assembly GCF_044657685.1). Classification (NCBI taxonomy): domain Eukaryota; kingdom Metazoa; phylum Arthropoda; class Arachnida; order Araneae; family Eresidae; genus Stegodyphus; species Stegodyphus dumicola. Next base: position 244,498,542 of record NC_140771.1, read on the forward strand.
ACGATTGTGACAAATGAGCTGCAAGCATCACAGTTGAAGATTTCCTCGCTTGCTTTCAGGACCTCCAGAAACATTGGCAGTTGTGTTTAGATAGGCAAGGGGACTACTTTGGTAGCAACTAGGATTATTACATAGTAAGTGCAGTTTTCTATTTTTTATGACCTTTGTCCTGTAACTTTTCGGAGGAAGGATATATATGCAGCAGATTAAGATTTTATTTTTCTGATTCACAAAATATTTGAGAAAAATTGACTTTTTTTTTAAAAAAAAAATTAATACCTTTCTTCATAGTTTGCCATTTTAATTTCCATAGGACTAGATCATTATTCATTTTGAATTACTATTTGGGAAAATTCAGGCAAATGAAAAACAGCATATTTAATGTGTGTACAAAATTTTGTTATTAGATATATTAGTTATAAATTTAAGGATTTGTTATTTATTTTGATTCCAGTTTCATGAGACATTTTTTCTATAACAGGTAATGAATCATGCAGGCTGAAAGTAATGTCTTTTGAAAAAGGGTCTCACTATGTATTTTGGAAGTATCCTGACATTATCAACAATGCAATTGCAGATTTTCTATTCAAACACCATTTGCGGAAATAATGTGGGTAAAAAAAATTGTGTTTCATGAATGCAAAATATTAAAATCTAATTCTTTAGTGTCTCAATAGTTATAGAAGACCATGATACTTATTTTTTAAGGTAAAGAAATTTGAATAATTAGCATTTAATTTTCAAGCAGTGCATGAAAGCAGTTTTTTATTATTGAAAACGTTTTGAAATATTTATTATATGAAGCACTGTTACATGCGTATGGGTTCGTAATGGATTGAATTCATACAAAACAGTTAATAAACTTGATAAAATTTATTTTACCAAAAGAAATACTCAACAAATCTGGAACTTTTGTCAGAAATACCTGTACAAATCTTTTTTTTTTTTTTTTCTTTTTCTTTCAATGGCGGGCTCTTGCCTATAACGGCATTGGCAATGGCGTAGCGAGTATAGCTGGCGCCTGGGTCAAAATACCTTTTTGGCGCCCCCCTAAAAAAACTTACAGTAATATATTGTGTAGAATATAATCGTAATAAGAAAATAATGTAAATAATAATAAAATGAATCTGCCATAAAATACTCTAAAATGTATTAAGAACAATCAACTACCTAACTACACTAGCATTGGATTCGGAAATGTATCTGTGTCGGCGGAAAAATCAGACATTCGATGATCTAGAATTAGTTAAAAAGGTGTTACTTATTTTACATATTTATATAACTGTTTTTAAAAAAGTACAGTTTTAAACAATTAAAAGTTGAATATATATTATATTATTAACAACAATATAGTATTATAATACATTAATATAATTAATTACTATACATACATTTTTCTTGTCTTGGATGAAGCAAATTTATCTATTACCTCATCAAATTTGGTCATTTCAAATTTTTCTCTTTCCACATTTAAAAATGCTAGATCGCCTAAGGGATCTTGTCCTATCGTTGACTGTAAATATGTCAAAATTTATTTTAATTTGCTGAACGAACGTTCATAGCTAGCATTTGATAATGAAATAGAAGTATTTGAAGTGCTACTCTTTGGTTTAGGATTTTGGCTGCCCTGCTCCGGGAACTAAAGCCCACTACAGGTCCACTCTCCCTTTGGGCACGTCGTGGAGGTTCAACCTCCACTATTACCCTCCAGAAGAGCAGCGCACCACCTGGGGTCAGGTCCCAGGCAGCACCGGTCGTCTAATGCTCCTACCAGTCGCTTGGGCGAGCCTGTCGCAGCGGGACATTATCCAGCGACCCCGGGGGAGACCCCCGTGTTACTAGAACCACGCCGCGCTAGGACGTGCCAGACTCCGGGGCCGGCCAATAAGTGACCTTTCCCAGAGCCTTCAGAACCACCAAGTTCATAAATTTTATACCCCCGTGGCCGAGACTGCCTAGGTACAGATCCTAGCCAGTAGCTTCGCAGAGTTCTCTACGTCGACCCCCGGGGGGGTACTCTTTGGTTTGGAAAAACATTTTCTCCATAGATCTGTAATGGAGTTTTAGATTCAGTTTCTTTTCTACTGCGGAATAACGTCTTGCAGATATTCACTGCTCAAAACAATTAGGGTACATTGCGAGTTCGGTACTAAATAACCATATAATCGACAACTTTTTTAACAAAAGGAAATAGAAGAGATTATAAAGGAAAATTATAACGTTTACAAAGTTGGGAATATGCAAATTTAGTCTGTGACGTCGGAACTATGCATTTTAGATAAGGAGTAAGGAGCGACCTGCAGTATTCCTTTTTAGTAGGAGACTAAAAACAACTGACACGCATTAAATGCTTTGTAGCAGTGAAATACGATGTCTCAGCAAGATGACTTAGTTGAATCGGTAGCCAGGAAGGCTATCAGTGGTTTACAGGAGAGTCAAATGCAATCCACTGTAGCGGAAGTGTTAGGAGTTTCCCAAAATGTCATTTTCAGACTATGGAATCGGTTTTTGGAAACTGGATATGTTTGAGAAATTCGGGACAAGATCGTGCTATTGTTTTAAAATAAAAACCGGGAGTTATACGTGCATTTCGTAAAAAATAAAAATATATCTCTGTTTTAGAAAAATAAAGCGGTCAGAAAGAACGTTTTGTATACGGAGATATTTGGTTGATGTACTGCAAACATTTTATTGCACATTTTATCAGACAAATTAAGAAAATAAGTAATTAATTATATTACAATAATTATTAATTTTAAATATATTTTCCAAAAATCGATCGAAATAAAAACTGAAATTTTCTGGAAAATCATGTTTGGAGACCATTTGGCGCCCCTCTGCGAGCGGCGTCCGCGGCATCATACACCCCCTTGCCCCCCCTTCGCTGCGCCACTTTGCATTGGCCACTATTTAAGTCCAGAAATGATGGCCATTTTATTGTGGAGGTTCCTAATAGGCATCCACCGTTACCTCCTATGAAGAGACAGACAATTTTACATCCATGCCTTCTCTGGGATTCGAGCGGCCGAGCGGTAAAGTCGCTGAACACTGGTAGTTCGGTCCGAGGTTCGAATCCCGCGAACGGGCTGGCTGCATGGGCGTTTTCGTGGTTTTCCCCATGTGTAACGTGTATACGAGCCAGTTTCCCTTAGAAAGTCCTCCACGAAAGGCATCCCTCCCTTAGGCAGATAGCCCTAGTGTGCTTTGCCATAATTAAATACACCACACACCAACACCATCTCTGGGATTCGAACCCGGTCCCTTTGGTATCGCCTTCAGGCTCTCCTGACATTATACTGTCTGGGCGTCTGTATCAGTAGTTACATTTTAAACTGCTAAAAACATTAAACACAACACAATGCAAACTTCCTCTAAAGAGCAAAGCTCGCATGGAGAATTCTCAATACTCTAAGATCAACTGTGACCTAAAAACTGAGAACTGATGATCTCTTCATTCTTACGCAGTTTTCCCCTGGCCGCCAAGGAATCTGAAGTGACTTCCACTTCTCGAAATTACTGGAAGGCATATATGGTTAAAATTACATATATACGGTTGCAGTTACTCGATTAGTGCCAATTATAGTTATACAGCCATTGGGCCAAAAATATCGTCAAATTTGGTGACTTTTGGCGATTTCCCGCCAAATATGGTGACAAAAATTAGTCACCAAAATCATTGCGAACTTGGTGCTATCTTGTTAATTTAGCAAGATAGCCATTTACCTCAATGTTAATTTGACTTACCCTGTTATCTTATTTTTCCGATAGAGTTTTGCTCTCTTCGAACTTTTCATGTCCCATTATACAAAATTCATAACATTGCCTCTTTCAAAAGACTGCACATCCCAGGTGATACAATCCCTAGATATGAAGCCATATTTGCAACTATACAAAATCAGTGCAAAACTATTATTTCAATAAATAACAACAAATCAAATACTAAATCAATAAATAAATGCATGAATTTAAAAATCTATGGGGCATAGGATAATGGTCCAATCACATTATATACTTTGGAGTCTATGTACTATGGTCATAGTAAGGGGCTAGCCTGTTATAATGAATGACTTTACGCTTAGAATTTGATACTTACGGATCCAGACTATGACATTTTTCAGCCTTTTTAGGACTGTGTAAGAACCGTACCAGGATGAGAGTAGTTTAGAAGAAAGTCTTTTCCATTGAATCGGGTTCCGTAACCCCATTTAATAACATTCGTTCAATCAATGCCCTGTAACTATTGTGTCTCATCAGGTCTTCATCTTCTCTGCCGCCATGTTCTGTGCAAAACTGTGCATCACTTCAAACCATGCCTGGGGATCTTGAATGTACTCCTCAGGTGATGAAGGTGCATCCGGAGGGTGAGCAAACAAGACAGAAGCCAGAAGGTCAAGACCAAAGAACATCTGGGATGGGGAATGTCCTGTAGTCCTGTGGACATCACTGTGATAAGCCAGTAAAGAGAGTAATTTATGATCCTAATCCTGTGGGTTTCAGAAAACTGTCAGTGTGATGTGTTAGTAAGGATGATTCAATTATTCCTTTTTAGCTTGCTCTCTGACTGCGAATGTAAAGGTTTTATTTAGGTTTTGTCTATGCCAAATAGTTTGCAGAGTTCTTTAATTACAGCCAAGATAAAATTCTATCCTTGATCGGATTGTAATTTAAGAAGCACTTTGAAGCTGGAAATCAGATGCTGTATCCATTAGCTTTGGTCCTGTGGCAGCCTGAAAGTAATAAGCCACTTAGTAATCAATCAGTAAAGTAATCAATGGCAATGAGGATGTATTTGTTTGCATTAGCAGAGGTCCCAAGAAGTTGAACGGAATGCGTTCAAAAGGCACTCCTACATTATAAAATTGTACCTCCCCTCATCTCTATTTCTTTGTTCCCTTCTGGCCCGTGCAGACAGAGCAAGATTTGGCCTTGCAGGCCCGTGCAGACAGAGCTTTGCATGTCAGCTCTTGAATCACACCAATAGATGTTAGAAAGGAAGGTAGAAAGGAACTCTTAGCGCTTGTTGACACTGTGGGCTGCCCTTACAACTATTTTGGCAATACACTGTAGAAAGTTAAAGTTCACTGAAGAGAATTTGTGAGTTTTCAGTTGGGATGCAGTTCATCAGATATTAACTTTAAACCTTATAGGAAACAAGATTTATAAAAAAATTACTGCTTATAGTTTTCAAATACCCCAATAGAAACTAACTTCAAAAATCTGAAATTTTCAGAAAGTTATTAAAATTCATGTATAAAATAACGAAAAATTTATGAAAATTTTGCGCCTTGTAAAAAAAAAAGAATTAAAGTTCCACTGAAAATTTTAATGCAATAATTGTTGAGATGTAAAATTATGCAAATTCAGAGCAATGTTTTATAGCAACAAGTAATATGTTGTATAGTAACAAGTATGAATATTAAATTATACTTTTTAAATTTAACTATAAACTTATTCACATTTGTAAATTTTTCATATATTTTTAAATAAAAATTATTTTATCCTATGGATTATTTTCTATCTCTCTCACCTTTTTTTTTAATTATGACTTCTGCAGTTTTATTATAAGTTTATAATTTAGCTTTGAAAATGGTGCCCTTTTTTTATATTCATTTGTTTCTAAAGTCCACCGAAGAAAGTTAATTTCCATATATATCAAACTGTGTCCGAAGGCCACAAAACAACTTTTAACCCTCGTCCTGTAAAAATTGATGATCCCACTGCGTTAATTATAATGGAAAACATCCAAGTTCTTAACTTGGTTCCAGTAAATTTCCTAGCAATAAGTCACAAACGAATCTGAATTTGGAAATCCCCGAAGAAGCCAAGTGAGTGTCGAACAGATCCAATGAAACTGTTAAAAAAGTTTATGAAAATGTAGTAATTTTAATAATAGTCTGTCTTATTCACAAGCCCTTAGTGGCAGTGATAGTAAAAATAGGATGTGTAATTCCGCAGGGACATTTTCAAAGACATGAAGGAAATCCAAGTAATATTTGGCAATAATAAATCTTTCAGACTACTTAAAGATGATATTGTGAAACACCACAATCTTAAAACTCTAACGGATAAATTAGGTATTCTTTTCTTCATTTGCAAGGAAGCAAATTGTTTTGTTAATTGTCAATAGTAATGATGTAATTAATGTTGCTACATGGAAATTTTCAAAAACTCATTCATAAAAGTTATCAGAATTTTCCGCAGGTGAGTGATTACCAAGCTCTGCCCCTTGAGATGACCTGCACTACATTTAATTAATTAATTTATAAACTTTGTTTCATTTACCTGCTACTGCAATTAATCTAATACATTCATTTCGCCTTCTAAATTAAATATTAAAATCTTTATTTAACCATTTAATTTATTCAGTTTCATCAATAATTTAAGTATTTACTCAAATAAAACTTAATCTCTGCCCATTGCCTGCACATGCTACATCCTGACTCTTCCACAGTTTCTTGCAATCTGACTGTTGTCTGAAGTTCTCCTCTGCCTGTAGCATTTGCTACTGGAATAAACAAGCTATATCTATCATTTTGACTAACTGAAATGCTTATGAATTTGCTATCGAAACTGCTTTCAGAAGATAGATAGGGATAGGGCAGCCAGCCCAAGAACCCTCTAAACCGAACCAACGCAGTTCTTGAGTATCTTTTATATCACAACTTTAGGATTTTCTATTTAAACATAGAATCATAAAATAGTTCAGCCAGTGCACATGTGCATTTGATGAAAGGGGCAACTAGAACAGCTAAGTTCCCCTATCCTAGAGTAACCTGTGTGTTATATTTAGTTCTACAAACTCTTAAAAACTGCTTTTTTAGTTGTTGGTTAGAAAACAAAATTTGAAAGTAAGAAATATTAAAGTAATTATAAACATTGATAAAACTCTATGTATGCTATCAGTTAAAATGAATGAGAAAAAACAAAGGGGGCCAGAAATGAAAAGAAAAGATAGAATACAGAGAAGAAAGAAGAAAAAAAGCTCCCAAAATTACAGAACTTTGTTATTAAAACATCGCACCCAGAAAAAGATTCTTCAGTTAATATCGTCTCTACCAGTAAGGTTGAACAGCCTGAACCAAAAAACTATATTGTTGCGTTTTTCTCTTCTTTGACACCAGTTGTTACGTTATTTTCTTCCTTCACGTTCGTACGGGGTTCGTAGATTTGGAGTGAATAACGACGACACTTGATGAAGTATCGAAACACACTTTATTAGCCAGCATTGTCAGGACAGCTCCAAAACACGTTTTATAGTCGTCGATGAACTACTATAAACACGCTGACACGATCAGCGACACAGCCTTCAAGCTATCACGGTGGAGACAGCTTCCTGCAAAGCACCCAACTCTGCTTTCCGGAGTACAGCTCCCGACTCTGCTGGGTCGTTCTCGGAACTCCACGTACTCTCGAGACTTTCCACGCTACAACTCACAATGCACTCGACGAGACACGAGCACAGCTGACGACTCTTCGGTTCAGTCGTGCCCGGAGCTCAACACGCTCTCTCGACGATGCACTAACCGCGCCACACTAAGAGACTCCTTCGGTGAACTCGACGACCCACTCGGCACTCGCTGCCCGGCTGTCAGCTCGATCGACTCCGCAGGGATTGACTCGCTAGATGAGACACCAACTCGATACTGACTCTCTCGCACTCTATGCGAGGCACACACGCTCGCCCTCTCGATGAAGCACTCACTCTCGATACACTCACTGACTGCAGACCAGCAGGGTTTATATAGCTTTCGGCTTGTGTTCGCGAACATTCTGGGCTAAACCGGTAAGAATTCGTTCCAGAAAGTTCTCCATCTGTCAATGGAATATCGCCAAATGATCGATTTCTCGCCAGATGTAGTAACCCTGCCTTCCCTTGTCATTTTATGGCAACCCTAAAACTGCTTTGCGGGGAAGCTATCTTACTGCGCCTGTACATTTCTGATCATCTGTACATCAGCTGACATTACTGATAAAAGGCTGATACTAAACACACAGAAGGAACAGATGAGCAAATTTAAATAATTTGTAGGCAAAAATATTACCGATGATGTGAGAAAATTTTAATTAATTGTAATGAAAATGAAGAAAATCCTACCACTCATTCTCAAAAGATACTAAACAAGGAAATAAGTATTTTAATGCAGCATATTACACAAAATGACAGACAAGTGCCAAGACATTGGTTGTAGTTCTTCTATTAATATTATAACTTGATTACTTAACATTACTGTCTGACAATGTATCCCAGGTTTATGTAAACGTCAGGTTTGGGGCAGAAGTGGGCATATCTATCAATGATGTAGGGGTGAGTGCAGTAGCCGGAATTAAATTAAAATACATAAAAACATCAGATCCTAACATTTCAAAGAAAAACTAGTATAAGAACTGTAATAGTAAACTATATATCTTAACATAATTGATCATCAATTTATACGTATTTTAATAAATATTAATTTAATAATAACAATTGATTTAATAAATAATACATTTGAATTGATTTTAAATATTTTCAAACATTGAATGAAAAACTTTTAGCTGTTAAATATACTTTAATAAATTACATTTCTTAATATAATCAAACTGATCCATAAATAAAATAAAGCTATTTAATGAGAAGAGGTTGCATAAAAATTATTTTAGTTTTAATTAAGACATTAAATGTTCTCCGAACTCGTAGAGAATTCAGAATCCGAATTGTGGCTCACAGTAAAATTTAATGGTTCACATAATTCTTCTATAATGCCATCTTTTCTCCAATATTTAGTTTCTAAATTCTTCACATGATCGCAATACTTCATCCAATTCTTCACCCAAACACCTTCAATAGCCTCGTTTGTGAAATTTGATATGCTTAGATCTGCAGTCGGGTTCTGACTTCAAACATAATTTTTTACTTCAGCCCATGCATACTCTGTGGTATTTATATCACTGTGATATGGTGGTAGTCTCAGAACTGTATGACCTAGTTTTTCGATTATACAATCAAATTTAAAAGTTTTGACTTTGGCAGCATTTTATTTCACTAAATCCCTGCAGCTCCACTTTTCGCAAATTCGGACAAAAGAAATGTTTTTTTGTCAGCCACTGCATTATATCTTTCTTTTTTGGGAGGCATTGGGGACTTTATTGAGCTACACCGAATGAATGATAAGGCGCATTATCAATAATTATGATGGAATTTGGCGGTAGGTTTGAAATTAACTTTTCGTTTGCCCATTTTTCAAATATTGAATTCATTTGTCCTTGATAATCAACAGTTGTAGAGTTCGCTTTATAAATTAAGCTAGTATTGGGAATGAAACCCATTTCACCACCAGCACATAAAATTATTACGCGGCGAGAGGCATTCCCTGTTTTTAAAATCCCACTGATTTCATTTCATTGCCAGAATTTTCCAAACGTTAAGGGGTCTCATACACCTTAGAACCCTTAACACCCTTTGAATATGTGACTGTTGCAAGAATTGGGATATTTTATTTATTTTAAATTAAATTACTTCCAACTTTTTGCAGCTGACTACATAATATAGCTGCTTTCTGAAATAGTGATCAGAAAGTTTGTGTTGCCACAAATATTTTTGTAATTTAATCCGCTTTGTGACAAAATATTTCGTCACGTTTCCACCTTGCGCGCATGATATTTTAAAAATGGCTAATGGTACATACTTGAAATTGGATAGAATTCTTTATATGAGCCCTATCTTTTAACTGAACCTAAAGTCTGATGCATATTTTAATATTAAAAAAATTTATGGAAGAAAACATTACAGATTTTTTTAATAAAATACATTTTATAAACTCGACTCCAAACAAAATAAAAATTTAACATGAAATTCTTAGAATATTTTGGTTCACAGTAGTTTCCAAATGTTATAAAAGCTGTATATTAAATATGGAATTAAATTATGCAACAGAATGTTTTAAACTGTGCGCGCAAGGTGGAAACATGACGAAAAATTTTGTCAAAAAGCGGATTAAATTATAAAAATACTTGTGGCAACACAAACTTTCTGATCACTATTTCAGAAAACAGCTATACTATGTAGTCATCTGTAAAAGGTTGGAAGTAATTGCTTTTAAAATAAATAAGTTATCCCAATTCTTGCAACAGTCACATATTCGAAAATCTTGTGGGTTTTAAGGTGTACGAGTCCCCTTAAATTGCTGTCCACCCATATTTCATCTATGTAAATTAGGGAATGGGATTCTTCTCTGTATTCCTCAAATGCATTGTTCTTGACAAAATAATGTCGGGTCTTTCTAATGAAACGCTTCTTTAATTCTGGGATTTTTTCTAGATGAAACCAATTTCTCGGAGAATCTTTCTTAGCATTTTTCTTTGCCAAGGAAAATTGACTGTGTCTTTTAATACAGGAAGCAGTTTAGCTATAGTTGGTACTATCTTTCCCTTGACATAAAAGTCTTGAATTTCTCTTCTTAAAATATCCAAATCGAAATTATCTAAGCTTGTACTCACAACAGTTTCTCTCTTTTTTTCTTTTTTTAGGGGAAGAGCATTCAATATATTCTTCACTTTCAGATTCTTTACGAACTCTGTTTATGCTGGCAATAGAAATGCCAGTCATCTTACTCACTCTATGCGTTGGCTGTGTAACTGGGATGGTCAGTCTTCTTAAATTGTGATTCTTTATCACAAACTTTAATCACATTATACAGTAATTGCTTTGCTGCAAAAAGGCTTATTTCTAGAGCTTCCTGGAATACTAGAATTCCTAGTAAAAATGAAGATTTGAAAGTAAAAGAAAGTCAGTAATACCGATAATCCAACGATTATATATATATATATATATATATATATATATATATATATATATAAAACACTAAATGACCCCCGACCTCCGAGAGGAAAAAATACCCGCACTTTTCACCCACACCCATCTTGTGGTCATGGAGGTAGGAAGTAAGATGGAGTCGCCCTAAACAAGTTTCTCCGTACCGTGCTCTGAAGCACCGGCGATCCCTACGTGGTGACCAAAACATTGGGTCATTTACCATTGAGTTCTATGGGATTTGACGCGTTCGGGTGTAAATATTTTGTAATTACGTCGCAAATATACATATAAATGTATATATTTTCTTTTTCTACAACACTCCAGAGTCGCACTACGGGGTGTAGTGGTTCCGGACGGTATTCCAGAGGTCCGTGGATCGATTCCCAGCAAAGGCGTTTGCTATTTTTCATCTTTCCTGCTTCCAAAAATACCTAATGTCTCTGCAGTTATCTGAACTAAGGTTTAATGTATCCACATAAAATTCAAGTTCTTCCTCAGAGTCATGATTTTATAATTTAACTTGTTTCCCTTTTTTTAAACCGTAATAGCTTCTCATTTTCTAGCTTTTACACCGATTTCCAAAATGATTTGCCTTTTTACACTTATAGATTTTTCCACATGTTGGATACTTTTGATATTCATGAGATGTGCCACATTTAGAACAAACTTTCACCACTTGTTTCTCAATATTTACCTCTTTGTATGCACAAATTCTTATTATGTTTACATAGTTTCTTTTTCATTATGTTTACAACAGTTTCCTCATATTTTATTATTTTCATTTGATGTGCATTTATTTCTACAGATCTGCATATACCAAAAGCTTTTTCTCATGTTGATTGTTTCGTGCAATAATTTTGCTCTCACAACAAAATTTTTAATACCATAAACAATTTTATCCGTTATCAGACTATCCATTAACTGCGCAAACTCACATGTTCTACCTTTATTCCGAAAGGTCAGTTACATACTCATCTATGGTTTCTAGTGAAGAATAAATGTCTTTCATAGATATTATTTTTCAGTTCTGGTGTAGAAAAGGGTGCCTTGGTGCCAATACAGAGGACAATATTGGTTTTTTGGTAACCAAAATAGATCAAATCATTTTCCCCAAAGTTGTGGTAGCCATCTTTTTCTTAATGCCAATGTTTTTCTGAAGTTTAATATGATTGGAACTTCAGTGATCGAGAGCTATATGATTTGTAGTACGTGTATCATACACTACAAATCCTGTATTTTGAATTATTGGAATTTTAATCACAATTAATTGCCTTTTGGTTTTTGTTAGCTGTCTGGTTCTAATTAATACTTGTCCCATCAGTTCCACAAGGAAATACTGATATGTTAAATACTTTTTTTTTCATAAAGCTGTAACTGATTGGTGCATGAATGAAGGTTTAATTACGTCACAATGAATAGCAAGTTTGTACGAAAGATATGGGTCTGGTCAAGCTTAAAGATCAGCTGGATGGCTGTGAGTGGCTTTGATGCGAGAAAGACACTAGTAGCAACCCCACTGAGGGCATGTGGCACCACATTAAGCACGAGTTTTCTCATGGGCAAGGTCTTAGGAAGTTATCAAATGACATTTGGTATTCCTACTTTGTGGAGTTTATGTGGCGTCTCCAATATGGGGATCAGGTGAAGGGCCTCAAGTCCAGGACTACATGATTTGCACTATGTATTTGCAGAAGTCATCCAATGCTAATGATGAGATGCAGCCACACATGAAGTAAGTAGTTTTCTTGATTTTGTAACACACGTTTTTGACACTGTTTTGGGATCACAGCCATCTTAGAAATATTACTTTTTGGCACCATTTTTAGCCAAAAAAGATCACCAAAAATATCAAGGGTACCCTATTGTAAACTTTTAGCAATTTTTTTTAGGTATACGATATTCCGTAAATTTTGCCTTAATTTCATTTAATTTTTTCATCTTCTACAGGAAGAGTATCATATATTTTAAGATCATAAATTCCTAAGTACTTCAAAAGTTTCGAACGATTGCAGTCAGATCATAAATCAAAATACTGGGTTTTATCCGCCACACTAATGTGTGAAAGCGCCACCTATAGGTGAATTCAATCGCGGTAAATACTAAATGTTAAATGTTGCCATTGACAAACTACATATTACTAAATCTTTCATTCTCATTTATAAAAACTTACAGATTTTTTCTTTTTTATTCTATATCCTTGCTCAAAGTCTATAAAAAAGGCTATATAAATTTTAAATATAACATTTTTGCTTTCTAGAGCATGCTTCAGATCGTTCAGTCCCACGTAAATATCAAGCTTCAATGAGAAGACGCATACGCAAAGTTTAGTTTTGCTTTTAGTCTAAAATTCGAAGTTTCTGCTCAAAGTTGGAAGAAACTTGTAAATTACCAAGCCTCACGCACGGGAGGAAACGGCGATCCCCAAAGTCCTCATCTCCTTTCTTCTTGCTCAAAAACAAGATTGCTATTCTTTGATATATTTTCATCTTGAAAGGGAAAAAGTTCGTATTTCAACTAGCCATACACAATTCTGAGATTATGAACTATAGCATAAAATTAAACATGCTGTGTCAAGTAGAAATCTGTTTGCAATTGTGCATTTTCCAAACTTTTTAATAGAGAATTTATGTAGAAGTTTATAGTATAATTATTTTGAAAAGGCGCTAAATAATAACTTACTGTTTACCCGTGAATTTTATGTTTAAATATGAAGTGGGGTGTATGCAAATTAATTAATTCATTTAAAAAATCGCCGAAATTTTCGTATAATTTGTATACGAATAGTTACCGCAATCATGTTTCAGTTTCTGAGAAATATTACGAAGAACGGGAAGTAATTATTAAAACATGTGGACCATTATATAAAAAATGGGAAGCTGAGAAAAGATTTCGAACAGTACCGAAAGAAGGCTTAACATTTAATGTTCCGTATATAGATACAGGAGAAGGTACAGTATCTGATTCTAAAGAAAAATTGCCTCCTTTAGTTTTAGCTCTACATGGAGCTCCAGGTTCATGGAAAGATTTTAGCCTTGTTGCAGATTACCTTCATAATGTGGGTGCAAGAGTTGTTGTCCCTTCATTTCCTAGCAAGTATATCTTTTTTTTTTAATTTTTGCGATTTTTAAAAAAGTATTTGTAATAACTGGTATTTGTGCATTTAACTGAGTGCAAATTGATTTTAATTCTTAGGTTCAATGCTGAAGGTGATTTTCGTTTGTTAAAATAAGAAGCATTATAACTTTGCTTTTAATATTAACAAAATTATTAACCATAGCAAGTCCTATATTGAATATATGATAAATTTAATATTTAAATCAGCAATGGTCAGCCGAAAACTTGGCTTGTGATATCTTTTGCTTTGGTTTATAGATAAAAGTTAACAAAATGTCATTGTTATTATTGACAGCAGATTTCTGAGTGGATGTATTTTTCAAAATTTTAAACATCTTAGGATCAACTTTAGGATTTTCTGATACTATAATTGCTTGAAAGTAAATCGTGATGAATTTGAGCAAGTGAAACATCCTAAAATAATATAATTTGCATTACATTCAGAGGCGTAGCTAAGGTTTTCAGCGCCCGGGGACCCCTAAAGATTTTGCGCCCCTTTCTGTGTTCCAAGAATGGAAAACATTTCATTCTGAAATGTGTATCATAAATTTGGCGCCCCCTACATGCTGCGCTGGAGACGGATGTCCCCCCTTGCCCTACCCTAGCTACGCCACTGATTACATTTCAGTTCTTAAATTTGAGCCGTAATTATTTTAGTTAAAAATGTGTTCTGAAGTGCATTTTAGAAGAACTGTTAGCATTATTCACTCTGAAAAACTTTTTACGAAAATTATCTGAAATAAAAATATTTGCTATTTTGATTTAAATCATGTTTATTATTCTGGCATGACTTCTTAAATATTGGTTGTGTGCCCTATGGCAGTGATCTCAAATTGCTTGTGGGCCACATGTAGAATCAGAAAACAAATGACGGGCTGGATCTTTTTTTTAATTAAAACATTTTATTAAAAAATATTGTCCATAAATGTTGACTATTTATTTAATTTATTAAATATTTATAAAAACGTACATAAACTATAATAATACCGCATAAGGAAAAAAATTATATTTTATCTTGCACCTGTAAGACATTTACATTGTAATTCAAATATATTGACAGTTAAAATATTAAATACTTAGACTGATATTTCTTTCAAATAATTCTGAAATATTTAATTATCCATCCAATAACTTGCTTTAATTTAAACTAAAAATAAACAAATTATAAGATTTTGTGGCTAATCTTTGGAATATGGTAACAGGTAGTTTGGCGACATTTTGTTAAGGCGATAAAGGTTACTAGCTAGGACTTTAGCAGTGTACATGGATAAAGTTAAGAGTGTGCGCAATGCTATTTTTGTGCAATTCTGGGATGTTTTTTTAAGTGCAAATAGGTCAACGTGTACATGGATTCCGTGTATGTGTAATTCTTAAAAACGCGGTAAGCAGTTTGCGATTCTGCACTTTCTCCCAATTTTGCACCTAATTTTGGTCATGATTTAATCATGACTTTTGTTTCAGAAAAGTTCTAGCATAAGCGTAATTCGGCTAGCAGATTGTTGGAAAATAAATGTTGAGTAAAAAAAAAAAAAAATTGCCTTTACTTCGTGAAAACAAAATGGCGTCCAAACAAAAACTAGCAGGTTGCTGTAGCAGGGTTGGTAGACAAAAAGGGTCGATAGGATTTTCTGTAAGTACTGATTTGTTATGTTTAGAGCTGCTGACTGTGTTAATTGGGAGCCATAAATAAAAATATGTAGAAAAGTTTATTTGAAAGTTGAAAATTTTTTTTTTTTTAAATCTAATGGCATGCACTCACCTTTTTGATATTTGCCACTCTAAAGCCAGAAGTGGTTTCCATTTTATTGTGAAGGCACCTAATGGACGGCTAGTATTACCTCCTATAAACAGATAGACAGTTACTACCATGCTTTCTCCGCGATTCAAACCCGGGCCCTATGGTACTGCACTCGGCTTTCCTAATCACTATACCATTTGGGTGGGGGAAATTTATTTGTAAAAGTGATTCTAGCCTTTTTTTTTTTTTTCATAAATCGGTCTCATTGCATTTGTTTTCATCTAAACTTTCGATGGGTCCTCCTATGAACTCTTGGGAGTTCTTGCTTCCAGCTAGAGGAGAACCTGGGACGTATACCTGCTTACCTTTGTTAAAGGCCAGGTGTCCCCGCCCTCCATCATCTGGAGGGTACTGGTAGTTGAGGGGCGAGGTACTGTCCCCGACACACTGCTTTGGCCTCTGCTTCAGCTAAGCAGGAGGCACCTTAGTCATCCTCACAGGTGTCAATTGGCTGATCACTAGTCCTTGTGTCAGTGGTTTGGGGATAAGCTCTCGGGAGTACCTGCTGTCGTGAAAGCTGACTGTGGGGCTTCAGTTTGCATATAGGTCTGGCTAGCCCAGTGTTCCCTTGTTGGGCTCCATGGTGGGCGGGGCCATCGGACCCGAATCTTTCCTCTCTTCAATATGGCAAATTCTCACATTTATTTAATTAAAGACTTCAAAGTTAGTCAAGTCGGTCAAAGCACTAGTTCTGAAAATCTGCTGCAAAAAAAGTACGTACAGATGCAAATGCAAATAATCCTAACAATAGTCCCCATTTCCTTTTATCTGTAGTCCTTCTGGCGAGCTGCATAAGATGCCTCCTTTCGTAATAAATAAATACGAGGGCTATCCAGAAAGTAGATTACGTTTTGGAATAAAAAAATAAACAAAGTATAGGAAACAAATTTTATTATATACAGATGAAAGCCACACTCAAATACTACTTTTCTACATAGTCACCATACAAATTAAGGCATTTATCGTAGCGATGTACGAGCTTGGAAATTCCTTCGTCGAAAAATTCGGCCGCCTGCGCCTTCAACCACTTCGTTACCTCTTCTTGCCTTCCATCTTGCACAAAACTTGTGGTAACCAAGCTTTTCGCTGATGATTTCATGCAACAAACTTCGCGAAATTTGTGGAAAACTCAAAGAAAGTTCCGTTATTGTGAAATTTCGATTTTCACGGACTTTAGCATCGACTTTTTCGAGAAGTTCGGCGGTCACTATGCTGGGTCTCCCACTTCGATCTTCGTCGTGAACATAGGTTCGGCCATTTTGAAATCTTATGACCCACTGACGCACTCCACCTTCAGTGATAATGTTGTCCCCATACACTTCACGAAGCTGCCGATAGATTTTTATCGGTTTACAGTTTTTTGCAGTCAGAAACCTTATTACTGAGCGCACCTCGCAGCTCGCGGGATTTTCAATTAACGCAGACATTTCAAACCGTCACAGTATCTGAACGGAGCACAGCACGAACCTCTCACTAGCACGGCTAGATGCAGACTGAGCTGCGCAACGCTCTGACCCCAAGATGGCCGCGCTAGCCCCGCCCCTAGCGGACACAGACGGAAACGTAATCTACTTCCTGGATGGCCCTCGTACATACATTCTTGTATTGGTGAGCTGAGAAATGTAAAGCGTCTCCGCTTTGGAGACTTGCTTATTGATATAGTTTCGGCAACTCAGTCTGCATCATTACTTCAAATAACCAAACTTAGACAAGCGAATGGCACTGTAACAGCACATAAGACACTGAATTATTGTCATGGTGTAATCTCAAAATTCGACCTTCTGTATGCTTCTGAAGAAAAGATCGCATTCGAGCTGTCTGACCAAAATGTCTGCAGTGTTAGGCGGATCAAGATGCGTAAAAAGGTAAGTTGATTGATACAAAACACATGATCCTGACCTTCAACATGCCTGATCTGCCTAAGAATATTAAGGCCGGATACTTAAATTGTCCTGTAAGACCTTATATTCCAAACCCTATGCGATGCTTCCAATGCCAGCATTTCGGCCATTCTAAGACGTCTTGTCGTGGCAGCCTCGCATGCGCCCGATGCTCACAGATTGGTCACAATTCTGATAATTGTACCGCTATGCTTTTCTGTATAAATTGCAAGGGTGAGTGTCCAGCATTTTTTCGCTTGTGCCCAAAATGAAAATCGGAAAAAGAAGTCCAGACTGCAAAAGTTACTAGGAACATCTCATACACCGAAGCCAGAAGATTAGTTCAGAGCACACAGCTTCGACCAAATACATCATAGGCCAGTGCTGTTAAATCATCTCGTACAGTTGCCACCCAAACATCAATATCCAGGCAGACTCTACCAAATAAAACTCAACCGACTACAACCAAAAAGAATATTCAACTCAAAAAAAAAAAAAAAAAAAAAGGTCATTCAAAGTAAACCTAAAAATGTGAGTCAGAAAATAATTAATAAAAATAGAAGCCCCAGCAATAGCTTTCTTGATGGGATGATTTCTGAATCTGCAGATTCAGATAGTATGGAAGTAGAAGAGGGTTTAGAAGTTCCAAGGCATTTACTTCCATGAAAAACTAAACAGCAGCACAGGAAAAACAAAAACCATTCATAATGGCCACTCTCGTCTCATGGAACTGTCGCGGTTTCCACCGGAATTTTCTCGACATCAAAGCTATAATCAATGCTTATCATCCTGTATGCTTAGCAATACAGGAAACAAATCTGAAACCAGAACAACAGGCAAAACTTCGGAGGTTTTCTTTTGTCAGGAAGGATAACCTTGCAGCTGAGCGTGCCAGTGGAGGTGTAGGTCTCCTCACCTCACTGTATTATCCATCAAGTGTACTTTCTTTGATGACATCCCTCCAAGTTGTCGCTACTAAAAAAAATTTTGATATTGTTTCATTTGTTTCTCTGTATTTGCCTCTAAATGAGCACATTGATTAGCAAGATTTAAATTTTCTTATAGAGCAGCTGCCTGAGCCCTTTATCATAATAGGAGATTTTAACGGCCATAGTCCGCTCTGAGGTAGTAAAGATACAAATTTCCGAGGAAGACTAATTGAGCAGATGGTTGAAGATCATAGCCTTTGTCTCCTGAATAATGAGCAGGATACTTACTTCCATGAGCCTTCAAGGACATTCCACGCTCTCGACCTTGCCATCTGTTCACCATCTCTGTTGCCATTTTGCACTTTTAGTGTGGGAAATTATCTTTACAACAGCGATCACTAACCCATTTTTATATCTGTTGTACGAAGAGGAGCAAATCCCATTTCGAGATCCCCTCGATTCATACTCGATAGGGCAGACTCTGAACTCTTATCTTCCGTTGCAGAACTCGCAGAGGAAATGGTAGAAGATGTGCATATCGATGACGCTGTTGAAGCTGTTACTAATACTATTATTCAGGCAGCTATGCTTTCCATTCCTAGAACATCAGGAAAAATACTAAAATATACTAAACCATGGTGGAATTGTGAGTGTCATGAAGCACTGAAAAAACAGAAAATAGCATGGAAAATTTTTCGTAGATATCCTACTCTGCAAAACCTCATAAGATTAAAAAGAGCCAAAACAAATGCACGAAAGTAAGAAGGCAGAGCCAAGGGAATTCTTGGATTTCATATGTGTCGTCAATAACATCCTCTACGCCTAGTAAGCGGGTTTGGGAAAGAGAAAAGCATGCGGAATATATAAAGGCCACCCACTTTCCTTTTTAGAAAAAGATGGCCAAGTGATTAGCTCCATAGAAGAAATTGCAAATACTATTGGTGAGACATTTGCTGTCGTTTCTTCCAGCAGAAACTATTCACCAGCATTTCTCTCTATCATACAGCACTCTGAAATAAATCCTATCACATTCTACTCTTCGAAATCTGAGCCTTATAATAGAGATTTTACTATGCTTGAACTAAGGAGAGCTTTGTTGCAGACACATACGTCTTCTCCGGGTCTTGATGGCATGAATTACGAAATGCTGAAGCATCTGTCCTATAAGTCACTAACTGCCCTTCTCACTCTTTACAATAGAGTGTGGAAGGAGCATACTTTTCCCAGTGCATGTAGGCGAGTTGTTGTAATTCCTGTTGTTAAGCAAGGGAAAGATCCAAGGAATCATCGGCCAATTGCCCTGATGAGTTGCGTATGCAAGTTGTTTGAAAAAATGGTAAACAGTCGCCTAGTCTACTTCTTGGAAAAGAATAATATTATATCGCCTTATCAAAGCTGTTTTCAGAAGGGGAGAACAACCGTCGATAACATGCTCCTTTTAGAGCACATCCATTCAAAAAGCTTTTGTAAGAAGAAATCACCTTGTCTCAATTTTCTTTGATATAGAGAAAGCTTATGATAAGGCATGGAGATACGGTATATTTCGTGATCTTCATGATAGTGGCTTGCGTGGCAACCTACCATTTTCCATTCAGAATTTTTTGGAAGCTAGAACTTTTCAAGTATGAATTGGCTCTGTTTTGCCAGAAGTTTTCAAACAGGAAGAGGGTGTGCCTCAAGGCTGTGTGCTTAGTGTAACCCTGTTCAGCCTAAAAATAAATTC
Organism: Stegodyphus dumicola; assembly: GCF_044657685.1. Taxonomy (NCBI): domain Eukaryota; kingdom Metazoa; phylum Arthropoda; class Arachnida; order Araneae; family Eresidae; genus Stegodyphus; species Stegodyphus dumicola. The sequence continues at coordinate 244,518,778 of NC_140771.1, forward strand.
TGTATTACAACAACTTCCTCCCACCATTGCAGGTTCTTTATATGTTGATGACCTACAAATTAGCTGTCGAGGAGTAGATATGAGACATGTAGAGAGGTAGCGCTCCAGATCGCTTTGAACAGGGTCCAGGAATGGGCAATCAGACAAGGATTTACGTTTTCGAAGCAGAAGACTGTATGAGTGTATTTTTGTAGAAAGCGAGGTCTTCATCCTGAGACCGAATTATATCTCAATGGGTCAACGTTTCCAATTGCACCTGAAGTAAAATTTTTAAGAGTGATGTTTGACCGAAAATTGACTTTTCTTTCTCATGTCTTGAATCTAAGAAAGAAGTGTTTAAAAACACTGAATATTTTAAAAGTATTGGAGAACACCTCCTGGGCTGCAGAGCGTTGCTCCATGCTTCGCATTTACAGAGCTCTTGTTCGCTGTAGATTGGACTATGGCTCAGCTGTTTACGGATTCGCTTGGTCTTCAATGTTGTTAAACATAGATCCTGTTTACCATCAGGCTCTGCAGATTTGTTCTGGAGCTTTCAGGACGTCTCCTGTCCAAGCCTTTATGTTGACTGTTATGAACCATCACGCTGTTTGAGCATGAGGAGTTGTCTCTTTTACAGTATTTATAATACGAGGGCAATCCCACAAAAAAAGGTCTCCTATTTTTTGGGGATGTAGAGAAAGTTTTAATACGGTTGTTGGCAACACTGTTGTGAGTGGTGCCTTCTCCGCCACCACATAAGCATGCAGGCGCTTCGCTTGGATGCTCAGTCTTAGCTTGGTAGCCATTCGAAATGGAGCTCCCGATAAACGTTACCGCGAAGTGCATGCAGTTATTCGATTTTTGAATGCAAAAGGCGTTAAACCGGTTGAAATTCACCGCCTATTGACGGAAGTGTATGGACAGTCATGCATGGATGTCAAAAACATTCGCAAGTGGTGTAGAGAGTTTACAGCCGGTCGTACTGAAATTCATGACAAAGAAAGGAGCGGGAGGTCGTCAATTGCCGATTAGACAATTTTCATGTTGAAAAATAAAACATTCTTCAATCTTTAAAGTGATATAGCAATTATAGAAAATAAACAGTTCTTTGTATACCTAAAAATATAGGAGACTTTTTTTTTGGGATTGCCCACGTATATTGTCTGAACCTGGCCATCCTTATAAACTGTGTTTACTTGATAATAGCTGTGACCTTTTATTTGAGGCACATTCATGTTGTGTGCCTTCTTTTCCTGTCAGAGTTTGTCCTCTGATTGAAGAATTTCCCCTGTCTGATATGTTACCACAAGCAGTACAGCATTTTAAAATCTCACCTTGGGACGTTTACACGACACTTCCTCAGTCTTAACCTCCGAACTGACTGCCATATATTGTGTACATCTCACGCTTGTGTACACCTCACCACTGCACCATAGAAAACTCATTTTGTATACAGACTTCTACAGTGCATTGAAAGCTTAGAAACCTTTTCTAGCATCGAGAATCCTGTGATAGTGGATGTACTCAAGTTGAATATTAAATTAACAAGTTGTGGATATGAAATTCTGTACTGCTGGGTCCCCAGGCATACAGGAATAAAAGCCAATGAGCTAGCGGACATCATAGCGAAATCTGCTGTTGAAATGTCCATCCGCCTCATCCGTCTTAGAGATAATCTGTTGCATCATCAAAGAGAAAATAATAAAAAAAAAAAAAAAAAAAAAAAAAAAATGGCAGCAACTTTGGGACATTCAACTTCACAACAAGTTGAGAAGAGTGAAGCCTAAAATAGAGCATTGGGATACTACTAGCAATCGTAAGTTCCTTTGACTCGGCTTAGAATAGGTCACACTAGAGCGACACATAGCTATCTACTTAAAGCTGAGAAATTGTACTGTTTGTCTGTCAGTCCATCACATTTTAATTGAGCGTCCATATTTTACTAGTCTTCGTGAGAAGTATTTTAATAGCTGCAACCTGCCTTTCGACCGCTTAATCGGAAGAGAGGTCAATACCAATTTGTTTCACTACCTGAAAGAAACAGGTTAACATTAATCTCAGTATTTAATTTGATTTTTGTCTTGAGATTTTATGTTAGAATTTTATATCTATATTGCATATCTCATTATCTGAATCATAATCAGTATTTTCATTTCACCATTTCAATATCTTTTTTCTTGCTTTGATTTTATAAGTGTGCTGTTAACTTTAGACATTTTTCTTTATCTAAAATTTGTACTTTAGTTTGCATATTGAAAACAAATCCTGTGTTTGGCACATATGGCCTTTAGCACTTTGCGCCATAAATCTACTACCACCATTACCACCACCACTTTGCAACATAATATATTACTTTGTAATAAGAAACTTCTTTAATATGTGTGTTAAAGACACATAATCTTCTCAGTTTTTAATATCTTTTATCAGAACTTATCATAATTTAATTTTTTTGTTTTTATTGCTTAGTTATCATGATTTTTATTTTCTAGATTTTTCACATTATAAGCCTGGCATTTTTCGACATTCTGATGAAGAAAAAACTCATTATTTGCAGGATTTTTTAAAGGCTATAGCTGTGCATCAGTAAGTTGATTTTTAAATGTCATATTAATATTTAAACTTTTAATGCAGATTTACTATATACATATCAAAATTTTCTAGAACAGATTAAGATTTTTTAAACTGAGGATATTAAAGATATTTCTTAATTACCCTCACTTATCTGGTTTTTACATTTTGAAAACTGGTGTCTTTTTGGTTCATATTTTAGCACTTACTTGACAGTAGCCAACAAATACATGCACATATCACATATTCTTTTTAGTAAACACATGCTTTAAATTGGATTTTATATGCTTTAAATTGAAAATTTTTCCCACAGTCTATGAAGAAATGATAAAAATAGCGAAACAAATGTTTTTTGCAAGTTCAAGAAGTTGCCAATCTGTTCGTAACTTTGTACCAAGAAAGTTAGGTACTATTCTGTTTCGAGGGCCGTAAAAAAGTTGCAGCGAAAATGCACGCGCAAAGGCGCCAAATCTAGCAAACGTGCCCATTTAACAGTGCGCCAAATCTAGCGTATACGCTGATTTCAGATTGCATAAGTTTATATAGTTCTATATTTCTTAAAATGCCATTGAAATACTTGTTTAATTTTTAAATCCTTTTTTGATATCCTATGGATTTAACAATTTGGGAATTGCCCATGATGAAAAGTTGGCAATAGAATTTTGGGTAAAGTGCAGAGTCACTCACTGCTTGATGCTTTTTTAAGAATTGCACATACTCGGTATCCATGAGCACATTGACCTATTTTCACTTTAAAAAAAATCCTAGAATTGCACAAAAATGGCACTGCGCACACCCTTGACTTTATCTATGTACATATCGACCTATTTTCACTTAAAAAGTAAAAGAAAATTGACAAAAATCCAATTGTTTTTACCCTTGTAAAAGCGGCAAACAAATAAGTGAGCGATTCTGCACTTTACTGAGAATATTTTCAAAGAAAAGGCATCGTTCGTTATAGAAAATTACGTTTGAACATCCAACGAGATGAAATTATGCTGTAGCGATAAGTCGGTAGCGAAATAGCGATGCAGGCATCCATTCAGTTATGTTTAGCAATTTTTATATAAATTGTAATAATGATCTGAAATAGTTATTGACTCTTATGCTTCCATTCAGTCATGTTTAGCTTTTTTCATATAAATTATAATAATAAAAAAGTATTATTTTTGAAATTAACCTTTCATCTAAATTAAAACATCAATCTTAAATAGTTATTTACTATTATACTTCCTTTCTTGCCACAATTATTAGGGTTGCCGCAATTATTTTTGGCAGGATTGGCATCAACAATAGTTTGGCGATTTTTTATGGCCCTCAAAATCGAATAGTACCGAAAGTTATTATTATTATTTTTTTTTTTTGTTACCAGGAAGTACCAATTTTAATGAGTTATTAAAAGAAGTAAATTGTTCAAAAGTATTAGCTCGAAAAGCACGTTTAGTTAGAAAATAGTTCTTTGAATTTTTGGTATTTTTAGATGGTTATTAAAGCCCACTTGGTAAGAAGTAATTCTGTTAATAAATCAAAATATATGGATAGCGTTAGAATAACATTAATCTCGGCATGAAAACAAACTTGTAAAGCAGAAGGGAAGGTTTTGTTTTTATAGTTTCACAGTTTGGAGATTCTTAGTGTGCATGCATTAGAGGGAGAAATAAGGGTGCAACGTCAGCATTGATGAAGAAATGGGAATGGGGGAAGGTAAAACCCCACAAACTGTCTATCTGGAATAAACCATGTAGTGTGAAACTGTCTTTTAATTCCCCGAGTTGCATGACTGTTGTTATCTCATCATGAGATTTTTTGTTATTTGTTATATATATATTAGCTTATAATAAGCGGTGTAGCTAGAAATTTTGGTTCTTCTTCAAAAAACAAATATATATTATATATGTTCTAAAATGATATTAGCATAGATAGTTATGAATTGAAAATACACTTTAATCAAATAATTGAGTTTTATTTAATGTTTTTAATCAACTCAAGAGTATTTAATAATAAACAAAATTTATTATTAAGGAAGCCAGATAAAAATTATAGGGAAAAATATATTTCAAGGTTCCCCTTGCCGGAAATTGGTGATTTTTTTATGCCATTCCTGTTTGCATGCAACGCTCTCCGAAGTAAAATGGCATTCGAAACATAATACAGTAAAACATAATTAAAACATAAAATAATTATAATCTCAATAAACTGCGTTTTAAATCAAAATAAAATAAAGAAATAGCATAAAAACTGAAATACATGTTATCTAATCACCACAGTAAAGGAAATACTGACTTACTTTATTTAGAAATTTGTGTGTCGTCGGTGTGGCCCATAGAATTCCTTAACAGCATTCAAAAACTGTTTAAAATTATCTGAACTAGAATTTGTATACTGCCCTCGCCACAAAAATTCACAAAAGTAAGAATAAAAAATATCCCCTCTAGCGCGGGACTGTCAGTGGCATTTCTTTTGAAAATCCCTTTTTATTAAATCTTGCATACCTTCGATAGTTTTGATACGAGCTCCGGTTTCACGATCCTTAAATGTCACTGCATGATTTACTGAAAGATAAAGGCATTGTCAGGAAAACAATCATGCAACTTCCAGCAACTAGATAAAATCTTTGTTCCATGTAAGATATTCTGTTATATTACATCCAACAGAGTTTCTTTTCTTCTGTCCTCAACAACTTCTAAAAAAAAAAAAGAAAAAAACTCCTGCCCCCTCGTTCTATACCACCAAATACCCAGTTTACCACTGGCAGCCATTTATGGCGTAAAACACAAAATAAGCAACATACTTCCTAACCAACATCCAGTGCAGACATAAGTTCTGAGAAGTGTTCTCACACCAATCAAAAGTACCGCTGTCATGCATTTCAAACAATAATGTCATGATAGCATCCAACCAATCACGTCACAGTAGAGTTCCCAAAACATACATCGTAAAATATTCAAGCTACTGTAAGTGAAACAACAACTTGGCGATAATCCAATGGATACCCCGAAATATTGACTACCCAAATAATATTAATAAACATAGCAACCTAAAAAGAAAAAAAAATGGCCAATCAAGTTGCATTCGCAATAAAAAATGGATTTATGAAATGCATATCAGAATGGTTATTTGCATGCTTTTATTGAGACAAAAGAAACTAATATTTTTCAGGTCCATTTTATTTTCCTGTTTGTGCTCGATGGCAAGAAATGAAAGTTAGTTTAATCGTCTTTATCCAGTCATATTTCTTTGGTAATCTTTAATGATTATTTGGCTTTAAAAATAATCTTCCAACTTTAGTAAAAGTTACAGGAATCGTTAAAAAAAGTAAGAAAACTATATCAGAGGAGTTGCTTTCTTGTGAATGGTATTGTTATAACATTATGTAACTCTTGAATGGCTTTATTTTCACTTCATCTTTATACAACTGTAATGGGTTTATAAATTGCGAAGTAAATTATGGTGACAATAATTTCGAAGAAATATGTACTAACTTGTCACATTTTTGTATTAATTGTTTCCTTAGCAGATTATCAGATTATTGAGGTTCTAGAAAGACCAAATCGATCTCTTGCATTTGTCATGCCAATAAATTGATAATTTAACTGTGCTAAAATAATGTCTAAAACATAATAAAATGCTCTGCACTTTAAAATGTTCTTGGAATTGCAACTTCCGATGTGTCATAAACTCATGAAAATGACATTTTATTTTGTCTCTTGGATAAAAATTCTAAAGTAATATCCCATTTTGTTTTTCTGTTTTCTTCGATTCTGTTTAAATAAGTTCAAATTTATTTTGTAGTTTCTTTGTTTCCAGTGGAACACATTCAAATATGACACTGTCACTTTGAATATATCCTGGCCAGTTGTATATCTCAGTAGTTCTTCCGGAAGCTCTTTCAGAATAAAAAAGGATTTATTATATTCTGTTAATTAATAAATTGTATTAAGTCTAAAATAAATTTCTCAACCTAGTACATGAGTTTTTTATACCAATTAAATGTGTATTAAATTTACAGCATAACATTTATAACTAGATAGTTTAAGCATCATTTTTGTTTGCTGATTGTAGTTCCATAAAAAAAAGTTGTTTATATTGTATTGATTTTTCTTTTGCAACAATATTTATTGTATATTTAAAATTTCATGGAACATATTTAATTTTCATAGAGCACCAGTGTTCTGCAGGTCACGGATTGAGAACTATGGCCGTATGATAATGCTGGTAACTTTTGCTCATGCTATAAGAATGTCTGGGAATTGACATACTCACTCACGTATAATTTTGATTCATCTATGAACCATGTTTTTGTCTGGGAAATTTCGATTTCTAGCAGTGAAATCCTGAAACCATCAAAAAACTAGTGAACCAATGAGAGACATTGCATTGACTTCTAAGTTTTTTTTATATGAAGGAGGTTGCTCATGGAATGCAACCTCTTCATGTTTCACCTTCTTCATGTCTTCTAAATATCATTTCGTATCCTGGTCTGAGGTTTTGAGAACTGTCATGTACTCACTGAGATAGGACTATAATTAATTCATCTGTAAACCAGATTCATGCAGCAAAATCCTGAAGCCACAAAAAAAAAAAAAAAAAAAAAAAAATAAGCGATTTGTTGTTTCATTGCTGAGTTTTAACTTCTATGCAACAGTTTTCCAATGTCACAAGATTGCAAGGTTTCCCCCCCCTCCAATTCTTTCGCTTGTGCTTTTGGTTGTTGCAATTTCGGCACCAGTTTGGATCTGAACTTCCTTAGAGTTGTCATAAGTCTTTGTATGTACTAGCATCGTAGTATATTGTGTAGGACTGTCCAGTATTGTCATATTGCATATTGTTTTTTGGACATCTTCAGATGATTTCCTCCCTTCACATTTACCAATTTTATTCATTGCGTCCTGTTTCATAATGATATACAGTCAAAAGTCTTTAATCCGGACTCGTCGGGACTTCGGCAATTCCGGATTATTGATTTTTCCGGATTGTAGATCATCAGTTTAAATCTGGTAAGATAGCATACAGAAATTATAAAATTAAAAATATGAAACCGTAATTTTTGAAATAAAGAACAATTATGATCTAAAGGGTATCAAAATTTACAAAAAAAAAAAAAGCTTAATATTTATTTGTTTACTCTATTAAACATTTCTTTCAACGCGTACATGCATAAAGCATACATTACGCATAGTCGAAATTAGAAAATTGCAACCAGAAAACTATTTGATGTGTATTCGTGATATTTATAATTAATTTGATTTAAATCATATCAGAGTACATCGAGATGAAATACTACATTTAGTAATGAACTATAAGCCGAATAAAATAAAAACATCTGCCCTGAAGATAAGGATAGTGCTGACAGATCACCTTCCAGTTCATTGCGCGCCTCGACGTTCCCCTCCCCCGCAGTGCAGCATGAAATTGATAAACAGATTTCAGAATGGTTAGAGAAACAAAGGATATGCCTTTATCCATTTTTTGCAGCAATTCCATTTTTTGTGTGATGGACATCGAAACATGCTTTTGCTTTGTAGATCCTTTGGTAGCTTCAGAATCAGAAATTCGTTTTGACATAATCGAAAGTTCAAGCTTTCTTTTATAAAATTGCTCTAATTGTCTGCAAAAAATAATAAGCCAGATTCAATTAGAAGATTAAGGAACAACGCAATCTGCAACATTAACTGAAATAGATAATTAGATAATTTTAGCTTAACTTATACTGTCCGTTATACATTACATGTGCGTATATGTATTATGCGCATGCGTAAAGGTATTATGTGCATGCGTTAACGCATTATGCATTGACGCATGCGCAGAAAGTTTGTAGCTTTGAGGTCTGGATTATAGATCATTCCGTATTATGGTCGTCCGTATTAACGACTTTTGACTGTATGAATGAATAAAATGTACTAATTGAAAAGACCAATATCAAACAGATAAAAGACAATTTTTTTATATCTTTTCATATATTTTCTCTTGATTGGAAAGCATGTTAGTGCTTGGTCTTGCCAATCAATTCCATTCATTCTCTTGTTGACTCAATAACATAATTTGGTTTGGAAGTACGATTGAATTCTTGTATAGTCATTCATGAAAACATCTTATAGGGATACTTGTGCAATATTTAAGAAAATATTTGTCAAAGTGTGAATGTGACCAGAAGAACATCTAACTGATTATGATACAAAAAAATAATAAGAATCTTATAGCGAGCCTGGTCTGTGCTGTTTGTGTTGGGGCAAATTACAAACTGCGACCATCACACCACGGCTATGCCTGTGATATTTACATTTGGCTCAATTATGGTACAAGGGGTGATCAAATGAAAAGGTATAAAACGACATAAAAACGTAACAGTTAAATATTTGCATATTTTGCCATGGGAGAACGTAGCGAAACATCTCGGGATGCGATTGGAGTCTCTGACAGGGATCGGAGCATACGCGGGCGCCCGCATGCACAGTAGAGAGCAGAGGCTCTTATTAAAAGCGGCGTCCAAATGATGCGGTAGTCCACATGAGGACAGGATGGCGTTCGCGATGTAAAATTCGATGACTGAGGAGCAGCGAGGTCTTATCCGATTTCTGACAGCGGAAGGTGAGAAATCAGCAGCTATTCATCACCAGATGGTGACAGTTTATGGGGAGAAATGTGTCTCTGACAAGTCTGTTAGAAAATGGAGTGCCCATTTTTGTGCAGGCCGTGAGAGGGTGGGTGATGACTCGAGACTAGGTCAGGTAAACACTGTCATCACGAGCGATCTCATCAACAAGGTGGACGACCTAGTGAAAAGTGATCAGTGTGTCACATTGCGAATGTTGGTGGTGAAGGTGGATGTCAGCTATGGAACTGTGTGGACAATTGTTCATGACGGGTTGCGATATCGGAAGTTGTGTGCTCCTTGTGTTCCGAAGCAGCTCACAGACCAGCTAAAGGAACTGTGTATGGGGCTAGCACTGCAACATCTGTTTCAATATCAGGAAGACCTCGCTTTCATGGAGTGGATCATCACAGGTGATGAGACCTGGTGCCATTACTATGAGCCAGAGACAAAGCGGGACAGTATGTAGTGGGAGCATACGTCGTCACCTCCCCCTAAAAAGTTCAAAGCCGTGCCGTCAGCAGGCAAGGGGTTGCTCACCGTTTTTTTTGACGTTCAAGGTGTGCTACTTGTGGAATTCCTTGAGCACAGAAAAACTGTTAACTCTGATGTGTACTGTGAGACACTCCGATGCCTACGCAAGTCCATCAAGAACAAAAGACCGGGGCTGCTCACGGAAGGTGTGGTTCTGCTCCGTGATAACGCGCGTCCACACATCACCAGAATCGCACACATGGAACTAGCCAAGTTCAAGTGGGAGACGTTGGACCATCCGCCCTACAGTCCAGACATGTCGCCCTGCAATTTTCATGTGTTTGGTCCACTGAAGAAACACCTGAAAGGGAAGCATTTCAACTCGTACGATGTACTCAAGGACGCTGTGAAGGACTGGGTCTCGTCACGGCCACAGGAATTCTGGGAACAAGGAATCTTGCGGCTTGTTCATCAGTGGGATCGTTGTGCTCAGGCCTGTGGTGTATATTTTGAATGAAGTCTACATTTGTACCCACCATGTCGTTTCGTACCTTTTCATTTGATCACCCCATGTACCATGGCCATGCCCATAATATTTACATTTGGCCTGCTCAATATACTATTGGCTAGGCTGATAATCGGTTTTGGTCCGAATACCAAAACCGATTATCATGGGCCTAGCCAATAGTCTACCACGTGAATATAGAAGACCACGTGTCTTGCACGTAGTTGTAGCTTTAAGGAGTTAAAGTTATGGGAAAAACTCTGAGGTCAGTAGTAACTAGGGTATGTCATATATGATTATAAAATATTAATGAAAAAACTTTCATCCTTATAATGTATTTAAAACAACATTAACATATTTTTTTCCTTCTACAGGGTTGACCTCTTAATTTGTCATAGTAGTTCTATCTATCCTGGTTTGATACTTTGCTTAGATGAGAATGGACCAAATGTTAAATCTCTTGTTATGCTCAATACAGGAACATATCATCTGGGTATGAAGTAAGTATAACTTTCCACATTGTTTATTTATAGAAGTAATTTCAGCATATAAATATTTTTATTGATATCTGTTATTAATCTAAATTTATGAAGAAGCTTATCACTTCATTCAGTTAGTTTTTGTTAAGGTCAGATTTTTTTTTTTTTTTTTTTTTTTTTTTTTTTTTAATGGATGCATTTTAGTTTCTGCTTTTGCTCTTTTGAGTTATCAGAATTGGCAGTTAATGCTTTAAATTTTTGATATTCAGATATCCAACTGAAAAACTCTCAGAATTTTTAGCAGAAAGGTTAAAACATGGAACCATCTATACATGAAAGATGCAGTAATTAAAATGTCTAACTTATATTTGTATTGATTTTTAATATTAGAATGTTAAGTTGTAGAAACTATTAGGCTATTTTGGAAGCAGGAGAGATGAAAAATGAGCAATGCCCTCACTGGGACTTGAACCATGGACGTCTCGAATATGCGTTGAGCGTGCTGACCACTACACCACGAAGGCATGCTAAGAAGGCGGGAGACGTACCTTATAAAGTAATGTGTGCAAAGTGCTTAACGTGTTTTTGAGTGTACAAGGAGAAAAGCATTTTACTTTAGCTCAATTTAGCTGTTGAAAGTCTTTCTAAAACTAAGAAAATAAATGAAATGATTTCTGAAATTTTTAGAGAGAATGAAGGTATTTGGATTGCTATATAGTGTTTTCAAGTTTATTCTTTCAAAACTGCTGTATCAGCTGAATAAGAGACTCTTTTTGGTGGTAACACCATACCAAGGTATAATAATCATAATCTATAACTATAATCCTATCTGTGTAATCTAGATATCTACATACCAGTGAGTGGTTCCAGAAATAAAATCAAAGCTTATAAATAAAAGCAGAAATTTTTGAAATACAACACATCATTTCTGAAAGGAAACAGACAGTGATAAAAAGTTCCCAGTCGTTACAAATCTTGAGGATTCTTAATACAAGACTTGAGATTATTTTTCTGTATTAATTTGAGTTTTATTTCCAGTTATTTTTATTTGAGGGGGTAAAGCTTTCTCTGGTTATTCTGTAGTCATGTATTCAAACTATATGACTCAGTTCTATTCTGAAAACGTATTCAATTCAGGTTTTACCTAAGCTCTGCACAGCTTAAATTTAGCTTTTTTGCTCTACTGTAGTTTCCTGTATGCTTAGTAAAATGTAAGCAGAGTTGTTTCTTTCAAAAGATGGCAAGACCATTATTATCTTCTTTATAAGAGAATTAATGCATGAATAGGCTGATGCCTAGAATAGCAAGTTTTGGAGGCTCTAGAATTTGTGGTTAAATTTTGGTGAATGTAAAGAATTTGAACTGATGAAAAAAAAAAAAAAAAAAAGGTTATGAATATATTTTTGAAAGTTTTTACTTACTCTTTCAAATATATTTGCTTGTTAATAAATAGTAAAATATACAATGACCCTTATTTTTTTAATTCATGTTCAGTAATAAAAATAAAACTGTAACCACTTAGCCCTATTGTGCCTTAATGTTGTTTGGTCAGCTTGATATCAGTTGTTTAGTTTATTGATGTTGTAACATCATGATGATAAATTTCCTGCCTATATGCAACAAAAAGCATCTTACTCGATGCCACCAAATCATTGCCTGTATTATATATGCTTCCAGAAAAAATTTTCTTAATTTAGATTTTCTGTGTTTGTTCAATAAAAGGTGTTTTGTGTAGTGAAAAAATTTTGAAATTAAGTTTTGTGTGAAAGTTGTTTAAAATTTACTAAAACATTTGAATTTATTACTTTAATAATTCTCTGTCTTCAAAAGGATCTGATGCCAGAAAACACTGTAGTGGCTAGGAAAACACTGTAGTGGCTAGGACTTCTAGTGTGGAATTTTACAGAAATTCTATTAAGACTTTGAAGAGAATTTTGTTAAAGATTTTATTTATTTATAAAAGAATTTCAACTGAGTTTAAGTCATTAATATGTCTGTAAGCAATTTACAAATATATACCCGAGCATAAGTAATGTTAAAACTATTCAAATGAATTACTGTGACATTATGTGTGTCTGAAAAATTATTTTCTTATCTTCCATGAATAAAAAATTATTTAAAATCGACAGTGTCTGAGGCAAGGTTAAACATTTTATCAATTTTGACTAGAATATAATGGATTTAATAATATTTCGTTTGATGACATAATTAAAAACTATTCTGAAGCAAAAGTACATCAGAAAAATCATAAAATAAATAAAGAATAAGTAAATTCTATTTTATTATTTCATTTTTTTATAATAAATGATATCCATCTTAACTATAAAAAACTACTCCGAAAAAAGAAACTGTATTTTATGTTTTTTTTATTACACTTTATTTTAAAAAAATACTTTTTGCACATTTATAATTTCACAGTATAAATTTTAAATATGTTGCTTCTGTCTGCCTGAAAACTTATGTTCTGATAGGTTGTTTTTCCGAATAATACTAGATCCCATTTGTGGCCAAGAGATTAAAACCACTGAATACTGAAAGTTCGATCCTAGTTTAAACCCAGACAGATAAGCTCACTGCATGCTTGGTTTTTGTAATATTTTCCATGTGTGATGTGAATACAAGCCAGCTTCTCTTAGGATGTCACCCATGAAAGACTTTAATCAAATTACTCTCATGAGCCTTGCCATATTCAAATAACCTAATCTAACCTAAATAATAGTAATGAACAGAAATAAGTAAACAAAATGGTAAAATAACTAGTTTAGATGAAACAAAATTATAAATCTGATACACCCTTTGAATTTAATGCACTTAATGAAATGTCATAAATTTATATGTATATTTTTGTTTTAATTCTACTAGGTATTTTAAGTCTATGAAAATGATGGTTACAGCCACTGAAACTCCTATGGGCATGAAAATAATGGAAATATGTGCTCCCTTTATTATGAAGAATATTGTTAAAACTCCTGTCAAAGTTGAAAATTTTTTAGATCCTTTGTTATCTGCTACAACGATGGTTCATGGAAACATACCAAAGGTATCAATATTTGAAATATGCTAGTCTGAATTATATCTTAATTTTATATATTGGAAAAGAATCAGCCAAGTTGTGTTAATTTTCTATTCTATTTCTTTAATGGTTCTTAAAATATTGTATGGTAAAGTTTATTTTTTACCAGCATTTAGATTTTCCTGATATTAAAAATGAAATAAAACTAGTTACAGAAATATAAACATAAGGCTATTAATCTCTTGTTAGGTTTCTAGATTTTTCAATTGCTGTTCATTAATTATTAAATGCTGTAATTTAATGAAGCATGTTTATAAGAAAATTCATATAAATTCCTTAGAAAGGTTTGAAAAAAAAAAAGAAGATTAAAATACATAAAAATGGTCATTGTAATCTTATGCCTATCAATAATAAAGTTTTTGTTTTGAACTATAAATTTTCCAATTTTGGTAGTCAAAACTTCAAATGTGCATATGATAAGTCTTTCAGATTTCTCCTTCAAAGAAACATGAAAGATTTCTTTTCTAGAAATTTTTATAATTTTTCATTAATTTTGTATTTAAGGTGACGGTAAACTTTATCTAAATGTGCTTTGCCTTCTTTGTTTGGTACCTTTCCGTTTTGCTGGCACAAACAATAAAGTTGCCAATAATGGTACAACTGATGCCAAACGGAATATCTTCACTGGTAACCTTTTACGCCTCATTTTCAAACTAAGTCGCAGCCGTTTCTTTTCAGATTGATTGTTTCTTTCAATACTGACATACAATTACGTAGAATTTTAACAAGATAGTTAAATTTTATGCCCTAAGACAATTCACGGTAATTAAGTCAATTCGGTCAGATTTCAAAACTGCGTGATTGCACAGTTTCGGGTGAGCAGTGCAATCACACAGCTCACCCGAAGGCAAAAATATAGAAAAGACAAAATCAAGTGTTAAATTCATCAGTTCTAATGAAAATGCACTAGCAAAGTAAAGCACTGCAGTTTTACATACTTTCTGAATAAGCTATTCGTACAAATTGAAATAATTCTTGCATTTAAACTTGTATTCCAAATTAAGATTTAATTTGAAATTAATGTAGATAATTACCGAGAGAATTAGTTTTTTGTAGCGTAGTTTACGTGAAATGAGATCACTTTGGGTCACATGTATTCTTTACATTCTTAAATGATGCAATGATGTCAATAACATCCTTCAGCTGTTATATGAATAATGCTGTTGCATCTAATGCCCATCATATTTCAGCATGATAATTTATGTCTCTGAAGAGTTCAGTATAGTATCATAACAATTTACTGTCCTGACAGATCTCTCAATATTTCCATGACTGAGTGTGTGTAGAACATGCTAGAATATCAGTCACCGTCATTTCTCAATATGTGTAACTTGTTAAACTCTAACAAAATATTTAGCAGCCAGGTCTGTTGAACAGCTGGCCAAATATTCTTATGCATTGCCTTTAGTGGCAACACATAAGAATATAATGATGATATGATTGATATGTAATTGTTCCATACAAATATGTTGATAATATGTAATTGTTCCATACTAATATTCATTCAGTAAATGGATAGATTTGCTGTCAAATTTAGTATCTTCACCTTTACCTCCTTATCGCTCATATATCAAGTTTAGTATCTTCGTCTTTACCTCCTCATCGCTCATATCAAGTTTTAGTTTGTTTAAATAGTTTTCTAGGCTTTTTTTTTAATGCAGAGCATATTTGCCTAATTTTTTGTTTTGTATTATAATGCTGTTATAATCTTGATGTATTAATTAATGTATTACACAAGATTAGAATGAAGGTACATTCTGTGAAAAACGTTAGTATAGACACAATGGAAACTGTAAGCTTTTGGTTAGATATATCATTCTTATGGCAGTTATGAGTAGAATATATATATGTATATTATAATTGATATCATTATAATTAGTATTCATTATTATATTTCAGTTACATACAAGTTATTTTATTCATAATAAATTGAAATTAAGATACTCACAGAATTTTATTACCTTATAATATGCAAGGAATAGTCTAAAACTCATTTCTCCTTATGTGAAATTCTATGCTACCTTTAATATCATGCAGTTTGTAGCAGAACTTTATTTAATTTGTTAATGATGTGCAGATGAATGAAATAAACTGAGTATAAAGATTCTGTCTACAGAAGAGTTGTAAGAAAAGAGTATGATAAATTTTTGTGGAAGCAAAACTCTTTTTGTTTTCACAAAAAGTCATTTTGTTGTTTTCTTCTTGTGATCATCAACAGTGACTAGTTCCTGCAGCATTTTAGGCATACTTGAAAGACACCTTAACAATTTTGTCCTTAGTTAAATTTAAAATTTATTGTTAAAAGTCTTTACATGTATTATGGATCTTTGAATTTAAATTATGTAACTTTAATAGGAAATTTTGCTTTCACTTTCAAGCCAAGATATGATAATATTAGCATATAGGTACATATGCTTTTTAATCATGTACATTTGTTTCTTTACACCATGTCACTGAAGTATGCACCACATATTTTGAAGTGGTTAAATTTCTAAGAAAATGATACAAATAAATACAATAATTACAAAACATAAATGAATTTATGCTTGTTAACATAGTAATTGGATGGGGCAATCAAAGCTACTATTATGGCTGTAGTTTTATTTATTGATTATTTATTGATTTATTTTTGCTGTACAGCATTATGTTTTTTTTTTTTTTTCCTGTAGAATAGTGTAACCAAAAGGGTTTGTATACATATTTATGTATTAATTACATCAGATTTATTTTATACATTCATTTAAAGAATGTGCATAATTTAGTACTAGCGTTTTTTTTAAAGAACTTTGTTAAAGTATTGAAGTTAAATATTTTGCTTTAATCAGTAACTTAGTCTGCCTCAGGGGTGTAGCTAGAATTTCCAGCGCCTGGGGACAACTGAAGAAGTTGTGCCCCTTTCTGTGTGCCAATAATGGAAAACAATTCATTAAAAAATTTTGTAGCATAAATTTGGCGCCCTATGCATGCTACACCCAGAGTCAAATGTCCCCCCCCTTGCCCCACCCTAACTACGGTACTGGTCTACCTTTACTTAAAATGTATGCTTTAATCTTATAAAAAGCGATGCCCAGTAAAATCTGTTCTGATAAATATCTGTGTGTTTTATATATATATCTTTTTTAATAGGCTAAAGAAAAGTTCCTTCAACTTGTGTCTCGTGAGTTGCCTATTTTGTATGCCTTCAGTGAGGATGATCGATTGATTGGTAAAAAGTGGTCATTGGAACTTGCTTATTTGCTTGGAGCTGCTGATTCAGATATCTTCCAGTATGATAAAGACTGTAACCTTAAACAAAGGGGTAATTCTTGATCCTTTTTTTTTTTTTTTTTTTTTTTTACCAATCTTATCAACCTAATATTTTAAGAAATAAAAATCGAATGTTATTTTAATACTTGCATTATTTCATTTTAAATTTAACTATGGAGTACTGTCATTTTGACTTTAGCGTAGCTAATAGAAAAATTGTGCATTAATGAATTTTCTAGTAAAATGTAGTGTAATTTAGTTCATTAGATTAATTTTTGTGTCAGGGACAAAAATCTTCAAAACAGAGTAATTTATTTTTTATTTTACAAAATAACATTGCAAAAATTTCTCTTTTATAGCTTATTAATATTAATCTTATATGCTACAAAAATTTTTCATAGGAGTTTTTCATGAACTAAAAATTTTTTTTTCATCTTTGAAATTTCCGTAAAAGTTTAGTAATTCTTCCTGTGCAAATTTGGCCCTTGAAAAAACATTTAGTTTTAATTTTTTTACTTTGTTTAATTTGATATTGTTTACACTAATTTGAAGAAGGAACATCTTTTAAGCTTCTCTTGAAGCAGAAAGTTTCTTCTTTAGATAAATGTTATTTTCTCATAGTTGTCTGGCAACATCTAAAATAATTTCACAAGAAATAATATGTTTGTACTTACAATATTCTCCTTATACAGAGGCTGTTCCCACATTTTTTAGATGATTTTTATTGTATTTACAGAAATAATTTACCTAAAATTTTTGTGTTTTAAATGTTCCATTTGATAACCCTTAATTTTTGCTATCTTTTTACACCATAATTTCCAAGACAATAAAGCTATTTTGAGTTTTGAAAGATGTATTTTATCCCATTCTTCTTGAACAGTTTTCCAGAGTCTAAGAAGGATTCTGGGTTGACATTTGGACTATTCGCTTTTTAAAAGTCTGAAAGTGCAAACATCCATGGATCATCATCATACATCAGGAGTTTTAGGAGGGATATTAGTGAAGGGTATGGCCTCAATACCCATTTCTTGTTCCATTTTCCCAGGAAATTAACAATAGATTTTGACATGCGGTTGCTTGTTTTGTCTTGATGCAGTTCTACTGATTAATGCCAGTGTGGGTAAAGAGAAGGTATTTCTTCATATTTGAGAATTGGTTATAAAATATGTTCTCGATAATAGAGTTAACCTGAACAGTTTTCTGCTCTGTCTTTATTTTTTATTTGTCATTATATCAAGAACCAGCAACAATCATAAATCCCTTTGAAAAACTTTCTTAAATTCTTTGAACATGTTCCAAGATTTTTTTTTCTTCTCTTTGATGATAATTAATGGATCTCTTTATATTGTGGTAATTTAAATATAAAGGCTCATGTATTGCAAAAAAATTTTTCCATTTTTGTTCGAATAATCGTTTCTGATAGAGAATTCTGCAGCGCATTTTGCTTTTTGGCTATATGACGTGGAGAAAGATGATACACATTGCATTTTGTCATCTTTTTAAGATTCAAATCAGCATTAATCATTTTGTTTACAGTCAACACTGAGCATTTTAATGATTATGCAACTGTCCTTTGTATTGCCGATTTTCTTTTAACCTTAAAGTTCTTCAGTTTGCAACATTTAAAACATTCAATTTTTTCCTTGGATGTGTATTTTAAACAACGTTTGCCTTAAAGCAAAACTTTGACTTATATTTTCCCCTTTCTTATTGATAATATTTTCTACCATTGCTTTAGATATCAGAAAATCGTGGCTTTCACAGCATTTTTTAATAACTAGATATGAATAATTTTCTTCAGAAAGCGCACAAACATGGCCTACCCACTGCTTATATAAAAGCACAATTTTGTATAAAAATGAAATTATCAAGCAGAAGATGGTAATTTATACTTTCAAAAATATAGTTGCAGTTTTAAAAAAACTTTTACAGGCAGGCCATTTTTGTATAACAAAGCAATGTCATCTAAAAAATATGCAAACAGCTTTAGTATATGATCTATGTATTTATTTAATATATGTAGTATATTAAATAAGTAGTATTTATTTAGTATATTTAGTATAATATAGCTTTAGTATATGTATATGATCTATCTATCTTAGGTAAATAAAAGATATTAAAAAAAAAAAAAAAAAAAAAAAAAAACAGGTATTTGGCAACATCTGGCAGTGGACATTTATTGGAGACTTTAAGGAATGTTTTCAGGTCATTTGATCTAAAATATCTATTCTACATTTGGTTGCATTGTAAAAATTTACAATCTTTTTTTTTGGGGGGGGAAGGTGGAATAAAACTTTCATAATTTGAAAAAATATCCACTGCAGATTTGGATGATATAAGCTCATGAAAAGGATTTTGTTCTTTTCCCCTGGTATGAGGTGAGAGATGTATTTTCGTGCTTAATGTCTGACTGTGCCAACATAACTGATTCCTATATTTTTCTAATTTTTTACTGAATTCAGAGAAGTAAAGAAATTATCTCTTGAAACATTTCCTCTACTCTTATAAAATTATGCAATCAACCAATAAATAACATGTTTCCCAACAGTTTGCTCAATTATTGCTATCTTGTCCCAACAGTTTGCTTTCATCTTTTCCCAAATGAGGATATCCATTTATTAAGTATTTTGCTTTTATATGTGCTAAAAGCCAAAATTTTATGTTCAATTTATCAAGTTTTTATGATATATCCTGAATAAAAAGCCATTTTGATTTTGTAAGGAGCAATAGTTCATCAATTGTGTTATTCTTTGTAAGGAGCAATAGTTCATCAATTGTGTTATTCATGTGTTTTTTTAATACAATGAACAATTCTCAGTGAAAATAATCAATACTTTTGAAGGAAGAACAGTTGGATCAGTTTGTAAGCTCTGTTATCTAATCAACTTCAAGTCAAAATGAAAATATTTCTAAGTCTGTCCCTAGGCGTTCTCTTACTGACGAAGTTTAGGTTCCAAGAATTGAACATTAAATGTATAATACTTTCAGTGTATAATAGATCAATAAAAGCATCTACTCATCAAGTGACAAAGTTTAAATTTCCTGTCATTTGACGTATCTCGATTTCTGTACATTGCTGATGCAGTATATTTTTTTACTGATAAAAAGTCTACATATGTTATTTGTGTTCTTATCAATTACTTTTCTCTTAGCAAAAGTAATTGACCTATCTGCTTCTCCTGCAACATTTTGAAGAGAAGGTCTCTCAAGTGAATTACTGAAATAATTTTCTTTTTCAACATTGTACCATCATTTGCTGTTTCTTCATCTTTTGATTAAATATTTTTTTTTTAAATTTCCAAAACATCTAATTTGTTTTCTTATTGGACTATGGCTTGTTTCATACCTTTGTTATCTTTTTGGAGCAGGACTGCTTTCTTGTCCACAACCAAATTCTTGCTCAAGCTAAATCTTTGACCTCCAAAGTTTCCTTTTGTTAGTACTTTATTTCTAGAATCGATACAATATGGAAATGGTGAAAGAATGTCTTGTCCATTCTCTAAAACAGATGATGAACTGTTATGATAATTTTCCTTTTGAAGAAATAGTGGAACTGTTATGAGATGAATTACGTTCTCTTGCTGTAATTGGAATAATACATTCGTCATCAGATGAAACAGAATAAAATTCTGTATTAAATTCTTCATGAGAACTTATTTCTGAACCAGAACTGTCATCGGATAATTCTTGTAAAATTTTTACCATTTCTTCTCTTGATATATATTTTCTTTCAATGGTTCTGTGCAACATGATTAATAGGGGCAAAAACTGCAGAATAGTAAAAAAGGTGCAGAAGAAATAGAAATAAGACTCTCATTCCATGTAGCTTCAAATAACATCTGGCATGAAAATAAAAAGGTAATCCAAACAAATGGCTTCGAGATGGTGCTACACCAAAATATTGGGACTGTACGGTATATTACTGGACTAAACTGCAGTCTCAATTCTTATTTATTTCTTTTTATATTGTTCTTCTTGAAATTTCTGTGCAGCATATTTATTTTAATATTTCATTTAATCATTCTTATATTAATTTCCTAAGGTATAGAAGATCATTATTAATTTTGAATTATTAGAGGAGAATGAGGGCAGTGAGAAAGTGCACATTTAACTTGTGTATGAAATGAAAATTTCATTGTTATATGTCTTAATTATAAGCTCTAAGCTTTCTCATTTATTTTGATTCCATTTTTATGAGAATTCTTTTTTTTTTTAACAGGTAATGAATCATCCAGACTTAAAGTGATGTCTTTTGAAAGGGGGTCTCACTATGTATTTTGGAAGCATCCTGACATTATCAACAATGCAATTGCGGATTTTCTGTTCAAAGACCATTTGCAGAAATAAATATGGATAAAAATTTTTTTTTTCATGGATGCACGATTTTAAAATCTAATTCTTTAGTATCTCAAGAAAGGTTTATAGAAGACCATGGTATCTGTTTTTTAAGGTAAACAAATTTGAATAATTTAGTTTTCAAGAAGTGCGTAAAACATTTCATATATTTATTTTCTCTTTAAAATTACTTTTTTATTATAAAAAGCTTTTTGAAATTTTTATTATAAGTGCATGAAATATTTTTATTAAAATGTAACAATGTAAAATCTTGTAATAATGGGTATAATTGTTTAAAATAGCTGCCATAATTTGTATAAATGTTTCGATTTGTGAGATGTGTAACTATGAAAATCATTTAGATTATTCATGTTTGGAGTTTAAAAAAAAATAGTTTGAAATATTGTCATTGTTTTTCAATGAGTCCAAATGTTTTGGTATATATTAGTTTGAATAACAAACTAATATATGCCAAAGCATTTGGGCTCATTGAAGAAAAAATAACAAATATGAATATTAGTCTTTGGAATAATTCAAATTTTTATTTTGTCAACTTTTTCTTGTTCGTTCAGTTGTACCTTATATTGAAGTTTGGCAGTATTCTGACATTTGATTTTATTTGTAAAGTACATTCATCAAGGTATTTGTTAGTATGTATATAGCCTGTAATTTATGTGTGTTTATTGAAATACTGTTATTTATTTGAATACTTTTTGTCTCCTTTCTTGCTAAAAATAAAATTCTTTCGGAAAAAGAGGAGATAAAGTATAGTAAACAAATTGAAGAAGAGGTAATTTTATTACTATTTATTATTTATTCTGACGAAAGTATGAGTTTTTATTTAAATTTAGCAGAGTTTCAAGTAAATATTTAATCTCGTTTTTAATAATTTACAAATTCTTAGTTTTTTTTTTTGTTTTTGTTTTGTTCTGAGGAACTTAATTTGATTTTGCAGCAGCTTTACAGATATTAATTTAGAAGTGAAAGAATCAGCTTATATTTTCAAATTATCACCTTGTTTCACTTCTAAATTAATACTTGTTTGTCATGTTGTTGTATCTTAATTAGAGATATTGTTGTGAAAAAGTTATTTCATTGAGATTTTCTAGATTCAAAATTTAAATTCAGAGATTCGTATTTAATTCATAGCTGCCAGCTGTAAAATATGAAAAACTAGAGGTTCTTGCATTAAAATCAGGAGTTCTTTGGACTTTTTTTTTTTTTTTTGCTTTGCATAGCAGTAACATTTCAAAAGAACTCCAGACTGACTGAAATACATTTTTGATGCGTGATTCTTATCATTGAACTGTTTATATTATGATTCTGGTGTAAAATATATTTAGTATATATTCTAAATTTTATATTCTTTGGCTGGTTTCATTTTATAACTTTCTTACATTTTTATATTGAGAAAATCCTAAATAGAGAAAGAAAGGTTTTGTTTATCAAAGTGCTTTTAAATACAATAAAAATCAAATTAATAATTAATGTATATACTGTTTCATAGCTAAATTTAGTAATATACCATTTACTGATATAAAATGAAATTGTTTTAAATACATATTTTATCTGATAAAAATTTGGTTGAATTTTCATGAAAAGTTCTATTAGTGTTCAATAAATTAAAATGACTTCAATTTAGAAAGAAAAAAAACTTATGCTAAACATAACTTGGCATGAACAGAATGACAGTTTAATTTCCATTATTTCCATAAATTTCAATTATTGTTAATGAAACATTTTCTTAATCAAGGCCAAAAGACAAAAATTAGATGATTCAGTGATCTACTGGGAGATGTGATAAAGAATTCAAAGGGTTAGTTAGTTGAACATGTAAAAATGGTGAACCAGTAATGGTTGCTTTCGTTCCTGTTCTTTAATCGATAAAAATATATGAATGAAGCAAAACCAATGAAGAACATTAAATAAAAATTTTAGTTGTTGGTTCTTCTAAGATACAGGATGTTTCAAATGTCTCAATCCATTCTATTAAATAAAAAAGCGCTTTTTCTTAGAAATGATAATTCAGAAGAGTAGAGTACTTGGTAATTTTAGTTAATTTCATTATTTGCTTTTAGTTCTATATAAAACTCCTATTTTTCAGTTGACCTGCATGGGAATTCCCAGCATGAGAGTAATTTATTCACAGCATCTGAAATGCAAAATTTATTAGGCAATATTTATAATTTTCACTCTTTACCCCTCTGACTACAGATCCTAGACATGTGTCAGATGTGATGAATGTGGAGCTCATATTCTTGGTCCCCTTAAAGTTCAGTGACTAGGGAATGTGCTACCAAGATAATTATGCATAATGTTGGCAAAATGTAATGTGCTTCTTCTTATTGAAAGACAAAGTGTTATAAGTGATATCTGAAATTAGCTGTGGTTTTATGATGATTCCTAACATATCAAGATAACTGTTATCTTGGAGAACATGAATAGCCCATACATTTTCTTTTAATCGTCTGCGTTTCTCCTTCTCTGAAATGTTAACTAAAGTTGCTTATCAGCCCATAATCTGGAGTCGTGTCATTAAATTTTCCGTAAGTGTGAAATGAGCCATTGTGATTGCAGAAACTATCAGTTTGTAAGTTAGGTTATTTGAATATGATAAAGCACACCAGGACTATCTGCCTAGGGAAGAAATGTCTCACGGCCACTGGTTGGGCCAGTTTAGAAGTACTTTCAGTAAAGTATATTGAGTAGCATTATATATTCAGTAGTCTTTATTAAGACATCAGAATTTAAATACTTTAACAACACATTACATTATCAGCTGAGAAACAAAATATCTAATCTGGTTGCCAAATTCCAAAATCTGTGCGTAAAGCTGGATCTGATAGTAATTATTTCAAATATCTATGTTTTCTGTGTCATTAAATTTATAATAAGGGTGACACAAAACTAGCCTCATTAATTTAAGTTAAACAAAATGTATTATAATAATTATAAATGTTTATTTTTTATCAGTGCAAAAAGAATGAATCATTTTCTTGTGTTAAAGAGTTATATAAGGTACTTTTGAAGTGCTTTTTTACAGACAATACAATTCACCTCATAAGTAATATCATCACTTATGAACTAACATGTACATGAGTTTTTAAATTTCTAAAAACATTCCAGTTCATGTTCTTTGTATGTGAAGAATAATGAAAGATTATCACTGAAGATGAAACTGCATATATGAAGGATAAAATATTTCCTAATGTTAGACAGTGTTATTGAAATTAAGGTGCAGAAGTCCGAAAATCTGGCACCGAATGGTTTGGTGCATGGACAGTTTTATGGAAATTAATGATGTTGAAATTTGACAATACATAACTCAGCACGTTTGATAATTCGGCACTCATAGGCCCTATAGGAATGCTACCTGATGTGGCTATGAATTATGATATGACTATGAACATATTTCTTTGGATATGACTATGAACATATCTCTTTGGATATGACTATGAACATATCTCTTTGAAGTTATCAGCTGCACTTTAGCTTTGGTGGGGAGGACCATTATAGTTGAATCTTGTGTAGCAAAATTCTTTTAAAAAAAGTAAAAATATTTATAGTCTTATTAACCATTCTGAACTGTTATTCATTTCAGTGTGTTCCTTTAAACAATTCTCTAGTCATACATTTTTGAAGAAAATAATTGCTGAATGGATTAAGGAAAATTAATACATTTGTTAAATTTTCAGATCACAATAACTATAAAGCAATAAAGAAGTAATAAAAGTTCACTTTCTTCTCATTCGTAATTTGAGAAGAAGATGGGCGCTCGAACTACGAATTAATTGATTAGGAATAATGAATTCTGCATATTCTGTAGTTTGTTTTCCTGCATGCTTCAGTCATTAAATGTATTTGTAGAGCTTTGTTTAAAGTTTTGCTTTCTCACTCTGGGTTAAATTTCACTTGCAAAATTGTTTTTGCCACAAATGGTTGATAAATCCAATAATCTGATATACTTGATAATTCAGCATTATGCATCGAACAATAAGTTTTGAAATAAATATCCGAAGTTATGTTGGTAAATATGAATTTACTATTTAATTGTTTTAACCATTCCATTGATTTAAGTAATACAGAAGATAAAACAGTGTGGTGTATATTTTTAAGAATTTTAAATTAATTTACATGGATGTATATGGCATTGTAACGTCTTCGTGCTTTTTTTAAGTTGGTAGCGAGAGTAATACTGGAACCTCTCCGTCGGATGGAAACATCAGATAGATTTTCTTTCGTGGTTTTTATGTAACATAACAATGGAATTTCATTTTTAATATCTCGTGAGCAATATCATAGTTTTTTCAGGAAGAAATAACCTCTGCAGACATAGAATTTCTGAACACTAGCAAGTTTGAAATCATTCTCCCCTCCTTATCTTTCCTGCTCTTTAATGAATAAACAAATGGAGGAAGTTCAGATACAAAAATTCATTTGGAATTTCCTTTTCCCAGTTTGCTTGCTTGGAAGATATAGGAGTTGATCAAACAACTTGGCCTTTTCTCACAGGGAAAAGAAATCCATTAATTGTAAACATATGCCTGTATTGGATTATAATAAAAAAGTAATGGCACTTACATATTGTCCTCTCGACCACTGGTAGATATTTCAGCAGTGGTTGCCAATTGTTACTGCAGAATCCCCCCCTGGGGGTTGACTCAGTAGAATTCCTCAGAAGTACTGGTTAGGATCTGTACTTAAGCAGTCTCAACCACGGGGGCACATAATTCGTCTTCATAGGACTAGAACCCGAGTATTGTACTCAGGTAGGTTCAGGCTTGGCAGGGACTGTACTGGTACTGTCGTGTCTGTTCCTTCGGCTGTGGTGGAGCTGCATGGTACATTTGTCGACTGAGTTCCGGGGAGTTTGACCCCATTCAGTTCTCGTGGCGGGGACTGACAAAGCGGACAGAACACCTTTCTACAATGTGGTTTTGCTGATGGAGTGGTGCCCGGAGGCAAGGTGACAGCGTATTAAACTAGCAAAGTATCGTTCTGCCCAATGCTTCGTAAAAGCCGGATGGGGACTGCAGGGGTTGCGCCTGCGAGAACGAGGTCCCACGGGCGTTGGATATTTCAAACTCTGAATGGGTCCTGTATAATGAGGACCTGGGATGGAGGTTCTTCACCTGGTGTGTCTGTTACTGCAGAATTCTAAAGGATACGGTCATCCATAATTGGCACGATTTGACCAGTCGACAGGATAATACATAAATACTAAAATAATTTATTTTAAACTATAAAACATATCATATGTATTCATCTCACTTAAATTAATAACAGTGCATAAAATATTTCATAGATATATAGGTTCTCAGTATCGTCATTGTATACCATTTAGAAAATATATAGCATTAACAAATAAGGAGTTAGGTATCACAGGATTCATTGTTTAAATTTACTTAATCATAATACTTCTTTTCTAAAAACAATGTCGTATTTGAATTAAACTTTTTGAAAATGCAATTAAATTATTAGTAGCATTTTTTTCTGTTAATTATGATACAAGCTATTTCTTTTCCCTCTTTTTACTGCTTTTAATTTAACTGTGATCTTGAATTAACCACGGATATTGTTCTGATATTACTCCAGTAAATTGGAAGCTGACTGCTTAAATATTTTTCAGCTTAAATCTGTATTTTCTGTTATGCACACCTCCACCAAAAAGTCACAAACTCTTTGCCAGCTTTTGGAGAGCATTCACAAACTTCCAAAGAAATGGCAAAAGAATGAGATCTGAGATTCCAGACGAATATTTCTGAGGAAAATTCCAGCGAAGTAGAGTTTCTTTTGCAGCTGGTTACCCCTTGGCAAAATTTTAAAAAATTTCAAAAGTTCACACTAAAGACAAAAGTCATTTTCAAAGTAGTGACACACTAAAAATTCCATAAAAGGGCAGTCAATCAATAAAATTTAAAAAGAAAAAAACATCAGTAGTAAAACACTTTTTTTGAGAAATCTCTCTGTAATTCTTTTGTGCTGTTGTTAACTCCATGTCCACAGTGATCTTTTGCAAAAAAAAAAAAAAAAAAAAAAAAAAAAAAAAAAGAGATCAGAGAATTGCACATATTCAACATCTAGCATAAGCTCAGCATTGCCACACTGGCCAAAACAGACATACATACCTTGTCAACCATACGTGCATACCTTGGGTTGTCTCTTTTCGGTGACACTGTGGGTTGCCTCACAACTGTTTTGGCCATATGCCTGATAAATACTCTCTGAGAGTTTTTAGTGGGATCTTCAGATATTACCTTTAAACCTTATAGGAAACAAAATTTATAAAGAAATTACTGCTTATGGTTTTCAAATATCCCAATAGAAGATACCTTCAAAAATCTGAAATTTGTGGAAAGTTATTCAAATTCATGTATAAAATTTAAAAAAATTATAAAAATTTTGTGCCTTGTTAAAAAAAGTGTTCCATAGAAAATTGTAATGCAATAAATGTTGAGATATAAAATTATACAAATTCAGTGCAATGGTAACAGGTGATTGTTATATGAATATTCAATTATACTTTTTAAATTTTTAAATGTAAACTTGTTCACAATTGTAATTCTCTCAGATATTTTTAAATAAAAATTATTTTATCTTATGGATTATTTTTTCTCTGTCATTTTTTTAACTATGATTTGTGCAATTTTAGAGTAAGTTTATAATTTAGGGTTGAAAATGATGCTTTTTGTGGTATTCATTTGCTTTTAAATCCACCAAAGAAAGTTAATTTCCTTATATATATCAAACTGTGTGCGGAGGACCACAAAACAACCATTAACCCCCGTCCTGGAAAAACTGATGATTTCACTTGTGTTCATTGTAATGGGAAACATCCAAGTTCTTAACATGGTTCCAGTAAATTTCCTAGTAATAAGTCACAAATGAATATGAATTAAGAAATCCCCGAAGAAGCCAACTGAGCTTTGAGCAGATCTTCTGAAACTGCTGCACAGAAGTACTCAAAAAATTTTGAATGTGTGAATGTAGCTAAATCAAGTAATCAGCTAAGAATACTCTATCTTATACACAAGCCCTTAGTGGCAGTAATAGTAAAAATAACATACGTAATGCCCTCTAGGACATTTTTAAAGACTTGAAGGAAATTCAAATAATATTTGGCAGTAACAATTTTTTCAACTACTTAAAGATAATATTGTGAAGCTCTGAGAAGTTGCAATTACAATGGATAAATTATGTATTTTCTTCCTCATTTGCAAGGAAGAAAATTATTTTATTAATAGTCGATAGTAATGGTAAAATTAATATTGCTACATGAAAGTTTTGTTAATTTTCATAAAAGTTATGCCACATCCCAAACAGTCATTATGTACCTGGGTGGGTGAACTATCAGGCACTGCTCCTTCAGATAACCTTCCCTACGTTTAATTAATTTGTTTATAAACTTAGTAGTGATAGTAAAAATAGGATGAATGTGCCTTCAAGGACATTTTTAAAGACATGAAGGAAATTCAAGTACTCTATTTGGCAATAAAATGAATAAATTTTTCAGAATACTTTAAAGATAATATTGTGAAACTCCAATGGATGAATTAGGTATTATTTCTTCATTTGGAAGGAAGCAAATTGTTTTGTTAATGCAACTGCAAATTATTTGCAAATTGTTTTGACAGTAATGATAAAATTAATGTTGCTTCATATGAATTTTATCTAAGTTCAGTTTTCATAAAAGTTATTCAGCATCTCCAACAGATGGGTGACCAACAAGCCCTGCCCTTGAGATGACCTGCACTAAATTTAATTAATTTGTTTATAAACTTTGTTTCCTTTACCTACGACTGCAATTAATCTGATAGGAATTCATTTCTCCTTGAAAATTAAATATTAAAATCTTTATTTAATCATTTAAATTATTCAGTCTCTTCAGTAATTTAAATATTTACTCAAATAAAACTTAATCTCCATCCACTCTTGCATATGCTTCTACACTGTTACTCCCACACTAATTGACTACATCCTGGCTGTTACTCGATCTCTCATGGCCTGACTATGTCTTAAGATCTTAGATGCCATAAGAACTTAACACATCATTCAATAAGTCTCAAGACTAACTAAGAAAACAACATCCATTTCACAAAATTCACATTTATTCATCAACATAATCACTATTAAGAGCTAAGCAATATTGCAACGCTTTTCTAACTTTTTTATCCCATGCTTGTAAAACGATTTGTCCTTGTCCGCAAAATAAGCTTCAGTGGCAGCGATGACTTCCTCATTCGAGCCAAATCTTTTTCCCTGGAGCATCTTTTTTAGATCAGCAAACAGCCAGTAGTCGCTAGGGGCTAGATCTGGGGAGTATGGTGGGTGGAGAAGCAGAGTGAAGCCCAATTTGTTCAATGTAACCAGTGTTTGCATTGACTTGTGGCACGGGGCATTGTCTTGATGGAAGATGAGTTTTTCTTCTTCATGTGTGGACTTTTTTTTGCGAGTTTGTTCTTCAGATGCACCAGTAACTCACTGTAATAGGCGCTATTGATAGATTTTCCCCTTTCAAGGTAGTCAATGTAAATTATGCCTCGCGAATCCCAAAACACTGATGCCATGACTTTGCCAGCTGACTGTTGCGTTTTTGGACGCTTCAGACGGCTGCACGCCACTCAGCTGACTGCCACTTCGACTCTGGAGTGAAATAATGGATCCACATTTCTTCCATTGTCACATACTGACTCAAGAAATCCTGTTTATTGCGAGTAAACAGGGACAAACAGCTCTGTGAATTGTCGACTCGTTGTTGCTTTTGTTACATTGTGAGCACACGCGGCACCCATTTGGAAAAAACTTTTTTTCATGCCCAATTTTTCATGTAAAATCACACATGCACTTACAATTGATATGTTTACCATCTCTCGGCAATCTCACGGTCATTCATCACGATTTTCAACACTTGTTTCACATTTTCCGGAGTGACTGCTTCATTTGGCCTACCCGAGCGTGCCGCATCATTTGTATCCGTGTGACCGTGCTTGAAATCAGTATAACAATGACAAATGGTTGTTTTCGATGGAGCAGAGTCTGGATAACATTTTCCAAGCCGTTGCTGAACTTGGGCGGTATTTTTGCCCACTAAATAGCAATGTTTGATCAACACTCGAAATTCGTTTTTCTCCATTTTTGTCCCCAAATGCACAAGTAGTGTCACTTTTACCACAGTAGCTCCGCTGTTTATGGTCTGAATGCCGTGAAAAATCAGACATGTGCCATTTGAAGGTTAGTTCTTTCAAACAACGAAGTCAGGTTGACATTACTACGCCATCTGTCGGTCAGTCCAGGAACTTATTGAACGATGTGTTAGATGCTTTATATTTGCAACACTGTTAAGTTTTGTGCATTGTACTACCACTTAGCAGTTTTATCATATAGTCATACACCAGATACCTGAATTAAATTAACACTTTCGCCACTGGTCATGTGAGGTTGTGTTGATAGTTAACGCTGTTTCATAGAAATAGATTGTACCAATATGTTGACTTATTTATGATAATAATTATGATTTAAAAGTGATAAAAGATTATTATGTGTACCACATTGATTGTTAAGCCTTTAAGCATAGATGCCAGCATGTGATCGGCTCTAGAAGTAAAATTATTTCTTCAATGCCACATTATGCGCTGGGGCATAGCATTTAAAAATGAATCAAAATAAGTAGCAATATGCATAATTTTTGTACAGAGTATATCATTAACAAATATATATATTACAAATGAATTTATTATTAGATACAATGATATTATTGCAAAATATACATTTCAGAATGCTATTCGTGTATGATCTTTTCATGAAATGAAACTTTGTTTTCATTACAAACCACATACGTTTAGAACTAATTTCTAACCTTCATTCCATGCCAATACCAGCATACATATTCAAAACGTAATGCTGAAAACGTAATGAGGAAAATAAAAAATGAGATGTTGCTTTTCCTGCCGCAGTGCATCTGTGGCATCATCCCATATTATGTGCCGGAGCATGAGTGGCTGTTTAGCAATAACGCCAGTCACGTGCCAATGCGTGATTGGCAGCAAATGTGTTAAAATGTGTAAAATTATTATGCATAGAAATTTTTGACATTAGCCTGAATATGCCACCGTGTTCACAAAACTCATTATGCGGCCTTTATTTTCTCAATTGTTCATCATAGACGCATACTTCCTGTAACAAAAATGTTTTAAATAATGCAAGTATGTATGTTTTGGAAATTTAAAAAGCCAATTTTGTAAGGATTGCAAAATCTAACTTTTAATACACTTCCCCAATCCCTGTAGAAAAACTTAGGAAAAATTTGTACTCATTTCATATAGTATATATGCATATATGTATGTGGGTTCTTTTGTTTGACAATCACAATTCATGTTCGAACAAAACACATTTAATGAAACATTAATACATCTATAATATTCTGCATCTATAATATCGTATATATCTATTAACACAACATCTATAACATCGTATATGTATTAACGCAAATCTATAACATCATATAAAACAACATCTATATCATCTTACATCTCCTCTCATAAAACAAAGTGGCGAGAGTTCTATCAATTTCATTTGTGCAGTCAACAGCTAAAATTTAGACAGCGGGCGAGGAAAAATATTAAGCTATGGATTTAAAATCCCACATTCGGCCTTCCTGCTATGTGTTGACCTCAACGACATTATTCTGCTCTTGACATCATAAATCATTGGTCATCTTACATCATCGTTGTCTTCGGCAAAAGAACCATCATCAAGAATAAGCCGAAACCTAAACTGAAATACGAAGGGAGAGGGGAAGATTGTGTGCTAAGGACAAAATTGAAAGGAAACATCTTAATTGTCCTTCATCTTTGCAACAATAACATTGTCAACAGTCCCTTCTATTTTTCAGAAATTTCATCTAAATCAAAAAGTATCTTCAATCTTTCACATTTTTGGAAATGTTTATTTCATCTTAAAAATAACATTAACTGAAATAAAATTCATTATTAGATGAAAAATCACAGTTTGATTATCAGTTGTATCACTCCAGGTTAAAACGTCATAGTCATTATTATTCTATACATTTCTGCTTGAAAATTAGAAGCATTCTGTTTGTTTACTCCAGGTATAAAATTAACAGCTGATATTGCTTTAGGAAATATTCCTTTTAAGACAGAAGGTTCTTCAAGGAAAGATTTACGTCTCTGATATGACGTTGTCTTATGTTTAGTTGATTTGTAAGTTGATGTTGAAGTCACGCTAGAGGGTGTAGGAATAGCATCAGCACCACATAGGTCTCCATAATGTTCCCAATCATCAGCATTAAGAATTTCTCGCAACTGACGAAATTCTTCATGAGTGATACATATTTTTCTTTCCAATTCTGCTTGTTTAGCAAATAATCTTTTCTCCATAATTTCGCTCATGCATATGTGGATGCAATCTTTTTCAAAAGCTAACATTTCTTGCATGTTCAATTTAACATTTTGTACTTCATTTTCTTTCTCAGACAAGATTTTATCTTTGGTTCTCCTTTGAAATTTTGCAGCTTCTAGTTCATTATTTGCTTCTGATAGTTGCTTCTGTAACATTTCTACTGTCTGTTCTAGTAGAGAAAGTTTTTTTCCCAAAAAGATCTAATTTGTTGTTCAGGAGCATTCAAATCCCTTTGTAAAATAGATTTTTCTTGTTTTAATTGTTCTTTACCTATAATTGATAAACATCTGGGTCTCAAAGAAATAGGTTGGTGATATTTTAAAATAACATGCATTTCGGTATTAATAGAATTTTTTTTTGGCTTGTGTTCCTTTAAGTTTTTCAGACATACCAGGATCCAGTTCTTTAGCTGGAAATTTCACTTGCTGTTTACTCTTTCTTACTGTTGATATTCCTGTTTTACCAGAATTATCTTCAAATAGTTTCTCAAATTCTGAA
The DNA here is from genome assembly GCF_044657685.1 of Stegodyphus dumicola. NCBI lineage: Eukaryota > Metazoa > Arthropoda > Arachnida > Araneae > Eresidae > Stegodyphus > Stegodyphus dumicola. The sequence continues at coordinate 244,551,948 of NC_140771.1, forward strand.
TTCTTTCTTTTCCTAGAACTGAATCCTTTCTTTCCTAGATAATTAATAGGTTTTACTTTATTATTACCAAAGCCTACTAGAATCAAACTGGAAGAATTAATATTATTAGGTGAACCAATTATTTTATAAATATTTTCCGATAGTGAGTTTTTTGGAATCATTAATTTTTCTATTACTCTCTTTGATTTCCTGAAATTTCTTATGTAGATTTTTTCTTTTTCCTTTAGGAATGGAATTCTTCCTTTCCTCTACGTTTTGCAGTTTTCCTTTTCTACCTTTAACATCACATTTTTCTTTCTGAGACTCCTCTTCCTTTAATTCAACAGCATCTCCTTTAATTCAACCTCTATAGGTTTATCAGTTCTATTAGAAATATGACTTTCAATTAAGTCTTTTACTTTGGACATACAGGCTTTATTAATATCCGAACTATTATCTAACTCATTTTCCTGATCAATACTTATATACATTAAATTCGATTCATTTTCGTCTTCCTTTTCATCATCTGCTACTTTCATAGATATGCCGTTCTTGTTTATAATAATTTCCATTTGCGAAAGCAATTCATTTCCAATAACAGTATTTTCTTTCATTGTTCCTTGAGGCACAACATAAATATTTGATTTAATTTCACAATCATCGATTCGTATGGAACCTTTAAAATAATTAATAGGTTTTACTTTATTATTACCAAAGCCTACTAGAATCAAACTGGAAGAATTAATATTATTAGGTGAACCAATTATTTTATAAATATTTTCCGATACTATAGTTATATCACTTCCTGTATTAATCAGAGCTTTTACTTCTACATTATCTATCAATACAATTTTATGCATATCATTTCATTGCTTCTTTACAAATGTATGATTCACTCTGGCAAGATCATTTATATTTGACTTATTTTTTGCATATTCTGCGGCTACGTGTCCAAATAAATTACAACGAAAGCGTTTTTTTCCCTTGCTCATATTTTTGCAGAAATTCTCCGCGTGTCCAAGATTTCCGTAGTTATAGCAATGAATATTTATTTTTATTTTACTTTCAAAATGGTTGCCTCTGGTTTTAGAATTAGCCTTAATGGATTTGTTTTTATCATTATCTAATTTAATTTTTCATATATCTCAAGTTTTTTCTGAAATTCTGCCAACGTTTTACAACCATAAAGAATAGCTTTATTAAATGTAGAATCGTTTACACCATTAATAACATATTCAAATAAAATGGCGTTTTCAATATTACCTTTAGAACACATAGTTTTAATTACCAAAGAATATTCATATAGCGATTCTTTTTCCTGCATTTTACATTTTGATAATAATTCATGTAACTGAGGAGTTATACTGAACACCATATTCATTTACTAATAAAGCCTTAAGTGCATTCCACAAATTAACTTTTGTTTCACTTTCAATAAATAATTTTGTTTTGCCAATTAAAGATCTTTTGGCGAATATCAGTTTCTGTAATTCATTTAGTTTTGACAAATTAGATACATCCTCAAAGTTTTCAATGAATTTGTAAACCAAATTATACGGATTACCATCAAATTTGAAACCAAACTTTCAATATCATTAAAATTTATATACATATTTGAAAACGGAAATTGAACTGATGACTTGAATAATATTTTGTTTTAGCTCATGATCTTCATCATCAGCAGCAAAAGAAGAGTCATTGAAAATTCGATTAGTTGATGCATCGATCTCACTATTAACAGAAATATTTCTTCTATCATCCAATATTGCTTCATATTCCTCTTTTTGTTGTTTGTAATTTGATCCTGCTTCTGACACCAATTTTGTGGGTTCTTTAGTTTTGAAATCACAATTCATATTCAAACAAAACACATTTAATAAAATATTAATACATCTATAATATAGTTCCTCTATTAATACAATATCTATATCATCTTACATCTATTAATACATCTATATCATCTTACATCTCCTCTCATAAAACAAAGTGGCGAGAGTTCTATCAATTTCACTCGTGCAGTCAACAGCTAAAATTTAGACAGTGCGCGAGGAAAAATATTAAGCTATGGATTTAAAATCCCACATAATATTTAAAGAAAGAAAGAATGAGAGGAAGAAGAAAAAATTGTCTTCCATATGATAAAAATTGGCTGAAATATTTAATTTTAATGTTTTTAAGTTACATTCAGATGTATACAAATTGAGGAATAAAGTGTTTTCATTTGTATTTAATTAAAAATGAAATAAGAATTCAGAAAGGCTTCCGATGTTAATAGATTAAGTGAGGAGCATTGCTATTCAGACTGTCATGAAAAGTATTGATCAATATCAGTTTTTTATTTTCAGAAAGGAGATCTTATTTATAAAATCTTGCAGCATTCATTTTCTAGAAAACAGTGACAGAAGTCAGTATTGCTTAAAGCCAACTCATAATAGTATTATTTGCATAAATTAAGAATGAAAAATATTTTTAGTTAAAGAATTTTTATATGACTATTAGATTATGAAAGAATTATAAATTAAGGGATATTAACATGCTGGTAAATCACATTTAACGGAGGGAAAAAAACCAACCTCTAATTATTCTAATTTACTTTTTAAATGACCCCTGAAAACAAACCCAAAACGGCAAATTTTGGAAACAAATATTTTGATCAATTGTTTTGTCATATGGGAGCCAAACCTTTTGTCTTTTAGTAATGAATACAAACTTTTTATAAATATAAGTATAGGAACTTAGAGATTGTATAAAAATTGAGACTATACAGTTTTTTTTAAGCTTAAAAATGCCCAAACTTGTATATGTGTGTGATTTAAAGCATTTTTAATTATTGGAAGATTGCAAAAATAAAGGCCTCATGGGGGCTTTCATGAAAACAGTGTATGTCTAATAATGAGAGAGATATTTAATGGAAACACTGATGTGTGCATCAAATGAAGTAATATGACCTAGTTTATTATACACACAAGGAACTGCCATTCATTAGTTTATTATTTAAAAAGAATGTACCCAGAAAAATTTATTTCTTTATTTACTTCTCTTTGAAATTATTGGTAACTTCTGTGGAATGGGAGACATTTGTGAAAAAGATGTTGTTTTGTAACTTTGATATAAATCTCTCTCTCAATCTTTGGTATTGAAAATGTGTATCATTTTATTTTTCTTAATCTTTCCATGTTCATGCTTAATGTCAATATCCCTGAATCCATGCTTAATGTAAATTCCAGATAATTTGACTATATCCGTGATTTATAAAATAATGTTTTCTAAACTGTTCCTAGAATAAATTTTATAGTATTAGGATGACACATAATTTTAGAATTTTTTTCACTTGATAGATATAATGTCACAAGTGGATAGTTGTAATTCTAAATGTAGTTAGTAATATTGTATAATCAGATTGTATAGAGTTCTGTGACTGCTGATGGCCTTTTTGTCTTTCAAGTCCCGGAATGTCAAGTAGACAGCGAGCTCCATTTCTGATATCTCCTGTATCAGGGATCCTTAGTCTGAGAACTCTTTGATCAGTTTGTTCTGAATGTCTGGAAGCTTCTGTTGCTCATGGCACAATATAAGAATGATTTAACTGGTTCTGAGATGGAAGTTTTTTTTTTTTTTTTTTTTTTTTTTTTTAATCAAAAACACTCAGTGCTCTGGTTTTTGAAGGAGTTTGATAAGAAATTGCTGTAGATGATTCTTTGCTTATGTATTCTCACTGATGTATTCTCAGCATTATAAAACTTTTCTGGCATTTAATTTTAGAGAAGATAAAAAATGGTACCTATTTGTTACAATTTCTTTTAGTAGACCCTGCAGCTGACAATCTGTTGTAGAAAAGATGTCAGAAGTATAGATTCTTGTCTGCGCTGCAGCTGCACTTTCTGTCTGATGTTATTATTAGAAAGTTGTCTCGAACTAGTATTTTTTAATTTACATCAGAAATGTAACTGCTTATTTAATAATACACTGCTTATTTAATTGAAATAAGCTGACAGAAAAGTGTCTTTATACATTCTTTTCACTTTTTGGGTTTTTCTAAAGACATGGATGACTTGGAGGGCACATGATTAAATGGGAATGGTATTTAATTATTTCTGGAGAAGGTAATGAATCATTCTTGCACTTACTTTTGCCAATGATGGGAAAGGCTGCTTGTGTAAGTGAATTTGAAAGAGGGCAGATTGTAATGGCCCGAAGACTTGGAACGAGTATCTCCGAAACTGCACGACTGGTAAGTTATTCATGATCTACCATTGTTAGTATTAATGCAAAGTGGATAAATGACAATAAAACCAGCAATGGACACCAAGGTGTTTGACATTCACACATCATTAAAGAAAAAGGATGTCCGAGAATGTCCCGCTTGGTACAGCAAAATTGGCGCCAGACAGTAGCTCAATTAACATCCCAATACAATGCAGGTCCAAGTACAAGTGTTTTGGAACACATAGTTTAACTGACACTGTTGGATATGGTACTGTGCAGTGGACGTTCCACTCGTGAGCTTCTGTTGACCAAGCATCTTTCTCAGCTGTGCCTGCAGTGGGCCCAGGAACATCGAGCCTGGACCCTGTGTAAGTGGAAGACAGTTGCCTGGTCGGATGAATCACAATTTCACATTCATCACATAGATGGTCGTGTCACTGTATGCCATCTTCCAGGCCAACATGTGCTCCCTCTTCCTGTATAGCAGGTCATACACGTTGGTGGTGGTGGTATTATGCTTTGGGGGATGTTCTCATGGGCAGCTCTGAGACCCGTAGTTGTGGTAGAATAGACAATGAAAGCTGTGGACTATCTGAGCATAATTGCAGATCACTTGTACCCTTACATGGAAATGGGATCTTCCAACAGGACAATGCTCCATATCACAGGGCTCGAGTTCTGTTGAAGTGGATTGAGGAGCTTAAGGATGAATTCCAGTTAATGTCCTGACCACCTAACTCGTCGGATTTTAATCCGATAGAGCACATTTGGGATGGAATAGAATGGCTGCTCAGATCCCATACACCACCATGTCGGAATATCTCAACTTTACGTAATCATTGGTTAAACATTTGGTACAATCTGTCTCCAGTCATCTACCAAGAAATTGTGGCATCCATGCCTGGGCGAGTTGTAGCTGTTTTGCAGGCTAAAGGTTATGCAACATATAACAGAGCCATAAAAGCAGAATATTCTATAGTAACAAAATGATTCAGCCATAAAAACAGAATATACTTTAGTAACAAAGAACAAAAAACAAAAACTGAATTCAGATATTCATATTTATAGTAAGACCATGACTTTTTAAGGTATTTATCCCACCTTTTTAGCATGGCTTCGTAGTATAGTGGCCAGCACGCTCGACGCTTATTCGAGAGGTCCATGGTTCGAGTCCCGGCGAGGGCATTGCTCATTTTTCATCTCTCCTGCTTCAAAAAATCCTAATGTCTCTACAGTGGTGCCCGAACTAAAAAAGGTGGTGGATGATGATTCTCTACCAACAGGATTTGGCGACTGGGTTCCCTAATCACTAGTCGCCCTTTAAAAGGGGGAGTATATAAGATATTTCTCTCGCCTTCTTAGCATGCCTTCGTGGTGTAGTAGTCAACATACTCCACACGTATTTGAGAGGTCCGTGGTTCGAGTCCCGGTGAGGGCATTGCTCATTTTTCATGACTGCTGCTTTAAAATAACTTAATGTCTCTACAACTTAACAAACAAATACTTATGACAGTAATTTTAAAAGCTACAAACTGTAGCATGTTTGAATGTAATGTAAGAGAAATAATAAAACTGTAGTTTACAATTAATATAATAAAAATACTTAACGCTTTTTAATTATTATTTTTTTAAAGTCTTTTGAAGGGCTGTGAAATCAGTAGGGAAAATGACCGACTCCTGGAATTTAAAGACTCCAACTTCGACTCCCACATATATATGTAAACAAATACACATGAGTTACAGCTTATTTCTTTCATATAAAAGAAGTAATAGATACTACAAAAAAAAATGATGACATAGCAAATTATTTATATTAATTAGCATTTATTATGAAATGGAAAAACTGGCATTGGTAATTTGTAAGAAACAATGTTGCTTTGGCAAGATCATCTTTGTTAGAGGACCATAGAACCGATTTGATAAACTTGAAAGCTGAGAAGAGTCTTTCCACACTGACTTGAGTAGGAGGAAGAGCAGTTCCTGTTAGGGCTTCTTTTAACTTTTCAGGATATAATTTTATAAGTCCTAAAAGAGGTGTGTTGCAAGAGCAACTATATTATTTCTTCAAAGGCCATGTAGAAATCTTGTTTGTATGTCTTAATTTTTTTTTTTTTATCTAAAGGCTCTTGGTTCTTTATTTTTATTCGATTTGCCTTAGCCTTTTCAATATTATTTAAATATTTCTCAAAATCTTAATTCATCACTGGAAGAGGATGAGAGAGACTCTCAATGTCTGCAGTTTGACTGTCCTGATTTGAGTACTCCAATTGTGCTGAGAATAATTTCATTCTGAATGAAAGTTCATTGATGGCTTTCTTTGCCTTTTTAATTTGTTCGTCATCCAACAAAATTCGGTGTTTTAGATCTACATAATTGAACCCAGCAAAATCTCATTGTCTAGCAAACTAGTTTTTCTTTTCGTCATTGAAGAAATGATTCCTTCTGCAATAAACCCTCCATTTCAAAAATAACAACCATCACATTCTTTTATTCTTTCCTGTTAATTCTTCAGATTGTACCTTTTTTGTGGCTATGTACTGTGTAGAAAGAAGAGTTTCCAAATATGAAGATCATTCCTCAGTTTTTCTGTTAGTGAAACATTAGGGTTATCTACATCTTCTTAAAAAGTTCCTAATTCTAACAACCTCTATATCATCATATTTGTACTTCCCTATCATGTTGGTTGATCGATAATAGCTCCTTTTCCTGCTCGCTTCCTAAGAATGGCATCAATTTTGGAAGTTCTTGCTGCTATTGCTGCGTACCTAAATTGACCAATGAGGTTTGTAACTAAATCAATTTAATCAATAATGTCAAATATCACATCTATCTTCCTTCCTTATATTTATTTATTAATATGTCAATAAATTAGAAAATAACTATTTATTAATGTATATAGTTCATAAATAAAAATAATAATCCAGTTTGTCATAAAATTTTTTTTCAATTCACTTTAATTTCATTTCATATTCAAACCGTCCAACAAAAACTGGAGTCGGAGTCGACATGTTTTTAGCGACTCCAGCTCCGACTCCTTTCCCCCAAAAAATCTGCCTGACTCCGATTCCGACTCCGCAATTCCAACTCCACAGCCCTGTTTTTTTTTTTTTTTTTGTTAATTGGAAACAGATTATTTATTATCTGATATCGTTTCATATAATAATTAAAGCAAATATTTGCAAACATATTCAGTATTTTCATGACAATATCAAAGAAATCACAGTTGTAAGATTTACAAATATCATTACCAAGTAGTCCACTGTTGATTATATACATTTTAAGTTGAGAACTAAGTTCCGATTTTGACATTTTTGAAAATGCATTTTATATTTTTTTATGTAAGTTCTCTAAAAATATAATAACTATTAAATACTAATGCTAATGTTTTCTTAAGACTACCTCTGTTTATCATACCTCAATATTAGCATTTATCTGTTGTTTTTGCTATTTGGGATTATGGAAGATTGTTATAATCTCTCCCTTCATTCAATAAGTTATACTAAATAATTTTTCTTTGCAGATTATACACAGAAATTTCAAACAATTCAACAGTAACCAGCCGTGTAAATTAGTAAAACTCATTGTTCATTCAATGATACATGTAAATCCACATCACTTTGAATGTCGTGAAACACAGATTGCATGTCACTAAATTTGTTGCACTAGCTATTTCATCAAAAAGGCATTTAATTGGGACATTTCCCAACATGTTTGAATGTAATATTAATAGACTTTTCACCTGGTGCTTTCATTCATTCTCTGAAACGTTTAGTGAAATGACATGAAATTCACTACCTGGTATCTAATGATACAAACTGAATTGAGATTTCAAACAATCAGCATGAAATTTACCTGTCAGCACATATTGTGTTCTATTTCACAGAAGAGGCATAATTCTTTATTCCATCATTAAAGTTACTGTTAGGTATAGAACAATAATCGGACATTGGTATCAGATATTGAGAAAGGTAACACTAATCAAGAATATTCACATATTTTATTCTTAGGGTTGATCATTGAGAAATGATTGACAGAAAAGACTTAACCGTGATTTGCTTGACAAAACTTCATGAAGACTATGGGTTGGAACTGTAGCTTCAGGACCTGGAAAGCAAAAAGCAGTCAGCTACAATCATAAACTCAGTATGACTAAAGACATATTATAAACTACATTTTACTTTATAACTGTCCATCTGCATACTACAGTCAAAAGCCTTTAATCCGGACTCGTCGGGACTTCGGCGATTCCAGATTATCGATTTTTCCGGATTATAGATCATCAGTTTAAATCTAGTAAGATGGCATGCAGAAATTATAAAATTAAAAATATGAAACCGTAATTTATGAAATAAAGAGCAATTATGATCTAAAGGGTATCAAAATTTACAAAAAAAAGCTTAATGTTTATTTGTTTACTTTATTAAACATTTATTTCAACGCGCGCATGTGCAAAGCATACATTACGCATAGTCGAAATTAGAAAATTGCAACCAGAAAACTATTTGATGTTTATTCGGGATATTTATAATGACGAGGCATTTGATTTTAAATCATATGAAAGACGGAGTACATCGAGATGAAATACTGCATTTAGTAAGGAATTATAAGCCGAATAAAATAAAAACATCTGCTCTGAAGATAAGGATAGTGCTGACAGATCAACTTCCAGTTCATTGCGCTTCGCGTCGTCCCCCCCCCGCAGCGTGAAATTGATAAACATATTTCGGAAAGGTTAGAGAATCAAAGGATATGCCTTTATCCATTTTTTGCAGCAATTCCACTTTTTGTTTGATGGACATCGAAAGATTCTTTCGCTTTGTAGATCCTTTGGTAGCTCCAGAATCGGAAATTCTTTTTGACATAATCGAGAGTTCAAGTTTACTTTTATAAAATTGCTCTAATAGTCTGCAAAAAATAATAAGCCGGATTCAGTTAGAAAATTAAGGAACAACGCAATCTGCAATATTAACTGAAATAGATAATTAGATAATTTTAGCTTAGCTTATACCGTCCGTTATACATTAAACGTGCATGCTAATGCGTTGACGCATGCGCAGAAAGTTTGTAGCTTTGTGTTCCGTATTATAGATCATTCCGGATTAAAGATTTTTGACTGTATTACTGTCCTGGACATGGGGGAGGTTAATAAATGGCATAAATTTGTTGGCCAGTGGTCTCAGTTCTTGGTAATTCAGAAAGAATTGCTAATTTCCAAATTTTTATAATTGTAAACGTTAACATTATAGAATAACAAGTAATACATGAATCTTAAGAAGGAAATATGTGCAAGTTCTATTTACAAATGTTTGATGTGACTTTGTTTAGTTTGTTTAGTTACATACATAATGTTAAGATGATATGCAAATTCCTTCCAAACATATTCAAGTGTGTCAACAATAATGATTTCTAAAATAGTAGAAATGCTTTGTTAAGTTAATTTAAGTTTGTAAGCTTGGTTGATGTACACATCTCATTTTTCACATATCTATAAAGGAAAGACTTGTGGATGGTAATATCTGAAGATCTAAACCTAATTATCTGTCCCCTGCATCTGACTGATATCATACAAAGGATAATATGTGAAAAATTTTCTGTTTTTCAGATGCCTAGACAATTTCCCTTTATATTCATGTTAATGCTTCTTCTGTTTTATTAATTCTTAATTTTTAAAACTTACACTCTAGGGATTTTTTCTGAATTAACCTGGAGTAGGAATGAGTCATAACTTAACTCTCTGCATTTATTTTACAATTCAGTTTATATAGATATGTCTTTTCGTAAAATCCATTTGGTCTTGGAAGTGTGGTTTTATAATCATTATCATGTTGTCTAAAGCAAATCTTCAGATATCTATTTCATATTTTTGCCTCTTTTTCTCTAATAATTTTAGGTATGCACAGAAATTTAAGAACAGATTAGAACAATATGTCAGTAGCAAAATTCAGATTCATAATATAGTTTGTTTGTAACCTAAAAATGATCTGGTTGCGATCCATAATCATATGAATCAACCATGAAACCCAATTTTTTTTTTCATAACAGTTGCTTTTGCACATTTTTTGATTAGCCCCTTCGAGCCGGGTAGCGAAAACGCGCGCTTATCGCTGAGGCCGGCAGTGTCTTACGCGAGCGTCTCTACAGGGCCGGGGGCTTTTTTGCTACTAAGCATCCATGAAATTTCCGAAGTATCAACGCATTGTTTAATAATGCTCTATAGAGTATTTAAACGGCTTATGCTTTATAAATATTTTTATATATATACTTTAATTACCTTATTTCTTGTTTAAATGCATATTTTACACATTTTATTTTAATTACTAACCATTTTATGAATTTTAACATTATACATCTGAAAACTAAATATATTACTTAAAATTTTCTTTTCGTATGAAAAATTTGAAAACAGGGATCTACACACAGTCCTACGTTACATTCCTTGCACTCGTAATAACTCATTTGCCGTTTTGAAGGATTTTTCCGGGAATGTGAACAAACGAAGCATTGTCGTCTCATTTTCTTATCAGTCTCTTCTGAACAAAGTTTTGGAAAATGTCTTTCAGTTAAGCTTTCAGAGTCAATATCAGAATTTCAGAATCAATATCTGAAATATTTTGCATCATTTCTGCTATTTCATGCTCTGTTAAACATTTTCGACGCTTCGACATTGCAACGGTAAAAACAAAGAATTCACGTCTAACAAGATCTAATTATTTTCTAAAAACTGAACTGCAAACCGAAATACCCAACGCTTTAGAGCAAATAAAACTTCTCTACTTACAGTAAACAACTACCACGTGCGAATAAAGTGCGATTTAAAGAGACGTCAGAAATCACGCCATTCGGAAACATTTATTTCCCCGTTTGTTTATATAATCAAAAACACGTGTATGTGAGTCATGCTTCTCTCATTTCGAGTAGAAGGTCTACTTTACATGTATCTGAAACCATATGGACATACAGTGCCATCTTGTGGCAGAAATTATAGTTTGAAAAACGTTCCAAAGTACTGCCACAAATACGTGACAGTCGGTAGAGAATGGAACAATCCTCTGGCACGCCTGCGTGTCGGCTGGTAGGTAAGTGCTTTCGTTGCTGGCACGTATACGTGACAGTCGGCGCGAAGGGGTTAAAAAACTATTTATGCACCAATCATATGTTATTTACTTCCGCACACAAGTTAGATACAATCACAATGTTATTGCAAAACAGAAGTTTAAAACAACAGCAGAATTATAAAATTAAACGAAGTTTTAAGGTGATGAAAAACAGTTATATAAAATTCAGATAATGATATCAGCTGTAAAACGGGAGTAAAATAAAATTAAAGCTTCAGATACATTGAAATACTTAGAAGCAACCTCAAAACAAAATCAAATTAAACAATCACAATGTTATTGCAAAACAGAAGTTTAAAACAATAGCAGAATTATAAAATTAAACGAAGTTTTAAGGTGATGAAAAACAGTTATATAAAATTCAGATAATGATATCAGTTGTAAAACGGGAGTAAAATAAAATTAAAACTTCAGATACATTGAAATACTTAGAAGCAACCTCAAAACAAAATCAAATTAAATAATAAAGACCTGTCCCTTTCAGGTACTGAAATAAATTGACATTGACCTCTTGTGATAATGTTTAAAGAAACTAAATTATTTAGTACAGCAGTAGTAAATTCTAATTGTAAGGGAGGGATATTTGTCTTTTGTCAAAAAAATATTTGGATTAAAAAAAAAACCTTCACTATTGTACAAAAACTGCCAGTCTTAAGTCATGAAAAATAGGAAAAATAATAGAACTGCATCAAAAGGTTTCATATAGCAAAAATCCGAGGCAAAATTTTTATAATTCAAAGGCAATAAATTGCTGTCAGTTTAACTTCTCATTTCTGCAAAATCATAAAAGCACATAGAGAGAGGAGTTGCAACTCAAGGTTAAACAGAAACAGTTCAATATTATTATTTTTTTATTATTTTACATGCTGTGAAAACTGATGACATTAATGGTTCCTAACCTGTTGTTGTAGTTGAATCTACTGATATTTCAAATAAAAACTATCTTTGTATTGTTACGAAATGTACAGGTGTGGTGAGATAGCTTAACCGCAAAGCAGTTTTAGGGTTGCCATAAAATAGCAAGGGAAGGCAGGATTGCCACATTTAGAGAGAAATCGCCCATTTGGCGACAAAATTGGCGATACGCCATCGACTGATGGAGAACCTTCTGGAACGAATTCTTACCGGTTTAGCCCAGAATGTTCTCGAACACAAGCCGAAAGCTATATAAACCCTGCTGGTCCGCAGTCAGTTAGTATCGAGAGTAAGTGCCTCGTCGAGAGGGCGAGTATGTGTGCCTCGTCTAGCTAGCTGATAGTCAGTCATTGAGCGAGTGTCTCGAAGTCTAGCGTCGAGTTCATCGAGAGAGTCTTTTAGTGTATCGCGAATTAGTGCATCGTCGAGTTTCCTCTTAGACTGTGCTGAGTCGAGAGCTATACTCTTGTGCATCGCGAGTTGTAGCGTGGAGAGTCTCGAGAGTACGTGGAGTTCCGAGAACGACCAAGCAGAGTCGGAAGCTGTACTCTGATGCTTTGCAGTGAAGCTGTCTCCACCGTAATTGCCTGACAGTGTGAAGGCTTCGTTGCTGATCGTGTCAGCGTGTTTATAACAGTTTGACGACTGTAAAAAAAGTGTTTTCGAGCTGTCCTGATTAATATTGATAAATAAAGTGTGTTTCGATACTTCATCCAGTGTCGTCGTTATTCACTCCAAAAGTGTCTTTTATGTAGCTTTGAGATCATATTTAATATTTTCAGAGCTGAGAAGTGTTTAAATCTTATTTCACGTCCGCTGAATTAACCCAGAGTCTCGTACAAAGTGAAACTTTTAAACAAAATGATTTTGAAAAGCTGAAAACTCCTTTTCTTCATAATCAGAGCAAAGCTGATCTTTAAGAACTACTCAGAATTATGCTTACACCAAAAGAATCTTAGTAACAATCCTGTTGATGGAGAAGAGTAAATGCTCATAAATTTGATTATATTAAATTATGAGCAGAAAATAATATTTTACAGCAGAAGAATAAGAATGTTGAAGGTGACCTAGAAATAAACATTTCCAAGAACCATGATGTAAGGTCTGTGGTAGAGAAAACTCTCAGTGAAATTATATGTGGGTTTACCTCAGTGAATAATGCAAATTTATCAAAAACCCTCTGATGATATTCTCAAGTTTTGCTTACATGTATGTGTCAAATGCATATACACTCATATCCACAAGTTAAACACGGAGAGGAAAATGCTAATTTCCGGAAGCCAATCAGAATTGAAGAGGTAGATGGAAATATGAAAATATGTTAGGTAACAGACAATCGCGCTTTCATGTCAAGAAATATGCAAAAAAGGCAGTCGTATAAGAAGCCAGCTTTATGAAGGGTTACAGAAGTTTATTGTAAGTGTTGATAGAAGGTGTTTAAAACTTCCGTACAATTTGTTTTCAAGACATACGTGTTTCTATGACTTCCAGAAGACGAATGGAAGATTCTGAGCGCTGGCGTGCTGTGGGGCGCATTGAAGCAGGACAGTCGATCACAGATGTTGCTCTTTTCTTCGGCGTTCATCATTCTGTAATTTGACGTTTATAGAAACAATTCCAAACTACACAGACAGTTGTCCGAAGGCCCGTAGCCGGTCGCCCAAGGGTTACAACCCCCGCGGAAGATCGATATATTGCTATTGTAGCCAAGCGGAATCGCAAAGCGGCTTCCACACGTGTGACATCTATGGTTACAACGTCCATTGGTAAGGCGATATCTGCAGCTACTGTACGCCAAACATTACATATGAGTGGACTGTATGCCCGTATACCTCGAATTTGTGTTCCTCTATCCGTTCAATAAAGAGGGAAACGATTACAGTGGTGCCGGGAACATGTCAATTGGAATGTGTCTGACTGGGGCAATGTCACGTTTACTGATGAGTTAAGATTTGCTCTGGAACCAGATGACAAGCGTATAAGGATATGGCGTGAACAACGAACACACAATCAGTCCCAAAACATCACCAAACATCACGCATTCCGAAGCGGAAGCATTATGGTGTAGGCAGGGATTCCATTAGGATACCGCACCGACCTGCACATCTTTAAACTGGGTTCTTTAACGGCTGTCCGGTATCGAGATGAAGTCCTAGAACCCATTTTGAGATTGTACGCTGCAGCAGTTGGCCCTACTTTTGTTTTAATGGACGATAAGGCACGTTCCCATAGAGCTGACATCGTCGATGACTACCTGCGGAGTGAAGGGATTTCGCGAAAGGCGTGGCCAGCATATTCGCCCGATCTTAATCCCATTGAAAATCTTTGGGATGCTCTCGGCCGTGCTGTATCTTCACGTTTCCCACCTCCAGCCACTCTCATTGAGCTGGAAACTGCTCTACAAGAAGAATGGCGATTGCTTAATTCTGCGGTGGTTGACCACCTGATTGAAAGCATGGTCACAAGGTGTAAGCCTTGTATACAGATAAGGGGGGGGGATCACATACCCTATTAATGCCCTTTTTTTTATTTTATGCTGTTTATTTTCACTTTATACATAATTCTGTTAAGTCTCCAGTATGACATTATCTCATAACTTATAAAAATTTAATATTGTTTTCATTTTTGTATATAATTATTGTTTTTGTTTTATGCATAAATATAAATGCTACTTTCCTGCCGAATTTTGTGTCAATCAAAGCAGTATTTGTTGATTTTTTTTGCATTTTACATCTTCGTGCTTAACTTTTGGAAGTGAGTGTATATGTCTGTGTTACGTGTCATTGTAATTGTTTGGCATAGCATTGAGTAAGGAAAGACAAATATTGTGAAAGGCCACAATGAGTGGATAGCAGTCTTGTGCTATAATGCAAAAGTGTCATGGTATTAAAAAATGGAAATATTGAACTAAAGATTTTCTAATTATGAAATTTAAAAAAGTAAAATTCACCTTTTGATTATTATTTTTTCAATGAAACAAAAATTGTAAAAAATATTTTATTCATGTAAATTTATAATATTAGTTACAGTGTAATTCATTAACAAAATACATTAAAACATGAAAAACTAACACAATAATAACCACTATATATGTACATAATACGAAAAGCTAATGAAATAATAACCAATATATATAAAATAGAAGTATAATATGAAACAGCCTCTTTTCATATGTATTTTTATAAAATACATTTTTAAAACAAAGCTATAAGAAAAAGTATGAAAAGTTTTCTCTTTTTCTCTTCCCCCTCGTTTCTTTCCTTTTTTCGCCAAATGAGAGTTTAATAAAAGGACAAAAATTAGTTTTCTTTGCTATCTCTTAATCATATAAATATGACTAGTTTTAACACATTAATGTACATTTTTTAAGTTAATTTTTAAGGCAAATTTTCTCTCCCCTGCTTGTCTTAAATTTTGTGCGAGGTAGAAATTTATTGGAATTCAGTATAGAGTTCCGTCACTTAAAAGTATCAGTTCTTTTTTTTTTTTGGGGGGGGGGCTAGTTAAATGGAAGTAATGAAAAGTTTAAGCTGGAATTTTCAGTACGTTTAATAATTGTGTGTTTCCATACTTTGGAGAAAAGTTCGTAGGAATTGCTGTTACATACACCTTGAAACGAATTCTTTGATATCTTATCTTCATTTCCATTTTTCTATGTGAAAACCAAGTTATAAATCAGAAAGATCCCAGCTACACATCCAGGGGTTTATAGTTCTTTATGGCATCCTCGAGGCGTCTTAATCCTGTAAGAATTTAAAAACATTGAAAATGTGAATAATTTATTCAACACGGAAAAAAATACTTGTGAAGATTAAAATGTCAATTTAACGTTTCAATTTTAAATTCAATTAAATTCTGAGTTTAATCTAATACTTATATTTTGTCTCTATATACGAATAATTATATTAACTTTAAATTAGATGTACGGTTAAACTTTAAAATTCAGTACTGTTTAGTGCACATGCTGCCTTACAACTGTGATAACAATCCATTTAAGTGGCCGAAGAAAACTTTTAATTAAAAAAGTATGAAAATTTTAATGTGCAGCATTAAATATTATTTGCTTGAATTAAGACACAATAACACGCCGAATAAATACTAATTCAGAAGTCAAACAACAAAAATCAGCGTTATATTTACAAAATTTTCACAGGACTAGTTTCGATGGTTTTACCGAACCACTATCTTCGGCTGCAAAACCGCGAATGAACAAGATGGGAAATAATGATTAGATAAGATAAGAAAGCCTGGACAAGAATAAGCAAGTGGCGCCATCTGTTGGTGAAACCAGAACTAAAACATAATTTCTTTAAAGGCCGAAGGCAAATTTGGATTGGATCGTTAACTAGAACAGAAAGATTTTTATGAATGTGAAATGCCTCTAGAAAATCCAGTTCTCCAATGGAAGATGTTTTTTGAATAATTTTGGCAGCAGAAAAACTGAAAGTGTGGTTTTCGGACCAACAATGTTGAGCAACAGAAGACTTCTGTGTTTCCTTTTTTCTAACATATGCCTCATGTTCCTTGACGCGAAATTTTAAGGTTCTCTTAGTTTGGCCAATGTAAATTAAACCACACTGGCAAGGAATCCTATAAATACCCCAGGAATTCATATCCGGAATGGGGTCCTTGAGTATGGAACTCGGAATTTTATTGATGATTATTTGCTTGGTTTTAAAATTACTAAAACTATGTTAACTGAAAGACGTGTAATATTATACAGTCGTATCTTCTGTTAATCGACAGTCACAGCCATTCCAGGGTAATCATGGAGGTAAGAAAGGAAGGAGTGGCCAAACCGGCATTAGAAGTGAAGCTTCGGTCACCAAATGGGGTGTTTTTTTGTTTACATTCAGAAGTTCGCTTGACAGCGCTCTGATAGTATTTCGACAAACGACAGTTCCGTACAAATCGAAAAACGGGACACTTCTGCATAAAAGAAACATTCCTAGTACGATGGAGGATAATAGCAATTTGTAAAGTTTAGCGACATTTACGCAAAAATCACATCTTGGTTACTTTTCGATAACTAACAACAGCGATTTTGATTATGAATTTGTTTTATAAAATTCTAAGCTGTTGAACTACAAAAATATAGATTTTAGCAAAAAGGTTATGCTTAAAGAATGAAAAATACCTCACCGTACCTTTAAAATTGTATACATTTCTCGATACCCTTAATACAGTATTCGCTAATTTTATTTTATGTTCCAAACGCCAAAATGTAATAAATTTTTTTGTCACATCCACATATTATTGTAACACGTACTTTTTAAAATTAGTGTAAATTACTTTACTCGAAAAATATAGTGAATGCACAGAAATTAAAGATTTCCACATGCCGGAAATGAAAAATATGAAATATGTATGGGTATTTATGCATGTGCTTCCAAAAAGCATGTATCTGCCTTTAACAAAATTACGTAAATATTAATTAAATTATTTATAAATGTATTTGAAATGAAGGATTTATTCATTTATAAATAACTGTGAAAGTTACTGGAAAGAAATCTAATTATTAAATATATCTAAATTTATAATGATTATAAATATTATCTAAATATATAATAACCTTAACATTGAATTGTAAACATAAACTGACATCCTGTTGACACATACGTTAAAAAACTATTTAAGCAAGAATTGTTTGTACTGGAAAGCAATCTGTTAATTGTAAAGCAATTTCTATGAGATGCGTACTTAAGAAAGTAATAAAGAAGAGTTTTGGACTATGTATTGTTGAAATTAAGGGTAAAAAATCCAATAAGTATAATTAAAAGAAATATTCCCCTTACCATTTTATAATAAGTTAGTTACAAGTTTTAAATAATATTTTTTTAAAAAATCCTTATTTTATTCCCTTTCAGAAATATTCAGAGAAAGTTAAGTACTATTTAAAGTACTTCGCTATTAAATTAAAATGTGCTCTAATTTGAAATGGGCCGAATAGAACATTAATTATAAATTGACTTATAGTTTTCGATTTAAAAGATGCCTCAGAAGCTATAAAAACATATCATATATGAGAAAGTATTTTAGGAAGAAGCTCTATAAATAGAAAAGAAATAATGCATAATTTTAATAATACAAAAAGCTTTGATCTTAATTTTTGTAATCCTTAACCGAATCAAATCGAATTACCTTAATTTTTTTTTCTAATGTAATTAAGGAAAACTTGTGAAAAATATTTCAAATTAAACCAATTTGAGCAAACTGTTCTGTGAAACGTACAGCATTTAATTCCGTTCAGAATGAAATGATGTTTAAAAATGTATTCTGTTCATATACTTAGGACTTTGAAGTATTGTAGAAAAAGAAAATATATACATTTATATGCATATTTACGACGTAATTTCAAAATATTTACATCTGATCGTGTCAAAAACTGTTGAACTCAATGGTAAATTACCCAATGTTTTGGTCACCAAAGGAGGGATCGAAAGTACTTCAAAGCAGGGTATGGGGAAACCGGTTTAGGGCCACTCCATCTAACTTCCTACCTCCATGAGGGTAATGGACAAAAGCTTTCTCTATTACCATAGAATATTCTCTAAACGGAAAGGCAGTAGTCTCTTGCTTCAAAGGTCCGGGAGTTCAGGAACTGTTTATTAATGCAAATTGACCGCGAAAGTATAATATTGAGTAACCGAAAGAGATAATTCATATCGGGTAGAGTTACCGAAGAGTGGTCGTTCGAGGCCGTTTCGAATCCTGGCGGAGGGACTGGTTACGTGGACGTTTTCATGGTTTTCCCCGAGTGTAACTTGAATACGAGCTAGTTTCCCTTAGGCAGATGGAGCTTGTGTGGTCTGCCATAATCAAATAAATCAAACCAAACGTAATTCAGAACAATAGCATCGTTTGGGTTAATTTTAACAAAACGACACGTTACACTGGTGTTCGAAATTAAACGTTTTCATATTTGGTCGATGATCTTCAGAACTGATGAACAAATTTAAATGAAGATTTTAATCTTGCAGATGGCCCTCTGTTCATTTTTATGGATGACAACCCATGTAGGAATAACCTGGTGGAGGATTTTTCTCGAATGTGAGGTTATTGAGCATGTGTGGTATGTTCTTGAATGCGCAATTGCAACTCGCCTTCCTCCTCCCCAAACCCCCCAGGACCTAAAAACTGCATTTTTACTGGAGTGAGACCGACTACTGCACGGTATAACGAACTCTAGTTAATGCAAATACATGTATGGTACGAAATGCCAAGCTGCGGTAAGATAGCTTCCCCACGAATCGGAGTTAGAGTTGCCAGAAAGTGAAGGGAAATGCAGGGTTTCCAGATTTGGCGCTAAACCGCCCATTTGGCGGCAGAATTGCCGATATGCCGTAGACAAAGCGAGAACATTCTTGAATGTATTCTTAGCGGTTTCCTCGAGAATGTTCCCGATGGTAGGTTAAAAGCTATATATATCCTGCCTGCACGCGGAGGAGAAAAGTATGTTGAGCTCAGTAGTAATTAGTGTCTTGAGTTCAGAGATTAGCTCAGGAGCAAACGACTGAGTCGGGAACTGTACGTTAGTGTTTTGCCGTCAGGTTGTTTTCACCATTATAGCATGATGGCTGTGTTGCTGATTGTTTCAGCGTGTTTCTCGTAGTTTTTTGACGATTGTAAATGCGTCTTTGGAACTGTGTAACTGTGAACTGACGAATAAATTGTGTTTTGCTTCTTCATCAAGTGCTGTCGTCAGTCGCTCCAAATTCACGAACACGTAGAACGCAGCAATACATATATATTTGTGTTATATCAAGCTGTGTTCATCCAGAATTTCATTAAAATATGTTCATCAGTTCTAGAGATAATCGACCTGATGTAATGTTCTCTTAAATTTTGAACACCAGTGCGTGCTTGAAGCAGGGTTCTTTTAAAATTAAAAATGAAATATTTACATGAAATTACACGTTGCTTTTTAATTAAAAAAGGGAACTGTTTTAAATAGTAACCTCTTGCTTCCTCCTTCCACGATGTACGTATTTTTAATTCTTTATTTTATGCTTTTTTGCATATTGTTATTGCTGTACATCTCTGAGCTTTATCGCTAAGAGCTCTTATACTGTTTTTTTTTAATTCATGTATTATATACTTCATATGAAAAACTGAGTATTATGTCTTATGCAAAATATGATAAATAATATGACCATATTACATAACTCAACTTAATACCTTCTTTCAAATGATCCGGATTACCACTGAAAGTCATTCTGAACCATCCTGGTTGAGCTGAAAAAAGTTCTTCTCCAGGAACAATGTATAAATGCACTTCATTTAGAAGGTACAGGAAAAAGTCTCTCTCTTGTTTAAAAGATTTTGAACCGCATACCTGCAAAACGTTACCATTAGAAATAACAACCGTCAAAAATCAAATGAATGTTAACCCAGTTACGCATAAACAGTAAAATATAATTTTATTAACAATATCAGAATAATTAAGAAATTACAATGAAATATCTCAATTATTATTGTGTAATTTTTCTTCTCCGATTGAAGAACTAATTTCACGCTTTGTGAAGTCAATTTCTCTGATATATATTTCGCAATGCTGTTTCTTAATTAACGATGAAGAATGATATTTCATGTTAAACTAGCAATATTCTATTTACATAACAGTGAATATTTCTTTTACCAAGTGAAAAAATATCAAAAATAATAAAACAATACAGAGCTAATAATACAGTAATCCCTTGCCGAAAGGCACACACACACAGGGATCGTGTTTTATTCTCGAGTGTCAAAGATGTAGAAACGCTTTCTTACTCGGCTTTTGGAAGGAAAAGAAAGAACGGGAAAATTTCAATTATAAACGTTGGCCGCTTTGCGATAGTCCTCTTTAGTGATTGGTTTGAAAATTCACTCCCTAAATAAGTCAAACATTGCTTACAACAGCGAAATTCGAGCTTTAAAGTTCTAATTCTGGATAATGCTCCAAAGCGCGGTGCTGAAGTCCTCATAACATTGCATTATATCGGACATGTTTACATCCCTGAAAATAATGCACTAGATGAAGGAAAGCCCGCCACATTGACGGCATTTTAGAAGGAATTCGACATAAAACATTGAATAGAATTGTAAGGTGTATTTTAATTTTATAACAGTTTTATTTTATTTTATTTTGAAACCCTTTCCTATCAATTCTTATTTCCACTTGCAACTCCGTACCAGAATGAGTTTTTAGAATCTCGTTGAATGCAAATGAGTTATGAGAAGTATTGCAGGAAGGTTCAACTTACTTCGACAGAGAATGCTAGGAGTCTTTAGTAGCGCGTATTTTGTTTTCTGGCTAAGTCACTCTTGAGGCTATTGCGATCGGCCGTATTATACGTGCCTATTGATATTCACTGGTTAGTTTAATTTTAAGTGGCAACTACGTTAGATAATTGTGTCTAGCTTCGGCTAAGTCTCGTTTAGTTAATTATAGTTTAGTTTCTTATTTCTTATAAAACTCAGAATAATAAAAACACTTCAGAGCTTTACTGGTTTAGCCCTGAAATTTTAAAGTTCCTCAAAATGTCATGAATAAGTGATATTTTCTTGATTTTAATCAAACAATGACTCTTTCATTTTGTACCTTGATTCCTTTTCTTCCAATATACATCCAAACTGAAATCAGATACATTAAAAGCTAGCAGAAATTTTCATGTATAATGGATGTGGAAGGCAATCTTCGCTACGGAATTTTCCGGCCGTAACGCTGAGAGGGTTAACTCAGAATAATACTCAGAATGAGTATTATTAATCAGAATGAGTATTATTCTGAGTTAAAGCCTCTGTAGAGGCTTCCTGGAAGCCCGAGAAGGGGTCGACTGATATTCTTATTTGAGTGAATAAAAGGGTATTTTAACCCTTCTCGAGTTAGTGTCTTTAGTTGTTTGAACTCAGCGATAAGTCCCTACATATTTTACACTAGGTTCCTTGACGTTTCATCTTAGACCAGGAGTTAGGAATCCTATAGAATGGTTCACTTCGAATAGGAACAAGTGAATTTATCAACAATGAAATTAGCTTTGGCCACAAGTTGTCAAAAATTTTAAAGAATTAATATCGATTGAAATTGAAGCCAAGAAAAGGGCAAAAGCAATAGGCGGCGAAGCATTTTCACATATGGTAGAAGGAGAAATGAAATAATAAATTGAGAATGACGATCGTGCAATGATAAATTAAGAACCAGCCGACGGTGAAAGCTGCGATAGTGAAGAAGTATTTAAAATACAAAAAAGAAGTTAAACAAATTTTTAAAATATGTGAACTGTCCGATTTTGCAATGCAGATTGATCCAACTGAAGAAAGAATAGGATAAAGATATATTAAAACCGAATTACGAAATTTAACGTGCGTTTTTCGTGTCTTGAAAGCGTAGCTTAAGATACATATATTAGATTTACATATAGCATTATTCTAACATATGTATTCTGATACGAAAATCGTACTTTTACTGGAATGATACACCTACTTTTTTCCATATTTCGATTCTAGGATTCAAATTATGCCAAAGTGCCAATTTTTGTAAAAATCGCACGAGTGGTTTTAGAAAAAATTAACTCTCAAAATTTTAGCTCCTGAATGTTAATTGAATTTTGTATATATTTATAAATATTTTTTTTTTTTTCATTAAACTTACTTGATTCTTTCTTTCACGATTCGAAATTTAGGTTCACTCCAAATAAAATTCGCAGCTATTTTCTGATTTGATTCTAAAATTTGTATTTTTCAGTAGTTTTTGTAATTTTTTTCGAAAAACTTTTGAATTATAACCTATAAAATATTTGCCATCAGCTTAATGTAGATATATTTCTAAGCATGCCTGCAAAAATTAGAGCTTTTTATTCAGAATTTCCTAAGATGTATGTGAACTTGCGTATTGGCATATTTGTTATACGTCATAATAACGCCAACGTGCTTTACGCACCTTGTTAAAATTACACTGGTGTGCAAAAATTAAGGACGAGACTTTTTTTTTTTCAATATAACGTTGTGCAAAAGCTTTCCAAATCAACAAAAATAATACCGTAAGATCACCAAGATATAAGAACATGGATAATGTAAGCAAAACTCCCCCCCCCCGAAAAAAAATTAAAATGGTAAAAAGGAACATTATTGAAAAGCAGCATGGAGCACAATGCAACAGAAGGCCGAAACATCCATGTGACAGGTGTCCAGCTAGCAGAGTGGTGGCTAGGCTTTTCAGCGTCCAGGGACAACTGAAGATTTCGCGCCCCCTACTGCTTGCCAAGGATGGAAAACATTTAATTCTAAAATGTCGTAATATCAGTTTGGCCCCCCTTGGATTCTGCGCCCAGGGACAGATGCCTCCCTCTAGCTACGCCCCTGCCAGCTAGAAACATCCAGCCTTTAGAAGGGGATATGATCTTTCCTTACTGCTGTGCAGGTTTCACATCATTTTTTGTTCATGCTGAATATGATGTTGTCAATGTGTTGTTGAGGCATTGCTGCCCATTCCTCTTGCAGCCCCAATCGCACCTTCGGAATCGTTACTGGCGATTAGTTATGTACTACCACGCGTCTTCCTAGAAGTTCAATACATGCTTGATGGGATTTAGATCCAAAAGCCTTGCCGGTCAATCCATTTGCTCAATATCCTCACTCTCCAACAGCTCTTCCACAGCAATTGTGCAATGAAATGGAGTGTTGTCGTCAATGATGAGGATCTGAGGACCCATAGCACCTCTGAAAAGACGCATATAAGGAAGGAAACTGAACTTCTTGGAAGATGTGAAGGTCGGTACAGCTACCAAGCATTATGTCTTCCCAAACGAAAACTCCGCGATCTCCCAAACCTGTCTCTTTTGATGATGTTGAAGGGAATATTGCGTATTCCCCGTTCTCTCCAGATGTGTATGCGTCTAGAATCGCAACTCAGACTAAATCTGCTCTCATCCGTAAAAGGTACTCGACCCCATTAATTATCTGTCCAATTCTGGTGTTTCCTGGCCCAACAGGAAACGCTTTCTCCGATGAGCAGGCGTTAATTGTATACATCGTACAGGTCGTTGTGCAAACAGGCAACCATTGTGCAGCCTCCTAGCCATGGCAAAACGCAATATCCGTCATCCAATCGCCTGTTTCATGTGTCTTGAGATTTCTCCCGCTGTTTAGTGACTGTTCCTTCTTGCCTACAGAGCAATTGGTCGTCCACTGCTGGGGTTGTTCGTGGACGACTATTTCTGAACCGTCAGACTCCTGTAGTATGAAATGCTTTTCAAAGTCGTGAAACAATGCTGTGAGCAAGCCAGAACTCCACAGCCACACTTATCACACTTCGATCTTCCTCACTCTTTACAATGATTCGACCTCGGGTAAAAGCATTCAGATGTCTTCTAACAGATTTATTGTTCGACATTTCACACTGATGCAGCAACTCGATGTCGTTTAAACTGATATATGCTGTGCAATAGCTTCCCCCAAATGCGAGCTTACAGTTCCAGCGATCTTTATACCCCTCCGACACTCCCCCAATCGTCTAGCTACATATATGCGCATGTGCTAATGTACCTGAGCCTATTCGGTCTCCTGATTAATCTTTCAGTCCGCTTTGCCTCTTCATTCCATTGATAAGTTAATTTATCAACTTCGTCCATAATTTTTGCACATCCGTGTATTTGAAAAAATGAAGGATGCACACTTTTTCACGCTCGTGCACAATGAAAAAGGGGAGAGGAAAATAGGTTACTCCAAATTAAGAATTTCGCCAAGCGAATTACAGTTTGTGCAAACTGAAAAAAGTGCGCCAATAGAGATTTTAAAATTTCTCGGTGAGTTTCTCACCAAATTTAATAACAAAATTTATACTTAGGCATAATTTGAGTCGTAGAATTGAAATATAGAAAAAAATCGGTATGTCATTTCTGAAACAAGTCTGATTTTGTGTCAAAATAACCTATATTAGAACAATGCTATATGTAAATCTAATGTATATACTAAGTTGGAATTTCGTGACGTGAGAAACGCAAAATAAATTTCGTCAATCGGCCTAGTAGAACGAGAGATAAGAACTGTCCCATATTTTGGACCTGCTTATTAGGCAGTACATACTTACTATACATACTTTTGAGCCATGCTTAACTTTTTTCCCCCTAAAATTTTAACCTCATGGAACACAATTTTACTGTACGCGCAAGACATAATCCCGCGTTCGGCAATTATTTGCTGTAATAAAGAAATGAAATTTTAAATTAACGTGTTTACTTACAGAGCGAAAGTCAACCCACAGAAAGAGGCCACCTTTTGAATCTCTTATATTAATTCCTAATTTCTTCAAATGTGTCGAGCATGAGGTGAATTTGGCTAGCAAGCGTCTTTTGTATTCAGCGATGTATGTTTTACACCATTCTGAAAGAAATGAAGCTTTATGTAACATATATCATAACTATAAGGGTAAAAGTTTATTAAAAAACAGAAAATAATTTATTGTTTGATATTAGTAATATTACTTTGAGACTGTAATGTTATAATAAACCCTAAAAATGTGTTTCTAAAAAGTAAAGTAAACGAATAAAATTAAATGCCGTTTGTATTGTTTTCTGAATACATATGGCTGCTTCTGTTGTGCATAAACTTTTATTATTTGCAGCTCTTCAATAATTTTTTTTCTGAAGATTTTTGGGTACTCTGTAATCCCATTTCATCTGATCTATTTGTATAGAATGTTTTTGGCCTTTATAAAAGCCACAACAGGATTAATTTTTCTGCCATTTTTGCAAATTTTCTTCCATCTAAAACGCAGATTTGGTGGGATATACAGAGGCTGTTCACACATTTTTTAGACGATGTATATTGTATTCACAAAACTAAATTACATAAAATTCTTGTGTTTTAAATGTTCTATTTGACATCCCTTATTCTGAACTATATTTCGACACCGCAATTTCCAGGATAATAATGCCTTTTGAAGTGGCAGAAGAGATATTCTATCCCATTCCTCTCGAACAGCTTTCCAGAGACCCGTTAGGGTTTTGGGACAACGTTTAGATAATGCAGTTTTTAAAAGTAAGAAAGCACAAACATCCATAGGTGACACATCGGGAGATTTAGTAGGGATATCAGTGAAGGGTATGGCCTTGATACCAGTTTTTTGTTCCATTTCTTTTAGGAAATTTACAGTGGATTTTGATGTGTGACTGCTAGCTTTGTCCTGATGGAGTCTCACAGATGGAGGGCACTGTGGGTAAAGCGATGGTGTTTCATTCAGAAAAATTGGCAATAATATATGTTCCTGATAGTATTTGGAGTTAATCTTAACATTTTTTTGCACTCTCTTTATTTTTAACTTGCCATTATAAGAAAAAGCAGCAACAATCATGAATCCCTTAGAAAAACTTTCTTTTGATTCTTTGAACCATGTACTTAAATTTTTTTCTCCCCTTTTATGATAATAAATGGCTCTTTTTTTGTTACAGTCATTTAAGTACACCCATGCTTCATCTATTGTGACAATAGTTTTTTTTTTTTTTTTTTTTTTTTTTTTTTTTTTTTTTTTGATACGCGTTTCTCATATAGAAATCTGCAGCGGTTCCTGCGTCGAGCGATATGCTTTGGAAGAAGACGATGCACGTTGCGTTTTTTCGCTTTCTTAAGATTTAAATCAACGTTTATCATTTTGTTTACAGTGGACATCGAGCATTTTAATGATTTTGCAACTGTCCTTTGACTAGGGGGATTTTCTTTTAACATTAAACAACGTACTTTGCAATAGTCGAAGATGTCCGTTTTTTCCTTGGATACTTGTTTGAAATTTTTGTCCCACTTGAGGCTCCAATTTGACGTTTTTTCCCTTTCTTGTTGATGATATTATCTATCGACGCTTTAGATATGACAAAACCATGACTCTCACATCGTTTTTGGATAACGGAGTATGCATACTTCTCTTCGGAAAAAGCGTAAATGTGGCCTTCGAACCACTGCTTTGTTAAAATCGCCATTTTGAATAAAAACAAAACTTTCAAGTCACAGACGATTATTTTGACTTTTAAAAACATAGTACAATTGCAATTACTTCTTTTGCAGCAAACGATTTTTTATTACCGCTTACCAAAATCGTCTAAAAAATGTGCGAACAGCCTCTGTATATGCAAAAATGACGAAAAAAACCAACTGCGTCGCCGTCGTGGTTGAAGTGGAGGTGATAGACGATAGCGTGACTCTGTGGCATAGTAGATAACTGGAACTCTTTTGAAGAATCACAATATCATTTGATAATCTGAATATCTTGTCGATTCTTAATCAAGATATCTTGATCGTATTGAATAACAAATCGTAGTTCATGACATAGCATATCGGGGCTGTCTGCACCTCAGAATTTTAAACTATGCAGTTACATTTTTTGAATAATGTTGAAATATAGCTTAGCGAAGAGACATTTTCCCCAGGCAATGCAAGCGGCGAAAGAAAGTATGCAAAAGGCAGCTAAGATATTTATATTCGGAAATTCTTTGCTTGAGTTCTAAATGATGATTGGATAAAAGCTCACAGTAGTGCGGAATACTGCCGGGAAAGAGTAATATCAGTGCAGAAGCGAAGGAGGTTGTCTTTTAATTCAAATTAGAAATTTAAAGGTGTAGTGCCAATTAAGTGTCTAGTGTCTTTATATTTTATAATTTACTGATTTATATATATGTAAGATTTAAAAAAAAATGGCAAATCATTCAAGATTACATATGCGATAGTAATTTGAATTAAGTAGTATTAACTGTAAATTTACTGCGACATACTATTCAGACAAAGGGAGGCAGATGAGAAGAGAGGCAGCATAGGTTTTAGAAGAGGGAGAAAGCGGTGATGCAAAATGGCGCGAATTCTTCATTTATAGGAGCGTTTACGTAACTTGCCCGAATTTTTCTGGAAAGTACTGGTCTAGGGGGAAGATCCGGAAATTGCGGAAAGTTAATTAGAGGTTCGCGTAGAGCAAAGCCATCGTATTTTTTTTATATTTTACACACACATATATATATATATATACGTAAAAAAATTAGAACATTAAAAATTATATTTATTTACATTAAATGTAATATTACATATTATGAACATGAATATATGAACATTAAAAATTTTATTATATAATTCAGAACATAAAAAAAGCATAAGAAAGCTAAGAAAACAGAAATAATCTTTCGACACCTCTATTTAATCAGATACTTAAAAAAACATAATTATTCATATAGGCAGAATTTGCTCTTTAACATTTAGAATTACACCTGCTGATAAATATATTCATTTGGTATGATATATATGCTGATAAATATATTCGTTTGTATACATTTGGTACTTACATACTATCGCAATCATCTTGGCGCAATTTAGCGATTTTTTACGGATGAAAGTGTAAAAGTTACTTTGCAAATTTGTAATTTTCGAGCCCTTTTTTTAGAAAGATCCCCAAACTATCGATATTTATAGTAAGTTTGGTAAACAATATCAACATAGGAAAAGAAAACATGCTTTAGCAATTTAAAATACAAATTTGAATTATTAAATAAAGATAATGTCATACATTAAAGAAAAATACAACATTCTTCTTCGAATATTCTGTTTTTTTTAATTATTATTATTATTATTATTTTATTTTATTTTTATTTATTTTTTATTTTTTATTTAATTTTATATTTTTATTTATTTATTTATTTATTTGTTTATTTTTTGTTGTTGTTTGTTTGTGTGTGTGTGTCTTGTTTTGTTATTCTTCTTTCGAAGTATACATCGATCTGTTTTCACTTAACACATCAGGGAATTGCGGAAACTGGGCTTCGCGCAATCTTGAACAGCAGCGGCTATCTAGAAAACGCATTTCGTCTTTGTTTCCTGTAGGAAAATTCTCCATTACTGCCGAATTTTTACCGTAGTTTCTTCCATTGCTGTCGAATTCCACAAGCGCATACTTTAAAAGTAATTTTAAGGCAAAAAATATCATAATTTATGTATAAAAACAGTTGGAACTTGGAATACAAGAAAATAGAACGCATACGAAAATGGCAGCGTTGCTTGACTGAAACGATTATGAGCATGGTTGCCAGAGTTTGCACTTTCATAAAATGTGTCTACTCTATTAAGAGGGTTGCGATAGTACGTAAGTACCGAAGATTTTTCATATATGAGCATTAAATCCAAAAATATTGTTGATAACGATTGAATGTAATCAGTATTAAATAAATGCTTTGGAATCTGAAAATAATGATATCTAGAATTTAAAAAATATATAAAAAAACCTTTTATTTACTTGTAACATACCTAAGTCTTCTAAAAATCTTGCTGCTATATCCATAATAGGGTAAGGAATATTTGGGAAAAAGGAAAGTTGAATTAGACAGTTTTGCAGTTCTTTGCATCGAGTATGGATTACACCTATCCGCAATCCAGCTAAACCAAAATCCTGTAAATATGCGTTGAATTACATATTGGTTATTAACTTTCCAACATTACGGTTTAATAAACAGTATAATAAAATAAGACCAATATTTCAGTATTATAAACTAAAAACAATAACATGGCATATGAAGAAGCTGAAATTTTTATTGTACTGATATTAAAAATTGAAATTAAGCAAACAAAACAGAAAAGAAACAGTTTTTGACAGACGATTTACAATTTCTTATTCAATTAATTCAGTTCTCACTTCGCGACAAGGCAAATATACATAAAAACTCAAAATATCTGTATTAAAAATTACGAAGTAAATTTTAAACACTTAAGAACATCCTCGAAAAAATTCCAGAAAGGATTAAGCATGATTTAATTCGCAATAATAAATGAAGGCGTTATCTTTGTTGTTGCGAAGCTTAGGCCTCTCTAGATTGGCAACAAATCTACTATTCTGCTGTTTCAAATGTAACAAATATCTCCGCCATGTTATTTAAAACTTAACCGCACTTAAACAGCTTTTAAATTGTTGATAATTGTACAAATATTGCTTCCAGATTTACGAAAGGCATAAAAACCTTAACCGGAAGATCAGAACAACAAAATTCAATCATTTTTAAAGCAAAAAATGTACAATTTACAAACATATAAGAATAAAGAAACTGAGATCACTGAGCCGAGTAACAGAGTGGATATATACATAAATATATTTATATACGTTTGGTGCGGCCGATTGCAACCCAAATACGAGGTGCACATCTACATGTTATAGCAGTCCTATATACAAAATTTCAACATTCTGAGGCTACTCGATTTTGAGTTATGCGAGATAAGTACGTACAGACGCCAGGAAAAATTCTCTTCAGAATTCATTTTAAAACAGTTTTATAATTTTTTTGGAGGAAAACTTTTATTCTGTCCTTACATATGCCTGAAACTTTTCGCGATTACAATACTTCCTTTTTACTTTGTACAAGGAAGTAAAAAGTATTTAAAATCAGACGTATTAATTAAAAACTTGGAAAAACAATAATTTTTGCCCACATTTTTCCAAATGGCAACAGTCTCGCAAGCTGGAGATGAAAATCTGCTTTATTTCGAAAGTTGTTGCCACTGCTTGTTATCAATTCGTAGAGTTTGTTAATGAAAAATTTCTAAGTTTTGCGATGAAATAAAAATAGCATTGCCAAATATTAAATACATTATTCCTCATTTCGACTATTCCAATCTTCATGTGATTATGCTCTTCGTACGAATTTAATCAGCCGAAATATTAATTAAAAATTCTGAAAGCGCTAATTTTCAAACTCATTTTTCCGAGTGGCAACAGTCTCGCACGATGGTATTAAGATACAAATGCTTTATTTCGAAAAGTATTGTAACTGCTCTCTTTCAAATCGTAGCGTTTGTTAATTAAAAATTTGTAAGTTTTACATAATCTATACATATAAAGAAGAATGGCTGTTTGTGTGTTTGTTTGTTCGCGCTATTGATTTCTGATCAATTATGATCCATTTTTTTTTACATTTAATCGACTAAAATTGAATATAGGTGAAATATTGTATGGAACTTGACCTTTCACGACCATTTGATTAGAAAGACGAAAATCATTAAAAACTGCGGGCCATTATTGCTGATATAATGATAGAGAATTAGCTTATTTTTCTATCAAATTTTTTATATGGCTTCCTATCGCATCAGCCTTAAAAATGTATGAGTATGAATCGTAATTTTTGCATCGTTACTAGAGAAGGATTACAGCAGTATAGTTAGTTCTCTCTGTTGTTACTCTCAATCTGACGTAACTGGCATCAGGTACTTCAGCTAGTAATAATAATAATAATAATAATAATAATAATAAAAGCATTTGATACACGCATTATCAAAATGCTTATATTTAGCATAACCACTAATAATTTAAAAATGCTGCTTGTTACCAACAGTTATTATTATTATTATTTACGTGTTCCGCCCTAAGGCACTACCCGGATGGGAGGGAATCCTTCGTGGAGAACTTTTTAACCCTTTCCGGCACGCTACCTTTTAAAGTTGAAGTTTTGATTTAAAAAAAAAAAAAAAAAAAAAAAAAAAAGAGGTTGGCAGTCTAATTAGGCCTAGAGGAGTACACAAGTAAAATTTTGTGAAGATAGCACTTATTGTTTAATTTTGTGGGTGTACCCCACACCAATTGAATAGAGCTTCGAAAAGAGTGCTGAAACGAGCATTGTTGTCAATGAACTGACCGATGAGATATGGAGAAACAAAGAATACAGACTCTCAGTTGTCCTAGATGATCGGTGAGCCCGTTCTGGGTCCACCTAGGGTTCGCCGTTTGATTTTAGGCAAGATTTCAAGGTAAAAATTTAAAACTACTATAGAATAAGGAAATTAGCATACAGCCAAAAAAATAACGTAGAAATTTCTTTTCAAACAATTCCTTTTATACCCTAAAAACAATCTGGAAGATTGCTTTAAAAAATAAGGGTCTTAAAAAACTAAACATGGCTAAAATATATGGACTGATTCAGAAGTCAAACAACAAAAATCAGCGTTATATTTACAAAATTTTCACAGGACTAGTTTCGATGGTTTTACCGAACCACCATCTTCAGCTGCAAAACCGCAAATGAACAAGATAGGAAATAATGATTAGATAAGATAAGAAGGCCTGGACAAGAATAAGCAAGTGGCGCCATCTGTTGGCGAAACCAGAACTAAAACATAATTTCTCTAAACGCCGAAGGCAAATTTGGATTGGAATTAGGATCGTTAACTAGAACAGAAAGATTTTTATGAATGTGAAATGCCTCTAGAAAATCCAGTTCTCCAATGGAAGATGTTTTTTGAATAATTTTGGCAGCAGAAAAATTGAAAGTGTGATTTTCGGACCAACAATGTTGAGCAACAGAAGACTTCTGTGTTTCCTTTTTTCTAACATATGCCTCATGTTCTTTGACGCGAAATTTTAAGGCTCTCTTAGTTTGGCCAATGTAAATTAAACCACACTGGCAAGGAATCCTATAAATACCCCAGGAATTCATATCCGGAATGGGGTCCTTGAGTATAGAAGTCGGAATTTTATTGATGGGAGAATAAACAACCCGAAAGTTAAATTTCTGCAAAATATGTGCAACTTTATAGCTAATTGATGGAAAGAAGGGAATGACAACAGAATTTTTATAATCTCCTAAAATAAGAGTGTGGCTTTTAGTGTGTTGAGATGAGAATTTTTTAACTGCTTGATTAATAATGTTGGGTGAAAAGCCCCTGTCAATTGTTGTTTGACTTCTGAATTAGTATTTGTTCGGCGTGTTATTGTGTCTTAATATATGGACTGGTTTGTGTTGACCTCGGACCGAACTACCAGTGTTCAGGGACTTGACTACTCGGCCGCTGGTCTACCATACGAACAATTATTATTATTATTATTATTATTATTAGTGTAGTGCTTCCTTCTTCTTCGGTGCACTTTTCCAAACTGAAAGGGTTAGTATTGAAAGTATAGAGAAGAAAGTGTGCCAAGGTATTATTTGATGGCAATAATACACTGCTTAAAAACAAAGAAAAATTTATACCTTACTTAAACCATAGAGAACGTGTGTTCTCATGGGATCAGGAATCTCAGGAAATTTTAAAACACTGTGATACTGTGGTCCATCGGGGAACACTGAAAGTGCATATAATTCATCCACTATCACATGTAGGTTGTGCCTGAAAATAACAGAAATAATAAGTTGATGTGCTAATCACTTTTCGGTTAACTTAATTTAGCAAAGTGTTAGATAGTCTTGTTGAAATTCAGTAACTAATACAGGGGTTGGACAAAAATACGGAAACACCTTTAGAAAAACATGTTTCTTTGCTTAATACGGTGTAGGAAACCCGTTGGCATCCAAAACAGCTTGCAGTCCTCTCGGAATAGATAAATACAGTTCCTGTATGTTTGCCAAGGGAGTATTTTACAATTCTTCCTGCAAAACGGTGGCAAGTTCAGATAACGATGTTGGCGGTGGATAACGAGAACGCACTTTCCGTTCCAATGTAGACCACAAAGGTTCGATAATATTCAGGTCTGCTGACTGTAGTGGCCAGGGGAGATGGGACAACTCATCCTCGTGCTCAGAAAACCAGTCCTGGACAATGTGAGCTGTGTGAACAGGGGCTTTGTCGTCTTGGAAGACACCATCGCTATCGGGGAACAAAGTTTGTACCATGGGATGAACTTGATCGGCCAAAATGTTCACATAAGTCTTGGCAGTCATGTGCCCTGACACAGTTATCATGGGGCTAGCAGAGAACCACGATATGGCTGCCCAAACCATAACAGAACCCCCGCCATGTTTCACTCTTGGCAACAAGCAGTCTGTATTATAGGCTTGAGATGGCGTTCTCCAGACGTAAACTCGGCCAGAAGTGGGAAACAATGTGAAAGAAGACTCTCATCAGACCATATTACTCGCTTCCACTGCTCTATAGTCCAGGCTTTATGACTTCAACACCACCTTTTCCTGTTACGGGCATTTGCATCACTGATGAGTGGCTTCTCAATTGCAGCACGGCCAGCAATTCCCTGTTTATGAAGCTCCCTTCTAATTGTTTTGGTACTCGCAGGGTTCGGTAACACAACATTCATTTCAGCAGGAACTTTTGCAGCTGTGGTCTTCTTATTTTTCGTCACAATTGCCCTTAATGATCGTCTGTCACGATCACTCAGGACACACTTTCGTCCGCGCTGTGATTTAGCAGATGATGTTTTCCCGCTTTTCAAATATGCGGAATAAATCTTCGATACAGTACCTCTTGAAACACTAAACACCTCGGCTACCTTGCTTACGGAAGCACCTACCATACGTGCTCCAACAATTTGCCCACGTTCGAAGTCTGTTAACTCTGACATGATGCAATGACAACCTCACATAACAGTACTCCGACAACAACTGAATTGTTTAGCACATTTACGAAGGTGGCGTCAGTAGGTGGCGATAGGTGGCGTCAGTAGTCAAAAACGCCAGCGCCACCTACATATTTCATTAAAATAAATCTTTCTTTTCAGACATGCATTTCACAAGGTGTTTCCATATTTTTGTTCATCCACTGTATGTTATGAAATTTTTCCACCAAATAAATTTGAGTAACTAAATTTTGTTCAGCGATTTTAAACATCATTAACATTAAATGAAGAAAATTATTTTAAATAAAATTATACATATATATAATATATTTTTATAAATAAAAGTATTATATCCAAAAATAAAAGTATTATATCCAAAGCAAGTAATCATTTTTTAAGCTTTAAAATAAAATATTACTTGATTAAAAAAAATTAAGCATTATTAAGCGAAAAAGAAAAATACACTTTTCAAATAAAAAGAATACATGGATCTATTAAAAACTGACATATTTGTTAACAGACATACTTCTTGGCAAACACTAAAATATCCATCACTAATTTAGGGCTATAAACATCGCCAAGAGGATTATTTGGGTTGATTAAAAATATTCCCCGAACCACTCGTTTCTGAAAAAGAGGAAAAAAATAATGCAGAATTTTAAAAACAGAACAAATAATGATAAATTCTTAAACAGACAAAACAAAATGAAGTCTAGAATACTGAAAAAAATATGTTTACGAACTATGCCTGTAAGATATTTAAATTCGGTATTTTTTCAATTATTGCATCGTGTTATGAAAATTTTAAGCAAAATGTGATTTTTTATCATTTTGTATAATTATTACGTTCATTTCAGAGAAGCATAAAAAATCATCTATGCATTCGCCGGTATTCGAATTCCAGATCTTTCGAACAATGAATATTACACTACGTAAGCCGAATATGCTCATGGACCTTATAAGAAATAGACTAACCCAAACGGGTTTTCTCCCTCGTCTGAGGCGTTGCCGGCTGTCACCTTGATCACATCCGGAGGAGTAGGGACGACTTGCAGAAATTTAACATTGGTTGCCTATTGCAGCGTGTATAATTGTCAAGAAAAAGCTGGTTGTAGCGCCTCATTTCACAAATTAGAATTTCTACATATTTTTATTTTTGAAATTGAGATTGATTTTTAAAAATTTAGCATATTTATCAAGCATAATTAACGTTCCAAATAATTATAAAGCTATTGCATGCTTTCAGGACTGGATATTTTTTTAGCTTTTCCTATGCTGTAAGGTAATTTGTAACTATTTCTTTTAGAAAGTTAAATTTTAAATCTGAGCTAATATAAAATTTCAAACAAGCAATTTTCCCTTGCAATTTTTATGCTTTTTATTGGTGTAAATAAGTAAAAAATACTAAAATATTTAAAAACCAATTTTTGAAAGTCGTGTTTAAAATTCTAAATTGTGCTGCTTTTATAAAATTATAGATGAGTATTATAGCACAATTTCTATAAAGGAATTTTATTTCAATTATATTTCATAATACATCATAGTGATAAACACTCTTGACTCCTTAAAAATGTTTATACATTTAATTCTAATATTAAAATTGTATTTAACCGTAATAATTAATTTTGCTTGTATTTTATAGTGATTATTTTTTAAATTTATTTTTAGTTCTGTATAAGATTTTTTTAAAATTTACTGTTAATTTAATTTATTAGCTCGAAGGGGCGGTAGCCTAGAAAGGCTGTTAGTTTCGAAGCGGCATTTTGCGCTGTTTTACTATAAATGTCCGTGTTTCCTTGCAAATTGTTGTTACCAAATATTATCGCCCTGTATTATATGTAAAGAAATTAAATAATGAAGAATCTGCATGAATACATGTATGTTTCTCGCACTGTGAACAAAAACGACAGTATCTGGAGCCATCAAATTTTGAATAATGTAATCCTCCACCCGAACATGGACATCTGGACGGCTGAATTTCGAATTTGTTTTAATATATTTCATATTTTGTAAAACTTTAACGAATTTTTGATTAACAAACTCAACGAGTTCAGAGCGAGCACTGTACAGAAAATAACAGTTTTATCTCCAGTGCGGAAATTCTAAAGATATGCTGTTTTCAAATGTATGTGGTTTACGGGCGAAGAACATGATATTCAATAAATATAGGTAACACACAAAAACTTTAAAAAAAGGTTCCTTTTGAGCGTAATATAAAATCTGAGAGCTTCTAGATTTTATTTTATCTCTTTTTTTCTCTTCATTACGCTCAGAAAATTTTATGCTCCGAATTTTATGAGTTATTAAAATAACTAATCCACTTTAATGTTAATTATTTAATGATCATATAATCAAATAAATATTATCGTTTTGTAATGTTATTATTGTTTGGAAAATCGCTGCCTGAAAATGTTCATTAAATTAAAAAAGAATTATCAGATCTTGTTTAATTTTACCTTATTTATTTCAAAGCATCGCGTACTATCAATCTTATTTAATTTTACTTTATTTTTACGCAAAATTAAGTTCATAAATTTTGTGCTTAGAGTTTTTACCGTTTTACCAAAGTAAAGATGTTTGTACAAGAATTACGCTTGAAAAAAATGGGCGAAATGCAGTAAGAAGTAGAATTGTGTAGTTAATTCTTACTTCCATGTACGGTACATATTAACAGCAAACCGAGTTATATGTAAGTACTTAAATTTTCTTTTTTGGGGGGGGGGAACTTATACTGTCCACTGTATGAGTCCCCCCCCAAAAGTGGCTGTTATACTGACTTCTTATTGTACTTTAGTCCTTTTAAGTTGTAACAAATAGGATATAATTAAAAAGCTCTTGATATACTTAAAAAATTACATTTTATTCTTAAATTCATTGAATGAAACATACCTTCGAAAGAGCATCAGCATACGCCTTTTCCACTTTATCGATAGTAAGTAAAGGTGTCAATTCTTCATTATCCTTTAAAAACATGCAAATATAAATATATTAAAATAATAAACTTATAGTAATGAATATAACAGCATAAATTCGCTATCTTAAGTAAAATAATGATACGATTATTAGGCTTAGATAGTTAAAAAAAAATAAGCAATATCTTAAAAAAAGAAAAAGGAAAAAAGAAATTTTGGGGAAAAGAAAATCTTTGAACTCAGTTTTTATTCTACATATTTTGTCACTAATATTTGACACTAATGATTCTAATTTGTAAAACAAAAATAAATTTGCTTTTCGACATTGACCATTCCTAAGAAATGGTGGCCATTTTATTGTGGAGGCTCCTAATAGGCGGCCACCGTTGCCTCATATGAAGGGACGAGCAGTTACAACCATGTCTTTTCCGAGATTCGAATTCGGGCCCTTCGGTATCGCAGTCGGCTTCCCTAACGACTATACCCTCAAGGTGGCGTAATTGAATAACTGTAATTGATCCTATACGTAACTGTAACCATATACGGCTCTCAAATAATTTCGAGAAAAAGAAGGTTCTAAAGATTTCTAGGCGGACTAGGTATAACTATGCAAGCCCGGAGAAAGCACAGTTCTCAATTTTTTAGTTCAGCGTTAAGTATCGAGCAGTAAGAGATCTTCCCTGTGAGCTTCGCCCTTTTAGATGCCCTTTGCATTGCTCTGTGTTTACCGTTTTTAGTAGTTTGAAGTGTAACTACTGACGATGGCCCATTTTTAAATTTTGCTTACATTTCCTGTCCCAGAAGAAAAGAAAGAAAAATTTAAGATAAATTAATATTTAAAGTTTAATTTGAGCGATGCATTGCATACAATGACTATAAATATATTTCTGCAACTTAAAATATAAACAATTTAAAATAAAATAAAAATTTAGCAAATGAATAAAAATAATTTGCCCTCCACTTCATGTCAAGTCCGTTACCTTGAGATTATTTTACCCCCAAAATCATCAAATCAAAGTTTTGCAGTTTGTAAATCTACCTAAAGGTAGGCAGTACATATTCAAAATAATCAAACTAAGCTTGACTACTTTATCTATGTCACTGAATATGTACTGCCCTTTTTAGACAGATTTACAAAGTAATTTTGAGTAAAATAATCTCTAGGTAACGGACTTGACATGAAGTGGAAGGCAAATTATTTTTCTATTGATTTGTACTGATTACAGAAATTTTCTATTTAAAGAAAAAAAAATCTATAATTATCTGCTATCATGAATTAACACACTAATAGTTCATATTTAAAATAATTAAATTTCTTTATATAATAAAATAAATTAGGTTACAAAACAAAGGGGTTGAATAACATGAAACTTGAATAGGACAGGCATTTTTGCCTACGGTCACACATTTTAAGATTTATATCTAAAAAGTTTCAATTGCTTTTTTATATTTTGAATTGTAGAAGTATATTTATAGTCATTTTATGCGATGCATTCCTCAAATTAAACTTTAAACATAATTTATCTTGATTTTTTTTTCTTTTCTTCCGGGACATCATGTGTAAGCAAACTCTGAAAATGGGCCCGATACTCTGTGATACTGAAAAGGAGCTGTACGAGTAATTTTTGTGGAAAGTTCTCCAGAACTGTGAAGTGTTTCATTGGTAAAATAAATTCTGTCTGCATTCTATCTATTACGAATCCGTGCGCACGCAACAATAATTTTGTCCCAAGTTCATGGTATGGAAACAAAACATCTTGGCTGTAATGTTTTCATGATTTTTCACAGACTCAATATAAATATTCTTTTTAAAAATTCCTCTAGAAAAGCCTCTGTTTTAAGAAAATAGCTCTCACGTTCTTTGCTTTCATTAAGCATTTTTTAAATGATGCCCAAATTTAAAACGAATTGAATAAAAGTGGGACAAATATTTAAAAATTAAGGCAATGCTTTTTTTAGATTGTCAATGCGATGGATTAAAGCTATGAAGTTCAAATATGCTATTCCATGATTGCATTAAAATACAACACGAAACATAGAAATTAAAAATACCTTATGCATATTGTTCAAAATATTTAACAGTTAATTTATCATGTGCTGATCAAAAATTCGTTATGCTTTAATTAAAACTGTCAATAAGTATTTTGCATTTTATCGTAAAACAAACCGTTTTTATAATGCCCTTTAGTAAAGAATTCCGTAAATGTATATAGACATAATTACACTTTTTTTTTTGCATATAAGTATAAAGGATAACTGTTTTTATCACCGATTTATATGCTAATTATATGCATAGCTGATATTATAGTTTGGTTTGGTTTATTTTGATTATATAGCAAAGGACACGAGGGCTATCTGCCTAAGAGAAGGGATGCCTTCATGGAGAACTTTTTAACAATAACTGCTTCGTATACACGTTACTGCCAATATTCAGCTAATTTAGCCGCTAGTGGGCTAGCAGATATCATAAAAAAAGCATACAAGTATTTTCTGCCCGTCTACCATGCAAAGCAAAAAATAGTATAATTTCTTTTTGAAGTAACAGAAATGTTCTAAAAAAAATAGAAATATCCAGATGACTTCTTAAAGAATATGATTATTTAAAATAAAACATAAAATGTACAGTTACAAAGTTATTCATACATACTTTCGATATGATTGGAATTGGCCATAAATCCACCTCTGATCTTTGTTTAAGATCAGTGTAAATCCGACTGTATATTGGAGTAGGAGCTAGAATCACATCTATTATATCAAATAAATAAATAAATAAATAAATAAATAAGGTTATTAAAACTACCACATGTATTACTTATTTGATATGTTAAGTATTGTTAAAATTGCATTAAAACATCTTTATTTCTCTTTCATTTTTATTTTGTCATATGAGACATTCTAATCATTTCTTCGTTTCTTGGTAGACGAACGAGTGTGTTTCAAAATTTGGCAAAAACTCTTCACCAGAACGCTCTGGAAATTTCTGCTGTGGAAGTAAATAGAATGTACGGGGAAGTGCAGAACTGCATTGAGGTCAAACTCTTCTTTTAAGTGTACAAGCTCTGGTAAGTCGTATCTTTCTTCTCGATTATTTACTAAATGAAAATTTTCATTTGCACTTTGGCAGCTGAGGTTGATGGCTCGGTAAAACCATCGAAACCACTACTGTGAAAATTTGCAAATATAAAGCTGATTTTTATTGTTTGACTTCTAAATTAATATTTGTTCGGCGTGTTATTTTAACCTAAATTATGCATGAGCCTGCAGAAATTTTAGGACTGTGGTGCATCATGCATCCCGGTTCCAGCAAATGTGTACAACTTGCTGTGTAAATAAAACGCCAGGCATAATATACAAGGCGCGGCAGTGAATTAGGTGATTAACATTTAGTGTTTAAACTGAAAAAAATAAAATATAAATGCCTTTTTTACTTCCTTGTACGAAGTAAAAAGGAAGTATTGTAATCGCGAAAAGTTTCAGGCAACATATTTCAACGAAAATGTCCATTTTGACCGCTATCGAATGCAATTTAACGATGTTTTTGCGTGATATCTGTAAGTAAGGACAGAATAAAACACTCTTTTCCTCCAAAAAAATTATAAAACTGCTTTAAAATTAATTCTGAAGAGAATTTTTCGTGGCGTCTGTTCGAACATATGTACGTACGTGCGTACGTACGTATTTGGCATAACTCAAAAACGAGTAGCTTCAGAACGTTGAAATTTTGTATATAGGACTGCTATAACATGTAGATGTGCACCTCGTATTTTGGTTGCAATCGGCCGCACCAAACGTATATAAATATATTTATATATATATTCACTCTGTTATCCGGCTCAGTGATCTCAGTTTCTTTACTCTTATATGTTTGTAAATTGTACATTTTTTGCTTTAAAAATAATTGAGTTATGTCGTTTTTATCTTCCGGTTAAGGTTTTTATACCTTTCGTAATTCTGGAAGCAATATTTGTACAATTATCAATAATTCAAAAGCTGTTTAAGTGCGGTTAAGTTTTAAATAATATGGCGGACATATTTGCTTACATTTGAAACAGCAGAATTGTAGATTTGTTGCCAATCTAAAGAGACTAAGCTTAGCAGCACAAAAATAATGCCTTCATTTATTATTGCGAATTAAATCATGCTTAATCCTTTCTGGAATTTTTTCGAGGAAATAATTGTTTAAGATTTACTTCTTAATTTTTAATGCAGATATTTTGAGTTTTTATGTATTTTTGCCTTGTCGCGATATGAGAACTGAATTAATTGAATGAGAAATACTAAATCGTCTGTGAAAAACTGTTTCTTTTCTGTTTTGTTTGCTTAATTTCTTTCATACATCATTTTAGCTTTATTATAGTATTTGAATAGAACATGTGGCAACGATAATTCTTCAAATGATATAAATTTTGTGCATTCAGAGTGTCGTTATAGTAAACAAATATAGTTAATTTTAAAGAGTGCATTTATTCTATTGTGGTTCATGCGCTGTTGACGAAGTAGATTTAATTTAATCCAATCAATTTAAATGAAATTCAAGAAAAAAATGCGTATAATTTAATATTCCGTACAAGGAAGTCATGTGGTGTACACATCAGATTTTTTTTTTCAAAAGATAATGTGTTTTAGATGCCCACCATCCCACCGTATGCACTCGGAATGTCTTCTACTAATATCTCTCATTACTTGTTGCGGCATCTCCGCAAGAATTCTACCAGTAACGGAAATTTTCCT
Organism: Stegodyphus dumicola; assembly: GCF_044657685.1. Taxonomy (NCBI): domain Eukaryota; kingdom Metazoa; phylum Arthropoda; class Arachnida; order Araneae; family Eresidae; genus Stegodyphus; species Stegodyphus dumicola. The sequence goes on from NC_140771.1 coordinate 244,594,076, forward strand.
TGTTAACATGTCCTGCCAAATGGAAATAGGATGCGTCACTCATCGATAAATTAGTAACAGGATTTTGGTTTCCATTCATAAACTGCAGAAGTGTCTGGCAAAACTAAAGTTTGTTACCATAGTCCTGTTCCCGTGGTACTTGAACAATTTGAATGTTGTAGGCGTGGAAATGAAGATCCATATGTAAGATCCGTAGAACGCTGCGGTCTGAAAACTCAAGTGCCAGAGAATGACTTCCAATGCGGCGTGGACTCCGTTTAATAGCCTCTGTCACTGCCGCTATGTTCTCAAGTGATGGCACTGGTTTTCACTACCACCTCTCGTATTTATTGTCGAACCAATGGCCTCAAAGTTTTGTACCCAGTCCTTGATGGCATGGGCTGATGGAAAAACATTATTACGATAAATATCTTTACGATTAAGCGTCTTTACAAAATGCCAAGCACATTGCACTCCTGTCCACTGCTCCATTGTTACTAAAAAAAGAAAACTTTAATGGTTGTACTAGTTTTCAATCAGAGAACTCAAATTCTGCTGAACACTCTCCAAATGAATATGCAGACTGTAAACTAAAGTGAAATTGACTTATCCTGCTCATCCTTTGTTACTCCCGTGAGTTAGGTCAAATTTTTCTAATCATTTTGATGGGTAACATGCCCACATTCACCAATATTTCTTTCTATTTTTGTATATACTACATGTTTTGCTTCTTGGAAATTTTATGTTGTCACCGATGAAACATGAGTCAAGCTGTAAATCAGTTCTTTGCAACTTAGAACTCACTACTGCTAAAATTGTTTTTGCATTTTGCACTCTGGAATAACGGAAATCATCAATATGTACATTATTTTATGCTTTTAATCGTATTTCTGCTCGAATTTTCTCAATTCAGGGCTTTCCAGGACCTTCCTACAATTTACCTTGCTTCTTGAAGCCCACGTGACAATTGTTCACACTCTTCACTCACCACTTCCAATCCCAGCCCGCTCAGAGCTCACACGAGAGATCTACACTATGATGCGCCCTCAACCACCCACCGGAAAAAGTCGTGCATACTGCATGGTATTCGCGGCATATTAGTGGAACTAGGAATTAGGTAGAATCATTCTCTCCACTCCAGCCGAAACAAAACAAACGCTGTTGCCAAATCGCCCGATTTACTGCCGCCCCCTGTATAATGTGAACAAACGTAAATAAAGTAAAAATTACATATACACATACATTAATCCTTTGCGCTCGAGGCCTTTTTTGTTCGCACGAACCAGCAACTTGAGACAATTTTACGCATACTTGGTGAATTTCTTACAAATAACTTAAAAATGATTTCACTGAAATCTAACTGTTCTTTTATGTCTGAAGATACTTTGCGGTCCTGCAGCTCTTTCGCCGAATAGAAACGGTATTCTTTGGAGTATTTCTATTCACGGTATGCGTTTTGAATTTTCTGATTCTTCTGCGGAATCATCGACTTTTTTCACGTTCACTATCTATTACCCTTAATTTTTCTCCTTCTTATGCCTCTTATTTCATCGCTATTTTCACCACTGCCTTGCACCTCTCTATTGTCTAGTAATATGTGCATAGGCGTAATTTCATTCTTCATCAGCGACAAATTGAACTCATCTTCACTCGAACTGATTCGTTCATCGTATTCCATGCTTACTGGGCTCCGTAACTTTTAAAATAATATTCTTGTTGCCACGACTGTCGAGTTCGAACTAACATCGAAGACGCATATATATAACAATAAATCTAAGAAATCTATTGAAGATTAAAGACTGGCAGTTGTTTTAAACGCATATATTGTTGAATACGCTCGTAAAGCGATATTACCCAAACGAAACCTAAGCCTAACCTAAAACCATCGTTACCGCTCGAATTATTGCCTCAAACTGAGTGGTCATCGAGAGTAACTACTCGAGTTATTGCATGAAAACAAGTGATAAGCGAGAGTCATTTATCAAGTGCAAAGGGTTAAATTTATTTTATAAATCGATAAACGCAAAAAGTGATATGAATAATAAACAAATATAGCTCCTCTTCATCTCTCAGTTCTCAGAATCAATAGCAGTGTTGGCAATTTAGAGACTTTTGAGGTTTCATAATGTAGCGCTCAAAATTCTACCGGCATATGTGCTTATATCACACGCTGAAAACCGCTGCCTTCGAGGCCCGCAGTGCTGCTCATCTCCTGTACGCTATTTATTAGCTTGAGGAACAAGCTACAAGAGTGCAACATCACTGACAGCTGGCGTGCACAAAATTCTCTATACCAGCATCTGGTTGGATTCTGTTATCACAAAGGATGAAGAACAGGGCTTCTGCATTAACAGGAAGCCTATGAGTACGTGGAGGAGGAAGAGCAAACTGCCTAAGTTTCAACAAAAGCAAGACCTTACCTGCTTAAAGTGGTACGGTTTGGTGGCCTTTGTAAGACATGATTCTTTAAAAGTTGCTTCCGCTAGGAGCTAACATTATCCTCAGACTGCACTATTAATAACTATATTATCTCGCTGATAAACTTAATGAGATGCCCCTATCGCATGACGACATTCAATTCTTGCAAAAAATGAGATGCCCCTATCGCATGAAGACATTCAATTCTTGCAAAACCTCAAATCATTTGAGTTATCTCCTAAAATTTACTAAAGCTATGATAAGAATTTTGTTTTTCACCTGGTCGAGGTCTTGTATTAACAGACTACCACGGGGGTTCTCAATCTTTTTTACCCCATGCGCCCCTTCACCATTGCTAGACGATCATTCCCCCTCCCCACTCCTTTCCGAAATTTCAAAAATACATGTACGTTTATTTAAAATTAGATTATTTTCTAATGTGTTTTATGAATTAAACAAGGAAAAGTATAGAAAATATTGATAAATACCAAAAGTTTCTATATTGATAAATATTTATATTCATATATATATTCATAAAAGTAGTTTTTATATTCGTAAACTAAAACTACATCCTTATGATGTAAATAAAAGGTTCGCCGTATTTCCCCAGAAACTATGAAATTCCTCTTAGGGGCGAATTTTCCCCTGGTTGAAAACCCTTTGACTACTATAGTCAAAAGTCGTTAATCCGGACTCGTCGGGACTTCGGCGATTCCGGATAATCGATTTTTCCGGATTATACATCATCATTTTAAATCTGGTAAGATGGCATGCAGAAATTATAAAATTAAAAATATGAAACCGTAATTTATGAAATAAAGAACAATTACGATCTAAAGGGTATCAAAATTTACAAAAAAAAAAAAAAAAAAAAAAAAAAAAAAAAAAAAAAAAAAAAAGCAGCTTAATATTTATTTGTTTACTTTACTTTCTTCGCTATCGGAAGCGAATTATAATGACGAGGAATTTGATTTAAATCATTTCAAAAACGGAGTACATCGAGATGAAATACTACATTTAGTAAGGAATTATAAGCCAAATAAAATAAAAACATCTGCCCTGAAGATAAGGATAGTGCTGACAGATCAACTTCCAATTCATTGCGCGCCGCGGCGTTCCCCCCGCCGCAGAGCAGCGTGAAATTGATAAAGAGATTTCGGAATGTTTAGATAAACAAAGGATATGCCTTTATCCATTTTTTGCAGCAATTCCACATTTTGTTTAATGGACTTCGAAACATACTTTCGCTTTGTAGATCCTTTACATATTAGTAAATATATATCGGAAATTCTATTTGACATAATCGAAAGTTCAAGCTTACTTTTATAAAATTGCTCTAACAATCTGCAAAAAATAATAAGCCGGATCCAATTCGAAGATTAAGGAACAACGCAATCTGCAACATTAACTGAATTAGATAATTTTAGCTTAGCTTATACCGTCCGTTATACATTAAACGCGTATGCGTAAACGTATTTTGGGCATGCGCACACGCATATTCGCAGCCGTAAAGGTCTTACGCGCATGCGTCAACGAGACGCATGCGCAGAAAGTTTGTAGCTTTGAGATCCGGATTATGGGTGTCCGAATTAACGACTTTTGACTGTATATTTTTTGGTCGCTGAATTATGCCCTTAAAGAACAGGCTTTTGTCAGCGAAACCAGTAAAAATTAGCAAATGGCAGATTTTCATGCTTCTAAGCTAGCTTAGTTTGATAGGACTAAATTCCTTGTCATCGAATAAAGTTTCTTTTTAAATTAAAACTTAATCAAATCGGGCTAAACAGTGAGAAAATTTTTTTAAGAATAGTATTTTCTTTTCTTACTCTGTAAATTCAGTAAATTATATTTACATTAGAAAATTATAAGGAAAGCAACTGGAATATTAAACATTACCTCCTGGATCAGCAATACAGTGGCTCAGAAGATCAATACAGCTAGTAACACCAGCCGTGCAGAAAAGCTGAAAATAATTGTATAAGTTGAAAATAATTGATCAAACTGTCAATTTAAGATTTTACTTATTTATAAAAATTGTTTCCATTTAGCTAATTAGCTATTTTCATTTTCTTTTTAATTTTGAAATTTAATTTTGGATATTTAGGTTGCCTTTGGCTTTTTACTTTGATTTTCACTATTGTATTCACGCACCTGCTAAAAAATAAGCAACAAAGGCGGAATAAAACAAAAAGCATGTAATGGATATGCGTGAAACTGATCTAAGAGGTTGGTGTGGCATTACTAGACTACACAGCAAACAATAAGAGGAAGACATACAAAAGCGCATGTATTTTGACCATCTGATCGCGAAACACCAAATGGGTCGAAAGAATGTGCAATGGAAACATCCCTGCAATAACGAGTATGATATCCTTTAGCTGAAATGCATGCTTGACCAATAGTGAGGCAAGACGGCAATAGTGTCATTGATTTGTGGCAGTAGCGTCCATTCCTGTAGTAATGCATGTCGGAACTCGTGGAGGTTGCCTGATGGCACCCACTACCTGATATCCGTCGTCCCAACATGTCCTACACATGCTCTATGAAATTCAGGTCCGTTGATCGAGCAGGCCACGTCAGATGTGGAATGGTTTCACTCTCTAGATAACTCCGCACCACTCGAACTCTATGCGGGAAGTTATCTTTCATAAATATCGCGTCGGTTTCCATTGCAGCGATAAAGAAGATTCAGAAGGAAATGCAGAATTTCGTCGCTAGATGGGGCGGTTGAGACGGAACTACCAGGAATCACGTAGAGGTCGATGCGGCCGTTCGTGACTATTCCAGCACATAAAAATAAGCCTCCTTCTCCTCTGTAATGGTCTCTTTCGACGATGTTTGGCGCCCGATAGCATGTTCCTGACTCTCGCCATATCATTGCCCCTCGGAAATCGTTTTGGGTGTTAAAAATCGAGACTCATCCGCATAGAATACGTGGCCTTCTGCTCTGGTTTCTAACTGCGATGTTCACGGGACCAATTCACCCGCGTTGTAACATTCGATGGGGACAAAGAAACACAAACCACAGGTCGTCGGGCGTGCAGTTCACTACCCTCGCGACACACTTTGCCCGGATACGGGCCGGCAGAGAGATGCGACGCCGGTTGTCGTGCTGTTAGTAATCTACGTGTCTTGCACATAGCAACTGGAAGCGACAGTGGTAATTGCCGTCTGGCCATTGTGGTAATCCTCCTGCGTGGTAATTGCTGTCTGGCCATTGTGGTAATCCTCCTGCGTGGTAATTGCTGTCTGGCCATTGTGGTAATCCTCCTGCGTGGTAATTGCCGTCTGGCCATTGTGGTAATCCTACTGCGTGGAATTGCCGTCTGGCCATTGTGGTAATCCTCCTGCGTGGAAATTGCCGTCTGGCCATTCTGGTAATCCTCCAGCGTGGTAATTGCCGTCTGGCCATTGTGGTAATCCTCCTGCGTGGTAATTGCCGTCTGGCCATTGTGGTAATCCTCCTGCGTGGTAATTGCCGTCTGGCCATTGTGGTAATCCTCCTGCGTCCAGACCCACGTCTTCCTACAGGGATATTGATTCCTTTGGTAACGATTCCACAACCTGTTGTTGACACTACGATGCACATTCAGCTCTCTCGCAACAGCGGATTGTCTTGCACCAGCTTGCGACTTCCCAACAGCCCCTCCAACGCATATCATCGTGCAAATGGTGACTTCGTCTCATGCTTCCGCTTTGGCTATCTCGGATTCTATCGTTACTTGCTAACTCAAAATGCATAAGTCCGGCTGTTGTGTCGTAACGGCGGGATCCCGTTTTATGCTAACTTTGGTTGCCTATTTGCATTCTGAGATGCAACCTTTACCTCATGTGTTAATTGTATGTTTTAATTCCCCTTTCGTACCTTTTCTTTTAGTGTTTGCTTCTTATTTTTTTAGCACGGGTGTCCTTAGGTGGTACTCAGCGTCTTTTCTTGGGGAAAAAAATTTTCAAAGTATTACATTGTCCTATTTTAAATATAATTATTGGTTATTTTTAGTTGTTTTTAAATCTAAAATTCAAAATCTAAATTGAAAAGTTTTATAGAAATATAGGTTGCCTTTTAGCATTTAGCTTTTGCTTCTTACTCTGTTTTCTCCTTCGTATAATTTTGTTCTTTCTTGGCGTCTTTTCTAAAAAAAACTTTTTGGGTTTCTGTTTAATATAGTTCTTGAATTTTACATATTTGCGCATTTTGCCTTTGCTGAAATTTTAGTTTTTCTATTTTCTTTCTCTTAGTAACTTATGAAAATCTAATTTTTCGGTATTCCTAATTACTACTTTTAATTTTTAGAATTTTATAAATTTTACCCTTCTTCCAAAATTTAGGTTTAATATCTTCCTCCATTTTCTCTCTTTGTATTTAAACTTTTAAAAAATTGAATTTAAAAATATTAGTAATAGCTAGAAAAATACAGCTTCATGTGCCATAAGTAAAATATTCATTTGTGTCAAAACATATATGTGTCATAAGTAAATGTAAAGTAATATATTTTTATTAATAAAAAACAAATTCAAACCTGTGTTTACTCATAACTACTGTTTGAAATAAAGCTAGAGAATTATTTTATGAATATCGTATTTCCTCGCGTACTTTTCTACCATTTGTAACTAATTTCATCGTCTGAAAATCGAGAGGGGAAAGTTATGCCAGTAATTTAATTGCCAAAGAACACGGTCACAGTTAGAACATAGCAAATGAAAAGAAGCCAAGGATCTCGTATTAACACGTTACACATGGGGAAACCACGAAAGAACAGCCATCCCGTCCGCGGGATTCGAACCTCGGAACGAAAGTGTCCAGGAACATTATCGCTCGGCCGCTGTTGGGCCAATATTTCTATTAAGAGAAAAATTTTTAGATTATAAAAATACTTACATCAGTTGGCTGTACTGGCTTGTGAGTTTCCAAGAATATTGTCATTATATTAGCCAGCGCCTTCCTCAGTCTACGAAAAGGAGGGAAAAAATATAAAAAATTCATGATACTTAAAATAAGAAACAAGTAATAATACACAGAATCCAAAAAGTCTGTATTCGATCTTTATTTTCGCAACTGTTAGTCGTAAACATATTCTTCCAGTAAAAAAAAAAAAAAAAAAATTTTTTTTGGAAAGACGTAAATATTCATGTTTGGCACTTAAAATTATAAAATCACTTCTAAAAATTACGAAGTCTAACTTTTTATACAGTCCTCTATTATGCATAGCTATATTTAGTGAAAGTTTATACTCAGCCAAAAGTTTACGGAGATACTTAATTTTAAAATTTGAGATCATGTTCCACTGATTGGGGACAAACTGGAAAGCAAAATGGTTGTATTCGTACATAACTTAAAAATGAAATATCACTTTAGGGAAAGGTTTTTCTTGTTGATAGATTAAGTAAGTAGCACTTCTAGACTGTCATGAAAAGTATTGATAAATATAATTTTTTTCAAAAAAGGAGATTTTATTCACAGAATCTTAGAGCATTCATGTTCTAGAAAATAATGGCAGATTTCAATATCGGCACGTATGTATCTCTTAACATTATTTGCATAATTTAAACATAAAATATTTGAAGTTGAAGGAATTTTTTATATGATTTTGTGAGTATGATTCTAGTGGAATAAAAATGAGATTACTAATAACGCATTATAAGGTATTTTTTTCCCTTCTTTCCGCATGCCTTCGAGGTGTGATTGGAAAGCACACTCGAAGCGTATTTGGGAGATCTGGAGTTCGAATCCTGGCGAGGGCATTGCTCATTTTTCACATCTCCAGTAACAAAAACTCTAATAATTCTATACGATTTTTAACATTTGAAAATTTATAAATTACTGATGTGAAAACTCTTGTAAACAAGTTAATGACTTATTACAATAAGCAAGCTGTACAAGTTAATCTTTTTTTTTTTTTTTTTTTTTTAATTCCAGGTACCATATTTCAACGAAAATGTTCATTTTGACCGCTATCGAATGCAATTTAACGATGTTTTGGTGTAATATCTGTACATATGGACAGAATAAAGGACTTCCCCCTCCAAAAAAAAAAATATTATAAAACTGATTTAAAATGGATCCAGAAGAGATTTTTTCGTGGCATCTGTACGTATGTAAGTACCTCGCATAACTCAAAACCGAGTAGTCTCAGAACGCTGATATTTTGTATATAGGACTGCTATGACATGTAGTTATGCACCTCCTATTTTGATTCCAATCAAAAATAGGAGGGGATACTTTTGGAGATACCAAAAGTATATATATATATGTGATGTACCAGCTTTAGTCGTAGCTTAAATTATCAGACGATAAGTTTAAAAAAACAGGATCCATTTATTTTTATTCAGGAGAAATAGCAGTTACAAAATCAGATATCCGGAGTAAATAAAAAGAATTACTAATAACTTTTTGTATGAAGTTTACTGCATCCTGACATTTAAGAAAAAGCCCCCGATATTCCTTTGCGAGTCCTTTTATAGCCTCTGGAAAGGCGGAGCTTCCACGAAATGATGTCAGCCTCGTCAGCCAATCCAGTTCGCTTTGAATATTTCCAGAACATTTTATAACTGTACGTGTAGAAAAAGCGGTAAAAACAACTTGTCTACGGGGCTGTGAATTTAATTCCACGTACTTTCAAATAAGAGACCGTCGCCATTAAAAATGAAAAGAACATACAGTTAGAATTTTAAGTGTAATTTTGACTATGGAATTTTATTATTACATATATATATATATATAGAGAGAGAGAGAGAGAGAGACTCAAAGAATCTAAAATTAAAAGTAAATTGGAGTCAAAGCAAAGTTATTCTTAACATTAATAATATATGTTATGCACAGTATATGTATGTTACTCAGCTCTGTTATCCACTCTGTTACTCGGCTGACTGAGCTCAGTTTTTTTTAATTCTTATATGTTGGTAAATTGTGCATTTTTTGCTTTAAAAATGATAGAATTATGTTGTTCTTATCTTCCGGTTAAGGTTTTTATGCCTTTAGTTAATCTGCATGCAATAGTTGTAGCATTGTCAACAATTTTAAAGTTGTTTAAGTGCGGCTAAGTCTAATTTTTTTACCGTAGCAGCATGACTGGATTTATATTTGACGAGATACTAATTTTAGATATAGGGCCCTTTATGAGAAATTTAAGTTAGTCTTTTTGATATTTGATATGGTATAATTTTTGGGGGTGGCTCCAAGAAACTGGAGAGAGTGGGACAAGAAGTAAACTTTTAATTTTGTGCACCGAAATATCTGCCTTCTTGCCGCTGGCCGAATTGCTTGTTTATGCGTAGAAATTCTAATTTTAATTGCAAAAATCTTATTTTTAATTCTTTTAACTGTATTAGATGTTTTATATTTTTCTATATTTTTCAATTTTTAATAAAGATATTTTGAGGTTTTATATATTTTTGCCTTGTCGTGAAGTGAGAATTGAATTAATTGAATGAAAAATCTATCTCTAATGAAATTCGAGGAAATAAGTTTAAATGAAATGCAGGGAAAAATGCGTATAATTGAATGTTTCTTACAAGGAAGTCATGTGGTGTACTCATCAGATTTTTTAATTTGTCAAGTTTACTTTTGATTACACTTTTTTCCTGCAATTTCAAATTTTTTTGGATCCCATATCACGTTCAGTTACGTTTGAAGCTAATTACAGCTTTTTCATATATTTGGTTTAACTCTGATTTTTTTTTTTCCCCTGCAGTTAATAAAATTCTAGGTCTCATAACACCAGTTATGTTTTGAGGCAAGTTGCATTATTTTTATATATTTGACTTACTGTTGGTTAATTTTTTTTTTCATTTTAAAAATCTTTGGATCCCGTAACACCAGTTATGTTTGAGGCTAATTACAGATTTTTGATTTATTATGTTTATGTGGCTTACTTTTGATTATTTTTTTTTTTTCTGCAGGTTAATTTTTTTTCATTTTAAAAATCTTTGGATCCCGTAACACCAGTTATGTTTGAGGCTAATTACAGATTTTTGATTTATTATGTTTATGTGGCTTACTTTTGATTTTTTTTTTTTTTCTGCAGGTTAATAATTTTTGAATCCTATATCACTCATGTCTAAGTTTAGATCTCTTTTTATTTTAAAAATCACGTAAATCCTTCGTTAACTCTAAGGCAACATGGTATCTCAAAAATTCGGATTTACATTACAAAATCTCTATAGTGATCGCTTAACTTCTCAAGAAAGGAGATAAATGAAACTAACCTCAATATTCCATAACCCTCTCTATACAGCAACATGGATGAATCACAGTGCCAAACATCTTTGCTTGTGAGCTGTCACATAAAACGTAAGCTTCTTAGTACATACAATACATTTTAGATCACTCATTTCTTTAATTAAATAAATTAATATTTAAAAATACAGCATTTGTTTTTATCTAAGAGCTATTATCAGTAGAATTATATCATTATCATTAGAATGTGTTGCATTAAAAATCGGACTATTATATAAAAAATAAATGCAATTTTTTTTGCTTTTCGGATAATAAGGTATTTCTCCCGCCTTCCTAGCGTGCCTTCGTGGTACAGTGCTTCTGCACGCTGGGCCGGTATGCCAGAGGTCCGTGGTTCGATTCCCGGCGAAGGCGGTTGCTAATTTTTCATCTCTCTTGCTTCCAAAAATTCCTAATGCCTCCACAGTAGCGCCCGAACTAAAAGGGTGTTGGATGATAATTGTCCTCCCCCAGGATTTGGCGATTGGGTTCTCCTAAAACCCCCAGTCGCCCTTTAAAAAGGGGGAGTATATAAGATATTTCTCCCGTGCCTTCGTGGTGTAGTGGTTCTGCACTCTGGGCCGGTATTCCAGAGGTCCGTGGTTCGATTCCCGGCGAAGGCGATAGCTCATTTTTAATCTCGCCTCCTTCCAATTAACCTATTGTCTCTACAAGGTGTCCACTTCTGGATATAGGTCTACTTCTGGATATGGACCAAGGTCTACTTCTGGATATAACCTAACAAAAATGTGACAAGAACTGCATCGCCCGGTTAAAATTAGTTAAAGGCTGCTTTCAGAATTTAATATTTATCAACTATTATAATATAATTTATATTTCATTTAGTAAAAGTACATTAACTTTTTAATCCAAAAATATTTATTATGAATAACAATTTTAATGGAAAAAGGAACCAGTCTTTTTGTAATACTAGGTATATCTATATTTAGCTTCATAATCGAAATAGAAATTGAAAAACTAATTAGTAATGAAACGTAAGATCTTTTCCCTTGAAAAGCCTGGTTGAGGTGTCCGATTGGGCTAATTTACCATTTTCCGCTTTGTAAATTTTTGTAATTTTGCAATTTATGTTTTAATTATAATTTTTGCAATTTATTTTTTAATTATAATGTTTGCAATTTATGTATTAATCATTTTTATTAGTCCAAAGGGATTTGAATCCCGAAGGACTATTAGTTTCGTTTTGGCATTTTGCGTCGGACTCATAAATGTCGGTTCACTTTTCAAACTGTTGCCACAAAATGTTAGAGTCCTGCATTATATTTGAAAAAATTAAAAAAAAAAAAAAAAAATCTGAAATGTTTCAGATTTTAATTTACGTCCAAAGGGGCGTTTTTTAACATTTTGTGTGTTACCTTTCTTTATTAAATATCATGTTCCTCGCACTTAAACCATAAGATCCAGTGCAACAGCAATATCGCAAAATAGTTTTAAAACGAGTATATCTTTAGAATTTCCGATACAGAGACTCACGCGCTGGAGATAAAAATGTTTTTTCTGCACAACGTTGCCATTGCTCGCTTTGAAATCCTTGAGTTTGTTAATCAAAAATTCGTCAAAGTTTTAAAAAATAGGAAATCGATCATAAAACAAATTTCAAATTTGTTCTTCCACATGCTCATATTCGTTGGAGGATTACGTTATTCAAAATTCGATGACTCTATGTACCGTTGTTTTATCACAATACTAGAAATATACATACATTTATGCAGATTTTTCATTATTAGTCCAAAGGGATTTGAATCCCGAAGGACTATTAGTTTCGTTTTGGCATTTTGCATCGGACTCATAAATGTCGGTTCACTTTTCAAACTGTTGCCACAAAATGTTAGAGTCCTGCATTATATTTGAAGAAATTAAATAATGAAAAATCTGCGTAAATGTATGTATATTTCTCGTATTGTGATAAAACAACGGTACATAGAGTCATCGAATTTTGAATAACGTAATCCTCCAACGAATATGAGCATGTGGAAGACCAAATTTGAAATTTGAAATTTGTTTTATGATCGATTTCCTATTTTTTAGAACTTTGACGAATTTTTGATTAACAAACTCAAGGATTTCAAAGCGAGCAATGGCAACGTTGTGCAGAAAAAACATTTTTATCTCCAGCGCGTGAGTCTCTGTATCGGAAATTCTAAAGATATGCTCGTTTTAAAACTATTTTGCGATATTGCTGTTGCACTGGATCTTATGGTTTAAGTGCGAGGAACATGATATTTAATAAAGAAAGGTAACACACAAAATGTTAAAAAACGCCCCTTTGGACGTAATTTAAAATCTGAAACATTTCAGATTTTTTTTTTTTTTTTTCTTGTTTTAACTTGTTCCGTCGATCTATTTTTATATGTATTAACTTTTCACATGTCACAACGATCAGATTAGTTTTTTCGTGCATTCACAAGTTTTCCAACATTGATTTTAAACAGTTTTATTTCGCGTGTAAGCAGTTTTTCCTTCTTTTTTCCATGTTAATAATTTTTTCAAAAAATTTTTCTTCTATGTTAATATTTTAGTAATACTGCGTTGAACTATTTCGCGGAGCTACAGCTCCTGGTAACTTTTTAGCAAACTCGCTACAATGTTTCTTCCTATTATATTTAGCTTCATAGGTATAGAAATGTTCATGAAACACTGAAAAATCTAATTAAATATATCTCACAAAATTCTGCTTAAATCAGTTAACTTTACATTGCATATCGGATTGCAACCATTTACAAGTTCCAACAAAGGAGTAAACAGATATACTGAAATATAATCATTAGTGCGTGCAGAAGTCTTTCCAATTATGCGTAGGTTTTGTTATTTACATGATTTTATCCGGAAAGCACTATAGAATGAATTAAGCTGATACTCGTAATGTGAGAATACCTTGGTTTCGAATGCTGTCATTCTTTAATACATCACTTACGGTTATTTTTGAATTTTAAAGATGCATGTTCAATACATTTAACTAAGCTATCCATTAAAATTAATTTAACCGCTTCTCGTTTTCAAATTTCATCTTTTGTTTGTGTGACTCAAGCTGCATGTGATACTGGCTATGAAATGTCATACATACAGTTGGACACTCCTGATCCAGATGGTAAAAATAACATCATTTAAACGCAGGGTTAAAGGAAAATATTTATTATGAACACCTACAATGAATTATTAATTCAAGATATTAGGACTAAAAAACTGTTCATAAGAAAATTATATTTTCGTGTCTCGAAAGCGAGACTTAAGATATATATTATATTTATATATATAGCAATGTTCTAACATAGATATTCTGAAACATAATCGGACTTTTTCTGAGATAACATACCGTTTAATACTGTTACGTTATTTTCTTCCTTCACGTTCGCACGGGGTTCGTAGATTTGGAGTGAATAACGACGACACTTGACGAAGTATCGAAACACACTTTATTTAGCCAATATTAATCAGGACAGCTCCAAAGTCACGTTTTACATTCGTCGAAGATCTATTATACATTCGCTGGAACCATCAGCGTCACAGCCTTCAGGTTATCAGGCTATAACGGTGGAGAAAGCTTCACTGCAAAGCACCAGAGTACAGCTCCCGACTCTGCTCGGTCGTTCTTGGAACTCCACGTACTCTCGAGACTCTCCACGCTACAACTCGCGATGCACTTGACGACACACAGAGCACAGCTCCCGACTCTTCGGTTCAGTCGTTCCCGGAGCTCCACACTCTCTTGACGATGCACTAACCGCGATAAAGAGACTCTTTCGTTGCACTCGACGACCAACTCAGCACTCGCTGCCCGGCTGTCAACTCGATCGACTCCGAACAGACAGACTAACTCGAGACACATTATCTCGCACTCTAGACTGACCGCGGACCAGCAGGGTCTATGTAACTTTCGGCTTGTGTTCGAGAACATTCTGGGCTAAACCGGTAAGAATTCGTTCCAGAAGTTTCTCCATCCGTCCATGGCATGCAAAATGGGCGATTTCTTGCCAAATGTGGCAACTCTGTTTTCCCTTGACATTTTATAGCAACCCTAAAACTGCTTTGCGGGGAAGCTATCTTACCGCGCCTGGGTATTTCATAACAATATAAAAGAATCATTTTTCTAATAAGTGCTTTTTTAAATCCGGAATAACAGCATTGTTGTTGTTGATTAATGCTCACTTGTCTGACCTATAGTCAGCTTAAACCCACGAAATTCTTCGTGGCAAGGAGCGCAAGATGCAGCTGTCGTTGGCAACAGCCTTGAGCACCTTACAAATGGTGGTGGTGTGGTGTACTTAATTATGGCAAAGCACACTATCTGCCTAAGGGGAGGGATGCCTTCGTGGAGGACTTTCTAAGAGAAACTGGCTCGTATACACGTTACACAAGGGGAACACAACGAAAACGCCCATGCATGCAGCCAGCCCGTTCGCGGGATTCGAACCTCGGACCGAACTACCAGAGTTCAGCGACTTTACCGCTCGGCCGTTGGTGGGCTCCCCTTACAGGTGATAGTGGGATTTAGCTTAGTTCCGTCCCCAATTTTGATGGAGAGTATCCCGGGGGAGATGAGTCTTCCATCCCTCTTCCCTACCACCAACCTCTCGAGAAGAATTCCGGCTAGCCGTATATTTAGAGTGCCCTCAAGCCTCACGGACACTAAACATTTACAAACATCCATGCCTTCTCCGGGATTCGAACCCGGGACCTTCGGCACAGCAGTTGGCCGCCTAAACCTCTTAGGCGGCGGACTTACGGTATGGAACTAGGGAAAAGCCCTTCTTAATTTTTTTAAAAAATAGGTAACTAAAAATATTGGATTTCGATTGCTTTGCCGAAGCCATGAAAACAAATTATAGAAGAAAGCATGTTAAATTTATTAAAATTTCAAACAGCTGCGATTTGGTGTTCATAATATGAGAACTAACAACAACAAAATTTTTACTCACCAAAATCTACAGCATTTTCGCCTTTTTTAGTAATCTGAATATAGTTTACGCTTTTATGGGTAGCTTAGAGTAAATATTATTGCGGAGCAAACACTAACACCTCTTCATTATAAGCCAGGTAATAAAAAAATTAAACACTAAATGTAAAAAAAAAAGTATTCAAACTAATATAATGAAAATATGAACGAAGAATTAATGAGAATTATACAATAAAATAACGAAACTAGCAGTTATTATTAAATAAAGTTCTAATGGTTAGATATTTTTTGTTTTAAAACTTCAGAAATCCAGTAACATTTAAAAGGTACTTACTCTTGGATAAATAATATCCAGACATAAATTATTGACAGCAGTTGCGAGGTTAACGTATCCCTAGAAAAGGAATTTTATGTGTAATATCAAGCACAGGCAAACAGTTTTAATAAGAACAAAAAACACACAGCTATTACTAACAAACTTACAGGTTAAAAATATATGAAAAGACATGAAAGGACATGAAAAGTGAGCCGTGTCCTCGCCGAACTGGAATCTTGACGTGTCGAATACGCGCCGAGTGTGCTATCGTTACACCACGAAGGCATGCGAACAGGAGGAAGAAAATATTTTAACATGACTTCCTGTTACCAGCCTATTAAATTATACGCATCTTTTGCTGCACTTCGTTTAAACTTATTTTCTCGAATTTCATTAGAGATATATTTCTCATTCGGTCAAAGGCAAAAATACATTAAAATCTCAAAAGGTCTTCATTAACCCCTTAACTGCCGCGGGCGTATATATACGCCTTGCTCAGTCGATGCGTTAACTGCCCCAGATGCGCCCAGATGCGCAGCCGATGCGTTAACTGCCCCAGACGCGCCCAGATGCGCAGCCGATGCGTTAACTTTGCGAATAATTTTAGGTGTAGCAGCGCAAAGCAAATGATAGCAGTTTGGAAGGACGTATATATACGCCTGGGGCAGTTAACGCATCGGCTGAGCGCGTATGTATACGCCCGCGGCAGTTAAGGGGTTAAAAACCGTAAAATACAACGGAACCTAAAACATCAAATACAAGTAAAAACAGTTTAAAGAACAATTTTTGCAATTAAAATTAGAGTTTCTAGGTAAAAATAAGCAACTCGGCCAACGAGCAGATAGGCAAAATTCTCCGTGCACAAAATTTAAACTTAACTTATTAAGGACTTAAAGTCCCTTCTGGTCAAAAAGGTCACTGAAATTGGTACACCATTTGACGTAATTCACTATACTACTAAGTGCTGCAAATGTAAACAAATAGCCGCCATGTTACGCTAGCGGAACTTAACGCTTTTGCAGTGCTATTGTACATTTGTTTATTTAGTGTTGTAACTTACTTCTGTAAGTCTCCTGGTATACTTTGTGGAACACGAGGAATTAAAAAAAAAATGACTATTTTTTTACTACATGTCTGTACGTATGGACAAAATAAAGACTTCTTTTTCCAAAAAATAGATTTAAAATGGTTCAGAAAGGATTTTTTTATGATGTCTGTATGTTCGTATGTACGTATGTAACTCACATAACTCAAAAAAGATTAGCCGTAGGACGTTGAAATTTTATATATGGGAGTTGTATAACATCTAGTTGTGCACCACCCTTTCTTATTGCGATCGGCGATACAAAAGTGTGTATATATATATGTGTGTATAGGTACAGGATAAGTCAAAATGAATGCTCGAATTTCATAGGTGTACTACGAAAATGTAATGAATATATTCATTAAAAGTGTACATACATGCGGATGAAATATAAACAAGTTTCGACGAGCCGCCAATAGATGGCGCTGGAAGTCCAATCGTCACCAGCGTTTCCGCGAAAACAAAACGCGCAGGAAAACAACGCCTACTATAAAAACAGCGACGCAACAGCAAAAAGCATTTTGTGTGCCTGAGTTTCATGTTAGCAACGTCTATTTTCACTAAGGTTATTTTCACTGTTTAGCGCCAGTTCCGAACAAAATACGGACAGACATCTCTGGATCATAAAGCAATCCGTCGTTGGTTTGAAAATTTCAAGAGATAGGCTGTATTTATAAAAGAAAATCAACATTTTGTAGGAGAAGATGTAGTTGAGCGCATTGAATCTAGCCAGTGCAAGATTTACGTATAAGCTACACAAGTTATACCTTAGGGCCTCCATTTACTTGGGGGCTCCCTAAAAATTAAAATATAGTATAAATATAGTATAGCAAACTTATAGAGGGTCCCCTATATATGGCCCATCAAGCCTAAATGCGGCTAACTATGTGAGATGCCCTCAAAAATCAGCATATCAAGCTGGAGGAGAACTGGGAGTAACCCAGAAAACTGTGTGGAGAGTTTTAGCAGCGGTTTGGAAATGAAACCTTATCGTTTGCAGTTAATGCGACCAGCATCTGGAACCCGAAGATCTGCCGCGTCGATTATCTCTCTGTGTGAACGCGCATGGAGGATGACGAATTTTCGAAAACGTTAGCATTCAGTGATGAATCAACTTTTCACATTTCTGCATTAGTATATAAAGTCTCTACAAGTAAATAAGCATAACGTGAGAATTTGAAGTATTGAATATCCACATGCGGCATTGCAATACCAGCATGATTCCCCTAAAGTTAATGAGCTTTGTGTAATATCTCATGAAATTATGTACGGTCCGTTCTTTTTTTCTGAAACCAGTGTGACCTGAAGGAATATACATCAATATGCTCAAATTATGGTTTCTGCCACAGCTACAAGAGAATATGCCTAGCTTTATTCTGCAACAGGCTGGTGCACCACCACATTTAATGACTGAAGCGTGGAGCCACTTCAATAACATGTTGTCACAACGGTGGATTGGTCGCGTATCTACTGCAGACAATGCACTCTTGACTAGGCCACCACGATATCCAGATCTCACCTCATGCGATTTTTTCCTGTGGGGATTCATAAAAGATCGCGTATACGGGCTTCCAGCTGCTATCAACTGCATCGGTACAGACATACTGCACAAAGTTAGCATTTCCAGACTTGACGTATGCCGTATAACAAAAGAATAGCATATCGAACATTCAAATTTGCTTGCATTTATGTACATTTTGAATGAATACATGTATTACATTTTGCGTAATGCACCTATAGGAGCATTCATTTTGATACCCACCCCCTTACCTGGCTTAAAAGTCCTTAGTCAGCTTTTATTTTTGCAAAGGTTGGTCGTAGCCGTATACTTCCAATTGCAAAAGCATTTTAACTGATGAAAATATTCGTGTTTGGGCAATTTCAAAGTTAAATAAGAATTAATTTTAGCAAGTAACGAAATTTAACTTTTAATGCGTTCTCTTGGTTCCTAGAAAGTTTAGTACTCGTTATGAAAAAATAAAATTATAGGAAGTTTAGTTTCAAAATTGGCAATTTTTGGTGTCATTTTCAACTTGCCTTCAAGGATAGGATAAGTTAGAACAGTTCGACGACATAAATTTATATGAAGCGTAGCAAAACAATGTATTGTAATTTTAATAGTCCGTACATGGAAGTCATGTGATGTCCACATCAGATTTTTCGATATGAAGAAGCAGCAAAACATTTGGAGATGTTTGTTCGCATTTGTAATTACTTTAGATCTAACAGAATGTATGTTTAAATCATGGTGTATTTATGCATTAAGCAGATACCACGGCGCATTTAAGCTAGATCTCAGAAGCTTATTCTGACGAACTTGAATCTTCTTCCTGTGACTAGCAACTGTAATTAATAGCCCATGTCGGAGAAGCTATAGTTTGTGAATGTGAGAGTTTGGATTTCTTTTTACAGAAAGATTGGTAAAGTAAATATTACGAAGGGAGATATTTTCGATTGTATTTCAGCCCAGGAACCAATGATTTTTCTTTTTATTCTTATTTTACCAATGGATAGTGTTAATTTAATCTCTCTTTCAGAAGCTTACCTACATCATTTGAAAGTATTTAACTATTTATATGAGGTAACATATTTCATTTTGACAGCACTGTAACTATAACCATTTATATGAAATTTAATTTCTGCTGCTGATACATTACTGAAACGAAACATCCCCCTTTTCTTAACCCCAGATTAGGATAGTATTTTTAACACCTCATACTATAAATTTTCAACAGCATATTAGGGCTACTAGGGCACTGTTATTTGACTTCTCCAATAAAGAATATTAGGGCTTATACTAGGGCATTGTTGTTATATTAGGATACATTGAAGGTCGGGTTACTTCAGGCTTCTCTTACATCGTCTGTATCTCAACCAATATATATATATATATGTGTGATGTACCAGCTTTTGTCAGGAATAAATAGATTGTTGAAGAATCATAAATGTAGTCGTAGCTTAAATTATCAGACGATAAGTTCAAAAAACAGGATCCATTTATTATTGGTCAGGAGAAATAGCATTTACAAAATCAGATATCCGGAGTAAATAAAAAAGAACTACTAATAACATTTTGTATGAAGGGTTTACTGCATCATGACATTTAAGAAAAAGCCCCGATATTCCTTTTGCGAGTCCTTTTATAGCCTCTGGAAAGGCGGAGCTTCCAAGAAATGACGTCAGCCATTCCAATTCGCTTTAAAATTTCCACAACATTCTAAAACTGTACGTGTAGAAAAGGCGGGAAAAACAACTTGATTACGGGACTGTGGATTTAATTCCACGTACTTTCAAATAAGAAACCGTCGCCGTTAAAAAATGAAAAGAACATACAGTTAGAAATTTAAGTGTATTCTTGACTATGGAATTTTATTATTACAAATATATATATATATATATATATATATAGTCTGGGCCTTATTTTTTTCCTTTTTAATCGACTTTTTTACCTGGCTTTGGTAAAAAAAAAATTGTATCAAATGCTATGAAATTATTTATCTCTCAAATAAAAATGCCCTCTTTCTTAGCACCTAAGCTCGACCTGCGTACAGAAAGACTTAGCGGGTGCAAAATAAGACATCTGTCTACTTTGCCTGCCGATACAAGTCATTTTTGGGGAAATACGCAAAACGAAAATGAAAAGCTGAATGAAACATCTCTTTAACTCTGCAAATACACATTATGAGGTTTTTCTTGATCTGATAAAATAGACCCAAACCCCTAACAGACGTGAAGCAAATTATCGCTTTGTCTGAAAGTAACTACAAAGTCAGGGAAAAGTTTACATATACCTTTTTATTTAAACAGAACTTAGAACATAAATGCGCGTTTTTATGCTAACAAAATCAACCACAACTCTTGGTAAGTAAATGGAACAGTCATGTTCAAATGAAAACGTGGATTAATAGTCAAAGACTACAGAATTTAAATCTTATTCGAAGCTGGCTCAGCAACTCGACCGATGTATCAGATTCAAGTGTTGACAGCGATATAACCCAAAGCAAAATAATTGCAACTTATTAGATCTGGCAAGAACTAAATATAGCATGCACGCACACTCCAGAAGCAGGTCCTGTCTTAAAAAATCTCAATTTAAATATTATATAACTTATTTATATTTTGATGAGGAAACAGAAAAGAGAAGTTATAGTAAAGGCTGAAATTATAAATAACTGGTTAATTTAAATAATAATAACCGTACAGCAGTTTATATAACATACCTTAGGATTTGTCTCTTTATTGTATTCATTATTGTTACAAACTTCCAGGTATTTATTAAGAAAATCCTCCCAGTTTTTAATAGCATCTGCTCGTCTTGACAGACAACCAGCTGAAAAGCAAAAGTTTAAAATTATTTAAAATGTTCTTTCACCAAGTAAATTTCATATGTTCCTAAAATGAAATTCACGGAAAAAACAGACATATTGATCAAGTATCTATTTTTTTGCGAATTGTACCTTCGTATTCTCACTATAGTCGAATAACTAAGGCAATTACGAAAGTTAAAGTTTACTGTTACGAATTTTGTATGTATGTAAGTAATTTTGTATGTATGTAAGTGAAATGGCTGTCGGGTATTTCGAGAAAAGTAAAGGAAGTAATGGCCTCTAAAGAAAAATATTAAAGGAAAACAAAAAAATCTAAAAGCTTTCAGATTTTATATTACCCCCAGAGGGGCGATCTTTTGACGTTTTGTTTGTTACCTTTATTTATTAAATATCATGTTCTTCGCCCTTAAACCATAAAATTCAATTCAAAAACAATATCGCAAAATATTTAAAAGAGCATATCTTTAGAATTTCCGATACACAGTCTCGCGCGCTGCAGATAAAAAAGTTTTTTTTTTTTTTTTTTTTTTTTTTTTTTTTTTTTTTTTCCCGTATAGTGTTGCCATTGCTCGCTTTGAAATCGTTGAGTTTCTTAATCAAAAACTGATAAATTCTTTACAAAATATGAAATAGATAATACAATAAATTCCAAATTCGTGCTTCCAGATACCCTTATTCGGGTGGAGACGCACCATATTTAAAATTGGATGGCTCTAGGTACGTTTGTTTTATCACAATGCGAGAAACATACATACATTTATGCAGATTCTTCATTATTTAATTTATTTAAATATAATACAGGGCTCTAATATTTTGGGACAACAAATTTAAATGTGATTCGCCGTTTATAGTGAATCAACGCAGAATGCCAAAACGAAATTAATGTCCCCTTGGGCTAACTAAAAGAATAGACATTTTCCTTTTCAGCAGACGGCGTGAAATGTTATGTTATTTTAAGTTATTAACATTGGCAACAACAGTTCAGATTTCATTATTATTCTTTTTCGATCGTCTGTTTTTGTGTAGATATGAGAAGTTCTGTAGCTACGTTTTTTCCGCGTTTGATATGTTAAGAATGATGAGAAATAAGTGCTTTCTTGAAAAAAATAGGCTTCGAGTACTGTTCATTGAAATTTTGTTTGGGCAAGCTTGACCCGGAACCATTGGAACCTTAGAAATTCTGGGAAGAAAAAAGGTAAACGAAACCTTTATTTTTTAGAATTATTAGCCTTAATTTTTTTAATTTTGAATTGAAAACTTTGTTATTATTATAATCCGGAAATTATATTATTTATTATTATTATAATACAAAAGTATTATAATCCGGAAAAAATTCGATTAATATATTTCAACGGAAATATCCATTTTGACCGTTCCCGAATCCATTTGGACAATTTTTTGCGTGACTTCTGTGCGTATAAACATAATAAAGGACACTTTTCCCAAAACTGATTGTAAAATGTATTGAAAAGTGTTTTTTTTTTTTTTTTTCCGTCACGTCTATTCGTAGTACTTACATATTTACGTATGTATGTATGTAGTATATACCCATCCTCTTACCCGGTTTAAAAGTCCTTAACCCAGGCTTTGTTTACGCAGTCCTTGGTTGAAGTCATATATTTCCGATTACAGAAGTGTTTTAAATCACGAAAGTATTCATCTTTTCGTATCAAATTTAAAAAAAATCATTTTCGTCAAATAAGGACATGTAACTTTGAATGTGGTCTCTCAGTTCCTATACGTATATTTCAGAAAACTCATTGTAAAAAAATAAAATTATCAGAGGTTTGGCTTCCTTGTAATAAAAAATTGACCGAGATATTTATATTATAGATACAGTGTCTCAAAAAAGTGATGGGACACTTGTGCTTTAGAAAAGGAAACTGTAATAAAATAAATTAAAAAAAAAACATGTAAACATTTCTTGTGGGTGTGTTTCATACTTAAATTTAGTAACAATTATTACATAACATACATTTTCTCAAAATATTAAAATATTAATTTAATAAAAATACAATTGTTTAGAACGGAGCAAAAAATGGATCACATAAGTGATGGGACACCATTAGATGCTACTACGTACTACAATAAAAATATTTTTAGGGGTTTTTATTTTTACTCAAAAGCAATTGGCAATAATTTATAAAATCGTGTGCAGTATTTCTCTCCAGTTTGTTTTGTAATTTTTGTGTTTTTTAGCTCTGTGCAGCCATGAATGCTAAACGAAAAGAAACTTTGCATGAAGTTCGGAAATTAGTTATTAATTTGCATATTGAACGTGGAAAATCTATAAGAAAAACTGCTGAAACAGTTAACTTGAGTCATTCAACAGTTTTTAAGATCATTAAACGATATAAAAAGAATCATATGATTCAGGATAAAAGAAGACCTGGCCGACCATCAAAGCTATCCAATGGAATAAAGCGAATTATCGTTCGAAATAAATTAAAAAAAAAAAAAATCCAAGAATGAGTGCTCCTAAAGTTGCTGCTGATTTATAAGCATTATATAGAGTAATTGTTAATCATGAGACTATTAAAAGAGTAATTCGATCTGCTGGATATCACGGGGGAGCAGCTGGAAAAAAATTCTTCGTAAGTGAAAAGAACAGAAAACTCAAACTGGCTTTCGCAAAATCCAACATAAATAAGAATTCTGATTACTGGAATGAAGTTATATTTGCTGATGAGAGTAAATTTAATATATTTGGTTCTGACGGTAGAATCTTGGTGTGGAGAAAACCCAGAGAAGAATTTCGTAAACAGAGCTTGGTGCCAAAAGTAAAACATGGTGGAGGAGGAGTTATGGTATGAGGACGTATGATGTTCGCTGGAGTTGGTAATCTTGTTTTTATTGACAGTATAATGGATCGGTACAAGTATATTGACATTTTAAATCAAAATTTGAAATCTTCTGCACGAAAATTGAACCTTCATAACAATTTTAAATTCTACCAGGACAATCACCCCAAGCACACTGCTTTGAACGTTAGACTCTGGCTGCTGTATAACTATCCTGAAATAATAAAAACACCACCACAATCTCCAGACTTAAATCCCATAGAGAATATTTGGCAAGAATTGGAATCAAGAATTCGCAAACATACCATTTCTTCAAAACAACAATTAAAATTGGTGCTTCAAGAAGAATGGGGTAAAATCACTCCAGAAATCACAAAAAAATTAGTGGAATCCATCCCAAGAAGATTAAATCACGTTTTAAAAGTAAAAGGAAATCCAACAAAATATTAAAACCATTTAAAAAGTAAAATTTTTGGATAAATATTTGATGGAAAAGTAAGTGTCCCATCACTTATGTGAGCCATTTTTTGCTCTGTTCTAAACAATTATATTTTTATTAAATTAATATTTTAATATTTTGAGAAAATGTATGTTATGTAATAAGTGTTACTAAATTTAAGTATGAAACACACCCACAAAAAATGTTTACATGTTTTCTTAATTTATTTTACTACAGTTTCCTTTTATAAAGCACAAGTGTCCCATCACTTTTGTGAGACACTGTATTATCCCATTTAATTCATCAGAAACTAAAAATTGGCTTTGATTAAGGTTTGTAAACTTTTCAGATTTCTATAGAATATCATTCTAAAAAGGCTTTATAAAATTTCTATATGATTTTGCAGAGCAACATTTCTGTAGAATTCAGTTCTGTGAAAGTTTTATAAAATTTCTTTAGAATTTTATAGAAAATTATTTATATAAAGGATTACGTATTAAGTTCTATAGGAATAACTATGAAACTTTTCTTTAACAAGTTAGAGAGTTTGCAACTCAAATAGAAGCTAATCAAAATTAACAATCTTCACAAATATTTAAATTGGAGTAATGGAAGAAGAACTTTCAAGAGATTCATTTATAAGTTTTAAATGCCTTGTCTTACATATTGCGCAATATTAGCAGTATATTCCATAAAAGAATCTAACATGGTTGAAAAAATTAATGAAGCTCAGTGCAACGTAGAAACAAAACCAAAAGACCTTCTACATCTACATCAAAACGTAGGTAGAATCGTCTTTCGCCATTATATCGTTTGTTTTTGACGCTGCCGAATTTCATTATGCAAAAGTGATACTAATTTATTCTAACAAAATTACTTATATTATTATACAAAATTATAGATATTGTATATTATTGTACAAAATATACAATATCTATAATTTTGTACACATTGAACATAAGTTTACTGTATTTAATCTTACTTTTTCCCTTCGAAGGTTCATACACCAAAAATTTAGGAAAAATGTTATTAAATGATACTTACCCATGTCTTCTTTATTTTTCAGAACGGGAACAAAATTTGAATTATTATTTAAACCTTCCTTATTTAAATTTATCAAAATGTTCTAACGTTAAGATTTAAAAAATATAGAGCATCCAAATCCGCTTAAAATGTTGTAATACTGCGAGAAAAGGTACATTTGTTCAATACATTTCGAATTTGCAGTTTGCAGTATTTATATTAGTTCCGCAGTTTGAAGAGGAGACAGACATCAAATGACAAGCAAGACGGAAATAAAACTTCTGCGAAAATACATTAATCATAATTCCATCACACTTTAAATTTTTTTTATCTCTGTTGGGATCTTATCGTACCAGATGCTCCGGAAATGAAAGTAATGATTGCGAAACATTTAAAAAGCGATTTTAATAATCCGAAACATTCGTGAAATAAAAATCTTATAAATTTTTGAAGTTTTAAGTTCTCTTTAACACAAAATTTCACTATCTTTAATAGTTAATGATTATATAATCTCCGATTGCGCGCATTCGCTAAGAAAAATGTCTGCTTCAATATTTCGGAAATTGTCTGTTTATATTCCTTGCAGAAACATAGCGATAACATTTGAGCTCACTTCTATGGTAGGTGTGGCTGATATCGGAAAAACACCCACATCACATTAATATAATGGTTTACATCCTTTTCTCTTTCAAATTCAGCAAATTCGCATAGGCCTTGAGTTAAGATACAATTACTTAAAATCGTTGTTTAGACAGGAAAGTGGTTAATGACTCTGACAGCCGTACCGAAGGGCCTAACTTCGAATCTTGCTGAAGGCATAGATATAAATTGTCTGTCTTTTCATAGAAGGCAACAGTGGCCGCCTATTAGGTGCCTCTATAATAAATAAAATGACCACAGCTCCTGGCTTAAGAATGGCCAAAGCTTAAAATGGCTAGTGCCCGCAATGAAAAATAAAATAAAATAAAATAAAAAAATCTGAAATGTTTCAGATTTTAAATTACGTCCAAAGGGGCGTTTTTTAACATTTTGTGTGTTACCTTTCTTTATTAAATATCATGTTCCTCGCACTTAAACCATAAGATCCAGTGCAACAGCAATATCGCAAAATAGTTTTAAAACGAGCATATCTTTAGAATTTCCGATACAGAGACTCACGCGCTGGAGATAAAAATGTTTTTTCTGCACAAGGTTGTCATTGCTCGCTTTGAAATCCTTGAGTTTGTTAATCAAAAATTCGTCAAAGTTTTAAAAAATAGGAAATCGATCATAAAACAAATTTCAAATTTCAAATTTGGTCTTCCACATGCTCATATTCGTTGGAGGATTACGTTATTCAAAATTCGATGACTCTATGTACCGTTGTTTTATCACAATACGAGAAATATACATACATTTATGCAGATTTTTCATTATTTAATTTCTTCAAATATAATGCAGGACTCTAACATTTTGTGGCAACAGTTTGAAAAGTGAACCGACATTTATGAGTCCGACGCAAAATGCCAAAACGAAACTAATAGTCCTTCGGGATTCAAATCCCTTTGGACTAATAAATAAATAAATAAAGTAAAAAATAAAATTAAAAAAAAAAATCTGAAATGTTTCAGATTTTAAATTACGTCCAAAGGGGCGTTTTTTAACATTTTGTGTGTTACCTTTCTTTATTAAATATCATGTTCCTCGCACTTAAACCATAAGATCCAGTGCAACAGCAATATCGCAAAATAGTTTTAAAACGAGTATATCTTTAGAATTTCCGATACAGAGACTCACGCGCTGGAGATAAAAATGTTTTTTCTGCACAACGTTGCCATTGCTCGCTTTGAAATCCTTGAGTTTGTTAATCAAAAATTCGTCAAAGTTTTAAAAAATAGGAAATCGATCATAAAACAAATTTCAAATTTCAAATTTGGTCTTCCACATGCTCATATTCGTTGGAGGATTACGTTATTCAAAATTCGATGACTCTATGTACCGTTGTTTTATCACAATACGAGAAATATACATACATTTATGCAGATTTTTCATTATTTAATTTCTTCAAATATAATGCAGGACTCTAACATTTTGTGGCAACAGTTTGAAAAGTGAACCGACATTTATGAGTCCGACGCAAAATGCCAAAACGAAACTAATAGTCCTTCGGGATTCAAATCCCTTTGGACTAATAAATAAATAAATAAAGTAAAAAATAAAATTAAAAAAAAAAAATCTGAAATGTTTCAGATTTTAAATTACGTCCAAAGGGGCGTTTTTTAACATTTTGTGTGTTACCTTTCTTTATTAAATATCATGTTCCTCGCACTTAAACCATAAGATCCAGTGCAACAGCAATATCGCAAAATAGTTTTAAAACGAGTATATCTTTAGAATTTCCGATACAGAGACTCACGCGCTGGAGATAAAAATGTTTTTTCTGCACAACGTTGCCATTGCTCGCTTTGAAATCCTTGAGTTTGTTAATCAAAAATTCGTCAAAGTTTTAAAAAATAGGAAATCGATCATAAAACAAATTTCAAATTTCAAATTTGGTCTTCCACATGCTCATATTCGTTGGAGGATTACGTTATTCAAAATTCGATGACTCTATGTACCGTTGTTTTATCACAATACGAGAAATATACATACATTTATGCAGATTTTTCATTATTTAATTTCTTCAAATATAATGCAGGACTCTAACATTTTGTGGCAACAGTTTGAAAAGTGAACCGACATTTATGAGTCCGACGCAAAATGCCAAAACGAAACTAATAGTCCTTCGGGATTTAAATCCCTTTGGACTAATAAATAAAATAAAATAAAATAAAATAAAAATTGAAAACTTTCAGTTTCCTCGTATTACGCCCAAAAAAACTTTTTTTCCTCCCTCATTTAAGCACACATACACGTTTCGAAAGCAGTTGGGCTAAAACTATTTAAAAACAGCATATCTTCAGAATTTCCGATAGACAGTCTCGCGCACTTGAGATAAAAATGTTTTATTCTGTACACTGTTGTGACTTCCCGCTTTGAAATTGTTGCGTTTTTTAATCAAAAATTCGTTAAAGTTTTACAAAATAGGAAATAAACACTAAAACAGGTTCGAAATTCGTTCTTCCAAGTGCCCGTATTCGCGCGGAGGACTGCATTATTCAAAATTCGATGGCTTCTAGCTACCATTGTTTTTTTAACAGTGCGAGAAACACACGTACATTCATGCAGATTCTTCATTATATAATTTCGTTAAATATTATACGGGGCGGTAATATTTGTGGCAACAATCCGAAAAGTGATTCAAGGCTTTTAGTGATTCGACGCGTTTCGAGACTAATAGAGCTTCTGGGTTAACGGACTTTTGGGCTAAAAAAAAAAAAAAAAAAAAAAAAAATAATAATAATAATAATTTAAATCAGGGGTGTATTAGTCTTAGAATCGCTCGATTCCGTTTCAGGTACCTGATAGTTCTTGCAGGTATTTAAAACGATACTCTGGAGCACTCAAAACACAGTATTAAAAACAAAGCTATCAACTTTGTCGTCACTAACAATTTTAAAGAATAACTTCGTCATTTAGTAAGACATAGAATCACAATAATAATGTTCCTTGCCAAATAAAATACAAATTGTTTCATACACCAGTTAGTTATTTCATTTAAATTACCCATTGTAAATTAAGAACTTTGCGAAAATTTGGGTAGAAAAGACAAACTCTAAAGTGGAAGAAAAATAAATTTATTTAAAAATATTTCTAGTTTAAAAAATTAAAGCAAAGGACCTTTATCAATAATTTTGAATTGCGTAATTTTATATTCAGCTGAGAATAAACATGCAAAAATATAAAAAAAAAAATCCAATGCGCTTTTGAATAATTCGCTTTTCTTTAAAAAATTATTTAACTATGTAATTTCATATACACACTTATGCAATTGTTAAAAATTATGTATCAAAAACTCAGAAAAAGTATGCTATTATATAATAATAGCAATAATACTCACCCATATCTTCTTTACTATTCAAAATACAAACAAAATTTAAATTATTTTTTAGATTTCGTTTGTTTAATGCAAAAGATCCTAAAGGTTTGTGAAAGTCTTAGATATACACTTTGTCGCTTTAAAACCGCCTTTATATATTAAAATATTGCAAGAAAAGCTAAATATTATCATTATGATAATGTGAAAGATAATTATGGAATGACGTTGAGGAAGTGATCAAATAATGTTTTGTTCAAGTATTACCTTTTGCTTTAGTTTTTTATTTCATTCCCAAGGACTTCAGTCTCTTCGAACATGTTCACTTCTGGCGCGAAAAAACAATAAGTTGTAATCATTTACGTAATGCAAGGTCAGTCACTCACTCACTGAGCATCTGAATGAGGACCGGTTGTGACGTCAGCAATCAGGGATTCAATATGATATCAGAATTGATTATTATTCTTCTGTTACAGAATTGTTATTGGTTAGTTCGACTGATATGTGTTTGGTTACGTGTTAACCCGAAAACGTCAGAAAAGAAACCTCGCATCGTGAAATATTTTGGTTGTAATCAACATATCTTTTGTTTCTGTCAAGTGTACTGTTGATACAAAACTGTGATCAGTTTAAAGAATAATATTATTATTAGTTTTAAGTAATTAAAACAATTAACTTTCAATTTCTCTGATTTTAAGTTTTGAGTTTTAAGAACAAAGATTTCTTAAAAAATTACAAATGTGTTTGACACGCGGACATGCAAGAAAACTGTGCAAGATATTGGTTTCATAAAATGCTTCTTTTGTGTCCTTGTGAAATTTTGCATATGAGACCGCTATAACATCTAGTTGTGCACCTCCCTTTTTCGTTGCAATCGGCCACACCAAACATATATATGTATATAGAGAGAAAGAATAAACTTAAAGCATCCAAATTAGTTAGTAAATTGGAATAAAAGCAGCGCAGTTTCTCTATAATATAATAATTGCAACCGTGTATATAAGAAGTTTAACACAGTATTAAAACTAATCCAATTAAAGAGAGAATTCTTAGTAGAACAATCTCGAAAAAATATATATATATATTTCGAGCCGCCCTTATTTTTAGGCTTTAAATACTGACCAAATATATCCCCCCCCCCCGTTTTAAAAAACGTTGCTTATAGTGCGCAGGGTTTCCCCTTGATGTATATGATTGTAATTGGACTCGTCTTTTTTAGGGTTTTTGCATTTTGTGTTTTCAGATTTTTGCCTAACACATTTTTTGCGATTTTTAATTTCTGTTTTTTATTTTGGGTTTCTACTTTTGTCTTTTATTTTTGTAGTTCTGGGGTTGCGAATGCATGTAGGGAAAAGGTTTGGACATTTGAGAGCCACTTAAATGTTGTTTCAAATTGAAAATTTGATTCGAGAGTAGCGGTTTAAAGTCTCAGATAATTCAGAGGAACGAAACATGTATTCGGAACTCATTAATCAACTTGGTTTAAGGCTTCAAAACACTTTTCCCTTGACAAGTTCTATTTGAAGCGTTAAACAGAAAAGATTAATTAGTTATTTTTGTATATTGCATTTTGTATTATTTTAAATATTGCATACGTATTTTAAGTTTAATTTTACTTGTACTCCTTTTGGATCATGGTGAGAAAAAATCGGTTAGGGTCTTCACAGGGAAGAAATTCTAAGCTATTATTTAAGCTTCGACATTCCTTTACTTTTAATAATTATATAAGCTTAGTGTTTTTACTCTTATATGTTGTCAAATTGTGCATTTTTTGCTTTAAAAGTGATTGAATATTGCAATTCTTAGATTCCGGTTAAGGTTTTTATACCTTTAGTTAATCTGCATGCAATTGTTGTAGAATTATCATCAATTTTAAAACTTAACAGAGCTAATGAGGTTGCCATTTGTTTACATTTGAAACTCTTAGCAGAGTAGTGAATTAAGGCAGTTGGTGCACCAACTTCAACGTCTTTCGCCGAGTGGGACCAAAAGTTATCTTTCAATTTTGTGTGCTGAAAATTTTGGCTGCCTGCCCGCTGGCCGAATTGCTTGTTTTTGCCTAGAAACACTAATTTTAATTGTAAAAATTCTTTTTTCAACTGATTTAAATTGTATTTTGTGTTTTGGGTTATTCTGGATTTATAACATGCTCACTATAAATAATTTAACATATATTCAAACAGTTATATGTACTGTACTGCCTAACCGGTATAGTGGTTAGCGTCGCTGACTGCCGTGCCAAAGGGCCTGGGTTCGAACCCCGCAGAGGGCACGTTGGAATTTTGTGCACCTCCCTTTTTCGTTGCAATCGACTGCACAAACATATCTATATCTATATATACAGATAGATATATATGTTTTATTATGTGCTGGTAAATTATGTATTTTTTTGCTTTAAAAATGGTTGAATTATGTTGTTCATATGCTCCAGTTAAAGTTTTTAATGCCGTTAGTTAATCTGCATGCAATAGTTGTTGAATTATCAACAATTTAAAAATTTGAGTGCTGTTAGGCCTAACGAGTCCACTATTTGTTTACATTTGAAACTCTTAGTAGAACAGTGAATTAAGTCAGTTGGTGCACCAACTGAATTCCGAATAGGACTAAAATTTTTTTTTAATTTACACAAACTGTTCTCCCGTTAGCCGAGTTGCTTTGTTTTGCGTAGAAACTGGAATTTTAACTGCAAAATGTTTTCAGCTCTTTTTAACTATATTCGGTATTTTAGGTTTCTTTGCATTTTAGAGTGATTAAAGAAGATGTTTTGAGTTTTATGTATTGCCGCGAAGTGAGAACTGAATTGATTGAATGAGAAATAATCTCTGTTGAAATTCGTGGAAATATGTTTAAATGAAGTGCAGCAAAAAATGTGTATAATTTAATAGGCCGTACAAGTCACGTGCTGTCCAGATCAGGCAATTTATATTTGTACTTTTCATTCTGTTTAAAAGCTTGATATTTATTACACCCTCGAAAACACTCTTTCAGAGGTAGTCGTGAATGGAGGGTGAAAATAGTGAAGCTAGATTTTAATTTCTAACAGAAACCATAAATTATATTTTGAAAATATTTATTATAGGCTTTTTTTATTTCCCATACTTTCAAGATATCTTCTAGATTCATAATTATTTGCCGAATTTTTCTGGCGTGATCAGAAATTTTCCTACGTCAAAAGAATAAACTTCATTTATCAACAGAACGATCTAACAGTGATGCAACATATCATCGTTTAGGTGGTGTTGGATAAACAGTAATGCTAAGTGATAGTATGCAAACTTTCCACAAAATGCAAATGTTGATCACGTGACAAAACATATGACGTAAAGAAATAACGTAGGATGTAAAGTAATGTGTATGACGTAAGCACGTGACGTATGCACATTGAACTTTATGAACTGCTGACAACAGCCACTGCCTTATCTTTCGAAGGGATTGCAAGAGCACTCAAACAGTCGGTGAAACACGTATCAGATCGACGATTACTTGTGTTCTATATATCATTAGTTTCCTATTATGTACAACAGCAGATCCTTGCACATCTTATGAAACTCAAGCCTTAACAGAGAAGGTGTAGAAATAATAAAACGTTTAGTTTTGGCTTTCTCTAATTTAAATACTCACTTATAATCGAGGAAGGATCTGGAATAAAAAAAAAAAAATTCCATCCGGAATAAGATAATTTTTATTTTTAGTTAGCCTCTCAAACAATCTTGCTATATTTATCATAATATTGTAACGTATTTTGCAGTTTTTATCGAAATAACAGATGAGTTTCTTAGTAAAACATAAATTTTATTCTCAATTTATGAAGATAGATAATTTAAATACAATTCTAGACTTTACAGCTTCACACTCCAGATTACTATTACGGTTTCTTTCTCTATATTTTTTTCAAACATAAAACGTACATAAACTGGTAAAACTTTCAGAATAACAATTTTAAACATTTTCTGACGTTGCCCAGCAACGGTTACACGATACAAATATGGCGTTGCCACTCTATCAAAGATAATAAATATAATGATTTAATCAATAATAAAATATTACAATATTTAAACATAATGTGCTAAATAAGTATTCTATTTGCATATGAGAAAAAAAATTTTTTTTTCTTCTTTTTTGGTTTTTCATTAACTAAAATGGAATATTTATTCAGAAGTTAAAATTTTCATCAAATAAAAAAAGTAAAGAAAAGAGGGGAAAAAAAAAAAATCTGAAAGCTTTTAGATTTTATATCCGCCTAAACGAGCCGTTTTCTAACGTTGTCTGTGTTATCTTTATTTATTAAATAGCA
Source organism: Stegodyphus dumicola (assembly GCF_044657685.1). Classification (NCBI taxonomy): domain Eukaryota; kingdom Metazoa; phylum Arthropoda; class Arachnida; order Araneae; family Eresidae; genus Stegodyphus; species Stegodyphus dumicola. The sequence goes on from NC_140771.1 coordinate 244,627,843, forward strand.
TGTTCTTCGCACTTAAACCATAAAATTTCATTCAACAGCAATATTGCAAAATAATTTTAAAAAATCTGATGTGTACACCACATGACTTCCTTGTACGAAATATTAAATTATACGCATTTTTTCTTGCATTTCATTTAAACTTATTGAATTAAATATACTTCGCCGACAGCGCATAAACCACAATAGAATAAATGCATTCTTTAAAATTCACTCTATTTGTTTACCATAGCGACACTCTGGCGCTAGGTTCACTTAACAGTATTATATTTCGTTCATATTATAACTCAGAATCCACAAAATTTATATCATTTAAAGAATTATCTAATCGTTGCCACATGTTCTATTCAAATACTATAATAAAGCTAAAACGGTGTTTAAAAGAAATTAAGCAAACAAAACAAAAAAGAAACAGTTTTTCACAGACGTTTGAGTACTTCTCATTCAATTAATTCAGTTCTCACCTCGCGACAAGGCAAAAATACATAAAAAGTCAACATATCTGTATTAAAAATTACGAAGTAAATCTTAAACACTTATTTCCTCGAAAAAATTCCAGAAAGGATTAAGCATGATTTAATTCGCAATAATAAATGAATGCGTTATCTTTGTTGTTGCAAAGCTAAGTTTCTCTAGATTGGCAACAAATCCACTAGTCTGCTGTTTCAAATGTAAACAATCAATGGCCGCCATCAAAGAAAATGCTTAGCGGCACTTAAACAACTTTAAAATTGTTGATAATTCTAAAAATATTACATACAGATTTACTAAAGGCATAAAAACCTTAACCGGAAGATAAAAACAACATAATTCAATCACTTTTAAAGCAAAAAATGTACAATTTACAAACATATACGAGTAAAGAAACTGAGATCACTGAGCCGGGTAACAGAGTGGATATATATATATAAATATATTTATATACGTTTGGTGCGGCCGATTGCAACCAAAATTCGAGGTGCACATCTACATGTTATTAACTTTTTATGGGCTAACTTTAGACATCTCATCAATTTAATACATGGTTATTTACACCAATCATATTAAAAAGCAGAGAAAAAATATTTTAGGTTTTATTTCCGCCCTTAATATTTCTTATTATTTATTTTACAATACTTCCTTTAATTCGTACAAGGAAGTAAAAAGTAGAAAATCTTATTCATTGCTTCTAAATCTGTTGTTTGTCAATAAATAACAGACAAATTAAATTTGCCAAATGATAGCACACTAAAAAGTGGAAGATAAAAATATTGTGTTTCGGGCAATGGCAACACAATTTCTTGAAATCGCTGTGTTTTTTGTCGAAACATAAATATGTCCCACTTTGCGGAATGGCATAATCCTCAAATTATTTATTCAAAATGTTCTTAAATTTGCTCAAAATATGAAATAAATGAAAAACGAATTCCAAATTCGGGTTTTCGAGGTGCACATGTTCGGGTGATGGACTATGTGTGTTCAAAATTTATTCTGCTATATTCTAATATCTTCAATCTAATCTAACTATATTCAAATATAAATAATAATAAATCATAATAATAATATCTAATAATATCTAACAATCATAAAATAAATAATATCTAATCTAAACTATATTCAAATATCTTCTGCCGTTTTTTCTTAATCCGAGGAACATACATACACACAGAGACAGAGTTATTATTATTTAATTACAAGGATATATGAAAAGTGTCTTTAATGAAATACATTCAAAATCTTGATGTTTTAAACGTGCGAACGAATGCGTTCAGTTTCGCTTTTACGCGAAGCTACCTTTAACCCTTTCAGCTCCAGACTCTGAGATCTTTCAGATGATTCCTAAAGATGAATGAGTCTTAAGAACTTTAAGATAACATTGTTTCCTTTATCTTCAGCTGCTAGTCTTTCGACAAAGCAGTTATTGTTTGAATCAGTTGCAACAAAAATATTTTTGTGGAAGTGTTATATTAATTGTATTGAACAAAAAGTGATAATGGTATTAATTTTTACATGCTCTAGTAAGGATTTAAATTATTAGTGATATAGTGGCTGGATTTGTAGCGATCCACTAAAACTAAAACGTTTTGATGATTCTCTGGAACTCGTTATTGGAATATTGAATTATGTAAAACATTACGGCATTTGAAAGATATTTGCAATTCTCTTACATTTTCTTCACATCAAAATTCCATGTCATCAAAATTCATTAATGTCGTTAATTAATTAATTTGAGTTTACTTTAATACATTTGTTTGTTATATATCTTTTATTGCGATTTTTCAATGTTTTACATCTTTTGATACAAATTAATTTTATCAGATAATTATCATAAAGTCTTGTTGGATATTAGTCTCGAAACGGCATTTTGCTCTGAATCACTGTAAATGGCGTATCACTTTGCATATCGTGAACCGCAAAGCCTGTATTATATTTAAAGAAATTAAATATTGAAGAATTATCCTGAATGTATGCATGTTTCTCACACTGTGAAAAAACGACGATATCTAGAGCCATCCAGTTTGAATAACGTTAATTATCTACCCGGTCATGAACACCCTGCAAGTTCGAATTTGTTTTATTATCTATTTCATATTTTGTAAAACTTTAACGAATTTTTGATTACTAAACTCATCGATTTCAAAGTGAGCAGGGACAACACTGTACGCAATAAAACATTTTTATCTCCAGCGCGCGAGGCTGTCTATTGGAAATTCTAAAGATATGCTGTTTTTAAATATTTTGCGTTTTTGCCGCTGAATTAAGTTTTATGTGTCTAAGCGCCAAGAACGTGATGTTTAATAAGTAAAGTAAAAACACAAAACGTCAATAATAAAAAAACAAAAACAAAAAAAAAGTTTTATAAAGCCGTTTTAGTGGGAAAACTGAACATTGATATGTTGAACTGAAAAAAGAGCACACAAAAGGGGGGGGCGGAAATTTATGCCGACACTTAACGCTACATCTGGAATTCTAAACATATACTGCAGGCTACTTTTAAAATTTTTGTAATTATGCTGTTGAATTGTATATGGTATAAGTGCAAAGAAAGTGATTCTTAATAATAAAGCTAAAAAGACTAAAAAAAGTTTTCGTTGGAGTGAATGTAACAGCAGCCTGGTAGATTGCGAGCTCAGCAAGAGCGTTAAAAGCCTTAATAAACCCTTCTGGCAACCGTTCAACTCTGAAACCTTTCATATTATTTTAATTTGTTTTTACTTCCTTGTACGAAGTAAAAAGGAAGTATTGTAATCGCGAAAAGTTTCAGGCAGCATATTTCAACGAAAATATCCATTTTAACCGCTATCGAATGCAATTTAACGATGTCTTTGCGTCATATCTGTACGTAAGGACAGAATAAAATACTCTTTTCCTTCAAACAAAATTATTAAACTGCTTTAAAATTAATTCTGAAAAGAATTTTTCGTGGCATCTGTACGTACGTATCTCGCATAACTCAAAAACGAGTAGCCTCAGAACGTTGAAATTTTGTATATAGGACTGCTATAACCTGTAGATGTGCACTCGTATTTCGGTTGCGATCGGCCGCACCAAACGTATATAAATATATTTATATATATATCCACTCTGTTACCCGGCTCAGTGATCTCAGTTTCTTTACTTTTATATGTTTGTAAATTGTACATTTTTTGCTTTAAAAATGATTGAATTATTTGTTTTTATCCTCCAATCAAGGTTTTTATGCCTTTAGTAAATCTGTGTGCAATAATTTTAGAATTATCAACAATTTTAAAGTTTTTTTAAGTGCCGCTAAGCCTTTATTTTTACGGCGGCCATTGATTGTTTACATTTGAAACAGCAGACTAGTGGATTTGTTGCCAATCTAGAGAAACTTAGCTTCGCAACAACAAAGATAATGCCTTCATTTATTATTGCCAATTAAATCATGCTTAATCCTTTCTGGAATTTTTTCGAGGAAATAAGTGTTTAAGATTTACTTCGTAATTTTTAATATAGATATTTTGAGTTTTTATGTATTTTTGTCTTCTCGCGAAGTGAGAACTGAATTAATTGAATGAGAAATACTCAATCGTCTGTGAAAAACTGTTTCTTTTTTCTTTTGTTTGCTTAATTTTTTTTATACATCATTTTAGCTTTATTATAATATTTGAATAGGACATGTGGCGACGATTTATCTAATCGTCGCCACATGTCCTATTCTGTTCTTTAAATGATATGAATTTTGTGCATTATGAGTTATAATATGAACGAAATATAATACTGTTAATTGAATGTAGCGCCAGAGTGTCGCTATGGTAAACAAATAGAGTGAATTTTAAAGAATGCATTTATTCTATTGTGGTTTATGCGCTGTCGGCGAAGTAGATTTAATTCAATCCAATAAGTTTAAATGAAATGCAAGAAAAAATGCATATAATTTAATATTCCGTACAAGGAAGTCATGTGATGTACACATCAGATTTTTTAAAACGTAAAACTAATAAAATATTGTTTCTTTTAAAATTTTTTGACATTATAAATATCGTATTTCTACTACAGACAGAAAGTGGTTAGTGATTCAGACTGCTGTACCTAAGGGCCCGGGTCGAGTCCCGCAGAAGGTAAAATGCCCATCACTTCACATGCGACAACAGTGGCCCACCTGTTAGGTGTCTATGCAATAAAGAGACCACCACTTTATTCCTTAGTAGAGGCCATCGCCTATAAACGGCTAGAAATCGCTATCGGGGGAGGGGACTCATATTTTTGAAAATTCTGATAAATAAAATGGTTTTTATTCTCGAGATTTTTTTAGGACCGTAATAATCTTTTAAGTAGCCTTTTAAATATTTTTATTAAATTTATCGAAAAATTTCTCAAATTATTATCTGTATATTTTTTATGAACTTTTTACATATATCAGAAGTTTTCAGAGGAAAAGTTGTATTTTTATCTTGAGTAAATGAACGACTGAAAAATAAATTATTTAAAATAGAAATCAGAATTTTAATAAAGACAAAAAGTATCTTTGGTTATAGAAACCATTTAATTGAAGTTGTGTTGAAGTAGCTTGGAATGACCACGTTATAGTTGCATTTGGTATAGATTCAGCAATGCAAGTCAAATTTGCAGAATTTCCATTCCATGCTTCTACAGATGTACAAGGAGCCGAACTCATTCATAACTGGCGAAAATTCGATTGTCAGATGGCTAATTCGTTCAACATGTACCCCTTTGTTTTCAGCTGCACAATAATATAAACCATCATTAGATCGAACAGTTCTTTGAATTTCTGAAGTTAACACAGTTTCATCTGCAGTATCACTTTTGGTCAGAATCCACTCTGTCATGCTCATTATCAAATGACTTATCTTGCCCTTCTTTTCTGATAGTTAGTTCAGGCAGTGGATCTCCAACAGCATTCCAATAGCATTCCAATTTAGCTTCTTTATTCTCGGCTAAAGTCCAAGGATTTTTCAATGTTTCATCTTACCATTGCAACTTCATAAACGATTTCCTGTTTTCAGAGTGTATCTCACACGTCACTTCTTGAACAGTGTTATCTCACATGTCATCCATGGTCTCAATTTTATATTTTCAGGCAATGCTTGGTATGCGATGCTACGTATCAACATATCACTCATTTTTTAGACACGGCTCAAGTTATCGGTACCTCGTCATGATAGCCAGCATTAATTTTCATAGTAACCACTCTTAACGTTGCAGTTTCAGCTTCCCCAATTGCAGAAATAATTTTAATTTTTCCCTCTCCGTCGTCCGGAAACAAGTCACTCCGAATCAGATATTTGAGCACCGGTGTCGACTACTACTTGAAAGGTTATCTTTCCACACTTTATTTCTACCCTGTTTAATTTATCAAATTCGATAACATTCGTTTCGGCCAAAGGTGACATTGTAACAGTAATACGGGCAGAAAGTAACTCAACATCATTTTCTTTAATCGTTGTTGTTGTTTTTATTAATCCACCTGGTGACTTTTCTACCTTAGATTTGGTATATTGTTTCGTATGGGACGGACAGCCTCTCGCAAAGTGCGTTTCTTCACCACAGACAAAGCATTTAGGCTTTGAAATGAATTTCGGTTTTGTATTATATGGAATTTCCTTTCAAATTTGTGATTTTTGTGAATTATATGTATTGTCATTCGATACGAAGGGTGTGGACTCCGCTGTTTAAAATTTGAAGGATCAACTGTTTTCGACTGATTCCACAGACTTCCTGTTCTGAAGGTTCACTAGCACAGTTTCCATGTCGGACATTCTTTTTTAATTTACTACAAGAAGCATATCTCCTACCATTCTCTCTCATATTCATATAACCGATCGGTTAAATCAAATGGAACTACGATTTTAGCCCAATTGTCTATAAAATGACGTTTTACTTCATTCGATACTCTATCTTTTTATTTGATTCGATATCATAAGATTCTTTAATTTTTCAAAGGTCGTAACTTTTAAATCTGTATTCCATTCTTCGAAATAACTCTCTATTTCAAATGAAAAATCCTTCCACGTTTTATCATGCGATTTCTGATGCGGAAAACATTTTTCAAGACTTAAGTTGGCTCATATACCTTAAATCCCTTATGATCTTCGAATATGTGACTGTTGCAAGAATTGGGATATTGTATTTCTTTTAAAAGCAATTACTTCCACCTTTTTAAAGCTGACTATATAATATAGCTGCTTTGGAAGCTAATAACCAGAAAGTTTGTGTTGCCACAAATATTTTTTATAATTTAATTCGCTCTGTGAGAAGATGTTTCGTCATGTTTCCATCTTGCGTGCATGATATTTTAAAAATGGCTAATGGTAGATACTGATGGAATTCTTTATACGGTCACTGCTTTCTAACTGAACAAAAAATATGATGAATATTTTAATATTAAAGATTTTATGCACGAAAACATTACAGAATTTTTAAATAAAATACAATTTATAAACTCAATTCCAAATAAAATAAAAATTTAATATGAAATTCTTAGAATTTTTGGTTCACGATAGTTTCTAAATGTTACAAAAGCTACACATTAAATATGGAATTAAATTACTGAACAGAATGTTTTAAACTGTGCGCGCAAGGTGGAAACATGACGAAAAATGTTTGTCACAAAGCGAATTAAATTATAAAAATATTTGTGGCAACACGAAGTTTCTGATTACTATTTCAGACAGCAGCTATATTTTGTAGTCAGCTGTAAAAAGTTGGAAGTAATTCCAATTCTTGCAACAGTCCCATATTCGAAGATCTTATAGGTTTTAAGGTGTATGAGTCTCCTTAACTTAAGACTTTTAAGAAGATCTTTTTACATACTTGTAATCCTCAGCTTTATCAACAGGTTCACGTGCTATTTCATAAGGCAATAAGCTCAAGAGATGTGAAACCCAGTCTGTTTCTTTTACGTGAGCTCTACTAGCCTGCCGTTCAAATAAGGCTTATGTCTCCTTCTTTTGGATCGAATTTTTGCATTAACTTCCGAAGTTCATAACGCCATCTCATGTTCTCATCAAACTGTTCGAAATTGACCGTTGCCTCTGCACTCTTACTAGCTGTTTCAATCCGTAATTTCTCAAGTTCGAAATCCATTTTCCTTTCGTTCTTAATGGTGTTTAATAATTCCATTACAAAATTCTCTTCATTCTAATTGCTACCTATAATTATCCAAGGTATGCGTAAATTTATATATTGGTGCCTTTTGAAATTTGGCATATTTGTTATAAGCGAAAATAACGCCATATGTCCTTCACTTTGGTTTTTTAGCCCAAAGGGCGTTAGCCCAGAAGGGCTATCAATTTCATTTTGGTATTTTGCGACGGAAACTTTAAATATGCGTTTCACTTTTCAAATTGTTGCCACCAAGTATTATTGTTCCATGTTATATTTAAAGAAATTAAATAATGAGGAATCTGCATAAATGTATGCACGTTTCTTGCATTGTCATAAAACAACGGCAACTAGAGCCATCGAATTTTGAATAACGTAATACTCCACCGAATATGGGCATCTGAAAGCCCTAATTTGGAATTGGTTTTATTATCGATTTCATATTTTGTAACACTTTAACGAATTTCCATTTGACAAATTCAACAATTTCAAAGTTAGCAATGGCAACACTGTACGTTGGGGGGGGGAGGGGATTATCTCCAGCGCGCGAGACTGTGCGCGTGTATTCTAAAGATATGCTCATTTAAAATTATTTTGCGATATTGCTTATGCCTGTTAACCTCTGTTAAACTTCAGGCGTCCCCATCCTCCGTCACCTGTCACCTGTTGAACTAAATTTTATGGTTTGAGTGCGAAGAACGTGATATTTAATAAATAAAGGTAACACACAAAACGTTAAAAAAAACGCCCTTTGAGACGTAATGTAAAATCTGAAAGCTTTCAGATTTTTTTTTCTTGTGTGTGTGCAAGGTGTACGTCAGTGCAAATGTTTCGTAATCTGGAAAAAACGAAAGGACTGAGCTAAAGATTTTTCTAATTAAAAAAATTAAAGTTTAAAAATGTAAAAATCACTTTTTCATTATTACGTTTTGAATGAAGTACGAAATAAACCAAAAAAAATATTTTATTGGTCTACACACATATTATTATCTGCTTTCTATTTAATTACCAGTATTCATTCAAAATGATTAAAAAAAACAGATATTGGTATGAAAACGTGACAGTAAACTATAATGGTTTATGCAATTCCTTCTTTTAAAGCATAGTTACAAAGGACGAAAATTTCTTTTCTTTTCCGAAGAACAATTAAAAATGGAAAAAAAAAATTATCTCTTAACTATATAAATATCTTCAGACTTTAACAGACTCGGCTATGCTTTTTTCAGTTTTCTTCCCACTTTTGTTTGGATTTAGAATGAAATTGGTTATTATTTAACAAAATAAAAGTGTTTTAAACTGTCACGTATTATTATCAATAAGTGAGCATTTCTGGATTGTAAAAGAAATTTATTCACATGAGTTTTATTACCCTTTCTACATAACAAATTTCTACAATTTTTCGTTTTTCTTTCTTTTATCTGACAAGCAGGTCATGAATCACAAGAATTCTAGTCTACAAATCAAGAGGTTTATAGTTCTGTATGGCTTGTTCCAGACGTCTTAACCCTGTAAAAATTTAAAAACATTGAAAATATTAACAATACGTTCAAGAGCAAAGAAGCTATAAAAGATAAAATGTCAAATGAATTTTAAGCATAAATTAAATTCGGAGAATAATTTATAATTTATGTATTATCTAAACTTCAACTAAGTATTATTGTTATTTTAAAAATCTGTGATTCTGAAGCTTCGCGTGTTATGGAGAATTTGCATTATTTCTCTTACGTTTTAAATGTCTTGCTGTACGAACTGTTATTTCTTTCAATAAAGTATCAATTTCCTCCTATGAACGATACCGCTGTAATGCTTCTCTAATAACGATACAAAAAATACGATTCATAGGTATACAATTTTCAGTCTGATGCGATATGGAACCCTCATAAAAAATTTTAAAAGAAAAATAAACTAATTCTCTCTCATTATATCAGTAACAATGGCACGCAGTTTTTAATGATTTTCGTCTTTCTAATCAAATGGTCGTAAAGGCTGAAGTTCCATCCGATATTTCACCTATATTCAATTTTAGTCGATTAAATGTGCCAAAAAAATTGACCATAATTGATCGGAAATCAATAACGCAAACAAACAAACACACGTTCTTCTTTTTATACATAGATTCCATAAAACTTGAAAATTTTTTATTTTATCTCCAACGCGCAAGACTGTTGCCACTCGGGAAAATGAGTGCGAAAATTAGTGTTTTCCGAGTTTTTAATTAATATTTCGGATTAAAAGTCACACGAAGATGGGAACAGTCGAAATGGCTTCCCGCGAATTTTTGGAATCGGGAATAAAATCGGGAACGAATTTTTGGATATTTTTATTTCATTGTGAAACTTTTTATTAACAAACTCTACGATTTGAAAGCGAGCTGTGGCAACATTTCTCGAAATAAAGCATATTTTTATCTCCAGCGTGCGAGACTTTTGCCACTCGGAAAAATGAGGGCAAAAATTGAGAGTTTTCAGAGTTTTTAATTAATATCTCTGAGTTTAGCAATTTTTTTTAGTCCAAAGGGATTTGAATTCCGAAGGACTATTAGTTTTGTTTTGGCATTTTGCGTCGGACGGATAAATGTCGGTTCACTTTTCAAACTGTTGCCATAAAATGTTAGAGTCCTGCATTATATTTGAAGAAATTAAATAATGAAAAATCTGCGTAAATGTATGTATATTTCTCGTATTGTGATAAAACAACGGTACATAGAGTCATCGAATTTTGAATAACGTAATCCTCCAACGAATATGAGCATGTGGAAGACCAAATTTGAAATTTGTTTTATGATCGATTTCCTATTTTTTAAAACTTTGACAAATTTTTGATTTACAAACTCAAGGATTTCAAAGCGAGCAATGGCAACGTTGTGCAGAAAAAACATTTTTATCTCCAGCGCGTGAGTCTCTGTATCGGAAATTCTAAAGATAGGCTCGTTTTAAAACTATTTTGCGATATTGCTGTTGCACTGGATCTTATGGTTTAAGTGCGAGGAACATGATATTTAATAAGGAAAGGTAACACACAAAATGTTAAAAAACGCCCCTTTGGACGTAATTTAAAATCTGAAACATTTCAGTTTTTTTTTTTTTTTTTTTTTTTAAAGTTTGATGACGATAGCTTATAATAGTGACTGAGTTAATCGCGAACAAACACACAGACATTCTTCTTTATTCTTCTTTATAGATATATATATGTATAGATTACTTTTACAACTTATTTCGTATGTTTTATTAAATTGAGCTATGTATTGTCGTCTAAAATCTGGCGTGGCTTAAAGCAGATTAAACAGCTTTTTTCCCCATTAAATCTCGAGAAGAAGGTTTATATTTTATCTCAAGCTGTATACGCCTGCTTCAAAGTAGCTCCTTCGGTATCTTTATTTGTTTTTCACGAGCAGAATTTCTAGAACTATAGCTTGTCATCTTATCCAGATATTTTACGATGTCTGATAAACTGTTTGACAAAATACCGAATTTGGATGCGATATCCTCCTTCTTCAAATTTTTATCTTTTTCTTTCGAGTATCAGTATTTTTCCTTTAACCGTTAAACACTTTCATTTCGAAGTTTTTACCTATTATCAATAACAAACGAACACTGATAAGCTCAACGAACATTGATCGTTTGTTGACATTGATAAGTGTAGTCAGTATCGACACAGGGTTTACCTATGCCCTGAAATCCACTATTAACTCAAAATTCGGTTAAACGAAAGACAGTTTTAAAAATCCACTAAAGTGGAATAATCCATATGAAAATTAACAGAAAAAATTAGTCTCTATTTTTAACAAGTTTCATCAGGAGAATAAATTCTTTTGACTACGTAAATTGAATTTGATATTTCTCATACATAGTTTCGTTTTACTAATTATATAGTTAAATGCGTTACATGCAATAGTAATTTTTCCATCTTTTCGCAGCAGACAAATTCTTTTTACTTCCTTGTACAAAGTAAAAGTATAGTAATCGCGAATATTTTCGGACGTCATATTTCAACGGAAATTCACATCTTGACCCATCTCGAATCCATTTAGACGATTTTTTTGTGTGACATCTGTACGTAAGGGCAAAATAAAGGTCGATTTTTTTCCGAAACGAACTGTAAAATTGATTTAAAACGGGCTCAGAAGGCATTTTTTTCGTGATGCTTGTATCTCGCATAATTCAAAAACGCTGGCTGGCTGAGCTCTGGGTATTTATTCTTATATGTTGGAAAATTGTGCAGTTTTTGCTTTAAAGGTGATGATTGAAATATATTGTTCTTATGTTCCGGTTAAGGTTTTTATGCTTTAAGTTAACCTGCATACAATAGTTGTAGAATTATCAACAATTTAAAAGTTGCTTAGGTTCCGCTAAGCCTAACGAGGCCGCCCTTTGTTTACATTTGAAAATTTTAGTGGAACAGTGAATTAAGTTATTTGGTGCACCAAAACTTTTATCCATTTGCCCGTTGGACGAATTGCTTGTTTTTGCGCAGGAATTGTAGTTTTAATTGCAAAATTCTTTTTAACTGTATTTGGTATTTTAGGTTTCTTTGTAGTTTATAGTTTTTAATGAAGATCTTTATTTGAGTTTTTATGCATTTTTGCCTTGTCGCGAAGTGAGAACTGAACTAATTGAATGAGAAACATATCTGTAATGAAATTCGAGGAGATGAGTTTAAATGAAATGCAGCAAAAAATGTGTATAATTTAATTAGGCCGTATAAGGAAGTCATGCGGCTTCTTTTTTTAAAAAGAGAAGACTGGGGCAATCAGCGCGTTCACTACAGCACAAAAAGTTTCAAGAGTACGCGAATAAAATATGAATTAGCTTTTTAGATAATTTAATGCAACATTGTTATCCAAAGTTTTTGCTTCTCTTTAATGAATAAGCTAAGTTTAAAAGTACAAGTTGCGCCATTTCTCTTATTGCTTAACCATTGTAACGTAAATAAAAGTTTTTGAATGCGAATGCAGTTGTAGAATACCGTTAATAAGAACAGGGAAATTGTTAAAAATAGAGCTAAAAGATATTTAACGAAGAAATCTGTGTACAATGCACATGCATATAGTCGTGATTTCTGCAGTAATGTAGTGTTTAGTTTTTTTTTTTTTTTTTTTTTTTTTTTTTTTTTTTTTTTTCAGTGGCTGTGTTTCGCAATTACCAATAAGCCGATTGTCACCTGTTGTTGATTATCACTTTAAAACTTCAAACGATTTTGTGAACCTCGAATAGGGGAAAAGATTATATATATATATACATATAAAGACATAAAGTAAGAAATTTAGAATCAATTTAGACCAAAAATTGAAATTCATAAGTAATATATTTCAAATAATCCTATAAATGCAATAAAGAATTTAATAAATGTTAAAACCAAAACTTTTCAAACAAGCAATACCCCAATTAAAAAAATCAATGAAGTTTAAAGAAAAAAGAACATAATAGAAGAGCAATTCAATCAACTTCATTGCCACTTCGTCAGGAGGAGGAACACTGAAATCAATTGAAATCCCTGCTTCTACAAAAATGCTTGCTTTTCTGTGTCCAGAATTAGCCGAAGAACCATTTCAATCAAACTAGATATAGACTCTAAACTACTTCCAAGGACCGAGGACTTTTTATGGTAAAAACTATTGTTCTTGAATTATATGCATAATTTTTTGCTCGTTATATATATATATATATACAGGGTGGTCATAAAAAAAACTGCCCTGAAATGTGAATCCCGCAGTGGGCTATTCGCTCAACCAATCAAAATAAGGCCCACCAGCGGCCGAGCGGTTAAAGTCGCTGAACACTGGTAGTTCGGTTCGAGGTTCGAATCCCGCGAACGGGCTGGCTGCATGGGTGTTTTCGTGGTTTTCCCCATGTGTAACGTGTATACGAGCCAGTTTCCCTTAGAAAGTCCTCCACGAAGGCATCCCTCCTCCCCTTAGGCAGATAGCCCTAGTGTGCTTTGCCATAATTAAATACACACACACACACAACCAATCAAAATATAATACCGTTAATATTGTTATTTGAAGGTATGCGCTCGAGGTTGTGATGACTTAAAAGAACAGAGCTCTTACAGTGAAAAAAGTTCGAATTTTTCGAGTGGCAACAGCCACTTTTTTCCTGGGCGAATTGATCAGTGTATTGAAAAACCATAAAAAGGATTTGAACTACAAATGTATGACGAACATTGCTTGTAAAACATTTGCAAAGAAGATTATAACGTTGCGCGCCTCCAACTTGCACGCAACCAAGAGGTGACTGTGAAAACTTGTATAAAAGATAGAAGCTTGTGAAGGGTTTAAGTCCCTTTTTATTCAACGTAATAAATTACAATTGCGTTCTCTTGACGCTTACAGACGGTGCCAACTTGGCAGTCAAATAAAAATAATAACCTGAAAAGAAAATAAAGACAAGATTCTAACTACGAGCCTCTCTAAAATAACTAACTCACCGCGTTTTACAATACCGCTGCTAATTCAGCAGACTTGAAGCTCACTGGACCGATGACCACTACTTCCCGCCAAGCACATAGGCCGCAACGCGGGGTTCTTCAATTCTCGCTAACTACCTCCGCGCTCGCTAAGTAAGAGAATCTCTCACACCGAACTTGTTTCCTTCTATTTAAATCAGAATACCTCCGCTGATAATTTGAATCCTTGCGCGTTCTACTCAAATTTACATATTCTGGCATTGGCAGTTCCAGGGGAAAGTAAGGCTTGACAGGAAAGATAGTTTAAACTTAAAATAAATGTTAGTTAAAATAAATATAAACCCTACATTTGCCGCTGCCAGAATTTGGAAAACTTGGAAGCAGGTCCTACAAACGACCTGTTGTAAGTTTATCTAATTCTGAACTAACTGGCGAGAATCTCGTTTACACAAAAAAAAAAAAAAAAAAAATCTTATGTAACAATTATATATTAAAATTCTGTTACTCGTTACAAAGCTTTCTTCTTACAGCAACTTTTCCTGGACTTCATCAATCAATCTTGGTCTTTCCTTCCAGCATCTGGAAGGAATAAGTATCAGTATCTTTCTACATACATTATAATTTACACTTTCTTGACACAATAAATTTTTGTTTTTAACGATTCGTTTTTCTTAGTTATTGCTTACTTCACATTCATTCAATTTTTCAAGCATTAATTTAACTTTACCCTGGCTCTCCACCGTGTGTGGTATCAAACGGGAATATTCGTGTTTTAGTCTTACAACACTTCCCCTAACCACCATGATTTGTTAGAATTCAACAACCAAATAGACACACCTTACTCGACATTCTACAACTCAATGAGCTACTTTAATAGTCTTAAAAATTCAAATGTAGGTGGAGAACCCTACAAAACACATTCATTCTAACTTCCCCCTCATTCATCTTTAAACATGCAGGCTTTCGCTCTAAAGCATGACTTTATCTACAATTTACTACTTAAATTTTGACTTCATTGCTTTTAAGCATTCACTTTTAGCATCTACAATTTTATGCTTCTAGACTAAATTCTACTTTTACATAACCTTCAAGTATTTACATACATTTACAAAATTTTAATACATATGCTTTTTACAATTTACCATAAAATGAATAAGAGAAAATAAATTTTTACTTTACTCATTCTTCGCCAAGCTGGCGGCACTGAAACTAAAATTCTTATTAATACAAGAATACGAAGTTATTTTTATCTTCGGCCAAATTTTGGCTTTAACATAACAGAATTAGTCTTTCGACCAACAGAAAATGCTTGTTTTTAGCTTTTACACTTATAGAAAATAATACTTTTGCCTTAGCTAAATAAAGTAAAACAAAACTAAGTCTCAACCGAGACATATTGACTTTCGTCAAAACATAGAACTTCGTACTTATACATAACATTTCGGAACAAAAGAGAAAAAAAAAAATTATAGAAGGTTTTAACTTATCTTTGAGTTTTCGATGCTTGAAACTCCGTCATTCTTTTTTTGCAATATTGGTCCCAAGTTAGAGGTTTCATGGACGTCAATCTTCTTCTTATTGATCTCCGAGTGTCGTCCACATTGGTTTTTCTTTTGCGTCCTCTACATGCTGGCCTCTTGACGGAGTAATCGTCTGGTTGTTGGCCTTTGCGTTTCTGCTTGGGACGGCTGGGCTTGACGTCCTCCGGTCTGGAGTCCTTCTTGAATTTCTTCTGTTCCTCGTATTTTTGTGCCTCCTGCTGGCGTTTCAGTTTCCGGAACGGCGGCCTTGCTGGCACCTTACTCTGTGGCCGTGTGCGCGTTCTCCTTGATGTGTAATTTCTCCTGCCATCCTTTGTAGGTGGTGTTTTCGTCTTTACCACGGTTTCTTTACCCGGTTCATCTGTATTTTTGTTTTTCTTAAACGCCGGAGTTTGAAAATCATTTTTTCTTTTTGATACCGACGTCCGGGTTGTAGAAGTGCTAGGTCTCTCTTCAGTTCTCCGTTTCTTGGGTGGTGGAATAGTTGTTGCAGTCTCTGGCCCTTCTATTTCGTTTAGACTTGAGTCCTGCAAGAAACTTTTAAGGATTTCAAAATCATTTGGATTATAGTATTTTTTCACCTGGTCGGGACTTGCTTTACAGATTTCCCCTCTGTCGTTCTTAAGATATAATACTACCCCTTTGATTTCCTGAATTACATAGGGGCCTTCAAACTTTGGAGCTAGCTTTGCCATAAAATTGTCTGGGGCACTTGATAAAGAAAATTTCCGCTTCAATACTT
Source organism: Stegodyphus dumicola (assembly GCF_044657685.1). Taxonomy (NCBI): domain Eukaryota; kingdom Metazoa; phylum Arthropoda; class Arachnida; order Araneae; family Eresidae; genus Stegodyphus; species Stegodyphus dumicola. The sequence goes on from NC_140771.1 coordinate 244,644,094, forward strand.
TATCCCCAACTTTAAAATCTGCTTCACGGCGTTTTCTATCATAATATAACTTTTGTCTATTTCTTGCCGTATCCGAGGTTTTAAGCGCCTGATCAATCAACTTTTGCACATCTTGTTGTTTAAACTCCTGCTCTCTTTGTTGCACAAAGAATAATTTATCTAAAGGCGTAATTAACTTTCTGCCTAAAAATAATTCTGCTGGAGTTTTTCCCGTAGTATCATGATGTGCCGTTCTTAAAGCATAAGCTAATTCATTTATGTAGCCATCCCAGCGCTTGTGATGTGTGCTCACGTAACTGCGAATTATTTTTACTATGTTTTTATTAACTCTTTCTGCTATGTTAGCCTGTGGTCTATACGGAACCATTTTGATATGGCGTATGCCAAGTCCATTGCATATGTTTTCAAATATTTGACTAATGAATTGTTTTCCGTTATCGCTAATGACTTTTATCGGTGCACCGTATTTTAAAATGTATCTGTGTAAGAATGCATCTGCGACTGTTTTGGCTGACGCGCGTTTAAGTGGAACAATTTCTATCCATTTTGTAAAATGATCTACTATTACTAAAAGAAAACGATTTTTATTTAACTCGCTCTGGGGGAAGGGACCAAGGAGATCTATGCCTACAATTTCATTCGGAAATGTAGCGCGAATGCTATTTAAGTAACCCGGCCGGGCTGTAATTAATATCATTTATTAACTGACATTGATTGCAGGACCTGACATATGCCGTTACTATTTTGTATAATTGCGGGAAATATACCGCCTCGCGTACCCTTTTTATAGTCTTTCTGACCCCGAGGTGGCCCGCTGTTTTTTTTTTTTTTTTCGTGCAACTTCCTCAAAATGCTTAATCGAAGCGAGGCTGGGATGACTGGCTTATACTCAAGATTTTCGTTTGTTGTTTTCGTATAGAATAATAAATTATCTATTATTTCATAGTTTTTTGCTCTATTTCTTATAGCATCGATATCTGTGTGCTCAAAGCTTTCGGGGTCTTTCAAATAAGCATAGATATTTCCAAATTCAGGATCAGCTTTCAGTTCAGTAATAACCGTATCTCTAGAATCTAAAATTTTTGAAGTCAACACAGCGCATTTAAGTTCATTTCCTTCGTCGTCCAGTTTTATACGAGAAAGTGCGTCAGCTACATTGTTTTCCTTACCCGGTTTATATTTTATTGTGATATTATATTCTTGGAGTTTTAAAGCCCATCTTATTAACCTGGGCGTTAGGTTTTTTCCCGAGTAAAGTCTACCAACAGCCGCATGATCCGAAAAGACTGTTACTGGCGATTTGCCGAAATAAACTCGAAATTTGTGTACAGCCATTAATACGGCTAATGTTTCTCTTTCTGTAGCTGTATAATTCCTTTGTGTCTGATTCAATGTTTTACTAAAAAATGCCAGCGGATGGTTATTTTGCATAAGAACCGCACCCACCGCATAGTCTGACGCATCTGCCGCAATTTCCAGGTTTTCGTCCGCCTCAGGGAATTTTAAAACAGGGGCATTAATAAGCGCTTCTTTTAATCTTTCAAAAGCTGTGTTAGCTTCCGCTGTTCACGTAAATTTACTCTTTTTTTCTTTTGATTACTAAGAGTGGTTCAACAATATTAGCGAAATCTTTTATGAAAGATCGATAGTAAGAACATAATCCAAGGAAAGACGAAAGTTTCTTGGCGGTGTTGGGCGGTGGGAAATTCTTAATAGCTTTTATTTTTGAATCTTGCGTTTCTATACCCTTTTGCGAAATTGATATTTGCGAAATTTATAACCGAGATATTTAAGTTCTTTAGTTGCGAACTTGCATTTTGAGGCGTTAATTGTAAGACCGGCCTCTTTTAATAATTTAAAAACTTGTTCGAGGTCATTAATGTGTTGTTCCAACGTACTACTCGTTATAATTATATCATCTAGATAAATTAAAGTTGATTTTCCTAGGACAGGCTTTAGAACAATGTCCATAGCTCTCTGGAATGTTGATGGGGCCCCACATAACCCAAAGGGCATGCGTAAAAATGCATAAGTGCACGATTTTGTTATAAACGCGGTTTTGTGTATATCTTCGGGTCTCATAGCTATTTGATAGTAGCCAGACGTTAAGTCCAAAGTAGACATATATCTTGTCGATTTGATCTGTCTAATGATCTCGTCTATAACCGGCAAAGGGTAAACTGGAAATTTAGTAATGCTATTTAGTTTTCTGTAATCGATAGCAAACCTCCAAGCCCTTTTATCCGAAGGAGGAAACTCGTTCTTTTTCCTACATAGTAAGACTGGACTCGCGTACTCACTATTTATGGGCGTTATTATTTTATTCTTTAACATCTCCTGAATATGTTCTTCGATGATTAAGTCTTTTTGTTTATCATAGCGATACGGTTTAGTCCTACAAGGTTTTTCGGCATTTAATTGAATCTTGTGAGTCACGATTTGACAGTTTCCTGGTTTTTCTGAAAACAAATGAGAAAAATTACTCACCACTTGCTGTATTGCTTTACTTTCCTGGTCATTCAAATGGCTAAGGTCCAATTCAGGTGTCTCCACAGGTTCCACCACCGTCTGGTCCATCTCCAGCACCACGGAACTATCTTGAAAATTCAATTTGGCCCTCGCGGCCCTTAAAAAGTCCATACCTAAAATAAGAGAGTGTTGCAGGTGTTTCACCACAAAAATTAATACTTTGAGATTTTCCTCTTTTACCTGTACGTTTAATGATACTTTCCCGATGCAGTGACATGTTTTTCCTTGCGCCGCTATAATTTCCGTATTTCTGGTTTTAAAGAGTCGTATCCTATAAAAATTCTTTTTGAAGAACTTTTCACTCATGAAATTTCCTTCTGCTCCTGTATCGATGAGGGCTTCTACTGGTACATCGCCAACCAGGACTTGTATAATTGGTAGCTGTGAGTTTTTTACGATGACTGTATTTAAATGTCTATTTGAGGGTTTTTTTAAAACTTCCGGAGTCTGGACCCTCCCTTTCACAGGCCCCTCTAGTCGTTTAAAGCTTTCCTTTCAATCTGTGTCTTCTGGGTACGCGGATGCTTATTTTCAAATTTTCTTTTTGGGCCTTGACCTTCGAGTTTCGATGCGTTAGCTTGATAGTTCTTTCCCCCATATGAGCGATTTCCATTCCTGGTTTCCTCCTTCCTTCGGGTATGTTGAGAATATGTTTCTCCTCTCGCTTTTTCCGCTATTCTGCGATTTTGAAACTTCACCGCCAATTCGAAAAGTTCCTGCAATGTGTTTGGGTTTCTAATTTCAAAGTAGTCTTGGACAGCGGGTAACAATCTTGGTAATATTTCAATAATCTCCGCATCAGGTTTTTTCCCATACAGCATATCCGTTAGCTTGATTTTTCGTAAAATAAAGTCCGTCAAATCTGCTGTATCCCGTTGATAGAAACTATATAGCTCGGCTTCCAGCCGTGCGCGATCTTTCACTATGGGGAAGGCCTTTACTAACGATTTTTTGAAATTTTCAAATGTATACGTCGGGCTTCCAAATTCACCTAGAAGAAATTTGCCTATATTTTTCCACCATAGCGCGGCCTGTCCTCTTAGTACTGATGTGGCGATGGCAACTTTTTGTCTTTCAGGCACAGGGTAGAGCTGAAAGTGGTTTTCTATACCTTCTAAAAATACGGACACCGAATTTTTTCCGTCGAAATAGACGTTTGGCTTGATTGATGCTCTCAAAGTCTGGACCAGGTATCCAAATCCTTCTAACTGCGTTGTCATTTCTTGGTGTTGTCCAGCGGCTTCCATCCAGTTTTCGGCCATTTCAGTTCGATAAGTGTTCGGGCGCCAATATAACGTTGCGCGCCTCCAACTTGCACGCAACCAAGAGGTGACTGTGAAAACTTGTATAAAAGATAGAAGCTTGTGAAGGGTTTAAATCCCTTTTTATTCAACGTAATAAATTACAATTGCGTTCTCTTGACGCTTACAGACGGTGCCAACTTGGCAGTCAAATAAAAATAATAACCTGAAAAGAAAATAAAGACAAGATTCTAACTACGAGGCTCTCTAAAATAACTAACTCACCGCGTTTTACAATACCGCTGCTAATTCAGCAGACTTGAAGCTCACTGGAACGATGACCACTACTTCCCGCCAAGCACATAGGCCGCAACGCGGGGTTCTTCAATTCTCGCTAACTACCTCCGCGCTCGCTAAGTAAGAGAATCTCTCACACCGAACTTGTTTCCTTCTATTTAAATCAGAATACCTCCGCTGATAATTTGAATCCTTGCGCGTTCTACTCAAATTTACATATTCTGGCATTGGCAGTTCCAGGGGAAAGTAAGGCTTGACAGGAAAGATAGTTTAAACTTAAAATAAATGTTAGTTAAAATAAATATAAACCCTACAAGATAACATTAAAGGACTAATGTCAGCACAAGAGAGGAGAAGGAAAAATAAAAGACTTCTGTTGGAAGTAATGTGTCCTGTGGAACATCATAGCCTTCGCAGATAATGACGCAGTGCATGTAGGGATTGTTGACACCTTGCGAACTGCGGTTTTCGATACATTCTAACTGTGGGCAATACTTTATAAGGTATTCTCCCGCCTTCTTAGCATGCCCCCGTGGTGTAATGATCAGCATGCGCGACGCATACTCGAGAAGTTCGTGCTTCGAGTTCCGACGAAGGAACTGCTCATTTTTCATGTCTCCTGCTTCAAAATACCTAATGTCTCTACAACTTGCCAGACTGCGTACAGCTGTGGAATAGTGCCGTACAGCTGTGGAATAGTGCCGGACTGCACTATTTTACAGTCATACGCAGTCCGGCATAGTTGTTCCACAGTTGTACTGCACTATTCCACAGTCGTACAACTTTTGTTTACGGTACAGCTGTGGAATAGTGCTGGACTGCGTACAACTTCTTGCAGTACGCAAAGGATCTGCAGTAATCGCATTATGCACTTTCACAGCAAGATCAACTTGAACAAATGGTCGTCCAAATTGCGATCTTTGACATTTGCATCCAGTATCTTCAAACGCTTTTACCAAGTCGCGTACATTTTTTTGCGCAATATGGGCCTCGTCTGAGCTCTGATTTCGTCGATAAACTCGCACTACTTTAGCAACATTATCCCCGTCCAAGACAAAACAGCTTTATCAGTTCACTTTGTTAGCAAAAGTGTCATCTTGTTAGTTCGAACACCTGAAGCAAGAAGTAGCAGTTTTCCCACACTCACAGATGCTGTTCTGTGATTGGGGCTTCTACTGTTTCCCTGTGAATTACATAATGTGCGCCATTGCACTTCATTTCTCTATTGTCATTATTCCTTTATAATTCTGTTCTTTGCAAATGTTTTACGCCGCCAATTTCAGTCGTACCTATCGTTTCGACGCCATTTATGTTATATATATGTTACGGTGAAACACCGAAATCTGGAGAATGTCGACTTTCACCGGTGAATGTCAACATTCCCATAGTCGCTTGGTGTATGTCCGAAATATTTTCCAAATACTCTTATTTCTGACTTACACCGGTCAATGTCGCCATTCACCATGTACTAATGGTAAATGTTGAACATATAAGAATATTATATTTCCTTCTCCGTAATTCTTTCGCGAAAAAACGCACTTGAGACTCAGAATAAGAACATAAGAACTTAAAACACACAGTACATTCAAAATGAGAAAGGAAAATAATAGAAGTTATAAACTTTCCAAATTATGTGATTGAAATCTTATTTATTGCAACAACTTAAACTATTATGACACTTTGAAATGCACAAGAGGCCCTTGCTTTTACAACTGCATTTATTTGTGGAACACTTCCTTTTGGAATGTCAGCGTGTACATATACTCCTCTCTTTTCGACCTACACCAGAGCGTATCTGTTATTGTCGACATACACCGGTGAGGGTCCGAATGTACAAGAATGTAAAGAAATATTCGATCTTTCACCGACGTATTTGGTGAATGTTGACATTCTCCGGTGAAAGTCGACATTCTCCAATTTCGGTCTTTCACGGTAACATATATATCAGATATGCGCAGATAAGATGCAAACTGAAACTCAAACAATGAACACTGAAACTTTTAACAGCCAATGGAAAAAAAAATCCCAAACCATAACCTTTCCCTTTTGAACTAAGTTTCCATCTTGGAATACCTCATATTTTGCTTTTCCGCATTTCTACTGACAACTTGCTGCAGTTTGCGTTCCTCAAAAAAATGTAAAAAGGATCGTTTATTGCAGAAACTTTATTTTGTGTTGCAAATAAGCTGGGCCATAATAATGTATACATAGACATCTTGAAAAGAATGTGCTCTAAATATCCTCCTTCTGCTCGGATGCACTTTTCCAGCGCTGCAAAAGCTTCCATCAGGCATCTCATCATGTCCATGTGTCCTGTGGATAATTGCATTTGTGCTTGCTATTTGAACCAAACCCTGTTGTCTTGCCCACAATTCTGCGGATTTTCACTGTACCTTTGGAATAACAATACAGCGTCTCTGACACACCTTTTTTCTAATGAAAGCTTTCATTACCGGCATCTTCAAACACCGGCCGTAGGTCTATTGCCAATTATTTATAGTCTGATCCGTACCTCTCCACGGATGTAGGTATGGAACATATTGCGTATTTGGTTTTCCAACGGGAAAAAAGTATGTAAAGCAAACTTCTGATTTTAACTGGTAATAGCCCCTTTTATTCTTCATTTAATTCGAATATTTCCCTTTCTGTCCTAAAAATAGAACCTGTTTGTAATATTTCAATCCAAACCACGTCATTCCAATTTAATACTTATCATACCATTGTGAGATTCCTTTAATTTGAATAACCAGTTATTTTATGTTCTCAATCTGTACTGTCACTTCTCTCTTTCCGTTTTCTCGTCAGACTGCAAATTATTTCTCGTGTATTTATAGTGAGATTTTGCTACTGTTGAAACAGCTTGTTCTGCCTTTTGAGGCCATGTTACTAGGCTCGCTACTTTGGATAAGATACGTAGCGACCCACTTCTCTGTATCATCCGTTGTCTTAAGATGTGCTGAGCCAGTAGTCCACAACCTTTGGCCTATCGCGAGCACATTTCCTAAACATCAACATTTTTGTTAAACATATTTCCAATCTTATCTGATACATCTGAAATATTAATTTCGGCAAATGGATTTGAGATGAATAATAATATTGGTTGAACTTTATGGAAATCAGAGAAGCGGAGTTCAAAATTATTTTTCAGGGCATTTAGGTTTTCCTGGTATTTTTCTGTTTCAATTGCCTTGTAGTTATTAATATGGCATGATAAATTCTGAAAATGGGTGACATTTTTTCCTTTCATATGATTTATCCACAAATTTAACCTTATCTGAAAAGCAGTTACAGTCCCAGTCAATTGAAAAAGGGGTTTTTTTTCTTTTCTCTTGAGATCTTCGTTCAGTTTGTTCAGTTTAGCTGTTATATATCACTGAGAAAATACAGATCGGATAGTCAATCTTGCAAGATATCTCTTATGACTATAAATGTTTACCATATTTTAACTTGTAAGGATTATGTTAATTTTATTAACAGTTAAATTTTAAGTTCCTTTCCTGTCAGATTCTTAACTTCAACTTACTACTTTCGGCCAGAATGTAGTTTTGGAATCTTGCTGAATATTTAATGAGGAGGAGCGGTATTTAATCTACGAAGTTACTTACTGAGTCAGAGAGAATCAGAGTTTCTGATTAACGCGCGTCTGCCTTTTTGGCCACTCTCTCTCTCTCTCAAAGCTGTTATTACGCTGGGCCGAACTCAGGCCCTTGCTAAGCTTCGTAATCAAATAAGTTCAGGGGCCAACTCGATTTGAACCTTGATAGCTTCGGCTATATTTCTTTAGTTAAATCTTAGTTTTAGTTTAATTCTTAGTCTTTTAAGTTCGAGCCCAAGTGCGGGCTTTGTTTGTACACTCCCAGGCGGAGTTTTGTTAAATCTTATTGGAATAATAAAGGGTTAGTTACCCTTCTATCTTGTTGTTTCTTGTCAGCGAACTTAAGCGATTATTCGCTTATCAGTTCTTAGATTCTTCACTTCCAACATTAACTTAGAATTACAAAGTGAGGAACTCTACAAACTATTAAGAAATATAAATGAATGGTCATTTAAAAAATATTTTTTGTTCATAGCACCTAATCGAGCCGGCGAGCACATACAAAATGATCGGCGAGCACAAGGTTGGGCACCGCTGTGCTAAGCTTTCAAAAATACCAGTCGCATTTTGCGCCGTAATGATATGTGAATCAGAGTATGTACTATCTCAAGAATCTTTTTATCTCGTAATAAAATGGGCTGAATCTACAACTATCTTTGTGTTTAAGTTTCATCCTTCTACATCATATACGGATTACTAATACAGGGTGGTTCCTTCCTATTCCTGTATATATTTTGAGAAACATGGGTATAATCCTCAACATGTTATGATGGCGGCAGCACATGTGGGACGTTATTGAACGTGTAGAGTCAGGTTAATTGGAAGCAGAAAAGAGGAAAAAATATGCAACCGCCTTCGCCGGGAATCGAACCACGGACCTCTGGAATACCGGCCAAGCGTGCTACCGTTACACCACGAAGGCACGCTAGGGAAGTGGGAGAAATACCTTATATACTCCCCTTTTTAAAGGGCGACTAGGGTTTTAGGTGAACTAGTCGCCAATTCCTGGGTGCGGAGAATCATCATCCACAGCCCTTTTAGTTCGGGCGCCACTTGTAGAGTCATTAGGTTAATTGGAAGCAGAAAAGATGAAAAATATGCAACCGCTTTCGCCGGGAATCGAACCACGGACCTCTGGAATACCGGCCCAGCGTGCTACCGTTACACCACGAAGGCACGCTAGGGAAGTGGGAGAAATACCTTATACTTCTTTAATGGGCTAGTAAATTATACCTCATATCTCAATATGCTACAACAATGTTTTACACTGAAATTCGATGACAGAAGAGGTTTGATTTCAACAAGAGGTATCAGAGAGGGAGGTGGATTTTGATAACATGGAGTTCTGGCTGATCCTGCCCGCTATGTGTTCAATTATATCGATGACACTTTCCCTAACAAATAAATAGGTTGTAGAGACACTAGGCTTTTTGATGATGAGAGACATGAAAAATGAGCAATGGCTTCGAACCTCTCGAATACGCACCGAGCTTGCTGACTACTACATTACGAAGGCATGCTAAGAAGGCGGAAGAAATATCTTATAAGGTTATAGTTTTAACACATCTCTGGCGCCCATAAAATAGCCTGAAAGAAGTCCGTACTTGGCAAGGTACGGATTTCTTGCCGGCTTCTTTGATAACTATCTTTGGGGATATATAATGGACACTGTGACGAAGCAGCATTTTAAGTATGGTAAGTTAAAGGCATCTCTTTTCGCGGCATTTTGAACAATAACCTTCGTTATGTTGAGAAAAATGTCTCGCAGGATATGGCGTCGTATTATATTATGCAGCAAAAATAACGTGCAGCACGCAGATACACGAAATACCTATGGTATATGAATAGATAAGGACTTACGTGCCACCCTGAATGTACTAACATATCATGCAAAAGAAGAAAATTTGTATGATTATATTGCATAACGAACACAATACCTTCATTCAAATTATTCGGATGACCGGTGAAAATCATTCTGAACCATCCTGGTTGAGCTGAAAAAAGTTCTTCTCCAGGAACAATGTATAAATGCATCTCATTCAGGAGGTACAGGAAAAAGTCCCTTTCTTGCTTAAAAGATTTTGAACCGCACACCTATGAAATGTTAACATTAAAAATCACAACTTTCAAAAAATCAAATGAATACTATGTTTAATCCACTTATACGTAAAAATAATATATACTTTTATTAACATCAGAATAAAAATTGACAAATTACAATAAGATATCTCGTGTTTATTGCAAAGTTTTCCTGATACTGATCGAAAAGTTTTAATTTCACCGTTTTAGTTCATGATAATCATTTCGTTAGTTACTAATTGAAAGTAGTAGACACGTAATTCAGTTTGAAAATTATTCAGTAGTAATTCAGTAATTCAGTAAAGTACACTCATGTCCATAAATTAAGGATAATTCGGAGTCACTCGGAAATCGAACTCTAAAATAAATATATCACCTGTAAAACCACTACACACATATTCAAGAATCACATGCAAATTTCAGGAAGTAACCAGATGACACCGATGGTACGTCACAATGACGAGAGTGTAAGAGAGTGATATATAAGGAATACAGGCAAAGAAGTAAAATTGTTCGCAGGCGCTTTATAAGCATTTCAGTGCAGTAACCAAATAGTTATGACACAAAGGACGCAGTTGGATGATTTTTTACGTGGTAGAATTATCGGCCGTCTGGAATGTGGGCGTACCCAACTGAAAGTATCAGACGAACTTGGAATTGCCCAGAGTGTCATCTCCAGGCTTTGGCAACGATTCCATGATGATGGTAATGTGAGTGACGTTACAGCATAGGTCGTCCCAGAGTTACAACGCCGAATGAGGACCGGTATTTGGCAGTTACTGCCAAAAGAAACAGGCGGAGCACAGCCTCATACTTGTCTCGTCAGCTCTCTTCAGCCACTGGTACGACAATTTCAAGGCAGACCGTGTACAGACGCTTAGGACAGCTTGGTTTATATGCTCGTAGACCTGTCAGATGCGTTTCACTTACTGCAACTCACTGTCGCCTGCGGTTAGCCTGGAGTAGAGAGCGTGCATTGTGGACACCGCAACAGTGGGCTTGTGTGATGTTTTCCGACGAGTCCAGGTTTAGCTTGCAGTCTGATTCTCGCCGGACTTTCATATGGAGAGCTCCAGGTACCCGTTACCACCAAGAAAACATCATTGAACGACACCGTTACGGTGGTGCAGGAGTGCTCGTTTGGGGTGGAATTTTTCTGGGTTCCAGAACTGACCTGCATGTTCAAATTGGAATCATGACAAGCCAAATCTATCGGGACGTCATTCTGGAACAACATGTACGTTTGTTTCGGGGCGCACAATTTGTGTTTATGGATGATAACACCCGTCCTCACCGTGCAAACATCGTAAGCGAATGCCTTCATTGGAGGATATCACCCGTATGGACTGGCCAGCATTCTCACCGGACTTGAATCCAGTAGAACACGTGTGGGACATGCTTGGCCGACGAGTTGCAGCCCGTTAACCTCCTCCATGTCTATCGGAACTTCAGAGAGCATTGCTTTTTGAGTGGTGTAATATCCCCCAAGATCAGATCGATAATTTGATACTCAGCATGCCTAGGCGTTGTACGGACTGTATTGCATCATCTGGGAGACTACAATGTATTAAAAATCATACCAACCATGTAATATTGTTTTTATGTAAATAGGTGTTTTTTTGTAATTTGCTCCAGGGAGAAAAAATCACTAATTTTTTTTAATAATATCAAACATATAGCATCTTTTTTGCTCTTTACCTTTTGTTTAATAAATAAGCTTTACAAATAAGTCAAATTTGTTTTGCTTCCAGTAACCAGATGAAAGTCTTCCTTTGCCTGATTTTGCATTATCCTTAATTTATGGACATAAGTGTAATTCAATTTGAATGGAAAAAAATTGGTATACTATTTCAGAAAAAGTCCGATTTTGTGTCAAAATACCAGTGTTAGAACAGTGCTACATATAAATAATATATATATCCTAAGTCGCGCTTTCGAGACATGAAAAATGCATTTTAATTTTGTCAATCGGCCCCGTAGAACGGGAGATGGAGGCGCGGCTTTGATGGAGGCGCGGCTTTAGTACATGTTTGTTCTATTCAAAAAATCTTAGAGACAGACGCTTCGCAGACGATAACGATGTTCAAGAAGTCTTTACATGGCCGAGCTCACAGAATTTCATGCAGGCGGAATCAGAACTTTGATTAAACGATAGGACGAGTGGTATAATAATTATGAAGATTAATGGTGAAAAAAAAACAGTTTTCAGGTGAATATGTTTTTAAGTTATTTTGTAATTGCCTTTTATGATTTATTTATTGGTTTCACTAGCAAAGGAAGCTAATTAATGAAACTTTAAAATGCTATATTTACATACATGGCGAAAATCCATCCACAAAAAGAGGCCAGCTTTTGAATCTCTAACATTAATTCCCAGTTTTTTCAAATGTGTTGAACATGAGGTGAATTTATCTTGCAAACGTTTTTTAAACTCGGCAACATATGCTTTGCACCAATCTGAAATAAAGATCATTTGTGTAACATACATCATAAATATGAAGGTAAAAGTGTATTTATAAAAGTTCAGAGAATAATTCTCATTTAGTATTAATATTTATCATACCATAATAATTAATTATTAATGATTATATTTGTTAGTAACACTCAATTAAACAATTTGACCCATGATGTTGTACTTAGTAAAAGAAATATTGTAATCGCGAAACATTTTGGGTATTTCATTAAAAATATCCATTTTGACCGCTCTCGAATTCATCTGAATAATTTTTTTTGCCTGACCTCTGTACGTTCGGATAGAATAAAGGACTCTTTTTCCACAACCTTACTGTAAAATAGTCCGGTTGTGGTAAATAAATAAAATAGTAATAAAATTAATTAGATTCAGAAGACTTTTTTTTCATGACGTACATAGGTTCAAATTTCATATATGGGACTGCTATAACATGTAGTTGTGCACCTTCCTTTTTCGTTTCAATCGGGCAAATCAAACATATATGTGCATGTGCATGTATATGTAAGATAAAATTAAATGAATCAGAATTATAACTAAAAACATTAATTCTTCCTCTCTATTCTAAAATCGTAATAACTTCTTTGCATTGCGTCATTTCTAGATCACTCTTATGATCGGCGCAACTCTGATGACGTAATAATTAAGAACTGAAACTGTCCTTGTAAACCAAAACTTTTCTCTTCGCGTGCCCTCCATCTTGCATAACTACGCACTTCAGCTTTTGCTCTCTACTGTCCTAAGATGTAATTTCGCTGGCTTGCTTTCTATCCCAACAATATCAAAAATGTAAATCTTCTGTGGAAAGGCACGACTAGGGTGCCAAGTGATTGTGGCCACAAATATCAATTGGAAATAAAAATGGAATTAAAACTGCTTCGACTGCCAAGTTCTTTAGATGTTACCAAGTTTGATTACTAGCATACTACGCAATCAAAATCTTCTTCAATATGAATCTAAGCACAGATCGAACTGCTCCGTCTTTTCCTTGTGCTTTTATTATGACATATATATATATATATATGTGTGTGTGTGTGTGTAATAGTAAAATTCCATAGTCAAGAATACACTTAAAATTCTAACTGTATGTTCTTTTCATTTTTAATGGCGACGGTCTCTTATTTGAAAGTACGTGGAATTAAATCTACAGCCTCGTAGTCAAGTTGTTTTTCCCGCTTTTACTTCACGTACAGTTATAGAATGTTCTGGAAATATTTAAAGCGAACTGGATTGGCTGACGTCATTTCTTTGAAGCTCCGCCTTTCCAGAGGCTGTAAAAGGACTCGCAAAGGAATATCGGGGGCTTTTCTTTAATGTAATGATGAAGTAAACTTCATACAAAAAGTTATTAGTAATTCTTTTTATTTACACCGGATATCTGATTTTGTAACTGCTATTTTCTCCTGAAATATAATAAATGGATCCTGTTTTTTAAACTTATCGTCTGATAATTTAAGCTACGACTATATCTATGATTCTTCACCAATCTATTTATTCCGGACAAAAGCTGGTACATCATATATATATATATATATATATATATATATATATATACTTTTAGGGGGGGAACGACGCACCAAGAAGGAGTTATCCGAATGGGACGAAAATCGGTAGAAGTGATGTACATGTACAGAAAAACAAATGATTACAGTTTGAGAAAAATTGGATGATTTATTGAAGTGATAGAGCTTCACAAAGTGAAAAAGTCAGTAACGCGTTTGTCCACCTCTGGCTCTTATGCAAGCAGTTATTCGGCTTGGCATCGATTGATAGAGGTTGCGGATGTCGTCCTGAGGGATATCATGCCAAATTCTGTCCAACTGGAGCATTAGATCGTCAACATCCCGAGCTGGTTGGAGGGCCCTGCCCATAATGCTTCAAACGTGCTCAATAGACGAGAAATCCGGCGACCTTGTTGGCCAAGGTAATGTTCGGCAAGCACTAAGGCAAGCAGTAGACACATGTGCAGTGTGGGGGCGGGCTTTATCTTGCTGGAATATAAGCCCAAGGTGGCGTGACATGAAGGGCAACACAACGGGCCTTAAAACTTTGTCGACGCACCGCTGTGCTGTAAGGTTGCGACGGATGACAACCAAAGGGGTCCTACTGTGAAATGAAATGGCAACCCAGATCATCACTCCTGGTTGTCGGCCTGTCAGCCAGAAGACAGTCAAGTTGGTATCACACCACTGTCCGAGGCGTCTCCAGACTCGCCTTCGCTGGTCATCGGGGCTCAGTTCAAAGCGGGACTCATCACTGAAGACTATTCTACTCCAGTCAGTGACATTCCAGTGCGAATGAGCTCGACACCACTGCAAACGGGCTTGACGTTGTACAGAGGTCAATGGTACAGTCGGCGCAAGGGGCGCCGTGACCTTAGCCCCCTTTCTGTGAGCCGTCTATGAATGCTCCTTGTGGTCACTGAAGTACTAGTTGCACGTACAATCGATGATAATGATATATCTGGGGCTGTGAGGTCCGCTCTGACGATTGCTCGGTTTTCACGTTCTGTCGTTTCTCTAGGCCTACCGCTTCCTTTTTGACGCTGTGTGCGGCGATGGTTCACCCATTCCTGCCAACATTGTCTAATAGTGGCATCGCCCCTGCTCAAATGTTGAACAATTCGCCGATAAGACCAACCTGCTTCTTTGAACCCAACTATAGGACCTCTCTCGAATTCTGACATCTGCGCATATCGCTCACGCACCTGTATGCGAGGCATAGTTACTGTCTACCAGAGTGCACGGAATGAAATTCGTGAAGAATTTATGACCTGGAATCGTAATTTCTCCTCTTAAATATCCTGCGAGTTGCGCAGATCAGATGCGCTGTAGCGACAACCGTTCATTCATCGGCAGCCAAAATGTAGAATTTTGCATTTTCCGTCGAAACCTGTATTCATATCAATTTGTATCCAATTTGCTTTATATCTTCTCAGTGCGTCTTTTTTTTTTTTTTTTTTTTTTTTTTTGTGTGTGTGTGTGTGTTAGGAGTGTATACATATATAAAGTAAGAAATTTAGAACTAATGTTTCACGAAGACCAAGAATTTTGAAATTCATAATTAATAAATTTCAATTAATTCTATAAATGCAACAGAAAATTTAATAAATGTTAAAACTTTTAAACAAGCTATACCCCAATTCAAAAAATTGTTAATGAAATTTAACGAAAAAAGAACATAAGAGAAAAGGAATTCAATCAACTTTAGTTCCACTTCACCCGGGGGGGAGGAGAACACTGAAATCAACTGAAATCTCTCTGCTACAAAAATCCTTGCTTTTCTGTACCCAGAATTAGGCGATGTTACATTTCAAATGTATTTTAATTATAATAGTTCACCCGAAAGTTCTGGCCCTTACCCAAAGCAAGGAAAAAACAAAGTAAATTCTGATCAGAATCTTGTACCTTAAACAAAGAGAATTCTATTTTGTTTAAAGACTTGAAACAGAAAGTGAAAAATTAAAATACTTCATTTAAAAATATAAATCAAAATTTTAACTTTAAGCATATATAGCATATAATTCAAAGAATTTTAAACTTTAGCGAAATTATAAAATTTAGGTGAAAAGACTTCATTGTCTTGTTTAATGAGGGCACTCTAAATATACGGCGAGCCGAAAGTCCTCTCGAGAGGTTTCTGGTAGGGGAAGATGGGTAGGAGACCCTCTCACCCGTCCCCTCCCCGGGCTGCTGTCCATCAAAATTGGGGAAGAACTGAGTTAAATCACAATGTTACCGGTAAACGGCTCAAGCCTCTTGCCAATGACAAGCGTAAACTTGCGTTCCTTGCCATGAGGAGTTTCTTGAACTTGGACTGACTGTAGGTAAGACAAGTAAGCATTAGGAACAACAACAACTATTTATTTAGGCGACTAGTTAATAGTTTGTGAACTGCTACCTTTCAGTTCACATTAAATCTAATGAAGGGATGCTGAATAAATGAAAGTGTACTGTCCTAAGTAGTTTATAGAACACATGATGAACTTTAAAAAAAGAATAATTTAATGCGAGAGACTCGCATTAGAACGGAAAGAAACTGCATTATAGAGATGGATTAATTAAGAAACAGAAGAGCAATTACAAAAATCTCTTTCAGAGCATATGAATTTCTTTTAAAGGGCTAGTAGCGCAAAATAAAATTAAAAAAATAGGTTGTTATCAGATTTCTTTTTAAGAATAATGTCTGTGAAGAACTAATAAGGCATACTTTTTAAAACATCATATTTACAAGGGTCAGAAAATTAATGTTAATCACATCAGAAATAATATAGAATATATAAGTCACCTTGGATCTTTACTTGATCTTTACAAACAGCAAAGCAAATTGCTAGCCATCCAAGATGCAATATTATAAAGAACAGTGGATACCAAATGTATATTTACTGAACAAATAATACAAAATGAAAATTCTATCTTCAGTCGACTTTGAAACATAAAGAAATCAGAATTTAAGTGGAAGCCATGGTTGGCAGTAAACATGGAAATGGATCTTCGGCCTATTAGCCTAAACTGGTACAGGTATAATAGGGAATGAAGCTGCTGATATAGCAGGTTAAGGAAGCCACATTAAAAGATATGATTGATATCCATCTTCGTATTTCAAGACTTACAATCAACAATAAAATTTCTAAACAAGTTTTAACAAAATAGCAAAGATAATGGGACAAGGCAAATACAGGAAGATTAACTCAGGAATACTTCCCACACGTTTCCCTATATGGAATCAAACAAATTTCCTGCACGTACAATTAGCAATAAATCATGGAAAGTTTCCATCTTATTTCCAGCGATTCTTAAGAAAGAAGTAAGATGTGAATGCACACCAGCAAATGTAGCAGATGCTAAACATTATATTTGGCAATGCTCGTTACTTTCAATTATTACAGAAAAGCCAGGATTTGCAACAAAAATTCCCACGAAACATTTATTCTGCAATACAAAGTGTGTGTTTGCACTTAACAAATTAAGAAATATATTGTTGCGTTGCGTTCTTACGGGTCCGTGGATTTGGAGTGATTGACGAAACACTTGATGAAGTATTAACACACAATTTATTAGCCAGTATTATTCAGGACAGCTCCAAAACACGTTTACAGTCGTTGAAAAATTACGACAAACCCACTCAACCTTCGGACTATCAGACTATAACGTTGAAGACAGCTCCACGGCAAAGCACCAGAGTAAAGCTCCCGACTCGGTTCGGTCGTTCTCGGAACTCTACGTATTCTCGAGACTCTCCACGCTGCAACTCGCGGTGCACTCGATGCACCAACTCGCGATACAGATACCAAGTCAACACTGACCAAGTCCAGTTCTTACAATTCTTACCAAGTCCACACTACACTGACGATCAACTTGATAGACTGGTGATCGACTCGATAGACTCGCGATTAAGAGAGTCTGACAAGACACACTGCTACTCCGCGTACGGGCAGGGTTCATTTAGCTTTTGGCCCTCGTTCCGAGAACATTCTTGGCCAAACCGGTTAAGAACTCGTTCTAGAATGTTCTCTACTCGTCAATGGCATATCGCGAATTTTGTCTCCAAATATCACCAAATGGGCGATTTCTCGCCAAATATGGCAACCCTGCATTCTCTTGCCATTTTATGGTAACCCTGAACCCGCCTTGCGGAGAAGCTATCTTATCGCGGCTGGACATTTCGTAACAATATTATTAAAAACGAAGGCACGGTCTTTATAAATAATTAACTATATATCACGAGGAAATTAGCAAGTAAGTTTATAACGTGTCCAATGTACATTTGTAAAGAGCAAGAGAAAATTATCTCAAGTCTTCATTCCATCTGTGTCTTATATGTTATATCCAAATGTCTTATATGTTTGCCTTCCTTATTCTGTTATTTTATTCCTTCATATGTTTAAAGGACCAATGAGTCCCGTTGACGAAGTTAATCAAATTCCAGTCGAGCGCGGTTTAACCATTGTAAGACAGCTTTATGGTTAATCTTAGCCTTATGGCTGCATATGCTGAGCGGATTGTTTCGGACCAATTGTTTCGGCAATTTCGGCACAGGATTCAAATTTTTTCCCCGGTGTGTTCTTCACTAAACGGGGCGGGAGTTCAAAATATAGATAGACAGATAGATGGCTGGCAATAACTGCTGTTGCAGCATTGAAAGAAAGAAACTTTGGATGTGTGCTTGTGATATTCCATTCTATGTTGTTTTCACATGATGTCAGATTTCATCTGGCGCAGCCGAAAAAGGTGTATGCTGGACAACTCTTTTGTCAACATCTACCAGACGTTCTAGATGAGCAACATATCGGGAAGGCCAGCAATACTACCTGGAAAGCAGTGAAGAAGTATTGAATGCTGCAGGCTGCGTACAACGTGCAATCATGTCTTGTTGTGTTGAAACTTGGCTACAGACAAACCTCGAAGGTAAGGAAGGGCAACAGGCTCCAGAATTTTACAGATGTAGGAGTGGCTGTTGAATGTGCTGACGATGCGAATTATTTGGAAGAGAAAGAAAAATCTACTGGCATCCTAAAACATAATTCCAGATGACGACCGATATGACGATGCATAATGCAAGGGAAATGATATTCTGCTACTGCATTGCCAACAGGTTCGGATAACACCGTCGTGCATTACGGCAGAATCGAGATTCATCTAAAAACACACAATGCGAAATTTAAAAGAGCTTTCTTTTCTTTCCCATGTCCTATCAATGTCTAAGCATGGCGAAAATTTCTAGTCTGTTAGTGCTTCCTCCACTGTGTTGCATTTTGGATGGACATGGTCCTCCAAACTTTAAATTGAGAAGTTTGTATTGTTTGAAAACACAATCAGTAACTGAAATATAAAACTTTTAAAAAGACTTTTGACTTGTAATAATATACCTATGTCTTCTAATAATCTTGCTGCTATGTCCATGATAGGGTAAGGCACGCTTGCAAAGGCGGTGAGTTGAATCAAACAATTTCGCAGTTCTTTGCACTGGGTGTAAATCACACCTATTCGTAATCCAGCTAAACCAAAATCCTATAAATATACATTTATAACCATATTTATTAAAGCTCTTCAGAAATATATTTCATAATAATAATAATATAATAATAATTAATTCAAATTAATAATGTGGCAAAGATTGGATAAAAAGTAGTGGCAACACGTCAATAATTCTGAAAAGGCTTTTATATCATAGGTACACTCTGCATACACACACACACCAAGGCGGAACATACATGACAGTCCATCTTTTGTTCTACTTGAGCCGATTGACAAAATTTAACTTGTGTTTTTCTATCACGAAAACATATAGGATATAAATATTAGATATATACATATTGTTTTAACATATGTCTTTTGACAGGAAACCTGACCTTTTTCTGAAATGATATATTGATTTTTTACCATTTCTCTTGTCTAGTAATTGAAAAATTCCGTTAAGAACTGCTGAGGTATGGGAACTTCGCATTGTTTAACAGCACTTCTTCTGTAGAAGATTTTTCCTTATTTCGGGACGTCTGCCCTCTCAAATCTCCATCATACCCTCCTAATCGCCTAATTTTGTCGGTTAAGGCAAACTCGACAAATTTCGCAAAATGGGTGATCGCTACTCCGGCATAATTCTGAAGATTTTCGAGTCCTTGAATGTTCCTAATAAGTGAAAACAAACATATCAGATTTGAACGTCCTCAGGTAAACATAAGTCTATAGTACGGAGAACCACATGAGGGAGAGTCCAATCGACAAGATGACGGTAAGTGCGGAAGCAAGATAAGCAGTTACATGGAAATTAAAGCGATAGAATAAGAAATGCCTTTAATTGCAGGCCCAATACCTTGGTGTTACTTTGGATAGGCTACTCACATGGACCCACACATTTCACAGCTTATTGCCAAGTTCCGTTTACGTAAACGAACACCTGCCCCTTTAATTGACCCCTATGCATGCCCTGTTTGGGGATACGCCAGCAAAACAAATTTTTATGAAACTGCAAGTTATTCAAAATGTAGTACTCAGGTAAGCGGTGATTTGTCGTTGGTTTATTAGGAAACGCGGCATTTCACCGTAAGTTTGACATCCCTGAAATACATACCCCCTGGGGTGCAACTGGCTGGATCCTATATCCTGACAGAGTACTCTGGGGGAAAAGCATTTTGAGCTTGGCGGTTCCAGAACCTGAGGGAAGGTCGTTTATACGGCCGGACCAAGGGGGATTGCAGAAGTCCCAGAACCGGAGGATTTGGTAGCGTAGTCAGTCTGCGTATTCCGGGTAATGACCTTCGGTGACGGGCAGCCGTGTAGTACTGGCAGGGGCGCATCCACGGCCGGTCAGATCGCCAAATTGACAAAGGTCTGTAGAGGTCCTCCCTCCGGGGTGGTCTCCGAGACCCGTGGTGTGTAAGCATCCGGTGGCCCGGTTCAGCCCCGGAGGATTTGAGAGAGTTTTCTAAAAAGTCTGCGCAGGGATTTGAGGCACCCCGGCGTAGCAAAAGTACTAGTTCTAATCTCTTTAAGAGGTCTAAGCGGACATGTCCGGCCCTCCCGCCTGATACGGAGGTTGATTTCGGGTGTCACCCTAGTTGCATTAAGTTAGCAGGAAGGGTTAGCATATATTGATTGATTGATCCCTGAAATACATATTCACATGGCTAAACTAGCAGAAAAATTCTTTAAAAAAATTCCAGATGTTAGAAATAGCACTATTCCAGTGTTGCATTATGATCATCACTCTGATTTTAATCGAAAAAGACCACTAGCGGTCCTAAGATACCTAGATAATTCATTTTTGTATAAATTCTTTACCATCTCAATTGTCATTACTCCTTATGCGTAATCCTTTATTGAAATGCTTTTCTCGTGTGCGCCTGTAGTTGTATGTATATAGTTTGTAAATATTATGTATCTCTCATGTAAAATTACTGTAATTCATTCCCACTTTTTTAATGATATACTTTACATGTCTCTACACTGGGTTCACCTAATAAATTTTCCCCGTTACATTTAAACCAGCTCAACACCTACCTTTTCAGTGAAAACACTGCTACACCGACCTTCTACTGTTCATTGATCAGTTACAGGAGAAAATGATAAAACTTTTCTACGTCGGGTATAGAACCCATGATCTTGTTATGCATAGAAGCCAGGTTTAATACCAATAGGCTAAGACCGCTACACTGCTTTTCCTTTGTTCTCCCCACTTTTTTTCACACAACTTTGGCAACTACCACTTCGCTTACTTGACTAACTATTCTTCGCCGTTCAGCAACCATATTTATATTTCTAAACCCTCCATCTGAATCTATCACCCTATCTACCGCCAAATTTATTGTTACTATTTTTCTACCTACTTAACTATTCTCACATCTTTAAACCTTTTTAACTATTCCTACATCTAGCACCACACTTGGCAACTTGTGACTTTCATGCTTCACTGCCAGCATATAAACCTCCTCCAAACTAATGTGCAGTATGTCAGAATTCTGCATCTTATGTAACAACATAGGGACTATCAACTGCATTCCTTCAACAAGCGAATTCTTTCATTTAACAGTTTTAAATTCACAGCTTTCCGAAAAGCAAACAACATTAAATACTGCTCTACCGTCTGATACTTCCCATATAATTCAAACTCTAAACGAGCTCTGTCTCTTACTGCGGCAAAAATCTTAATTAAAACCACCTTAACTACAATGAACTTACATGTCTCTCCACCGGGTTCACCTAATAAATTTTTCCCGATACATTTAAACCAGCTCAACACCTACCTTTTCAGTGAAAACTCTGCTACACCGACCTTCTACTGTTCATTGATCAGCTACAGGAGAAAATGATTCGTCAGTTCTTTTACGAAGGACTCCACAAGTGACCAAGTAGTTGAGACTGTTTAATGCTTTTCTGACCGTAACACAAACGCAAGTTAATCTCCAGAAGGCCTCCTTTTCTTAATCAGATATTCCTCGTATGATTTTCCATATTCAAATAGAAGTGGGCAAGAGAAAGGATTTTACCATTGGCGGTACAATTATAGACCCGCCACATAACTGCGCAGTTCCGCCACAGTTTTGAGGGAGAACACCTCGGGGAGGTGAGGGTTTCCTATCCCTCTTCCTCTACTATCAAAAAGTCTAGGGGACTTTCAGCTGGCCGTGTATTTTGAATGCTCCCTTGCCGTGCAGACAAGATACGCCTACAAAAGACCAGTACAAAATGCAGTACCAATGGGCCCATCGGTACTGCAGTCAGCCTCACTAATTACTCGGTGCTGTCTCATTCAAATAATCTGTTCTAATCTTACCTTTCACGAAACTCATTATCGAGTTTCTTACGTCGAAACTAATATTAGGTTTCACAGATGCTCGCATGACATCTACGAGATGTTCGAAGCCTTTAAAGGGACTTCTTATAGTATTATCAGATTTCAACCTCTCCTGAGCTAAATTATTGTTATCTCTGGGTTTACAGTCCTTTCTATGTTGGACGCCAGTACACGGTTGCACTATAAGGTATTTTCTTCCTCCTTTCTGCATGCCTTCGTGGTGTAAAGGTAGCACACTGGGTGCGTATTCTAGAGGACCCGGTTCGAGTCCTGGCGAGGAGATTGCATATTTTTCATATCTCTTGTTTTAAAAAAAATCCTAATGACTCTAGAACACCATTAATTTTAAACTACCAATTTACTTGGGTAAATCGTAATGGAATGCTAGACAACATTTCGTCCCGTTTGACGGTAACTTCTGATTGCTACAGTAAAAGTAACCCTAACTATGGTAAAAGTTTAAAATAAAGCTATTAATTATCACGTGGTCTTGATGGTCACACGAAATGAAATTTTATGCAAGCTTGGGGATAAATAAATACATTTCCAAAATAAGTAAAATGCAGAGTAGATACTGAATATGCCTAGCTTAAACATTACAAACACCCCTGTCAAAGCACTGGCGAAAAAATCACGGATAGAAGAATTTGCCAGGAAGCTAAATAGCCATGACAAAAAAATCTAGAGTAACGGCTAGCATAATGTTGCCTAACGCTCTGAAAAGCCTAGCAGCTAGAAGATTACTAATTTACATTCTAATTTAAGTTGATGACAGTAAAATTTATAGAAAAGTTGAAATAATAAGATATCAGGACAAAGCTAGCAGTCACACATCAAAATCCACTGTAAATTTCCTAAAAGAAATGGAACAAAAAACTGGTATCAAGGCCATACCCTTCACTGATATCCCTACTAAATCTCCCGATGTGTCACCTGTGGATTTTTGTGCTTTCGGACTTTTGAGAACTGCATTATCCAAACGTTGTCCCAAAACCCTAACAGGATTCTGGAAAGCTGTTCGGGAGGAATGGGATAGAATACCTCTTCTGCCACTTCAAAAGGCATTATTATCCTGGAAATTTCGGTGTCGAAAGAGAGTTCAGAATAAGGGATGTCAAATAGAACATATAAAACACAAGAATTTTATGTAATTTAGTTTTGTGAATACAATATACATCGTCTAAAAAATGTGTGAACAGCCTCTGTATATGGCCATATAAGGGCAAAGTATAAGATTATTCTGCATGTGTTGCATAAATTCAAATTAAGCAATAACAGTCAAACAAATTTAAGAGTAGATAAAGTAGTCTAAAATTACACATTCAATAGACTAAGATATAACCTGGCTCAATTAATTTACCCTCGCGTAAGCTTAAAAGTATCGGCTAGCGAACCAACACAGAAGCTGAAATGATCACTTTTAGATAAAGCTGGCGAAAATTCTAATAGCGCGGAGCAAGTTTCAGAAAGTTTTTCTCTCTAAGATTCAAAATAATCCTCAGCTTATGTACTCTTAAAAGCTAACTTCCAGTAAAGTGAGGAGCACGAGAAGAAGAATTTATAGTAAAGATCATAATAATTAGTCAATTAACATAATAATCATATAGATCATAATAATTAGTCAATTAACATAAGAATTATAGTAAAGATAAGAAATCATAATAATTAGTTAATTAACATACAAAATTATACTAAAGATAAAAAATCATAATAATTACTTAATTAACCAATAAGCCATTTCCAAAATTTCTACTACATTACCAAATTAAACTTTTTGTTCACATAAACATCTATGTATTACATAGAATGCTTGCTCATTTTTAGCCCAAAAGGGAGTTAGACCAAACGAAACTCGAAACTACTCTCGAAATTATTACTCTCGAAACGGGATTTGGCATCCTACACTATATACGGCGGATCACTTTTGAAATTGTTGATACCCAATATGATTGACCTGTATTAATTTTAAAGAAATTAAATGACGAAGAATCTGCATGTATGTATGTGTGTGCGCACTGTGAAGAAATAACGGTACCTTGAACCATCATATTTTGAACAACGCGATCCTCTACCCGAACATGAAGCCCAAATTTTGAATTTCGAAATTATATTTCGTAATCTGTAAAACTTTAATGAATTTTTGATTAACAAACTCAACGATTTCAAAGCGAGCAATGGCAACGTTGTACGGAAGAAAACATTTTTATCTCCCGCGCGTGAGACTGTCTATCGGAATTCTAAAGATATGTTCTTTTTAAATATTTTGTGATTTTGCTATTTAATTGAATTGTATCTGGGGAACATGATATTTAATTAATAAATTTAATGGACAAAACATTAAGAATAATAAATAAAAAAATCTGATGTGTACTCCACATGACTTTCTTGTACGGAATATTAAATTATACGCATTTTTTCTTGCATTTTATTTAAACTTATTAGACTGAATTAAACCTACTTCGCCGACAGCGCATAAACCACAATAGAATAAATGCATTCTTTAAAATTAACTTTGTTTACCATAGCGACACTCTGGCGCTAGGTTCACTTAACAGTATTATATTTCGTTCATATTATAACTCAGAATCCACAAAATGTATATCTTTTAAAGAATTATCTAATCGTTGCCACATGTTCTATTCAAATACTATAATAAAGCTAGAACAATGTATAAAAGAAATTAAGCAAACAAAACAAAAAAGAAACAGTTTTTCACACACGATTGAGTATTTCTCATTCAATTAATTCAGTTCTCACTTCGCGAGAAGGCAAAAATACATAAAAACTCAAAATATCTATATTAAATATTACGAAGTAAATCTCAAACGTTTATTTCCTCGAAAAAATTTCAGAAAGAATTAAGCATGATTTAATTGGCAATAATAAATGAATGCGCTATCTTTGTTGTTGCGAAGCTAAGTTTCTCTACATTGGCAACAAATCCACTAGTCTCCTGTTTCAAATGTAAACATCAATGGCCGCCATTAAAAACAGGCTTAGCGGCATTTAAACAACTTTAAAATTGCTGATAATTCTAAAAATATTGCACACAGATTTACTAAAGGCATAAAATCCTTAACCGGAAGATAAAAACAACATAATTCAACCATTTTTAAAGCAAAAAATGTACAATTTACAAACATATATGAGTAAAGAAATTGAGATCACTGAGCCGGGTAATAGAGTGGATATATTTATAAATATATTTATATACGTTTCGCGCGGCCGATTGCAACCAAAATACGAGGTGCACAACTACATGTTATAGCAGTCCTATATACAAAATTTCAACGTTCTGAGGCTACTCGTTTTTGAGTTATGCGAGATACGTACGTACGTTCCTACAGACGCCACAAAAAATTCTCTTCAGAATTAATTTTAAAGCAGTTTTATAATTCTTTTGAAGGAAAAGAGTATTTTATTCTGTCCTTACGTACAGATATCACGCAAAAACATCGTTAAATTGCATTCGATAGCGGTCAAAATGAATATTTTCGTTGAAATATGCTGCCTGAAACTTTTCGCGATTACAATACTTCCTTTTTACTTCGTACAAGGAAGTAAAAAAAAAGGTTTTCTAAACCCATCTTGCTAAGAAGACTGAACACTGGTGTTGTAAACTTAGAAAAGACTGAAAAAAATAGATAAATGTGTGCCAACACACTTATCTATTTCACTATCTGCATTGAGAGTTCTACTTTGATGCACGCTGATGAAGTAGTCTGAGACTACACACTAAAAACTAATTTGCATTCGGGTGAGGAATGCGAAAGGAAGAAGTCATATTAAAGTTCAAAATCATAATTACTGGTTAATTAACACAAAATTATTAACACAAATTTCCAAGAAGAGCCTTATAAGATTATTGTTTGAATAGCAAAAATATATTATTCGCAAATAGAGCTTGGCAACGGACATTGCTGCAAACAATTGTTTTTTATCATACACACAGAGCATTCATCTTCTTATGCGCATTCGTTTCTGCCAATACATGTCAGCCGTCAAAAAATGGTTAAGGATAAGTAAAGGATGTCTCAAAAAGAACGCCGTATTTGAAAAGCCCGTTATTTTTATTTGTTGTTGTTGGCAACATTATTTTTGCACGTTTTGTTATCACTGATCATTGAGGTTTTGTTTTGATAGTGTGCTTTTGTTTCCCAGATTAATGTTTGTCGTGTATAGTCTTGGAAAGATACAGTACGGAACAGCGAGTGTTGATTGTGAAAACTCACTACAAAAATGGTGGAAGTTTCGCGGAAACCGTTGGTAAACTCCGTACGATTATGGAACACAAGGTAAAGGTAAAGGTAAAAGTATGGGAGACAACAGCGATGTACCATAGGTCAACTTGTAATGCCTTCCCATACTAACTCTTTGAGAGAAAAAAAAAGGGGGGGTAATTGCAAGTTTTACAAGAATTTGCATAGACTGAAGCTTTTCAAAAGGTCTAAAGTTTGCCTATTATGGTACATCGTGCAATTCCACAGTACGCCCCGCATCCAGTATTTATTAAAAATAATGGTGTAGGGCATAAGTAGATTACAAAATAGTAGGAATACAATTTGAGATTCACAAGATAAATTGAACATCTGATTTGGTGCAACAAAAATAGGAGATAAACATAATTAATAAACAGATAAACATAATGAGATAATTATAACTAGACTGGCAACACAATGTTAAATGAATTGTTATAATAATGCTAAAGAGGTAGGTGTCCATGGGTTATTTCAGATATATTGGTTTATTGCAGTTTATAAAGTTCACGAGTGGATCCATTTTGTCCATAATCACAGCATGTAAAAGTTCACTAAGTTTAAACTGTATGTGGACTTACACTTGACAGAGATCTAGGCCGTAGGAAGAGAGTCGTTGCATAATTTTCTGAAACTTTGGATATTGATGTTTATCTTTAATTAAAAATCTTTGGAATGCCAGGAGACCAGTTCTTGGGAATTTTATGTGAATATCCTCAGTTAAAGGACATGAGAAAACGTAGTGATCAGGAGTTCCCTGTTCCCCACATATGCAGATGTCAGAATTTGCCAAATTTCTTGCGTAGAAATATGTGGGGAAGGGACCATGTCCTGTTATAAAGTAATTTAGGGAAGGATTCGAGTTCAGAGATGCTAAGCTTACATTGGGCATCAAGTTATATGTGCGTCTTCCCTGTGGAGCATTGTTCCACAAATCTTGCCAAGATTTTGAAGCAAGTTGTTTTAGTTGGTACTTGAAATTCGAGCGAGGCCACGGAATGATGATTTCAGTACCATCTTGATTAATAGCTGCTTCTTTGGCTAGTTCATCTGCCTGATCATTACCAAAATGGCCACTATGTCCTCTGATCCATGAAATTTGAATTTTGTAGTTTGGGATTTTTCCAAGAAGAGAATTTATGTCGGATATCAATGGAGAGGAAGATTATGGAACACAACAATGCACCAAATGGTTCCACTGTTCGTAGGTTGATCAAGAAATTTGAAAAACCGGTTCAATAGTAAACATCAAAAGCCCGGGACACCCTCGAAGTGGCCGGAGTGAGGCAGATGTTGCATATGGGGATCAGAAAATCCAAGAGTAATTCACGAAGAAGACATGGATCCTCAACGAGTTACGGTTTGGTGTGCAATTTGCAGTGAGGGTTTAATCGGTTCTTATTTTTTTGAAGATGACCAAGGAAGGGCTGTCACGGTGAATAGAGTTCGTTATCGTGCGATGCTCACTAATTTCCTTTGGCCCCGATTGGATCAAACGAACATCGAAAATTTCTGGTTCCATCAAGACGGTGCAACTTGCCACACTTCAGGAGACACAATTGCTCTGCTGCATGAGAAGTTCCCAGACAGACTAATCTCGTTACGAGGAGACCAAAACTATCCTGTAAATTGTATGTCGATCTTGTGACCTGACACCTTGTGACTTTTTCTTATGGGGGTACACTAAGTCAACGAGTTTACAAAAACAAACCCCGTAATCTGTTGGATTTCAAAAGGGAAATTCAATGGGTTCTCAACGAAGTTGAAGGGGAAATGTGTAAGCGAGTGATGGTTAATTTCATGAACAGAACGATTGCTTGCAGGGCTAGCAGGGTGGGTGATCTTATGCCCGATATTGTGTTTCAGGTATAATCTCAACATCTAACTGAAGGGGATGGTGTGTTTTGTTTGCTTCTTTCAAATAAATAAATTCGATTTATAGTAGATTCAAATCCGGTTTTCTTTTTGAGACACCCTTTATTTATAAGTAAAGCATGTACCTTACTTAAACCATAAAGAATATGTGTTCTCTCTGGATCAGGAATTTCAGGAAACTTCAGAACGCTGTGGAACTGTGGCCCATCAGGAAACACGGAAAGTGCGTACAGTTCATCGACTATAGCATGCAATTTGTGCCTGAAATACCGGACATAATAAACTGATAATAACGTAATCAATCGTCAATAAACTAAAGTAAATTGCTAGATATTTCTGGTGAAGGAAATTTCAATATTGTTAATACTATTTCAATATTGTTTCGTAAGTTAAATATAACGTTACGAAACAATATTGTTTTGTCAAAGTGTTATGTAAGTGAAAAGGCACAAAAACACACCTATATTATTTAAATTGTAATTGAAACTTTTTATTCAAACACATTTAACTGCATAAATTAGGTATTGGTTTTTAATTACGAATGTTCAAGACCATCAAAACCAAGTAAAGAGAATTATTTAAATTAAAATTTAAGAATATATGTTACGGTGAAACACCGAAATCTGGAGAATGTCGACTTAGATCGGTGAATGTCACCTGTAAATCCGGTGAATGTCAACATTCACATAGTCGCTTGGTGTATGTCCGAAATACTTTCCAAATACTCTTATTTATGACTTACCCCGGTCAATGTCGACATTCACCATGTACTAATGGTGAATGTTGAACATATAACAATATTATATTTTCTTCTCCGTAATTCAGTCGCGAATAAACGCACTTGAGACTTGAAATAAGAACTTAAGAACACGAGAACCTAAAACACACAATACATTCAAAATGAGAAAGGAAAATAATAGAAGTTAAAAACTTACTTAATTATACAGTACGTTCTAAATGAGAAAATAAAATAACAGTGATAAAAAACTTACTAAATTATGTGATTCAAATCGTATTTATTGCAACAACTTAAACTATTATGGCACTTAATGACCTCTCTTTTCGACCTACACCAGAACATATCTGTGATTGTCGACATACACCGGTGAGGGTCCGAATGTACAAGAATGTAGTGCAATATTCGGTCTTTCACCGACGTATTTGGTGAATGTTGACATTCTCCGGTGAAAGTCGACATTTTCCAATTTCGGTCTTTCACGGTAACATATACGAGGGTTGGAACTTTAATAGTGGCAACACAGCTGAAAAAATGCTACGCAACAAAACCAAAGAATATCGCGTATACCACACATAAACTACATACCTACCTTACCTCTCAGCAAAAAGACTCGTCCTGCCTACCTCACGCGCATGCGGAGTGACGCAAAGAACGAATCCTTGTATTAGCTCGCTGTCTAAGTGCTGTAAGGATGTTTTCAAAACAAGAACAACGCTGTTGGATAAAAAGTGAATGTGCCAGAGGTCGTACAGCACGACAGTGTCATCAAGGGCTTCAAGAGGCTTGCGGGGAATCTGCATTGCCTTACAAAACCGTAGCAAGATGGGTGAAAGCATTCAATAAAGGACGCCAAAACGTGGCAGACATGCTGCGGCCAGGTCGTCCGAGTGTCAGCGATGCAGACGTGCAAGCTGTTGCCGCACTAATGGACAGTGATCGCCGCCAAACGATTCGTCAGCTGGCCGGACAAACAGAATTAGCGCATACGACTGTGCTGCACATTCTGAAGGAACTCCTGTCCATGAGAAAAATTGCTTCACGATGGGTTCCACATCAATTGACGGAAATGCAGAAATGGCTACGATACGATGCTGCCAGAACCCACTTGGAGCGCTATGAGCGCGAAGGACATGCTTTTTTACACCGTATCATTACGCTGGATGAGACTTGGGCTCGATCGTACCAGCCAGAACTGAAACGACAATCAAACGAATGGCGTCATCACGGGTCACCACGACGTTCGAAATTTCGTCAGAACCCCAGCAATGTGAAAGTTATGGTGACTCTCGTGTACGACTGTGATGGTGTCATCCTAACGCATACCGTTTCCCCACAGCAGACTGTCACTGCGCAGTATTACTGCTCATTTTTGGAGCACAATCTCCGACCAGCTTTGAGAAAAAACCGACGACACTTTCTGCAGAACGCTCCTCTCATTTTGCATGACAATGCTCGGCCGCATGCAGCGCAAGCCGTGACTGATTTGTTCAAGCGATGGGGCTGGGAAGTGCTTTACCATCCACCATACTTCCCAGATGTAAGCCCTTGTGACTATGACTTAATTCCTAAGATGAAGGAACCACTTCGTGGCATTCGCTTCCAAACTGTTCCTGAGATTCTTGCGGCAGTAGACCGGTCCGTTCAAACTTTCAACAAAACAGGCGCTGCTACAGGTATTCTGCGACTTCCACATCGTTGGAGACGGGTTGTACACAATGCTGGCGACTGTATTGAAGGACTGTAAAACATGGTGACATGAATCATTTTTGTATTCCTTGTAAATAAATAGTTGCCACTATTAAAGTTCCAACCCTCGTATATACGTATACATTCCTGCTAAAAAAATAAGCAACAAAGGCAAAACAAGGAACAATGCAAAATCTGTTTAATGAGTATACCTGAAATTGATCGAAGAGACTGGTGTGGCATTACTAGACCACATAGCAAACAATAAAACAAAGGCAAACAAAAACACATGCAATACGACCATCAGGATCGTGAAAGACAAAGTGGGTTGGAAGAATGTACAATGGAACGTCACACTAATAACGGGTACTAGCCTCTAGCTGAAATGCATGCTTGACAACGGCGAGGTAAGTTGGCAATAGTGTTTTTGATCACTTGTTGTAGTAGTGGCGCCCATTTTTGCCATAATGCATGCCGTGCCTGGAGGCAGTTTGAGACCTGATTATCCGTCATTCTCACATGTCCCACACATACTGTATGGGATTCAGGTCCAGTGATCTGGTAGGCCACGGCAGATGTGGAATAGTTTTTAACTCAACAGATAACTCTGCACGACTCGAGTTCTATGCGGGCGGGCGTTACGTCTGTAAATATCGTGTCGGCACCCATTGCAGCGATAAAGAGGGTTCAGAATTACGTTACGATATCGGACGAGCGATATCCTTGGAACCACCAGGAATCACGTAGAGGACGGTGCTACCGTTCGTTGCTATGCCAGCCCTTAATTCTCCACGAAGGCATCCTTTTCCTTAAGCAAATAGCCCTAGTGTGCTTTGCCGTAATAAACTCAACTAAACCAGTAAGGATTTTAAGTTTTACTAACGTTTATTTTATTTTAAAACTTTACTGTCCCCTCTTATTTTCCAATTCCGGCCAGAATAAACGCGGTTAGTTTTATTTATGCAAATTGA
Source organism: Stegodyphus dumicola (assembly GCF_044657685.1). Classification (NCBI taxonomy): domain Eukaryota; kingdom Metazoa; phylum Arthropoda; class Arachnida; order Araneae; family Eresidae; genus Stegodyphus; species Stegodyphus dumicola. The sequence continues at coordinate 244,676,125 of NC_140771.1, forward strand.
GCTTGCAAACTGTTAAGTATTTAAGTTGTGGCTTTTAGTCAAGACGGAGTTAGAGAGAGACTTCTCGCTACCTTATCTCACGCGCATTTTTCAATCAGTTACTGTCCACCCTTAAGGCCAAAGTTTAGTCCTCTTGATACTGAAGACGTATTGTAGTTTTCCCGCATTCTGCGTAAAGATTAAAAGGCCAATTTTCGCGTTACTAGTCTTTGTAAAGTATTTGAATTTAGCTCTTATTTAAATTTAGTTAGTTTGTGGTTCTTATTTTTACGTTTCAGACCGTAAGTACTGGTCTTTGTGTCCCGAAGTGCGGGAACTGCTGTAAACTGTGAAGAATAAAGAGGGTATTTAAACCCTTCCCACTAATGTTGTATCTTCTACACTTTCAGGAACATAGTTTTGAGTAAACTCCCTGTTCTTACTCATGACTCTAGTTATGTTCACAAAGGCAATCAGAACAGACAGTAGTCCTGATAAACCTTTCGACGATGCTTGGCACTCGATAACGTGTCCGATGCTCTCGCCATATCGTTGCCCTTCGGGAATCCTTCTGGATCTTAAATCGAGACTCATTCGTGGAGTGTATGTGGCCCCACTGCTCTGGTGCTCAACTGCGATGTTCACGAGCCCTCTAGCTGAAATACCTTTATGTAGTCGACTAGTCACAGTTTGGCGGTATATGGGCCATCCTGCAGCAGCAGAGAGATACGGCGCCAGCTGTCATGCTGTTAGTGATCTATGGCATCTTGCACATAGCAACAGGAAGCGATTATGGTAATCGTGGTCTGGCGTTGTGGTAATACACCGGAATCTAGACCCACGTCTTCTCTAGGGGTTTTGATCTCTTTGGAAGCGACTCCATAACCTGTTGATGACACTACATGCACATTCAAGATCTCTCGCAACAGCGGATTGTCCTGCACGAATTTACAACATCCCGACAGCCCACTAACGCATTTCATCGTGCAAATGGCGTCTTCGGCTCATGTTTTCCTCTTTGGGCTACCTCGGATTTAGCGGAACTATGACTGCTTGCGAACTGACGCATATTTCCGACATGCCCCTTTTTAACGTTTTGTGGTGTGACTGCGAGATTGCGTTTTATGCTCATTTTGATTGCCTGTACAACCTCTACCTCATATGTAAATTGTATGTTTTAACTCCCCTTTTTTATATTCGTTCCTTTGCTTTTAACGTTTGTTGCTTATTTTTTTAGCTCGAGTGTACCTTATTTTTGCAGATAAAACCTATCATGTCTACAGCAAGTGATAAAGCTTAACGATTAAATACTGTTATTTAAATTTATAAAATGTTCTAAGCACATTAACTAAGAAACGTATTAAACTTCTTAAGGAATAGAATAAAACATCGTTAGAGCAACTCCTTGGACTTTTTTTTTTTTTTTTCCGGTGAATGAGACGGATAATTCAACTGTACCCGCGCCAGGATTCGAACCACTGACATTCTAATTATTATTCGCATGTGCTAACCAATTTAACCACAAAAGCACTTTAATTTCTTATATTCTTCTCCAATTAAATGGTGATAATGGAAGAAACTCGAGACCTTGTCTACTAATCCAAATAATTACGCATTAGTATCCACTATAGTTTTAGTTCAAGAACCACTGCATCAGGTTTCTCAGTGCGAAAACATGAAAAATGAGCTGTGCTCTCGACGGCATTCAAATCACGGATCTACAAATAGCTAGTTGGATGTGTTGAGATATTAGATTTGGTCGATGCACGAACTTGAAAAATGTGCAGTGTTGCCTCCGGGATTCGAGCTTCGGAATTCGCGTCCAGTTGTACAGACATTAATTAGCAGGAGACTTGAAAAATGAGCAATGCCTTCGCCTGTGCTCGAAACTCAGACTTCTTGAATACGCGCCGAGTGTGCTGACCATTATACCACGAAGGTATGCTAAGAAGGCGGGAGAAATGCGTTACATAGTATGCTTTCCAGTTATATTACGATGGCATGCGGAAAAAAAAGAGAAAAAATTCTTTTTATACTTCCCCTTTTAAAGGGCGACTGAGGATTAGGGAACCCAATCGCCAAACCCTGGTTGTTTCGAATTATTGTCCACCACTTGTAGAGACTACAGTTTTTAGATTCCTTTACATTGATAATTTTAAATAGAAAATAAAGTGTAAATGTACAAGATTTAAAATTGATATGTTAACTAAAGTACATACTTTTGGGCAAACTTTAAAATGTCCATCACTAGTTCAGGGCTATAAACGTCTCCAAGAGGGTTATCTGGATTGATCAAAAATATTCCACGAACAACTCGATTCTAAAACAGAAAAAAGTTCAAAATCTTTAAAATAAATACTAGCCATTCATAATTTACTGTAAAAAAATTAAAACACAATAAAACTCAGAACAATGAAAAATATTTGTTTAGATTATAGTACATCGATTTTTTTTTAAGTTTAGCAAAATGGTTTTAGTTATTATTACATCATGCTTTATCATAAAATTTCACGTAAATTACAGTTTTTATTAAGATGGCTGTTCTAAGCCAGGACATGTTATGGTTAAGAGTATGGAAAGAAAAATTTTAAAATATTCAATAATAATACCGAAATGAAAATGTTAATGTTTACTTTTAGACATAGATCTCTTTCAAATCAATATTGGGTTTAATTTTTGTCTTGAAAGTTTTGAAGGAACGTAAGAGAGAAGCTTAAAAATCTCTAGCAGCGCTCCGTTACCAGAATTTTCTGGTTTAAATCAAACATTTGAGAACGCTATGTCCACTCTAATCTAGCACTGAAGGAGAGGGATAATGAAATCTTCATTACTGTTTTTACGGAAATTAATTAATATTTACACTTGAATAATTTTATGTGGGTTTTTTTAATTAACACATTATGCTTATACTAATTCAGAAGTCAAACAACAAAAATCAGCGTTATACCTACAAAAGTTTCACAGGACTAGTTTCGATGGTTTTACCGAACCATCATCTTCAGCTGCAAAACCGCAAATGAACAAGATAGGAAATAATGATTAGATAAGATAAGAAAGCCTGAACAAGAATAAGCAAGTGGCGCCATCTGTTGGCGAAACCAGAACTAAAACATAATTTCTCTAAAAGCCGAAGGCAAATTTGGATTGGAATTAGGATCGTTAACTAGAACAGAAAGATTTTTATGAATGTGAAATGCCTCTAGAAAATCCAGTTCTCCAATGGAAGATGTTTTTTGAATAATTTTGGCAGCAGAAAAATTGAAAGTGTGATTTTCGGACCAGCAATGTTGAGCAACAGAAGACTTCTGTGTTTCCTTTTTTCTAACATATGCCTCATGTTCTTTGACGCGAAATTTTAAGGCTCTCTTAGTTTGGCCAATGTAAATTAAACCACACTGGCAAGGAATCCTATAAATACCTCAGGAATTCATATCCGGAATGGGGTCCTTGAGTATAGAAGTTGGAATTTTATTGATGGGAGAATAAACAACCCGAAAGTTAAATTTCTGCAAAATATGTGCAACTTTATAGCTAATTGATGGAAAGAAGGGAATGACAACAGAATTTTTATAATCTCCTAAAATAAGAGTGTGGCTTTTAGTGTGTTCAGATGAGAATTTTTTAACTGCTTGATTAATAATGTTGGGTGAAAAGCCCCTGTCAATAGCTATTGCTTTTAAATAATTTAGTTCTTCATCAAGGGCTAGTTTGGAGGAGCAAACTTGAAGAGCACGGAAAACATAGGAATAAAATGAAGCTAACTTTTGTTTAGTCGGATGACATGATTTAAAGTGTGGTGGAAGGCAAACCGATGAAGGTTTACGGTAAACTGTAGTACTGAAGTTGGATGTGTTACGTGTGACCAGAATGTCGAGAAACGGAAGAGAATTGCAAGTGAACTGAATTGCATTCAAAAGTGAACTGAATAGCAGGATCAATAGAATTCATTGTTGAAAGAACTTTATTTAAATCATCTTTATTACCTTCAAACAGGGTAAAAGTATCGTCTACGTAGCGGAACCATGCCGGGAAGTTTAAAGTTTCAAACAATTTTGATTCATAATAATGCATGTAGATATCAGCCAGGATGGGACTGAGGGGGCTTCCCATGGCTAATCCCTCAGTTTGCTTGTAATATTTATTTTGGAAAACAAAATGTGTTTGTTTCAAACAGAGTTGAGTGAGAGAAATTAGCTTGGCTTTGGCTTTTTATATAATTAAAATTGTATATAACTAAAACATAATATAAAAAATTACAATGAAATAAACTATAAATCTCATATTTTGAAGACAAAACAGTCAGCAGTCCAATTATCCAAAACCATTCAATGAAAAACCGTTGCCAAAACCACATTTCTAAAAGAATGAAACTATCATCAGAAAGCAATAACCCATCAAAATGGTGCTTTTTGGATGACATAATTCAAAATATACAAACCTCTTTGCCATTAGCTAATAAAGAGGGAGAGAGAGAGAGAAAAAAGGAAATTCTTTCTGTTAGCCTCGTAAGACACGTGCGCGTCAGAATAAGAAGATTGCGATGTGCGCGTTGCGTGTGTAATTAATAATATTTTATCTCATATTTTCAACAGTCAGCAGTTCAGTATACAAAGCATTGAATGAAAAACTGTTGCCAAAACCACATTTCTAAAAGAATGAAACTATTCAAAATAATGCGATTTCATCAAAAAAGAAATTCTGATTTGAATTGTGAAAAAATCGCTTCAAGATGCACAGGCTCTTGTCTAGATACACGTATGTGCCAAATTTCGTAGCCCTGGGTCTACTAGCTTACGCGCAGCACGAACGAAAGACACACAGAGAAGACTCTTTCTTTTATTATATGTAGAGATAATAACTCAAACTTTGTGCAACAAATGAGCTGCAAAGTAAACTCTTGATGTTCATCAGAAATTGTATTGTTCGCAACATTTCGTGTAAAACCATTGGTATTGTTATGAAATGTACAGGCGCGGTAAGATGGCTTCCCCGCAAAGCAGTTTTAGGGTTGCATTAAAATAGCAAGGGAAAAGCAGGGTTGCCACATTTGGTGAGAAATCCCTCATTTGGCGACAAAATTGGCGATATACCATGGACTGATGGAGAACCTTCTGGAACGAATTCTTACAGGTTTAGCCCAGAATGTTCTCGAACACAAGCCGAAAGCTATATAAACCCTGCTGGTTCGCAGTCAGTGTAGTGTATGTCTCTCATCGAGTGTGTGTCTCGTCTAGCGAGTCAGTCCCTGCGGAATGGATCGAGTTGACAGCCGGGCAGCGAGTGCCGAGTGGATCTTCGAGTGCAACGCAAGAGTCTCGTAGTATATCGTGGTTAGTGCAACGTCGAGAGAGCGTGTTGAGCTCCGGGAACGACTGAACCGAAGAGTTGGGAGCCGTGCTCGTGTGTCGTCGAGTGCATCGCGAATTGTAGAGTGGAGAGTCTCGAGAGTGCGTGAAGTTCCGAGAACGACCGAACAGAGTCGGGAGCTTTCCAGTGAAGCTGTCTCCACCGTGATAGCCTGATAACCTGAAGGCTGTGTCGCTGATCGTGTCAGCGTGTTTATAGTAGTTCATCGACGACTGTAAAACGTGTTATTGGAGCTGTCCTTATAATTATTGGCTAAATAAGGTGTGTTTCGATACTTCATCAAGTGTCGTCGTTATTCACTCCAAATCTACAAAACCCGTACGAACGTGAAGAAAGAAAATAACGTAACAACTGGTGTGAGGAAAAGAAAAAAAAAGTAACAGTATGGTTTGGTTTGGTTTTATTAGATTACGGCAAAGCACTCGAGGGCTATCTGCCTTAAGGGAGGGATGCCTTCGTGGAGGACTTTCTAAGGGAAACTGGCCCGTATACACGTTACACACGAGTAACAGTATGTATCAGTAAACATTGATAAGCTGAGTGCGTCCACGCCACACACATTTTTTTCTCTTCGTCTTTTCTAATATAAGATTTTAATTTTTACTAATTGCTTGCGGGAGTCGCTTCGATCTGGCATGCACTCGGTTTCACGAGTTCCGCATGCCAGACCGATTGCCCGCCGGCTACTGTTTAAAGTCGGAATTAAATGAAATTGTACCTGAGAAATAGCAGCAGCATACGCCTTCTCCACCTTTTCAATGGTAAGGACTGGTTTCAGCTCTTCATTATCCTTAGCAATATGCAAATATAAATAAATTAATGATTTAAAGGAGAAATTTAAATAAATATAATTTATAATAAAGAATATGGTAGCTTACTTTGCTAACTTAAGCAAAATAAATATCTAGTTATTATTAATTCAGGGGAAACAAAAGAGACCTTGTAATCTAAAAAAGATCAAATAAACGTCACCTATTCTTTTAAATCTCATTTTTTTCTGAATATTTGTCACTTCACTTGTTGGATGCTGTCATTTAAGTTAAAAACGGATCTAATGCATTGATAAAACAACAGATAATGGTGTTGGTGTATTTAATTATCGCAAAGCACACTAGGGCTGTCTGCCTAAGGGAAGGGATGCCTTCGTGGAGGACTTTATAAGGGAAACTGCCTCGTATACACGTTACACATGGGGAAAACCACGAAAACGCCCATGCAGCCAGCCCGTTCGCGGGATTCGAACCTCGGACCGAACTACCAGTGTTCAGCGACTTTACCGCTCGGCCGCTAGTGGGCAACAGAAAAAGAAACTGGCGTCTGTTGCGCTGGTAACTAAGATCTCCTAGAACTGAACCAGCGCAGTAGCGTCCCCTCCTTTTCCCCGTCCCCGTTTTGTTTGAAAAAAATCAGTCCTACTATTTCCTGGACAAACCCTGTATGTAATTTTGAAAACTTTAATAAATTCGGTGTTGAAAGAGATTTATGAGACTGAATTCGTAACTGGCCTTGAAGCGAAAAACATATAATAAGACTTAATAGTAAGTTATTTCCTGTTGGTACAACATTTCAAGTAAAAAATAAGATGCTATACCCTGCAAATAAATAGAAAATTTACTCTCAGTAATTTGTGTAGAGGGTAGGTGGAATCTATACCAATAATCATACTGAGAAGTGATGAGCTAAAGTCGGGCCAACATTGTTCCATTAAATCTTTGTACAGCGCTTCCCGACTGTGAATTAAAGGAATTAAAGGAATTTTTTGCTTACTTACGATCTTAGAGAGTACTTTAAATACATAAGAAATGAAATTAATATCTTGGAAAGAAAGTTTAAGAAGTAAATTATTTCAAGCAATATTTGCATTTCTATATAGAAAAATCTTATATTTTCAAAAATAAAATTATTTAAATCATTTTTAAAGAATACGATTATTTAAAGTAAAATTTAAAATGTACAGGCACAAAAAACAAATCATACGTACTTTTGATATGATTGGAATTGGCCACAAATCGACTTCTGCTCGTTGTTTAAAATCAGTGTAGATTCGACTGTATATCGGAGTCGGAGCTAAGATTACATCTGCGACAAAATCAAAAAATAGTGTTCAGCTAATTGAAATTATTACGATATTTACCAGTTTAATAATGCATTAAGTATAATGCTTTTGCTTTCTCCTCACGTTTCATCATTTATGTTCTTAAAGACACTGTAATATTTAATTTCATGATAGATATAATATATTTCATTCTATTCTATTGACGGGAAAATTTTAGATGCTTTAGATGTTGTCGAAAAAATCTGTTCACTGAAATGTTCTCGAAATTCCTCTGTAGAGGCAGCATTTAAATACGTTGAGGTTAAATTCATCATTCAAGTATCACTGTTCTATGCCGTTTATTGAGCTTTCCTATTTGCTGTACGAATTCAAATCCAGACTCAGCGTTGCCGAGTTGAGTTGAGATGTTAACAGCTCGTTGAAAAACAATTAGAGAGCTTTGCAAATTGTTAGACCTATGCTTCCATGGTAGCACCATCGAGCTTAACGATTAAGCAAAATTATGTACATCAGTTTCTGATTTTTCATTGATCTTAGAATCATTTCATTGATCTGTGAATATCAAACTTGTATGCTTCACGTACCTTGTTGAAAATTTTATGCAGCTCTCTAAGCAATTATCGCCTTTCCTTTGTGCACGCTGTGAAGTAAGTGGTTTGTACATTTGACTACGAACTACTAGGAACAGATCCAAGCCTCGAATCCCACTATGGGCACAGATGACTGTTCACGTTTCTTGCCTCGAATAAATAGTCTAATAGACACTATAATAAGCATAGAGATGATTTTTTACATTCCCTGCTTCATACAAATAGTCTAATATAGTATACTAAAATGGATATAGATGATTTTTCACGATTTGAATGAATAGTCTAAGAGATATTAAAATCGGGCTCAAACTAAAAATGAGATAATTCTTTAAAACTTCGTAATTTGCATAAATATTAACTTTATTATTAAATTTTAAATTAAAATTGTAAAAAATATAAAAATATAAACTGAAAATATTATTTTATTCTTAAAAAATTAAATTATCAGGAACGTACAATCACACAACTGAAGGAGTGCTAGAGGCGGTTATTCCTGATGCGTTCGCTTTTGATATATTCAAGAGTTCAGGGACTCTTGAATATATCAAACGCGAAGGTATCAGGAACGTAGCAGTTTAAATTTTGTACCACATAAATAAGAATTAAAAATATACATGCTGTCGTGTATCAATATATATATACAAAAAATGATGGCATTTTGCATTTATTTTCAACGTTTATATAAACCTTTTGTGTAAAACTTACACCACTAAAAATAATTTAATGTATACCATTACTGGTACATGTACTATAGTTTGAGAAATTCCGAGTTAAAGCTTTTCTTTTAATGAAAGATAAACCTAGGTTGTAATCAGAATTATAATGTAAATATCCTTTAACGTGTGACGTGCTAAAGAAATTTTATTTGAAAGGGAAGTACACTGCTAGCCATTAAAACTGCTCTACCGTGAAGGAAACGGACAGCAAACTTGAAATCTGTATGGTAAGTAGAACAATCTTGGATATGCATATGATTACCATTTCACAACATGCGCACATTACAAGCAAGAGTAACGACACATCAAAGTATACAACAGCAGACAGAAATATAAGTTTTCATTCAGAAATCGTGTTTACTTGCTGTTTTTAGTCTTGGAAGTCATGTTATGCCTCATGTAAGTAGAAAAAACTCATGTCAGCATATCTTAAAATTTGATCATGGAAGAATCGTAGCTAACCAAGATTGTGAGTTACTATACCGCAATCCTGGTTAGCTAACTTCTGTTTACGTTGGTCGAGATTTAGTTATTGTTATGGGAATTTGTAATAAATAGGTTGGTTCTGGAGGATCATACAAAGCGAAGGTCAGATCTCAATGGAAAACTCTTTAACAATACCCAATACGATAGATATCATATCTGCATTGCTCTTAGGAATCGTGCAGCCATATCACATATCCTGTGTAAGGAAGCTGAGCGTAATTCAGAGCATCGAGTATACATAAGGTACGGTGCAATGATGGCCACTACTCTCCGAATTGTCAGCAAGGCGAACACTCCTTTTAATACTACAGCATAGGAATTAGCACATACAACAAAGTATTCAGCAATGCATGTGAACGCATCTGTAGAGTGAATTAATTCTTTCTAGTGAATCCCGTTTTTGCTTAATAGCATCATGATAGTAATATAGACTATCTGTGCTATAGGGGACACCGACTACTAAATATTGGAAGTATGTATTCTTCATTCTTATACCAGCCAAACACCTAGATGAACGATATGGGGCGGCAATTATTGACTACACATCCCTCTTCTTCTTTAGTCCACATTTCGAGACTTTGATCAACCACCGTTAATTCATGGAGGTTTCAATGCCCATGGCTCTACCATTCTTCGGGGCCCTCAGTAAAACAATGCGTGACAGCATGTTATCCACAATGTGCTACGTTTTCTTAGTACATAGGGTTTTATTCTTCTTTGGCTGGCACGTTCTCTAGATTTCTTGATAACTGAAAAGATCAAGATTGATCTGGTCTATGACTGCAAAGAGTCTGGTATAATGACATCCACCAGCCAGAAGACAGATGAACTCTGACATGGGATTGAACCCATATGGGCTGCAGTGCCATAACTGATATGTTCGACACCATCCCCAATCATTTGGGAACTGCTATTGTTACCAGAGATGAATGCTCAGGGTACTGATTTCTTCATATTCTTCGTCTTCATTGGCTGGACAACCCTGCACTTCTCCGGGCATCTCTGGTTTTGGCAACTTTCTTTTTAACCTTTAGAATGTTTAGGTAATTTTCAACACAATCGTTCCATCTTACCGGGGGTTTACCTCTAAGTATGGTTCCCATGAGCTTTGCCAGAAAGGTTTTCCTATAGCACTGATCTTCATGCATTCTTGACAGATGACCAGCCCATTTAAATCTCTGTAGTTAAAGCAAAAAGTACCTTGGTTCTACAAAGCGAACACAAATTCTAGTTCCAAATCTCATATCCCTGCAAAGACGGTCCAGAAAATCCTTCCTTTGATTTTGTAACAGTAGGATTTTTACGGGATCAGTTTCTTAGCTTCACTTCCAAACTGGAAGACCATTCCCTTGATATAATCCCCAGGGAAAAGATATCTTGTTATACCCCCAGACACTAGGTAGCTATTTTAGTCTCCTTATACGAAAGCATAGGTTACGTTGGGACTATTATTTCACATTCGGTCACCACACGGCTGTCTGCATATTCTGTACCTTAAAAATTACTTGAAATTTTAATCAATGAATAAATAAACATGGCTTTACAGTGCAACAATTTTAATGGTCATCAGCGTAAAAGTAATTAATTTGTTACATGGTCTAAAGCTGGAAAGTGAAATTATAGCTGTAATAGCCATTAAACTACAGGATTACATTGGGGTACACCATTTTTAGAAGTTTCTAAAAAACTGTTCGAGTTAGCTGCAAAATATAAGAATCTATTAGTAATTGGTTTTGATTAAAGAGCATGTGAATGTTAAGTTATTGGTTTTGATTGACTAATGAATTAAGTCATTGGTTTTGATTAAAGAGCATGCGAATGTTAAGTCATTGGTTTTGATTGACTAATGAATTAAGTGATGTGTTTTGTTCAAGTAAGCGAATGTACACGAAAGTATACGAAACATGTGTTTTGTTCAAGTAAATGAATGAATTAAGGCATTGGTTTTGATCAAAGAGCATGCAAAAAGGAATACCTTCGTGGAGGACTTTCTAAGGCAAATTGGGTCGTTATATGAAGAGATTTGAAGAATAATCTAAGAAGAGTTTAGAATGACCCAAGAATAGCATTGAGGATCGTTATGAGAAGCTCATATTCAGAAGTTCGTATAATGCGAACAGGTTGAAATAACTGACAAAATTGAAGTTAGTCCAAGATAGAATTTTGGTGATAAGAAGAAGCTGTGATCAAGAAATGTCTGCCCTCTAGTAAAAAAAAAAAAAAAAAAAAAAAAAAAAAAAAGAGGAAAAAAATCTGAGCTAACTAGAAGTGAACTGAGGAAAGGTCAATAACCCTAGCAAAACCTGGAGCTTGAATGGCAACTAAGTGCTTCGGCAGGGGCTAGATAGCTGGATGTTCTGTATTAACTGACAGGATAGCTTCGAATAGTAAATAAGAAGCGGCGAACCCCAAAGAGTTGTCAAAGATACTTGAAAAACCCAAGATAAAGGGAAAGGTGAAGAAGACAGTCTCAAAGAGTGGATCAGAATGTAGCCCCGAAGACTGCCAAAAGAGAGAGATCTGAAGTTATATCTTCAGGGAGGCTGTTACGCTAGTCAAGATGTCTGTACTCATTGAGGAACGTCCTGAAAATGTTTATCGGAGAAACAGGCTACTGACTTTAGGTATTCTCACTACTAAAGAGTTACACCTGAGCTTTATTAAGGGGCTGATAAACTTTTGAAAACAAACAAGACAACGCAAACAAATGGAGATAGGAAGCATTAGGTTTGGTGCATTTGGCACAAAGTGCTATTTAGCAGAGATGCCTGATACCTGACAAACTCAACCTGAAGAAGAGGAATCATCCTAGTAAAATGTAGTGTGTAGTAAAATTCTCTCAGGTTTCTTTAATCGAATTTTAAATATTTGGTCTTATGTTAAGCAGACCAGAAGATATATCCTCTCCTTCTGCTTGATTTTTCATAACCTGATCTTTGTATTCAGATATCTTCGCGCGAACAATTAGGCTCACCAGCGACCGAGTTGAAGTCGCTGAATACTGGTATTTCAGACCGCGGTTGGAATCTCGGAGAATGGGCTGGCTGCATGGACTTTTCGTGTTCTTTCCCATGTGTAACGTGGGTACGAGCCAGTTCCCTTCAGAAAATCTCTACGAAGGCATCCCTTCCCTCAGGCAGATAGCCCTCCAATGCTTAAACTAAACCTTTACGACCAGTTAATAAGAATGAATATACATTGGTGAAGTAGTTCCCCCCCTAAAATGTTAAATAAATGATTTAATCTTCTTCAGTCTATCTTAAATTACCATAGATGAAGAAGTCTAGCCTTTGTTAGTGTATTTGTGTGAATTTTTGGAGATGCATATGTGAACATAAAAAATAATTTAAAAGTAAATAACAGAAACTAGGTTAAATAATAAATATAAACTAATAACTAGGCAAAATTTTATAAATTATATGTTATCAAAGAAACTTCTTACACTGAAAACTAAATCAAATCAGTCTTAAACTGTAAAAAATGTTTTTCTGCTGGAGATATTCGGAAGTACGAAGTTAAATTTTACGTTCGAAAATTACGATGGAAGCAATACTATTACAGAATATTAGACATTACCTCCTGGATCAGCGATGCAGTGGCTAAGGAGGTCGATGCAACTAGTAACACCAGCACTGCAGACAAGCTGAAAATATTTGCTTCAATTAGAAATAATTTATAAAACTGAAATTAAAATTTTATTCATTTTATCAAGTAAAACGTACAAGATTAATTATATGAAAGTTTGAAATTTAATAATTATAACTATTTATTTACAAATGATACAAAAATTTATCCTTCGATTATAGTCACTAATGTTTCCTAATATCCGTTATCAGCGATCTAGAAATCGTAATATAGCCGTAAAAGTGCCGATTAATTTGACGTTTTAACTGGGACGGTCCGATGCCGAGTGGTCATTAGCATCGTAGCAGTTTGGGAGATTAATGCCATAATACGGTTCTTTCTTACTGAGTATCAAATCATAGTCAGGAATACTTATCTCCAAGCAAACAGCATTCCATCAATGGGACTGAAGACAGAGCACTTTTCAATCCAATCGATGGAATAAATAAGTGAAAGGTTGACCGACGTGCACCTGAGCATTATCCATCAAAGTGATGAGGGGCTTCTGCAGAAAGTGTCACCGCTTCCTTTCGTAATGCTGCCCTCTCAAGCTACGTTCTAAAGCGAACTGGCGTCGTTCTAAAGAAGCATTCTGTCAGCGAAATGGAAATCGTAATATAGCTACAATACTGCCAGTTTAGTCGGCGTTCCAAATGGGTCGGTCTGTTGCTGTCTACTCATTACCATCGTAACAATTTGGAGACTATAATGTGGTTCTTTCATCTTAAATATCAAATCACAGTCACCGAAACTTATGTCCAAGGAACCACCATTCCGTTGATGGGAACTGAAGGTAGAGCACCTTTCAATCCCATCGATAGAATAAATATGTTATACGTTGACCAAAATGCGCCTGAGCATTATTTCTTATAGTGATGAAGGGCTTCTTCAGGAAGTGCCACCATTTCTTTCGTTATGCTGGTCTCTCAAGCTGTATTCTAAAGAGAACTGGCGTCGTTCAACCAGCAGCATTCTGTCAGCGAAGTGGCAATCGTAATATAGCCATAATAGTGCCTATTTAGTCGACGTTCCAATTGGATCGGTCTATTGCCGACTACTCGTTACCATCGTACAGTTTAGAGACTAATGCCATAATGTGGGTCCTTCATTTTTAGTATCAAATTGTAGTCACAGAAACTATGTCCAAGGAACCATCATGCTGTCGACTGGACTGAAGGTGGAGTACGCACCTTTCAGTTCCATCGAGGGAATGAATAAGTTATAGCTTGCCCAACATGCGCTTGAGCAATATCCCACAAAATGGTTCTGCAGAAAATGTTGCCGCTTCTTTCGTAATGCTGGTTTTCGAATAGGTGTTCGATCGGCGAAATAACGTCGCACTATTAGCAGCGCTTTATCAGCGAAATGGAAATCGTAATATAGCCACAATGGGGCCTATTTAGTTGACGATCCAAGTGGAACGGTCTCTTGTTCGACTAATCATTATCATCATATCAGTTTGGAGACTAATGCCAAGTCCAAGGAACTACCATTTCGTCAATGGGACTGAAAGTAGAACTCCTTTCACTACCATTGAGAGAATAAATCATCTATAGGTTGCGCAACATGCGCCTGAGCATAATCCCGCAAAATGATGAGAGGGTTTTAGGATTATATTAAAAAAATATATAAAAAAATGGAACTTCTAAAATTTTTAATCTATTATACTTAGATGATAAATTTAAAAAACTGGCGTTATTATACTCAAAAGCAAGAAATAATTACAACAATAAATACAGAGCCAAAATATAATTACTTGCATCTTGTTAAACGTTTGGTAAAACAAAGGACCGTTAGGATCTGAAATTTTTGTGAAGGGGGCGAAGGAACATGAAGTCAGGGTTGCTTTTGACGAATTTATGTCTTCGCCATGTAGTTTCGCCGAAGAAAATTGGAATTTAAAATAACGTCACTTTAAAAAATTAATTTGGTAAAGTAATGAGAATTAAGCACCAAATGTTGTAAAGGAAAAAAAAATATTTGTATACATAAATATGAATAATAATAATCAGGGACAAATTACATAAAACGCTATTCCAACAATAAGTGGATCAAATATAGTTTAATTTAAAACGCTTCTCATACAAAATTTGGCAAATTTCCTTTAGATATTTCTTCTGAAGAGAAACATTATTCGATATAAAAATGCTTACATCTGTTGGCTCTATTGGCTTGTGAGTTTCTAAGAATACTGTCATTAATGAAGCCATGGCCTTTCTTAATCTATGGAAAGCGGAAAATAAATAAATATTATGAAGTAGGAAATAAAAAATAGGTATTTATATACTAAATAAATGCTAATAAACAGCACTAAATATATACTAAAATGAATAATGGATAAATATTTTTAAATTAAAAATAAAGGATAGCATGTATGTATATTATTCTTTTGAATTTACTGCAAAGTTTATTCTAAAATGATCTGTAAGCTTCGCAAACAAGGTAAATAACACTGACCTCATTATGCCAAAATCTTCTCTATACTGCAGCATGGCTGGATCACAGTACCAAACGTCTTTGCTTGCAAGCTGTCACATAAAGAACAAATTTATTAGGTACAAACAAGCTGTTTCAAATTAATTTCCATATTTTTGCAATATACTGGAGGAGAAATGAACTATAAAAATATTAATATAACTCCCTTCTTTTTGAATTGAAAAAAAAAATCGTAAGATTTTTATCTTGACGTGTCTAATATAGCTTTAAAACGCAGTTGCTTATTCTTGGAAATGAATTTGTTATAATATGAATTAAAAAATGAAAAAAAAAAAAAAAAAAAAAACCATATATTTTGATAAGTTTTTCATGCAAACTTCGGCGAGGTGTAGCATTTGCAGGCATCTCTGAGTGCTATCTTAATTGTGAATCGATTATTTTTATGCTTTTGAATAGATCCTTTAAAAATACTCGCAAACACAAAGGCCCTACTAGCGGCATGTATAACCCCCAGGGGGTCGACGTAGAGAACTCTGCGAAGCTACTGGCTAGGATCTGTACCTAGGCAAACTCAGCCACGGGGGTATAAAATCACGAACCTGGCGGTTTCAGAACGCGGGGTTGGGTCGTTTATACGGCTTGATCTCGAGGGTGTAGCATAAGACGTATACCTGATGGTTCTGTAGCTTGGTGTGGGACGACACTGAGTTTGCTGGTAATGTCCTGATGGATCGCGCTGCCCGTGTAGTACTGGCGGAAGCATTTAAACGACCAATCATTCCATCAGGTTTTTCAGGTCACGCCTCCGCCGAAAATTCGAGAACAGGGGATGGTGACCCCTCAGGCCCGGCCTAATAAGCGGAGGTTTCTTGGAGTTATCTCGTCTGTGGTTAAGAGCCGGTTTGGGACCCTGTTCTCCAGACATAAATGATTAGTTTAAAACTCCTAAGTGAATTTGATACATGGGCTGCGGCTAAGTTTTGGAGTTTGTCGTCCAGTACTCCAGCCCATTGAGAGAGTTCGTTGTGACTTAGCTGCTGCTGACCTGCCCCCTGCCTAATATGGGGAATTCTCAGTTAGGGAATAACAGTTCCCTCAGTTGCGTAACTGATCGCAGGAGAGCTGTAAAAATTTTGATTGATTGATTCCCCATGTGTAAAGCCTGGTGTCACACATGCATGTGTTTCGGAAGAACTGTTTGGAACAATTTTTCTGCTTTGTCACAGCAGCCAATCACCACGTTACTTAACAGGTAAAAGAGAAATTGATTGTCCGTTCCAAACAAACTGATAGCTGATTGGTTGAAAACGAACAACGTGCAATTTTTTTTCGAAAGGAAGGAAAAAATCGCGCGTTTTTCTCAGAGCAATTGTCCGAAAGAGTTGTTCGTATGAAACAAATGCATGTGTGATATGGGCCTAAAGTGAATAAGAGCCAGCTTTTCTTAGAAATTCCTCTACGAAGGTATTTCTCCCCTTAGGCGAGATAGCCCTTGTAGGATTTGCTATATTGAAGTAACCTAAATTGCACGGATAAACTGCATTCACTCTGAACTGCGTTCTGAAGTTCTTGCAAAATTTAGGCAGCAGCTACACTAAAAGAATTCGACGTCTTAAATGCTTACTAAAAAAGAAACTGAATTTTTAGAAGCGACTGAAATTGCATATCCAGTCGAAATGAAATCCGATGTATGTGTGGCCCATGTGAAGGTCAGTAGACAAAGCAGATTACGTTGTTCCCAAAGATGACGTCACTTACAGAAGTGCATAGACCTTATAAGAGAGTTTCTTATATGGTCCATGACGACTGGTGACAGACGACAGAAGACGGGGATATATGATGTCTAACAAGGGTAAACAGGTATTTATCCCACGTCTTCCTCTACCTGTATAAACTAACACGTCCCATGAGGTCCCTAAATACCATCCATCGGGAGTATATTAACCAGAGATTGATGGAATTGACAGAGGTTCTCCTGATATAGAGTAATCTTTTGCGTTTGCAGAGTAATGTCTAATGTTACATGTATGACAATAAGAAGTATATACAATGTATACAGCAAGTATCATAAATATAAATACAAAACACTTAGACCATAATTAAATAAAACACAACTAAATTAAACATTAAAAGTATACAGAAATTATAACTTTACAATCTCTTAAAGAATAATTTAAGTCCTTATCTTAAAAAGAAACCCATTTAAAATTTTCAATGAAAACGGTTCTTTTACTCATATATATTTTTAAGTAATATTGTATCTAAATATTTAAAATAATGTTTTGAAGTGCACACGTTGTAATTCTTGTAACCTAAGGTAACGTTTTAATTACTGTGCTTAATAGAAATTCCTGCCAGTTCTTAGAATTTAATTTAATTTAAAGTTTTTGGATAGTTCTTTAGCACTTGTTCAATTGCAATTATTACTCCTGAGTTTTATTGACGTCTTCATTCTGTTTGACAAATATCTTGGCACGGTTTTTGATAATAAGTTTCTTAAAAGAGTCCATATTGCAGGTGGGTTGAGGTAAATGAGTGGCGGCTTTAGGAGGACAATAAAAGCCATAATGGTCAAGTGAGTCTTCTAATCCGCAGACATGTGTACATGTATCTGAGATTCAAAAATGATGAAAATAGATTAGAAAATGGGCTATGCCCGCAATAATATAGTTGTGAGATGACTATATGTCTGTTTGTGCTGACTTTAGAAATGAATCTGTACGATAAACAAAGACACGAAGATAGTAGCGAAGAAGCTTTTGAGCAGATTAGGAGTCAGTGACGTCATAGAAGAGCAAATCTTATAGCCATGTTATACGGCTGATTCATTCATTTTGATCTGTGAGACCAACAGGGCGTGGTTAGGATGACATCACAATTCATCAGTAAGCTTCCACTTACTAAATTCTTGAAATGCTTCATACAAGTATGTCATCTTGGTACCTTTTAGCAGACCTAAATCAACTGGTTAAGTGTGACCATTCAACTTGAAGACCAGATCATGAATCTTCGATCTTTGAATTTATGTCTTACAATGGCATTGTCATGAATCTTCGATCTTTGAATTTATGTCTTACAATGGCATTGTCAGAACTAATGCGTCTATTTGTCTCCTTCCTGATCACAATACTTAAAAAAAAATTTCTAAAAAATCGTGGACTCGTTTGAGAAGTGGAACTTAGTCAGTAAACAAAACTAGGTTACAGTCAAACGATGCGCCAATCGCACCACTCTGCTTTTCACCAAGCACTTTTTTTTAAATCATTTTATTATACTTAATGTGCATACAGTGTATACTAACTATACGAGGATCAGCCAAATTGGTTCGTTCGTGGTTTCGCTCGCATTAAAGAAACAATCTACGAAACACATATAGCAAATGCAAGTACATTACGAAAACTATTTTTAGCACAATCAACCAAATTTATTCAAAACATTTATAATAGTGCGTGGCACAAATATTTCTATATTTTTGTTGAAGTACAACTTGTTAGAAGACTCGTTCAACTTCTGGTAACCATTCTTGCCTCATAGCTTTGACTTCTTCATTGCACGGATATCGCCTTTTCAGGCGTTCTCTGATAAGCCTGCTCTCACTTTTAAATTGAGGGATTTGATATACTGGTGTCTTCAAATTTTCCTTGGAAATTTTTCACAAGAACCTTTGTGAAGCGCTCTCATTTTCAAGTAATGTACACTAATTCACGATTGTCTACCGCGAAACTGTTCCATGACAATTTCACCACATACTTCATACAATTGGCAATGAATTTCGTTGAGATAAACCTTCTTGTCCATAAAAAGAGTCATGCACGCGCTTCCTTTTTTGACGGCAGTTTTAAATGGTCATGTTTATGACTCATACAAGGGTTTTGCTGTGTCTTTTCCGTTTGTGCATGAAGGTATGTTTATCACAAATTCACATTACAGCGAACATTATGCAAACTGACTGTGTACAGACAAGATCACACTGATGAATTTTTGATCGATTTGGGGCGTTGTCCGATGCGTGCTCTACTCCGGATAACATGTGCATATATCAGACTATGATATTCGATTTGCGGGATAATTCCTGTTATTCAAGTTCGTACTAGGCCAGAGGAGAGTGGACTCTCGTTTACTCATGAAGTGTACAGGAAGTCTACCCATACCAGTGAATCTCTGCATAGTTACGTGCCAACCTGAAGTGCGAAGTGGACAAATTTGCCCAGGCTAGTGCTTAAGAGGTAAAGTGCGAGGTACTGTTAATTCTAGTGATATCCCTAGAAATATTCTTTAATGGTAATTTAAGAGAGAATTTAACTTCATGATATCACCCCCAGCAGTCGTTTATTGTACTGCCAGGGATCTCGCAGTCTCGGCACCGGAGGATAAAAACGTCGAGCCTGGCAATTTCCCAGAGCCCACGGGGGAAGGGCAACTTTCTCCAAGGTGCGAGGGCTGAGGTTGAACATCTGTGCCTGGCTCTAAGGGGTGAGAGGACTCACAGTGTGGTTAAGTCTCGCGGCGTGAGGAATGCTTATATATCTAGTTATCCCAACTTTCCGCAGGTCAAGGTGGTACCAGTAGCTGCGTGTAGCCGGAGGACCATTAAGCCAGTATTTTGGGATAAATCCCTGGTGAGGAACGGCCTGTCTAGTATTAATGGGTAGCAAAGCGAGCAATCAGACCATCTTTATTGCTGCAACCCTACCATGGTCTTTGGTCAAAGAGAATGGTGACCCTAGCTGCTCAGTTTAACAATGGTGGTTAGGAGAATTTAAAAGTCTGTCAGCCAGCGTTTTCGTTGTGGCGCAGGTCGCCGGCAAGTGAGAATTTACACATATGTCCAAGGCAGTTTTGCCTGGGTACCGCTTCTCGCTTAATAACGAAGCCATTATTGGGATTGCGGCTGTGCCAGTGACTATCAAGTTGAATGTTCCAATTTAAAATGTACAGCTCAATCTGTGGAACCTTAAGAACTGGTAAGCGAATAATTGCTCAATTCAGAATGAAACAAACGTAAGAGTACGAAGGGTTAATTTTAATTACCCTTTATTATTGAAAGTAATGTTAACAGTTGACTCCTTCTTGGAGTTTACAGCAAAGTCTCCACTTGGGCTCGAACTCAGGAATGCTATGAATAAAACATAACTAAACTTAACTAAAGAGATATTGGCCCATCAGCGGCCGAGCGGTAAAGTCGTTGAACACTGGTAGTGCGGTCCGAGGTTCGAATCCCGCGAATGGGCTGGCTGCATGGGCGTTTTCGTGGTTTTCCCCATGTGTAACGTGTATATGAGCCAGTTTCCCTTAGAAAGTCCTCCACGAAGGCATCTTTTCTCTTAGGCAGATAGCCCTCGAGGCTTTGTCATAATCACACACACATTAACTAAAGAGATATAGCCGAAGCTATCAAAATTCTACAAGAGTTGGCCCCTTAATGCTAACTAAACGGCGAAGCTATCAAGAGCCTAAAGTACGGCTGAATGTAAAAATAGCTTTACAGAGATTATAGCCAAAAAACGCGAACGCGCGCTGCTCAGAATCTTTGGCTCTCTAACGAAGTCAGTAGAACTTCAACTTTAAATGCTTGCACTTCCTTCATTTGCATTTAACCGCGATTCTGAAAACACGTTCTGGTCGGAAATTGTAAGCTGAAATTAAAAATGGACAGGAAAGTGGCTTTAACTCAAAATTAAATGTTAAAACTTAGGATAAACCTTACAAAGTCACTATACGATTTTCATTATTATTACTTATAAGTAATAATAATGAAAATCATTTAAAGTAAGTGAAGTAAATCGTGAAGTAAAGCAAGTATTTTAATGAAGAAAATTTTCGGTTATCAGATTTCAACGGGAATATCCATTCTGACTGTTCCAAAATCCCTTTGCACGATATTGTTGCGTGATGTACGGGCAGAATAAAGGCCACTCTTTATTCCAAAACTGATTATAAAATGGATTCAAAAAGGATTTTTTTTCGGGACGTCTCCACGTATGTACGTATATATCTTACATGATTCAAAAATGATTAGAACATTGAAATTTTGTATATGGGACTGCTATAACATCTAGCTATGCATCTCCCTTTTTTATTGCAGTCGGGATATACACATCTAATTACAGAAGTGTTTAAATGACGAAAATATTTATGCTTTGGAAAAGTCAAATTTAAACAAAAAATAATTTTCTACAAATAGCAAAACATAACTTTTAATACTGTCTTCCGGTTCCTAATATTTGGGAAAGTTTTATACTCTTTATGAAAAAATAGATGTATAAAAGTTTGACTCCCGTATGACAAAAGTTGACTGGGATATTTAATTTACAATTTTTCATGTCATTTTTCAACTTGCCTTGAGTAAACGGCTAATTAAGTTAGCATAATTCGAGGAAGTAATTGTAAACGAAGTGCAGCAAAAAATTGTGCATAATTTAATAAGCCGTACAAGGAAGTCATGTGGTGTCCGCATCAGATTTTTTTAATATTAAATTATTCAGAAATTCAATGACATTAAAAGGAACTTACCTTTGGATATATAATGTCAGGACATAAATTATTGACAGCAGTTGCAAGGTCAACATATCCCTAAAAAGAATTTTATGTATAATATCAAATAAATTAAAATATTTTCATAAGAGCAGAATGCAATGATTTGTAAACTTTCTTAGCATGTCAGAACATCCTATATCTGTTGGTGCAAATATTTTTTCTGCATGACTTTGCGCAGCATAGTTTTGTTTTGTTCTACTGAAATGAAAACAAACAGTTTGTTCAGAGCAATAGATTCACATATCCTCAGACACTAGCTTTCATACAGAGGCTACTCGCACATTCCAACAAGTCCAAAAAGCACATTTCACAAGTCCAAGGAGCCCACGTTTGGACTACATCTGGTCCAAGGAGCCCACGTCTGGACTACATCTGATCTAAGGAGCCCACGTCTGGACTACATCTGATCTAAGGAGCCCACGTCTGGACTACATCTGATCTAAGGAGCCCACGTCTGGACTACATCTGGTCCAAGGAGCCCACGTCTGGACTACATCTGGTCCAAGGAGCCCACGTCTGGGACTACATCTGATCTAAGGAGCCCACGTCTGGACTACATCTGGTCCAAGGAGCCCACGTCTGGACTACATCTGGTCCAAGGAGCCCACGTCTGGACTACATCTGGTCCAAGGAGCCCACGTATGTCAAATAAGACCACATCTGGACAATCCGCTTTCTAAAAGTCCAAAAGCGCAAAAATCCATGGGTGATACATGAGGAGATTTAGTGGGGATATGAATGAAGGGTATGGCCCTGATACTGGTTTCATGTTCCATTTTTTACAGAAAATTAACTGTGGTCTTTAACGTGTGGCTCCTTGCCTTGCCTTGATGCAGATGGCATTGTGGATATAAGGACGTCATTTCATATTTTAAAATTTGGGTATAAAATATATTCCCGGTAATATGGGGAGTTGATTTTAACATTCTTTTACTCTCTCTTTATTTTTATATTGTCGTTATATGGAAAGCCAGCAACAACTATAAATCCCTTTGAAAAACTTGTAGATTCTTTGAACCGTGTTTTAAGATTTTTTCCCTCCTCTTTGCTGATAATAAATGGATCTCTTTTTATTGCAGTCATTTAAATGCACCCAAGATTCATCTATTGTGGCAACATTTTCCCATTTTTACCCAGATAAATGTTTCCCCTGAAGAATTCTGCAGCGCGTTCTGCGTTCGGCGATATGTCTTTAAGAAAGACGATGCGCATTATTTTTTTTCGCCTTTTTAAGATTTAAATTAACATTAATTAATTTGTTTGCAGTTGACACTGAGCAGTTTAACGATTTTGTAACTAACTGTCCTGGTTGGATTTTCTTTCAGTATAAAAGGTCTTTCTTTTGAAACATTCGAAATATTACCTTTTTTTAATTGAATATGTATTTGGTAATTGGGACAATACCGTATGTTAACTGTATTCCAAAGTTTACAAACGTGATTTTTTTTCTTTTTTAATCTCTTTCTTTCAATTTTGTGAAAAACGTACTCTATATATATTATAGAGTTTGGTGTTCTTTGGTAACATAAATTAGATCCAAAAGTCTAAAAGATAATCTCTGAATTATGTCTTGTAAGCACTACAGGGGCAGGGAAAGAGTATAAAGGACACTTTTATTGCTTCAGATAATAGTCGGCACCAACACGTGCTTACAGAAGCTAATAATTATGGCTTCAGTTAAAGATAATGGATTAACTAGAACTAATGAAATTAAGTATATCCTAACGGCTTCATAATTCTAATAATGCGAAGCTGACTCTGACAAGGCGGCGTAAACAAGCCTAATGACAAGAATAACTCAGATCGCGAGAGAATTAAATTTAGCAACGTGGTCTTCGAGTAGCCAGTACACGTTCTGACTTCACTCTCTAAAACCTTCCTTAAATACTCTCTGCTTTCAACCTTATTTGAATATCGAGCGAACTATAGAAATTTACATTCCGCCAAGGAAAAAGAAATGAGATCGATAGGAAAGAATATTATCATATATTAAGGTATCACTTAAGTTTTTAATATTTTTTTTAATCTTACGTTAGCTGGTTATTAACTGGTTAACAAGTTATTAACTGTTAACCAGGTGTTAATACTGCTAAATATCATTAACTCTTGCTTAAGTTATTAAATGGTTTTAACCAGTTATTAAGCTGAGTTATTAGCAGCTGAGGATGATGGTTCGGTAAAACCATCGAAACTAGTCCTGTGAAAATTTGAAAATATAACGCGGATTTTTGTTGTTTGACTTCTAAATTAATACAGTTATTAACTGGTTAAAAACTTAAATGAGACCTTTAAATATCGTTATTTCATATCGATCTCACAAAATATCCCCTAATCGTAATAAACAGTATATTAGATTATGAAACAGTACTTGAGAGTACTTATAAGGTATTTCTCCCGCCTTCTTAACATGCCTTCGTAGTGTGGTGGTCTACACACTGGGCGCGTATTCCACAGGTCCGTGGTTCGATTCCCGGTGAAGGCGTTGCTCATTTTTCAATCCTCCAGCATCGAAATAACCTAATGTGTCTACATACTAAATATTGGAAACATAAAATTTTATTAAATTTCCACAAGATTGTTGACGTAATTTCCGTTTCCGAAGCTTACTCGTAGACCTTTGAGAAATTTAAGTGCCTTAAATATCTGAAAGTTTTTAATTTTGAACTACACTGTAACTATTTCGATTGGTTACGGTTAAACTTCAATACGGTTAAATTTCTGCTGCTGATATGAATTTTTTTTTTTTTTTGGAAGTTGCATAAACTTATAATGAATAATACATTTGTTTAAATCAGTCGTGAACGTATGTGATATGACCTACTTCAGGATTTTTCTCTTTATCGTACTCGTCCTCAATGCAGATTCCCAGATATTTATCAAGAAAATCTTCCCAGTTCTTAATAGCATCTGCTCGTTTTGAAAGATAAGTAGCTGAAAGGAGAAAGTTGTAAATTATTTCAAAAATTTGAATCACCAAATTCATTTCAAATATTTCTAAAAATAGATTTTGAAAAAAAAAAAAAAGAAAAAAAAAAAAAAAAAAAAAGAAAGTTAACTGATTAAATATTAATTTTTTACAAATTTGCATTCTAATGCATACTCCCTCTATCCCATAATAGTAGCAAGTGAATATTTAAACGAGAATTATTGGCAAATGCACCGCAAAATGGTGATGTCTTCGATCAAAATCAATGGTTCACGACATTTGTCATTTATTTTGACACAGCTTTCAATTTTTATATTAATGTAATTATTACGAATTATATATATTTTTCATATTTCATCCGCGGATCCAAATTAATTGTTTTATTTCAGCTAAATGTTAACCCATCGTAAAAAAATCTGATGTGTACACCACATCACTTCCTTGTACGGAATATTAAATTATACGCATCTTTTCTTGCATTTCATTTAAACTTATTACATTGAATTAAATCTACTTCGCCGACAGCGCATAAACCACGATAGAATAAATGCATTCTTTAAAATTCACTCTAGTATTTGTTTACCATAGCGACACTCTGGCCCTAGATTCACTTAACAGTATTATATTTCGTTCATATTATAACTCATAATGCATAAAATTTATATCATTTAAAGAATAGAATTATCTAATCGTTGCCACATGTTCTATTCAAATACTATAATAAAGCTAGAACGATGTATAAAATAAATTAAGCAAATAAAACAAAAAAGAAACAGTTTTTCACACACGATTGAGTATTTCTCATTCAATTAATTCAGTTCTCACTTCGCGAGAAGGCAAAAATACATAAAAACTCAAAATATCTATATTAAAAATTACGAAGTAAATCTTAAACACTTATTTCCTAGAAAAAATTTCAGAAAGAATTAAGCATGATTTAATTGGCAATAATAAATGAAGGCGTTATCTTTGTTGTTGCGAAGCTACGTTTCTCTAGATTGGCAACAAATCCACTAGTCTGCTGTTTCAAATGTAAACAAACAATGGCCGCCATCAAGAAAAGGATTAGGCTTAGCGGCACTTAAATAACTTTAAAATTGTTGATAATTCTGAAAATATTGTATAGAGATTTATTAAAGGCATAAAAACCTTAACCGAAAGATAACAACAACATAATTCAATCATTTTTAAAGCAAAAAATGTACAATTTACAAACATATAAGAGTAAAGAAACTGAGATCACTGAGCCGGGTAACAGAGTGGATATATATATAAATATATTTATATACGTTTGGTGCGGCCGATTGCAACCAAAATACGAGGTGCACATCTACATGTTATAGCAGTCCTATATACAAAATTTCAACGTTCTGAGGCTACTCGTTTTTGAGTTATGCGAGGTACGTACGTACATACGTTCGTACAGACGCCACGAAAAATTCTCTTCAGAATTCATATTAAAGCAGTTTTATAATTTTTTTGGAGGAAAAGAGTCGTTTATTCTGTCCTTACGTACAGATATCACTCAATAACATCGTTAAATTGCATTCGATAGCGGTCAAAATGGATATTTTCGTTGAAATATGCTACCTGAAACTTTTCGCGATTACAATACTTCCTTTTTACTTCGTACAAGGAAGTGAAAAGAGAGTTTTCGAACAAAGATCGAATTGTGATTGTCCAGTTCTTGATGTAACAAAAGAAAAACAAGAAACTGCAGGAAGGTACAATTACGTTAGCTGCCAAAGTATTATTTAAGTGCCACAGAATGATCATAAGAATTTGCTTCCTAAAATAATTGTCAAGGTGAATCTTATGCAAGAGTTGGATTCTTTGAAATGATTCCTTGATAATACTTCTCCCGAGATAGTGGAAAGTACGTTACTGTTGCTTCAACAAGTTATGCTGGAAGGAATGAAGAATGATGGCTTCAATAGTTTCGAACTCACGCGCATTAAGAAAACAAAGCTTCGCAGCCAAGGGATCCTATCTACAAGTTGAAAATGAAATAACGAAATTATTGAAAAAATACAGAAACTATCTGAACACCGAATAATTACGAATAATATTTTTAATTTATTGTTTAAATTAATCTAGCCTATTGTAAATAATAAATGTTGCGTTCTGTATTTATTTTCTTTTGCTACTGTTATTATGAGACAAATTAAATTCAACAACTGCTACTTTTATTATGGGACAGAATGAGTGTAGTTAACGAAGTAAGCAGAGTGATTGCTAAGGTAACTAAATATATATGTTTTAACATGTATAACGTAAACTGGTGACATGCTATAGTGCCACGTTTGATGATACTTGCAGAACAGCCTATTGCATATTTGCGAAGATGTAAAAATGTTTGGGCCGTTAGATAATTACAGTGCATTTAAATTTGAAAGCTATATATCTTCTATAAAAAAAATTGATTTGAAAAACTTCCGCTCCATTACAGCAAATAGCGAGACGAACTCATGAACTGTTCAATCATATTATAGCCATCAATAATGATTCAATCAACGTAACCGACTTAAGTTCAGAATTTCAAAACTTACACACGTCTGGTCCACTGCTTAAAGTAATTAAAGGTAATTAAATGCTTAATTTTACTATTGAATTTTGAATACAAATTAACTGAAGTCAGAACTGAATTTGTAGAATAATTTAATTATGAATACATTGAAAAATTCAGTTTTGGGCTATTGAATGGTTAAAAATGATCGAAAGATTTTTAGTATTTTAAAACAAAATTTTCTAATATTTTGTATTAATAATTCAAGTCACTTGCTCAGTTTTAGATATATTCACAAATTATTAAATAAATTGAAATTCAAATTAGAAAAGAAATTGTATAAATATTTTTAACATTTCTTATTTTTCCATAGTAACCAAAGATGGAGGACCTGAGACTATCTGTGGAAAATAAGCAGGTTTTAGGTTCACAACACCTTCACATACTTTCACTGGAATATAAAGAAGATTCCTGGGGACATACTGGGATGTAATATTAAGCAGTTGAGAGTATGTATTTAAAAGGTTAAAGGGGTATTTTAACTAGTATTTTAAATCCTGATAACATCCCATATGCTGTCGATGGGATCTAGATAGGATGTCCTAAGGATATACTGGGATGTGACATTAAGCACTCGGGAGGATGAGTTTAGGAGGAAACTGGGATATTACGAGATGTCCTGAGGATGTAGTAAGTAGGACTTTAAATCCTAATAACATCCCACACGCTGTCAGTGGGACATAGATAGGATGTTCTTAGGACATAATGATATGTGTTTAGAAGGTTAGTGGGATATCCCGGGATGTCGTGAGGATGTAGTAAGTAGGAGTTCATATCCTAATAACATCCCGTACGCTGTCGATGGGACTTAGTTAGGATGTACTGGTATGTGACATTAAGCACTCAGGAGGAGGTGTTTAGGAGGTTCGCGGGATATTCCGGGATGTCCTGAGGATGTGCGCATATCCCGCGAGCAACATTCTCAGGATATCCCAAGGATGTTTTTGTGCTATGTGGGTTAGTTACGAGAAGTGAGACGAATGTTTCCGATTCTTAAGCTGATGACAAGATGCATACGATTTGAATTGATTTCAGTTTCAGTCTTAAAATTAACCTGGATCCAGGTTGAAGCATAGTCTGCATCGTATCGTCAACATTTATACAAGCGTATACTCTTTACCACAGCACTACGACTACACGTGTGCGCGCATTCAGTATTTATGTTCATATATTACATATGCATATCCATGCAGTAAGCCGCATTTATAGATTTTTTTTTCTGGGACTAATTCCTGATGTACAATAACAGGAATTCTGGAGAGAGGTGAAACAATGCCTAAATTTTGAAACTACTTCTTTGAAATTTTTTGTGCACGATTTCATTTTCCCACTTCTTAACCAGTAACTGATGGCCCTTCGCCTATAATTATTCTACTGAAGAAAAACCACGGTTTGACCGATAAACGCAGCATTTCTTTCTTTTCAGTTTTTGTTCAGCAGTCAAATATTCTGAGATAGTTTTGCATACAATTTTCTGATTCCTAATTTTTCGTACCAAATCGGATGAATCGGATTTTTCCTAAATTTATTTCTTCAGTAGCAATTACAACAGATAATCAGCCCACCAGCGGCCGAGCGGTAACGTCGCTGAACACTGGTAGTTCGGTCCGAGGTTCGAATCCCGCGAACGGGCTGGCTGCATGGGCGTTTTCGTGGTTTTCCCCATGTGTAACGTATATACGAGCCAGTTTCCCTTAAAAAGTCCTCCACGAAGGCATCCCTCCCTTAAGGCAGATAGCCCTCGAGTGCTTTGCCGTAATCTAATAAACCAAACCAAACAACAGATAATCATCGATCAGGCTGTACGTAACACAACATTGGTACCATGTTTCTGTCCATGCAGGTACACAGGTACCATGTTCCGTACCATGTTTCCGCCTTGCTTGCTAGAGATTTTTGCTTCCTTCTACGAGGTAAAGGAAGTTTTGTAATCGTGAAAAATATTTTCATATATGAACGGAAATACCTATTTTCCCCACAATACATGGCCAATGGTTCCAACATGATGGAGCTCTGACGCATTTCAGCGCTTCTATACGTAACTGGCTGGATATAGAATACTTAGGCTGCTGGATTGGGTCATAGCAGCACAATCGAGAGATCCTTTGGATTTCTTCCTATGAAGCCATCTGGAGAAATTGGTCTATCAGACCTAGTGTTACGATAGAAAGTGACTTAGTTACACGTCTTCATCCTGCGTGGTGGACACCATGCTGCTGCAGCATGTGCAGTCAGCCATCCCTTGAGGCAATTTGAAAATTACATCAAAATATGGAAATTTTGAAATTAAATATCCCGTTCATTTTTAGCCCAATTGCAGTCAGAACTGCTTATAATTTTTCTTTTTCAAAACGAGTATGAAAATTTTTCCAAATATAAAAACAGAGAGACCGCATTAAAAGTTAGATTTTGCTGTATGTCAAAAATTATTATTACTTTTTTTAAATTTCATATAGCCAAAACATAAATATTTTCGTCATTTAAAACATTCTGTAACTGGAAGTCAATGACTACGACCAAGTATTGCCAAAATCCGGGTAAGAACTTTTAAATTGGGTACAGCGGATAGCAATATAAAAGGGAGACGCACAGCTAGATGTTATAACAGTTCCATCAGGTTAACTGAAGATTTCGCGCCCCCTGCTGCTTGCCAAGGATGGAAAATATTTAATTCTAAAATGTCGTAACATCAGTTTGGCGCCCCTTGGATTCTGCGCCCGGGAACAGATGCCCCCCTTGCCCCCCTCTAGCTACGCCCCTGTTTTTGAGTTATACGAGATACATTCGTACGTACTTACAGACGTTACGACAAAATCCCGTTTGAATCCATTTTACAATCCGTTTTAGAAAAAACAGAGTCCTTTATTCTGTGCGTAGGTACAGACGTCACACAAATGGGTTCGCAAACGATCAAAATGGATATTTCCGTTGATATATGGTACTTGAAATTTTTCGCGAATACAATATTTCCTTTATTTCGTACAAGACTTTTTTTTTTTTTTTTTTTTTTTTTTTTGTATATAATATATAAAGAATAATACTCTTCTGTCTGTTTTCGAACTTCTGAGCGTTAAAAAGAAATCTAAGCGTGAAAAAAGAGGCTATCTGAATGATAAAAGGATTTTTATCACTATCTTATAAATAGACAACTAGCCTATTTCTTCCATGGATAGAGGGAAAAGGTCAGTAATTAGAACATTGAAAAGATTCAGACTCAAGTAGGGTGTCTGTTTTTCAAGGTTTTTACAACTGATATTATTTCAGATCAATTTTCTTTATATCGAACATTGAATACTCTTCAAGGAATTTAAAATTAGAAATAAAAACAAGTTTTCTTAAGAATTTTAAAATCAACAGAAACAGAAACGACAAATACTGTATTTTCCGGACTATAATTTGACACCGAGATTTTGTTTAAAGAGCCAATAATTTTAGGCACATGCGGTATATAAGTCTAATGCATAAGCTTATTATTAATTGATATTCCAGGATTTTCCCTCTTTAAAAGCATAAAAATTGAGATTGTTGTAAATTCATTTATAAAATGATACGATTCTTTAGATCGGAAGGAAGATTATTTTTTGGAAGTTTGAGAATGAAAGTGAAACTTCCGGTAATTTGAATACTGATGGGCCAATAATAGCGACGTCAATTTATTTCCTTTTTATTAAAAGGAAATTAAATGAACACTTAATTTCCGGATGATGTTTTTACGTCTATACCTATGATTAAGAGATAAATTAATTTAGAAAAATACCTGCAATTATTTTTAACTTGCTCTGAGCTTATACGGCCACTTTTACTCTCCCCCCCCACACACATTATGAAAATTTTGCATAAAATAAAAGTTTGGTTTTCAATTTTTGTAAATAAAAATGTCTTTATTTTATGTTTTATTTGAAATAGTAAATATATATTAAGTATATATATAGTGAACTTATTAAGTATTATAAGGTATTTCTCCCGCCTTCTTAGCGTGCTTTCGTGGTATGGTGGTCTGCACGCTGGACGCGTATTCCAGAGGTCTGTCTCTACAAGTGACGCCCGAACTAAAAAGGGTGGTGGATGATAATTCTCCACACCCAGGGTTTGGCGATTGGGTCCCCTAAAAAAATTATACTCCCTGTCGCCCTTTAAAACGATAGTATATAAGGTATTTCTCCCTCCTTCTTAGTGTGCCTTCGTGGTGTAGGGGTCTGCATGCTGGGCGCGTATTCTAGAGGTCCGTGGTTCGATTCCCGGCGAAGGCGTTGCTTCGAATAACTTAATGTCTCTACAAGACAATTAAAGAGAATGAGAGAAGTCATGGCGGTATTTTTACTGATTTTCTACGCAGAGACCCGTCGAACAGAAGAGGGAAAGAAAATTTGGTATGTTAAATATATCTATGATATGAAAATAATAATCAAACTATACAAAGGTAAATCCGGACCGACGCAATGTTTCAATTGTCAGAGGTACGGGCATACGCAGCGAGCATGCCACAACGAGCCAAGATGCGTTAAGATGCTTTGAAAAATAGTTGTATGCTTTAATAGTTTGAAGCGTAACTATTGATTGTGCTCTGCGATACTGAGAATAGCTGTACGAATATATTTTGTGGAAAGCTCCAGAACTGTAAAGTGTTTCTTTTGGTAAATTTTATCAAGGTATTATTAGTTCTGTGTGCATTCAATGTATTACGAACCCGTACGAACGCAGGTTTAAGAAGTTTGTCCAGCAAATGTTGTTGAAAATTCATTTTAAGCTACTTTCATTATTTTCCTAGTAACTGCACTCAGGATGTCTTTCCTTCCCATCCCTACTTTATTTTTATTTATTCCATTCCGTTCTGATTAAGTTCCTGTTATACTTCCGAATTATTTTTTAGATTAAAAAATACCTTCATCCTGTAATGCTAACCTAGAAAATGTGTTTATTTCTTTGCCAATTTTAAAACAACTTTTCTTATATCAATATTTTTTTTTTCCAGGATCTTAGAGTAATTTCTTTAACCTCCACTTTACGTATGCTAGTCATGGCCAGTTTTTACAGGTAAAGTAATCTTTTTATGATTTTAAAATTACTAATAGTTTAAAAAATATCTGGGTAAGTACTTTGAATTTTTTTCTCATTAAATTTGTCCAAACAAATTTTATAAGCATGCAAAGTGCACTCTGCAAAGAAAAAGGGTGGACAGTTCTGTATCTCCAGTTCTACAGAGCCGCTTGACGAAATTTAATTTGCGTTTTTTTTTGCTCCGAAAGAGTGACTTTGGATATATATTAGATTTCGGATAATCTTTGGATTATGGTAACTTGGTGATTTTATGGCGACAATTCGGCGACCAACCCTGCTACAGCAACCTGCTAGTTTTTGTTTGGACGCCATTTTGTTTTCACGAAGTAACTGCTAAAGTCCTAGCTAGTAACCTTTATCGCCTTACCAAAATGTCGCCAAACTACCTGTTACCATATTCCAAAGATTAGCCTAGATTTCTATATAGCATCATCCTAACATTGGTGTTTTAACACAAAATTGGACTTTTTCCGAAATGATATAAGGATATTTTTTCTATATTTCTTTGATTTTACGATATAAATTATCCCGGTACTTTTCCGTTTTGCCGGCGCAGGCGATAAAGTCGCCAATAATGGTACAACTGATGGCAAACGGAATATCCCAGGAATATCCTCGCTGGTAGCTTTTTACGCCTCATTTTCAAAATAAGTCGCAGCCATTTCTTATCAGATTCATTGTTTCTTTCAATACTGGCATACAATTACATAGAATTTTTAACAGATAGTCCAGTTTTATGCCCTAAGGTCAATCTAATGAGAATGCACTAGCGAAATAAAGCACTCTGGTTTTACATAATTTCTGAGTAAGCTATTCGTATGAACTGAAATAATTCTTGCATTTAAACTTGTATTCCAAATTAAGATTTAACTTGAAATTAATGTAGATAATTACTGAGAGAATTAGATTTTTTTAGTGTAGTTTACGTGAGATGAGATCACTTGGAGTCACGTGAATCAGGATGCTGTACCATGAAAGCATAGTAAATTCTTAAATTAATGACTTCTTACAAATTTATTGTCTTTATTTATTGGCTTTTTATTAAAATTTAAACGATATTAAAATGTTTATGCCCTCAAAACAAAAAATTCTTAGAACCAACATTTGTTAACATTTTATATGTGTATGCTCTGTGTTGTCGCCAATAAAGTTTGCTTGGCGAGATTTGCGCCGGCGAAACGGAAAAGTACCATTATCCCTAAATATTAAATTCTATAAAATTTGGGAAAAATTTTGCCGAGAAATTTTAAAAACTTATCTTGGCGCACTTTTTCCAGTTTGCGCCAAGAATAATTCACTTGTCGAAACTCTTAATTTATGGTAACCTACCTCCCTTTCCCTTTCATTATGCACGAGTGGAAAAAAAGGTGCATCGTTCATTCTTTCAAATAATTTTAACAAAGTGCATAAACCACATTTAGCATTATTATCTTTTATAACAAATATGCCAAATTTCTAAACGCAGTAATATATAAATTCACGTATATCTTGGGAAATTTTGAATAAAAAATCTAACTTTTCGCAGGTAGGCCTAGAAATGCATCTACTTTTTAAGGTGGTTGTAAAAACCTTTTAGGTCATAATTCAAAACAAATTTCGTAAAATTTATAAAAACTGCTAAAAAATACAAATTTAAAAAAAATGAATCAGAAAATATCTTGCGAATTTTATTTGGACTGAACCTAAATTTTGAATTGGGAAAGAATGAATCAATTAAGAATAATAAAAAAGAGATATTAATAAATATATACCAAATTCTATGAACATTGAGGAACTAAAGTTTTGAGAGCTAATTTTTTAAAAATTAGATTGCGATTTTTTAGAATTTAGCACTTTCGCATAATAGAATCGAAATATGGAAAAATCGTAGTATTGAAATCGTACAATCGAACAAATTGAAATCGTAGAATCGAAATATGAAAAAAAAGTCAATATGGGGTTTTCGAAAAAGTCCCATTTTATGTTAAAATATCTAAATGAAAGCAATGTTGCATAGAAATCTAATATATATCCTATGTCGCACTTTGGAGATATGAATAACGTAAATTAAATTTCACCAGTCGACCCAGTAGACCGGAGAAAATTGAACTGTCCCATTTCTTTTTGTGCAGACTGTACATATAAATTAGTACTCCAATTATGCGAACTCCGACTCTCCGAATCGTTTATTATCCGATTCGCTTTCTACAGAGTTTACAGTCAACGATTTCAGACATTATAAAAAGCAAACCTACACTTTTAAACTTCGCGTCACTGCTTGAAAACGAAGCTAGGAATTCTTCAAGAAAATCAGTGCAGCAACAAACAAAAATTTAGAAGATGTCGTTTTCAAGTGGTTTTTACAGCAACGTTCTATGACAAACCCAATTTCGTATCCGATTTTTTATGAAAAAGCCAAGACCGAGATGTGACAGATGTTCAGCAAGCAATGACTTTCAGCACTTGTAAGTACTGTATATTACGCTATATAACATACATGTACGCAAAAGTGTTGCTTAATTCTCATTTAATTAAACCTCTTTTCCTTTAAAAATCTTTTCAATCGTTTTAACTAAACTTCTTTTCCTTTAAAAATCTTTTCAATCGTTTTATCTAAACCTCTTTTCCTTTAAAAATCTTTTCAATCGTTTTAACTAAACCTCTTTTCCTTTAAAAATCTTTTCAATCGTTTTAACTAAACCTCTTTTCATTTAAAAATAGTTTTTTCTCCTCCATTTTTAACATACAGTAATTAATTAAAGTGTACGTAGACCGTTTCTTCGGAAAAAATCCAGTTATCCGAATTTTTGATTATCCGAATAGTGTCCGGTCCCAATTGATTCGGATAATAGGAGTTATATTGTATTTGTTTCTATGTATTGATAATTACATTTTTTGTATTTGTTTCTATGTATTGATAATTACATTTTTACTGGTTATTCGAAATAACACAAATCTGCTTATTTCCCCCTCCAATTACTCATAACATATTGAATTAGGCATGAAACAAACAATGGTACAAACAGCTGTTTTGTACGTGCCTATTGAATTAGACATGTGCTAAACAGCTGTACAGAACAATCTCTATCATACTGTTACGAAATGTTAAGGCGCGGTAAGATAGCTTCCCCACAAAGCAGATTTAGGGTTGCTATAAAATGGCAAGGGACGGTAAAGTTGTCAAACTTGGCGAGAAATCGTCTATTTGGCGACAAAATTGGCGATATGCCATGGACGGATGGAGAACCGTCTGGAACGAATTCTTACCGTTTAGCCCAGAATGTTCTCGAACACAAGCCGAATGCTATATAAACCCTGCTCGTCCGCAGTCAGTGTGTGGGCCTCGTCGAGAGGGCGAGTGAGTGTGCCTCGCATAGAGTGCGAGATAGTTAGTATCGAGTGTGTCTCATCTAGTTAGTCCGTGCGGAGAGAATCGAGTTAACAGCCGGTCAGCGAGTGCCGAGTGGATCGTCGAGTGCACCGAAGGATCCTCTCTTAGTGCATCGTCGAGAGAGCGTGTTGAGCTCCGTGAACAACTGAAACGAAGAGTCGGGAGCTGTGCTTTGTGTGTCGTCGAGTGCATCGCGAGTTGTAGCGTGGAGAGTCTCAAGAGTACGTGGGGTTCCGAGTACGACCAAGTAGGGTCGGGAGTTGAACTCTGGTGCTTTGCAGTGAAGCTGTCTCCAGTTATAGCCTGATAGTGTGAAGGCTGTGTCGCTGATTGTGTCAGCGTATGTATAGTAGTTCTTCGACGACTGTTAAACGTGGCTTTGGAGCTGTCCTGATTAGTACTGGCTAAATAAGTGCTGTCGTCGTTATTCACTCCAAATCCACACGAACCCCGTACGAACGTGAAGGAAGAAAATAACGTAACAACTGCTGTCAGAAAAAAAAAATAACGTAACAATTGCTGTCAGAAGTGGGATTTGTGAGTGAATGCCAGTGACCCGCCTGCAGAGAAAAACCATGGCTGAGGAGATTGAGACTTTGATGGACATTTTAGCCGAGATAAAAGCCGGATATGATACCATGAGGGCTGAGATCAAAGACGGATTGAAAGAATTAAAAGCAGGAAGAGAAGTGTTACATCTAAACTCCGGACTATCAGCACTATTACATCTAAACTCGAGAATAATCCTACGGAAAGAATGTAGTTAGAACTCTGAACCCGAACTCGAATGACTGTTAGCTGGAGAGCGCGTAATTTTTATGTAACCTAAGAATTGTATATAAAATGTATCTAAATATAATCTGTTTATATCATACAGAAGTCTCAGTCTTTGTTCAAAAGCTTCGAATTTAGATGTTTCATCGAATAAGAATTTAGAATGGAACAAGCTCGGCTCCCGGGTGAAAGAAAAGGTAAGAGATCTTTTTTTACCTTTTAGAATTCTATTGAGAGATTCGACAAGCAGAAGCCCAACGAGAAGAAATGTCGGCCAAGAAAAGGTACGAGAGCAACTCCAACAGGTGGAAGTGGAGCTTACAGAAGAAACTGGAGCCATAAAAGACGACGTGGAAATGAGAGAAGTGGCATCTGAAGTATCAAAGAAGGAAGAAATGAAGGAAGTAGCTAGTGAATTGTCTGAGGAAGATCAAGAAATGAAGGACGAAACATCCAACGGGATTAAAGAAAAAAAGAACGAAAACATGAAGAAATAAAAGACGAGAAAGAAGCTTTTGATTCTCAAATGCCTGAACTGGAAATGGCAGAAAGTGAAGATGCGACTGTTCAGTTCGTCGAAACTGATAGTGAAATTAAGAAATCGCAAGCAGGAAGTGTTGAACCATCTGAAAGTGCATGTGATGCAGAGATGGGAGAAGCTGATGTGCAGCTTAAGCAGTGTGCTCCAGTATTGCAAGAAAATTCACCCACTCCACAAACTGAATGTGTATCTTCTAATACAGATTATGCGGATACGGACTTGATTCTAAACCAGGATACTTGCGTTTGTAAAGTATCCCATTGACTCTGATGCAGAATTTGAAGCTGGTTACCAGAAAACGGGGGAAAACTAGTATGTACCAGCTGCTAAAAATACCGAGGACAAGAATTAACTGTATCTGTATTGTATAGCTTAAACTTTATAATATTTAACGGAATTTCCAATTTTCCATAACTTCTCAAATGCATTTATAAAATATGATTGATCTATAAAATTATTAAGTGTATATATATATATATATACATTTGTAATAATAAAATTCCATAGTCAAGAATACAATAAATATTCTAACTGTATGTTCTTTTCATTTTTAATGGCGACGTTCTCATATTTGAAAGTACGTGGAATTAAATGCACAGCCCCGTAGTCAAGTTGTTTTTCCCGCCTTTTCTACACGTACAGTTATAGAATGTTCTGGAAATATTTCAAGCGAACTGGATTGGCTGACGAGGCTGACGTCATTTCATGGAAGCGCCGCCTTTCCAGAGGCTATAAAAAAACTCGCAAAAGGAATATCGGGGCTTTTTCTTAAATGTCACGATGCAGTAAACTTCATACAAAATGTTATTAGTAGTTCTTTTTTATTTACTCCGGACATCAGATTTTTGTAATTGCTATTTTCTCCTGAAATATAATAAATGGATCCTGTTTTTTAAAACTATCGTCTGATAATTTAAGCTACGACTACATTGATGATTCTTCAACAATCTATTTATTCCTGACAAAAGCTGGTATACACTTAATAATTTTATAGATCAATTTCACAAAATGTGTATATATGATGTATATATACATATATATACATTTTGTGAAAACACCCCAAACTTAAAATTACCGCGCGAAAATGTTAAAAAAAAAAAAAAAAAAAAAAAAAAAAAAAAAACTAATGAAACGTTGTACATCATCGCTTACGGTAACATATAACTGATTGGTAATCTTCATTAAGAAATGTATTTCTATACGCACGAGTGTATGTATGTATGTATGAGCGTATATGTATATGGGTAGTTACACATATACATATATAAGCACATATACACATGCATACATGAACACATACATCTATACATAACATATATACATTTCTGAATCCGGACCCGATAACAGAAGAGTGCTGATATCATGCATAGCCATCAAAATTTTAACTAACGTCTACAGACCTACAACTCTTATTTCACACTTTTCAGCAAGAAACTGAATTTATTTTCAGTTAGTTTTTAAAGTACCTTTTGTATACTTCAACGTTCCTTCACAACGGATGTTATTTCATGTTGTATTTAGGCTTTCGTTGTTTCTAAAAATTAATACAGCAAGAATAAAAAAATGCTACTGTAAGAAATGAATAATACGCACCCATACTTTCTTTACTTCTTTATGAAATATATTTTTCAAAATTATTTCTTACACCTCACTCGTTCAAGTTATGGCCAAATGTTTAAAAATGATACCAATATATCAGAAAACCTGCTCGTGGATTATCCGTTACAAAAATGTTGACCGGAAACTTTGAATATTATTATCATAATGATAGTCAGATCGGGAATGATGTTTAACTAGCTTTCTCTCACGTGACCTTCCACGTAATGAATGGAGAGCCGTGTTGTTTGCTACAAACTACAATTTTTTTAATGTGTTTTATGATTTCTGCGTTTAATTGAAAATTCAGCAACTCGGTTGAACTGAGCTTCTAACATATATTTTAATTAAAATTTTATTTTTAAATGAACTATACAGATTTTACTCAAATAGTAACTTTAAAGCGAAGGTAATTCTGGCATCATCATCTGCATAAGGTTGCATAAATACAGTCGGATGCTCGTTTTAATGGCCTTTCATTATACGGACCATTTCAATAAAACGACGACTCAAAAACTCCCATATTAATTATATGTCGTGTCCATAAAACAACTTATGCGCCCTTTATTTTTTTTCAATGATTGGTCGGCTTTTTTTTTAACCTATTCAATGGCGGCACTTACCTATTCAGCCTTGCTCTCTTCTAAGGCCAGAAATGGAGTCCATTTTATTGTGGAGACGCCTAAATAGGCAGCCGCCGTTGCCTCCTATGAAAGAACGGACAGCTACAACCATGCCTTCTCCGGAATTCGCACACCTATACTGTCTGGATGGCTTTCGTAGACATATACTTCCCTGACATTTTTTAATTTGGAAAAAAAAAAAAAAAAAAAAAAAAATCAGTTTTGTAAAAATTACGAAACTAAACTTTTAAATGAATATATATAAATAATCCATATATATAAATAAAATCCATATATATAAATCTATATATATAAAATAAAATTATATATATAAAATTTTAATCAATATAATTCATATATATATAAAATAAAATCAATCATATATATAAAATAATCATTCAATCCATATATATAAAATAAAATTTTTTACACATCACAAAAAATTGAGTGAAAAATCTTTGGCACCCAAACGACGAAAATTGATCGAGATATTTAATTTCAAAGTTTGCGATTTTTTTAATCTTTTTTTGCTTTTCCTTGAAAAGTTGACTAGCAAAATAAATTAGAATAATTCGAGGTACATTATTTCCTTTTAACATCATTTAGCGATATTACGCTGTCATTTACTATTTCATAGCACATTGTAATTTATTTATTCCATTATCTCTGGTATGCCGAGAGCACTTACGCGAGTATTATATACGTTATTAAATGCTAAAATGCATTAATAATATTGTTGCGTGCGTACGGTTTCGTAATGGTATTAAAAATGTTAAACACAAAGCAATGCAAAGCGCATCTAAAAAGCGAAGCTCTCATGGATATTTCAATACTCCGAATTCAGCTGTGAACTAAAAGCTGAGAACTGATGCTCTCTCCGGTCTTATATATTGTCTCCCCCCCGGCCACCGGTAAATATTCAGTATCTTCCATTCCCCGAAATTACTCCACGGCACGTACAGTTAAAGTACAAGGTCCGGATAGGTTATACCCACATGTAGGGATAATTTACTGTCTGTCTAGCAGAAGAACAACTTCCGGCCACAGTGTCTGGCGGGCGGCGGTCGTTATAGCTACAGGGATAGAACCAAGGGTTGCTTTATTATAATTTTGTTTTGGGGGACTATTGGCTGAGGGGAAAACAGTTTATCATTCCTTTTCAAGACACCCCTACGAGAAATGGGTCAAACGTTTCTGCGGCAACAGACAACTGCAGACTAACTGGCGAGAGCTTTTCTTATGATAGACAGACTGTACAGTTATAGAGGGACAAGGTCAAAAAAGTCGCCAAATGGTCACCAAATTTGAAAGAGTCAGAAAACCAGTTTAAAACACAGATACCAGTTTAGCGGCATTTGACGATTTCTGTCCAAATTTGGAGATAAAAATTAGTCGCCAAAACCATCGCCAGCTTGGCGATATTTCACCAGTTCAGCGGGATAACCCTGTAACCTTACTTTTCCGGCAGAGCTTCCCTTTTTCAAGAAATTTCAAGTTACGTTATACAAATGATACTACACTTTCATAAATAATTTCACTAAAAGTATTTACATATAAACACAATTCGTAGCAATATAATTTCACTAAAATTAATTATATATATGCAAAATTCGTAATACAGTCAAAAGTCGTTAATCCGGACTCATCGGGACTTCGGCGATGCCGGATTATCGATTTTTCCGGATTATAGATCATCAGTTTAAATCTGGTAAGATGGCATGCAGAAATTATAAAATTAAAAATATGAAACCGTAATTTATGAAATAAAGAACAATTATTATCATCTAAAGGATATCAAAATTTACAAAAAAAAAGCTTAATATTTATTTGTTTACTTTATTAAACATTTCTTTCAATGTAAGTTGCTTCGTTTTATGTCATAATACTTTCTCTTTAATTCTATAAACAGACGTAATTTCTTGTTCAGTTACAAAGTTCCGCTGTTCAAGGCCTATACTTGCTGTGTTAATAAAACGAAAACATCTGCCCTGAAGATAAGGATAGTGCTGACAGATCAACTTCCAATTCATTGCGTGCCGTGGCGTTTCCCCCCCCCCCGCCGCACAGCAGCGTGAAATTGATAAACAGATTTCGGAAGGGTTAGGTCATTTTTTTGCAGCAATTCCACTTTTGTTTAATGGACTTCGAAACATACTTTCGCTTTGTAGATCCTTTACATATTAGTAAGTATATATCGGAAATTCTATTTGACATAATCGAAAGTTCAAGCTTATAAAATTGCTCTAACAGTCTGCAAAAAATAATAAGCCGGATCCAATTCGAAGATTGAGGAACAACGCAATCTGCAACATTAACTGAATTAGATAATTTTAGCTTAGCTTATACCCTCCGTTATACATTAAGCGCGCATGCGTAAACGTATTTTTCGCATGCGCACACGCATATTTGCAGCCGTAAAGGTCTTACGCGCATGCGTCAGGGCGGCGCATGCGCAGAAAGTTTGTAGCTTTGAGGTCCGGATTATAGATCATTCCGGATTATGGGTGTCCGAATTAACGACTTTTGACTGTAATATTCAAATACAGTTTTATTATTTTACGATCATAACCTAAACGCCATTAGAAAGAGGAAAAATAAAAAGGCATTAAATTGGACCAGACGGGTATTCTTCACTTTTAATTTATGCATGTAATGTTTTGAATTAGTTATGTGCCAATACTAGATCCTGTGTTTTCTGGAACATGGAATAAAGTTAATTGCAGAAGATCTCCTTTTTGGAGATTAAATCTGTATCGATAATGTTTCACTACAGTATGTTCAGCCATAATCATCAGTTAATGTACTAAAATCAAACTCCTTTTTCTAAACTTATATTTCATTTTTAGTTACGTACGGATTTAAATATTTCATTCCTAAATTTGTGCAAGTTTTCTAAGCATGATCTCAAATTTAAAACTTAATAACCTCTCTCAATTTTCGTCGCACGAGATTTAAATGTTTTATGTTCAATTTTTAAAATGAGTATATTTTTAGGGAGTATAATTATAGGGGCTCATATAAAAGTTAATAAACTTCATAATTTTTACAGATCTGATGTTTTAAGTTTAAAAATCTCGTAACGTGAATAATTTATCATTTCGAACATTTCTGCAAGTTTGAAGTTGTTGTAAAGAAAGGCAAATAAGGACTTTTATGGGCAGGATGTGTTTAGCCTCTCTCCACTGTAACCAGTACTCATCATAACGCCCCTTTTCTTTAGGATATGAAAAATTGTTATAATAAGAACCATAAGTACATTTAAAAAAATCTGTTGTGGACATCAATACGGCTTTCTTACGACTTATAAAACTACACACTTTTTGCTGCACTTCATTTAAACTTAATTCCTCGAATTTCATTAAAGATATATTTCTCATTCAATCAATTCAATTGCGGCTGGGCAAAAATACATAAAAGCACAAAACATCTTCATTAAAAATTGTGAAATACGAAAAAAACCTCAGTACAGTTAAAAACAATTGAAAAACAATTTTTACAATTAAATTAAAGCTTCTACGCCAAAATAAGAAATTCGGTTAACGGGTAAGAAGAAATTTTTGGTGCACAAAATTGAAAATTTACTTTTGGTCCCACTCGGCAAAAAACGCTGAAGATGGTGCACCAACTCGCGAATCTACTAATAGTTTCAAACGAAAACTAATGACAGCCTCGTTAGGCCTAGCGTCCTTTTAAAATTGTTTGATAGTTCTATAACTATTTCATACAAATTTTTTAACGTTCTACGGCTATTCGTTTTTGAGTTATGCGAGATACACAGACATCAAGAAAAAGTCTCTTCGGAAACCATTTTAAATCTGTTTTACAATTCGTTTTGGAGGAGGAAAAAAAAAAAGTTTTTTATTCTGTCTTTAGGTACAGGTGTTACAAAAAAAAAAAAAAAAAAAAAAAAAAAAAACATTCAAACGGATTCAAGCGCTTTCAAAATGGATATTTATTGTGAAATATGGTATCCGAAATTTTTCGCGGTTACAATACTTCCTTTACTTCATAGAATTAAAATTCTAGCGAGCAATATGTTTATCTTCTTACTTTTTTCTCAGTCCATTGAAATGCGGATGAGAAAAAGACTTCTAAAAAGGAAAAGATAATTTTATTTTAATGCGGAAATTACTTCATATTAATTTTAAGGACATATGCTCGTATTTAAGCTTCTGTTGAACCCGTTTGAAAGAAAGAATATTATGCTTCGAAAATTAGATATTTTCTTAAGTTCGTTCAAAAGGCCAATTTCGACTGAAAAACTCATTTTTTTAAAAACTTAATATTTTTTAAGGCCATATTCTTAGTTGTCGAAAACAGCTTTTCTCTTCTTGATATGTTGATTAGAAGTCGAGATATACCAGTTTTTCTGAGATACAACAAACCGGAAGTAAC
Source organism: Stegodyphus dumicola (assembly GCF_044657685.1). Classification (NCBI taxonomy): domain Eukaryota; kingdom Metazoa; phylum Arthropoda; class Arachnida; order Araneae; family Eresidae; genus Stegodyphus; species Stegodyphus dumicola. The sequence continues at coordinate 244,719,765 of NC_140771.1, forward strand.
TGTCTGCAAAACCGGAAGTTAAAGTTTAAAGGACAAATTAAAGGCGCAACTTCCACTTTTTTTCTGTGTTACATATAAATTACATAATTTTAATCCTTTCGATATGTTTGGAGAATCTGGCAAAGTATTTTCATTATGTATTTTCTCTTTTACGTTTGGCAACAACGTTTCAAACTTATTGTTTTGTTTACATTGAGATTTCGGTATTTCGGTTTTGTGGACAAATTTCCTGCACTAATTTATCAGCTAAAGATTCGTTTTTCTGCACTTTTTTATTCTGTTTAATAATCGAAAGTTCGAGATTGCCAAAATTTATACGTAGTCATTCAAAAAACGAAAATTTTACGGCGACTAATACACTATATATGTGACTGCTGATGCTGCTAATCACAATGAAACTGAAACATCTGTCTATGAAATTATCTGGAACATTTATTGCAAATGAAAAAAGTGATTTTGATGAATTAAAAGGCAATCATAACGTTGAGGTTTCTGTTCTTTTAAATGTTATACTCTTACTTTGTCACGTGTAATGCAGGAGCATTTTTAGTGAATATTTGTGTATATAATGTCATGTAACAATCTGAAAACTTTAAACGTGATTTTTGATTAGTTGTTTTTTTCATTATTTCATTTCACGGCAACCATGATAACTCTAAACGTTCATTATAGAATCACTTGAAATTTTCCACACACGTTTTATACATTATTATGCATAATGTAGACTAGCAGGTAAAAAATTAAACCCATAGAATTTAAGTTACATCATTTTTTCTTCAATAGCGTGTGTATTTTTTAAAAAAAATTAGTGTTTTCTGACATATTTGACCATATTTTGCCAGTGAATCAATATTTTCAAATTATTCTGGTTCAATACATGTTTCTAAGTTATATGTATAAAATAAAGCCGAAAATAGATTTTTATCAACAATATTTTCCTGTCAGTGATGGTTGATATTTTTATTAATTTTGATATACAATTTTCAGTTTTTCGCGTACATTTCTCAAAATAATGATTTTTTATCGCTTTTGCAGTGATTACGTTTAAGTTTGAGTACAGTTCATTAAAAAAATCACTTAAATTCAAAAATATAACAAACATTTTGAAAAACGCCCTTCGAACGAGGTCGGTTACCTTAAAATAATATTTAAATTATCAATACAAACTAAAGTAGCAGTATTAATGTAAAACGTTTTTAAAAAAATTGTTGCATTCATGTTGGGAAGATGAAATCGTATTTTAGACAATAATAATCCTCAAAAAAATAACTAAATAAAAGTTTACGATTTTGAAAAGGATGGCTTTTTTTATTTGGTAGAATATTAAGTATCGGCCTAATTTTGTGACAGTTTTCCTGCTTAGAACAGAAGATAGCAAACAGAAAAAAATTACGATGTTTCTCAAACGGAAATTTAATGTTTCTTTATTGGAAAATTTACTTAACATAAAAAGAGAGAGAAAGAAAGAAATATGCGTTACTAAAACAAAATCATATTTCATAGTTTCAGTTGTAAGAAATAATTTTTTGAACTAACCAGTTGTTTACATTCACCACCTTTACTGTAATTCTACCTTTCGATTTTTCTGCCAGAATGCTAATTTTTGGTTCGCAAAATAGAATTTCATATAGTATGTAGCTCAAAAAGATTTAAAAGTTTGCTTATTGAAGACATCTACATATGAAACAAACTATTATAATTTAGTTCATTTAGTTTATCTCACTCTGAGGAATGATACAACCATTGAACATGCTAATTTAACATATAAACTAAACAACTCAGAAATTTCCCATAAAGATTTAGAATGCAGTATAAATTCTTACAAAAACATCCTTGTATAATAAGATGCACGTTGCTTCAGTATTGCTGATGCTTGTAATAATAACTGTTGGAATATGTAGGTGAGCTAAGTTCATCAAAATTAACTACATTTGGTAAAAATTGTAGCGTTCATGTCTTCTTTACATTCATAGATTTAACTCTAATATCTATAATGGAAGTTAATATAAATAATTTTACTTTCCGATATTTATGTGTATTAATAAAAAACTTAATTATAATAGTTAAAATATTAAAACACACCGCAATGCTATTAATAAAAATTTAGTGGCGTTAAATATTTTGCGACACGGTAATTATAGTAATAAGAGAAAATTTTCCTTGTGTTTATGCTTCTGCAGTTATGCAATTGAATTATATCAATAATTTAGATCAGCATTTCATGAAATATGAATATATAATTATATATTATTATTCTTACATTGGAAAGTCTGAAAAATGTTATTCAAAGGCTTGGAATTATTTTTTCCACTGACTATGCACTTAATATTCCCAATAAAGTAAAACATTATTAATATTGGTAAGCATCGTTCATAAAAAATTATAAATCTTCGTTTTCTGAAGAAATTCGTAGAAATATGTTATAATTAACTGCTTTATTCATTCCTCCCTTATCACAGCTTGTTACAAGTGCCGTGCCATCCGAGACATTATTTTAAAACATATATCGTTCACATGTTTTGTCTTAAATAAGAAGGTTGCTCTTTGATTTAGCGCCAAATACCGCTGCTGGTATCGGTTTTCTAGTAATCCAGAGGCTGTATTTTTCCACTGTTATGGCAGGCTTTTTTTGTTTTTTTGTTACGTGCCAATGTTTTTCTTAAGTTTAATCGGATTGGAACTTCTTAGTTTAGTGATCGAGGACTGCCTGATTCAAAATCAAGAAGCGCACATCTTTACTAAGTGCAGCCCAGACGGTATAGTGATTAGAGGAGCTGACTGCGATACCGAAATGCCTGGGTTCGAATCCCGGAGAGGGCATGGATATAAATTGTCTGTCCCCTCATAGGTACCTCCATAATAAAATAACCGCCACTTCTGTCCTTAGTGATGCCGAAAGCTTAAAAATATCTAATGCCCGCCATTAAAAAAAAAAGAAAAATCTTTACTAAGTAAGTTATGAGCAGCTACTCTAAACATTGAAGAAAATTTTGATCATAACTGACAGATAAAAAATTAAGTCTTTAAACGAGGGAGGGTAAATGATAATACCTGCTAATGAAAGACTAATTTAGCCTCAGATATTTGGCAACTTTGGTGTTATTTATTTATAAAAGAGCAATTTAGTTTTATGGGTGTGGCATCAGTTGAAAATGTTTCTATTTATGTTTGTTCTATGGTAAATGACTTTGAACAAAATTGTTCTTATATGTTTCTTTTAATGTTTACTGAAGAAATGTGTGGCATTTAGCAAGATAGAACTTTGGAAAACATCAGCATGCGTCTTCATCTCTTCTGTGCATAATAAATATGTAAAGAAGTAATATAGAGACATGGGTACGTCTTCTTAACTCCCGTTAATGGAATATCTTTTTGAATTTTTGCTGTATGCTTCTCTGAATTCATTATATAGATATATTTTCTGTTCTTGCGACATTATCAATTGGTAAAGTTTGTACTAGAGAACTCATTGTGAAAAAAGCGGAGAATTTTTTTTTTCTACTCTCGTTTAAAAAATCGATTTTTTAAAGGAAAATAGAAAAAAAAAAAAATAATCGTCTTTCTTTAACTCAAATCATAAGAAGAAGGGCGGGTTTTCTTCCGGAAAGGATCCGTTGGCGCCGATGCGTATTTATTCGCCAAAAAGTGTCTTTTTCATTAAGTGCTTTGCTTGTCGATATTCTCAAAATTATGTTTAATAATTAGTACTACTGTACATTTAATAGATTAATGGATTCATTACTAAATAATACATTTAAAACCTTCATTTTACACAAGCAATTTTTCAAAGTTGTTTTTTGAATTTACTTGCCGATAGCTTAAAATATTTTATTTTGAAACAACTGTCTTTTTCATTATAAATTTGACAATGCAAGTATCTTCAATAATATTCAAATCCTTTAAAGTAACATTGTAAATAAAACTGGACTAAACATTATACATCTTGTTATTTTTCAAGATTCATTCAAACTTTGATTAATTACTCAAAGCAGTGATTTATTAACTTTAATGGCCCCGGGAATACATAAAAGTATTTTGTCATTTCAGAGAACCAATAATATTTTTTTTTTCATTCTAATCATCTATTGTATATAAACACCTAGCATCCTCTGAAAAGTAATTTTTAAAAATGCATTAAAAATATATCAAATTTTTAAGCATGAAAACTGATTTAATTCTTATTATTTTAGGTAAAAAAACAGTAATAAAAATAAAAACTAATTATTTAAAACGTATATTATTGCGTCCCATGTTAATCATAATATTTTAGGAGCCCAATGGTTCTGCGTGTTTAAAGTCATTTAAAAATTACATAAGATAACAGCTATACAGCCGTGTTAAATCCCCCCCCCCCCCAAATTTTCATCACCTCACCTGGTAGTGACGCACCGCTAGCCAGCGGCAAAACAAAGCCCCGAACAGACGAGAAATATTCTAAAAGCGAACCAGGTTGCTACCTCCGACAAACCAATTTGCCGAGTTACCAGCTTTGAACTTTTATCGCCATTTTTGGCAATGTTTACATTTAAGGGATCCTTTGCAGAAGTGCTTCCAAAAGGGCTAATAAAAGAGGTATAGATTTTGGTTTAATCCAAGTATCCGTTGCACACGGGATTTGGCAACCTTATGATGAGCAATAAAAACAGGATGTACAGTGGCTTCCAAAAGTGTTCGTACACTTATAATTTTTATTGAAATAGAGCTCTATCCATTAATTAAAAGTAAACCTTCTGAATGAGATTTTAATAATGAGATCTATGATCTATTCGTAACAAAATTACATGAAATATTTTTAAAATATAGCGAAACTTTATTTTTAAGAATTTAATAATAAAAAAAGAGACAAACATTTTATCTCACAAAAGTCTTTGTACACTGAAATATTTTTGGATAAAATCAAAATTAGAATTATCATTTGCCGCTTTTTTTAATTTTTGCATTATGGTGGCATTTAAAAAAATCGTTTGCTTTAATTTTATTGTTTACTTCATAATATTCTATTTATTATTGAAAAATGGGTCGCAGTCATAAAGAAATTACAAACAGCATTTGAAAATTGATAGTTTTTCACCATAGTAGTGGTAAATCAATTCGAAATATCGCCAAATTAGTTCATTTATCCCATTCTACAGTGCAATATGTGATAAAAACGCTTTACAATTTCACCTTGTGAGTTCTCAGAGAAGCTGCATTACATGGGCGTTCTGCCCGTAAAAAATTTTTTGTTAGTGAGAAAATCAGAAAGCTTAGTCTTTCATTCGCAAAATCAATGATAAGTACACCCAAAACATACTGGAATAATGTCTTATTTGCTGACGAAAGCAAATTTAACATTTTTGGTCCCGATGGTCGAATAATTGCATAGAGAAGATAAAATGAGGAACTTCATTCTAAGAACTTAGTTGGAACAGTTAAGCATAGTGGTGGACGTGTTCTTGTGTGGGGCTGCATGGTAGTATCAGAACTAGGTAATTTGGTATTTATTGATGGCATAATGAATCATTCTCTTTATTTAAATATTTTAAGAGACAATTTGAAATTATCAGCCCAAAATTTGGGTATTGGAAACAATTTTATTTTTAATCATGATAACAATCCTAAACATACGGCTCTCAACGTTCGCCTGTGGTGTCTCTATAATTGTCCACAGGTTTTGAAAATACCGCCTTAATCGCCAGATTTAAGTCCCATAGAACACATTTGGAAAGAACTGGAGGTTAAAGTACAAAAACACTACATCAAAACAGTCGGTTGATCTTTACAATATGGTAACTGGTAGTTTGGCGACATTTTGGAGGCGATAAAGGTTACTACCTGGCACTTTGGTAATAATGTGAGCAGTACTCAGTTCCGATTACGCATTATTTTGTGTGAGGGAAATGAGAGATCATGGGATATGTCATGTGATATTAATGGACGAATTACGGTTCTTTAATCGGAAAAGGGGGGAAATCGGGAAAAAATCTGGAAATTTTGTATTTGGCTTTATTCTGTGTTGTGTGAAACAGTGTTCGTGAATTTTTGGATCCCATGGCCGTAACTAAAGTGAATTCGAAATGGGTATTTATGTATGTATTAATTTAATGTATGTGCTCATTTATATTTTAAGTAGTGTTTTTGAATTTAATTATATTTTAATTAAATGATAGTTATTTTGTGAATTTTATGTTTGTAGGAATTCGGTATACGTTTTAGTTGAAGTAAACGTGCATGGAAATAATTTAAATATCTGACACTAAGTATTTGTAATGGTTGCGGTATGAATTCGTTGGTGACGTGTATAATGTAATAGACGATTTAGAGGTAAAATTTTTTGGATATTTTATTTATTTTATATGTGGAAATGTTCATATTTGGAAAGGGTAAATACTTTTTCGCGATCAGGTAATTTCGTATATGTTCTTTTTACCGGGTTTAAAGATTGAGAAAATTGTCATGTATTTTCGTGAAATTTTTCTAATTTATGAGAAAAAAGCAGTGTACATGGATATAGTGAAGAGTGTGCACAATGCCATTTTTGTGCAATTCTGGGATGTTTTTTTAAGTAAAAATAAGTCGGCGTGTACATGGTTTATGTGTATGTGTTATTTTGAAAAACGCGTAAGGAGTATGGTATTGTGCACTTTTTCCCAATTTTGCAGTGAATGTTTGTCATGATTAAGCAGTTTTGTTAGATAAAATTTCTAACATAAGTGTAATTCGGCTAGTAGATTGTTGGAAGAAGTGTTCAGTAGATAAAAAGAAAAGAAACATGTCTTTACTTCGTGAAGACAAAATGGCGGCGGGAAAAAAAAATAGAGGGTTGCTGTAGAAGAGTTCGTCGCCAAATTTTCGCCAAAAAAACGCCAAGTTACCATAATGTAAAGATCAACCAAACAGTCATGATGGAAGAATGGATGAACATTGGAGCAATTTTATAAAAGTAAGCTTGAACTTTCGATTATGTCAAAAAGAATTTTCGATTCTGGAGCTGCCGAAGGATCTACAAAGCGAAAGCATGTTTCGATGTCCACCAAACAAAAAGTGGAATTGTTGCAAAAGATGGAAAAAAGCATATCCTTTGTTTCTCTAACCATTCTGAAACCTGTTTATCAATTTCACGCTGTTCTGTGGGGGACGGGGGAGTTCAACGTCGCGGCTCGCAGTGAACTGGAAGTTGATCTGTCAGCACTATCGTTATCTTCAGGGCAGATGTTTTTATTTTATTCGGTTTATAATTCCTTACTAAATGTAGTATTTCATCTCGATGTACTCCACCTTTGATATGATTTAAGTCAAATTTCTCATCATTATAAATATCACAAATACACATCAAATAGTTTTCTGGTTGCAATTTTCTAATTTCGACTATGCGTAATGTATGCTTTACTCATGTGCACGTTGAAAGAAATGTTTAATAAAGTAAACAAATAAATATTTTAAGCTTTTTTTTTTTTTTTTTTTTTTTGTTTTGTTTTGTAAATTTTGATACTCTTTAGATCATAATTGCTCTTTATTTCATAAATTACAGTTTCATATTTTTAATTTTATAATTTCTGCATGCCATCTTACCAGATTTAAACTGATGATCTATAATCCGGAAAAACCGATAATCTGGAATCGCCGAAGAAGCGACGAGTCCGGATTAAAGACTTTATGCGGAAAAAGACTTTAATATCTATAGTTCAGATTTCAGACACAAACTGTCTGCCTAAAGAGATTTGGATTTATTAAGTTATGGAAAAGTATGCTAATGTATATTCTTTGATGGAATAATGCTGTTAAGGAGGGCTTTCTGACGGAAACTGTCTTGTACTCATGTTATGCAAGGGAGAATCTATGAAAACATGCATGCAGCCAAACTGTTCCCTGGGAATTGAACTTGGACTGAACTCAGTGCTCGGCTGTCTTACCTGCTGGGCTGTGAAGGAAAAAAGATGCCTTCATGGATAACTTTCTACGAAGAACTGCCTCTGTTCATGTTATATATAGGGAAAACCACGGAAGCATCCATGGAGCGAATTTGTTCACCATAATTTGGAGTTTGTCTAACTATCAATGTTCAGCAGTCTTTGTATGATTTCAAACATGAAAGCAAGATTTCAATATGCAAGCAATAAAAATTGCTTAATACACAGCATTAATGCTGTTATATGAGAAAATAAAGCAAAGATTATACAAAATTCCGAAAATCTAGATTCCGATGATCTAGAATCCTGAAAAACCGATAATCTGGAATCGCCAAAGCCCCGACGAGTCCGCATTATTAAAGACTTTTGACTGTACGTAGTATAATGCATAGACGTTCTTTGGGTCACTTTGGGTGTTGGCGATAATTTTCAAAATCACGCCAAGGCTGCACCGTATACTAGGATTTTACCTAGATTTTATAGTTGGAAGTGGATAAATAAATCCTCGATTAATCTAGGATTATCCGGCTAATCTTTGGAATATGGTAACAGGTAGTTTGGCGACATTTTGGTAAGGCGATAAAGGTTACTAGATAGGACTTTAGCAGTGTACTTGGATATAGTCAAGAGTGTGCACAATGCCATTTTTGTGCAATTCTGGGATTTTTTTTAAGTGAAAATAGGTCGACGTGTACATGGATGATACCGTGTATGTGCAATTCGTAAAAACGCGGCAAGCAGTGGGCGATTCTGCACTTTGTCCCCATTTCGCACCTAATCTTCGTCATGATTAAGCACTTTTGTTCCATAAAAGTTCTAGCATAAGCGTAATTCGGCTAGCAGATTGTTGGAAATGTTGAGTAAAAAAAAAAAAAAACATGCCTTTACTTCGTGAAAACAAAATGGCGTCCAAACAAAAACTAGCAGGTTGCTGTAGCAGGGTTGGTTGCCAAATTTTCGCCAAAAAATCACCAAGATACCATAATCCAAAGATTAACCGATTATCGTAGTTTAGTTAGCAGTGTCATCATGGACCAGTTAACATTCTGTTTGATGCAAGTAAAACGAGTATTGGGTTATATTTTGTAGCAAAGTGTTGGAACAGTTATACGAAATTATAAAAATTTTTGTGTTAATTATTTTATTAATATTAACTCTATTGGGGGTGTAAGAACAAATTAATTTTTACATTTTAACATTCATTCATTGCACGAAGGAATTTTTGTAATTTTAAGAATAGCTATTGCTTAATCATGTTCTGTGAATAACTGAACACCTTATAAAATCTATTATGTAAACTCTAAATAAAGCATTGTAATAGACTGTAATAAAGATTATTTTTACCCACACTGAAAACTCACGAAAAAAGTTTTCATGAGGCAGTGCAATATGTCACTAAAATAGTTATGTGGCTATCCAAAGTGTTGCCAAAAAGTATTTATGTGACAACCTAGTTATGTAATTTGGCCGGTGCCTAATCCTGAGTTTGTACAAATGTCTAATGCATTTTGGTACTTTCTAATTAATTGCATCCCTGACAAAAAGCCACAAAAAAGTGTTGATGAGGCACTACATCTTGTTAGTAAAAATTATTTATGTGGCAACCCAAGTATACGTTTAGTATCCACTCAAAAGGCTTTCTGCTTCTGCAGACATTTTCAGCAAGATTTTGACCCATCTTATGAGAAATTCAGCATTTTAACATAGCATTGGATCACATGCTGTAGTTTACTACTTTGATGAAATTTCAGACTTTCCTTTCAGCATGCATAAAGTGTGAAAAACTGAGATGTGTGTGTGGAAAAAAGGGAATGCTGAAAAACATGTAGCACTGGATGCATCATTGAAATAGATATAAAGATATCAGAACAAGCATTTCTTTCAAAAGTCCCCAATGTGCTTGTGAATGCTGTTCAAATCTGGCAATGAGTGTGTGATTTTTTAGCAAGGATGTGGATGATCAGAAAGTTATGAGATACAAATTGATGACTTTTTTAAAAAGTGGAACTACTCTGATATGCGCCCTCAAGTCGCCATCCACGCTGCCATATTACTATCTAAATTTTTTATCTACATTTCGAACTTTAAGTCTAAAATGTCTCCAAAAATGCGGTTTTCGCACATGCAAAAACCACATTTTGAACACACAATTTAAGCTAAAAATCCGAAACAAAAACAAAAAATTTAGATAGCAAAAACAAAGTTTCTAACCAAAAATATTTGACAAGAATCCATGTACACAGCGATATGTTTTAACTTAAAAAAACACCTACGAATGGCACAATCTAGGCAACGAACAAATCTACGAACTACTCACACCTCGCTTTAATAAATTAACATAACAACAATAAATTTCACAGAATACCATGTACACAGCATCCTGTTCAGACATAAAAAAAAAAATCTTTGAATTGCACAATCTAGGCAACAAACGAATCTACAAACTATGCACACCTCGCTTTAATAAATTAACATAACAATAAATTTCAAACAATACCATGTACATAGCATTCTATTTCAACTTAAAAAAACATCCACCAATTGAACAATCTAGATGCTACACACTAATCAACAAAATAAACTAAAATAACTAAAATTTCAAACAAATAAAAAAAAAAAACAACAATAACGACAGAAATTCAAACTAAAAAAACAATGAACATAACATTCTACAAAATAAGAACAAGAATAAAATAAAATGCACTTACCATGAATTAATGCCTTTTCAAACAGCAGAAATACCAATTTCATACCGCCTTTAACATGCTGCCATGTAATCACTATCATATTTATATGACAGCCAGGCACACTATCCAGAAAATTCATACTATTCACAAATAAATAAAATCACAAATAATCACAAATCCCTACTTCCATTATGCACAGCCACTAAAAATAATCTCTAAGACCCTCTTTCTACACCTCCAAACACCCACTGCCCCTCAACAGGATGGCCACGATTTTATTTCTTTTTGCCGACCTTCAATTCAACAACTTCCACTATTTGATCTTTCCCCCCTATCTTCGCGAACCAACAAGCTCCAGCCAAAGATTTTTCAACGTCAACAGGGTTGCCATACAACACGCAATCGCGGCAAAAACCAGCGCAGAACACATATCACCACATTTGGTAAAATTAGGGCGTTTATCAGAGTTGTACTAAAAAAGTTTATTAAGTTATCAATATTCATTGTAAGTTTGCAAACATTATCAACATATCGAAAGAAAATATACTTTAGCAAGTTCTAATATAAATTTTAATTATTAAATAAAGATTACACGAGGCCTTTAAAAAAGACACTCTTACTTTTCTTTAGAAATTCTTCTGTAATTCCTTTTGGTACTTTCCGATTTTCCGTAGACCTACTGAAATGTTGTGATTTCGTTGGTGACTTTGGAGGCATTTGTGAATTCATTGGTTACTAATTTTTTGCTAGAATGATGTACAAAAGGCAACAGCCATTTCCAATATGTCCATGCTCTTAAGAATTTTATACAAGAGGAGTCAGTCAACGAAATCAAAAGGGCAAGAAATATCAGTAATAAAACATTTATCTTTTTTTTTTTTTTTGAATTTTTTTTTTTTTTTTTTTTCACTGTTGACCCTGTGTGCACAGCAATCTGCTTTTGCTTAAAAAAATATCAAATAATAGTACAAACTGGTCATCGTAGAACTTTGACATTACACATTGGCCAAAACAGATATGCTATAAAATGCATTTTGGTTGTCACTTAAATATTTTTAGTGACATCTGTATTGTTACATAACTTTTTGGTGACATTCTGCTTTGTCTTCTGAATACTTTTCCATGACTTCTTGTTGGGAGATATGGATAATTAGAAAGTATCTTTCTTTGAACTGTCATTCCTGGCATTTACACAGCAATCTGTGGTAAAAGTATATTTACGGGTATCCCTTGGCAAAATTTGGCAATTTTTGGTGGTACATGGATACCGAGTTTGTGCAATTCTTTGACTTGTTATTTTGGCTTTTCAGAGTGGCGATTTTAGTGTAAAAAGTCACTGCTATGCAAAGCCAAAATAACAAGTCAAAGAATTGCACAAACTCTTTATCCATGTACACACTAACCTATTTTCACTTAGGAAAAATCACAAAATTGCACAAGTTAGGCATTGCACACTCCCTTGACTTTATCCATATACACATTGACCTATTTTCACTTAAAAAAAATCATCAGAGAATTGCACAAACTTTCCATTGTACACTTCCTTTGTCCATGTACACATCGATATATTTTCACTTAAAAAGTCAAAGGAGCACATAATTCTACAGTAGAGGCAAACAAAAAATACATAATCTCAATAAACTACATTTTAAACCAAACAATAACATAAAAAAGGAAAATCGTCTTATGCATCTAACCACTACACAAAGCGGAACTACTCTGATATGTGCCCTCAAGTCGCCAAATTTCTTGCCAAATATTTTTGGCGAGAAACTTCACGCTGCCATATTACTATCTAAATTTTTTGTCTACATTTTGAACTTTTAGCCTAAAATGTCTCCAAAAACGCGGTTTTCGCACATGCAAAAACTACGTTTCGAACACACAATTTAGATAAAAATCCGAAACAAAAACAAAAAATTTAGATAGCAAAAACGTAAAGTTTCTAACCAAAAATATTTGACAAGAATCCATGTACACAGCGACATGTTTTAACTTAAAAAAACATCTACGAATGGCATAATGTAGGCAACGAACGAATCTACAAACTACGCACACCTCGCTTTAATAAATTAACATAACAACAATAAATTTCAAAGAATACCATGTCCACAGCATCCTGTTTAAACTTAAAAAAAATTCTACGAATTGCACAATTTAGGCAAGGAAGGAATCTACGATCTACGCACTCCTCGCTTTAATAAAATAACATAACAACAATAAATTTCAAATAATACCATGTACACAGCATTCTGTTTCAACTTTAAAAAACATCTACGAATTGCTCAGTCTAGACACTAAACAACAAAATAAACTAAAATAAATTTCAAACAATTTAAAAAAACAACAATAACGACAGAAATTCATACTAAAGAACCAATGAACATAACATTCTACAAAATAAGAACAAGGATAAAATAAAATGCACTTACCATGAATTAATGCGTTTTCGAATAGCAGAAATATAAATTTCATACCGCCTTTAACATGCCGCCACGTAATCACTATCGTATTTACATGACAGCCAGACACACTATCCAGAAAATTTATGCTATGGTTCACAAATAAATAAAATCACAAATCCCTACTTCTATCATGCACTGCCATTAAAAATAATCTCCCAGACCCTCTTTCCACACTTCCAAATACCCACTACCCCTCAACAGGATAACCACAATGATATTTCCTTTTGCCGAACTTCAATTCAACAACTACCATTTTATCTTTCCCTCCCATCTTCTCAGACACAGAGACGAACCAACGAGCTCCAGCGAAAGATTTTTCAACGTCAACCGGGTTGCCATAGAACACGCAATCGTGCCAAAAACCAGCGCAGAACACATATCGCCACATTTGCTGAAATTAGGGCGTATATTAGAGTTGTACCCACAAAGCAAATATCCACTTACTTTATTTGAAATTTCTTCATCTTCAGTCTGTGACACACAAAATTCCTTAACAACATCCACAAACTTCCTAAGATTATCTGAAATCAAATCCGTATATCGGCGTCACCACATAAATTCACAAAAATAAGAGTAAAAAAATAATCTATGTATTCCGGAGTGTCCTGAAAATGGCTACTAAGTAAACCTTCATTTACACACCAGTCAATTAATGCACTTTCCCCCTTTTGTTCCAAATCATACAGAAACTTCAAATTAATCTTACTACATTCATCCATTCTATCATCTAAACGACAAAACAAGCAATGTACTCGCTAACCAACACACAGCACAAGCCCTTATAAAACATCCCATATTCCAAAATGTACCGCAATCATGCAACCAATTACATCATAATAGGGTTTCCATAACGTTCACCTACTCGGGTTACCATAAATGAAACAACTTCGCGATAATACAAGGGGTACCCTTCAGTCTATTCTAACCCAACCTGTTTTCACCAAAAAAGTATCGGGTAATTGCACAAACTTGCCATTGCATACAACCTTAACATTGTGCATTGGTCATAATCACAATCACCCAAGAACAATTCAAACTATAATACAATACTACAATGTAATGAAGTAAACTATACTACAATGTAATGAAGTAAACTATACTACAATGAATACAGTACATTGAAACTATAATACAATACAGTCAAAAGTCGTAATTCGGACACCCATAATCCGGAATGATCTATAATCCGGACCTCAAAGCTACAAACTTTCTGCGCATGCGTCCCATTGGTGCATGCACGTAAGACCTTCATGGCTGCGAATATGCGTGTGAGCGTGCGCAAAATACATTTACGAATGCGCGTTTAATATATAACGGATGGTATAAGCTAAGCTAAAATTATCTAATTCCGTTAATGTTACAGATTGCGTTGTTCCTTAATCTTCGAATTGGATTCGGCTTATTATTTTTTGCAGACTGTTAGAGCAATTTTATGAAAGTAAGCTTGAACTTTCGATTATGTCAAATAGAATTTCTGATATATATTTACTAATATGTAAAGGATCTACAAAGCGAAAGTATGTTTTGAAATCCGAAATCTGTTTATCAATTTCACGCTGTTCTGCCGCGGGGGGGGGGGGAGAAACGCTGCGCACAATGAATTGGAAGTTGATCTGTCAGCACTATCCTTATCTTCAGGGCAGATGTTTTTATTTTATTTGGCTTATAATTCCTTACTAAATGTAGTATATCATCTCGATGTACTCTGTCTTTGATATGATTTAAATCAAGTTCCTTGTTATTATAATTCGCTTCCGATAGTGAAGAAAGTGACAGAGAGGTTATTGAAAATGAAAACATTTCGATTGACAAATTAATCAGCATTCTAGACACAGCAATTATAGGACTTGAACAGCGGAACTTAGTAACTAAACAAGAAATTATGTCTGTTTAATAGAATTAAAGAGAAAGTATTATCACATGAAACTAAGCAACTTAAACAACTTACATTGAAAGAAATGTTTAATAAAGTAAACAAATAAATATTAAGCTTTTTCTTTTTGTAAATTTTGATACCCTTTAGATCATAATTGTTCTTTATTTCATAAATTATGGTTTCATATTTTTAATTTTGTAATTTCTGCATGTCATATTACCAGATTTAAACTGATGATCTATAATCCGGAATCGCCGAAGTCCCGACGAGTCCAGATTAACGACTTTTGACTGTACGACAATGTAATGAAACAAGCTATACTACAATGTAATGAAAAAAAAAGAAGGGTTCTGTTTTTACCATTTCAAACCATTTTTACTGAAACTGGTATAAAAATAGACAACACATGCCCAAGAGAGAATGTACCATAATCTTATTAATTAAAAAATATATGTAAGAAAAAAAAAGGTTGCCAGAATACTATTATCTAACAGCAAAAGTAAGATTACTAGTGTAAAATTATCTAACAGCAAAATCACTGAATTTGGTGTGCAACTGATACTTTACTTTAGCTGAAGCATTTTATAAGAAACATATCTGAAGAAGAAAAAGTTTTTTGGCCAATATAGTACAAAGTTTCTAATCCAGATGTCCATTATCCGGAATGATCTTTTATCTGGACCTCAAAGCCACAAACTTACGCATCCGCGTGATGCGTTTACACATGCGCGTTTGATGCTGCTTGTTTGTGCGTTTGATACACATGCTCGTCCGCTATGCATGCACGTAAAGCCAGTAAAGCACGCTTCCAATAGTGAAGAAAGTAACAGAGAACGTTATTGAAAACGAAAAAATTTCGATTGACAAGTTACTTGGTATTCTCGATACAGCCATGACAGGACTTGAACAGTGGAAAACTTTGTGACTGAACAAGAAATTATGTCTTTTTATTGAATTAAAGAGAAAGTATTAGCACAAAAAATGAAGCAACTTAAACAACTTACATTGATAGAAATGTTTACTAAAGTAAACAAATAAATATTGAGCTTTTTTTTTTTTTTTTTTTTTTTTCCCTGTAAATTTTGATACCCTTTAGATCATAATTGCTCTTTATTTCATAAATTACGGTTTCATATTTTCAATTGTATGATTTCTGCATGCCATCTTACCAGATTAAACTGATGATCTATAATCCGGAATTGCCGAAGTCCTGACGAGTCTGGATTACGGACTTTGTACTGTATTTACACCTTTACATATGGTGTGTAATATTCAGTAAAATGACAATTAAATATAAATGGGTACTTACATATTATTCCGGAGACCTGCCAAGTAGGGCGATTTAGTGCTGATTATGCATGACTGTGTACTTTAGAATTCTGCATTAATGATTGGCAGCTGCCGATCATTGCTAAAATTTCCACCAGTAGTCAATAGGATAATACGGAAGTACCTATAAATCATGTAAATGCACATAGATGAAGTATACTTAATGTGGTTTGGTTGTTATTGCAGGCAAACTAGAAAATATGCCAAAACATGCCAATTCTCCTTAATGTTGAAATCAGAGATGTGGATAATCAGAAATGGCTTTCTTTTTTGATAGATATTATCTTTATGTCTGGTGTTAAGAGCTCACTTTCATAAAATTCTGTCAAGCAACTAGAAATAAATTATTGTACAATTGTGGATTGGAATATTTACAGTGCGTTCTTATGAGTGAATTTCGGTACACAACCTTTTTTTTTAAATATACTTTTATTTTAGATTTTGTTATTCTTTTCATGATGTCGTATATATTGTTAGGGCTGCCATTTCAGTTTCCAGTTAAAATTTGTGCCAGCATTTATATTGTCATTGTATAAAGTGAAGAATACCATGTTTTATCTTTTATTTATTAGTCCAAAGGTCGTTAGCCCAGAAGGACTATTAATTTCGTTTTGGCATTTTGCATTGAAAGCTGTAAATGTAAGTTCAACCTTCAAATTCTTGCCACCAAATATTATCACCCTGTGTTATATTTAAAGGAATTAAATAATGAAGAATCTGCATAAATGTATGTATGTTTCTTGCACTGTGATAAAACAACAGTATCTAGAGCCATCAAATTTTGAATAATGTAATCTTCCACCGAGTATGGGCATTTGAAAGCCTTAATTTGGAATTTCAAATTTGTTTTTTTTATCAATTTCATATTTTGTAACACTTCAACGAATATTTTATTAACAAACTCAATGACTTTAAAACGAGCAATGGCAAAACTGTACGAAAAAACATTTTTATCTCCAGTGTGCAAGACTGTGCATCAGAAATTCTAAAGACATACTCATCTTAAGATTATTTGCTGATATTGCTGTTGAATTGAATTTTATGGTTTAAGTGCAAAGAACATTTAATAAATAAAGGTAACCCAGAAAAGGTTATAAAAAGGTCCCTTTGGGGTATAAGGTAAAATCTCAAAGCTTCCAGATTTTTTGTTTGTTTACTTATTTCTTTTTTGGGCCAGGGGGCGAGAGGTAGTTTCGTTAAAACAAAGCCATAATTTCTTGAAACTTTTATATATGTCAACTGTCTCAAAAATAACTAATTTTCAATATATGGACATGTATAATGCCTGTGTTGGTAAAAATATATTTCAGGGTACCCCTTGGCGAAAACTTGCAACTTTTTGGCGCCATTCCTGTTTATGTCTAATGTCCTCTCCAGTAAAATGGCATCAAAACGTAATTCAATAAAACATAATTAGAAAAAACTATGTAATCTTAATAAACTACATTTTAAATCAAACAAGGAAATAACATGAGAATGGAAATACATGTTATGTAATCTATGCAATACAAAAAGGAAATATCGGCCTAACTTTATTTAAAAATTTCTGTTTCTTTGATATATGAGACACACAGAGTATCTTAACAATATCCAAAAACTATTTAAAATTATCTAAACTAGAAACTATATACTGCCATTATCACATCAATTCACAAAAGTAAAAATTAAAATTATTCTCCATACTGCTGGACTATCGCTGGCATTTCTTTTGAAAATCCCTTTTTATTACACACCACATACTTTTCATAGTGTTGATATGAGCTCCGGTTTCCAAATCCTTAAATCTGACTGTGTAATTTACCGCAAGGTGAATGAAGCTATTTAAATATTCATTTACATATCAATCAATCAACTATTTCTTTCTTTCCCAGTTGTTCTAAAGTGTACAGAAACTTCAGGTTAATCATACTACCAGCAGGTATTTTATAGCATAAAGTACAAAATAAGTAATGTACTTCCTAACCAATGACCAACACATAAATAAACCCTTACAAATATTTTCTCATCAGTCAAATTCACCACAGTCATGCCATAATAGGGTTTCCATCACATTCAACTACTCGGTTACCATAAATGAAACAACAACTTAGCAATAATCCAAGGGGTACCCTAAAATATAGCCTAACCCCTAGGTTCCCAGGCACTTTATATAATGTTACTGTTGTACTTTGTAAAATATTGTCCCAGACACTTTATATAACATGATCATAACACTGGTTTCTTTAGGTGCCCAGTGTTAAGACCACATTATATAGATATTTTAAGATGCATTTGAAATGCTTATGTTGATTAATTGGTTCATTTTCAACCTTTATGCTATAGCTAGTTGCATTTCAAGACGAGCAGAAGTTGTTAAAAATTGGGAAGATTTCTTGACTAAATACCTTGGAATCTGTAATAGTGATGAATATGATGAAGCGAAAAATCCTGAGGTAAGACATACATATGGATATTTTACACTGTATTGTTTATTATTTCATGTACCTCTTGAAAGGTGATTCCATTATCTCTATATTATCAACATGAAATAATACAGTCAAAAGTTGTTAATCCGGATTATAGATCATCAGTTTAAATCTCGTAAGATGACATGCAGAAATTATAAAATTAAAAATATAAAACCGTAATTTATGGAATAAAGAACAATTATGATCTAAAGGGTATCAAAATTTACAAAAAATAAAGCTTAATATTTATTTGTTTACTTTATTTAAACATTTCTTTCAATGTAAGTTGTTTAAGTTGCTTCGTTTTTATGTGATAATACATTCTCTTTAATTCTATAAACAGACATAATTTCTTGTTCAGTTACAAAGTTCCACTGTTCAAGTCCTATAATTGCTGTGTCAAGAATACCAACTAATTTGTCAATCGAAATTTTTTCGTTTTCGATAACCTCTGTCACTTTCTTCGCTATCGGAAGCGAATGATAATGACGAGGAA
The DNA here is from genome assembly GCF_044657685.1 of Stegodyphus dumicola. NCBI lineage: Eukaryota > Metazoa > Arthropoda > Arachnida > Araneae > Eresidae > Stegodyphus > Stegodyphus dumicola. Next base: position 244,738,954 of record NC_140771.1, read on the forward strand.
TTTGATTTAAATCATATCAAAGACGGAGTACATTGAGATGAAATGCTACATTTAGTAAGGAATTATAAGCCAAATAAAACAAAAACATCTGCCCTGAAGATAAGGATAGTGCTGACAGATCAACTTCCAATTCATTGTGTGCCGCAGCGTTAAAGATAAACAAAGTTTAGATAAATAAATGATATGCCTTTATCCATTTTTTGCAGCAATTCCACTTTTTGTTTAATGTACTTCGAAACATACTTTAACTTTGTAGATCCTTTACATATTAGTAAATATATATCAGAAATTCTATTTGACATAATCGAAAGTTCAAGCTTACTTTTATAAAATTGCTCTAACAGTCTGTAAAAAATAATAAGCTGAATCCAATTCGAAGATTAAGGAACAACGCAATCTGAAACATTAACTGAATTAGATAATTTTAGCTTAGCTTATACCATCCATTATACATTAAACGCGCATTCGTAAACGTATTTTGCGCACCCTCACACACATATTCGCAGCCATGAAGGTCTTATGTGCATGCGTCAATGTGACGCATGCGCAGAAAGTTTGTAGCTTTGAGGTCCGGATTATAGATCATTCCGGATTATGGGTATCCGAATTAATGACTTTTGACTGTAGTGGTTGATTGCATACTGCAGTTTTTGTCATCTTCGTTAAAAACCTTTGACATAATTTTCTGTGCACAAATTCTATAATATTCCTCCCTTGAAGGTATTATGTGCCTCTATTTTCCTTCTTGTTTTAGGATTTTGGTGCAGAGGTTGTACACAGTGCTGAGTTTGTACAGTTTTCTTAGTATAAACAGATCACTGTGTATATGGGAAGAAGAACGTCACAAAAAAATCAAAAAGTATGCATATATTTTATTTAAAAAGTGTGAAAGATAGACAGAGCTAAATGCATCATTAATATAAATATAACTAAAGGCTTTGATAAATGCTTTTCTTCAAAATTACTTAGGAGTTCACAAATGCTCTCCGGAATCGGCACTGAAGTTGGAATGAGTTTCAGTGAGGAGTGCAGATTAAAAAAAATAAATATCCTTAAGCAGTTGTTTAATCTGAATATATGTAAAAAGCTAGACAATACAGTGTGAAAGTTACAGAATTCAGTTATTGAACACATTGTGTATTAATTATATCACAAATGCCATTAATTAGTAAGACATTATATGTCAGTATATGATGGGATATGAGGGCATACAAATGCCATATACTATTCCATGATATAATTCTGTAACTCTTGGGCAAATCTCCGATGTTCTTGAGATGATTAGTTGCAGATCACCGATTTTCTGTTGATGGTACACGTGAATTATTGTAATAGAACATTGTATACTATATTTTTAAATATTCACAATATTCTTTTTAAATTTTTGGATCAATGATATGGAAACACATATCATCATTCCTTTTCAAGAAATTCCAAATGGCTTCACCCATGAAGGTAACAGTCTTTAAGGATCATCAGGGGACTGGACCAAAATATCGCAAAGTTTGCCGATAATTGAGAATTTCCGACCAAATTTGGTGGCAAAAATTAGTCGTCAAAAGCATCACCAGGTTGGCACTGTAACCATTTACCTCAGTGTTAAATGGACATGCCTCTGTAATCTTGTTTTCCAGCAGAGCTTTGCTTTACAATTTGATACATTTCACTAAAATTATTTGCATATATACAAAATTTGTAACAATATATGCAAGTCCTTTTATCCTTGTAAAAAGTTTTAAAGTGCAAGATTTTCTTGCATTTGAGAGTGTTTTAAATTTAGATCCATGCTTTATATTTGTGTACATTTTGTTCTCACTAAATTGTTAATCTTTTTTTTTTTTTTTTTTTTTTTAAGGGATTTGTTAACCTTGCAACTGCTGTCAATAATTTATGCTTAGACGTTGTTTATCCGCAAGTAAGTGCTTTTTTCTTATTTCATTAGGTTCTTTTTTTGGGAGGGTGCACTCAGTATAGTGGTTAATGATTGTTTCTTATCATAAATGTTAATGAAACAGCTGATAAATGTGGATCAATTATTGTAGGAAATATGAATCATGTTTAAAATTAAATTCTGATGAGTAGAAAATAAAGATGTCCTGATGTTGGCTATTTTTCTTGTTTAAAATGAATTACTAGTTTGCGATTTTTTTCTGATATTATTTATTAAAACATGCTGCAGTGATAAGCAATATATAATCAATGAGAATATACATTCTCCCACAAACATTTTTAGACTGGCTCCAAGTTGGTAAGGTGGTGAGAGCAAGTTAATGTTTTGACCACATCTGCAAAAAGCCCTTGAAATGACAAGTTTCTTTTTTCAAATATTGCCAAATTTACCATGTATTCAATTAAAGACAACAAATATGCAAAGAGTGTAAAATCTGTTGGTGCAGAATTTTCAGTAGGTCCCGATAAGGAAGAGAAAAGCATTATTTTATTCACTCGTACGAATGAAAGTGTTACAATAAGCCATAGATTTCAGTAATATTTCAATAATACAATTCCTTTCTTTGAAAATAAAATTTGACCTAAATTAGAGTAAAAAAAAATTTTTTTTTAAATGTACAGACTATTCTATTAATTAGCTTGATTTGCACAAAAAAGTATGAAATAAAATTTAAAGGTGGTATGTATAGTGCCTTTGGACTAGAACCTGGAACTCTTGAAATAGGTGTCAAGTTGCATTACGTGGGCATGATGGAAAGAGAGAAGAAAATACCTTATAAAATAATAAATTTTAAATTCCTTGTAAAATAATTATACGACTTCTTGGCCACAAAACTAAAAAATTGCAGTTGCTGTTAGTACCTTTATATTTATTGACTGCTTTAGAATTAATATAAAGATATTAACAGTAACTGCAATAAAAATTGCAGTTGCTGTTAGTACCTTTATATTTATTGACTGCTTTAGAATTAATATAAAGATATTAACAGTAACTGCAATTTTTGAGTGCTGTGGTCAAAAAGTCATTTTATTTCATACTTTTTAGTGCAAACCAATAGAATTAGCTTGTAGATTAATTTTTTTTAATATTTTATTTTAAAGTTTTTTCATTTTTAAATTATTAAGCATTGCATTCTGTATTTCTAAGCAAATGTAATTTCACTCAGTTTTAATTAAATTTTCCATAATCAATTATTTTTGGAAGTTCTTAATGCTTTGTTTATATTTAACACCTGATTCAACAAGCAGTTTTCAGTGCAGCCATTTTTAGCACGTGTCATCTATTAATGAGAAGCTACACAAATCCTTTTGCATGCTAGCACACACAAGTGGATTTGGCAGAACATAGTTTTAAGACAGAGATTTGTACCTTAAAAATAACTTTGAATAAGAGTTATAATAGATGCATTTTTTAAAAACTTCTGAATTTAATTTGAAATAAGCAGCTAAAAACAAAAAGTCTTGTTTATCCATTTTCTGTTAATTTAGTTTGAAAAAAAGATATTAACCCTTAAATGCATGTAGTTGCCATTTGGCAACATAACTCTTATTTAGTCATGTAAATTAAATCAAAACGCAAGTTTTAGCTCACTGCATAGTGTAACCAGTTGGATACATACTGTTTACGTATATAGTTTTGAAAGTTTCAGTGTGGCGGCACCATTAACAGTGTAATGGTCATTGTTATGAGTTGATGTGTAGGGTGTGGACATTATTTGCATTTACAAATTTTTGATTTTGAGTTTGTTGTTATTTTGATGTATTCAAAGTTTTAAAATAGTTTGAACAAGTTTATGAGGTATGTATTATTACATAAAATTGTTATTAAACATTTGCCTATTATATTTTTTTGCGTAATGTAGCCATTTGGCAACAATAATATTTTTTCAAAAATTGGAATAAAAACTTAGATTTTTTAAAAATATTTTTCTTATTTTATTTGATACCAATTCTAATGTATAATAAAACAAAAAATATATAATCTTAATAAACTGCATTTTAATCAATCAATGAAATAACATAAAAAAGCATTATGCACTACTATCGCATCTACGCTCTACACAAAGGAAATATCCACTTACCTTATTTAGAAATTTCTGTGTCTTCAGTCTGTGGCACACAAACTTCCTTAACAGCATTCCAAAACTTTCCTGAAACCATGTTCCCTTTTTAATGGAGCACATTATGTGGTGAGCATTTGAACTTATTCAAAGCCATCTGAACGGTCTTTACATTTGACCATATGAATTTCCTTCGTACAAACAGGACACTTGTAATTCCGTTGAATTACATCCAACAAAGTTTCGTTTCTTCTGCCCTCAACCACTTCAGAAAAAAATAAAAAAAAAAAAAAAAAGAGAAAAGAAAAGAAACTACCCTTTTGCTCTCTCGTTTTGTAACACCAAACACCCAGTTTAACACCGGCAGCTATTTTACAATACATAGCACACAATACATGCAATGCAGAAATAAGCCCTTACATTTTCCCATCAGTCAAATTCACAGCAATCATGCAACCAATCATATCATATTAGGGTTTCCATAACATTCAACTACTCAGGATACCATAAATGAAACAACAACTTGACGATAATTCAATTGCCACCCTAAAATATAGGCTAACCGTTTATATTATATAAAGAGACATTATTTAAATTTATAATTCTGCATGATTGTTAATTAATGAGTGAGTAATCAGTAACTGTCACATCGAAAATGCTTCAGATTGCTTTCCCTTTTATTCAACAGCAAACTGAAACATTCTGAATATAATCTTTATTTCAGCTTTTATTGTTATTTTCCACTGTTACTGATAATTTCTTCGTAGATCTTTGGCTAAGTCACCATTTGCAGGTTACAGGCAGGACACGGTGGACTAGCTCGAGTATCAATAGGATGACATAAATTGGATCTTTAGATTCAGATTCTGCATCAAATACTAACAGACTTGTTAATGAGCTGTCATGTATGATATATGGGCTTAGATCTTCTTGGCATCTCATGCAATCCATTCTGTTTTCTGTGCCAGATCTTGTCCAGTAAAATGTTTAGTAGTCATATTTCGATAAACGCTCATAATGTAATTATTTGAAAAGCAAGTTAATATCTTCTTTCCTAATTATTATAATTTATTTATCATTATTATTATCATCATTTATTAGTTTTTATTTTGTGACAGCTGACAAGGAAAGATATTTGGTGCTGTGATTCATCTATGTTGCTCTACAGAGAAGCTTATGGCATAATGAGGTCAGTTTTTTTTATTTTAATTGAGAGGGTTACCACTCATTATAAGATAAACTTTTGGTGTAAATCCAAATGCTTATAGCTCTCAGTTAACACGTGTAAATGAATTATATCTTAGTTATATCATTGTTTATTTTGAAGTTGTGACCAAAAAAAAAAAAAAAAAAAAAAAAAAAAAGATAAATTCTGAACTTGACTTCTAAACTCTGATATGCCAAAATGCCTATATTAACTGTAGAAAAAATCAATAAAAAATATTAAATAGAAAAATTTCTCTTAAACGACACTTGTAGATTTGTCATGTAGTTAGCAGACATTTTTCTTTTAATTTGTTCTAGCACTCAGTTTAATATTCTGATATTAATCAAAAATAATTTTAATGATTTTAAGAATGGCGTGAAGTAAGCTTCAAAATTGGACAAAATTTTAAAAATTGTTTTGCTATGAATATTATTATTTGTAACAGTGTGTCATTTTAATATATTTTCTGTGATAATGCTAAGAAATGTAGATATTTTGTTACACTTTGAGCACATGTAAAATTAATTAAAATATGTATCGTATATAAATAAGGAAATAAATTTGATTTCCCCTGTCCAATAGGAGCAATATCAAATTTCTAATTATTCTGTTGTTGGTCTGTAAAGTTTTATTAAAAGGTTTTTCATATTTGATTTTCACATCAAAGATAACCATGATGAAGCAGGAGTGATAATTAATAATAAACTTTTAAAATAATTAGTTTCATTTTATTGATTTAAAACTGAAAGTAAATTGATTCATATATGTAAAATCACATTATAAATTCTTGTTCTAATGGGAAAACAAAGAATAATAATTAATCTATTAAATGTACTGGTGCTGATGCATTAAGGATTAGATTACTTGGATTTTGACAATGCAAATGACAAATGAGGGCTATCTGTTTAAGAGGAGAGATGCCTTAGTGAAGGACTTTTATGGGAAATAGCTTGTGTTCACATTACGTATGACAAAACCATGAAAACTCATAGTTCCTGAAACTGCAGTCAACCTGTTTATCAAAATTTGAACTCGGGGCGAACTGCAGTTTTACTGTTTGACTGCTGGTGGACCATGCATAAGGATAATAACTTTTTGCATATCTCTCTCTGTATTTTCTCAATGAAGCCAAGCATTTCCTGAAAGCTAAATTCAGAAGCAGAACATTTGAGATCTTGTAAAAAATTGCTTTTGTGGATTTATTTCATATTCATTTGTATGTAAATCAAGGAAAAAAAAATATCATTGCATATTAATAATAATATTTTTCATTTTCTGGCCAGGGGGCATTCATTTACTATTATATTTTCTGCAGGGATATCCTGCAGAATTTCATTTTGCATTATATATATATAGGGTGTGTATAATTAAAGAACCCTATTTCAAAGCTGCCTACAGGCGAAACCAGTGATCAGAAAATTGTGAAATTTTGTGGCAGACTTAATGAAGGGATGAGAATGTCTTTCCGAGGAAAAAAAAAATAGTTACAAATAGCATTGCCAAAGAGCATTTCACTTTGAAAAGCTGTAGTAAAATTGTAAATTTTTGTCGACGTCATGCTGCAGCTGTTATAAAACCTGGAAACATTCGCAAAGACTTTTCAATGTGCTTGTTGCTCACAATGACGATATGTTTATAAGATCGCACTTTGTTAGTAAAATTATTTTACCAAAACAGCCGGCACTTTCGTAATGTGAGGCCTTCCAAATCTACAGACCTCAGTCCATGCAATTTGTGGCATTGGGGACATTTGAAATATCTAGTAAGTCATGCCAGTCCAAGAACTTTACCTCATCTTAAAGCCAGCATTTCATGCCATGTGTTGAACATTTCCCAACACACACTTTGGTCATTTGTTGCACATGCCATCTTGTGATTTTAGATGGTAGCTGAATATGATTGCCATCATGTGGAACATGTTTTTTTGTAACAAAATTTGTAAAATTGTGTAATTGTAAAGATGTGGCTAAATATATAATCTATTAATATAATGTCCTCTGTTGATGCTATTTGTTACTATATTAAGACATCCTCATCCCGTCATTAAGTCCACCAGAAAATTGAAATTATCTGAGCACTGATTTTGTTTGAAGCAGTTTTCAAATAGGGTTCTTTAATTATGGACATCCTGCAGATATATACTATAATGCAAAGTAAAATAAGATTTTTTTGTAACAAAATTTGTAAAATTGTGTAATTGTAAAGATGTGGCTAAATATATAATCTATTAATATAATGTCCTCTGTTGATGCTATTTGTTACTATATTAAGACATCCTCATCCCGTCATTAAGTCCACCAGAAAATTGAAATTATCTGAGCACTGATTTTGTTTGAAGCAGTTTTCAAATAGGGTTCTTTAATTATGGACATCCTGCAGATATATACTATAATGCAAAGTAAAATAAGATAAAAGTGCATTTAAAAATTCATTCTGTATTCAGTTTGGAATAATACACATGCAAAGACCAAAAAATAGAAGTACAGTGGCAAACTGCAAGAAATAGGTGATAAAATATGCTGAAACCAAAAAATGAAATTAAAATGTTCCACTACATCGTCATAAGAAGGTTGGTGCAACAAAAAAAGTAAATAAATAAAACAGCTTATGGTACTTTTCCGTTTATCCGGCGCAAATCTTGCCAAGCAGACTTTATTGGCGACAACATACAGTATACACATAAAAATTGTTAACAAATGTTAGTTCTAAGAATTTTTTATTTTAAAGGCATAAACATTTTAATATCATTTAAAATTTTTTAAAAGGCCAATAAATAAAGACAATAAATTCATAAAAAGACATTAATTTAAGAATTTACTATGCTTTCATGGTTCAACATCCTGATTCGCCGGTTCATATAACGTGAGCCCTAGTGATCTCATCTCACGTAAACTATGCTACAAAAATCTAATTCTCTCAGTAATTATCTACATTAATTTGAAGTTAAATCTTAATTTGGAATAAAAGTTTAAATGCAAGAATTATTTCAATTCGTACAGATAGCTTACTCAGAAATTATGTAAATCTGCAGTGCTTTACGTCGCTAGTGCATTCTCATTAGAATTGATGAATTTAATCCTTAACTTTGACTTTTCTATATTTTTGCATTCGGGTGTGCGGTGTGATTGCATCCTAATTGACTTAATTACCACGAATGGTCTTAGGGCATAAAATTGAACTATCTGGGTAAAAATTCTATATAATTGTATGCCAGTATTGAAAGAAACAATCAATCTGATAAGAAATGACTGTAAATTATTTTGAAAATGAGACATAAAAGGTTACCAGGGAGGATATTCTGTTTGGAATCAGTTGTACCATTATTGGCGACTTTATTGCCTGTGCCGGCAAAACGGAAAATTACCCAGCGTGTTTCTGAAACGAAAAAGACATGAAATCCAAGTTTAAAATTTAAAAATTATCTTAGGAAAAAGTACTCTGGTTACAGTCAAAGTAGAGGTACAGTAGCCAAATGAAAGTAGGGGGGGGTAGACTGATAGACACAGATTACTTTGATTTTTTTAAAGATAACTTTAATAAAAGAAAAGAAAAGAAAATTTTAAGCTTTAATTTTCTGTATTAGTTTGTTCAGAAACAGGCAGTTTTATTTAATTCTTATGTTGCACCATTCCGCTGATGATTATATGGTGAAAAATACAAATTTCATTTTCGAGTTTGGTATATTTTTCTCCCTTTTTCTTGCTGTTTGCCACAGTGCTTCTTTTTTTTTGGGGGGGGGGCTTTTCATGTGTTTTTTTTTTTTCTGAACTGAATATGGCATGAATTTAAAATGTATTTTTTTTAAAAAAAATTATTTTGTTTTATTACCACCAGTAGTCGTAGCTATCAGCACACAGTTGGATTAGATTTTGATTTTTTTTACTTTGTATTTATTCCTTAATATGATATATATATATTGCCATTTATCAAAAGGAATGGATATATATATATTGCCATTTATCAAAAGGAATGGAACCCCATTCCCTCCTGAGAAATGGACCATAATGTTGCAGAATTGTGTTATGTTGTATCTAGACTGTTAAGATTCTCTTTTTAAACCATAGAAGAATGTAAGAAAACCTGCATTAACAAACTGATAATGATCCCATTCACTGATGTATATAATTACATCTGCTATATAGCTATCATCATTTGAAGATACAGCATTGAGTAACTGTGAAGGTTAACTGTCTACTGTATTATTCTGACATGGACTAATTTTTGAATAATGTATAGCCCAGGTGTTCTTGCATCCAAGTATATGATTTTTGCTCAGTGCACATGCAGGTATTTGGTTTGGTTTATGTGACTATGGAAAAGGGCTATCTGCCTAAGAGGGGAGATACCTTCATGGAGGACTTTCTAAAGGAAACTGGCTCGTAACATGGAGAAAACCAGGAAATCGCTCATGCAGCCAGCCTGTTTGCAGGATTCAAACCTCAGACCGAACTGCCAGTGTTCAGCACTATTACTGCTCAACTGCTAGTTGGTGTAGGTACAGTCAAAAGTCGTTAATTTGGACACCCATAATCCGGAATGATCTATAATCCGGACCTCAAAGCTAAAATCTTTCTGCGCATGCGCCGCATTGACGCATGCGCATAGGCGTTTTACTCGTGCGCGCAAGACATTAACGACTGCGCATATGCGTCTGCGCAAGTGCAGAATACGTTTTCGCGTGCGCGTTTAATATATAACGGACGGTATAAGCTAAAATTATGTAATTATCTATTTCAGTTAATGTTGATGATTGCGTTGTTCCTTAATCTTCGAACTGGATCCGGCTTATTATTTTTTGCAGACTGTAAGAGCAATTTTCTAAAAGTAAGCTTGAACTTTCGATTATGTCAAATAGAATTTCCGATGCTGGAGCTCCCAAAGGATCTAGAAAACGAAAGTATGTTTCGATGTCCATCAAACAAAAAACGAATTGCTACAAAAAATGGATAAAGGCATATTCTTTGTTTATCTAACCGTTCCGAAATCTGTTTATCAATTTCACACTGCTATGCGCGGGGGGGGGGGGACGTCGCGGCGCGCAATGAACTGGAAGTTGATTTGTCAACACTATCGTTATCTTCAGGGCAGATGTTTTTATTTTATTTGGCTTATAATTCCTTACTATATGTAGTATTTAATTTCGATGTACTCTGTCTTTGATATGATTTAAATCAAATTCCTCGTCATTATAAATACCACGAATACAAATCAAATAGTTTTCTGTTTGCAATTTTCTGATTTCGGCGATGCGTAACATCTGCGCGTTGAAATGTTTAATAAAGTAAACAAATAAATATTAGGCTTCTTTTTTGGTAAATTTTGATATCCTTTAGATCATAATTGCTCATTATTTTATAAATTACGGTTTCATATTTTTAATTTTATAATTTCTGCATGCCATCTTACCAGATTTAAACTGATGATCTACAATCCGGAATCGCCGAAGTCCCGACGAGTCCGGATTAAAGACTTTTGACTGTATTTGTTTTTGTTTTAGCAGTTAAATAACTGTCTCTATCAACCTGAAACTTCTGCACGTGTTAATTCAAATATGTCCAAATATGAATATTCCTGCAATTTTGATGCATTTGCATTTGGATGACAAAATAATTCCAAACAATAAATTATTGCACATTGTTCATGTTTGTTATGTAAATATCGTATTCTTTTCAAGACATGTTATTCATATTTTCTGCTTTTTGAAGGTTAAGGAAAGCCATGGAACATTAATGACAGTATTCTTAGAAACTCACAAGCCATTAGAGCCAACTGATGTAAGAAATTTTATGTCATGTTATTTCTCCATATAGCAGAGTTTAAAAAAATTGTCAGTATTTATGTAAAAGGAATTTTAGTATAAATAATAATCTATTAAAGCAGTAACATTTATTGTAGTAGTCAGATACTATTTTGGGAAGGGCAAGAATTTCTATCTGTCATAATTCCTGTTAAACAAAGGACAAAAAAATTAAGTCATGGTTAAATTGTGAATTACAGTAGACATCCTGAGGAAGATATTTTAGTAATTATGCTTTCAAATTTGTTGTCTTGAGGCTAATGTAGTTTCTTCTAGATTTTATATTTAAAAAATTTCTTTCTTAATTTAATATAGTTAGTCTACTAAATTTATATAATTTTGTTTTTCATTAAATATTATCAGAATTACAAAATGTTGAGCTAAAATATCTGCCAAATATTTTTCTTTTTAGGTACATGAAATATATTAATTTCAATGTATATTATAATCATTGTCTGTTATATTATATTTTGTGTGCCACATGAGAGATTGATCTGTACAAAGATACATTAGAACTTTCCTGGTTAACTAATAGTTTCTTATCAAAATATGTGTGGTCTTTTATCAATTCAATGCAATATTAAAATCTATGTTTTCGTTGATTCGCCGGATGGATTGGCCAGCCAGGTCTCCAGACCCTCAGCCCTATAGAGCATGTCTGGGATGCTCTGAGGAGGGCAATAACAACTCGCAACATTCCTCCAAGAACCATCCAGGAACTGAAAACAGCGTTGCTGAATGAGTGGGACCAATTGCCACAGGCACAGATAAACTGCCTTATTTCTAGTATGACATCATGCTGCAAGGCCTGTATGACTGTAAGAAGGAACCATACCCCTTATTAACTCATTTTCTTGTGTGTTTTGCAACTGCTGTTTCAGACCTTCAGACTCCCATGAGTGTTACACACGAACATGTGTGTCTATTACAACTGTTAAAGGTTTATTTTGTTTGTATTATATCAACCTATGTTCACACCAAATTTTATTAAAATCTGTCCAGTGGTTCTGGAGATCATAGATCAAATATGAGAATTCTCTTAATTTATTTCACCAGTGTAGATTGACATCAAAATTTATGCTTGCCCTACTCTACTTAGAAAAGAAAAGGCCATATTACTATATCATTTGGCCTTATTTCTTTCCATAGCCCTTCTTTCTGTGTCTTCTGCAACTAGTAGCAGAAGTATTATTTCAACAAGATAAATGCCATTCTGCATACTTACTTACATGTGTAATGTTCATTATACTGTGTAGACGGTTCATCACTTGCCTTGATCTGCTGTTTCATAAAATCTATCAACCATGCACAATTTTTGGATTAGAATAAAGATGGTGTTTTCCCTGTAGCAGTTTTTTTGTTATGGTGAAGAAGGTATTTTTTGCATTGTAACTTCTTACAAGAACTGTAGAATTGCATTTCCAAATTCAGAAAGCAGGTTTCTCAAAATATTTATTATTCATGGATATGATAGCAAAACTGTAGACATTTAGATTTGCTTATTGATTTTGTATATAACTGTAAAGATTTAACACATTAGCCTGTGTATGTCGCATAAAAGTGGCTGTATCTTCATGACCATTCCTTTCAATGACTTATAATTCTGCAATGTTGATTTGGGGGGGGAGGAAGTAGTAAATATTCTTGCTGTTCTTTTGTTGCACTTTTTCTTGTGTTTGTAACAAATATTGGTTCTTGTGTTTGTAACAAATATTGGTTCTTGTGTATTATTGAAACCACATTTGTAAAAGTTGCAAAATTTTCAGAATGTATGGAAATCTGGCAATCATGCACATGACAGTTCTTTAGGTTTATAACAAGCGGCATTACCATTTTTGTAGGCATTCCTTTTTTTTCTTTTTTTAAACTCTAAATTCCTACAGTTTTTATAGAAATATTGTGACATATTTTTTTTTTTTTCAGTTTTAAAATGTGTATACATACATACATACATATATATATAATGTTGTATGATCTTAAATTCATTTAGTGTGAAAACAAGTTACTACTACTTGCGCAATTGCTGCAAAGTTAGTTAATAATAATTTATTTCCTAAACAATATTGATTAATTGATTATATTATCTCCTAAGTTTAATTAAAGTAGAATTATTTTAAAAGAGTGAATCCATACTGGTAAGTTATATTTTGAAAGATGTTTTGAAGTAATTTGAAAGCAAAATGTTAATAATGTTTTAGCGGGGACTGGAGTTAAAATCATCATGAAGAATAAAATTTCAATTGTAAAAGGAAAAATTAAATACATGTAATCATTGTTATTGATCGGAAATTAGTTGACTTTTCAAGGGGAACAAACCAACTCCCAATTCAATGAACAATAATTGATAAAAATACGTAAATACGAAGGTGTTTCGTCTTTACTCGAGTTATAAGATAAAGCCAAACCGGCAATTCTAGTCAAGCCAAATATTTTTGCGAATAGAAGGGATTACAAACCAATGCTGATACTCAAAGAACTTATTCTTATGAAGCAGTTTAGTCAATTCAATTTGGAGTGAAAAGCAATTTCTGTAGAGAAATCTGAAATAACTCGAGTAACCGTCCCCGACACCTTCATGTTTATGCATTTGAGTTCTATATTATTTGTAAAAATTAAACATTGGAAATTGTCATTATGAAATCAAATTCAATGTAAAGTTGAAATAAACATAGATTACAAAATAAGATAAATAATGCAAACTTTGTAAAAACAAATCAAAGACAATATAAAAATAATATATAATAAGAACAGTGAATGTACATGAAGATATAAAGGCCAGAAAAGGTATTAAGTAACTTACATTCTTTCTAGTGGGGGAGTTGGCAAAGTGTTCTCTTCGTGTCTGACTCATAAGTGTAGGGTGTCCGAAAATTCTTAGCGGCAGTGGGGGCTTTGAATAATATCAGTCGGTAAGACCTGGGTGAAGTATAAAATAATTCTACTTTAATTAAACTTAGGAGATAATATAATCAATTAATCAATATTGTTTAGGAAATAAATTATATATATATATATATATATCAAACTTGAGCATAAATTTTAGTGTATGTGGTTAATGTTTTAAAATTTTATTTTAAAATCTTTATATCTTTTTAATGTAGAAATCTTTGTACACTTTAAAAAAGTAGTACTTGAATTACAAATATTTTATATTTTCAGCTTTTTTATTCTGCTGGTGTTACTAGCTGTATTGATCTCCTCAGCCATTGTATAGCTGATGCAGGAGGTATTGTTTGATATTCCATAATAATATTATTTTCTCATTTTAATTGCATAATCTTGGCATGAATATAACATTTTTATTCTATCTGAGTTTATATTGTAAAAGAAAGGCTATTCTGAAAAAAATTGCCTTCATCAAACAATGTTCTTTAATTTGAATATCATAATTATGTTTAATAATGAATATTTTATATAATTTTGTTGTTAACATGTATTTTGTTTTAATTTTCTATTTAAGTAAATGAACCTTGGTAAGTGAACCATAGGTGAACCATTCAAATGCACATACAAAAAGAGTAACTATCGTAACTTAAAAAAAAACTTAGATATCATAGAGGTCTTATTATTAGAAAAGTAACAGATCTATGTAAAATTTAAAATTAAGCAAAAAAGCAACTTAAATTGACATAGAATTTTAAATACTTAAGTTTTTTTTTGTCCGATTTTTATATTTTAATTTCATGAATAGAAATGCTTGTAAAGAAAAGAGACATTTACCTGATCATCCATCGACTTTTTTTTAAAAATGTACACTAGTTTTGCTTTTTTGACTAATTTTAAATATTAGGAAGGCCTTTTCTCAATATATATTTTTGATTGTAATTTTCTATTAAAAATATTTATTCTCTTTATTTATTTTTCCTATTTGAATTGAGTAAATTTAACACAAAATTAAACATATTAATTATTTTAAAAGCTTCTAAGTCCCAAATGATTCAGATATCTTCTGGAAGGTGCTATATGAATTCCTTGGTTAACTGAATAAAACCTTATGCCTTTTCCAAAATCTGAAGTCCTCTTTATATCTTTTTGGATTATTCTTAGAGTGTAAATATGGAAAAATCATTAAGTGGCATCTTCATAATTGAAGGTATTACTAAACGGGTAATACTGTTTCCATTATCCAGTTTTTTTTTTCACTGCTAAGGAATTGACCTAGTCTAAAAATTCTTTAAAAGACAGAATTCATTGCAGAATCATTAATGGCACCAGGACTCGATTTGCTTCTGCTTTGACGCTTAACAGTTTTATACCTTATAAAAGTGTGTAGGAGGTGGAGTACTCTTTTTTAACCTGAAAGAACCAGATATGATTCACTTTGCAGTCTGAAATGAGAATTACATATAAAAGCATGATTTTTTTAGTACTCTGTGAGACATATGTCTAAGTGAGTGCAACTGAGTTCATTATATTGGTAAGATACATAATTAAAATTGGTTACTTTTGCAGAAAATTTATTAAATTACTTTGTTTATTTAATCTAGAATTTATTTCTCTTAAATCGGAACCAATTATTTATTCCTTTGAAATATTTTTTTTGTTTAATTTCTTAATATATAGAGAAAAATGCACTACTAATATCAAATAATAAAAATATATTAATCAAATTCATAGTTTTTTAAAATTAAATGCAGCCTTATTAATTTTTACACCTGAAGTGTCTGTTTCAACTGCTTCATGTGGCATGAGCAAGATTCTCATAGGAAGCAATTCCCATCATTGCCACGTGCAAAGACTTAAAATATTCATTAATCTTTCTTTATCATCCCTAAGGCAATATGACTGAAAGAAAAAAGTTGATATCTAAAGCCACGTTTAGCTGTTACATAAACAAAATAAGTATCTAAAACAGTATATACAAAATAAGTAAGTGAAATAATATTAATTTTGATCAAGGCAAATGCAACTCTTGGTGTGAATTATATCAACTATTTGTTTTTCTTTAAAAAATTTGAAATGGAAATTTGTGGGGTCAGTCAGTCAGTCAACCCTTTGCCTCAATTTTGAAAGAGAACTTTCTACCGTAGGTTATGCTAATAGCACTATTGATATGTTACTGGAAATGATAATTTTATAATTGAAATAAAGTTCATTTGAAAAATAAAATTCATAATATACAGAGAAGATTTTGTGAAGAAGAAATAGGATCAGATGGAAAAAAGTATACTGATGAGTATCATAAATCAGCTATGCATTTCAGTCCTGTAGCCTTTGTATATGTAATTGTGCATTTATTCAGTAAAATTGTAAGAAGTAAAAATGCAAAATTCATACCCAAACAAAATGGACTATACATTACTTTTTCGCTGAGGTTGCCATTTTTGTATATAGTGACAAAGTAGAGGTTCATGAAATTCTAATTAATATTTACAACTCATCTGCCTTAAAAGAACTCTCATCTGCCCAAATCAGTGTGTTTTACCTATGGTTGATTACATTTTAAAAACAGTGTTCATGAAAGGTGAAAAAGGTCCCCCAAAACCTTCCTCAGTTCTTTTCCTCATTGAGAAGATAGGTTGAGACCAAAAGGGTGTGTATTCTAACAGAAATATCCCCATAACTCTTATTCTTTTCCAAAGCAGCCCTTTGTAGATGTAGTGGTACTGGTAAGACTGTTCTGTAGGAGATGAACCTGAAGAAAATAGTTAACACACTGTTATGGAGTTAGCTAGTGATAATATGCTTTTATTTCACAAAGAGGAATGTGACAGTACTAACTGCATATATGATTTTGTATAATATGGTAAATATGTGTATGAATGTGATCTTTGCTTCAACTGGAAGTTTCTTGTTTAATATAAATTGCAATATACATTGAGAATAAGCTGCTACAATATTTTAAGTTTGTTTTTTAATTCTCTTACAGAAGTAATCCTAGCTCCTACTCCCATATACGGTCGAATTTACACTGATCTTAAACAACGATCGCAAGTGGAATTATGGCCCATTCCTGTCATAACTAAAGTATGTATGATTTATGCTTTTTAATTGCTTTTTATGTTTTATTTGAAATATTCATTTATAAACCATGGAAACGATTTAAACAGTCTTTGCAAACCTGAGGTTTTTCTGTACTGCAATATTTCAAAATACTTTTCGCCTTATTGGGTGTGAGTATAAATACACCCAGATATACACTGAAGTTTGACTGTTAATTGTTGTGAATTTTTTGCCTGGTTATTTCTGTAACACAGTCAGTGACATATTCTGATCTTTATATGTTACCTACAATTTTGTGGGAACTTCATAATGTCAGTTGCAGATGGTAGTTTTATGAGTGATTATTAAGCAGTAATTGCCTCCATTTATAGATTAAAAGATTATCATTAAGCTTTGATGAGGGAAGGGATTTCATGCTCTAAAGTTTTGAACAGGTTTCATATATAATGTAGAAAATAATGTATATTATTTTCTGCACCAAATATCTTTTCTGAAGAGAGGTGCTAGGAATATCACATTTCCAGTTCTGTGCTCTCATGTTGTCCGTGGTTAGCATTTTAAGCTAATATGTCCCAACAGGGTTGATCTATGGTTCAAATCCCGACATGGTTCAAGCCGACATGGTGATCAATGGTTTACGTCATGACCTGGGCATAAAGGATTTTTTTTCATGTGTCTTGCTTCAAAAGTTCTAGAAATATCTGTTATGGCTACTGAATTAAAATATGTTGAATAATAACTCACTACCATATGGATTTTTGGTGACAGAGTTTTATGTCTTTCTTCAGATGCCCTTTAGTTGGATGAGAATGTAAGTATTCTCTCTTGCATGTTTACTTGGTATAAGTGGTTAGCACATTCATCTAGTAATTGGAAGATATCAGATACAACCGAAGGCAAAAATGATTTTTCTTCTTCCTGGATCTAAAAAAATTAATTTTATCTCTCTCTATATATAGCTTCGAAAATGCATGTAAAAGCATATTACAATATAGGGAAATTACTTCAAATAATGCCTTATTTTACATACATTTTTTTCAATAATTCAGTTCGTTTAGGTTCATATATGGAACGCTCTGATATCTTATGCATATGATACCTACTAACTGTATGTTGGTATTTTAGTAAAAATTGTGATAAGCTCTTAGAAGTGAAATGACCATTTTATGCATTAATGACGCAAAATAGTTAGTATAATTTTAAATCTAACCCTTCATTGGATTCTTTGGTAGAGCCAAAATAATTTGTTTTTTGTCAATGCATATATTAGAACACTGCTGGTAATTTTTTTGTCAAAATGTATACTAGCTAATTTTTGAGAAAAAAAAATAAATAATTTGTTTTTTTGTGTTGTTTTTTAATGCAAATTTGATTATATGTTTTAACCACATAATACTGACCTGTTGAAAATTGATTCCTTATCTAAACTTTAAAAAAAAAATTATGAAGTCAGTGTATTTTAGGATATGCACACACAATAAATCTGTTATCCTTTGCCGCTTTGGCTGGCGAGTATTTTTGATCAAACTTCTGAAGCAATAATTATTCATGAAAATTCTAATTGAGGAAGAGTTGAATTATCTGATATATACAAATTCAACTTAAATACTGATTAACTATAATTATTTCTTTGATACAGCGAATATTTTAAAAATCTTATTAGTACTGACGACATGTAGAAGGTCAAAAAGTAGAAAGTATGTCATTAGAAGAGAAACATAAACAGTGTAAAATAAAGCAAAAAAGACTGTTGTAGATTTTAAATAAAAACTGTCAGTTTTAAATGTAATCAGACATAGATCCCCCCTTTTTTCAGGAACGACTCTAATGGGATTAGGAACAATCATTGACATTCATTTGGTTGGAATAAAACAAAAACAAATCTGGCACCTTTTTTTTTTTTTTTTTTTTTTTTTTGAGAAAAATAGTAATGAAACACGGAAAAGCTAAAATATTATAATTTTTAAAGAATTGAAAACTAAATTAGAATGAAAGAAAAAAAAATTGTGAGTGTGGTAGTCCTGAATGAAATCCAATTCAATAGCTGAAGAAACTTCATCAATAATTTCTGATGAACCAAAGTCAAAATTCTGGTAAAATGGCCAGCTATGATTAGTTTCGCCAGATTTATTTATTTCTCTTTTTTGAATGTTGCAAATGTTTCATGTTCATTGTTGTAAACATTTAACTGTGCGTTAAATTTGGCTAATATAACTATGTCAAAACACACGAGCAAACATGTTATAAACTTCTCAAGATTTAAAATCAGAGAGGAATTTTAACAATCAAACAATAAATGATATTTCTAAATGAAAAATGACCTGAAAGTTGAACTTGGCTGCTTTTGTAACTCAGCTGCTTTCATAAATGATAGAAGAATGATATGGGTTAATGGTAAAGTTTTAATGGATGTTTCTTGTAGCAAATTGTCTTTTATGATAACAGGAGGAAAACCTTTAAAGGTGTTATCAATTACAGTGGGAGAAAATCCTTTCACTGGCAGCCAATTTTAAATTAGTGAGTTCCTGAGGGAAAAAAAAAAAAAAAGATTGTGAAGAACAAATCGCAAGAGCATAACATATGTAAGAATAAAAAGTAGGCATTCTTTATGTGGCAGATTTGCATTCCATTTGGAGAGATAAGGAGAAAAAAAAATAATAATAAATCTCAAATGCAATGACTGAGAGAATTAATCAAGGCTAATCTTTCAATTTGGTAATTATAATTATTATGGAAAATGTATGAGTTTGACTCAGGGAAACTTTAGTGAAAGAAATTAATTCTTCACTTTTTGATTTATGTGAAATGAAGGTCAAATGATCAGTTTTCCAAAAGCTTTTTCATATAACTGAGGATTAAACACTCATAAAGGTTTCACATTTAAGGTTGATTTGGTTTATTTAATTATCGCAAAGCACATAACAACTTTTTACCTGAATAAAGGGATGCCATCATGGGAGGCTTTTTAAGGTAAACTGGTTCGCAGCCAGGCCATACAATAAGGAAAACCAAGGAAAAAAGAACCAATGCAACCAGCCTGTTTGCCTGGAATTGAACCCAGGTCAAATTACCAGTATTCACCAATTTTAACCCTTGGCTGCTGATGGGTTTCCCATTTCAGGAGGTTGTCTTTATATCTGATATGTATTTTACAGTTGAAGAAAACCTTCTATATTCCATCTTTTAATAGAAAACTTTTAATGGGACTTCATCCTATTGTCTCTTGATAACCAAACTTGTAATCTGATACTCAGCAAAAATTAATTGAAAAAGGACAAGTGTTTTCCATTGCCTTTTTAAATTTTAGGCTGCCTTAAATGCAGTTGGCCAAATTTAAGATCAAATGAGACCCCGATTCTCAGGAAGGGAAAGCAAACTGCAAGTTATAGTATAAGTGTGATAACCAACACACATTGGTTTTCTTGGAATATATAAATAAGAAAAAAACAGGGAGAGCTTGCAAATTAATGAGAGATTCAACAAAGTGCTCACATGAGCCCCAAAAACTCCCCACCAAGTATATGAGATGACTTAAAATAATTTTAACTTTCAAAAAGTCAGAAACTGAAGGAGCTTAGGGATTGCGCGTTATTGGGCTCTTATTTTTCAGTTTGGTGACTCCATTAGTGTAAGTGTGTTTGTCTATAATAATGATCTGACCATTCAGTGACTCCATCAATGAATATGTGTTTGCCCATAATAATGATCTGATCACTTTTACAGCTTCGAAAATGATAATCTTTGGATTAGAATGAATTTTATGTGAGACATGATCTTTTTGGTTAAAATTTAAAATGAATGATTTGTTATTAAAGTTACAAACAATAAAGTAGTGGATTGTATCTTTTTGAAGGGTAAATTTTTTTTTTTTTTATTTTTTTTTTTTTTAAGTGATTTTTGAAAGTCAGCAAATGAAGTACAGTAAACATTTTATTATTCAAAATACTAACTTTAAATGCAAATTTCTTTTACTTTTTTTATATTTGTGTATAAATTTTGTTTTATAATTTGATTTTTAAAAAAGCATAGTTTTTGTGTTTAGGACATTTAAGCAGGTAAATGTGAACTTTTTTGTTAGTCTAGTCATGTATAATCATTTTTATATAATTTAATAATTTTAAATTTAATTTAAATTATTTTCCATATTTGTTTGCATATTTTTGAAGGATAATGAAGAGCTGTTTCCCGTCCTTACACTTGATAAGCTAAAGAATGCATATTCTGCTGCTACTTCTCAGGTATAATTTTGATCAATTATTTAAAAAATAAAATTATAAATTTTGTAATTATGTTAAGTGCATATACCTATTTATTGTTACATGAAAGAAATAAGTTATTACACTGAGGAATAAATTTATATTCATTTTACACATGAATCAAAATGCATGAATATTACTATTTTTTTATCACAAGTAAAAAGTGTAATTTGAGTTTTTATATCAAGCAAGGATTTTTGTTACATATGGTTAAAATGTATATGTTTATATATAAATTTGCATATGCATCAAAGCTAGAAATAATTTAAAGAGTTGATAGGCATGACTTTCTAATGTCTTTTAGACAAGAAGTCTTAAATACTGATTGATTGAATTCCATTGGCTTTGTTAACTTTTCTCAGTTTTAGGATTATCCTAATGAAAATGCTTTCTGTTTAATGCTTTGAGATCAGCAAGGAAGTTCAAACTGGAATTTAAAAACGATTTGAATTTTTGATGATTTTGGAAGATTATTCCTGCTTTTTAATGATTCTGTGACACTTCAAATGTTTTTGTAAACATTATTTGAAAGATTCTTGTGAATTTTTTCTATTTGAATTCAATAGCCAACTAAATTTATGATCCTGAAATAGTTTCCCAATTTGTGGTCAACAAAAATATTTTCTGATTGCTTAATCTTACAGTATAGTTTTCAACAAGAACACTGATGAGATTTAGAGAAGCAATACTATCAAAGAGGCAGTAAGGGAATCTTCAGGACCAAATGAGCAATGAAAAGAGGCTTGGAAAATTTGATTGGTTAAATTTTGTCTAAATACTTAAAAAAATGTTGTTATTGTCAAGATGGCAATGATTTATATTTCACATAAATCTAATTTTAACATTTTTAGCATTAAAGAAGTGTTACCCCAGAAGGGCTATTAGTCTCAAAATGGTAGTTAGCTTCAGTTCATTTTTTAAATTGTTGCTTCCAAATATTATTTTCATTTTTTAAATTGTTGCTACCAAATATTATTTTTATTTTTTAAATTGTTGCTACCAAATATTATTTTCATTTTTTAAATTGTTGCTACCAAATATTATTGTCCTGTATTATATTGAAAGAAATTAAATCATGAAGAATCTGCATGAATGTATGTATGTTTCTCACGTTGTGAAAAAATCATCGTTATCTAGAGCCATCAGATTTTTAATAACATAATCCTCTACTTGAACATGGGCACATGTTCTAAATTTAGTCCAAAGCACTAATTTAGCACTTGTTCCGAAGCTTGAATTTTGAATTTGTTTTATTATCTCTTTCATATTTAGTACATCTTTAATGAATTTTTATTAACAAACTCAATGATTTCAAAGTGAACTGTATGGAACACTGTATGGAAAAAAATATTTTTTATCTCCAGGATGCAAGACTGTCTATCGGAAATTCTAAAGATATACTGTTTTTAAATATTTTGTGATATAGCTGTTGAATTGAATTTTATGTGGTTTAAGTGCAAAGAGCATGATGCTTAGTAAATAAAGGTAACACACAAAATGTTAAAAAAGTCTGAAAGCTTTCAGATTTCTTATTTTTTAAACATATTTACGAACATGACTTTATATACATAAATAAAAAAATATATAGTTGAAGGAAATACCATAGTTTTAAGCATTTTTAACTTCTGTTCTCAACAACTTGCTAAATTTTATTAGCCACAATGGCTAAAATTTGGGTGTGACCATCCTACCAAAGTTCTCCAACACCTCTAACCCTCAAATACTGGTCAATCTCCCTTGCTAGCTCTTTGCCATAATAAGGAGACAGGTAACTGTGTACCTGTGAAGAGCTACATGACATAAATATTTAAATGTTCAGTTGATTCTACAAACATAATACAGTCAAAAGTCTTTAATCCGGACTCGTCGGGGCTTCGGTGATTCCGGATTATTGGTTTTTCCAGATTATAGATCATCAGTTTAAATCTGGTACGATGGCATGCAGAAATTATAAAATTAAAAATATGAAAATATGAAAATATGAATATTAGCCTGATTCAGAAAAAATGGAGGTCAGTGAAGGCATGAAGCAACAGATTTCAGCCAATAGGATCCCAGATTGTCATTGTTAAAAAAGATGACAGTGTGTGTTAATTCTGCATTAAATGAGATCATCTTCCTTGTGAATCTTTAATACAAATTTAAAAAATATTTTTTTTGTTTGCTGTTATTACTTCCTTAGGGGTATTCACAACATCCATCAACAGATGATCAATAATTTTTTTCTGTAAATTGTAAAATTTTGATAGGATTTGTTTCCCATTTTTTATGAACTTATCACACATTCACGAGAGAAGTTCCGCATATCAGCTGTATAACAATTTTCCTGTACCACTTCGCTGTTCTCCATAAACAATTATATGAAGTTATTTGGTCAGATAGATCAACTCATCCCATGAATCGGACCGCTAATTCAAGAGCAATCACACGAAAAGAACAATGAATATCCACGCCGCCGTCAACATGTTAAGCATGAACCACAGGTGTCAGTGCATTGTGAAAACACCAACTTCTAGTAGCTCCAGTAAGTCATGCTTTGAGAGATGTACTATACACCGTGAAGATGACATCCGTCCTAGTTCGTGCCGTACGAAATTCAACGTCATTTCTGCGGAAATCAGTTACATTGGCATCCAAGGCCTGTTGTTCAGTACATATCATTTTCTTTTGTTACAAGCTATTTTGAATAGCACAGTATTACATATGAACACTCTTATAACATAAGTCAATACTATATATAAGTGAAATTATATTGTATGTATACACATATATGCATTTGGCAGTGCATTAAATGAGTACTACATTTGGTGTATAAATAAGTCAAATGCGATACATTTAAGTGATGACAATCAATGTGTAAGAACGATTTTTACACTACAGAAATATATAGACATTATGCAACATTGTTATTGGTATTTCATGTGTTAGATTGCCATATTTACTATATTGGAATGAACACTTATATTATGAAAGTTGGATAACTGTATGAACAGTGTATTACACCGGATGAGTATATGTCAAGAAGTTGATTCGATGGAACAAAGATTTTTATAACAAAAGAGTTAAATAACTATATATATGTAAAAAAAAGATAAATAATATATATATACAGTTAAAAGTCGTTAATTCGGACACCCATAATCCAGAATGATCTATAATCTGGACCTCAAAGCTACAAACTTTCTGTGCATGCATCGCGTTGACGCATGCACGTAAGACCTTTACGGCTGCGAATATGCTTGTGCGCGTTCGCAAAATACGTTTACGAATGCGCGTTTAATGTATAACGGACGGTATAAGCTAAGCTAAAATTATCTAATTCAGTTAATGTTGCAGATTGCGTTGTTCCTTAATCTTCGAATTGGATTCGGCTTATTATTTTTTGCAGACTGTTAGAGCAATTTTATAAAAGTAAGCTTGAACTTTTGATTATGTCAAATAGAATTTCTGATATATATTTACTAATATGTAAAGGATATACAAAGTGAAAGTATGTTTCGAAGTCCATTAAACAAAAAGTGGAATTGCTGCAAAAAATGGATAAAGGCATATCCTTTGTTTA
The DNA here is from genome assembly GCF_044657685.1 of Stegodyphus dumicola. Taxonomy (NCBI): domain Eukaryota; kingdom Metazoa; phylum Arthropoda; class Arachnida; order Araneae; family Eresidae; genus Stegodyphus; species Stegodyphus dumicola. The sequence goes on from NC_140771.1 coordinate 244,763,729, forward strand.
TCTAAACTTTAACGTTTGTTTATCTTAAATGCCGCGGTGCGCAATGAATTGGAAGTTGATCTGTCAGCACTATCCTTATCTTCAAGGCAGATGTTTTTATTTTATTTGGCTTATAATTCCTTATTAAATGTATTATTTCATCTCGATGTACTCCGTCTTTGATATGATTTAGATCAAGTCCCTCGTCATTATAATTCGCTTCCGATAGCGAAGAAAGTGACAGAGGTTATTGAAAACGAAAAAATTTCGATTGACAAATTAGTTGATATTCTTGACACAGCAATTATAGGACTTGAACAGCGGAACTTTGTAACTGAACAAGAAATTATGTCTGTTTATAGAATTAAAGAGAATGTATTATCACATAAAAAACGAAGCAACTTAAACTTACATTGAAAGAAATGTTTAATAAAGTAAACAAATAAATATTAAGCTCTTTTTTTTTTTTTTTTTTTTTGTAAATTTTGATACCCTTTAGATCATAATTGTTCTTTATTTCATAAATTACGGTCTCATATTTTTAATTTTATAATTTCTTCATGTCATCTTACCAGATTTAAACTGATGATCTATAATTCGGAAAAATCGATAATCCGGAATTGCCGAAGTCCCAACGAGTCCGGATTAACGACTTTTGACTGTATATGTTATGTACCAGCTCTTGTCCGGAATAAATAGATTGGTAAAGAAATATAGATGTAGTCGTAGCTTAAATTATCAGATGATAAATTTAAGAAACAGGATCCATTTATTATTGTTCAGGAGAAATAGCAGTTACAAAAATCATATTTCCGGAGTAAATAAAAAAGAATTACTAATAACTTTTTGTATGAAGTTTACTGCATCATTCCATTAAAGAAAAGACTCCGATATTCTTTTGTGAGTCCTTTTATAGCCTCTGGAAAGGCCGAGCTTCCAAGAAATGACGTTAGCCTCGTCAGCCATTCCAGTTCACTTTAAATATCTCCAGAACATTCTATAACTGTATAAGTAGAAAAGGCGGGAAAAACAACTTGACTATGGGGCTGTGGATTTAATTCCACATACTTTCAAATAAGAGACCGTCGCCATTAAAAATGAAAAGAACATGCAGTTAGAATTTTAAGTGTATTCTCGACTATGGAATTTTATTATTACATATATATAAATACTTATATTACAGGAGCTGAAACAGTAATTTAGCTATTTGGAGAATGACTGTGATGAGAGCTGTTCCAGTTTACTGTGTTTTTGCAGCGCAGTAGGTAGTGATAGCATGTAGTTTCGATAGAGCAACATTGTTATTTTGAATATTATTCCTACATGCTGCGCAAAACATGGGTGCTGGTTTTTTTAGATGGAACTTCGCTGTCAAGCAGCATTCGAAGTAATAGTGGTCTGGACTGCCTACTTTCCCACAGTCGCAGATGTCTATGTTGGATAAACCAAACTTATGCAGATAGGCTTTGTACGGTCCATGTCCTGTTAGGAAATGTGACATGCTGCTAGTTTTGCTCTGCAGATCCATGCTTACACTTGGGAGCATCGCATGTGTACGTCGACCCGTTGTAGCGTCATTCCAGCGGGTTTGCGACTGTCTTAAAAGAAGTTTGCATGTAGAATGCTTTAGCAGTGAGGTTGGAAGTGTTGTTGGGTATTCAAGTAAGGATGCACTATTGGCAGCTTCTTTAGCCACAACGTCTGCACTTTCATTTCCTAGTATTCCTACGTGCACTGGCACCCAACAGAGTACAGGACGAAAAGTAATAGGGATACTAAGGAGAGTTCTCTCTATTATGTTAACCAGAGGGCTCCTGCTGTGCATCCTTGAAAGTGCTTGGAGGCTTGAGGCGGAGTCTTTATAAATATGAATTTGATTAAGACCATTCCTACGACTGTGGCTGATGAGTTCTGCCTGAAACACTGAATTACTTTCGTTCAGTCTTCTTTTCCAGGAGAAGATAATGCTGCCTTTATCCAATTCGCAGAATCCACATCCTATACCAGCCTTTGTCTTAGATCCATCAGTGTATAATGCATGATCGTTTTGCACCGGAGAATCTGAGTTTATATGGATGGTGTCCATTAGATCAAATTGTGCTGGGTGACAAAGATAACGAGATTTGTATTTTTTATTGTCTGTGTGGATTATGCTCTGTCTCCACAGTGATGTATTTTTATTAAGCCTTGTAGCTTTTATCATTGCGGCTTTCCTTTCGACTACAAGATCAAGAGGGGGAAGACCCACTATGGCTTGTAGAGCAGGTGTTGGAGAAGTCCGATAGGCCTGACAGATGAGCAGAAGTTGACTTCTTTGTATGGAAAGCAAAGTTTTCCTCATGGTAGAAGTAAGGTTCTGGCCCCAGATAGAGGCTCCGTACAAAATAATGTGTTCTGAAATGGTTTTGTACCAAGATTTCAGAAGATTTTCCGGAATGTCCCATTTCATACCTGCGGTATGTTTCATACTGTTAGTGAGATTGCCAATGCGCTGCCTGAGAATTTTAAGATGAGGAGTCCATAAAAGTTTATTATCAACGGAGAGACCTAGGTATGTCATTTCTGAGGCTGCTTTTAATGAATGTCCCTGTAGTTTTAGATAGGTTCTTCTCCTAAGGGGATGACGACGTCCTATTATCGTGGCTTGCATTTTTTCTGCACTTATTTCAAGTTTATGCTCCTTGGCCCATTGAGCAAAGATATTTAGACAATCCTGCGATTTTTGTTGCATGTCGCTGCAGCCCACGACAATAATGAGGAAATCAGCATATGCCAGAATCTTGACTTGGTGAAGGTTGCTGAAATGCTAGAATGCAGTGTTTGCTAATAAGTTCCACAGAGTGGGACCTAAGCACGAACCCTGAGGACAGCCACGAGTAATTTTTTTGGTGATGATGTCATTATTCATCGTGATCTGGACTTCTCTGTTGTCCAGGTAATTTCTAATGAGATGTATTATCACACCAGGGCAGGAAAGAGAGAAGAAGCTGCTGATAATGTCTGGCCACCAGATATTGTCGAATGCTCCCTGGATATCAATGGAAATAATGAGAGAGTGCATGTCTGTGCTCTTATTATTTGACAGCGTTGTCATTAGATCATCCAATGCATTTTCAGTTGACATTCCGGCTCAAAAACCATACTGGTTAGGATGCAAAGCATGAGTGGTTGCAAGGTGGTGGTTGAGCCTTGTAAGGATGGTATGTTCTAGCACTTTTCCAAGGGCTGACAATAAACAGATGGGCTGGTATGATCTTGGTATAGCCGGATCCTTCCTCTTTTTTGCAGAAGAGGGGTACTTCTGCCACTTTCATTCCTTGTGAAAAATGATGTTGCCTCCATTCCTTGTGGAAAATGATGTTGCCTCCAACATGCATTAAAGAGGGAGTGTAGTAGGGAAGGAAAGTGCTGGTAGATGATTTTGATAATCATATTATCTAACCCATCTGGGCCAGGGGCTTTCTTAGGAGCTAGGTATTTTATTATGTGGTTAAGCTCATATGTTGTGGGAAGTGTCTCTTTTCTTTACTTTGTTGACCACATGCGTTTGTTGAAGAGCTGCCTTGCATGCCTTTGTGCTACCGAACTATCTTCATTGTCATCTGTGTGAAATATGCAGTCCATAATTTGTCTCGCCACGTCTGAACCTGACTCAGAAGGTAGGAGTGAAGCTGTCAACATTGTTGGTCGAAATACTTTGTCGCAGGCTATTTTCTGCCATAAGCTTTTGTCGCTGTGGGACAGTAGTGCATCCAAGAAGAGAGTTTTGCAGCCGTAATGTTGTACTTGTCATATAATTAGTATTGCGCCCTGGCTTTGCAAAATTCCAGCATGCGTTGACTTCTAAGTGGCTGCTCTGTGTTGTTTGTGCTTTTCTGCACAAAGCCTGGATTTTGCTACGTTCTGCATTTAGTGTGGGAGTCCACCAAGAAAGGTTTTTGGTTGCAAATATGGCCTTCTTGAGAAAGGTATTATCGCAAGCTTTTGTTAAGTGTTGCACAAGTTGATTGTAATGATAATCAAGTTGCTGTGAACTTTGACAATTATCTAAGTTTACTTCAAGAGTTGCTATGTGCAGTTGAAGTTGAATTCTGAATGCTTCGTGTCCACCATAGCATGTTTTGCAGCTACGTTTTATGAAGTAGGTATGCGAGGTTCCCAGGTGAAATGTGACAATACGGTGATCACTGACAGAAGGTAGGTAGCTGACTTCCCAGTTCTGTATTAATGCTGCTGTATTAGCTGATGCAATTGTTAGATTGGGCCAGCCTTGTGCCTGTGTGGTCCAGGACGTTGGCTTTGACTCTGGGTCATTGAGAATAGTCAGGTTATAAGACATTACAAATTCTTGCACTATTCTTGCCTTTGTGCTACCGAACTACTTGGAGTTTCCTAGTGTGCTCCCCATTGTGGGCTGGTTGTGTTAAAGTCTCCTCCTATTATTCTATGTGTGGGTTGAGTTCTTAGCCCAGTTTCTAACTCTGCTAGTGATGTTGCCATATCAGCTTTGGGCGGGAAGTAGACAGACGTTATTTCAAGTGAGGTTGCAACTGACTCAGGTAGAACAGTGATTGTATGATGTGTAGTTTTCTTATGGACTGGAGTTAGTGGGCCTTTATAAATTATAGCTGTTAAGCAGTTTTCAGACAGGAATACTTTGAAGAGTGTTGGAATTCCTGGTATATATCCATTTAAAGTGTAAGGTTCTTGTTGAAGGCCTACATCTGCTTGGAGTTGTGTCATTGCCTGAATTGCATTTAACATGGCTGCTTTTGAGCATTGTAGGTTGACCTGCATAACATTTATATTGTTAGCCAGTTTTAGAAGTGGAGATCTGGGATATATTGTTTTTTCAAGGCTTTCGACTTGCTGTCAAGAACTGCTCTGTATATTGGACATGTTGAAGAACTTGCTAAGTGATCTACTGAGAACTCTGTGCCTTTTGTGAAATTAGAAATATGGCAGTTGATACAGTTCACTTCTTCTGACTGACAGTCTTGAACTAAGTGACCTTTTCCACACTTGGAGCAAGAAGGTGTGGCTCGGCAACTTTTACTAATATGGCCAAACTTTTGGCAATTATAACAACATGCTACTCGAATGTAAGAGCGAAAAGGACAAGACATGAAATCTATGAAAACCTTGCCCTATGCCAGCAGCTTTTCCTTGATATTAGATTCTATAAACTAAACTAAACTTCGTGGCACAAACAGGCCTTATCTCTAATGTCATATAATTCCTAAATTACGCTGCATTCACAGACTATTTTTCTCTTGTTATCAGCTATAAAATGCACTTTATGTGTTTGGAAATGTTATTTTGGGACATTATGTACAGTCAACCAAAATATTTTTTATTTATCAAAGTAGTAAGGTAAGTCCAAGGAAACATAACTAATTTTATGAGACATTGTGATTTTCCCTTAACATAGTACAGTCAAAAGTCGTTAATTCGGACACCCATAATCCGGAATGATCTATAATCCGGACCTCAAAGCTATAAACTTTCTGCGCATGCGCCGCATTGGCACATGCGCACAGGCGTTTTACGCGTGCACGTAAGACCTTGACTACTGCGCATATGCGTGTGCGCAAGTGCAGACTACGTTTTCGCCTGCGCGTTTAATGTATAACGGACGGTGTAAGCTAAAATTATCTAATTATCTATTTCAGTTAATGTTACTGATTGCGTTGTTTCTTAATCTTCGAATTGGATCCCGCTTATTATTTTTTGCAGACTGTAAGAGCAATTTTATAAAAGTAAACTTGAACTTTCGATTATGTCAAATAGAATTTCCGATGCTGGAACTTCCAAAGGATCTACAAAATGAAAGTATGTTTCGATGTCCAACAAACAAAAAGTGGAATTGCTGCAAAAAATGGATAAAGACATGAAGAATGTGACAGAGAGGTTAGTGAAAACGAAAAAATTTCGATTGACAAATTAGTCGGTATTCTCGGCACAGCAATTAACGGGACTTGAACAGCGAAACTTTGTAACTGAACAAGAAATTATGTCTTTTTATAGAATTAAAGAGAAAGTATTATCACATAAAATGAAGCAACTTAAACAACTTACATTGAGAGAAATGTTTAATAAAGTAAACAAATAAATATTAAGCTTTTTTTTTGTAAATTTTGATACCCTTTAGATCATAATTGTTCTTTATTTCATAAATTACGGTTTCATATTTTTAATTTTATAATTTCTGCATGCCATCTTACGAGATTTAAACTGATGATCTATAATCCGGAAAAATCGATAATCCGGAATCGCCGAAGTCCCGACGAGTCCGGATTAACGACTTTTGACTGTATCTGCTTAGACATTTGTGGCATAATCTGTGAGACAACCATGTGACTGTTGGCAGGGTTAACCAGGTAGCTTTTTTATGTTACAAAATGAACATTGGCCTTTATATTACTTTGGGTTTAATTTATTTTTGCATTTTTTTTTCCAAAAAATTATAATAGAATTATATTTTAATAAATTTTGAATTTTTGTTTCCTTTTTTTTCACAGAATCGAATTGTTCGGGGAATATTTTTAATCAACCCAAATAATCCTCTTGGTGATATTTACAGCCCTGATTTGCTAATGGATATATTAATATTTGCTCAAAAGTATGCATGTTGGTTAACTTCTTGGTTTCTAATGCTCTTCATATAGTTTTTATTTTATATGTTTTGAAATTTATGATTTATATATTGTTTCATTTTATTCTTATTTTTAGAAAATTATTTCATTTCTTAATTAATGTGACTGATTTTCTCATTATCAAGAATAATATATATTGCTTAAAAATGATTGCATAACTTTTGTCTATAAAAATATTTTATATTTTTTGTTTAAATTTTATTTTAAGTATCTTGCTTAGAATAGTTTCCAAAGATAATGTCAAAAATCATTTAAGCATTTATTTTTCAAATATATATGATGTTAATTTTTAATTGAAAGAATTGACTGTGCATTAAAATCAGGAATATTCACAGAAATTCAAAATAAATGATTCAAAATGAAAATATACCTGCAACTGCTGTAATGTATTTTATGGGTAGATATGGTATGAAAGAAAATTTTCCAATTCTCAATTTGGTAAGTTTGCCAATGTGGAAATGCTTACTAGAGATGTTGATATTCAAAATGGTGGGCATCAGCAAAACAAAAAGTTTATTTTGTGTTAGAATAAATAAAAACTTAATTGATAACCATTGTTCAGAGACATTTCAAGATCAAATGTAAGGAAGAAGTACCTCATCACAGCATCACAAAGTGGGCAAAACTGTTTAAGTAAGTGGGTTGTTTATGTGAGGAAAATTGCACAGGCACATTTCATACAACTTATGTACAAAGCCCCAGAAATCTGCATGTCATACCACCATACTGCCACAGTTATCAAAGTAGTAAGGTAAGTCCAAGGAAACATAACTAATTTTATGAGACATTGGGATTTTCCCTTAATATAGTATCTGCTTAGACATTTGTGGCATAATTTGTGAGACAACCATGTGACTGTTGGCAGGGTTAATCAGGTAGCTTTTTTATGTTTCTGGAACATTCAAGCTATATGCAACTTGAATCCAAAGTAACATCCCACATTCTAATGCACTGGGAGTCACAGTTTAATCTTCACTAAAGAATTTAGAGTGTACTCTTCCCAACTTTATAGGGTAGTATTGCTATTTTTCATCACTACTTCCTCTTCTGGTAGTTGGCAGACCTGCTGCATTCCTTAGATGTGGTAATTGTTTTCAGTCATTGACAGTTAATAAAGCAGATACTTGAAACATCACTGGAATTTGAAATGCTGGTAGCAATGATGTGGCATGTGTTATACTCTGCAATTCATACCTAGCAAAATTCACATAGTGTAAGCAATAAAAACTACCAGCAAACCAAAATTAAGAAATTTCTGCATGAATTTTCAAAAATAGTTGGAATTGGATGAAAGTGAGCACGGTATCATGAAAGTGATATTAAAAAATCAATTCTATGTAATGTACACGAGAAATTTTTATTTTTCATTTACGTTGAATTAAAAATAATGTGGAACTAATTTTAGTGTTATGAAATTTGTTTTGAACCTATTATATCATCAACCCATGTTGTTCCTAGTCTCAAAATTATTCAGTCTGAATGCTGTGATCATAAACTGCTGCTACTGCTTTTGTATTCATGCTGTTGATGAATAAAGGGAATTTTAAGTAGTGTTTTGTAAGAAAGATGTACTTTGTGTTACAGAATAAACTTATAAATAGATTTTACTAGTCTGTTGGTGTTGAAACGCGACTAGCAGAAGTTGTCATGTTTTCCTATTTGAGTAGATCATGTAATTGAAATGCAGTTTTATTTCTTTTTACTTTTCGGTTTATAATTTTGAGATAGTCGACCTAGATTATTAAAATTATTAATGTCTATTAATTAATTAATAATAAATGAGATTAATAGTATGAATTTTCGTGATTTTTTTTACATGATTTTTCCTCCCCCAGAATGGTGCAAAATGTATATATCTATATACAAAGAACGCCTGCAAACTAAATTCATCTCATGTTCAACATATTTGAAGAAATTAGGAATTAATGTAAGAAATTCAAATGCTGGTTTCTTTTTATGGGTGGATTTTCGTCCTGTAAGTAATTATACCAGTTTAAATTTTCATTGTTTAGTTTTTTTTTTTTTTTTTTTTTTACTGTTATATTTTTATCATTTTGATAAGTTTTTTCTTTAAATTTCTAAGCTTACATTCCAAAATCAAATTATTTAAACTGTATATTACTGCATGTAATTAGAATAGTTTTAACATCAAAATGCTATTAAATAAAGAACACAAAATAAATTTTGTGAAAGCTAAGTTAATTGAAACTCATTTTCAGTAGGTAAAAGAAGAAATAATGCATTAATGTTGGGGTTATTTTATTGTAATTTTGTTTATTTTTTATTTTAATAAAAGTACAATGGACTCCTAATGAACCAAAGTATTACTTAGGATGATGTCCACGTTTAACCGGAAATTACAGTTTATCCAGCCGCAGTTAAAAAAACAACCCAAGGAACGAGGTATAATCCATATTATAATTAAAAGAAAAATATGTAAAAAAATTACCTGTATTCTTAATATGTTAAATTTGGAGAATAAGATTATTATATTATGTGCATTAAATCATCATTTGAAATCACACATTTAAGTTACAAAAAATTATGGAAATCCCATATAATGCATTAACAGGCACTGAATCCAGGTGAAATGTTCCTGTGTGGGTAATAGGATGTTTGATGTTCATCCTGCATATGGAGAGGCGGACTGCAGTGAATGATCTATTATGTAGTTGTCCCAGATGTGGTGCTTGGTGAGATGATTGCCAGACATCAAGTATTTGAATGGTTGTATCAGACATCATGTGACACTGGTTCTTTATATAGGCCTGCCAGGTAGCATACACTCTTGACATTAAAGTGAATGTATTAAGTCTATACTACATTATGCAGTGAAAATAATGTTTCCAGACCTGCAGTGCTATATAATTTTGATTCGTTTTTGTGCAGTTTACCTCTCACAGAATGTTTAGTTGAATTACCTTGCATGATTGTAACTGAGTTATACACAGGATTTATTTGACCTTTGAAAGTTCTTGTTTTTCATATTTTGCAGGTGTGTGGTTCAAAATCGTTTGAACAAGAAAGAGATTTCTTCTTATACCTGATAAATAAAATGCATTTGTATATTGTACCAGGAGCAGAATTTTTTGCTGCTCAGCCAGGGTGGTTCAGACTGACTTTCAGTGGCAGTCCAAAGCATTTAAATGAAGGTATTATTATTTTTTAAATTACATTATGTGATAATAAACCTTTATTTACATATGAACAGAATATAGTGAATATGAAGAGATTATGGGTATATCTGTATATACCACTTGTGATCACAAGCTTATGGTAAATGTAATAATAAATCATACTCTGATGATTGTTGTCTTAAATTTCATACATATGATTGCTTTTTTAAATTCATTTTCTCATTGTTGAATATGTAGTAGAAAAGGGAATTATTTCAAGTGCAGGCATGCTTACATAAATGAATTAAAATATACTAACAAATGTTTAAATTTATTTAATGCATTTTCTGTAAGGCTGAATATTAAAAAATGAAAAGAAGAAATTCAGCTAGGGCTAAGAAAGATATGTGTAAAAAAGATTATTGTTAGAATTTAATGAAGGCTACGCTTGCATTTTCTGATGCATAAATTGAAGTTTTATGCCAAAAAATATTTTGTAAGAAGTGGTATATACTAAGTACAAAATATCATAGTGACTTTTATGTATGTGATCTAACAAAGTTAATCATTATATTGAATTAAAGTGATTAATTATATACAAGGTGTTTCATATGGAATGGGACAAAATGAAAGCATACCAGTGAATGTTGTAGTTATTTTTTGATAAATCAAATTTACATTGAAACTATAGTTATCCAAGTCTCTGTAGTTGTTCAATGTGTACCCCTCCGATGACACGGCAAATATCTATGCGGTATTCCAGTTCCTGCCACGCCTGTGATAAAATATCCTTTGTTTTTAAGCACTTCATTTATCCACTACTTCAGTTGTTGTAAGTCCTGGGGAAATGGAGGCTTTTGAACACTTTGTCTTTATAACAAAACCCCATAGGAAAAAATCACAAGGAGTTAGATCTGGGGATCCCAGTGGCCATAAAAGCAATGGCATACCATTTGACCCAACGTGGCCAATCCAACGATAGGGTAGACTATCATTCAGGTACTAGTTTACATTTTTATGTAATGGAGTACCATCTTGCTGCAGTATGAAGGCCAGAAGTGCGTCCTCCAACTGAGGGAACAACTGCTATGATAACATATCTTAGTAAATGCACCTGTTAATTGATTTTTTCCATGAAGATAAAAGGGCCAAAAACATGACGTTGGAAATGGTGCAGAAAAGAAAACATTCACCTTTGGAGAATCACGCTCATGTTCCATTACACCATGTGGATTTTTCATGCTTCAAAATCATAAATTATGGCAATTTGCCAGAAATGTGAAAAATGGCTTCATCAGTAAACACAGGTCTTTGCAAAACCATCTACCTCCAGCTTATTTTGCAAATTCTCACAGAAAGCTTCACACAATGGTTTGTTGGACCCTTCAGGGTGCATGGCCAGGATTGTAGACATTTTTGTAACACATGCCACACTATTACACGAGACATATTGAGTTCAGAACTTACATGATATCTTCATCTAGTGGGACTCTGTAAAAACATTTCATGAACTTTTTCAACCACTTCAGTTTTGGCTGCAGTTTGTCCTGAGCAGGTTTTCGTACACAAGCAGCCCGTGTCTTGAAACGGCTTCACTCACGATTTGATATTGTGATGTTACAATGGTTGGGTGCAAAAATATCTTTGAACGAAGATAAATGATTACATTTTGGCATATTCTAAAACGCAGTATAGGTGACACCATTTTGATAATCAGTGAAAACGATTTCATAACCAGAAGATTTTTTGCTGTTGCCAGACAAAACTTTAAGTTTAAATATTAATTTGTTTTGGCTTAATAAATCAATTACACAATTTGTACCATGCTATTTCCTTTTTGTCCCATTCGGTATGAAATATCCTGTATTTATTATTCCAAATCAGATAGCAAAGAAAAAATTATTTTTACTTGCAAAAATGAAAAGAAATTGCTATTTTATGAATTTTATGAAGAATAAAAAATTAATGGCAGACCACTATGCTGTTGAAATATTTTAAAAACAAATTTGTGCAAATAAATATTTTTTAATTGACTTTGAATTATAGACACAGTTCATTAAATTCAATCATCATCATCTCAAAATAATTCATTTTTATCTTCTGCTATATCCTTACGTATTTCCTTTTCATAGATCAACTAAACCAAACTAAACAGTCCCCTTACAATCTTTAACATTCAAAAGCATTCATATGACAATTTTCTCAAAAGCCACTTTTCCCGAGCATCTTCAAATTTTGGTCTGTATGGCATTTGCCTCATTTTGAGGTATATTTTGATTTTCTAATACATTTTCATTTTTTCTTTTGCTCTTGGGTAATTTTTTTCTATATAGCAAATATCCTATATGCTGCACATTGAGGATAAGTTTATATGTTTGGATATAACTAAATTTAATTGATGTTTGTGTTCTATACTGCATCAAATTGTATGCCAAAAAATATGGTGGTCAGAATTTCCCATTTTATCTTCATACTGCATTTTGATAAATTATTATTTTTTATGTGCTTTTAAATCTTTGTAGGATTAAATCGTCTTGAGAATGCCATTAAGAACTATAAGCAATTGGATTTATAGTCAAACATCTTGTAATTTGCTGCATTATCTCTCAAACATGGAAGAGGAAATACTGCTGACTGCATGAAATAACAGCTATAAGAATTTACAATCAGAATTTTGGGGTTGCCAAAGGTATTTTTATAATTTAGTCTGTTTTGTATTATGAATTTTAGTCTTTAATCCACATTCCTACATTGTGCGAATGATTTAAAATATTGTATTTGTTATTTTAATATATAACTTTTTTAATATCTGAAAAATATTTTGAACTAAATCTGAATATTTTATGATGTCTTAATTATTTTATGAGTGTTTTTTTTTAATAATTTTGTTTCGATTAAAAAAAAAAAGCCACACTCAAGTATTTTGATACACAAATTTTTTAATGTTAAAATTTTAATTAGATTTAATCCAGTTTTAAGATAATATACATGTAAAGAAGTCTATCAGATTTTAAATATGTACCATTAACTTTTAAAAATATCATGCATGCATTAGGAAAAATCATGTTTAACTCAATTCTTACTCTTACTTAGTACGTAATATTTTGAGAAATAAACTCAATTCGTCAAATTGCAACATAATGATTAAAAACTATCTGACATTAATACATAATTAAAGAGACAACTAAGATTTTTCTTGTTCCTAACATTTTAGACTATTTTGCATCAACAAATGTGACCAGATGTTTTCGAACTAAGGCATTCGGTATTAGGTTATGTCTTCTCCACTTACCACAAACTCCTGGGATGAAAGACATTAAAACAGTCTGTCTTTTTAGATTTATTTTACAGCTTAATATTTCTGGTTCTGGAATTCTGGGTTATTTTTGAATATTAAATAATTAATAATATTGAATTAGTATACAAAAAGTGTTGTTACAGCAATTTTACAGAAGGGAAAGTCAAAGGCTTCCCAAACAAGATGTGTCTTTGTGTCTTTCTCCAACAGCATTTTTCAGACAAAAGTCACATTTTTCTTCTCTTGCAAAACAAGAAACTGGTACACCGCAGGCATGTAGTAGCTGGAAGAGCTGTCCCCTCCCCCCAATGAGAAAAGGAAATGCTCTAAAATGTGCACACACATTATTTGTCACACTGGCCAAGGCAGAATTTCATTAATGAAGGTTGTGACAACATATTTGATTTCCTCCATTGCAGCAGCTGTACAGAATTTGTATGCTAGCAAGCATTTTTACTTATATGTTTTCATATATGGGACAAAAGTCATGAATAGGTTTTTCGTCAGTTGATATTTTTTGACAGTACAATACCTTAGCAGAATTTTATTTCATTTATTAATTTATCTGTTATTCTTCCTTTCCCAGAAAAAAGTTTATCATCATTTAATTTTACTTTTGACTTATGTAGCCATGTTCCCTTTAGCTTTTGAATGTGGCTGATACATTAAATTTGTTCTGTATTTACTGAATCATGTGGTTTACAGTCGCATATATTTGCAAAAGTTTTTGGCATCACCCTCACTAGTGTAAGAGATACATTTTATAGTTTTCTTTTCTACCAAGCATGAAAAGGACAGCACTTGTGTATTGATTACTTTACCATCTTTGGCTCTAATTATGGAAGAAGCTCTTACCAAAGATGTATGTCATGGAGTCTTTCATGAATCATCATCACTTAGTCACATCGAGTGAAGAATTCCTTCAGTCTGTTTTGCTTTTCTCATTGCCTTTTCAACAGTTTCTGAAGTTGCACACTTTAAAGAAATGTAATAGAATTATTTTGGGTTGCAGTTAGGCTAGATATTACCTGTCCATTACTAAAAACGGAACAGATTAATTCCAAGAAACACAGTAGAAAGTTGGTGCACTGTATTCTGGTCTTGCAGGTATAGTTATATTATATAATATGTACAGCTGCTCATTTGGATGTAAAAATATACAGTACTAGCCAGATAATTTTCTCGAAGAATAGAAGAATGCCTTGAAATTAAAATTAGATAAAAATTCGCCCTTAGATTGATGCTAATTGTGCAAGAAAAAATAAAGCATTATGGAGAACCATTATCAAATTCCCTTGAAATGAGTTTTTTAAGGGGGGGGATAAAACCAACATCAAATTGCATGTTGACTTTTTCTAATTTTATATTGTTTTGTGTGTTATTTTGATATTAGTGACTTACTATATCATAATACCAAAGAAAGTCTCCTTTCAAAAATGGATAATGGCATTTCTTATGTTATTTCGAGATGTTCTTTGTTAATTTTTCTATTTGTGCATTATGTATGATAGTTAATGCAAGTTCAGATAACATAAAATTTGAGCTAATATTACAGTAATTTAAGCTTAATGGGAATTTATATTCTCATATTCTGTTGTTGTTGGTCTTGTCCATATTACATGGAACAGTGGTTGCCAGAGCATACTCCAAAGAGAGGTTGAACTTCTGTTTTGCACCCCAATTTTGAGGGAAAAGCAAACAGGGGTTTCCCACTCCTCTCTCCTTCCACCAATCCACACAAGTGGACTTTCGGCTCACCGCATATTTATCGTGCCATCATGCTGCACCGACACCATAGATCTACAAACATACATGTCCTCTCCGGGATTCGAACCCAGGCCCTTCGGCACCATAGTAGGGTCCCCTAACCACTATACCATCTGGGCGACTCTCTCATATTATGATCAAAACTAATATCATATGTAAAGTAAAATAGGCAGTGAATACGAAAACTTGCATGTTTAATTTTTTTTATTTTTACAGAAGGAAGAACTTTATATATATATATATTACATGACACTACATTGAATATCACAAACAAAATATTAAAGACAGAGAAAAAAATATTTCAAGGCACTTTTTTAATATACTGGCCTATTTTTTAACTTTTGCAGATATATAATGGTTAGTTAAAAAATCATTCAGTACATTTCCTATTAATTTATAAGTAACTATCTATAATTTAAGGAATTATGAAGGTAATGCTCAATAAATCTAAACTTAAATATAATATAAAACTAGATTAAAAGTGGAATACAGGATGAAATTAAAAAGTCGGTCTTCTGTGAAGGTAAATTAAAATAGGTGATGCATATTTATTTGATGTCTATGCAATGAAAGTTTTCTTGAAATAATTATGTATAGTTCATGGAAATAAAAATTAATGCTACAAGAATTACACAAAAGTTTAAGAAAAATATATAGAAATCACATATAATACAAGGAAGAGTAGGCTAGAGCTAGTCATAGCCATTTCTGTGCTGTGTAAAAATTAACTATTCATATTCCTCCACAAATGGAATGTCAAGTGATTTTACACAATGCTTTTAATTAAATAATTCTCACAGTGTCTTTTCAATTAGATAACAAATTATTAAGAATATATGTACATCGTCTCTATAACACACATGTACAAATATATAATAAATATCACATCAACTGCATTAAATGTTATATACTTTTTATGTCTTATTTCTAAGGTAAAGTTATCTAGGATAAAAAAAAAAATCAGTGATTATACATAAAACAAACATTTTAAAGCTTCTAATAGTAATTTACAAGCATACATGATTTGCTAATAATTTAAAAATGAGTAATAGATGATAAACAATATTTAACAATAAATAGCTTTTTTTTTTTACCATTTTAGTTAAGGAATTTTTTTTCCTAACATTAGAAACTGCTGAAAACTATTAAATACTTTTTAGATTTTAGTAGCAGCAAGCAGGATAGTAATTTAACGCAACTTCAAATAGTAAACTGAGATGTTGTTATAAACAATTCAGTAAGATTTACAAAACTGTGAAATGGAAGAAATTTACCAAAGATGCCTGTATATATATCGATATAAAAAATGCCTGCGTATATATATATGCTTGTATATATCTATATATAGGCATTTTTAATATATATATATTACTTCCGTATTATAGAATGATTATATCGAACTGTTAATAAAATAATACTGCATACATGAAATGTGACATTGCATATACACATCTTGATTAACACGTTGAGCGCGGCGGCGAATTTGCTGTCCTTTCCATTCAGCCAGCGCAAGTGATCAAGCGGTGCAATGCTGCAGGGTGATCCGCGACTTCATGCACTGATTAGAGCTAGTCTGTTCGTGAGAGCTTTGTCGGCTACCGACATACAAGCCCTGCCTGTGCGTGACAAAGCTCATGGTTGCCAATGTTAATACTGCCGATCCTGTGGACAGACGCCTGCCAAACGAAATTCCAGTGCCGGTCCCTAGGGACTGACGCCAGGCTCAATGTGTTCCTGCCGGTCCCTAGAGGCCGACGAAATCTAACTGCCGGTCCCCAGGGCCCGCCACCGCGCTCGATGTGTTAAATAGAAATATGAAAATAATAGTAGAAACAAAAATTCGTATAATTTTAACAAAAACATGGAATCCATGTTATGGAATCTGAAAGTAATTTATTCCGAGAAGGTACTCAAAAGATTTGTATGTTAATTTTGCAAAGTGTTGTTTGATATTATAGTTTAAATTCCCAATTATCAGAGAAGAAACTTGGATAAAAGTCATGTTTTTTTGGTACAGATGGTCAATTTCTTTGTTTTAAAATCATGCAAAAGTAAATTTTTGAATAATTTAAAAAAAAAAGAAAACCTTATTAAATAAATGAAAACTATATAAAATAATAATGCGTGTAAAATGAAGTTGTAGGTAGAAAAAGAAACTGATTTATACTTCCCAAAATTATGGAAAAGCATTATTCAGTGTTTTAATAATATATTACACATAAAACATATATATATATATATAGCTTCAAAATTATAAAATATTTAATTTATATTATTACAGTCAGTAAAATTATACATAGGATTTTATTTACTATTCCTAGAATTTATTCAAAGAAAATTTGTTAAAGAACTCAATTTCAATTCCAAAAAAATTAAAATCTTATATCTTTTACATCATAATTTTCGAGCGACATATTTACAACACCCAAAATACTTGGGTTGTACAGAAATGATTGACACAACAGCTCTCACAATGACACTATTACACTATGGGATGGGAAGGGAAGGGAAAACAAGTGAAATAGAGACAAGGAGGCGTCAGCTACTCAGAATGCATTGATGGAGCTGGCTGCTAGCGAACGGTATAAGTATACACTCGTCTCTTTGGCCATCGTCATCGAGAGCGTAAGAAGTAATGATGGAAGGTGATAAGCATTGCACATCGTCGTTTCTATGTAAAGAAGTGATACAGGGCAGCGAGATCCTGTGGCAGCATTTGTGTCATTCATTTCTGTATGATATAAATATACGATTTTGTTTAAATAAAACACAGTATTTTATATTAGAAGCATTAGCTAAATTTGGAAATTGTATTCTGTGTAATTATTTTCTTAATTGAATTATTTTTTCCAAAACAAATTCTCTTAATTTTTAAGCTAAATAAAACTAAATTCATTAAACATATGTATGCCTCTGATGTGGAACTAAAGACTGAAACTAACGATAAGCAAAATACAAATAATAGATATTCTTCCTGTTATGGCCATTTTGTAACTTTAAGGAAACAAAAGTTCATTCTTAGAAAAGGTTTATACGAAATAAATGAGCATCATAAATATTAAATTTTTTTTTTTAGTTTTACAATAAATTGTCTAGACATCATTCATCAGTATAATATCATTTGAATCTCTCTGTATAATTTGAATTTAAATACAAAGATCTATTAATAATTATAATATATTGTTTTACTGCTATAAGAATGTTTTTGGTTATTCATGACAAGTAATGAATTTGGATTCCTTGGCAGTTATTTTTTATAAATATGTAGAAGTATGTTGAAAATAAAACTATGTGGTTTATGGTGGAACTTATGCAAGGCCTGACCAACGATGAAGATAACTCCCCCAACCAGCAGAACTAGTAGTATCATTGGGATCAATATCTAATAAAGAGAAATTCATTAAATGAAACGTTTCAAAAGACAAAATTCATTAAAAGTATTATTGTTAATTATTGAATGCATAAACATCTAAACAAGGATAAATGAAAGACACAATATAAGATGAGAGGAAAATAGTAATTAAGCTCCTTTTAGAATACACTGGTGTGCAAAAATTAAGGACTAAGTCGAAAAATTAGCATATCAGCTGAACGAAGAGGCAGAGCGGACAGAAAGACCAATTAGGAGATTAAGTAAGGTGATGTACGGTAGCACATGCGCAGATATGCTAGATAGATAGACGTAATGGGGGAGTGTCTGAGTAGTATAAAGCATGTTGTCGGTGTAAGATCAGTATTTCTGGCAAAGAGATTGCACGCCGTATAGCAGTTAAAATCACACCGAGTTGCTGCCTCAGCGAGAAATGGCGAATAATCAATCTGTTAGACGACATCTGGATGCTTTTACCCGAGGTCGAATCATTGGAAAGTTGGAGGAAGGCCGCAGTGTGACAAGTGTGGCTGCCGAGTTCGGAATTGCTCACAGCATCGTTTCACGACTTTGGAGACAATTTCAAACTACAGGAACAGCTATCCGGGGGTTTAGTAGTGGTCGTCCACGAGGAACCACACCCGCAGATGACCGGTATATTGCCTTACAGGCCAGAAGAAACAGGCGGCAGACAGCGGGAGAAATCGCTAGACACACGACACAGGCGACTGGACAATGGATATCGCGTTTTACCGTGGCCAGAAGACTGCACGGTGGTGGTCTGTTTGCACGACGCCCTGTACGGTGTGTACCTCTAACGCCTGCCCATCAGAGAAGGCATTCTCTGTAGTGCCGGGAACACCGGAATTGGAGAGACAATGAATGGGGACGAGTACTCTTTACTGATGAGAGCAGATTCAGTCTGAGTAGCAATTCTCATCGCATACTCATCTGGAGAGAGCGGGGAAGCCGCAATCATCCCTCGAACATCATTGAAAGGGACAGGTATGGAGGTCGCGGTGTTCTCGTTTGGGGAGGCATCATGCTTGGTAGCCATACAGACCTTCACATCTTCGACGCAGGTTCGGTCAACGGGACCCATTATTGTAACGAGATTCTTCTTCCATATGTGCATCTTTTTAGAGGCACTATGGGTCCGCAGTTCCTTTTCATGGACAAAAATGCACCATGTCATCGCACAGTAGTTGCCGAACAGCTCTTAGAGAGTGAAGATATTGAACGTATGGATTGGCCGGTACGATCTCCGGATCTCAATCCCATCGAGCATGTATGGGATTTTCTAGACAGATGCTTGGCAGCTCGTACCTTACCACCAGTAACGATTCCGGAGCTTTGATTGGCGCTGCAAGACGAATGGGCAGCAATGCCTCAACAACTCATTGACACCCTCATTCTCAGCATGGGCAGACACTGTGAAACCTGCCTAGCAGTCAGGGGAGATCATATGCCCTATTAAAGATCGGATGTTTCTTGCTGGACACCCATCACAGGGATGTTTCGGCCTTCAGTCGCATTGCGCTCCATGCTACTTTTTCAATAAAGCTTCTTTTTTCCCTCTGATTTCTCTTTTAGTAAGTGTTGCTTACATTAGTCATGTCCTTACGTATTGGGGATCTTACGGTATTAAATGTGTTGATTTGGAAAGCTTTTGTACAAAGTTATATTGAAAAAACCGTCTCGTCCTTAATTTTTGCACACCAGTGTACATAATAAATTTACAAATATAATATACTTTATTTGCATGTTAAAGAATCAAAAAACATATAAAATTAAATTGAAGACAAAATAGTCTTGGTTTACATGTTAAAGTATCCTATACAGAGGATGAAAAGGAAGGTCATTACTCCACGTCTTTGGGTGACTTTCATAGTATAGAACTTTTTAAGCTATTTTTGTGTTTTGATTTTGTTAATCATTCTAACTCTGTCCCATTCATTAACCTTTTAACTGTCAAGTTATTTTGATGATTTGGATGCATAAATTGTCAATTTTTTTAAATTCCAAAAATGAAAGTTTGCCTCGCAATCCCCCCCAAAAAAACTGTGCACTTTGAACTTTAAATCTCTATACTTTCTTTTGTTTTCCAATAATATTCATGTTGCCTGCCTGCAGGAAACAAAACCAAAAACTTAGTCTAAAAATTAAAGGGTACACAACAATCAGAAAGGACAGGCCAAACAGCAACGGAAAATTAAATATGTAGAAGTCTTTTCAACTTTCATGTCAGATACCAGCACGGAAGCTCAAGCAATAAATGTCCTTCCGGAGCATACTATCACCGTGATTAATGTTTACCATGCCAACAATTCTCCTATTGATACAGACCTTCTTCAAAATCTGGCATCTTCAAACTCAGACAAAAATCATATTAGGAGACTTCAATGCCAAGAGCTCCTCATGGGGCAGCAATCTGCTGGATTCTAAAGGAACCCAAGTTGAGGACCTAGCAGACGACTTGAACTTAACCATCCTCAACACAGGAGAAAATACGTACATCTCTAGAACAAATGGAACAGCGGCTGCACTTGACAACACCACCATTAGCCACCTTTCAGCAGACAGAACAAACTGGAGAGTCCTAGATTCTGCCATCAGTGACCGTTACCCAGTTCTTACAACCTTCTCAATAGACCGAGAATGTCCATCGCAATCCAAGCACTCATGCAACTTCCGTAAAGCAGACTGGCCTGGGTTTACCCGAGAACTTGAGAACCTATGCTCTGAACCAACAGTCTGTAGTAACTTTGAGGAACTTCTCTCTTTACTAGCCGCACCCAAATCGCAGCAAAACATCACATCCCTCGAGGAAAGAGTAAGGATGATTGGATTCCATTTTGGAAGGATTATAACATCGAGGCACTTATAAAGAAAAGAGACCAAACCAGTAAAGAACTCCAAAGCAACAAAAGTGAGGAGATGAGATGTAAACTTATCGAAGTAAGTCAAAAGGTGGAAGAAGCCATCTCGGCTAGCAAACAAGAGAAGTGGACAGAGCTGTGCGAAACACTTGACCCAAGAAAAGGTATGTCCCAATATTGGAACTTGATTAAGGTTCTAAACAACTCAAGCAGTTCAGCAGCCAACATACAGGCAGAACCTCAGTCGAATGTGATCTCCACAAATGGCTCAAATGCCAGAACAAACAAAGAACTAGCAAACTTACTTGCTAAGCACTACGAAGCTTCTAGTAAACTGCAGTATATGACAGGAGACAAGAAAGTTAATAAAAAATACCTATCTGTTATTAAAAGAAGCAGGAAAACAACCGACAACAGCATCTTCACATCTGACTTTGATCCTGAGGAACTGGAATCTGCAATAAATAGCCTGGATCAAAAGAAATCCCCCTGGCCAGACCTCATTTTTGGACAAATGATCACACATTTTGGTGAACATGCCAAAAGAGACTTGCTGAATATCTTTAATATCTCGTGGCACTCTGGTAAGTGTGCTCCAAATCCTGGAATAACTCTGTAATTATTCCCATCCTAAAACCTAGAAAATCTGCAAGTAACTGCACTAATTACAGACCTATCTCGCTCACCTGCATTCTGTGAAAACTTATGGAGTGTATTATTCACTCTAGGCTGATGAATTGGATCACAGAGAACAACATTTTGTACTCATATCAGACTGCATATAGAGCCAATCACAGCACTGTCGATCAGCTTGTCTACCTTTCACAATCGATTACTGACGGCTTTCAAAACAAACCCCATACGAAAACCATGGTTCTTCTTGATCTTTCTGCTTTTGACAGAGTCTGGAGGCAGAAACTCATCAACTTTTTACACGATACAAGCATTACATCTAAAGCTCTAATCTGGATTAATGATTTTCTAAGGAAGAGAAGCTTTAAAGTCAGGGTTAATGGAAGTTTCTCTACCACTCACCATACCTGGGCGGGAGTTCCTCAGGGCTCTGTACTCAGCCCTCTTCTTTTTCTTCTATACATGAATACGATTGACCTCCACATCAGTAAAGAAATCAAAGTTGCCTGTTATGCCGATGATGTTGCAGTCTGGCACACCCACTCAAATCTCGAAGTCTCACAAAAGGCTCTAAATATCTGTATGAGAGGCATTGAAATCTGGTCAAAAGATCTTAAAATTAATCCAGATAAAACAAACTTTTGTGTCTTCTCAACAGATAGAAAAAATAGAAGCTCGTTTCATCCTATTATAAAGCTATTAGGTTCTGAAATCAAACAAACTTCTAACCCCAAGTATCTCGGACTGACTCTAGATGCAGAGTTGAGATTCTCTAAACACCTTGAACATGTTTCATTAAAGGTACTGAAAAAGCTAAACATCCTTAATAGACTTTGTGGTGCTTCTTGGGGATCAAGACCAAAACCCCTCAAGAATACTTACACTTCCATCGTCAGACCTGTTCTAGAATACGCAGCACCCACATGGGCATCGGCAAGGCCTACTGTTAAAGGAAAGATCGACGCTGTTCAATATAGGGCCTCTAAAATCATCACTGGAGCTGTTTCATCAACGAATAACATCAAAATTGAAAAGGAATGCAGCCTCATCCCCTTGGAGAGCAGAAGAAAATTACTGACAATTAAATTTACCTACCAACAAAATACAAACCTTTGCTGAACATCATACCTCAAGTAGAAACTTCAGGGCATGGAGTGACAATTGCAGACTTAAGAGATCCTCAAACCTCCAACATATCAGAAAGACAAGATCCAAGATATCAGAAATGACATCAACCTCAAATATGAGACTCTTAAAATTTCCAAAGAACCTTACAACATTCTGTGCCCTCTCCCCCAAACAAAAATTTATTTAAATCTCTTACAGCCTTGTACCAAGAAAGATCCCACCGCAATAATCAAAGAAAAGGGTGACTATACCATTGAGGAACTCACGGCCTTAACTCAAGATCTGACGATCGCCTACGCAGATGGCTCTTCCGACTCCAATCTGAACAGAGGAGGAGCGGGAGTCTTTTTCATCGGACCAGATGGAGTGCAGAAATGCCACAGCATTGTTGGGAAAATCGCCTCCAACTATACATGCGAGCTCGTCGCCATCAAAAGTGCTCTGGAGATTTATCTCTCTAAAGAAGAACATAGTTCCAAGGGCATCATCATCTTCTCTGACTGCAGATCAGCATTGCAAGCAATCCAGAAGGGCAAATGTCAACTCAGTCATCAGATCATTGGGCTCGCAAACAAAATCATTGCTGCCCAAAGATCCTGCATCTTACAATGGATACTGACTCATGTAAATATTTTTGGTAATGAGAAGGCCTATGAGCTTGCAAAGGCATCCTGTGATTCTCCTCAGCCATCCAAC
The DNA here is from genome assembly GCF_044657685.1 of Stegodyphus dumicola. NCBI lineage: Eukaryota > Metazoa > Arthropoda > Arachnida > Araneae > Eresidae > Stegodyphus > Stegodyphus dumicola. Next base: position 244,787,251 of record NC_140771.1, read on the forward strand.
TGCCTAACCCTCGTTGATGCCAATGCAGTTGCCAGCCAAAGACTAATCGGTCAAGTTAGAGGAAACTCCATCCTGGAATTGAACTGTGACAGAGCAATATCGACTATCATAACCAGACTTAGGACAAATCACTTAAAAGGGCTGAGGATTTCTGCAGACGGACAGCGTAGTTACACCAACATTTGTCCTCATTGCCCAGATGACATCCCACTGTCTTGCCATCACATCTTTAGCTGCCCAGCAACCCAGGCCAGACTGTTTAACATCGGCATTGAAGACCCAGTGGACCTACTTTATACTGATAGAGCTGCTGAGGTTGCAAAAGCTGTCTTTGACAGCTTCGGAGCTATATAATTGCACTTTGTCATGGACACGACATCATCATCATCATCATCATCTCTATCCTTTGAAACCTTCAGTAAAGTCCTGCCATCTGTTGAACTGAAGCCGAAATAAACTTCTCGCGATATATATTCGGGTATAACAATACGATGCACTCAAAAAAAAATTAGTCCGAGTAATGTTCGGGCTTGACATTTTGGAATACCAGTGCTGTGGCCGAGGTTATTTCGGGCATGACAGTTAAAAGGTTAACTAAGTTTGGATATTTTAAGGAGCATTTTATTGAAGATACACCTTTTTTTTTTTTGTACGGATTGATAGAGATTTTATAAATACCTTTCTTCTGTTAACTATTTTTATCAATATTCCTCTAGATGTTGAACCAATACATAATTTTCAGTATTTATTTCTTCATCATGGATGGGGATAATATGCACAACTGATGTAGCATCAGATTTAAGAACAATTTTCCCCTTACAACAATTTCCAGATAGATATGCACGGAGTTATAGTATTGTAAGAAAATATTTTACTGAATTTACTTCTGTATACTAATGTATTGGTAACAACTTTTTCTGATTAAATTGCAGACATTTCCCTGTTAATTTTATTGTTAAGTTCTTCAGGAAAGTCAGGTAAAGAAGAATTCATTAGCATGTTTTAAATACAAATAAAATGAAATTGTTTTGTATGATGAAATTAAAAACAATAAAAAAGAATGGATTTAATTTGTCATTTATTTATTTGTCATTTGGTTTATGGTATATGAAGTGCATTTACCAGTTTCTGATAAATACGAGGGCATTTCGGAAAATAAAGATACACCGTACGCCAGAGGAAAAGAAAAGTTTTGGTGAGCAAGTTGGCAACACAGGTGTTAACCTTAAACCGTTAGCTTTCTCCTCGTGGTCGTTCAGCATTTCAACATTGATTCTGGTTGGAGTAGGTCGTGTTTAAAATGGCTGCGCCGATTAAAAATCCCGCCAAATGCGAAGTGCATTCTGTCATACATTTTCTTCATGCAAAAGGTCAGCGATCAGTGGATATTCACAAAGAAATTGTTTCTGTTTATGGGAACATTATGAATCGACAAAACGTAACGAAATGGTGTCTGCATTTCTCTGAAGGTAGGACCGATGTTCATGACGAACAAAGAACGGGTTGGCCATCTGTGATCTCTGATGCCCTTCTTCAGAGAACAGAGGAAGCAATTCGTGCGAATAGACGTCTCAAAATGAAAGAATTGCATCAGATCATACCGGAAGTGTCAATGACAACTCTTTATGAAGTTGTGACTGTCAGGAAATTGTGTGCGCGCTGGGTTCCAACAGGTAGCAACCTTCTATGACTGTGGGATACAAAAGCTTGTGCACCGACTTAACAAATGTTTGGATAACGGGGGTGATTATGTCAAAAAATAATAAATAATCCAGTTAATAAGATATAACTGACATTTTCTAAATATTTTTTTTTTTTTTTTAAGGAATGCGAGCCATTGTATCTTTACTTTTCGAAATGCTCTCGTATTTTGAGTATAATTTTTGCAGTTGCTACTACATTTACCTAGTACAGATGCACTGGTTTTCAAAATACAGAGGGTGTGTATACATTTTAAAAACGATTTTGAGGCGAAACTATTAAAAATTATTTGACACAACTTATTTTTCATGTTTCCCACTCCAGAAGTTAATAAGTTCTCATAAATCCTGTATCTTTAAGTTTCTTAAATATTTAAAGTTCCACTCTAACTCCTTTTTTTTATATGCTATTGTTATCACAAATATATCTTGAACAGTATAAACCAAGAAAACTGTCATCAATATATTCTGTAAGCTAGAAAATTAAATCACTCCCTTCTTTTTTAATTGGAATATTTACAATACACATTTAAATGTTTCAAATATATCCTTTGCAGGGCCTTTAAAATGAGAATTATTTAGAACATAAGGTCCATTTGATTTAAAACAACATATTAATTGAAAATTTTCAGTAATAAAATTAACACAATTAGGAAATTGTTATCAAATAATCTACTTTAAGAAGTTAATGAAGTTAATGATCACTACATAAAATTTGCATGAAAATTACTATACCTCCTGCAATATTTTTGAGTTGTTGTTGTTCATCTGGACTTAATTTTAGCATAGTTGTTAATACTGGTATCAGCATTGCTTTTTCACTACATGCTTGTAATGTTGAAAACTAGATAAAATACATATGCATATATAATTATTATTTCACACAAATATGAAAATATACACAGACCAACCAGAGGATCTTATTAATTTTCAAACTAAAATAAACTTGAATTCATAGAGCAATTCAAAATATACCTTGATAAAAACATTTTTAAGATATTCCAGATTTTCAGCATGTTGTTCTCTTTCTTTGTTCCTTTCAAGCCTCCTAACTTCTTCTTTTAACACGCGAACTTGTTCACTTAATCTGAGATTAGTACTTTCACTATCATTCAAAACCTATAACAAAAATTTATTTATAATATTTGAGTGAGTATGCTAAAAACATAGTGTGTTAAATTTCAGGACCTATGTATCCAGGAAAAGTATTACAAAGTATATTTTTATAAGCTCAGACACAATACAGACTATTAAAGCTTATTTAAAGAGGAAGTCAATAATTATATTGTTTCATAAACATGCTTTCTTTCTATGTAAAAATTTCGTACTTTAACTCAGGATTTAGATCATATCTTATACTGTAAGCAGGAATCAGTCTTCGCTGTCTTTTAATTAAATTATTAATATAGTTATCATTGGAACATTTCCACCTTTTACCTTTTTAATACAACTTAGCAATAAAATGTTTAACAGAATTATTTGAAACAGTCATTTAAAACTATTTTGAATATGAACTTACTTCACTAAGATGTTCAATTTTCTTATTTGCAGCATTCAAATCGGCTATGAGTTTTTCACAGTCTTGATTAGAAATAAAACTTGCAGGAGCTGAAATTTTTTTAATTAATATGGTTAAGTATAATAATAACAAATTACAATCCTTGCTTTTTTGATATGAGCATTAAATAATGCAGAAAATTCAGTAAGTTATATAAAATTTCACATTTTAAATATGAAGTTTGCATAATTGTTTCTTCTGTTTTGGTAAAATAATTGAGTAAAAATAATATAAATCAAAATGGCTGAATAAAAATGTATAATATTTAGAAAATTAAATAATTCTGATCTATACTTTTTATTTTCTATGACTGTAGAATATATAGCATAAGGTACAAAAGTGACAGGGAGTACAAAAATTTTTAGTAAAATTGAAAAACAGTTTTTATAATTTTTACCGTAAATACTGGTGATGGAAAATGTAACTTGAGAAACAAGGTTTTAAAACTTATATTTCAATGCAAAAATTTATATATTTGTATAAATTACACTAAAATAATAAATTAAAAAAAATGATCAAAACAGAAAATATTTCGAGAACAAAATGTTGGGTTACACATTGCTGGCATTCAGATAATATTCAACAACGGATACATATACATGCAATTTAAGTTTATACTTCTAGGGATAACTAAAAACTAGAAATAAAAAATAATAAAATATTGAATTATTTTCCATACATATATTTTAAGAAAAAGATCCCTTTAAAAGGATAACTTTTCCAAGACAATCATTGTGTTATATTTAATACATATTCTACTGGAACTTAAAATTGCTTTCACAGGACTTCACAACTTCATAAGAGTAAGAAACATAAAATTTTTTGAAAAAAAAAATGGATTTTGTAGAAAAACTATCACATATCTAAATATTTTGAAACAATTACGGAGAGAAAAAAATATATAATTTACAAATGAAAAATTTGATAAAGTAGTTTTAACATAATTATAACTTCTTTGCTTTTACCAAAAAGTAATCTGAATTATATGTAACATTTATTATCTTCTTTAAATTTCAGAATCTAAGTATTAAGAAATTAGTAAACACATTTTTAAATAATTATTTTAATGCTGTATTTCAAAAACACTTATTCTCCATATTGCAAGCTATAACAGTTTTAAGAGAAGAGGTTTCAATTCAAAAAATAAATTCTTCGGAAGATATAAATATATGAAATTAACCAGCTTTTAGTTTAATTATTATTATTATGATTCTCATGTTAAGCTGCTAAAAGTACAATTAATATATAGATATAAAGATTAGAAAATAGGTATTGGTAATAGTGTTTACGAATTATTAATTATACAAAACTTTTTAAAGGGGAGGAATTAAAAAAAAAACCTGAAAGCCTATTATGCCAAAAGAGGCATTTTTTTCATTTGCACACATTTCAAGAGCATTTAGGCTAAAATATTTAAAAACAGCATATCTTTAGAATTTCGGATAGACAGTCTCAAGCATTGGAGATAAAAAAAATTTTTTTTCCATACAGTGTTTCCATTGCTCACTTTGAAATCATTGAGTTTGTTAATCGAAAATTTGTTAAAAGTTTTTCAAAATATGAAATAGATGATAAAACAAATTCAAAATTTGGGCTTCCAGGGGCCCATATTCAGGTGGAGATGTTAGTCAAAATTTGATGGCTATAGGTACCATTGTTTTTCACAATGCGAGAAATGTACATGCATTGCAGATTCTTCATTATTTAATTTCTTTAAATACGAGTATAATAGAGGGTGATAATATTTAGTGGCAACAATTTGAAAAGTGATTTGATGCAAAATGCTGTTTTGACAAGAACCGGCCTTCTGGGCTGACGCCCCTTTGGGCTAATAAATTTAACAAGTCTCCATTGCACCAGTTTAGAAGTCAAAGAACAAAATTCAGCATTATATTTTCAAAAGTCTCCAATGGTTTTAAAAAAAGAAGACTGAAATTTGAAAAGTTTTAAGCAAACTTTACAAGTACAATAGTTATTACAGGCAAACAATAAATTGAAAAGATCTGAAGAGTGCATAATAAAAAGGATATAAAAATAGTCACACAATGAAAATAACTTCTATATAACAGTATGCCTAATATTAATTTAAAAAAAAACAGTAAGACTTTTTTAATATACAAAGAAGAGGGTACATTTACAGCATATCAATTTAAATATAGAGGTTAAAATAATTAATGAAGCAAGATTTTTTCCTGCTCATTAATTTCTTATTCTATCTTTATATTATTTCTAATTCCATTTTTCATTAATTTTTCTCTCATAATTTCTCACTTGATCACAGGTAGAAAATAACAGTCACAAGATAATTAATATGAACTGAATTTTGTGTTGAAAAATTGCCAAACAAAAGGCAATATAGAATGCACAAAAAATAAATAGTAACTCTAGTCATAAACTCTCTAAATGTAGACTGAACTTTTGCTTATTTATTATTACACTTAATTACTTTACTTTTATTATTACACTTAATGATTTGATTTGTTATGGCAATAAAAGATAAGCAATAAAAATAATAACTTAATGAACCAGTAGGCAGGCCAGGCAAGCTTATAAATAGAAGACTTCAGGTACCCATTTATATAATGAAGAAGGGAGGGGGGATAAACTTACTTCCAGGCTCAGGGGGTGACTGTAAAAGTTTTTCAAATGGAAGAAAGCCTGAGGTTGGAATAGTTGCAAGAGATAAATGCTAAAAAAAAATAAAATAAAATAAAATAAAATAAATAAATAAAAAACTTAGTTATTACAGTAACATGAATAATATTAAATACTGTCTTCAGGAAGTAAATGACACTTATTTAATATGCAAAAACGTAAAGAAGGAGTATTGAAGAACTAATAAAAATAAGATAAAATCTGCAATACTACTCACTCTAATTGGTGTGTTGATATCCTCAGTATTCTCCGAGCCCTAAGTAAGTAAATAAAGATTTAAAAATTAACAAGAAGAATAAATTATTCAAATAATTTGCTTAAATAAAAAAATACTAGTAAATTCCAAAGAATTCATTTTTTTCAATGAAATGCTTATTGAATATTAGAAAATAAATATTAGATTGAAAAGCTAAAGCATTTAAATCATTTTTGTGTTACATAAGGATGGATCATTTATCTGATAATAACAGTAATAAATAATTTGCTTGATAAAAGAAATAAAAACAATGTATCTGACTAAAGCCAAAGTTTTAATGGTGAGATGCTTTTAAAACAGCATATCTGAATTCATGATAATCTAACAAGGTCTTCATGTTATTAAATAATTATAACTTTATCATACTTGCACCTATCAGCAATAATCAGAAGCAGGTAACACTTCTGTATGAGTAACAGTGCCTTGTTTCATTAAGAAGAAACTAATGAAAGCTCTCATCAATCAGGCAACCAACAAAGTTTGTGTGTTTTTCGTCACTCATCCAAAACATCCCACAAATATATTAAACACTAACTATAAACAGCTTCTGTAGCTTTGTTTCCTAATTTGTATTTGAAAAGCAAATTAGGTCTAAAAATTTCCTTTTCCAATGACATGTTCTTTCGAAGAAAGATTGCACTTCCTACAAAACCAATAATGAAAAGTGTGAACAACTCTGTACTGAATAAGGTTTTAAAGGATTGTAAAAATATGATCTCATCAGAATCAATTTGACCACTCTAATGTGACAAAAGTAACTGTTCTCAAAAATCCCAACTTCCTTGGTTAGCAAGTAGTATGCAATTACAGGACAGACATTTCTGATTGTAGTTGACATGTGGTGATTGATCAAATGTGTCCAAGTGCAGAATTATTCAAGTGTCTACAATTGTAGCTATTCATTGTTACATGCTTTTAATAAGCATATAATAACTGGCACCACTCACCAGTGACTAGAAGAAAGCTGTGTAAACACATGAATCTCATTTTTTACAACACTGAGCTCGTATGATATTTATCCAAGAGTTCTTTCTATATGGATGCTGTCACACAGATGGGAAAGTGTGATGATTTGAATGGCATTTCTCTCAAGAAGCAATCAGGCGCTGAAGTACTAACACATCTTAGTTCATATTTATTGAAATACTGTTTGCTGAACCATTTACACTCCTTTATAGCAATCACATTTCCTAATAAAAATAGCATCTTTCAACAAGATAGTTCTTCATATTATACTAAAGAAGACTGAAGAATTCTTCCTATGACATGATAAGGAATTCCCTTTATTTCCTATGGCTTTAAAATTTGCAGAATATGAAATCGATTGAACATTTACAGTGGTGGCCAGAATTGTGGACACTTTTGGAAATTTTTATGTTTTTGAACTTTGTATGCTTATAGAAAATGTTATGTTTCGCAAAATGCAAACTTGTATATATCATTTTAAAGAGAATTTATTACTGAATTCAATACAAAACACAAAATTAAATTATTTGCAATACAAAAAAAGTTAAATGATAATAGTTATCAATATACATTAGATAGTGATGATTGCAGTGAGTTATCAGTACTTAGTAGGGTACCCTTTATTTTTGATTACAGCTTCACATCGACGTTTCATTGAGCTGACAAGAGTTTTAAGCTCTTCTTTCGTTATTACATGATGCCAGGAAACAATTATGGCCTCAATTAGTTCCTTTTTATTTGATGAGCGCCTCATTCAGACAAGAGTTCTCAAACGGTGCCACAAATTTTCGATAGGATTGGTCAGGACTGTTTCCTGGCCATGACAACAATTTAATGCTCTTTATACGAAACCACTCTTTTGATATTTTGGCCGTGTGGTAAGGAGCAGAATCCTGCTGAAAAATAAAGGAAGCAATGCTGGGAAAGAGATCTCTGATGGAAGGTAGAAGTTTTGGTTCTAGAATAGTGTCAATGTATTTTCTGGCATTCAGTGTCCCATCGATGACATGAAGGTGACCAATACCTTTTGCTGACATGCATGACCAAATCATAACACTAATTGGGTTCTTCACAGTTGCTTGAATGCAATCAGGATGTAGCTCTTCTCCTATTCTACGTATTACATATTTTCGCCCATCACTACCGAATAACGATATCTTAGTTTCATCACTCCATATAACTTGTGACCACTGATCATCTGTCCAATTAATGTGTTCCTTTGCCCACTGTAGTCTTTTTTTCATTGCTGAAAATTAAGATAAGGCTTTTTTCGTGGAATTCTACCTCTCAGTCCAACATCTGTGAATCTTCTCCTGATTGTTCTTGAACTGACAGAAACACCATCATCATTCAGATCACTTCTGATGGCCGCTGACGACATTTTTCTATCTTGGAGACATAGTCTTTTTATTCTTCTGTCATCAATAGATGTGGTGCACCTTTTTTGGCCTTTTCCTTCTTTGTTTTTTATTGAATTTGTCTCCTGATATCGTAAACAAAACTTTCGGACTCCAGATGTAGTCACTGAAACACCCACCTGTCTTACAATTTCAGCATAGGAAAGACCACTTTCTCATAACACAATAATATTACATCTCTTTCTAGGTGTCCAATCTACTGTTTTATTTGATGTCATTGCTTCTTGACTAAATATTAAAAATTTTTACAAAAATTCCTCCTTGTAATTGCAGTGTATAAGAAAAAGGCCCTCCTTCTACAGAACAAAGCAAAATAATGAACTGTTTCAAGTGTAAGCATGATGTCAGCTTCTACTCCAAGTTACTAACATTTCATTGGTTCTCAGAACAAGAACAGTGATTGGCCAGGAAAGCTAGACATTACAAACCACTTAATAACTGTGTTTTTTATTTATATTAAAGTACATATAACATTTTTGTATTGCTAATAATTTAATTTTGTGTTTTGTATTGAATTCAGTAATAAATTCTCTTTAAAATTATATATACAAGTTTGCATTTTGCGAAATATAAAATTTTCTATAAGCATACAAAGTTCAAAAACATAAAAATTTCCAAAAGTGTTCAAAATTTTTGCCACCACTGTATAGTTGAAATGGTTACAAGGAGAGCATCTCAGTTACATAATTTACAAGAACTGAGCAGTGTTCTGTAGCAAACAATATCACAAAAATGTTAACAGCTGACCGATTCAATGCTTAACTACTTTTTGGTGAAGTCACAAAGATTAGCTACATATTATGCAAATGTTTTAACTATTTGACTGGAATATGTTTCTGTTACCTGAATTTGCAGATATTTACTGTTCTTACAACATACATAGATGAGAACCTATGTTAACTTTTTAAATCTGTGACAATGATTAAAAAAGCAATGAATATAGTACATTTTAATATATATTAATTAAAAATTACTAAATATAAAAATTATTTGTCTTCAAAATATAAATGAATTAGTTTCAAAATTTTCTTAACAGAAATAAATTATTATTCATAAAATGTACCTCTCCTTCTTGTCTTTCTTGTGAAAGGATATCAAATGGAACAGGATTATCTGATGCACTAGGCGTTACAGACACACTTTGGCTTTTCTGATGATCTCTTTGGAGACGAGCTATTTCTACATCAGCTGCATCCAGCTGTTTCTGCAGATCATTTACAATTCGCTTATGTTCCTCACTCATAATTTTTATTTGCTTCTATAAATACAAACCATGACATTTGAACATAATACAGATGCAGCAATTATTATAATCATATTAATTAGTTATGAAAACCACAAAAACATATAAAGTATTTTTTTAATCTCCTGTTTTTTTATTTATAATTTAACATTAATTTGTCTTTATTTATTAGGAATGGGACCCTCAAATCTTGAAAAAGAATTAAGGTCTTTGTACTATGCTTCTAAACTAATAAGTGGACTGTATAGCAAAATAACTAACTAATTTATTTACAGTAATTAACTATTCAGATCTAATACATGCTCTAGCATGTTGCTTAGCCGAATCCAGATGGCCAAGTGAGTTTCTCTACTTATCCAATAGGTGGCGCTGTATTCTAACTTAACAGTCTTAACACTTTCTTAAGCATTTGAACTAGAACCTAAAAAACAGTCAAGCATTTTAACTCAAATCTTAAGAGATTTTTGAGTTCATAAATTATTTTAATTACATTCAGATGAAGTATTTATTAAAAACATGTGGAATTATTGCAATTTCTGTGGTGTCCGGATCACCAACAATGCCTCATAATGACCCTCACTGCCAGTCGCTTCAGTGTGCTATCTAACAAATTATGTGAGAATTTAAGCAATCAGAGAGCTTTCTAAAAAACCCTTAAAATTACAATTCAAACTGAATCGATAATTCAAGATGTAGATAACTTACCATTAATAAATTTTGTATGTTTCTAGTAACTGATGTCATGATCTATGAACATAAAAACTGCTTAGTGCATAATGATACGAGCTGCTTTTCCTAAGTACTGCATATACTGGGTGCATACAAAGGTAACTGAATTTGGTTGGCTTTACTGGGAAGATGTATTTACAATATGAAACAAGAACATGATGACAGTGATACTGGCCAACATGCCATTTACAACTGCTCAAAATGCATCTTTGAAAGCACTTTTGAGGCCTGGAATAGTCTGAAGGTCTTTGATAGAGCTAAATTGTAACAAACTGCTGCAAGATGAAATTACAGTCAAAAGTCGTTAATTCGGACACCCATAATCCGGACCTCAAAGCTAAAATCTTTCTGCGCATGCGCCGCATTGACGCATGCGCATAGGCGTTTTACTCGTGCACCCAAGACATTTACGACTGCGCATATGCGTCTGCGCAAGTGCAGAATACGTTTTCGCGCGCGTTTAATGTATAACGGACGGTATAAGCTAAAATTATCTAATTATCTATTTCAGTTAATGTTGATGATTGCGTTGTTCCTTAATCTTCGAATTGGATCCGGCTTATTATTTTTTGCAAACAGACTGTAAGAGCAATTTTCTAAAAGTAAGCTTGAACTTTCGATTATGTCAAATAGAATTTCCGATGCTGGAGCTCCCAAAGGATCTAGAAAACGAAAGTATCTTTCGATGTCCATCAAACAAAAAAAACGAATTGCTACAAAAAATGGATAAAGGCATATTCTTTGTTTATCTAACCGTTCCGAAATCTGTTTAACAATTTCATGCTGCTCTGTGGGGGGGGGGCATCGCGCCGCGCAATGAACTGGAAGTTGATTTGTCAACACTATCGTTATCTTCAGGGCAGATGTTTTTATTTTATTCGGCTTATAATTCCTTACTAAATGTAGAATTTAATTTCGATGTACTCCGTCTTTGATATGATTTAAATCAAATTCCTTGTCATTATAAATATCACGAATACAAATCAAATAGTTTTCTAGTTGCAATTTTCTAATTTCGGCTATGCGTAAGGTATGCTTTACGCATCCGCGCGTTGAAAGAAATGTTTAATAAAGTAAACAAATAAATATTAGGCTTCTTTTTTGGTAAATTTTGATACCCTTTAGATCATAATTGCTCATTATTTTATAAATTACGGTTTCATATTTTTAATTTTATAATTTCTGCATGCCATCTTACCAGATTTAAACTGATGATCTATAATCCGGAACCGCTGAAGTCCCGATGAGTCCGGATTAAAGACTTTTGACTGTACTTGAATATGCAGAACAATTCTGTGAAGCTTGCTGATTCAGATAATTATATAAATTACATTTATTCAAATTGATTGATGACACAGGAAAAAAGTAGAATTTACTTTGTAGATCACATGCACGGTATTTTTGCTCTAGACCAACAGTTCCCATGCTTTTTAGCTCGCACAGCACTTTTTTGAATCAATTTCTATGGTGGAGTCCTTTATTTTACAGGCTTACTTTATGCCTTATAAATTAATAATGTTTAGTAGTTGAGTTAGAAGGATGAAGAGGAGATAAATAATAAAAGAATGTAAAATAAAACATATCCAAACATCAGCATTATTCTATGTAATGAAATTAATTTAAAAACTTTGAAACTGATTACATTTCTGAATCTGATCCCAATAACAGAACAGTACCAACTAAGTTACTTGAAAAGCATCACTGATCATTACAAAAATACTGGACAGTGAAACAATTAGAATGTACCCTAAAGCAAATATAGGTAGCATAGTTTTTATAAAAATTTAAAGGAATTGCAAGCTAGGCCGAGGATGAAGCTAATAGGAAAACTTTGTCAATTAGCTTTGGTGTTGCACCAGCAGTTTTGTTTATATTATTCTTATAGTTTAAAATAAGTAAATGCAAAATGTATAATTAATGGCTGTACAATTTATTTATTTTTTGATTGAGTAGTATACTTTTAATGAATGTTTTACACTGTTTATATATTCCAGATGAGAAATAATCAACTTTCAAATACTATAACATCACCAGTTATCATTGCTGTCATTCCACACACTTTTTTTTTTCATAAATAATTTTGTTTTACTCTCCTGATTTGTGATAGCTCAATCATTATACAATAAACAAATATAACTTTTTTTTAGATGGGGCCTGGCTAACCTACTCTCTGTTAAGTGGGAACCTATTGTAATTCCATAATAAAAAATTACAAATTCTGCAAAATACTACACTTCTGCAAACTGTAAGCACTAGAAGGTTTGTTAGAAACTATAAAATTCAATAGGATTAGTTGTTGCATTTGTTAGGCCACATTGCCAGCAGCTTAACATGGAGAATAAGTTCATTAGTTACATAAATCAATATTCAAAAGAAAACTCATCATTAAGAATGACAAAACTATGCAACATGGTTTTAAAAAACAATATTTACATCACAGTGTCAACAACTTCATTAAGTACAAATGAACATAAAAAAAAGGTCAGTCAGAACTTTTACTTTTTGGCAAAATTCTGTCAGATACCATCTGCAGTCGCTACTGTTACTCAACATATTTTTTTCTTTTTATTAAGGGAGATTATGTAGACAGGTTTGTTTTATACTTGTGGTTTGTGATAGTAATTTTTCCATGAGAGCTCATATAAATACCAGTTTACATAAACAATTAAATAATATTTGCTTATAATATATATTTATATATTGTTTCATAAGAAAAAATTGAATTTAATTAAATAAATTAATTAAATTTAAATACAAATTTAATTAAATAATTCTTTGCACCATTGCTGCAAGGAATAAAATTTAAATTTAAACAAATTAAATTGAAATTTTAACAAACACATATAAAAGTAAAAAAGCAAATTTAAAGCCAAAAAAATTTTAAAAATTATTTAAAAAAAAATGTGTAAACATATAAAAGATTTAATTCTCAAACTAATCTACAATATCATTTAAATTCAGAAGCATAAGCAAATCAAGTGCAAAACCAATCCATGAAAATAAATTCACTAATTTAGCAAATTAAAATTAATCCAAACAATTTTTTTAAAAATGCATAAGTGAATGACTGTTGAGCAGGCAGGAGACAGACTTATCAAGGGAAAGTTGCCTCCAAACCTAACTCTCCAATCATTCAATTCGTGTTTCGTCATTCATGCAGGCAAGGGTAAAAGTCAAAACCAAAAGTAAAAAGTGAAGAATGTCCAAAAAGAAATACCAATAAAGTGGTACCCTTAGAAATTAGCATTTAAGAATTAAAGTTTTAAAAGGAAAATACTAATGAAGTCTTTTGAGAAACAAGCAAGTAAAGTCAAGTATTAAATTAAATTAAAAAAAAAAAAAAAGAAGAAGAAACTAATGTATTTTAGAAACCCTTGTCTACAGAAACCTCCCCGACACGAATATGCATATCAATAAAAAGAAACTAAAAAAGAACTAGACATAATCCATATAAACCAATAAGAAACATAAAGAACTAATTCACAATTTTTTAAAAACAAATATATACTTAAAAATATAATTTCATATTTAGAAAATACTTAAATACTACATAAAAAATTTAAAAAAATACTTAAAGCAAGTAAATAGTAAGTTTTAATTCTTTTTTAAAAATTTTTTGGCTTTAAAAATTTGCTTTTTTTAATTTTGGCTTTAAATTTGCTTTTTTACTTTTATACGTGTTTGTTAAAATTTAAATTTAATTTGTTTAAATATATATTTATATATATATATGAGGGTCACTCTGAAATTTTTGAAGTGCACATTGGTTTTTAAAGTTATACTTACGAAAATTTAGGAATGTTCAAAGTAGTCTTATCCAACATCAATGCACTTCTGTAGGTGAATTTTCCAAAGATTGAATGCCTCAAGCCATTCAGTGCTTGGAATCAATGAAAAACATGTATTTATAACTTCATCAATCTCATCTTCGGAATGAAAGCAACATCCATGCAAGTTCTTTTTTAGATTAAAAAATAGCCAAAACTCCTATGATAAAAACATAGCTACATCAGGTGAATAGTGTAGATGTTTTATCACTCTGATGCATTTTTTTTTGTTCAAGAAACTCAACAGTCAGTCTTGCTGAATGAGAAGATGAATTGTCGGGTGGAGCACGAGTCCTCTGACATTCATGTCTTGAAGAACTTCTGGAAAACATTTAGTGGTTTACAATTAGCTGTGACTGTGTTCTGTCCTTCCAGCTTGATGGCTTTGACTAAGCCTGCACTTGTGAAGAAAACAGCATACATTACTTTTTCATGGCACATTGTCTTTTTACATTGTGGGCTTGGGATCATCTTTAAAAACTCATACTTTACTTTTTGATATGTTAGAATGTCAAAAAATGGTATGTACGCTTCATCACCAGTTATGATTTCCGAAATAATGCAGTGGCCACCATCTTTAAGTAATTTAAGAGTTTCTTTATTGATTCTGACATGCTCCTCTTTTTTATCCTTAGTTAAATTATGAGGAACCCAATGGCAAACTAGTTTTTTTCAATTCACGAATAATTATATGTATGGCAGTGGATCCAATGTTAAGTTCCTTTTGTATCATTTGGTAGGTGCAGCGATTATCATCGATTAACATTTTCTGTATGTCAGACACATTATCCGGGATTACTTCTGACAACGGCCTTCCTGTGTGTTCTTCATTCTGAAGAGAGTTGCAAACCCCTGTAAAATTCTGTAAACCATCTGAATACATTAGCACAAGATGGACCTTCATTTACAAATGCTAACAGTAGATGTTGAATGCATTCTTCTTGATTTAATCCCACTTTAAAATCATAGAGCGATAATGTGCTTTTGTCAACTCCATTTTTCCTTTTGCCTAAAAGAGCCCACTAGCGGCCGAGCGGCAAAATCACTGAACATTGGTAGTTCGGTCGCAGGTTCGAATCCCGCGAACGGGCTGGCTGCATGGGCATTTTCGTGGTTTTTCCCATGTGTAACGTGTATACGAGCCAGTTTCATTAGAAAGTCCTCCACGAAGGCATCCCTCCCTTTAGGCAGATAGCCCTAGTGTGCTTTGCCGTAATCTTAATAAACCAAACCAAACTAAACCAATCTTTTGCCTAAAATTTATTCTATACTAAACTTGTTGCAATTCACCAATAATAAATCGTCTGCTGGGCAAAAATAGTTCAAATTTTCAAATCTAACCATTAATTTTTTTTCTGCCAATTATAGTCGGCACATATCTAAAAATTTTCAGAATGACCTTCACATACACATACATACATATACTCATATCATAAAAGAGAGAGAAGGATATGGAGATTTACATGCAGATGTCATGCAGATTATCATATAGAACTTTATACAAACTCACAGAACAAATATATTTTTAAAAGTTTATAGCAATATTACAAAGAATAATTACTTTATAAGTTGAAACTAGCATTTCATTTTGCAATAAATGCTGCGAAGCTAATTCCTCTTGTGCTGCACGAAGCCTATTTTTTTCAAAATTTATTTGTTGTAATCTGAAATAAAAAACAAACATCTCTATTATTTGTAGAAAACTTATTTAAAATGAAAAGAAATAAAACAGATAGATAAAATGAACATATTATATAATTACTGCAATTTATATACCATCATTTTTAGCCTTAAAATAGTACAGTCAAAAGTCGTTAATTCGGACATCCCTAATCCGGAATGATCTATAATCCGGACCTCAAAGCTAAAAACTTTCTGCGCATGCTCCTCATTGTCACATGCGCATAGGCGTTTACGCATGCGCGTAAGATTTTTACGACTGCGCATATGCGTGTGCGCAAGCGCAGAATACGTTTTCGCCTGCTCGTTTAATGTATTACGGACGGTATAAGCTAAAATTATCTAATTATCTACTTCAGTTAATGTTGATGATTACGTTGTTCCTTAATCTTCGAATTGGATCCGGCTTATTATTTTTTTAAGACTGTAAGAGCAATTTTACAAAAGTAAACTTGAACTTTTGATTATGTCAAATAGAATTTTCGATGCTGGAGCTCCCAAAGTATCTACAAAACAAAAGTATGTTTCGATGTCCATCAAACAAAAAGTGGAATTGCTGCAAAAAATGGATAAAGACACGAAGAAGGTGACAGAGAGGTTAGTGAAAACGAAAAAATTTCGATTGACAAGTTAGTCGGTATTCTCGGCACAGCAATTACGGGACTTGAACAGCGGAACTTTGTAACCGAACAAGAAATTATGTTTGTTTAATAGAATTAAAGAGAAAGTATTATCACATAAAACGAAGCAACTTAAACAACTTACATTGAAAAAAATGTTTAATAAAGTAAACAAATAAATATTAAGCTTTTTTTTTTTTTTTTTTTGTAAATTTTGATACCCTTTAGATCAAAACTGTTCTTTATTTCATAAATTAAGGTTTCATATTTTAATTTTAGAATTTCTGCATGCCTTCTTACCAGATTTAAACTGATGATCTATAATCCGGAATCGCCAAAGTCTCGACGAGTCCAGATTAATGACTTTTGACTGTATAAACACAGCATGCATACTTTCAACAAAAAATTTCTCTTTTAAAAAGTAAATGAGTGATATGAAATGAAACAAATGCTTATACATTAAATTGTAATCATCTTAGAACTCTACCTTATATTTTAGAAAGAAAATAAAATTTTTGAAAAGGAAAAATATAAAAGCAGAAATATAAATTCTGATATACATCTTATAGCATGTCATGTTTGTTGTAAATGATGGTGATAAAAGTATATGAAGGCAGCAATTGAACATTTTCTTTTTTTTTTAGCGTAATGTGTATTAAACATATATAACCAAATTGGCACAAGATGCACAATCAGTATTCAAGAATACTTTATACTTACTTTTCACAGATCCACATAATTATAATTGGTAATAGATGAGAAATGGCAGACAATACTTTAGTAGCATGAGATTAGTGTGAAGATTATGATACGAGATCTTAAAACAGAAAAGCAATGTTTCTGCTTTTCGTTGGTTTAAAACTTCAAAGTTTGAACGTTTTTCGTTACTACTGGTTAAATGACTTCAGCTTCACCCCTGTTGTTATATAAGTACATATGCATTATGTAAAAATCATATAAAAAGGGTTACTTTTCAGATGATTCACTTAAGAAAGATTTATCAAAAGCCTGTTACTGTTTTGGGGAAATAGCCAAATTAAAGACTTCTCTAGCTGTCATTATTATCATCTACAACAGACACGAAAATTTTTATTTCACACACACATAACCTCCCATTGGCAGACTAATTCGGCAAACACCTTTATGCATCTTCAGAGAATGTATGCTTAATGGAAATGCATTGGTCTCCTTTGAAGGTTTGAGGATTCATGAACTGTCCATTAATCTGAAGTGTTTGTTCACAGAACTTTAAATGAACATAGACAGCAATAGTTTACTAACAAGCACATTAGGTAGAAGAGATTAGTTTTGCAGATCTAAATATAACTTTTTCCATTAAAGATCTGAATATATAGATTTTAAGTCATTAAATACAGAGGAAAGTCTGAGAATAATGAATTAATTATGTTTTATATGAAAGAATTCAGTCTTTCTTTTACTCAAAACAGACTTTGGAAGAATGGTCATATAAATTTATATTTTGCTAATTTAATACACTGATGGTATACCAATGGATGAAAATCTACAGCTTTCTGGAATACATCTACTATTACATAAGAAGCCTCACATATTTATGTAAATAAATTTTATGTTATGACATTGATACATTTTATATTATAATATTGATATGCATAGAAAAATCAAATTTTACATCTACTACATAGCTTCAAATGATTAAATGGAGTTTAAAAATATCAGTACTTATCTAGTAGATGTCACAGTTTCTGAATTACACAGATGTTTCAGAATGTGCCAAATTCTGGTAACCATGCACCTAACACTTCTTCAGCTTTTAACAAGCAACATTACCTTTTTTATATGCATTCCTTTTTTGTATTTCTAATTCCAATATTGCTATATATAAATCATCACATTTTTATTGTCTTTCAAAATATGCACTTATCATGGCAAAATTATTATGAAATATTCTTGCAGTGAAGAAATTTTTGTAAAATTTTTGCAGGATAAAACCATTTTTCCTACCAGAATTATAAATTTCTACCAGAACAAAATCTCACAAAAGAAGTTAACGGATTGGTTTTTGACAAAAATACTTAACTAAAACATAAACTATGTAATAATTTGTATGTATGTTATAAATAATATTTTGAGTTATAACCATATTGCACCAAGATGGCTGTGATATTTATGTAAATATAAAAATATGTCTTTTACTTAAAAGCTAGTAATATTTTCCCTAGGCTCCTAAAAAGAGTGCCTACTTTCTGTGTATACTAGGACTGTACATGAAGGTTCATGTTACAAATGATGAATATGGTAGCAATGTCTGTATGCAACAGCTATTATAAGAATAGATTTTTCAAATTAATCTTATTGCTTAGTTAATGAGTACTAAACTGGTTTAAATTATAAAAAATTTACACATCAAAACACATTTAAATTTGACCTTCACAAAAGCTTATTTAATTATTAATTACCTTTGGTGCCATTCAGAATCTTTCTTCTCGTTATCATCAATAGCTTTGTTATACCTCTGCAATAGGTTATCATGTTCTTCTTGCAATGCTTCATATTCAAGATTCATTGCAGTCAACTTTTCACTAAAAAATTATAAGGCAGAAAAATGCTAATTAATATTGTGAATAACTATACAAAGTTACTGTAATATTAATATGGTAATAATATATAACTCTTACAAATCTTCAGTCTCAATTTTATTACTTACAATACAGATTAGAGAAAATATAACTATGTGAATAATTTCTTGTTTACTTATTTTAAACATAATTTTATGTTACATTTTATAGAATTAAAAACACACACACAAACATACTAATCACAGTAAAGTAGTTATCAAATTAAGTTTGAGGAACAGAATGATACTATACACCGTGAAGATGGCATCTGTCCAAGTTTGTGCCACATGGAATTGAACGTCATTTCTATGGAAATCAGTTACATTGGCATGCAAGTATATATATATTTTTCTTTTGTTACAAGATATTTTGAATAGCACAGTATTACATATGAACATTCATATTACATAAATGAATACTATATATATGGGAAATTACATTGTATGTATACATATACAAAGTCTTTAATCCGGAAGTCCATTATCAGGAATGATCTATAATCCGGACCTCAAAGCTACAAACTTTCTGCGAATGCGTCGCGTTGACGCATGGGCGTAAGACCTTTACAGCTGCGAATTTACGCATGCGCATATGCATTTACGCAAGCACATAATAAATTTACACATGAGTGTTTAATGTATAACGGACAGTATAAGCTAGGCTAAAATTATCTAATTATCTATTTCAGTTAATGTTGCAGATAGCATTGTTCCTTAATCTTCTAATTGGATCTGGCTTATTATTTTTTGCAGCAATTTATAATGTTAGAGCAATTTTATAAAAAGTAAGCTTGAACTTTCGATTATGTCAAAAAGAGTTTCCAGTTCTGGAGCTGCCAAAGGATCTACAAAACGAAAGCATGTTTCGATGTCCATCAAACAAAAAGTGGAATTGCTGCAAAAAATGGATGAAGGAAGGCATGAATGGCATGAAGAAAGTGACAGAGAGGTTAGTGAAAACGAAAAAATTTCGATTGACATGTTAGTCTGTATTCTCGGCACAGCAACTACAGGACTTGAACAGCGGAACTTTGTAACTGAACAAGAAATTATGTCTCTTTTTAGAATTAAACAGAAAGTATTAGCACATAAAATGAAGTAACTTAAATAAATAATTTACATTGAAAGAAATGTTTAATAAAGTAAACAAATCAATATTAAGCTTTTGTTTTTGTAAATTTTGATACCCTTTAGATCATAATTGCTCTTTATTTCATAAATTATTATTATTTATGAATATTTATTTTATAAATTACGGTTTCATATTTTTAATTTTATAATTTCTGCATGCCATCTTACCAGATTTAAATTGATGATCTATAATCCGGAAAACCCTTATCCGGAATCGCCGAACTCCCAACGAGTCCGGATTAAAGACTTTGTAGTATATGCATATGGCAGTGCATTAAATGAGCACTACATTTGGTGCATAAATAAGTCAAATGTGCTAACATTTAAGTGATGACAATCAATGTGGAAGAAAGATTTATTACACTACAGATATATATCAATGACATTATGCAACACTGTTTTTGGTATTTCATGTGTTAAATTGGCATATTTACTATAAGGAATGAACACTTATATTACAAAAGTTAGATAACTGTATGTAACAACATATTACACCAGATGAGTACAAATATTTGTATATGTCAAGAAGTTGATTCAATGGAACAAGGATTTTTATAACAAAATATTTAAATAACAACATAAAAAAATTAAATACTTATATTACAGGAGCTGAAACCATAATTTAGCTACTTGGGGAATGACTGCGATGGGAGCTGTTCCAGATTATTGGGTTGTAGCGCAATATATAGTGACAGCATGTAGTTTTTGACAACATTGTTATTTTGAGTATTATTTCACTACGCTGCGCGGAATATGGGTGCTGGTTTTTTAGATGGAACTTCTTCGTCAAGTAGCATTCAAAGTAATAGTGGTCTGGGCGACAGGACTAATGCTATACCTTTAATATAATTAAGAACATTATAAAACTTTTCCTCACTTATTACAATAAAGCAAATGTTGGTAATTACTCCAGCCATGTACAGGAGGTACATGTGGATTGGACTGTACAGGTATAGTCCTGTAGCACTAGCCATTAAGCCCCAATTTATAATGAACATGATAATCTTCTATGTTCCTTTCGCTAACATGAACCTCTGGGCAAGGCTTTCAGTTTGTATATTTCAATTGCCTTTTTTGCGCTACACTTACCACTGCCTTGCCTGGGATTTGAACCCGAGCCCAACGATATAGTAGTACCACTATACTGATTAGGGTTGGTATTGGCCATATATTTTTCCATTCAATAGTTATCTCAACCAGCTGTGAATGAACTTGGTGCAAACAGAAATGTGATTCGACAGCCCTCGAATTGTTCTTTTTTTTCAATTGATATTCTCTTTATCGCAGTTTTTCACACTCAACTGCTATTCATATGTAGAATTCTTAAAAAGAACTATCAAACTATTTAATCTGCAAAAGAAATTTAGAACAGTACAAATTTCATTCATAATAAATATTGCTCTTTAGGTGATTCAAAATAAGACTAATGAGCAAGAATTATATTAAAAGGTTTAATTTGATACAGTCCAATAACGTTTTAACTATATTAGATAAGAACTCATAAACAGATATATTAAAAAATGTAGGTTGATACATCAGATAACAGGAGTAAAATAATTGTTGCAAGAAAAATAGAGATTACAGTAAATATTCATGTTTTAAGAAAGCCAATTTTTATATTACATACTATTTAACCTTTTAATCAACAAGTTCAGCTCACATTCCAGTTATGCATCGCAGTGGACAGAAATGACACAGCTCATATTACTAATCTAGAATTGACAGATATCGCATGGATTTGGGAAAAAAGAATTGCTTAATCTTGCAATTGTTAAAGGGTTCTAACATGAAATTTTTATTATTTGAGAAGACTGATTTGTACTTTTTAAAACTTTCTGGATTTTTTGAAAATGTTCATAATTCTCTGATTAAATGATAGGATGCCAGACATCAAAAAAAGTTGTTGCAATTCAAAATTTTCAGTTCTTTTGTGCTCAAATGAAAAAAAAAATAATTTATTTCAAAACAGAATCATTTGTGAAAATATTTAAATAAACTGCTTAAGTGATTGCTTGTTGTTCCTAAAATTGCTATTTATTTTTAAGTATTTAATTCTTTACAAAACATGCAAATTTATATATGTGAATATCTGAAGGCTACATTTTACTAAAATTGAAAATCACTTAGCTATTAAAAATTTCCTGTATGTTTAAAGTTTTAGAAATCTATTTTAAGGGAGAGATTAAGAAGTAGCATGTATTCACATAGAATTCAGATGCATATTTTTAGGTATATGTTATAATTAGAACCAAACAAGAATATATCAGGGGTGGTGTGTACTTATATACGATGGTATGCAAATGAAAATGATAGAAATATAAAAATAAATAATTTTAAAAACTAACGTGCAAATTGAGTGCTTTTATAGAAAAACAAATAAATTAAATACAAAAAGTAAAAATAAAAGAATAATTTCCACGAACCAGTGGAAAAATTTATCATAGATGCAAATATTACACGGCCCATTTTCAAATTTTGATTACATATGCTGAATTATATTAATGCCATATATATACTGTTTCTTAAAGTCTAACATTAGTTTGATCTTCGATAATAAAATCATTTCCTTCACTTGTTCATTTAGATTTCAACCGCTTTCAAAGCATTTTCCCATATTAGGAATACCTCAGATATTGTTTTTGTTTAACCAGTTAAATAAAGAATAATTTCATTTTCAAAAATGATGCACAAAAATATACTATTTTTCGTATACTTAAATTTTATAAATTGCTTATATAAAACAGAAAACTGTGCAAGTTATTCTGCATATACGTACTAAATGATTTAACCCCTTTGAGCCGGGTAGCGAAAACGCGCGCTTATCGCGGAGGCCGTCAGTGTCTTCCACGAGCGTCTCTCCAGGGCCGGGGGCTTTTTTGCTACTAAGCCTAAACCCATGAAATTTCCGAAGTATCAACGCATTGTTTAATAATGCTCTATAGAGTATTTAAATGGCTTATGCTTTATAGATATTTTTATATATATACTTTAATTACCTTATTTCTTGTTTAAATGCATATTTTACACATTTTGTTTTAACTACTCACCATTTTATGACTTTTAACATTATACATCTGAAAACTAAATATATTACTTAAAATTTTCTTTTCATATGAAAAATTTTAAAACAGGGATCTACACACAGTCCTACATTACATTCCTTGAGCTCGTAATAACTCATTTGCCGTTTTGGAGGATTTTTCCGGGAATGTGAACAAACGAAGCATTGTCGTCTCATTTTCTTATCAGTCTCTTCTGAACAAAGTTTTGGAAAATGTCTTTCAGTTAATCTTTCAGAATCAATATCTGAAATATTTTGCATCATTTCTGCTATTTCATGCTCTGTTAAACATTTTCGACGCTTCGACATTGAAACGGTAAAAACAGAAAGAATTC
Source organism: Stegodyphus dumicola (assembly GCF_044657685.1). Classification (NCBI taxonomy): domain Eukaryota; kingdom Metazoa; phylum Arthropoda; class Arachnida; order Araneae; family Eresidae; genus Stegodyphus; species Stegodyphus dumicola. The sequence continues at coordinate 244,811,026 of NC_140771.1, forward strand.
ACGTCTAACAAGATCTAATTATTTTCTAAAAACTGGACTGTAAACCAAAATACTCAACGCTTTAGCGCATATAAAACTTCTACTTACAATAAACAACTACCACGTGCGAATAAAGTGCGATTTAAAGAGACGTCATAAATCACGCCATTCGGAAACATTTAGTTTCCCGTTTGTTTATATAATCAAAAACACGTGTATGTGAGTCATGCTTCTCTCATTTCGAATAGAAGGTCTAATGTACATGTATCTGAAACCATATGGACATACAGTGCCATCTTGTGGCAGAAATTATAGTTTGAAAAACGTTCCAAGGTACTGGCACAAATACGTGACAGTCGGTAGTAAACGCAACAATGCTCTGCCACGCCTGCGTGTCGGCTGGTAGATAAGTGTGTTCGTTGCTGGCACGTATACGTGACAGTCGGCGTGAAGGGGTTAAACATTAGTTGTTGAAAGCTCAATAAAATTGCACCCCCACCAAATTTAGTATAGCATTCACTGAAAATCACCTACTAATTAAAATTATATGCATATATACAATTTGAATGAATATATACAGCTGCATGAATCTAACTTTCCAGTTATTTATAATTATACACATTTTTTCCTCCACAAAAGTTTTTCTGACATAGATTTTTGCTCAGCTGCAGAAGAAAGTAACACTATGAAATATTCTTAATTACTCAGGACTGTCAAGAATTAATAATACTTATTGACTTCAAATGTGACAACACAAATTAATTCACAATTACTGCAATAAGAAATATATGTTATATTTAGCAATTTTTAAATCTACTATTAACAAAATAGAATCACTTAGTATCTAAATCCATTAATCAATCTTTCTAATATTAAAATTAATTAATATTAAATACTGGTGATAATACTTTTTTTTAGCAGAAATAATGTTTTCTATAAAAAGTTTGATACAATTTTACATATATAGATACAGTACAAAGTCTGCGATCTGGAACCACCTGCACTTCGGCAATTACAGATTTGAGAAATTTCCAGATTTTAGATCATTATTTTAAATCTAATGAAATGATATACAGGCATAGCAACACTAGGACTTCACTTTTTTTTAGATCAAACAGAAAAAATGCTAACTCCCCTCATGATCAATCAAGAGTTCAAAAGTGCTTTTCTGGCCAACATCAATATGTCAATGGCCTTCGCCCTGCTCCCTAAACAGCAGGGTATTTGAAAGTGATGTGCTTGCAAGGAATCTCAATTATTGGGAATAAAAATGGCATTTATAGCATATCTGCCTCCTCTTGCTAAGTATTATATTGTCCATTCCTAGACTCTGTAAGCATGGAAGGGAGTTTTTCTTGTTATTTTGATTTTACTTAAGCATTTAATTACTTATTGGATAAGCGGTCTGGAGGTCGGGATTTTAGATCACTCCGGATACTGGATGCTGGGATTTTGGACTTTGTACTGTATACATTAATAGAATAAATGGTATTAATTTCCTTATAAGTTTCTAAATGCAAAAAAAGTATTTAACCTTAAGTCTTTTACTTGAATTTTAAGTTTCTCATTTATGGTCTCAAGTTTTTCCTTTAAATCTGGTTCAATAGGCATGAATGTTGGAGTAGATGATTTCTGTTGTTTCAATACACTATGAACTCGAATCTGTTGCAAGAAATATACATTTTAAAAATTTAACAAAACACAAATAAAAGTTATTACATAAAATGCAAATAAGATGTTTATGAAATTATGTATCACACACATATATTAAATATAAATTAGCTTTAGAAACAATAGAGAACCTTATAGTTTTCAAATTCTTGCTTCACACTTTCAACTTCTTTATGAGCAATAAGAATCTCTTGCTTCTGGCTTGAGATTCTTGATTCAAGTGATCTTGTAATCCTCTGGTGATTTTCAGATGACGTTTTTATCACATCTTTCAAATGTTGTACTTCTGAAGACAGTTCAGATAGTTGCAACTGTATTTAAAAATTTAGAAATTATTAACTAAGATATATACACAACTTTATGAAAAGGAATTCACAGAAGCAAATAAAATATCATTATTACAATAATAATTCATGAAAAATTAGCTAGAAATTACAGTTTTTTCCTTTACATTTTACTTGCTTAAGTACCTATTTTATACCCGTCTGGTCATATGCTCTTTAAGTGCATTTTTTAACATTTGTAAAGAACTCTTAGATAGCAGAAAGATCTAAAGATTGCGCTACCGGCTTTCCTCACTCATTCGGAAAAGGTGAATTTGTGACTAGACAGGGCAGGCCCTTCTGGTAGCCATCGGTGAAGCAGTGATGTCACATGATGTTGTCTGACTTTTGAACTAGCATACTTGCTACCACTGTGGAACTCTGCCTATGTATCTTATGTTGAATGACTTATATATGATGTTTATCTTGGTTACTTATGCATATGTGTTAAGCTAGAATATATTTCTAAGCTAATTAAAGTGACAGATGTAAAACCAGGTATATAATCTTCATCCTTGCATTAACCCCTTGTAGTGGTCCCACCCTGAAAGCACCAATTTTTGAATTTTTTCCCTCTCTTCTTTCCATAATTTTTGAGTGAAAATCGATTGATTATTTAACTTTTACCTTTAAATAACACAAAATTACTGCAGAACCAATGCATTTTTTAGGTCTTAGTATTTCAAACCGGACACCTTTTAAAATTTATTTTCAGTTAAACTAAATAACTTCCTTTTATTAATACAAACAACTTTAAATTTCAAAAGTTATTCATCCCACATCATCATTTCTATCATAAACAATAAAATCTAACAATAACTAAACTGCATATATAAACAACCTGTGTATATTTATGGCATTGTTTTGTGCTTTCAGGGCATGACCACTGAGCCACTACAGCACTGTGTCACAATACTCACAAAGCTCAAGAGGCTTAGTGGTCGTGCCCTAAAATCACTGCACTTCACAATGGTATATGCTGCTTTCAAATAGGAGTTTTTATTTTCACCCAGATATAGATAAGAGGCTCCACAGATAACCACAGAGTTATTTTATTACCAAACCAGATAAAATGTCTTTAATTTCCAAAGATTTTTCTCTAAGCTCAACACGCTTGCTTCCTATTCCAGTACTGTGATTTTATAAATTATTTTGTGTGGTTTAAATATATTTTGCTGTAATTAAAAATAGAAAACGTGTTAATGTTTCATTAAAATTAAAAATATTTTATAAATATTTTGGGATGAAGGATCCATACTAAAGCTAAAAAAGATGAAGTTCTCATATTGACATAAAAAACCACAAACTTCATGTGCCAGACGAAAAGAAACTAAAGAATGCTGGGCACAGGCCAGTAAATCCCAGCACTGTACATTTTGCAACACAAGGGAGAAATCTCACTGAACAAGACACATGTGAAAAAAATGCAATGTGGGTCTATGCATGCATCAAAAAGACAAAACATGTTTTGAACAGTTTAACAAAAAAAGACTTAGCTCTTTGACAATAATAATAATAATAATAATAATAATAATAATAACAATAATAATAATAAAATCACTGAGGTTTTTTTTTAGCCTGACTTTACTAAGATTTTTAATCCATTTAACTGAACGTCGTTATTATGTACGTTCTTAGGTTTTTCACTGCCACAGAAAAATTACATAAATGTTTATTTTTTCATTTCTTCTGAAGATCTTACTTTTTAAAAAATTTACATAAAATGCAATTCTTAAAAAGCAATTTTTTAAAAAAAATTGCAAATTTCATCATTTATTGTAAATGTGCATGGAAAATGCCAAGTCCGCCCCTACTACATCAGTATATTTCATAGTCCTAGGTGTGCACTAATTTTACCACCACCCACAAAATAATAGACAAGAGTAGATTATTTTTAATTCATATATTATTTGTCTCTAGGATCATAATACTTGATTTCTACAGAATTTTAGTTAAAGCATTATAAAAATAGTGTTGCATGCATCAAACAGTTAATACATGCCAATATGGAATGGTGACTCTAGACTCGACTAAAGCTAGACGTGACATGGGGTACACTAGCATTTCCATTTATCCCCTTCGACTGCACCCCATCACATCCTTACTAATGGGTGGCTGGCATTTATTGGGTCCTTCTTGAGTATCCCCCACCAACATTTCCTCCTTAATCCCCTATCTCTGCAATGGTCTACACTGATGACCTACTATATCTACTGCATTATATTAAATTACACAATCCCAGCTGAAATACCAAGCATCACTCTAGTTTTATGCAGAGTAAAGTAGCTTCATTTAGGAGGATAGAGGTATTTTTCACAAAATCACAAATAGACAGTGATTTTCCTCTTATTTTAGTTCAAAGTGAATTGCACAAAATTTTAGTAAGCTTGAATGAAACTGTAGAACAAAGTAGAAATATGTAACAGTTTTAGTAAGAACTGGTACTTATTCTGTTATTGGTTAAGTCTTCTTTTTTCAGAAATAAGCTTTTGAAAAATCATAATACACTTTGGCAGATTTCTTTACCATTTTTGAAATATTTATAAAAATCTGAACAAGTGCACTTAAATTTTGCTTTAAAAATTCTACACTGTTCTAAAGTAAACTAACAGTTTTAGTAAGACTGAAAGAAGAAACATGACAACGATTTTGAAAAACTGATACGCTAAAATAATTTTAAAATTCAAACATTTAAGAAATATTTATTTTTTGTAAAGAAGCAATTATAAATACTCTGCTTAGCATGTATGACTTCCACTAATAGCAGAAATGCAACTATGGCAATGTGAACCTAAGATGTGCGATGCAAGCACAACATTCTAATATAAACACTCTGATTTTTTTAAACATTGTGTAGACAGTAATATTCCTCTTATTTTGAAGGTCCACACATGCAAAATTTCATCAAGATCAGAATAAAACTGTAGATTTGTATGAATACCACAGATACAAATACATAAATAGAAACTTTTCTTCATATATATATATATATATAGAGAGAGAGAGAGAGAGAGAAATGATTTTAATGAATCCAGTTAGTGTAATTTCATGGGTTAGTAGTTACTAATAAATAAAATGAAGCTGCACTTATTGCTTTTAAATCATTTAGTTTGTTAACGAATAAGAGAATAAATTCAAAAGAAGAATTATATTTTTTACATTTTGTTGAATGACAAAACACTGCTGTGCGGAAGATAAGAAATATTTTACTTTTAGCAGTTGCAACACATTTCTTTTAAACTATGACTTTTTTTAATTTATGGACTTTCTTTAGGAATGACTAACGATACATGCCCTCACTGCATTATACACTGCCTTCCAAAAGTTAAGGAACAGTATGTTTTCTCATACTGTTTCTTAACTTTTGGAGTTCACTATTACAAAAATGTCAGTAAAGTTTAAATTCACAGTTCATATGCATGACAGTATAATAAAGTTTAAGAAAAATATATGCAAAAACAATAGCTATCACTTTTATTTTATAGAACTGAATACTCATATACGAGTCGGAGAAAAAATGCAAAAGTTGTTATTTTTGTTCATGAGTATTGATCTTCAGTTCTTATTACAGTTTCGAGGACAATATCCACGAGAGTCTATCAATGACCAGGAAAAGTCGTTTGCCGATTTGTTGAGGTGGCAGGCAATCAGATGGATGGAAATGGGGATGTCACAAGCTGATGCTTCTAGACATATCAATGTCTCTTGTAGTGTGGTCCACTGACTATGAAATCAGTCTGAATCCAAGGATTTTATGTCTAGAAGACATGTTCCAGGCAGATCTAGAGATACAACACTTATGGAATACCATTATTTAGCTCTTTCGGCTGAAGGAGAAGTAATATTACTATGCCTCAGCTTATGGTAAATCATTTAGTGGCAACCGAAACAAGAATCTCAGCTACTACAGTGTGCAGATGCCTGCACAATACAGGTCTGTATGCAAGATGACCAATTGTTTGCGTCTTCTTGACATAAGGACACAGAGGTGTCGTTTATGTTGAGCAAGAGAACAGACATGTCTGCCACCCATATACTGCTGCTATTAGTTCTGAATTTCTTCAGATGGATGACAATGCGTGACCGCACTGAGCTCGTGTTCCTGAAGAATATATTGAGGGTCACTTTATGGAGCGGATGGAATGGCCAGTTTAATCCACAGACCTGAATCCGATAGAGCATCTTTGGGACTACCTTGGCAGGCAGGTTGCTGCTTTAAGTCATCCTCCAAGGTTGTTTGATGAGCTTGAACAATAAATTACTCCATGTCTGGTCGTTGCTTTCCATTTCACTGATTGACAACTTAATTGACAGCATGGAATGTCGCTGCTACCAACGTATTGCAGATAGAGGTGAACACATTCCTTATTAGAAGCCATTTTTGTAATGTTACTACCCCATTTTTCCTCAAAAAACTGTGACATACTGTTTCTCCAAGACTAGATTTTTCTGCCAAGACTGCAACTTTTTTTTTTCTCTTGTAATCCATGTTTGTGTTGAACTTTAGAAACATTCTATGTCACATTCATTAAATAACTGTTTAGTGAACATGTCCTGTAAACTTCTTGTTTCTATGTTGCTTCATTCTCAAATTCGACACAACATGCTGTTCCTTAACTTTTGGAGGTCAGCGTATTATAGGTACTAAGTAGGGGAACAGAAAGGGATTACATGCTTTATATTATTGGCCAATGATCAAGCAAAACTTAAAAAGCTATAATATAAAATAACATTAAATAACTTGCCTTGTACTTTTCTTCCTGTTGAGTCATTATTTCTAGCTGAGTTCTAAGAGATGATAAATTACATTTCAGTTCTTCATCATGCTCACGAACTGTTGTTAATTCTGTTTTGGTTTTCTCTAAGACTTCTTTAAGATTTTCTGCACGTTTTTCTTCAGTATCTTTCAGCGTTTCAGTTGATTCTAAAATAAATAATTTTTAAAAAATGGGTTTTAGGGAAGAGGCTGGAGGGCATCTTTATTGATTATAAAATCTATTAATGACAATAAAAATTTTAATAAGATTAGAATTAATAATTTGCAAACATAACTTATGTTTGCAATTTATTTCAACTAAAAAAGCTCCATGCACTTTAAAAGATATCATATTACAATATTTATATTTTTTTCAATAGTAAATTATTCTGCACAAATTCAGCAGTTATCAGATTTAGTAAAATCTGAAAGTAATTATATTTCCAGCATATTTCATATAAAAGATGAACATTTATGGAACCTGTAATTAGTCAAAACCATCCAATCAACCAATGAAAAGAAACATGATTAGTAAATCAAATCCTTAGTAAGGCATGAAAATAAGAAATCGTTACTCACTGTATTAAGTGACCTGAATGAGATATAAAATACCTTTTGGTAAAAGCTACAAGTAGATACATATTTTGATTTTAAAACTAGAAATTGCCTAGAATCCTCTCCTTGCTAATTTTAACTCAATTCTAATCTTACTGTAGAAAATGCAGAGCCTTTCAAGATAAAATAGTAAAAACTATATAAGAACTTAATTTTTTATCATTTTATACAAAGATAGGCTGCTGAATTAAAACAAATAAATTTCAATATAAAGAACTCCATAATCCCAATTATTTTAATATTAATTATGTAAAATTATTCTTTAAGTCGATTCTAGGTACATGATTCTGAATGCTGTTTGATATTTCACTGTACAGCAGAACTGCATGCCCACTTCATGCTATTTAGAAATTTTAATAACTATATTTCTCAGCACAAAATTTGATGGAAATTAGAGAAATAAAACTAATGAAAATAACAGAAATTAATTTTTTCTCACGTCTGGCACAGAATGCATGTATCCTTAAATGCACAGAATGCATGCATCTTTAAATGCAAATGCAAAGTGCATTTAAGCAAACCTGATGTTAAATATTTATATTTACTCAGCATTTGGTATAAATTGGCAATAGTTCACTTTATGCAGCAAGCTGGTGCTACAAGTTTATTTTAATTTAATACCTGGTGGAAAAGCTATCTTATGTTGGCTTTTCTGGCAAAATATATGCAAGGCTATTCAAAATGAATATAGTGATTACCAATGTCTATAACTATTTAATTGAAAATAATTTATCGATAAGAATTATACAGAATGTAAAAGAAAGTTCAAAATTTTGTTTACCTACTTTATAAATTTATATTTTCTATATGACTCCCCTGGGTAACTCAGACATCTAAGCAGTAGTCCATTTCATGCCATACATTCTGAAGCATATCTGGAGTCACTAATGCAAGCACATTAGAAATGCACATTTTGAGTTCTGAAATTGTTTTCATCAAAGGAAGCACTTTGAGTTCTGAAATTCTTTTCATCAAAGGAAGCACATACACAAGGTCTTTCCATTATCTAAATCACAATCTATAAAGTTATGAGAAAGACCTTGTGTATGTGCTTCCTTTGCCAAAAACAATTTCAGAACTCAAAAAGCGCATTTCTTGCACTGATGACTAAAGATATGCTCAGAATGTATGGCATGAAGTGGACTGCCACTTAGATGTTGTCTGTTTTAACAACTGGATTCACACAAAACATGTATAAAGTCTGTAAACAAAATTTTGAGCTTCCTTTTACAACCTGTGTAATTCTTATCAACAAATTCTTTTCAATTAAATAGCTATAGCCATTTGTAATCACTATATTCATTTTGAATCACTTTGTATTTCTAAGCACAATTTGAGGCATTCATTATAGCACAAAACTGCATTTGTAAAATTTGCATTTGGAATGAATAAAGATAATTTGCATTGATATTATTTGTTGTTATTAGAAAAATTATTAAGCATTTAATACAATAAAATTAATAAAGGAAAATGTAAATTTCATATCTAAAAGTCATGAATTGATGCTATATGCAATACATACTAAAATAAAATTTGAAAACCATACAAATTCATTATTGCAGCAAGTAAGATAAAAATACATACTCAGTTCTTCTTGTAAGCTTTGTATTTTTTCCAAATGAGATTTTAATTCAATCTGCAATTCACTAATCTCATTTTCTTTTTTCTGGAGTTGGCTGTTTAATTCCAAAATACTTCTTTCATAATCAGCCATTTCTAAATCTAATAAATTCTTCTTTTTTTCTTCCTGGGGGGGATTGCTAACTTAGTCTTTTGAAAAATTTCTAAATTAGTCTGAACTTTAGCAATTTTTCAAAATTTTCTAGACATACATTCATGAGGAAGACATTAAAATTAATAAAATTCAGATTTAATTCTAATGATAAATAACAATAACTAAAAAATATAAATAACAACAATGGTAAAATTAACTATTTTTATTTTAGAACAGTGTGTTGATAAAAGTTTGAAATAGTAGTATCATCATTATTATTTTGATTTAATTTAATAATTGCTCACAACATAACTTAAGAGAGTAACAAATCTTCTATGTAACCCTCTGTAGTCAGATGTAATTTTAAGGTAATACTTTTTTTTTCTTCCCACATAAAAACTCAAACTGCACGTGGGCCGAATGCTCGATCTGAAGCAACTGATAAGCCAGATCATTTTTTTAACAAAAACAAAAATAAATAAATAAATTTTAAATTACACTTACTGAACATTTATGAAAACAAAGGGACCCAACAACAAAGGAAAAATTCCAATTTATATTTATTTTCTATCTCAAGGTCTAAAGGGAAGAAATTTCTATTGGTCATATTCTGTAATTCAAATGCATTATTAATTAAATATCCCCCCCCGCATGATCGTCTTTACCGTCATGAGATTTTTTATATTAGATGATAATTTAAAATATTTTTTCATTACTTTTTTTGATATTGTAAAATATCATCTTAATGAAAGATTTAAATTTATGAAAACATAGACTAAAATAAGTAGTATACAAATTTAGCTAATAAATGCTGTTTAAATACAGGTCTTCGTAAGCAAATTCAAAAAGCTATGCTACTCAGAGGGTTTAATTTTAGACTGACATTTATTTCAGGGATTGATCCCTATATAATTTACTTTTAACTTTAATTGAAAAACCAGAAATTTCAGAATACTGAAGTGCCAACAGCTATTGGCTGGCAGACTAAATTTACTGAAAGTACCAATGTGCTAAATTCTCCTACATTGCTTCAATCACATGACCTGATGTACAAGCATATACGAGCCTGATCATTGTATGACATCATGTGTACTTACATGAGACTTCCACCACACTCTGTCACCTACAAAACTACAAATACAGCTACCTACAAAAGATTTATGGTCAAGAAACCTTCAATACAGAGTAAAATGTGTCTAATGACGTTAAAACGCGAAGCACTAGGCAATGAACTCTGCAGTGCAGAACACAGCCCTATCTAGCCAGAGGAGACTTAACTCTTACATATGTATTAATATCTTTATACCAGTTAATGTAATGTTAATGCATAAGTTTTAATGCTTGATGTAATTGAATAGGGGAATGCATTTTTTACGTTATATATGTACTTGTAATGTATGTATGCATGTATTATTAATGTATAACAAAGTATATAGTTATAAATTCCATAATATGCATTGGTACTGACTGCTCTGCAGTATGTCTGTACAGTTCAAGAACTTTTATTATTGTATGTATTAATATATCGAGTGTGCACTATTAATGTATTATGTAAAATGTACTAATATATCAAATGCGCTTTTTATGCTATGTACATATTAATGCAATGTATGTATGCATCTAGTATTAATATGCAATGTATATAGTTATAAGTTGCATAATGTTGCACTGGTACTGCACTGCAATATGCCTGTAGAGTTTAGGAAATTTTATTATTGTATGTATTAACATATTGAGTGCACTATTAATGTATAATGATGCATTACCGCTGTCATAATTCAACATAGTAACACCACTTTTTGATGTAAAATATTTCTATATTGTCATATATTGCATAATAAGCATTGGTATTGTAAGAATCTGCAATATGACTGTCTTTCAACATCAACCCCTGTTTGGCAATATTGTTTCTCTGGACAGTTGTGGGATCCAGACGATACCCGAATAATTAGAGAAAGCCGCCAGGGTGTCTGGACCCTGCTCTCACCTATCACCTGTACAAGTATACAAGTGATAAAGACAAACCTATTCCCATTTATCTAACCTATTCATTCTATGTATAAAAAACACACACACGAGTTTTGGTAGGCATACACATTAGTTTGATAATTCCATTTCATTCTAAAACAGAATTTCAGAAAAGAATATGTGTGACTCCACATTTACAGCTGTCCATAAAGTTTTCTCACAGCAGTTAGAGTACACAGGTTTGTTATCATGCCACTACTGTTCAACTTATTATACCTAATTTTGATTTTATGTTAATATCTAAAATGCATTTTGGGGAGCCACTAATAACAGTTCATTCAAGTCATTAAATAAAGTTCATTTAAAATTGGAGGCAACATAAGATAATTCAATGCTAAGGTGTTCCAAAGTTCTGTGTTCCGAATTTCTGCTTTACTCCTAATTATTTTTATATAATTTCAAGAACTAAATTTTATTACTCCTAATTTCTTTTCTGAAATTTCATGAAGCAAAGTAAAATTTGCTATGTAATACTTAGTATTTGGAACATTACTTCATATTTTGTATTGCCATTTGTTTTTTCATGAGTAACACAAAATACAACATAAAATGTGCTTCTTGAAATATGGGTGCTACTTGTGAAAATAATAATGTTAAGTAGTGCATAATAACTATATGTTTTATTGTAATCAAAATGTGACCCTCAGATCCACTGTTGTCTCAAAGTCGTAACTACATAAGGTCACTTACAGCTCACTAAAAAAGAATTTGATTTGTAGATGATTAATTTCAAATACTAGATTTTTTTATATTATTATCTTAATTAGCAATTTTTGAAATCAAATTTATGATTTGAGAGATAAACGAATGGGGGGCACTCTCCTAGTGTCAGGAGCAATTTAGCATTAGAGGATTACATTTCTCCATTAAACTAAATGGTGCAACAGCCCTAATGTGCAAGCAGCCCTTAGTGGGCCAAGGCCAGCAGTGCCCTCTGAAATATGCTTTCTTGACCATGGACCTTGGGGCGCATAAGCATATGCTTTGAACAAGTGGTCAGCTTGTCGTACGACCCCCAATGTTTAGTCGCCAAGCGAACTTGGTACTAATTTTATTGACCCAAGTGATGAAAATCAAGGAATGAAAAGCTGAGTTGACCTTGCCCTGCCCGGGGTTCGAAACTCAGACCTGTGGTGCTCTTACGCGATGCGCTAGCCACTGCGCCACCGGTTCTCCATTAAAATAGCTAATTATAGTGAAATTTTTTTACTTTAAAAATATTGAAGGAGAATCATATATAACTGCTTGATTCAAATTTTTCCTAAATATACTACAATACACAAAGTGGGGATAAAAACATTTGCTACCTTCTTTGCTTTAATTAATTACATTTAGAGTGAATAAATAAGGTAAACTATTTTTCCTTACCCCTTTCTAAAAAAAAAAATCATTTAGAAATTTTCAGAGCTCAGTTTCATTTCAGATGAAGAAGATAAGAGTGAAGAAGGAAAACAAAATAAAAATAATTTATTATTATTTTTAATGAGACACAAAACCAAATTGAAATTTCAGGTGATAAGGTCTCAAAATTTGAAGATATGAAATGTAGGTGAATGTACATACGAACAGACCCACAATGAGTCGTTGACCGAATTTAGTGTAACTTCGCTACAGCAAGAAGCAATTTGACCTAGTTACACCCAATAATCTTTCCAGTATAGCTGCATATTCTAACTATAGTACTTGTGGTTGATGATGTGTAAAAATAGCATTTGCTGAAGAAAAAAAGAATAGTTCTGCGCATGTTAGGCAAATATTTAATGGAAGCCTACGAAAAACTATTAAATTTGTTTAGATTGATGACACTTTGCCCTATTCAAAAGCATTTGAATAGCGTTGATGCTTCTAGAATTCCAAAGACGACACCAGGGATGATGAACAGAGCAGCCACTCTGCGATACCAGATGGCAACGAAATTAACCAAATGATTAAACAAACTAACAAAGAAAAGTATTACACAGAGTACAACCATCAATAAAGAATATGTTAATTTTGACAAATACTGACATAAGTACTTTGTCTCAACAAATACCGACATGGAATTCCAACATGCATCGAGTCTTCAAAATTATATCTCACATATGTTGATGACAGACCAAATGACTTTACAAATGAAAATGGCAGACAGTCAATAATGACAGTAAGAAAGACTCTCAATTAGCTCATCCAAACTGTGATAAGAAGAGATTAGGGAAAAAAACAGCTTTCTTGCTTATTTTACATAGCAAGAGGCATCAGTTGCATAGAAGATTGCAAATTTTCTGATCTAACAGAAAATTTTGACATCAAAGATATGGTTCGCTTCAAATTTCAGTTTTGGACACTATTATATGATGATTTCAGAACAATTCATTATTAGTTTTGGAATTTCTGGTTAAAACATAAACTTTTTTACTTTTACATAGTCTCTATTTATCTGATCAGACATCAACATTTTGAATTAGAATACTAATTTAAAGATCATTAACTTTCTGACATGAAAAAAATTTTCAAATGGAGTCCTGGGTAAATTGAAGAAAGTAGATACAGATCTCTCCAAATTCTAGCACAAATGTGCTGCTGCAAAAAGGTCTTTGAAGGTGTTTTATTATTGAGACTCAGATGGAATGGACCCAGTCCCCAAACGTTTGAATTCTTCTATATACACTGTTATTAATCCAACTTTACCATTTTGCTATATGCATTTCTAAATTTATTTTTTGTTATTAAATTCAGTTTAAAATACAGATATCAATTAATAGATTTTGAGATTAATTTAAATATAAAACTGAACCATTTTTTTTTAAATTATAACAAAAGGCCTCTCTTGATATAATATAATGGCTCATAATGCAGAAAAGTTGCATATCAGTTATTACAAAAATTACTTCTAACTCTAATGATATTTTCCTTTTATTCTGATTAGAGGTAAATTTTATAAATGCTGTATAAATACCTTCTCTGCATATTCCAATTGTAGTTTTAAGCCCTTATTTTCTTCCACAACTGAATTATATTCTTTCAAATGCTTTGCAATTTCAGCTTCTAACTCTTGGATCTTTTGCACTTTTTCAACATTTTTACTCTCCAGAATTATAACTTTACTTTCCAAATCAGCACACTTCCTCTCTATTTCCTTAATTAAAGAAAAAGAAAGATACTTGCTTTCATAAAAATATTGTGTATAAAAGTAAAAATTAATTTGCTTATAAAATTTAAGTATTCTAAGAATTAAAAAATAATTTTCAATACCGATGTTCGCAACTGGAAAGGCAAAAAGTCCGAGATAGTGGAAGGGACCTCCTAAAGTAGATTTGTAATATATGTTCAGTAGATCAAAATTAAAACATGTAAGGGATTTTCTCTTTTCTCACCACACGCATTCATGATATAATTGAAAGTATATCCAGCTAGTAATCAGGTGAAGAGTTTGAAACCCAGCGAGGGTATTGCTGATTTTTTCCTATTTCCTGCTCCGATAAAACCTAATGACTCTATAAGCAGCTGAACTAAAATGTAGTGGATGATAATTTGTCAACCCTAGTATTTGGCAAGAGGTTCCCTTCTCCTCCCCAGTCACCCTTTAAGTAAGGGATAATGTAAGGAATTTTTCCTTTCTTTACCACATACCTTTGTGGCATAATTGGAAGTACATTTGGTTAGCTTCAGGAGGTGTGAAGTTTGAATCTGGATAACAGCACTGCTGATTTTTCTTGTTTTCTGCTCCAATAAAAAATAATGACCCTAGAAACAAACTGTTGATTTAATTGTGGGAATTTTAAGCTTGTAAGCTTTCATATTCCCAGAACAAGTGATCAAACATCTCAACTCTTAAATATTTATAACAACATAATCTTGATATGTAGAAGAATGCATAGTACTAGAAGCACATAAAACACTTGAATATTCAAATATGTTTGCATACTGTTGTACACTATAGGTTTATTCAGATCTCCATGATAACTATGCCAGAGGTGCAGACAGGAATTGGCACTTTACTAAAATAAATAACAGCTCATATAATGTAAACAGTTATAAATAGCTCAAAAAGAAAAAATAAAGCACATTCTCTCAAACACATCAGTAAAAATCATTCAATAGCAAAGCTCAATATAACTGCACGATTCTGAGCTGATTATTCAGAGCTCCAGCAGCCAAATTTATAGGGTTACTCAGTAATTCTGGAAGCTTCATGAAAAACTGCTCAAAAGACATTTTGAAACACCATTGTCTTGGATATGGTGTCTTACACACTTTTCCATCAACCATTATGATTCAGAATTTATGCGATATACACGACCTTTAAAATTCATTTTAGTGCTTTATATATGTGTCATTTCTTTAACTGGTGAATTCGTCTCTAATAATAAAACTTTGCCCGGTTCTTTGACATAATGTATTTTTTAATGTAATGCAAATTCTTTAGATGATGCTTATGGATTCTGCCAAACTACTACTGCATCTTTTCTATTACAAATTCCAACTACCAACCAAAGACACATAAGGAGATGACATGAATATACTGCAGTCATCCTCCATCTATTCCTTAAAATCTTTGTTTATAAAAAGAATTGTTAGTTTGGTACATTTATATTTACCATATTGGCAACACCAAGTTCTCTCTCTCTGCGTGCGAGCTATGGATGCAGTTGTAATGTTGTGCACGTGTTGTTAAGTTTCAATAAAAAATGTGAAAAGATATGTTTCATATTTTTTGACTTGCTTCTGCATATGATATCGATTTATTTAACAAGAATGGCAAGAACTTCCATCAGATCCCCAGTTTTAAACCAAATGAATATTTTTCAAATGTTCAGACTCTAACACAGCCCTAACATCTCTTTCAGATTAATCAAATATTCAGTTACATTATTTAGGAGAGCTAGTAATGTAACTTCTAGAGAAATACAGGTAATATTTATGTCCCCTTTGTTGGGATACTCTTTACAGATTAGACTACCTTAAGGAAAACTTTCTGGATTTTTGGATTCTATGACATTATATCCAGGAAGTGATACATTTAGCTTCCACCACAGCTGAAAGAGCTCCTACCTCAGACCTAATTTTCAGCCGAATTCTTCTAATTCTGAGTTTCTCTTATATGCATGTTTGTAGCATGATGCTCGTTTACGTAGAAATTAAATATCTTTTATCAGTTTACTTACAGCACGAACTACAAAAGCTAGTAGTATCATACTATATGCCAGTTTCTTCAGCAAAGTATCTTTTTAAGTTTTAGCGAGGTTTCCTTAAAATGTCCTCCACAAAGGTGTCCCTCTCCTTAGCCAGGGAGCCTTCATGTGTTTTGCTATAATCCAAACAACCATTCTTCTTCAGCTTTTGAAGACTATGGTTTGATTTTTGAAACAACGGTTTGATGCTTTGGCACAGTGAAAAAGAACAATGTCAATATCAGGCATTTTCAGTATAGTGTCATGTACCTTAAAACTAGATGGTGTTTTTTTTTGACAAGAACTTGATTTCAGTTCTATCAGCTGCAATCTTTTTTCACTTTCAAAGTATGTTAAATGCAAAATCTTACTATGGGATATTTAGTGCAGCTATTAAGGTGCTTTTTTAAGAAACTGAAATATTCTTCCCATTTTTGTGAAAATTTAATTATATAAAATTATTAGCATTCTTATATGAGTCCAGTTGTATAGTATAAAAATAAGTATAATATATCTACAATATTAAACATTGATGAAAATATGGCTATTTTGTGAAGTCACTGGAAAACTAAATAAAAGAATAGCAAGTATACATGGGTATGAAATTCACATTTCTTATTAATCCATATTAGTTCCACTGTATTAGCATAGTGAAATCTACATGGAAAAGTAAACTGTAATCTTAAAGATATAAGTACCAGTTTTTATAATTTCCATGGTAATTTAAAATATTATTATAAATTTATCTTATTGATATTTTGAACAATGCAATTATAATTGCATAGAACAGAGGTTCCCAACCCTATGCGCATGGGCATGATGGCATCATGTGCATATATTATTATTAACTCTATCCAGCTATAAATTCACCTTGAAAAAGTAAACGGTGCCCACCGTCTAACAGATATTTTAGAATGTGCTCTTAGGAACAAAAAGGTTGGGGACTCCTGATGTAGGACATGCCTGAAGATGTTGAACCCATTTTGTAGCACATAAATGGCAATGCCTATGACCAAAGAACAAAACTTTAAATACAGAAATATTTACTGTGAAAACATCCAGCTTTTATTATAGGAAAGAAAAGGTTCTTCCCGGAGGGAAAAGCACGAGGAAGGAATAATTCTCGTATTTGTTTCACGCATATGTTGAAAAATAACAGTAATATGAAATTCTCTGTAATATTTCATTTTTCTATTTTTTACAAGTTAGAAGTCGTTTCTGCCACATTACATGTTAAATAATTTAGAAGTACAATGTCTGCAGCATAATACATGAAATAAATGCTTAGACTCGAACCCAATTAAACAAAAATACAAAATAAAAGTACTACATAAAATGCATTAAATACATTGATAAATGAAAATAATATGTAACATGAATTAAATAAATATAAACATTCATATAAATTTACAATAGTATGCTTGGGAAATATGTATCTTACATCAACTAAATAGTAGAGTCTATTAAATAATGATTTATTTATAAACATTTTAAAAATGAGCAAAAGCAAAGCATTTCCTGCCAAAATCAAATATAACAGGAAATAAAAAATGAAAAAACAGAAATCTTAAAATAATCCCTATAGTTGCAAAAGAAAACGTCAGTTCAACCAAAGATTTAATTAGAAAAATAAGATAACAGAAGGATAACATACTTCCTTTACCGAAACACTTGTGTCGTACATCTGCTGAGATTTTGTTAGCTGGGATTCTAGATCTAGCACTTTCTCTTTGTAAGTGTTAAGTTCAAGTAATTTATTTGCAAGATCTTCCTCTAACTGTTTTGCATGAATTTTCTGGACTTCATTTTCATCTTGTAGCTTGTCGTATTCATTCTGCAAACTCTTGAAAAAAGATTTTATAATTTAGTTTAGAATTTATAAAAATATAGATTTTTTAAATAAAAAAAATACGACAGCAACAGCTTTAAGTATCATGAAGTATGTTAGTGACAGTTTTGTGTTTGTCAATAAACTAAATCAGCAATCAGCTCTCAATACAGTTAATCACTCATAAGTTGTACAGAACTGAGCTCTCTCCAAACAAATAAATTATCCTTTTATGCAATTGACAATAAACAAACAATTAAAAAAAGAGGGGGTACTAAAGGAAAATCCCGTTGACCATTTTTGCCTATTAAAGAAAAGACACCAAACTACATGATTTTTCGCCAAAAATGGAAAAGTCTTCTTCAAACACGCTGGGTTTGGTGTAACCTTGATTACACAATCCCTTTGCTGTAGCTAATGTGAAGTACTTTGGAATCATTTCAAAATCAAATTAAAAATACACAGAAATGTCATCAAGAAGACAGCCAGTTTGGCACTGATGGTGCCAGGCCTAAGTCTGATGAAGAATGGATGTCTGCAAGCATATAGTGTCTGTGTGGCAAAAAGGCACTCAAAATACACAGCACTCTGAAAAACTTCTCAGCCTTGTGATAGGGAAAGAGCATGGAAGATCATTGGACCACCCTCTGGCAAGTTTTTGCTCAAAATTGGTTAATAGTTATCGAGGTTCAGCGATATCTAATATACCCATGGAAATGCACAGGTGTGGCCTTACTTCAACCTGTACTTGTATGGATGGAAAAATCTCTTTGCTGTAGCTAAAATAAAATATTCTGGAATCATTCCAAAACTCAGTCTAAAAAAAAAAAAAAAAAAAAAAAAAAAAAAAAAATTATCAATAAAAGAATATTAACTGTCCTTTTAGGAAGAAAACTCTTAACTTGGCTAGTCACAGAGAAAATGCAGTTCATATCATTTTAATCAGATCTACTTTTACATATACTTTTCCAATTTGGGTTAGAATACTGCTCTCAAAGTCCACTGAAATAAAAATTAAATATTCAATAATAAAACACTGTGCAGATATATCATATATCATTGTATATTATTTCCTAAGAAATAGTAGTATTCATGAAGAATTAAAAGTAAATTGAACTCATAATTAAACACTGACAGCAGTGTACAATCTTAGATAAAAACAAATTTAATTTTAGTAAGATTTCTAAACTCGCATGATTAAAATAGCTGAAAACTCTAATCTCCTTTTCATAACATTATCAGACAGTTTTCTTAGTACTAAATTCTTTCCGTTTGTCATTTCATGGCAAAATACACAACTTCAAAGCAGTTAATTTTTTATCACACCTATTGTTTCAACATTTGCATGTCATTCATGATAATATGCAAAACTGCTACTAAAATCATAACCACCTGTCTCAAGAATGGTGGCACTTTGCTGGACTTTATTTGCTACTGTCTTGCATTTTCAGGCAATAGTTCTTAAGACTTTTTTGATGATGCAATAGGGTAAACAACTCCTGTACAAAGGTACTGATCAATACGCATTTGAATTATGTCATCTATTTTGTACTTAAGTCATCTCCATTACTAAGGATTACTTAATTTCTTCATAGGACTTATTAATTACACTCAGATACTACTTGTCATTATTTTGAACATATCCATGCTTTATATCCTACTGTTTAAGCAATAGTCACTAACCTAACATATAATACATATACTACTACCTACGAATACATTTATCACACAACACTGTAATTCACAGATACATCATCTTGTGAATAAATAGCTGGACACATTTTGGTTGTATCTGTCACTTTATATGTCACTGGAGGTTATGTACAATTACAAGATGCCCATAAAATTTTTTAATATTTTATCAGTTGTGTTAAAAAACTGTACCTGTTTAAAATGTTTTATTTATAAAATTTTAAATATTTTATCTGTTTTAGAGGTCATCACATGCTTGATGACCTCTAAAAGTTTCATACTGATTCTTATCATGTTGTTCAATAGCTTTCCTTGTTTGTGATAAACTAAATGATACAGAATAGAGTAATAATAATAATAATAATAATAATAATAATAATAATAATAATAATAATAAATAAATAAAAAACTTACAAGACTAGTTAAAATACCTAACGTTACAAAGCTTACTTTGAATGCCATAATAATATATTTCTGCTAAACAGAATTTTGGACAAGCATGCACTTAAGAAGTAAAATTTTGAAATATTATTACAAAAAGTAACGAAAATATATTTGAGAAGAACAAAGTAGAGACGAATTCTCTTAAGGATGAAATAAATAAATATTCTAATTCAAGTACAGAACTGACTCATAATTTTTTAAACATACCTGGTAATTCTGAACATATCGATACTGATCAGATGAAACCTTCTCCAATTCTTGTCGGATTTCAATAATTTCTGCGTCACATTTTTCTTTTCCTTCCATAACTTCATTATACTATAATATATAAATAATCATATAAAATCATATATATTCAAAAATAAATAAGTACATCTTATCACGCTAATTTTAATTTCAAGAAATGTATCATAAAATACAATTATATTACAAAATTACCTGTTTTTTAGTCTCAGTTAATTCCTTTTTCATCTTTAAAGCAATTTGCTTAAATTTATTCATTTTAATTTCAGTCTCAGCTAACTGATTCTTTAAATCATCTATCTCATTTCCACATTCAGCAACTTGCTGATTATTTGATACATCATTACTGTTCTGCAGTTCACTCTGAACTGCACATTTGTTTTCTAAGTTTTTTATAGTCTTTTCAAGAGTAGGTATGATGTTTATTTTACAGTCATTTAATTCTTTCGAAACTGCATCATTTGAAATATTGTTAAAATAATGATACAATGTAGACAAAAATCTTACATTTAACTCATTCAGGTTTTTTACATTATTTAATATTGTGCAACAATCACTATCAATACATTTATTTTCAATTTGTGAATATCTAAAAGATGAAAGTTCTTCCTGAAATGTACATTCAAGAGAAGAAATATCACATTTCTTTGAAAATATCTGGTCATTACTATTTTGATTAAATTGCCCATTTACAAATGCTAACCAAAGTTCAATATCTTCGGTTATTTTATTAAAGAATCCTATTACTTCGGTTATATTAGTTTCTAAGTGTAAACACTTCTGTTTTAACTTTTCTACCATTAAATTATGTGAATTTAAAACATCAGTAAGGCTATATTTTAAGACATTCATGTTTTCATTGTAAAAGATAAATGCTGTTTGCATTTCACTGTTAAGAGAAGTTTTCAAATCTTTTAGTTCATCTACTGATGCCCTAACATGCTTAAATGCATCTTGTTGTACACTCTCGTAATGCTGCAGCTTTCTTTTGAGATCCAAATTTAAACACATATAATTATTTACATCACAATCTTTTTCATGCAATTCAACAGTAAGTTCCTCAATTTTTGATAGCAAAGAATCCATTTCACAATGGATTCTTTCAACTAAATTAGATTTATCATTTAATAAGGATTTTAAATTATTAGTATCATCAGTTAATGTTTCAATAATTTTTTCCTTATCTTTCAACTCCTTTACTGTTATTTGGAGTTTTTCTTCCATGTTTGTTTGATGATTACTTGAAATATTTTCATTTATATCTGATAAATGAAATGTATCTTCGTATTTTGATGAACTTAAGGGATCACCTACTTGTACTGAAACATGCTGTACTAAACAGTTCTGTATTTTTGACTCAGCCACATCTGTATTCACTTCAGAATCAACAGAAAAAGGCTTCGTATTATCATTTTCCACTTCATTCAAATTAAACGATTTATCATCATATTCATTAATTTCCTCAATGCTATATAATTCAGGAGAACATTTCTGAAATGAGGCATCACACCATATTTCAGGACTTTCATAGTTTTCTGCATCCATCTTAGAAACACATTTCAGTTGTTCTACTTCATCACGCAACTCTCTGGCTTCATGTTCAAGAAAATAATTGAGTTCTCTTATTTGCATTAGTTCATCTTCTATATTTTGTTTTTGAATCAATATATTTTCTATGTCGGATTCAAGTGTTTGAACTTTAATTGCATTACTGTTACAGCGTACTAGTAAATCATCAAGCAAAAGTTTTAATTGTGCCATATTTTCTGTTAATTCTCTTTCAGTTTGATATGAAGATGCTGTGGTCTTCTGTCGAACACCCTGCTTAATACCTATTATTAATAACTCAAGTTGCAGATTGAATTCATTCAGTTCAGCACATTTTTTATCTAGTTTTTCACTTAGTTCTAAATTTTGTTTTTCAACTAGTTCTGAACGAGTCTCAATATTTAATTTAGCAATTTCAATATCTTCCATCTTACTTGTGAAATTTCTAATCTGTAGGCTTAGTTCTTTTAACTCCTGAGAAATTAATGCACAATTTTCAAAACAATTTGTGCCTTCCGACTGCAAGAATGTAACTTTTTTAATTAGATTTGTAATTTTCTCTTCTATACAAAAGGAATCAGTGTCTAAAGTTTGCCCATTTGATAAATGAACTTCTATTAAATCAGATTCAGTATTTACTCCTGCATTTGTATGTACTGGAATAATTTTGTAGGAACCTTCAAGTACTCTAGATTTTTCTGAATTTTGATATTCTAATTTTAATTTAAGAGATTCATTTTCTGATTGAGTTTCTTGCAGTAAATCAGAGAATTCTACAATTTTTCGCTTCATAATACTAACTTCATAATCAAAAGCAGCCTTTTCTTTCTCCAGTTCTTCACAATGAAGAACCAAATTTTGGTTTTCTAATTTTAATTTTTCAGCAAATATTTGCAATTTATTTATTTCATCTGATTCTTCATTCTCAGTATGTTCATGGCGCTGATTCTGAACTTCTTCAAAATGAGAGAAAACATCTCCACCTTCTAATAAAGCAAATTCTATTCCTGCTGTGGATTCAGTAGCATATAAATCACTGAACAGACCAGAATTTGTATATACATTACCTTGAATATCCTTATGGACTTCAGTAGCAACTTCCTTCTTGGAAGTGTCAATCATTCCTTCATTAATGTTCTTATCATTGACAGATAATACAAGACTTTCAGTAGCTGCTCCTTGCAAAACAGCATGTTCAAAGCCACCTTTAAAGTCATCATACATTTTAAGGGAGTTACAAAGATTTTTAACCTCATCTTCTAATTTAATCCTCTGTTTTTCACTAGTTTCAAGAGCTGATGCAGTTTCTGTAATTTTTGTCTCCATCTCTTTTACTTGCACAGAAAGTGAACGGTTTTCAGCTTCTAGGACATCTTTTATACTTTGAAGATTACTTTCTTTTTCTTGCTGATTTACTTCCATTGTCTCTTTTAAGTCATCAATTTCATTCTGAAGTTGCCTAATTTTTGCTTGTAATTGCTGATTGTCTGTTATTAGAATGGAATAGTCATTATTGTCAGTTTCATACCTTAACTTCAATGATGCATATTTTCCCTGCACTTCTGATAAATCATCATTAAGTTTAGATTTTTCATATTTAAGATTTCTTATTTCAGTGTCTAATTTTTCAATTTTTGAACTTAAGACACAGTTCTCTTCAATACATATTGCATATTTTTTATTCAACTCGCAGGATTCTTGTAAAAGACTATCATGATTGTCACTTTTATCACTTGATGCATGCCCTTGAGTCTTAAGAGATTGCAAAGCTGCGTCTCTGGCTTCAGTCAAGACTTGAATTTCTTCAGTCATTTCCTAGAAAGAATACAAATAATTATAAATTAAATAAATACAGTTATGGACAACACAAACAATGTATATTTTGTTGGCAGTATATGAAAAATATACATTCTTGAATGTCTAGGGAATACATATGTTTACACAATGTATAGAATGCTGGGAATTTTTAGGTAAGAACAATCAAATTTTTTAATAATATGTATGCTTTTCCCAGGTATTGCATGTAATACCTATACATTATATAGAGTAACAAATGCTGTTTAGGCAAAGTATGAAACAAAGAGTTCTGAAAAAACTCTAATTGAAAAGATATGATATAGAACTCAATAGTAGTAATGCTTTCTTTAACAGGATGAATCAGTTTATTTTTGTTTCCATTTATGTCACATTATAGGAATTCAGCAGCCAATGTTCCATGATTCCTTCTTGGTAGTCATCTGGGTCTTTTCTATAATAACTTCTGGTAAGTAGTTTCAATTGCGAAAACACCGATTTTTTACAGCAGTGGCTCACACTTTAGACAGTTTGTTGTAGAATCATCACTGCATGTCCTTATACCATATTCTTTTTTTTTTTTGGATGCTAGGCCTTATTTTATCGATTTCATACATATGGGCCAGGATCTTTGTAGAACAAATTTAAAGTAGTATATTTTATTACTTCCATACAACTGAAAAAGGAGAATTCTTCATCTAAGACAAACATTGAAAGTTGTACAACTTGTCCTGTGACATTAGAAATGTCATTAGTGAGAGCATTTCATACTTTACAGGTTTGCCTTTTAGCAGAGAATGCCTAGGAAATGTGAGAAATATTAATAATTTCATACCATGATGTTCAATTTTTGTAATGCATTCTATGTATTGCATAAACATTCTGTATAATGTCTGCTTTTATTCAATGCCAGTAAATATATATATATATACACTGCTGGCTATTAAAACTGCAATAACAGGAAGGAATGATCTCAAGAACATCACAATTACATGAAAGGAAGAAGTTCAGCGCATTTAGATGACGCAGGAGGGAGAAACGACATCTGAAGCACTACATAAAAGAATAGTAGTGTAGTGGATTTCTCATTTAGAAAGTGCTTTGCAAGGTGAGTTTGCTCAGAATATCGTGTTATGCCTCGAATAAGAAGAGGAAATGCTTACCAGCAAGTTTTGAAATTCGATAGAGGCAGGATTGTTGCCTATCGAAAGTGTAGATTATCATTCTGTGATCTCACTGGTCGACATCCAACTACTGTCATGCGAATATGGAATCAATGGATTGCTGAGGGTCATACTGAAAGGCATGCAGGATCTCAATGCCATCCGATGAGTAATGCCAGAGAGGACAGACATATTGTGAGGTCAGCTCTGCAAAACTGTATGACCACATCACGGACTATTAGCCAAGAAATGGCTAATAGTCCGTTTGCAGCATGCCCAGTATCAGCTCATAAGGTGTGTTGACGTTTGCAGCAGTGTGGACTATCAGCAGGGTGACCATTACTTTGGCTTCTCTTGACAATGCAGCATACAGACAGCGACTCTGATGAGCCAAATGACAAAGATGTGTACATGAGTGGCACAATGTCACCTTTTCAAATGAGTCCCAGTTCTACATGCAGTATTCTGATGGCCATATACATGTCTGGAGTGTCCGAGGAGACCGCACGTCGCCTGCTTGCATTCAATATCAGCATAGGGGTCCTGCACCTGGTGTGATGATTTGGGCAGCCATTGGGTACATGATACGTACATCTCTTGTTTGGATCGATGGTAATTTGAATGCAAATGGGTGCATTTCTGACATCTTACGTCCAGTGGTTGTGCCTTA
This sequence comes from Stegodyphus dumicola, assembly GCF_044657685.1. Taxonomy (NCBI): domain Eukaryota; kingdom Metazoa; phylum Arthropoda; class Arachnida; order Araneae; family Eresidae; genus Stegodyphus; species Stegodyphus dumicola. The sequence continues at coordinate 244,836,644 of NC_140771.1, forward strand.
TCTTTGGGGCTGTCAAACGCCATGTTCCAACAAGAGAATGCAAGACCACATGTTGCATGTCGTGTTCTAACCTTCTTCAATACACAGGGTATTCGATTGCTGCCCTGGCCAGCATGGTCTTCAGATCTGTCACCTATTGAAAACATCTAGTCAGGGATTGCTGAGAGAGTGGCCCGCCACCCGTCTTCGGCTAATACGGTTGATGAAGTGTGGCATAGACTTGAATCAGCATGGAATGAGTTGCCCATTTCATCCAAGCCCAGTTTGACTGCATGCCTAATGCGGTAAGGGCTGTTTTAGCTGCTAGGGGTGGCAGCTGTTTCTACTAATTTCACATCCCTGTAAACCTCCAAAATGCTTACAAATTTAATCATTTTGTCTTCATGCCATACTGTTTTTACGTGCAATAAATATCTTTTTGTATTTGCTTTCCTTCATAGTGTTTCAATTTTAATGGCCATCAGTGTATATATCAATTTATTTTTCTAAATCGTTATATAAGGTTACCCTCTAATTGTCATTAATCTAATTTCTAAGTAACCTTATTCAAATGTACAACGACTTTTCACTCAGTCTTAACTTTGAGTCCTACAACACAAATTGATAACAACAAGCATATGAAGGCAACTAAAATATTTATTAGTATTACAGTTTGAAGACAGAACTGACACGAATAATAAAAAACCTAAGTTCTGCTACTTACAGCTAATAATAATACAATAGTAGCTCAATCAGCTACAAATCAAATATTAAAGACTAAGGTCATGGCTCATATGCTAACATGCCTTCTTTTATAACTACCAATAAGGTAACTCATTAAAATCAGCACAGCAGTCCAAGAGAATCAATGCTGTCCTGGAGTTACATTGCTAAAGCTTTCTCTCTAAATTTAGATTCTCATTCATTATTTAAACTTATTTGGCATTTTTGCTAGAGTACACAGAACAGCAGAATGTCATAACTATTTCATAACTTTTTATTTTGAAAATATAGTTATTATTTTTTTATTATATATAACTGATGCATTCAGATTATACAATGAATGATTCTACAAAGCTTGATTCAGCATTCTTTTTCAGCTATTTGTTAATAAATTTATAGGCAACAAATATTAGTATTGTTTTTTTTTAACTTCTTGGTATCTTAAATTGAGAAGATATATTGCATTAATTAAATAAAATCTTTCAATTATACAAATTGTGCTATACTGTACTACTACAGTCAAAAGTCATTAATTCGGACACCCATAATCCAGACCTCAAACCTACAAACTTTCTGCGCATGCGTCGGGTTGACGCAATCGTAAGACCTTTACGGCTGCGAATATGCGTGTGCACATGCGCAAAATACGTTTACGAATGCGCGTTTAATATATAACGGACGGTATAAGCTAAGCTAAAATTATCTAATTCAGTTAATGTTGCAGATTGCATTGATCCTTAATCTTCGAATTTGATCCGGCTTATTATTTTTTGCAGACTGTTAGAGCAATTTTATAAGAGTAAGCTTGAACTTTTGATTACATCAAATAGAATTTCTGATATATATTTACTTATATGTAAAGGATCTACAAAGCGAAAGTATGTTTCGAAGTCCATTAAACAAAAAGTGGAATTGCTGCAAAAAATGGATAAAGGCATATCCTTTGTTTATCTAACCATTCCGAAATCTGTTTATCAATTTCACGCTGCTCTGCGTGTGTGTGTGTGGGGGGAGGGTGGGAACATCACGGCGCGCAATGAACTGGAAGTTGATCTGTCAGCACTATCCTTTTCTTCAGGGCAGATGTTTTTATTTTATTTGGCTTATAATTCTTTACTAAATGTAGTATTTCATCTCAATGTACTCCGTCTTTGATATGATTTAAATCAAATTCTTCATCATTATAATTCGCTTCCGATACCGAAGAAAGTGACACAGAGGTTATTGAAAACGAAAAAATTTCCACTGACAAATTAGTCGGTATTCTCAACACAGCAATTATAGGACTTGAACAGCAGAACTTTGTAACTGAACAAGAAATTATGTCTGTTTATAGAATTAAAGAGAAAGTATTATCACATAAAAAATGAAGCAATTTAAACAACTTACATTGAAAGAAATGTTTAACAAATAAATATTAAGCTTTTTTTTTTGCAAATTTTGATACCCTTTAGATCATAATTGTTCTTTATTTCATAAATTAAGATTTCATATTTTTAATTTTATAATTTCTGCATGCCATCTTACTAGATTTAAACTGATGATCTATAATCCGGAAAAATCGATAATCCGGAATTGCCTAAGTCCCGACGAGTCCGGATTAACGACTTTTGACTGTACCAGATTTAAAATCAAAATACCTTTTCTGATAACTTTTGACAGAATGAAAATTTTGAATTTAAATTGAAATACTGAAATAATAGCATCTCTCATTCTTTGGAAAAAAGGGAAAATTATTAATTTTAATGAATTTTAAATAGGTGCTGCAAATACGAATAACATATATAATGTCACAAAAACAATATTAATGTCAGCAATAAAATACCAGAATTTTTTTTTTAAAATTGGATTCAAATTACCCTGTATATTATTTAACTTCCCTCCATGAATATGGGAAAAAATTCTATGGTAATTTTTAATCAATCTACCATATCTATGAAATATATACAAAAATTACTATTTTTAAAACATTCTTTACTATCAAATTATTTACATGAATAACATTTTTAGTTAAATCATCAAAGCTACACACTTCATGAAAGTTAGAGATTTTATAATAATGTACTTTAACCCTTTCTTGGTTGGATTTTTTTTCCTCGAATTTCTGACCCCAAATAAGCATTTTTTTTTTAAATTGCTGAAAATTCATGTATGTTCTATCCTAAATTCGAAAATGCAAAAGATTTTTGAAAGTAAGCAGTTTTTGGACCTATGGGTGGTCAAATATGTGATATCCCATTCACTGATCACCAATTTTCCCTGCAATGCACCCAAGTTTTAAATAAAAAAAAAAACAAAAAAACAAAAAAAAAAAAAACATTGTGATGCTATATTTATTAATTATATTGTTCTGATGTATTTAATATAAAAATCTACATAAAAATAATTACTAAAATGACATAAAAATGCTTTAGAAAATGGATTTCCAACCTTATTGTTAAAACAGCTTTACAATCTGCCTTGGTCATCTGAGCATAAAAACCATATTCATCACAAAACCAAAAATCATTTATTTAATAAATAAAAAAATTAAATAAATAAATAATAATATTTTTTTTTTTTTTTTTTTTTTTTTTTTGTTGCTTACTTTCAAAACAAAAATTGCCCCTACGGATATAAAAAATATCTTAAATGTTTTTTTTTTTTTAGTTGAAATTCTAACAGATACCACGTGGATATTCAAGATGGGAATTTTTCATTTCGTCGCATGGCATGCGATGCTGACCTTACGGGCACAAAACCTTCGAATGTGTGAAATGCGATGCCAACTTAGAAGGGTACAACTCTGATAAATGCCCTAATTTCACCAAATGTGGCGATATGTGTTTTGCGCTGGTTTTTGGCACGATTGCGTGTTGTATGGCAACCATGTCGACGTTGAAAAATCTTTTGGTGGAGTAGTTTAATTGCTAGTTGGTTCATGTCGCGTGTGTTTTTGAAATGGCCTATGTTGCGATGAAAGACGTGGTGGGAAGGTTTTAGCCACGTATTTTAGATTGTGTGCAGAGTAAATTTAGTATGAAAAGGTACGATGTTGGAGTTGTTAACGAGTCTTTTGTTCACGGATGTATTTATGGGGATCGTAGTGTAATTTTGGAATTTCTGTGGGAGTCGGGACTTTTAAAACGGAGTTTGACGTGTTCGAAATGCGGAGCAGATATGAGAACTCGGACAAAAAATGGTGTTTCCGATAGACTTGTGTGGGTTTGCAGTAAAATTGTTGCTAATAAAGTATGTGGGTGTCAGCGGAGTTTAAGGTTTGGATCTTGGTTTTCGTGTAGCAAGTTAACGTTGGAGGAAGTTTTTATTGTTACTTTTGAAATTTTGAATTGTAGGAAGGCATGTGATATAGCAAAATCATGGAAGTTTTCTTCACAGACGTTGTGTGACTGGCGAAATTTTATTAACGAATGTATTTTGGACTTTGTATGCTCTGTATCTGAGAAGATAGGGGGGAAAGATATTTTTGCTTTTAAAAGAAGCTTTCATTATGGTAAGTGCATCTTATTTTATTATTTTTATTTTGTAGAATGTTATATTCATTGTTTTTTGTATGAATTTCTGTTTTTATTGTTGTTTTTTGAATTGTCTGAAATTTATTTTAGTTTATTTTCTTGATTTGTTTTTAGTGAAGATTGTGCAATTCGTAGATGTTTTCTAAAGTTGAAACAGAACGCTGTGTACATGGTATTCTTTGAAATTTGTTGTTGTTATGTTAATTTATTAAAGTGAGGTGTGCGTAGTTCGTAGATCGTTCGTTGCCTACAGTGTGCCATTCATAGATGTTTTTTTAAGTTAAAGCATGTCGCTGTGTACATGGATTCTTGTCAAATATTTTTGGTTAGAAACTTAACGTTTTTACTATCTAAATTTTTTGTTTTTGTTTCGGATTTTTAGTTTAAATCGTGTGTTCAAAACGCAGTTTTTGCATGTGCGAAAACCGTGTTTTTGGAGACATTTTAAGCTTAAAGTTCGAAAGTAGACAAAAAATTTAGATAGTAATATGGCAGCGTGAAGTTTCTCGCCAAAAATATTTGGCGAGAAATTTGGCGACTTGAGGGCGCATATCAGAGTAGTTCCCTTAGAAGACCTAGACCTAGACCGAAACACTGGATTTAAAGTAGTGCGCCTACTATATTCTGAAGAAATCCAATAAATCTGCAGAACTTTCAATCCAAATACTGAATATGCTTTTCAATTATTTTATATTCAAAAATTTATTTTAGCAAAATGAAATGAAGAGAAAAAGAATTTGCACTATATAGTATGAAATGTTCATAAAATTAATTAATTTTCATTATGCATATTATTAATAAGAAACTAAGCAGATGCCATCAAATCAACTTCTTTTTCTTCATCTAATTTGAAAATCCTTAAAAATAATTAATTTGAATGGTTAATGATATTGTCCAGGCTGATTTAGTAGTAAACAATTAAGAGTATTAGTGGAGATCTGAATAATTACATTAATTAAAATATTAATAAGCTATTATTAGAATTGACACTGAATCCTATGCAAAATTCAAAATAAATTAACGACTAAATAACACAGTCATGAGAAATGTCTAACTGAAAGATAAAATGCCAATGTAAAATTTAAAACCAGACAAAAAAAGCAACTTTAGATTGGCTTAGATTTTTGAATGACACTTTATAGTTCTCTTCTTTGGAAGAAAAAGAATAATAAAATAAAATAAATATATTAAAAAAGTGAATTTCTGACAAGTTTTTTAATGGTGTACAAAAGTGAGAAAAGTGTTCTGTACTGATACTGAAATGCCATGAAATATCAAAGTATTATAAAAGGTAAATTTCTTTATGTAATAGTGAAATTACATAAAGTAAATTACATAAGAAATTACATAAGTAAAGTAAAAGCTTAAATTTGTAATAGTGAATATTTTTTAACTTATGAATACAATTTATATGCTAAATTCGTAGTTCTGTTAGACTGGTCATAATTTAAATATTAACAGCTTAATAATTACTTTAAGTGGATCTCATTTTGAAAATAAATTGTATTGATTTTAAACTTGACAACTAAGACCAAGACTATTTAATTTAAAAAAGGATAATTTTCAAAAATACATTTTTCACATCTAAAATAATTGTTTTGTTAAAATATAAGAATTAAACAGAGTTCATTAGAGTTCAAAATAATTGCTATTATTTACAGATGAACATTCTAATTTCACTTGAAGAATATTTAGAATAAATCAGAGACATACAAGTTTCCATTTGTAAAATAAAAATCTTAATACAATCCTAAAGCTGACTGCAATAAAATATTCTACATTTATTTATATGAAATGTATCCTGCATTAATAATATATAATGATTGCAACATAAATATTTAGCTTTAAAATGAATTAAAAAGATTATGGAAGTGTTTCATAGTAAAATATTTAATTTTTCTATGCTGAAAAACAGCAACAGGCATAGTCTTACCTTGTTTTGTTTCTGAAGTTTAGACAGTTCCTCTTGGAAGCAAAGACATGTGGCTTTTACTGTATCTAGCTGCATAGTTAAACACTGCATTCTTTCATCTTTCTCACTTAGAAGAGATATGAAAGAAGTTTTGTCTTGCAGAGCAGCTTCCAATTCTTCTTTCAACTTTAATATTTTAGATGCTTTTTCTTCAATGCATTTTTTCTATTAAAAAAACAAACTTAAGTATTCATCAATATAAGATGTGCTTTAAATTAAATATAACATTTTTTCATTCGTTGCAATACAAACATGCAATCTTTATGCTAATGAAAAGTTCATAAATCATGAAACTTAAACAATTGTTTTTAATATTAGTACTGCATAAATCCTCTATCAAAAGTTAATATGAACAAACAAATTCTCATCATGTATAATTTAAGAATAATAATAAGCAATGTAAGCTTTATAAATTCAAGAAATAAAGCAAAATGATAAGATGTTAACTCCCCTCCCCCCCCAAAAAAAATGGAACTATTGGTTTAAATGTATATATACAAAAAGCAAGGCCATGCTCCATGTAAAAATATCAGCATGTTAGAAAAACAATTTGGAGGTAATCTACCTGAATAAGGAACAAGTAAGTCTTAATAAACATAAGAAAGGAAAATCTATGATTTAAAAATCATCCAAATAAGCAGAGTCCATGACAGGATAAGAGAGAAATCATAATAAGGCATAACAACAGACACAGAAAAGACAATGTGTTATCAAGGCAACTCTATAGTCAACACCGAAGGGTGTCCACTGGCAATGAGGCCAGCCCACAGAATACTCGCTCACAAAATGCGGATCACAACCTTGAAATTTCTACACATTGGGCTATGTTGATCATGTTAACATCAGATCATTGTGCCATTATTTTTCAGATCACAGGTGAATATGAATGAATGTTAATTCTTAACATTACCTTATGAATTATGCTAATTGTACAGTAACATTTTTTTTCCAAATACATGCATGCAAACACATTATTATCAAATAATCATAGATATATATTTCCTTTGTAAATATTCTGAAACAGAATTTAAACATAAGAAATAGGGCAAACCAGTGGTTAAGCAGTCTGCTCTTTTTCTAATGTTTCATTTAATTACGAATTTAAAAAAAAAAAAAAAAAAAGCTGCTTGAGGTTTTTATGATTTCTCTCATGTAAATAAAGTAAATGCAGGATAGCTTTCTTCAAGAAATTCTTCATACAAGCTTTCCTTCTCGTAGGTAGACATACCTTGTGCCTTTGCCCATTTTTCAAATAACCCAATCCAATCAGAGTTTGGTTCATTTTATTTATAGCTTAATCAAATTAAACTCAGAAGCAATGTAATGAAAGTGGAACTTTTAATTCATTTTACTTGTCACTGTGTTATCTTATTTTTTATTCCTTATTCATTTCAGTATCAGAAGCACAAGAAATTTTTCATATTTTATTTCAGACTATCTAAGACATTCAAATAGCTAAAAATCTGTTTAAACAAAAATTATTATTTATTTTATATAATTCTAAAATTAGAGACAATGTAAAATGCATATTGTAAATAATAATTCAGGTGTCTATTCTAAGTACCAAATGTTAACATACTAAGTTGGCCCAATAAAAAGTACCCTACCGTAAATACACTCTTTAGAAGTCACAGCCCCTTGCCTTATCTCTGTTGATTGTCAGTCTTCCAGGCAACTTGATGTTGCCAAATACAGCTGTATTTTAGCTTTATTTTGCCTATCTATTTACTCCTTTTGTGTGCACTGCATCAGACAGATGGAGTTTATATTCTTATATTATTGCAAGAAGCAGGCTCCTTTTTTCATAAGCCATGCTACGTTATGTAAAAAACAAAAACTACATTGATAGTATGCACTTTTATTTCTCACAGAAAGTTCACAAAGGTGTAAGGTTAGAAACAGCTAATTGATAAAATACAAGTTCTGTATTTGATTAAATATATGAAGTCTTCAGAGAAGGAAAATACGTTAAGCTGCATATTTCAAAGTACGGAACAGTTAATCAAACCTTTCAACACAAGATCTAAAATCCTTTGGATTGTCTTCCTGACCATACTGCTTCTGAATGAATAAATTCATTATCTGTTCAAGTTTAAAAAATTACGTTTTGAGTTTAAAAAAGAAGGGATTTAAAATACCCTTAATCACTCAAAATACATTAATAGCTTAACTGACAACAAAAGATCAAATTAAATTTAATACCTTTTTTACCCTAATTTAATTTTAATTTAAGAAAATTTTAATTACAGTAAAATTAGTTTGAATCAATGATGATGGTCATGTAAATATGTTCTTAAAATAATAATAATAAAAACCAATATAGCTAAAATGAAATATCATTGATAGGGTACACTTTGGGACCAGGGGAAAAAAAAAAGATCTGTTATAAACAATTGTAAGACTACACCAGTTTTAGTAAAAAAGAATAAAGTATTTAAATAAATAAAACAAAATTATTAATTTAAAGCATACTTTAAATTATTTACATAAAGGAACAAAAGATAGGTAATACATAGGACATTATAGTAAAGAGATGCCCAGATGCTATAGTGGTTAGGGGAGCTGACTGTGATACTGAAGGTTTGAATTAAGGAGAAGGCATTGGTTGTAACTGTCCGTTCCTTCATAGGAGGTAAAGGTAGGTAACCTATTAGATGCCTCCAGAATAAAATGGGCCACCACTTCTGGTTTTAGAAGTGGCCAATGTTGAAAAAAGACAATATAGTGCCCACCGTAAAAAAAAAAAAAAAAAAAAAAAAAAAAAAATATCCAGTAAAGAAAAATATTTTAAAATTACTACTTGATTGTTTCCATGACAATTATTGATATGTCTATATTCAACATGACGTATACATGTGTGATCTTTTCACATTATTTCCTAAACAGGCAGCATAAAGATGAGTGGCAATATTATGCTTAAAATAAAATTGTATTGAATAACGTACGTTTAAATATGCACCTTATTGCTTTGCAGTCCCCCCCAATAAATACCTGAAACTCTACAAGTTAGATTTCAGATTTTATTAATATAATAAAAGATCAATCAGTATTTAAGTTTCAAGGATTCTAAATAATATAACGCAAAAGATATTATCAAAGTCATTGAATCTAATGTAAGAACAAATGCAAAAATTAACCTCTATATGCTTCGGAGGAACTTACATTTTCAGCTGTGAGGTTTTCAATACTCTTTTGAAGCTTTTCTACTTCTTCCTGAAATTCCTTTTGAGATAGTAATTGCTGAGCAACAGCTGATTCTTTTTCTTGTTCTATAGCGAGACATTTCTTGTTCAATTCTAAGATAAAAGGAAGCATATTAAAAAAAAAACTTCTAATGAAATTAAAATCACAAGATTATATAACACAAATTGACAAAGAAACATTTTTTTTTTTTTTGTCAATAATGCTTTGAAAATTAAACTTACTTTTGAATACATTTTAGTGATTCCAGAAATGGAAAGAGTTTTTATTTATCAGCTGTATTTTTTGATAAGCAGTATACAACATAATCATCTTAAACACTAATACATACAGCTAACTTAAATAAAAAAAAAGTTCAAATGAAGCTTAAAATGTGTTATTTTACAACGTGGAAAAAATGAGGCCCAAATTTCAGAATTAAAGAAGTGAAGTGTGTAAAAGATAAAGTATCAAGAATTTGACAGTATGACCTGTATAGGCCTTCAAATGATTTTTCTTTTCAATAAAGCAGATAAATGAGTTGTTTCTTAAGTTGTGCTTTTACGACAGCAAGGATTTATTTTGACAGGAAGTTACTTAAATATATACTAATTGGAGAATAAAATGCAGTTAAGTAAAGAAGGGTAGTATTTTAGTTACTTATCATATAAATTCTCTGAATCATGTTCAAAAAGCTGACAAAAGGAATATTTAAAGATATTTTGATAAGACAGCTTACAACAGATTCACATATTATAAATTTGATTAATACAATCCTCATTTGTTTTAGTTGTGAAAAACTAATCTTAGTTAATAGAGACACTCTACAGTTTCAATAATATGATTGTAATATAAGTATAAAAGCTCATTACTTACATTCTAATATATTATTAATCATTTCAGATGTTTTACGAAAAAAATGGGGGTAATTTAACTTAGAAGCAAGGGAAAAGGTATAAAATATATTATTATTATTATTATTATATTTTATACCAGGATATTAAAGATGACAATATAGGATATACATACAATGAGATAATTATTGCCAAAACTATAAGAGGAATCCTCCTGGCGATTCTCGTTTTTGGAAGTGAAGTTTTTATGCACTGAATAATTTACTAATTTTATATAAGGTTGCATTTAAACATTATTAAGCTTGGCTTTAGAAATTCATTTTTAGCAACATATGATATTTATACTATGCAGTATGAGATATATAAATAAATTAGATTTTTAAGTTCTTTGGTGTTTGACAAAATGTATAAAAATCTTAATTCTATTTATGCATTCAACAAAAATATTATATTTAGCTTGCGTAAATATCTAATATATCGATCTATTATATTGCTCTATGATAACAATATCAGCATTTAAAGTTTACATAGGTACTGGATGTGCAAACAGAATTGTGATGGAGAAACTTTAGAAAGAAATTTCTCTTTTAAAAAATATTATATTTAGCTTGCGTAAATATCTAATATATCGATCTATTATGTTGCTCTATTATAACAATATCAGCATTTAAAGTTTACATAGGTACTGGATGTCCTAACAGAATTGGGATGGAAAAAGAAATTTCTCTTTAAAAAAAAACTATTTATTGGAATTTCTAGAACAGGAGCAAAAAAATGCTTTATAGAAGGAATTTTATCCAATGAAATAACCTTCAGCATCAGTCAGGCTTTAGATGACCTCAACAGAAAGAAAAGGTGTATTTATATTTTCAAGAACCGATCTTGAAATGCTTGGTACAGTCAAAAGTCGTTAATTCGGACACCCATAATCCGGACCTCAAAGCTACAAACTTTCTGCGCATGCGTCGCGTTGATGCATGGGCGTAAGACCCTTACGGCTGCGAATTTGCGTGTGCGCGTGTGCAAAATACGTTTATGAATGCGCGTTTAATGTATAACGGAGGGTATAAGCTAAGCTAAAATTATCTAATTATCTATTTCAGTTAATGTTGCAGATTGCGTTGTTCCTTAATCTTCGAATTTGATCCGGCTTATTATTTTTTGCAGACTGTTAGAGCAATTTTATAAAAGTAAACTTGAACTTTCGATTATGTCAAATAGAATTTCCGATTTATATTTACTAATATGTAATGGATCTACAAAGCGAAAGAATGTTTTGGAGTCCATTAAACAAAAAGTGGAATTGCTGCAAAAAATGAATAAAGGCATATCCTTTGTTTATCTAAACTTTAATGTTTGTTTATCTAAACTTTATTGTTTGTTTATCTAAACTTTGTTTATCTTTAACGCAATGGTGCGCGCAATGAATTGGAAGTTGATCTGTCAGCACATCCTTATCTTCAGGGCAGATGTTTTTATTTTATTTGGCTTATAATTGCTTACTAAATGTAGTATTTCATTTCGATGTACTCCGTCTTTGATATGATTTAAATCAAATCACTCGTCATTATAATTCGCTTCCGATAGCGAAGAAAGTGACAGAGGTTATTGAAAACAAAAAAATTTTGATTGACAAATTAGTCGGTATTCTCGACACAGCAATTATAGGACTTGAACAGCAAACTTTGTAACTGAACAAGAAATTATGTCTGTTTACAGAATTAAAGAGAATGTATTATCACATAAAAAACGATGCAACTTAAACAACTTACATTGAAAGAAATGTTTAATAAAGTAAACATATTGTTGCGTGCGTACGGGTTCGTTATGAAGTGAATGCACAAGTCCGATGAAAAATGAACAAAACTTTTTATTATCACAACAAAAATGCTTAAATTTTCTCAAATTATCATGCAGTATTACAATATCTCACAGTAGTTATCTTTTAACTACTCAAATAAACAATAGAACGTAATTCAAAACAGTTAAAGAACGCTAATCCGCGAATTCGCTATAATCAACAACAGCAGTTTTCTAAACAACAACAAACTACGCAACTACTACAAACTGAGATGTTTTCCTCCTTTTATAAGATTTTAAAATCACGCGCTAGAATTTTGCAGTACTTTCTCAAAATCAAAAAGAGATATTTATTTATTTAATGCACGCGCTCTTGTATTTTCAATTTTCCGGCTTAGCTTTCTTTTAATATTCGTCACGTGCTGCACTGCGCAAGAAATAAAACCATTTAATTTATAATTAAACTAACATTAGCTTTTTAAATACCAAATTCGTAACACTGCCTCCTTCCCAAGGACTGCACGTCCCGGGCAGTGCAATCCCTGGACAGGAAGCTAAACTTACAACTGTGGCATAAACATTACATTACAATATCAAACAACATGAACAATAAATGCAATAACTAACTTAAACAAATCAAATGCTATCAAATACTAAATACAAAACAAATACTAAATACAAATCAAATACTAAATGCAAATCAAATACTAAATACAAATCAAATCAAATACACATTTAAAAAACAAAAAGGACCATGGTCTGATACTATTTACAATTATTTACATTACGTACTATGGCCATAGTAATGAGCTAACCTGTCGTAATGAACGACTTTAGGTTTAGAGTTCGAAGACTTACGAATCTGAACCACGACGTCATTCAGCCTGTTTAGAACTGTGTACGGGCCATCCCAAGGTGACTGTAATTTTGGACAAAGTCCTTTCCGTCGAGTCGGATTCCACAACCACACCTTGTCTCCTTCGTGGAATTGATGTTCAGTAGCTCTTGTGTCGTATCGGGTCTTCATCTTCTCCGTCGCTAAGTTGACTCGCTCTCGTGCAAAGTTGTGCATCACTTCAAACCGGGCCTGGAGATCTTGAATATATTCCTCAGACGATGAAGGAGCATCTGGAGGGCGGCCAAACTATAGATCACAAGGCAGACGAAGGCCACGACCAAATAGCATCTGTGATGGAGAATAGCCGGTAGTCTCGTGGACAGCACTGCGGTAAGCCAGTAAAAACAGCGATAATTTCTTGTCCCAGTCCTGCTGGTTTCTGGAAACCACTAATGAGAGGTTATTAAGGATGGTTCGATTGAACCTCTCTACCATGCCGTCCGACTGGGGATGTAATGGCGTCGTTTGGGTCTTGTCAATGCCGAGTAGTTTGCATAGTTCTTTGATTACTACCGAGGTAAAATTCCTTCCCTGATCGGAATGTAACTGAAGAGGCACTCCGAACCTGGAAATCCAGTGCTGTATCATTACCTCAGCTACTGTGACAGCCTCTTGATCAGGAATAGGATAAGCTTCAGGCCACTTGGTGAAGTAATCAACGACCACGAGTATGTATTTGTTGCCATCAGCAGTTCATGGCAGAGGTCCCAGGATGTCAAAGGCGATTTGTTCAAAAGGCGCCCCTACGTTGTAACGTTGCAGCTTGCCTCGGCTGCGTCTCTTAGGTCCTTTCCGACCTGCACAGGCATCGCAAGATCGGCACCACTTTTGCACGTCATCCTTTGCATTATTCCAGTAAAAGCGCTCACAAACTCTCTGTAAGGTCTTCATTATTCCAAAGTGACCTCCCGTAGGGCTGTTATGTAGTTCTTTAAGGACATCAGGAATGCGGGATCTTGGAAGTATCAGCTGCCATCGGAACGTCTTCCCATCATCCGATTCGAATTTCCGGTATAAGACGCCGTTTCGAATGTGAAGTGAATCCCAGAGTGCCCAATATTGTTTGGTTGTAGGACTACAGATAGAAATGTCCTGCCAGGTAGGTTTTCTGTTTGACGACTCCATTAGATCAATTATGGGTTTAATGTCGTGGTCTTCCAGCTGGTCTTTCCTGACTTCATCATCACTCCACGGTTCTCGATCAGCCGACGTTGATGTTGTAATTTGTCTTGCGACCGGAGTCAGCAGCTCGTATTTCGCTTCCACCCTGGAACAATATCGACAGTTTTCTTGGCAAGGTCTTCTAGACAGGGCGTCGGCATTTCCGTGTGATGATCCCTTACGATGACGGATAGTGATGTCATATTCTTGGAGTCTCTGTATCCACCTGGCTATTTGACCCTCAGGATTCTTGAAATTTAAAAGCCAGGTCAATGATGCATGATCGGTGCGGAGCAGGAATTTTCTGCTGTATAGATAGTGATGGAACTGTTCTACAGCTTTGACTATGGCGAGCAACTCTTTCCTGGTGACACAATAATTCCTCTCTGGTTTAGACAGGCACTTGCTCCAGTACGCCACTACACGTTCTTGGCCGTCTATTTCTTGGGACAAAACAGCACCGACACTTTCATTGCTCACATCGGTGTCGAGAATAAATGGTCAGTCGTGCTGAGGATACGTTAGGATTGGAGCAGATGTTACAGCCTCCTTTAAGTTGTTAAATGCATCGTCGCATTCTTTTGTCCACAAGAACTTTTGGTTGCTCTCTGTCAGCTTGTGCAGGGGTCTTGCGATGGAAGAAAAGTCCTTCTCAGCTGATGGACATTTCCAGGATTTAACCGCTGATACCTTTTCAGGATCCGTGCGCACACCTTCTGCAGAGATGACATGTCCCATGTAAGTCACTTCCTTTCGGAACAATTTGCATTTAGCGGGACTCAGCTTTAGATTGGCTTCTTTCAGTTTCTGAAGCACCTTTCTAAGAATTTCTAGATGCTCTTCAAAACTCTTTCCGACGATGATGATATCGTCCAGGTATATCAGACAGGCTTCATAGGAAAGTCCTTTCAAAACAGTCTCCATGAGGCGTTCGAATGTTGCCGGCACATTACACAGTCCAAACGGCATCACCTTGAATTGCCAAAGCCCTTGTCCCGTAGTAAATGCCATCTTTTCTCGGTCATGAGGGTGTATTTCTACCTGCCAATACCCACTCTTTAAATCAAGCGTTGAGAACCACTTGCTTCCAGAAAGAGTGTCTAGAATGTCGTCAATTCTAGGAAGAGGGTAACTGTCTTTCTTCGTAACCTCATTCAACCGGCGATAGTCAACGCAAAATCTTGTTGAGCCATCTTTCTTTCTGACGAGAACGATGGGAGATGCCCATGGACTTGTTGAAGGCTCGATGACATCGCCTTCTTCCATATCTTTTAACAGTGTTCGCACCTCTTCCTGTTTAGCAAACGGCAGACGCCTTGGATGTTGCTTGATCGGGGGATGATCGCCGGTATCTATTCTATGTTGTGTCAAACTAGTTCGACCCACGTCAGAAGACGAGCGGGAAAAAACAACTTGAAGATCTTTAATAACGCGATCGGCAGCATTCTTCTCTTCATCGTTTAATTTCGCATTCTGAAGTAACTCTGATGTAATGCTTTCTGAAGACACGGATTCTTGGATGCTACTCTTTCTATCAACGGTGGTTACTGGAGTACATGTTGCAACCACTTCACCTTTCTTAATAACTCTCGCCTTCTCAGTTACATTGGCGACTCTCACCGGGATAACCGTTCTGGATAGGTCGACGAGTGTTGAGGCTACTAGTACTCCTTTTGGGTTATTACAGTTATTGGGATATTCTATGATGCCGTAGCGGAAATTTCTATTTTCGGCTATGGATCCAGGAAGTAAAAACTCGGTTATTGCGGGAATTGTGATATCATCTTGAGCTATAATTTTGTGGACAGATTTAACTTCATCATTGACTCCAAATAACGCTATGTCCTCAGATGTAGAATGCAATTCGTTATTTTTAAAATCCAAGGAAAAATTGTATTTCCTTAGAAAGTCCAATCCGAGTATGCAAGAATCAGTGATCTCTGCTACATATGCCGTGTGATGGTAAGCGGCACTTCCAAACGTGATGTTAACGTTTATTTTTCCATCAATGTCGATCTTCTCACCGGACACAGTCTGGAGGGTAACGCAGGGCGGCGTCCAGATAAGTTTGTTTCCCAGTTGTTGAGCCAAATCTTTTCGGATGATGGTAACGTTAGCTCCTGTATCTATCGTCATATTGCAAGGAACTCCATTAATATGTCCTATTATAAAAAGTCCATTACTGCCGCCCTTCACTGCAGAAATCTGAAACGCTTTAAACTGGGGCTTTCATTATCTGACAACCTCCACCCCACGAGATGGCCACTAATTAGTTTCCCTGCTGTTTGTTAGGAGCGGTCTTAACATCCGTACCCTGGGGTATTCTGCAGTTTCGTCGTATGTGTCCTTCAGCACCGCAGTTCCAGCACTTAACGGTCGGTTTCTTCTCACCAATATTCCGTCTCAAGGCGTTCAGTTGTCTAGTTAAATCGTCTAGACGAGCAGTGACTTTATTCCCTGGCTCCTGGACTTGAGCAGCTCTGACTAGGTAGCGGTCTCGACGAGTGGCTTGCTGGGCTGTCTCGAATTTCATGGCGTACACTAAAGCGCTTTTCAAATCTTTAACACCCGCCATTTGCAGTGCTTTCTGTATTTCAGGGTCCCGGATGCCATCGACGAAATATTGCAGCGACAGGATTTCCCTCGTTTCTCTCAGGCACTCCGTAAAGGTGAGGTGGGACAGCCTTTCAACATCCGTGGCGAGTTCCTGGAGTGATTCGGTGGGCTTCTGTTGACGGGATTTTAACTGAAGCCTGCTGTAGTCTTTTAAACATTTCTCGCCAAAGCGCAGCTCCAATGCGCCGGATAGAGCTTCGAAGTCAAGTCTTTGGTTTTCAGGAAGCGTCTGCAGGATATCCGCTGCGTCTGCTCTCAGCGAAGTGGCGAGATGACAGGCCTTAGTTTGGGAATCCCATCCATTCGCATCCGCCACTATAGAAAATTGTGTTTTATACACTTGACAGAAGGTCTTCCCATCATAAGTGGATAACTTCAGAGAGGGACGAGCAGGCATGGGTAAAAATTTAAAACCATCACTATTGTTCCCTGCCGTCGCTACGAATTTCTTTAAAATATCCACTTTTTTGGCTACTGCAGAAACCCTATCATCAATTTGTTGTTCGATTTGGTGTTGGACGGCACAAACTCTTCCTTCTATATGTTCTTTTACAGAAGAAACTCTTTCTTCTATTTCTTCTTTCACCGAAGAAACTCTTTCTTCAATTTGATCTTTTACAGAAGAAACTTTTTCTTCAATTTGTCCAACTTTATTTTCAACTGTGTCAATTCTGCCTTCCATAGCTTCAAATTTATTTTCTATTATGCAGGTAATTTCTCTTTTCATTTCTTCTTGACCAGCTTGAACGGCTTTCATTTCGTCCTTAACGGATTCCTGGCCCAATTTCATTTCTTCTTTAAATGAGGCAAAGGCTGATATTAAATGCCTTAATTGCTCTTCCATCGCTCTTGTTATTGGCATTCAAACCCCACTCCTGACACCAAAAATTGTTGCGTGCGTACGGGTTCGTTATGAAGTGAATGCACAAGTCCGATGAAAAATGAACAAAACTTTTTATTATCACAACAAAAATGCTTAAATTTTCTCAAATTATCATGCAGTATTACAATATCTCACAGTAGTTATCTTTTAACTACTCAAATGTACAATAGAACGTAATTCAAAACAGCTAAAGAATGCTAATCCGCGAATTCGCTATAATCAACAACAGCAGTTTTCTAAACAACAACAAACTAAGCAACTACTACAAACTGAGATGTTTTCCTCCTTTTATAAGATTTTAAAATCACGCGCTAGAATTTTCCAGTACTTTCTCGAAATCAAAAAGAGATATTTATTTATTTAATGCACGTGCTCTTGTATTTTCAATTTTCCGGCTTAGCTTTCTTTTAATATTCGTCACGCGCTGCCCTGCGCGAGAAATAAAACTCTTTCTTCGTTCATTTAATTTATAATTAAACTAACATTAGCTTTTTAAATACCAAATTCGTAACAATATAAATATTAAGCTTTTTTTTTGTAAATTTTGATACACTTTAGATCATAATTGTTCTTTATTTCGTAAATTACGGTTTCATATTTTTAATTTTATAATTTCTGCATGCCATTTTACGAGATTTAAACTGATGATCTATAATCCGGAAAAATCGATAATCCGGAATCGCCGAAGTCCCGACGAGTCCGGATTAACGACTTTTGACTGTAGTATTCTTTCTCAAATCTCTGTCATTGCCACAGGCAAGCTTAGTGATTTTTTCAACTAAATGCCACATCTAGCAGTCACATGTAGCACCTACACACACACACACACACACACAAAAAGACAGTTCTATATCTCCCGTTCTACTAGACCGATTGTCAAAATTTAACTTGCATTTTCCTTGTCTCAAAGCGCCACTTAGAATATATATTAGATTTATATATACCTTTGTTTTAACATATTTACTAAAGAAATATTGATTACATTATCTCCTAAGATTAATTTTAGTAGAATTATCTTAACCCTCTCAGCGTTACGGCCAGAAAATTCCGTACAAAAGGTTGCCTTCCACATTCATTATACATGAAAATTTCTGCTAGCTTTTAATGCATCTGATTTCAGTTTAGATGTATATTGGAAGAAAAGGAATCAAGGTACAAATTGAAAGAGTCATTTTTTAATTAAAATCAAGAAAATATCACTTATTCATAACATTTTGAGAAACTTTGAAATTTCAGGGCTAAACTCGTAACGCTCAGAGGTTTAAAAGAGTGAATCCATAATTAGTAAGTTCAATTCCGAAAATTGTTTTAAAGTAACTTGAATGCAAATTGTTAAAAATGTTTAACGAAGATTTGAATTAAATCATGAATAACAAAATTTCAATTGTAAAAAGAAATAAATTAAAAGCAAGTAATCATTGCCATTGATCGGAAATTAGTTGACTTCTCAAGGGGAACAAACCAACTCCTGTTCAATGAACAATAATTAAGAAATAAATATGAAGGTGTTTCGTCCTTTACTCAAGTAATAAGGCGATGCCAAACCGGCAATTCAAGCTAGGCCAAATATTTCTGTGTATAGAAGGAATCAAGAACCAATGCACAGCACCAAAGAACTCATTCCGATTAAGCATTTTCGCTAATTCAATTTTGAGTGAAAGGTATTTTGACACAAAATCGGACTTTTTCTGAAATAACATACTAATTTTTTTCCATATTTTGATTCGACGATATATTCTAGTATGCCAGAGTGCCAAGTTTTGTAAAAATCGCACGAGCAGTTTTTAAAAAATTAGCTCTCAAAATGTTAGCTCCTCCATGTTAATTGAATTTGGTATATATTTATTAGTATATCTTTTTTTATTAAACTTATTTGATTCTTCCTTTTCACATTTCGAAATTTAGGTTCATTACAAATAAAATTCACTCATTTTTTATGATTTATTTTTTAAAATTTTTATAAATTTTTCAAAAAAAAAAAAAAAAAAAATATAACCTATAAAATTTTTACCATCATCTTAATGTATTTATTTCTCAACATACCAGCAAAAAATTAAAGTTTTTTATTTAAAATTTCCTAAGATATACGTGAATTTATATAGTGGCATATTTTGAAATCTGGCATATTTGTTATAAGCGATAATAATATCAAATGTGACAATCACATTAGCGTGTTTCTCTTCTAGTCTAATATCAAATGTGGTTTACACACTTTGAAAGTATGAATGAGGATCTTTTTCTCACTCACGCACAGTAAAAAAAAGGCAAGGAAAATAAGTTGCTATAAATTAAGAAATTAGCCAAACGAATTATTCTTGGTGCAAACTGGAAAAAAAAAAAAAAAAAGTGTTAAGATACATTTTTTAATTTCTCACAAAAAATTACAAAATTTAACGTCTAGGCATAATTTGAATCATAAAATCGAAATATGAAAAAAAAAATTGGTACATCATTTCAGAAATAGGTCAGATTTTGTGTCAAAATACCTATGTTAGAAAAATGCTTGCGTTTTTGAGACACGGAAAATTTTGACTTAAATTTTGACTAGCAGTGCAGTAGTAGACACGGAAAATTTTGGCATAAAAGTTAAATTTTGACTAGCAGTGCAGTAGAGGAGATACAGAACTGTCTTTTTTTTTTTTTTTTTTTTTTTTGTGTGTGTGTGTGTGTGTGTGTGTGCAAGGTGTATCCTGTATATTCAGTTTTTTGGCATGTACTGGGTTATGCTGTAGTTCTAACACTTGAGTTGATAGGACAAAATCCCTGTGAGTTTTGAAATCAGCACAGGGGCATAGCTAGAGTTTCCAGCGCTCGGGGACAATTGAAGAATTTGCGCCCCTTTCTGTGTGCCAAGAATATAAAACGTTTCATTAAAAAATTTCGTAGCATGAATTTGGCACCCCTTGGACGCTGCACCCGGGAATAGATGTCCCCCCTTGTCCCACCCTAGCTACGCCACTGAATCAGCAGTGGATATTTATAATGCTAATTTCAAAGCAAAGATTTCTCAGAGATGAGTAAAACTTCTAAGGCTCCTATTTATATACTGTCTAGTGTTCTAAATGAATGTTACTTTTTATGTTTAAATTCATTTTTTTACCATCATATTTTTCTTTGGATTTTTGCAAGAGGCTCAGATGTTTTCTAACAAGTTTTACCAAATCATCCTTGCTCCTTTCTTCCAACTGCAAAATAAAAAGGGAAATATAAGCACAACTGCATAATTAAAAAACATGCATACTACTTTACCTAACTATCCCTAATTAAATATTTTTGTTTTAATAATATATTCAACTTTATTAAAAAAAACTAACCAGATACATAAAAAAAAAAAAAAAAAAAAAAAAAAAAAAAAAAGCACACGGTTATTCAAAATTGTTTTTGTGCAATCTTTTGTGGTTATTAACTTTTGTTGCCATTCCTGTCTCATAAATTTCAATTAATATTTGATTTAATGATGGATTTAAAGGGAATCATATTTTTAATGCCAAACAAGATAGAAGAAAGAGCTATAACATAAAGTTCAGGAAAGGAACTGTAAAGATTCCTAGGAATCAGTTTTTTGCAAAGCTATAGAGAGAGAGAGCTCTACTGCCCGACATGAGAGATTGTGGCAGGAAAAAAGTAACTTCCTATAGGAAATGAAGTTATAAGAAATTCACGCAGGAATTCAGGATTTGGAGCTTTATGAAAGGGATAACATTACTATACAAGAATAAATGAGAATTTTGTACATGGGTAAATGTATTAATTTTTGTATATTATAAAGGTAAATTATTGTACATGAAAAAAAACATATCCACTGAAAATAAGGCATCTTCTTGGAGCAACAATTAATATGAGACCTAACAATTAATATAAGACCTCTATATAGCTATCTTTCAATCCACACTACTATACATCAGTTAGTATCTAGAAAAAAATCTGTCATAAACATTCTTATGGCTGTTTGATAATCTAATTAATTAGTTATGGCAATGTCCCCATGCTATAAAAGTTCTTTACCATACTGTAAAATTTCTCTGTAAAAAAAAAGAAGGAAAGTTTTGTATTTATGTAAAACCACAAAAATATTTATGCCCCTGCTCGTTTTAACAGTAGCCATACTGTAATAATCAATGCAATACTCTTTTAATTATATAGCCTGCTGTGCTTCATAGCTATGGATATGCAGTAATTTCAACTGAAGCTAGCCAGTAGTGATACTGTTATAGGTTCAGAATTTTATTTTGCAATTTTTTTTTTCTTTTTTTTTTTGTGATAGACATCAAGTATATCTAAGGTTAGTAGATGACAGTAAAATTCTTACAACCTCAATAAAATTCCTTTTATTGTTATAAATAATTTAATGCTGATAATGTTAACCCTTTGAACCATCTTGATTTGAAATCAACTGCTTATAATGTAACCAATTGATTGAGAACCATGAGAGGCGACTCTCGGTAACAACTTGATTTCATGCAGTAATTCAAGAGGTGACTCTTGATCATCACTTGGTTTGATGTGATAATTTGAGCAGTAAGGATATTTACTTAGGGCTTTGCTTATTTAACAGTACATGTATAAAAAATAACTGCCAATCTTTTATCTTAAATATGTTTTTTAGATATATTGCTATATATGCATCTTTAATGTTACCTTGAACTCAATTGTCATGTCAATATTATTTTTAAAGTTATGGAGTCCATTAAGTATGGAATACAATGAAGGAATCAATTCAAGGGAAGACGAGTTTGACATTTTGTTGATGAAGAAAGAAATTATGCCTATGCATAGACTGATGATAGAGAGAAGGAAAGCAGTAAAGAAGATAGCAGTGAAGTAAGAGGTGTAAGAAGCAGAAAAATCAGGTTAATAGATAGTGAATGTGAAAGTGACAGTAAAGAAGAAACAGAAAATTCAGAACACATGACGTGCACATACTCCGAAAAAATAAGCAAAGAATACCGTTTGTATTAGGGGAAAGAGCTGCAAGTCTGCAATTATCTTCAGACATAAAAGAAATATTGGTGAAGTCATTTTAAACTTTAAGTTTAGCTGTACGAAATTCAGCAAATATGGGGAAAATCAAATTGCTGGTTCATCTGAGAGAAAAAGGCCTTGAGTGTAAAGGGTTAATAAATATAGGGATGATTCATGAACAGATCCATTTTTATTTCAAGTAAAAATACAAAGTGAATATAAAGCAGCCTGTAAAAATAGAACTAAAAGTTCCTAATTTTGATAACTTTGAATCAAGAAAGTTTTTGGTAATTTAATAACTACTTATTGATCTGATCAAACAATTTCAAGTTTGTATTAATTGTGGTATTTTCATTTAATAGCTTAACAACCATAACCCTGAGTTCTAGATAACTAACCCATACTCTATAAAACTGAAGAGAAATCTGATGTCACTAACGAAATTCATTCCTTTATCCCTTTGTTGCTCAGTGTTCCACTACATGGGACACCCAACTTGAATCACTTCTGAAACCCTTAAATTCAACTGCAAATGGATAAAAATGCCTTTATGATATACTTTTCTTTTTAAATAGTAGATGGCACTTTTCTTTTTAAATAGTAGATGGCAGCATATCACAAGGAGATGCAGGATTTTCACCTGTGATGTGTTATTAAAATCCCCTTATTTTCAAGTAATTTTCTCTATTTTTTTGTGATTAAAAAAAAAAAAAAAAACTGTTTGAAAAAATTTTTCTGTATACTTTTAATGGCTGCACTTTATATTATTTGTTCCATATTTAAAAAAAAATTTCATACAAAAAGTACGCGCAGAATCATTAAATAAAACAGGGTGTTCCATCAGCAGGAACACTGCGCCTCTAGCGATCTCATGCTATTACGCTTCAGAACATCCGTTCTTAGGAGAAAACATGTGTTGTATACGTTTTCTGTTTCTATTGTTTTGGGAGGAATGAATTCAAACAAAGCAGCATTGAGGATGTGATGTGGTTTGTGCTATGAAAGCCCTAATATGGGCATCTTAAAATTTTTGTGAGTTCAGGCGGGAATTTTATCAGTAGCTTGAGTCATCACAAAACAAGTTTTGTAAGCAAAACCTCCAAAGTTGGTTTGCAAAAGTTGGTTTGTGCTTCTGTCAAAAAGGTGTGACATGCTTTGAACAATTTCATAAAGCTAAGAAATTGAAAAACTTTTAATATTTTTTAATATAGGACTTGTGTATATACATACATTTATCTCATTTATCGATATATATTCAAGAACATTGTGTATATCCAGAAAACCATGTATACAGACATAATGCATTGCTTTTTCATTATTATACAAAAGCTTTCTACTCATTTCGTGCTTCACTGCAATGCTTGCACAGTCGCACTTTAAGAGCACTGGCGGCGGAGTGTTCCACCTTGTGGAACACCCATAAAATTAAAACGGTAAGTGCAATATTTACAAAATTTGACATGTGTACTTCTTTAGGCATAAATACACTGAATACAACTTTTTTGTTGGAATTCCAACTTTAAAGTATAGTGCGCCACAAAGGGTTATTGCCCAAAATAGGGACTTGATAAAATTAACTGTAATTAAAAAATAAAAGAAATATACGAGGTATGACACACACATGAAAAAAAAAAAAAAAAAAAAAAAAAGAGACAGAGAGAGATTAGGTGTGTAGCTTGAAAACAGAGTGGAGTTGGTAACAACTGTTTTGGTGACGTCATGCCACACACCTCCTCTATCCATGTGGCCAATTTCAACTTAACCGACCATGCCAGTGAGAAGAACAGCATCATTCAGTAAACACGTGCAACTGCCTTCTGGCGAAAAAATGTCTAATGTAAAAACCCTGAACAGCAAATCAACATCAAGTTTCTATTGAAACTTAAGAAATCAGTCACGAAGGAAACATTTCAAATGTTAACTTAGGCTTATAGAGATGAGACTTTGTCTCATGCATGTGTGTTTGAATGGCATAAGTGGTTTCCAGGGGAAAGTGGCAGTGTGGAAGATGGTGAACATGCTGGGCTCCCCCTTTGGCGGCCAGGACGTTCATCATGATTGAATGGGTTCCCGGTGGTCAAACTGTTAATCAATACTACTACATTAAAGTACTAAAAAGACTTCATGAAAAAATTAGGGAAAAAAGCCACAGTTGTGGAGTGATGGATGGCTGTTGCACCAGGACAATGCACCCACTCCCACGGCCCTATCTGTCAAGCAGTTTCTGACCAGGACGCCTATTCTATGGTCACTGGATCTGTCTACAACTTAAGCGAACAATAAAAACTCAAAAAAACCGGTATAGACAGCCGTCACAACTTATCGGAGAAAGCCATTCTGTGGTCCTCAGTTGGTGGGCGGGTGGGTCCATTTGACTTTACTGAAAGGGGACAAGGCTTCAAGGAGCTTTAGACCAATCGCAGTACAGACGAGTGACGAAATTTATAGTGCGTGCTGGCTGAAGTTCTAGGAATATTCTCCCATTATTTCACTAACTCACACGCTGTATTTGTAATTCGAAAAAAATTGCACAAAACAGTATTATGCAGCAGAATATGCTGCTGTCTTATGTGAAGGAAAATCCCGTTTTTTAAGGGGAAAGTTAACGCAGAAATTTAGAGCTAAGAAATAAAGAGTGATATGGGATACCACGAAAGCAATGGTAAATAGATAAGAGTAGATGAATTAAGCTTACTTCAAATCCTTTTAGAAATAAACAATTTTAATCATTTAAATTTATAATATGATTAATTTGCATTACAGTCTAATAGCAAACTAAGTTTCCCCCTCCACATGCTTACATTAAAACTGTTTTCCCGCAATTTATTTTACAGTTACTATTGGAAAAATATCTCTTTAAATAAGAAATTATTTCTTTCTTAATATTTCTTCCCTTTTTTTATTTTATTTTTCTATGAAAATTATTTCTTTCAGGAAAAGAAATAAAATTCATTCACTATGGCCGATTGCTGCTGCATTCAACTATCACACACGCATCAAAATGCTTTATTTTAAATAATTTATTCTATAATTAACATGAAAGAAAATATTTTTTCAATATAAAATATATAACCAAAATTAAACTAATCTATCCTGTATGTGTGATTAATTCGTTTTGCAATTTTTGTCACACAATTACTAATACCTTTTTTTTAATATTACATTGCTGTTATTTTAATTTTATATATATATAAGAACTGCTTGCTCAGTTTAAATATTCTTCCTTCTCAAAAGATTTTATTCTGTGAAAATAATTAAAAGATAGTAATATTTTCACAATGCAGGTATTAAAGTAAAAATAATCAGTGTAGGTCTCCTGCAGTTGAAGTCCTTGTCAAACCAGCGTTTCGACACATTTTAAATAGAAAACTAATAATAATCAATGTAAAAATGAGAATGCTATGAACAGTAATTTTTTTTTTTTTTTTTTAAGTTTGCAAAGAAACAATGATTTTTGAATACTATAATAGGTTACAAAAGTACTATTCCGTGAAGAAAACCCCTCAGTCTTATAGCATTATTACTTTATAGCATAATGCAATAATAATTCTACTAACAAGCCCACCAGCCGCCGAGCGGTAGAGTCGCTGAACGCAGGTAGTTTGGTCCGAGGTTCGAATCCTGCGAACGAGCTGGCCGGCGTTTTCGTGGCTTTCCCCATGTGTAACGTGTATAGGAGCCAGTTTCCCTTAGAAAGTCCTCACTTAGGAACCAGTTTTAAACATAATAAAATTTATACACACAGACACACACACACACCCAAAAAAAAAAAAAAATCTGAAAGTCTTCAGATTTTATATTACTGAATATTATATTTATATTACTTCAGATTTTATATTAAGGTCCATTTTTTAACTTTTTGTGTGTTACCTTTATTTATTAAATATCATGTTTTTCGCACTTAAACCATAAAATTCAATTCACCAGCAATATCATATAATTTTAAAAAAGCATATCTTTAGAATTTCCAATACATAGTCTCGCGCGCTAGAGATGAAAATGCTTTTTTTCCTCTTTTTTTTTCCTGTACAATGTTGGCATTGCTCGCTTTGAAATCGTTGGGTTTCTTAATCAAAAACTCATAAATGCTTTACAAAATATGAAATAGATAATAAAACAAATTCCCAGTTCCAAATATGGGCCTCCAGATGCCTACATTAGGATGGAGGATTATGTTATTCAGCATTTCATGGCTCTAGGTATCGTTGTTTTATCACAGTGCCAGAAACATTCATACATTCTGCAGATTCCTCATTATTTAATTTCTTTAAATATAATAGAGTGCGATAATACTTGGTGGCAACGATTTGAAAAGTGAAGCGCCAGAAAATGGCAAAACGAAATTAATAGGCCCTCTGTGCTAAAACGTATTATTAAAAGTATCACACTAGTAGTAGTACAGCTACTGAAAAAAATATTTTAAAGCTATTTTATAGTTTTATAATTTTTTTATTTTTATTTTTATTTTACAGTAGTGTGAATTTCGCGTAATGAACGACATTCCTTTTTGTGGTCACAGTATTATTCGTAAGGTATTCAACTGCTAGATTTTAAAGTAAACGTAATTCTTGCTGTACAAGAAGCTTATCGGATGTCTATATTTGTATTAAATGAAGAAGGTTTGTGTGCTTGATAAACTTATTATCTTCTACATTTTTAAAGCATACAATTACAATTTATATCTATAATTTCAGGAACAGCATAACCTTTCTTTCAGTAGAAATTGCGTTCTTGTTTTCTGAATGTGGCTGCAAATACTTTCTCAGTTCATCGCAAATTAAAATAACTATAAATTTTGACAATCTGAAATATGCAATGAAAACATCTTTTGGCAGAGCAAAAGCATCAACATATTTTCTATAAATTCGCCACCGATTCAGAGATCTACGACCGTATTCTTCATTTAAATATGAAAAAATCAGCGGCGAAAACACATACAAAGCCATTGTCTACTTAGTACGTCAACTGCACAACCACCCTGATTGACGACGCGGCAACACTTTTTCACGCGCTTTCGACAACTTCCATACTCAGAGAATATAGGATGTCGGGCAGACCTGTTTTTTACTAGCAGCGACATCTGGCGGCCCACAACTTGCTGTCGACTCTCGTAGCGTAGAATAACCGTCCAGGAAAAACATTATTGTGATGGGGCATCCTCCTTATTCACCTGATTTGTCTCCATATGAGCTTTTCTTATTTCCTAAAGTTAAATCTTACTTAAAGGGAACCGATTTAACCTCAGCTGAAGAGATTCAGGCAGAAACGGAGAATCTCCTGAACAGCCTTTCAAAAACCTTGTTCCATAACTGTTACCAGCTCGAAAGCTCAAGGAACTACTTTGAAGGTGATAATGCCACATAGAACTGATTCTGTAAGTACAATGATTTATTGGACCAGTCTCTTTTTTGTGTCACACCTTATATATCTATTGCATAACGCATATTGATTTGAAAGGCTCATGTTACTAACCTTAAAAACATGATTGATAAACATCAGCTTTTATATCAGGAGAAAAATGATAGACTACTTTCGTGATTTTAATGGATAAAATACATGTGAGCTGCAATTCCTCACCTGTGGAAAAAGCATTAACCATACATGTAATGAAAAAGAAAGAAAAAGAGAAAGAGGAAAGCACTAAAATATTGTTATGAATTTTCTACATATAAAAATAATTTTAGATCTCTTGCATAATATAATATAAAAGACCTCAAGAATGCAAAGCACCACCAGAAAAACAGGGTTACAGAGTCCGTTTAATATTGAGGTAAATAGCTATCCCAAGCTGGCAATGGTTTTGGCGACTAATTTTTGTCAACAGATTTGGCTAAAAAAAAAGCCTAAAATCGCCAAACTTGATGACCATTTGGGAACGTTTGGGTCCTATACTTAAGAAACTGTAATTGTGTACACCTTCCAATGATTTCGAGAAACTGATGATACTGGAAAAGGCTTTTTGTATTGCTTCGTGTTTAATGTTCTTAGTAATTTGAAGTAGTAATTATTGATTGTGTTCTCTCATAGAGATGTGCCATCGATATGGGCAAGGTCGTGGAATGCAGAATGGCATCAAGGCCTTAGAGGTGTCTATGATAATTTTATTATGTACCAATAACCATAACCAACTGGTGGTGGAACTGTACTACCCTTCTTCCTCTAAGGGCCGTAGATAAGCACACCATTCGCCATTCGGTCAAAAGTTTTCAAGTTTAAGCTTGCAAAATTTTGGGTTTATTTAAATGATTTCAAAGTCGGTATAAGTTTAGTCGGTATGTTGTGAGCAGATGAGCTGTATCAGTGTACTAAATATATGTATTCGTAAGTTCTGATTTTTTAATACAGAGATCTTGAAAAACAATTAAAAAATTAAGTAAGTGATTAAGTGAATTCAGCTTTGTATAATAATAATTATAATAATGCTTTATTTAACTTTAAAAACCTTACATAGTTCTAAGTATACATTCAGTTTGCTTAATTTCCATAAATACTTAATGAAATTTGGCATTACAGTAATTACAAGATTTTAAATTTTCTCTAATAATTTTTTCATATAACACAAATTGTGTTTCCTAATTTTCAGTGATTTTATTTACATGGCCAGAAAAGAAAGAAAAGAAATTGTCTAGGGAAGATTTATAAAAGAGCAATTTAAAAGTCATAAACTGTTTTCAGTAGCTCACACATTTTTAAGACAGTACTTCTACTGATAACAGTGCCTTTCCATTTCTATCAACATCAAAATTAGAACAGCAAGCCAATGAGGATCGAATAGATTCAGGTTCTGATACATTTCAGTCAGTACCATCATTTCCGAGTGAGCAAGATAAACCATCTGAAGATGCATGTTCACTCTTCTCTGATGATTCAGGTCCTTGGCCAAGCCCATTATCTCCAACCCAGGTGTAAGAAGTAGTTGAAAAAGGTCTTATGTATTACCAAAATAAAAGTACAGGTATGTATACTAAAGGCAAAAGTGGACTAAATTTTCTGATATATATTTCCCTTGAATTTTGTCAAATGGTGAAAAGGTCCAGTGAGATTGGTTACCATGTTCTATTAAAAAAAAAATGTAGTTTTCTGTTTTTATTGTAAAATATTCAACGACATTAATAATCCACTGACCTTTAAAAATACTAAATTAAGTAACCAAGATGGTTTCAACGACTGGCATCACTTAAGCAAATATTTGAAAATTCATGAAAACAATAAATCTCATTTACAAAATTTACGTTTCTGATCAGATTTACTAGAAAGTTTAAACACTCAATCACAGATTATGAGATGCAAAATTTATTAAAAGTAAAACAAAACACTAGTGCAGTATCACTGAAAGAATATACAATTCAATTTCTGGCTGAACAAAATGTAGCTTTTAAAGGTCCTAGTAACAATAGTAACTTCCTAGTAATGATAGCAAAATTTAACAGAATTAAATCTATATATATTAATAGACCTCAAAAAGATGTGCCACATTTGTCACAGACAAAATTCAAAACGAAACGATTCAATTAATAAGTGATAATATAAGAAATAATATTTTTCTACATTACTTGATTGAACTCCTGACTAATACTAATTTCTGTAGCTACAGCCGAGAGATCATTTTCTAAATTAAAATTATTTAAGAATTACTTGCAATCTAGAATGGGACAGGAGTGGTTAGAAAATCTTGCTACCATTTCTACAGAGTCTGGCTTTTTAAATATTGAAAATTTTATTAACAAATTTGCCAAAAGTAAAGCTAGAAAAGTCCAACTTTTATAAGATATTTCCATTGTTTTCCATCATGTGTAGCCATTTTAAAACATGGGCAATCTAAATATATTTTATTTGATCTTTCATTTTTTAATAATTTGGAACAATGTTTCATAACTTTAGCAGTATTTTTTGTTTTGTTACTGTTGTTTCATTCTGCAATAAAAATTTTAATAATATTTTTTTGTATGTGTATACCTATTGCTTGTCTCAAAAATACATACCAGTACTAAGTCTAAAGAGCTTCTCATAAATTTCAACATCAAACTGTAGGGGAGTGAGTGGTAATTTTGGTTCAATACATATAAGGTAAAGGAAAGGTGACTATCAGTATTTAGCATCACGGAGCTGAAGATAATTGGTATGCTCCTGCTTTCTCATACTGAGAACAACAGATGCACAAGTCAAGTTTTTTTGTGTGTACTGTAAAGGTGTTTTTGGAAAAATTAATTTTATGAAGCTTTCGTGGGTTCTACGTACAGTCGATCTATCTCAAACCTGTATGCATATAACATTATTATTATTAAATTTTGTTATTAAAAATGAAGCACTAAACCATAAAAAATTGCAGTTATTTTTGAGACTAGGATTGTAGCACAATGCATAATAAGTTTACCTTCCCTTTATGCACTTGCTACGCTTTTCAGTATCTGCGAAAGGGAAGCCAAACACATGTCAAGACCCAATAATTGTAACTACAAATAAATATGTTGCCATCTATAAACTATCCTTATAACTAGAAATTGTTTACAACTAAAAACAAAAAATATAGAGTTTCTCTTTAACAGGTGAAAAAAAGCGTGGCAGGTGCACATGGGAAAAATCCCATAATAATAGTAACAATAATAATAATAGTTAATAACAAAAGATACAAACAGGAATTTTCTTTTTCTTTTCCGAGTCATGTTCTTGAGCAATTTCTGTAACTGCATCTGCCATTGATATCTATATAAGAATTTAAATTTATGTATTAAAAAGGATATAGAGGAATAACTCTTCAGTATGAAAGTTTATTACCAATTAAGAAAATATTTATAAAAATAAATATTATTTTTACAAATTATCATAATTCTTTGCTTTAATTGATTTAAATATTTTAATCATTTTATATTATTTAGATTGAAAGAATAATAAAGAAGTATAATGATATAGCAGAAGCACACAACACATAATATGCTGTATTTACATATAATATGTAGTATCTACATTGAAAGCCACTGTTCTAAATTACTACGCAAAGCAGGGTTGAACAGTCATTTTATTAGGAGGGCATATTTCAGAAATTTGGGAGTTCACCACATTTGGACAGAAATGTGGAAGGCATTATGGAACAGTTACAATAACAATAAAAATAAATAATAATAATAATATATATATAATTATATCAAAATAGAGTAAATTTATAAGGATTATAAAAATTGTAATGCTCTAAGATTTTGTTTTCTTAGCGTGAAAACAGTTATTAAAAAAATGTTCCCATCCAAGCATGGATTGTTGTTTCTGTATAAATGAAAAAAGTTTAGATACACAACAATCAGCTGAAATGAAATTACTTTTTAATACTAGTCATGGCAAAAGCAATGTTACTTGTACCTTCTGTTATCTTTTAATCTGATGAGAAGACATACCTAGTTGCAACTGAAAATACAAAATCATGAAATGTAAGGTTATGTATGAACAGAGGTTACACACCATGGCTTAACAGAGTATATGAGGATAAAAAGGGCAGAGTAGTTCATTGTATGCAGAATCAAATGCTTCTAACAGTAAAAAATTAAAATCATTTAATCATATACAGTCAAAAGTCGTTGATTCGGACACCCATAATTCGGAATGATCTATAATCCGGACTTCAAAACTAAAAACGTTCTGCGCATGCGCCGCGTTGACACATGCGCATAGGCGTTTACGCGTGCGCGTAAGACCTTTCACGACTGCGCACGCAAGTGCAGAATACGTTTTCGCGTGCGCGTTTTATGTATAATAGACGTATAAGCTATAATTATCTATTTCAGTTAATGTTGATGATTGGCGTTGTTCCTTAATTTTCGAATTGGATCCGGCTTATTATTTTTTGCAGACTGTAAGAGCAATTTTATAAAAGTAAGCTTAAACTTTCGATTATATCAAATAGAATTTCCGATATATATTTGTTAATATGTAAAGGATCTAAAGCGAAAGTATGTTTTGAAATCCGAAATCTGTTTATCAATTTCACGCTGCTCGGCGGCGGGCGCGTAATGAATTGGAAGTTGATCTGTCAGCACTATCCTTATCTTCAGCGCAGATGTTTTTATTTTATTTGGCTTATAATTCCTTACCAAATGTAGTATTTCATCTCGATATGCTCCGTCTTTGATATGATTTAAAACAAGTTCCTCGTCATTATAATTCGCTTCCGATAGCGAAGAAAAGTGACAGAGGTTATTGAAAACGAAAAAATTTCGATTGACAAATTAGTCGGTGTTCTTGACACAGCAATTATAGGACTTGAACAGCGGAACTTTGTAACTGAACAAGAAATTATGTCTGTTTAATAGAATTAAAGAGAAAGTATTATCACATGAAACGAAGCAAAACTTAAAACAACTTACATTGAAAGAAATGTTTAATAAAGTAAACAAATAAATATTAAGCTTTTTCTTTTTGCAAATTTTGATACCCTTTAGATCATAATTGTTCTTTATTTCATAAATTACGGTTTCATATTTTTAATTTTAGAATTTCTGCATGCCATCTTACGAGATTTAAACTGATGATCTATAATCCGGAAAAATCGATAATCCGAAATCGAAGTCCCGACGAGTTCGGATTAACGACTTTTGACTGTATTACATAGATATCACTAAGATACAATTTTTTTTTTAAAGTTTAATTGCATGATTTGAGTGTACACTCAACAACTTCCTTATTTCCAGATTTTTAATCTTGTGAAAGTATTCATTTACAACACAGAAACTGGTCACATTTTTATACATGTCTCCAACCAGTGGTGGTTAAGACATGTATAATGTGAATATGAGGCAGTTTCCTTCAAAAGGATCTCCATAAAGACATCCCTTCTCTTAGGCAGATAGCCCTTGTTTACTTTACCATATCCAGAAAATCTAACCGAACATCTATATATGCTTTTTGAAAAATAATATTTCAGTACAGGAAAGTCACAATTTTATTTCACATCCTTCTTAGCAATTTCTTGATATATTGCAGAGTGGTCACAAAAAACTTTGAATATAAACTTTGAATACAAAAAATTTGGACATCAGGAGTGAACTGGGATAATATCCTTCCATCAGAAATAAAGAAAAACTGGATTCACTGGCAAGACGAGTTAAAGGCACTTGAGGACTTTTCTTTTCTAAGAAAATATTTTGGTAACTGTCAAAAACCTAAATTAATCTCCATGTGTTCTCTGACCCTAGCCCAAAAGCATATGGCACGGTAAGATATTTTAGATACCTTGATTCAAAAAATAACACTTGCATCAGTTTCATCACTATAAAGGGTTGCATTGCTCCACTCAAGACTATGACTCTTTCGTGTTTGGAATTGATGGCTGCTTTAGTAGCTGCCAAATGGTCTAAGTACTTGACAAATTTATTTCCTGAATTATGGCACCAAACATTTCTTTGAAGTGATACCAAATAGCTATCAACTGGATAAAAGGGATGTACCACAAATTGGAAACCCTTTGTGTCAAACAGAGTTTCTGAGATTCAGTCACTCACTGATCCTGAAATGTGATTTCTCTGTATTGGGAAAGAAAACTCTGCAATTTGTTATCTCACAGAAAAAGTGCCTTTAATCTTGTGAGGAGTCCCCCTTAGTCATAGGCACCAGCTAGCTTTCTCGAACTGAAAGTGTTTGACCAATGAACCAACAGAGAGATATAAATGAGGAGAGCATTTGGAAAAAGAAAAGGGAGCAATTGTCTCCTCAAGTTTCGGTTCAAGACATAGAAACTACAACGTTATTGGATTTAACTCGATTCAGCAGGCTGTTAAAAGTATGTTGAATTACAGCTTATGTTATGTGGTTTATAAACAACATCAAACAAAATTCAGAGGTCCATTAAGTTCTGTCGAGATTTCGAAAGATGAACTCTACTGGGTGAAAGTTACACAGAGAAAGCACTCTGTGAAAGAGATTCTGTACCTTTCAAGTGGAAAGCTCCTAGGTAAGAGATCTACAATTTACTCAACAAACTCAATTCAATTAACATATACATGGGATATACATGGTCTTCTGTATTTAAAAGGCAGAATTCATGATCTTGATTTTGGAGAAAAATATCTGTGGCTATTACCTTATAAAGATAGATGTAGTGAGTTAATGATCTTAGAGTCTCATACTAAACTGCTTCATGCTGGTGTTGAAGTTACTTTAGCCCAAATTACAGCAAACTTTTGGATCATAAAAAGACACGAATTTGTTAAATCCATGTTGAATAAGTACTTTTTATGCAAGTTGTATAAGGTGAGTGCCAGTAAAGAAATTGCTTCTGTAATACCAGATCATGTTCTGCAATTACCTTAATTTTCTGTGACAAGACTTAATTATGCTGGCCCTTTCTTCAAAAAAGGCAGAAAGGATAAACTTTATCTACTCTCATTTACTTGTACTACTTGCACAAGCTTTACATTTAGAATTTGCCTTTTCTATGATCACAGAGAAGCTTATGCTTGGATTCCGTAGATTTATTTCTCATCACGAACTATGCTCAATTACATACTTGGACAATGCCAAGACATTCAAATGTGCTGATCTCGAGCTGCAAAAAATCTGGAATTGTATTTAGCATCTATCTGTACAAAAACTTTTTTCGTCCCATGATATAAAATGGAAATTTATTATTGAAAAAGGAACATGGTGAGGAGTGTTCTGGAGCAGGCATTTTAGAATGATTAAAACTTGTTTAACCTCTTCGCCGTCTATAACGCGTCTAGCGCATTCAAGTGAAACTTCTGCAGGGCAGTGGTAATGTGCTTCAAGTGTTCTTCTGTATTTTAAAACGCTTTTTAAATGTTTACTTGTTTGAGTTTTTATTTTTGTTTGTTCTAAAACCTCCCATACCTGCCAACCTCTAAAGATAAAAATTCAGAAGATTTCTCCAAAATTCAGAACACGAAGAATTAATATCATGCTTTGATATTAAAAAAATAACAATTTATACAAATAGAAAAAAAAAATTGTACTTACATTAGTAAATCTTAATTAAGTAGTAACTAAAAAATTTATTAGGAAACATAAAACAAGAACTTAATGTTACACAAAAAAATTATTGCAATGAATTTAGAGTGCATTTTTTGGCTTTAGCCAAAAATTCTTTGGAAAATTTCCTGTCATAACAATTAGTTTCCTCATAACATTTAGCAATTAAAATGTTTTCTAGAGTTTTTGGTGAAATTGAAGAACGAAACATAGTTTTGTTTTTCTTCACAACACTGAAGACTCTCTCGCACTCAGCATTACTGTGTAGAATTACGAGAATAGCACATAAAACTCTTCCTAGTCTATCATATTTTGGTGTTCCATCAGCTCTTTTTATTCTTTTTAAGGTACCAACGAGGACATCAAGTCTATCTTCTCCAGAACTGGCAAAGTCTTCAAACTGTGTAGCAGAAAATTGGTTCTGTAGTTCATCTAAAGCATCATTATGGCATTCATTTTCTTTAATTGTTAACAAAAATGGAAATTTATTAATAAAAAAAACGAATCTTTTCAAAAGATGAATTTTCAATTTGTTTCAAATTTGCCACTTCATTTAAAAGAACTTCATTTTGCAAAGGAAACTTCCTTACAATGTAATCACAGGCTGAGGAAAAGTAGTTTCTAACACATTGAAAAAATTCTTTTTTCTCATGATCTTTCAAAGAATTTACAAGTTCCCTGGTTTGATTTCCAATTATAAGATCATTGTCATCCTTTTGATTTGCCAAACTATTATAGGCAACATGAATCAACACACTGTTTTTCATAACGGACGGCTTTACAAACTTAGTATGAAGTTCTTTCAAAAGATCATTAAGAATTCGGATAAGCAGGGGAGATTTTGGCGAAGCTGATTGTAGAAGGGTATTTACACTTTCAAAAATCTTAATGGTACTTAACACAAAACTACAATATGCTTTGTTCAAATCCGAAGAAAGAAGATAGAAAATCCATTCCTCCGGCTAATAGAAGACTGTTTTTTTTTTTTTTTTTTTTTTTTTGAAAAAAATAATCTGGCGCCCACAAAGAAAAGAGTGGGAGAAACCGCAGGTTACTGGATTTGAAGTAGTCGGTAGTTGGCGGTAAAACACGATGCAATTGGCGAAAATCGCTGAATTGGCGAAAAATTCTAAAATTTCGACAAAAATCACTAAAAA
The DNA here is from genome assembly GCF_044657685.1 of Stegodyphus dumicola. NCBI lineage: Eukaryota > Metazoa > Arthropoda > Arachnida > Araneae > Eresidae > Stegodyphus > Stegodyphus dumicola. The sequence goes on from NC_140771.1 coordinate 244,873,313, forward strand.
CACTTGAAAAAGGAAAAAAATAGTAAAAAATAGATTACCATCGTAAAATCGTAAAGACAAACGCATTTTCGTAAAAATTACGCAGAATTCGTAAAAGTTGGCAGGTATGACCTCCTAAAGGGCAGCACTAATCAGGCATTCTTTTTCTAATTGAACTTGCCCCAGGTTTTATGAATATTCATGCCATTTTGCATAAGATGCAAGACAGTGGAAGATGGCTTCAACGTCTACTCAGCAGAAAAAGAGAAAAAATGAGGTTGTGAAGTGGAAAGACATGAAGGATATATGTTTGATGAGTACAGTCCATAATAACTCGATGATTGATATAGAAACACGGAAAAGAACTATAAAAAGACCAATAATTGTAAAAGATTACAACAACAAAATAGGAGGAGTGGACCACCTGGATTAGATGCTGTCAAATTATCCTGCTGTGAAAAATAAGCAGAGGTATATGGCTGTATTTAATGCATATATTTTGTACAAGAAAGGTAGGAGCAATAGATAACTTGTCTTTCAGACTTAATCTTGTTAACAAAATCACTGATAAATATTACAAGCTAACAACAAATGCACAGAAGGAGTGTCATTTGAGTAGCTGTGATGTATCACGTCTTACCGAAAGGCACTTTATAGACCACATTCCACCTACTGCAAATGAGAAAGAATCAAGATGTTACATTTGTTGTAGAAAAACATTTTTAGGAAAAAGGTGTGCAAAGAAACGTGATACTATTGCAAAGAATGTGATTTAGGACTATGTATTGCCCCATGTTTCAGAGTCTAACATACTGTGAAAAATTTATAAAGAAATGGACTTGACTATTTAAGAAAAATGTTAGTACAATTTGAATATATTTTTAAAAATAATAATCATGTTTCATTTCCTTATAATTTTACTTAATATTAATTTTCATTCATCCACTGAAAATGGATGGAAAGTGATATCTCTACAGAGAAAACAACACTACACATGGCGAAAAACAGAGAGCCTCTGGAAAGAAATTTTCATGGACAGGAGAGGACAGCGAAAGGGTTAAGAAAAATAGCTGAGCAATTCTAGTTTCTCTAATGAGCTAGAAACAGTTTTCATTGAAATTGAAGCCATAATTAATTGAAGGTCTATATCATACATCCATGCTGATGCTCCAGAGCCCTCACCACTAATTCTTGCTCATTTCCTAATTGTTAAATATTTACTTTCTCTTCAGTTACAAGAATATCCAAAGAAGACCAGACTGGTTCTGCACATTCCTTTCATATATCAAAAGATATTAACACCAACAGACATTGTTAAATCATTGGTGGAAGCATTACTGGGTTTCTTTAAGGTACACGAATTTATGTCCACCTACTAAAGTGCCTGGTCAATTTATAGTTGATGATGATGTCCTTGTACATGATAATCACTTCTCTAAAAATATGTGGATAATAGGTATGATAATAGAAACTAATCCTGGCAAAGATGGTCAGGTTTGCTCCCGTCTCAAAAGAATTCAAATAGGTAACTTAAAGAGACTTGTGCAATTGCTGTACAACCTTGAAGTGTATAATTATTGGTGAAATGCAAATGAGTAATAATTTGATTTGTCATTTACCAATTATCTTTGTTGATTGTTGTTAAATGTGATTTTTAGGTTGTACGATTCTTGTGAATTTTGATTTTAGTATTATGGATTCACTGTGAAGTTGTGTTTCATATTTAATAACTAACTTTATGTTTAAAAACATTAAATGTGCTTAAACATTACTTGATTGTTATTTACAATTTGAAATGCTGTTTAAAACTTTCACTGTTTTAGTAATATTCATTTATTATGTATTCAGTTTGTGTGAATTTAAAGAGTTCACAGTAGGGAAGTGTTGAAAACAGAGAAAGTACATGGTGCTGTTGTGCAGCAGAATGAATATAAACAAGAAAATTATAGTTCAGAAATTGGCAGGCAAACGTTATATAATGTAGGAATGAGAAGGGAACCGCATATTGGTTCAGTATGGAATATATTTTTGAGAAGGTTGTTCCACCTAATAATAGTTCAAACGTAAATATGTATATACCAGGTGGGCAAAATAAAACTGGCTCAAAAGATATTTACAAGATTTATGCAGAACTGTCCTTTTTTGATGATCTATTACAGAAAATGCTGGAAATGGCTGCTGTTGACGTCAATGCAGTGCTGTGCTTGATTTATCAAACAGTGAGACACGTATAGCAGCTCTGCTTCAGGGATAGTAGCAATAGTGTTTTCAATGTTTTGTTGTAGCTCTTCCAGTGTCTGAAGACATTTCAGTACACCTGACCCTTCATCTGCTCCTCAAGTGAAAAGTCACATGGGAAGAGATCAGGCAATTGAAGTGGCCAGATTACAGTGCCTTTGCTGATCGTCCTTTCCTCCTTAAATACTTCAGGCACTCATGACAAGGTGGTCACGGCAGTTTGTGATGTTGATCCGTCCTGCTGTAAATATACCTACAGTCGTTCATCCACAAATGCATTAAATTAATTCTGGAAATAGGAGTCAGCATTAACAGCTTGGTGAAAGAATTGTGTTATGATGCAGAACCCAGACATTGTGCACCAAATGACAACCTTGAGATCAGGCTCTTCAAAATACTGATGGGGATTTTTCTGATGCACAATAGTGCATATTATGTAAGTTCATGTACCATAATAGGCTGAACCAGGCCTTATCTGAAGAAATGAAAAACTGAGGATCCAAAAAGCTTCATTCCACTTCACTCAGAAAACAATGGCAGAACTAAAAACACCCATGTTTGTCTGGGGGCTTTAACTCATACACAACTAAATTTGTAAAGGATACAGATGCAGGTCCCTTTTGATAATATTTTGACACAATATTATCTTAATCCTTACTTGCACAGATAAACGGCTTTGTGATGCACAGATAAACGGACTTCGTTCCAGGCTTTTCTTCACTCGATCAATGTTTTCTGCTGTTCAAACTTTTTGGATAGTTACGCTTTCTTCCCCTATAGAGCTCCTTTCCTGCCAGTTTGCCACTAAGTCTTGCACTGAAAACTTTGTGGTAGGTTTGGCCAAAATACTTCCATTCTTAAACTCTTGCACAAAAAGTTCCAAGTTTTCCATGAACTGTGCTTTGCATAACACTTGACAATGAACATGTGCTGTTTCATTATGATCACCACTTTCTGTTGCATTTAACTGGTCACTAAACATGTCTGTATATCCATTCACTCAATGACACAGCAAAGAACTCAGGACAAATGCACGAGATGAGCATGTGCAAACATGTGACAGCAACCCATAGTTACATCAACATCACCAGTGGCCATTTCAAGCAAGTTCTGTAAAGGGACATTTTCCTGTTAATGAAAAAGAATACATATTGCATCAGGATTCTAATTTTATCATGCTGGTTTTATTTTGACCACGCTGTATAATAATAGAATAAATGTTGAAGACGCTGTATTTACTGCATGGGCTGCCAACTTGATGTTGCAGTATCTTAAACATGATGCTACACATGGACAGAAAGAAGTTTGGAATATGGTTTGTCATATTATTGGATACAATAACTACTCAACAGCAAATTAAAGTTGTAATATGAATTTCGGTACAATTTTTCTCAAGTCTGATTCGTTAAATTAAATTTATACATACGGCATAACACAACATGGCAGTGTCACAGACATCTTGAAGTGTCTGAACATACTTTTTTAGAATGATTTCATGCAATATTTTCTTCCACTGTGCTAGTGAAGAGATGTTCTAAACAATTACCTTCAATTGACTACAGTGTATTTTTGAAGTGATAATATCACTATGTGATCATTTGATCAAACGTCTGACCAAATATCTTATAAACTATGAATCATTGTCACTAAAGATAAAAAATTAATGCACACAAATATTTTCCACTTCATTCATTTTCACAAATGCTTAAGTTACAATAAACCATGTGTGGCCACAACACGGCTCAGAAGCAGTGCGTAGGTCTTGCAGCTGAGCAGTAAGGCTTTTATGCAAATAAAATGTATGAAATAAATTTAAAAAATAAAATAAATAATAATAAAAAAAGTGTGAAAGGTTTCAGGTTTTAAATTACAAAGCTTTTTTTTTTTAAAAAAAAAAAACTTTTGTGTGTTATGCTTTATTTACTAAATATCATGTTCTTTGCACTCAAACCATAAAATTCAGTTCAACAGCAACATCGCAAAATAATTTTAAAATGAGCATATCTTTAGAATACAGAGTCTGGAGCACTGGAGATAAAAAAAATTTTTCGTACAGTGTTGCCATTGTTTGCTTTGAAGTCATCTAGTTTTTTAATAAAAAATTTGTTGAAGTGTTACAAAATATGAAATTGATAATAAAACAAATTTCAAATTTGAATTAGGGCTTCTACATGCCCATATTCCATGGAAGATTACATTATTCAAATGTTGATGGCTCTACGTATCGTTGTTTTACCACAATATGAGATACATACATACATTCATGCAGATTCTTCATTATTAAATTTCTTTAAATATAATACAGGGTGATAATATTTTGTGGCAACAATTTGAAAAAAGTGATTCATCGCTTATAGTTTTCAATACAAAATTAATAGTCCTTCAGAACAAATTGCCCCTTTGGACTAATAACTAAAACTACTGAATGTCCGAAAGAAAGTGGGGCAAATTGTCATTGAATGACTGTTTAGAATCAAACATTTCTTTCCATTTGAAATCTATTTCCTTACTTTTAAAATGATGTAAATATTCACTTATGGGTTTGGGAAAATCTCATTGGGGCTCTCGAATCTTCCCAAATTCCAACATGCAACTCTTAATGACATGAAGTTCGGCCACCGCTGCAATATACACTAAAGAGGTGGCGTAAAAAAAGGAATTTTTTTGATCAAAAATGGAGTTTGTTATAGCAGTCTAATTACGAAATAGTGTGTGCAATGTTATCCAGCTGAATAAATAGGAAGTCTACCTACTACAATCTATTTAAAAGTCTGCAAAATTGTGAGAAAAGAAACAGAATTAATTATATTTAATTGTTATGTTTGCAGATGATGCTAAGCGGATTGCTTTTAAGAGATTGCCACATGCTTCCATCTTGAGGAATATATTTTAAATCTCTTCACGTACTTTTTAACGTGATGGCCACTGTGTTTCACAATTTAATTTATAAATTTGACACAAAAGGGGAGTATTTTTTTTTCCTTTAAACTTTTGAGTAGCTCCTCCTGTAAGTGGTTGATTTTTTTTTTCTTTCATTTCAGTGAATTTTATATATAACATTTCATATCTATCTATAATGTAAATATAAATAACATATAACTTAGGGCACATATAGTATAAACACTTCTGGGAAAGTAAATCTTAAATTCCCAAACTTTAAGGAGTTATAATATCAGCAAGATTTTATTTTTATGAAGTGTATGTTATTGAATACTAAAAAAGTTTACTCTATATTCAATAGTTTATAGATATTATTGGGAAGTAAGTTCTTACATAACAGTGTACGTACATAAATTACAAGAGCTTTGCATTTAATTGAATGTTACCATATAATTTCACACTTCATGGAAACTTATAAATTTTGCATAAAAATTAAATTGTTAGGGTAATAAATTTATATACTATCAATAATGTGAAAGCAAAGAAAGGAGGGGAAAGAAAGATTAATTATAACGGCAAAATACTCAAGGACTATCTAATGAGGAAGAGAGGGAAGAATCACCTTCATGGAGAAAGTTACAACTAGTTTTCATGCTACGTATGGGCAAAATACGTGGTGGTGATGCCTGGTGATGCTCTCTATATATTCAATCACTGAAAATCAAAGGTGGATCAAAATACATAATGGTCTTATCTACTCAATCACTGGTGGTTTTGAAATGCATGACTAAAGGAAAAAGAAAAGACTAGATGTACATCATGAAGGTCACCTTTGAACAACTAATAAGTATGGGTTACAGAATTCTAATAAAATAAAATGAAAACTAGTTATACTCGGTAAAACCAATACGCATAAATCCATTAATAAGTAATTGTGCCCAATTTGTCAAATCGATTACAAACTCTACATTTTTTTATTTAAAAAAAAAAAAAAAAAAAACTTAACATTTTGGAATATTTGAATTTCAAATAAACTATTACTTATCACAAAAAAAAAAAAAAAAAAAAAAAAAAAAAAAAAAAAAAAAAACTATATGGATATACAAAAGAAGATACAGTCAAAAGTCGTTAATTCGGACACCCATAATTCGGAATGATCTATAATTCGGACATCAAAACTAAAAACTTTCTGCGCATGCGCCGCGTTGACACATGCGCAGAGGCGTTCACGCGTGCGCGGAAGACCTTTTACGACTGCGCATATGAGTGTGCGCAAGTGCAGGATACGTTTTCGCGCGCGCATTTTATGTATAATGGACGTATAAGCTAAATAATTATCTATTTCAGTTAATGCTGATGATTACGTTGTTCCTTAATTTTCGAATTACATCCGGCTTATTATTTTTTGCAGACTGTAAGAGCAATTTTATAAAAGTAAGCTTAAACTTTCGATTATATCAAATAGAATTTCCGATATATATTTGTTAATATGTAAAGGATCTAAAGCGAAAGTATGTTTTGAAATCCGAAATCTGTTTATCAATTTCACGCTGCTCGGCGGCGGGCGCGTAATGAATTGGAAGTTGATTTGTCAGCACTATCCTTATCTTCAGCGCAGATGTTTTTATTTTATTTGGCTTATAATTCCTTACCAAATGCAGTATTTCATCTCGATATGCTTCGTCTTTGATATGATTTAAAACAAGTTCCTCGTCATTATAATTCGCTTCCGATAGCGAAGAAAAGTGACAGAGGTTATTGAAAACAAAAAAAATTTCGATTGACAAATTAGTCGGTATTCTTGACACAGCAATTATAGGACTTGAACGGCGGAACTTTGTAACTGAACAAGAAATTCTGTCTGTTTATAGAATTAAAGAGAATGTATTATCACATAAAAAACGAAACAACTTACATTGAAAGAAATGTTTAATAAAGTAAACAAATAAATATTAAGCTTTTTCTTTTTGCAAATTTTGATACCCTTTAGATCATAATTGTTCTTTATTTCATAAATTACGGTTTCATATTTTTAATTTTATAATTTCTGCATGCCATCTTACGAGATTTAAACTGATGATCTATAATCCGGAAAAATCGATAATCCGGAATCGCCGAAGTCCCGACGAGTCCGGATTAACGACTTTTGACTGTACTAACCTACATCTCTTGATACTCCTAAATATGCATACAGCTCTTCTCTTTCTTACTTCATAGGTTCTATCATTACATATTTAAGTCAAATCATACTTAAGGTTTTATAACTATTTATAGCTGCATTCCCAAGGAAAAAAATTAAATCGTAGGAAAATATGTGAGGAAAATTTTTTCACTCAATTGCAGTGCTAACTGCTACTGTAAATTGTCTTTTCTAATTATTTCAGTAAATCTGCCACTTACACTTATGTGACCACATGTCCCGATTTTGGCGGGACAGTCCCGCATTTTGGAGGATTATTCCATGTCTCACTGATTTTTTAAAATGTCCCACTTTTAGAAAACATCTGCATATTTTATTTTAAATGTTCTGTAAAAATATATAACCTTTTATTTATTAATTATTATAGTGAATATAAAGAAATAATAAAAAAAAAAACACATAAAATGCATTCAGAGTAAACTAAATTAGGCGATATAATGAGTTAGATTTACTCAATGGTGTTCAATCATTGTCATTATGTCTTGTCAAGGAATATGTATTGTTAATGGAGGAACAGCTAGCATTAGCTGAAGGGCTATTTACTTTCCACACCATAAACCACAACTAAAGTTTCAGATCAATTGATTGTATTTCGCAAATGATCAAAACATTGTACAGTCAAAAGTCGTTAATTCGGACACCCATAATCCGGAATGATCTATAATCCGGACCTCAAAGCTAAAAACTTTCTGCGCATTGGCACAAGCGCACAGGCGTTTTAAGTGTGCGCGTAAGACCTTGACTACTGCGCATATGCGTGTGCGCAAGTGCAGAATACGTTTTCGCCTGCGCGTTTAATGTATAACAGACGGTGTTAGCTAAAATTATCTAATTATCTATTTCACTTAATGTTAATGATTGCGTTGTTCCTTTACCTTCTAATTGGATTCCGCTTATTATTTTTTGCAGACTGTAAGAGCAATTTTATAAAAGTAAACTTGAACTTTCGATTATGTCAATTAGAATTTCCGATGCTGGAACTTCCAAAGGATCTACAAAACGAAAGTATGTTTCGATGTCCAACAAACAAAAAGTGGAATTCCTGCAAAAAATGGATAAAGACATGAAGAATGTGACAGAGAGGTTAGTGAAAACGAAAAAATTTCGATTGACAAGTTAGTCGGTATTCTCGGCACAGCAATTAACGAGACTTGAACGGCGGAGCTTTGTAACTGAACAAGAAATTATGTCTTTTTATAGAATTAAAGAGAAAGTATTATCACATAAAATGAAGCAACTTAAACAACTTACATTGAGAGAAATGTTTAATAAAGTAAACAAATAAATATTAAGCTTTTTTTTTGTAAATTTTGATACCCTTTAGATCATAATTGTTCTTTATTTCATAAATTATGGTTTCATATTTTTAATTTTATAATTTCTGCATGCCATCTTACGAGATTTAAACTGATGATCTATAATCCGGAATCGCCGAAGTCCCGACGAGTCTGGATTAACGACTTTTGACTGTACTACAAAAAATTTGCACATGCAAGGACAAAACCCGAAGCAATTATTTGTAACGTTTTTTCACTATATTCGTTTTCACACTTGCAGAAAGAATTGGATAAATGCACATTTTATGTCCATATATTATGATGCTTCCAACCACAAAGATTTAAAATTATTTCCCACAATTGTTAAACTTTTTGATCCCGAAACAGAAATTAAAATATTAGATTTTGATTCACTGACGAGTGAAACTTTTTTTTCCCAATGGCAGATTGTGAACAGTTACAGTTTTGTAACAGAGTCCATTAATCTATACTAAGGCCAGATGTGGTGGTCTCTTTATTACGGAGGTACTTAATAGGTGGGCCACTACTGCCTCCTATGAAGGTACAGACAGTTACAACCATGTCTTCTCTGCGATTCGGTTTCACGGTCCGGCTCCCCTAACCGCTATACTGTCTGGGCGGCTGCCGGGTGAAACTTCAAAAATAAATTTTGATTCAATACGTACTAAAGTCAAAAGTTGTTAATTCGGACCTCAAAGTTACAAACTTTCTGCGCATGTGGACGGTATAAGCTAAAATTATCTAATTATCTATTTCAGTTAATGTTGCAGATTGTGTTGTTCCTTAATCTTCGAATTGGATCCAGCTTATTATTTTTTGCAGACTGTTAGAGCAATTTGATAAAAGTAAGCTTGAACATTTGTTTATGTCAAATAGAATTTCTGATATATATTTACTAATATGAAAAGGATCTACAAAGTGAAAGTATGTTTCGATGTCCATCAAACAAAAAGTGGAATTGCTGCAAAAAATGGATAAAGGCATATCCTTTGTTTCTCTAACCATTCGGAAATCTGTTTATCAATTTCACGCTGCTCTGCATGTGTGTGTGTGTGTGGGGGGGGGGAAACGCGGCAGCATGCAATGAATTGGAATCTGTCAGCACTATCCTTATCTTCAGGGCAGATGTTTTTATTTTATTTGGCTTATAATTCCTTACTAAATGTAGTATTTCATCTCGACGTACTCTGTCTTTGATATGATTTAAATCAAATTCATCGTCATTATAATTTGCTTCCAATAGTGAAGCAAGTGACACAGAGGTTATTGAAAACGAAAAAATTTTGATTGACAAATTAGCCGGTATTCTAGACACAGCAATTATAGGACTTGAACAGCGGAACTTTGTAACTGAACATGAAATTATGTCTGTTTATAGAATTAAAGAGAAATTATTATCGCATAAAACGAAGCAACTTAAACAACTTACATTGAAAGAAATGTTTAATAAAATAAACAAATAAATATTAAGCTTTTTCTTTTTGTAAATTTTGATACCCTTTAGATCATAATTGTTCTTTATTTCATAAATTACGGTTTCATATTTTTAATTTTATAATTTCTGCATGCCATCTTACCAGATTTAAACTGATGATCTATAATCCGGAATCGCCGAAGTCCCAACGAGTCCAGATTAACGACTTTTGACTGTAGCACTAAAATACTGAAAAGAAAAGAAAAATTGTTTATAGAAAATATAACGCGAGTTATTTTATCCTTTAGTTTTACTTGAAATGGAAATGAACTGGAACCTTAACTAATACATTTTTTGAGGAAATTATCCTAGTTCAAAAATAGTAAACAAGTAATGAAATGTTTTGTTATTTCAAATGGAAAGCTTCGAAAGCTTGTTACCTAGTAACCCTAATAAGAATTGCCAAAGTTGGGCATGCTCCCACTATTGGAGAAAACCTTATATTACCAGTAGCTAAAGATATTGTTTTAACATTATTCAATAAAAAAGCGGCTAACGAGTTTAATAATATTCCACTACGAAATGATACAGTAAGTCGACAAATTCATGAAATCGCAATTTCCATAAAATAGACACTTATTCAAAAAATGAAACACAGCGAGTATTTCGCATTGCAACTGCATAAAAGTACTGATATAATGAACTTTGTTTAATATTAGTTTATATACGTTTTGAGGAAGATAAACGAACTGCCACAGACTATTTATTTCGTTAATCTCTTCATGATTGAGAAACTGCAAATGAAATTTTCAAAGTAATTGAGAATTTTATGCCTGAAAATGATATTCCTCAGAACAAGTGCAATGCCGTATGCAGCGACAGAGCTTGGATTTTAACAGAAAAACATTCCGGTGTTATTTCTCAAATAAAGAAAGTAACGACTAAATTTACTCACTGCTCCATTCATCGTAAAGCTTTGGTAGCCAAAACAATCTAAGAAATCTTAAAAATCGTTTTCAATCAAGCTGCGAAAACTGTTAATTTTTAGAGTTTTAAATTCAAGAATATTTTTGATTTTATACCAAGAGATGGGCAGTGAACATGAAACACTTTTGTTACATCCTGAAGTAATATGGTTGTTCATAAGTAAAGTTTTAATTAGTCTTTCTGAACTTAATCAGAAATTGAAATTTTACTTTGCGATTCAAAATCTGAATTGCAAATTTGTTTATTTAGTGAATTATGGTTGGCGCATTTAGCATTTTTAACTGATATTTTTGGAAAGTTAAGCGAATTAAATTTAGGATTACAATGACAAAGTGCGAATTTGTTTACAATTAGAGATATAATAAATGCAATGATAAAAAAATTCAAACTAATAATCAAATAATCAGATATTTTAAGCTTTTTATCACTTTTCAAATGTTTTCTAAAGGAAACTAATTTGAAAATAAAAGAAGAATTAGCATTCGACATTAAAAATCATTTATTTTCTTGATAAATAATTCAACATGTATTTTTCAGAGGATTATGAAAACGGAAAATGGATTAGGAATCCATTTTATTCAAATGTACCTGAAATGTTACCATGTGAAGGAAAAGAACAATTGATAGAAATTTCCTGTGTTCGAACTACATATATAGAATAAATTAAGATTTAAAAAAAAAAAAAAAAAAAAAAAAAAATTAGACATAACAGTATAGACAAAACTTGAAGATCATTATTACTGCAGCTATTACATTTCAAAGCAAATTCTGGTAATGAACATCATAAACAATGTAAACATGTATGAAATATGTTGTATTCAAGAATAAATTTACTACGTAATATATGAATGCATGGAGTTATTAACAATGGCAGGGCCAGATTAAAACTTGATGAGATCCTAAACTATTTGAGATATGGAGCCCTCTAAAGGATATCGGATAATTTTGGGGGCTCCCAAGAATGTGGAGGCCCTAAGCTATAGCTTGTGCAGCTTATATGCAAATCTGGCACTGAACAATGGTTAGGTACATAGTCTTGCTTTTTGATGCATGAGGGCCAGGGCAAACTGCAACAATATTTGTTACAACAATTTACTTCTGTCTCTTGATACTTCTTTATATAAATTTTGGATTTGTTCTCTTAAAATTATTTCATAACTTCTAATTTTGTTAAAATCAAGACAGGATTTTGTAGATCATAGGTTTTCCTTCATTAGCAACCTAACATGATTTACAAACGACTGAAAACATTTTCAGTAAAAATGGTGCCACCCAGATGGTATAGTAATTAGGGGAGCCTGATTGCGATACCGAAGGGTCCGAGTTCGAATCCTGGATAAGGCATGTATGTAAAATTGTCTGTTCCTTCATAGGAGGTAATGGTAGCCGCCTTTTAGGTACCTCCACTGGTCTTAATAGTGAGTGGCCTACAGGCAAGTGACCACCATTGGGGAGGGGGAAAAAAAAAGGGATACTTAACCACATGAGCTATAACTTGGAGATCATAATACCACACAGTCATGAAGAAATCTGTAAATTTGACAAAATTCTGAATTCAGAAAATTTATGGAATTTTTTTTTTTTTTTTTTTTTTTAAATACTAGTTATTTTTGGATCAACCTATGTATCGAAAAGTTTTTCCCCTATAAATTTTTTTTAAAGTTTTACCATTAAGCATCCCCAATCACTATTACGAGCAGTCTTGAGAAAGTCTGCAGCAATTGAAAATTTTTTTAAATTGTAAAAGATGAAAAACAGTATAATTCATTTAATCAAACTGTTGGTCACTAGAAAATTATTTCCAAGCCAGAATTCACTTTTCCTAAAAATAACAATTTATATAAAAATATTTTATTTGCAGTTTGCCATTTTTTAAATCCCTAATGTGGCTCCCCCTTTCGTCAAAATGTTTATACAAGCCCGATATAAATGGTCAGTGTTATATTGTGTTTTCATAAAAGCATACACTAAAAATTAAAAGTTTGACATTTTTATCTATTTATAATGCTGTTTAAATTTAACTTCTCAACATAAAACTGTCATACTCAACTTCAGATCATAAATCCTTTAATATGCAAATTTGACAACTTCACAAAATCTCATTTTGAATTTAATAATTTAAATTATTCAAGAAACAGTTGACAGAAATAGAGAAGAGACTTCTCAAAATATGGGTAATTTATTACAGGTTTTCATAATACAGAAAGACGACGATGGTGACGCATATAAGTTACATAATGGATGAACTTTTAAATTAATATATCAGACAATGAGGAAAGCGCATACAGGAGAAGCACGACTTCAGCCATTTTCACTAATAAAAGTAGTGCATTTAAAAACAAATACAGTTTTCAGTTAATAAAATCTGAATTAATACCTAAGATAGATAAGACAGCCAAGGAAATATATTTATTTAAAGTTTAAAGCACCTAATGTTATTTTTCATAATCTTTCTGCAGATCAAGAAACTATACTTAAACAGTTAAGCATCATTTGTTTCTGCTTTAATACCAAAAAGTATATCAACACAAAATGAAAAAATGTACAACTTTAATATCTGTTAAGTATAATGTGCTCAGTCATACATTAAAAATACCAGACATTCTACTGAGTTTGAATCTAGTCTTATTAATTTTTTTTAGTTTAATGATTAAATCCTGATTACTTTAGAAGTTTCATATCACTTCCACATACATACAGATTGCACATTGCAGAACACATGAGTATTATTTACAGATTTCATAAAGAAGCATTAAAGCTTAATTTATAGGAAAAAAAAAAAACAATCACCAACTAAATACTGAATGTTTTAATAAACTAACAAAATTAAAGAAATAAATAAAATAAAAACTAATCTAGAATAACTTTTTGGACATTCAAAACAATTAATAAACAACTGCAATTGATACACTAACATGGCATTCAACCAATACTTATGCAATGACTGAATAATTCGTTGATCAGAAAAAGACATGAATCACCATGCCATAGAATGCATGGATGTTAACACTTCACACTGGCTTTACAATATCACTGGAATTAATATCATCTGGATCACAACACACTAGGTATATTTTGCAGTCTTGAGCTACAAGTGAATGAAAGCACATATATGATCTTTAAGTTTCATTCTTCATTTTTAATATATCTAGGCTGCAATGGCCTACATATGTTAGTTTGTGACTAATAATGAAGAAATGTTACTATTATAAACAAGCTAAAGAATAGTAACATGATCATCAACAACCATGGAATATTTGTTCTTAGTGCAAAATTTCACTTAAAGGAACTATTAATGCAAGTCACAAATGACACCTTAAAGGAAACTCCAACCTCTTTAGCAAACATCCTTTTAAACGTAATTACAACCATCCACTGAGAGAGGCATAGAAATTTCCCTTCAAAATTTCAAATCTAATATTTCAGTTACTGAGTGGCAATTGTGTACTACTGTTAATATATTTGGCAAAACTGGCTTATTCAATAATCACTTAGAAACATATGTATATGTACGAGATGGAGACCGAAGAGTCATTGCTGGTGTTTCAGGAGGAGTGCCATTTAAGAAATCCCATATTAAGATAGTATCATCATGAGAACTACTGACAATCTGGAAATCATCAAACTGTAACCGAAATACTCTGCCAGAATGCTCTACAGAGGTACGCAGACAAAGAGTGCCTGCTGGTGCACGAGGATCAAGAGCAGCAGCCAAATCCCAAACTTTTATCTTTCCATCGTATGCTCCACTTACAATTCGTTTATTATCAAATTGTATGCATCTAACTAGCTCTTTGTGTCCTTCTAGAGTTCTTAAACATGCACCACTTTCAATGTCCCACAGCCTGATAGTATTATCAGAGCTTCCACTAACTACGAGTCTGTCTCTATACTGCAGACAAGCAATGCCACGTTTATGCCCATTTAAAGTACGAACAAATTCGCATGTGGAAGTATTCCAGACTTTTATAGTTCTATCACCTGATGCAGAAACTATATATTTCTCATCAAAATCTACAACATTTACAGCAGCCCTATGTCCAACAAGCACTCTCTGAATTGTTATTTCTGATGCAGACACCATATTCCACACAGTAATTGATCGATCTTTTGAACAAGTGACCATCATACCATTATTGAAGCGCAAATGTAGAACTGCTTCACAATGATGGATCAGAGTGTTGATGAGTTCTCCAGTTTTGACATCCCACACACGTACTGTTGAATCACTAGAACCACTAATAATAACTCTGTCATCATATTGAAGACACAAAACAGAACCTGTATGGCCTGTTAAAACTTGTATGCATTCTAATGAATTACGGTCCCATATTTTTATTGTGTTATCTCGCAGGCCACTCACAATCTTTTGGTCATCATACTGTACACAATAAACACCTTTGCTATTTTCACTCTGGCAATTAATTCTCTTTAATGTATGTCGGCCGCATCGCCAATTGGTCTCGATATTTTCAATATCTTGGATGATTTTGGGATATAATCTCCTATAAAACATGTGATCCGGATGTGGTTCCCCAGGTGAAGGTTTGAATAAATATTTAATCCAACCTCTTCTTTCCATTAGACCTCTCCATAAGGAATCAGTTCGCACACGCCTTTCAATCAATTTTTTCCACAGCATTCCTTCAGAAATCACTTGATACCATTCTTTACAAACTAGCTCAGCCGCGCAAAGCGATTTAGCATCTAAGTAGGACAGTATACTTTCAGCAATATGATCTAATCCTTTCTTTGGAAGAAGTGATATAAAATCTCTACGAAGCATTGGTCTTAAAAATGAGCTTACATGACTATGCTGATGGTGAAGCATCTTAGTTAAAAGTAGTTCTACGAATTCAGTTTGTTCAGATTCGCTCCATTTCTCGAAGTAGTGCAAACACATTTCGCGTTCACAAATATAATCTGCAGAAGATTCTTTATAATTTCCATATAAACACGTCACAGACGGTGGTCCTGTGATTGGTATTTCTTCGGACATCATGCCTGTTTCCATCAGACAAACTGAAAGCGAAAAGTGCACACAAAAGCAAATCGCGCAATAGGGAGACGCGAACACTATCGCCTCTCAACAAGATGTCCGCCGCTAATCCCCGGACCACACGTTCATCCTATGACATACGAATGCGCGATATAATGTAATCATTCAATAGCAATAAAAAATTACTTGCAGCTATTTTTACATTAAATGTAGACACTGTTATGCATTATACAACGATTAATAACATTAATATTGCACCGAAAAAGACATAAATGAATGCCAATTGTTAAAAGTGAAATCGAGAGTGAAACTACAGAAAAATTAACTGAACGTCAATTTTTGAGAGAAAGTGAGCAGTAATTTGAATTGGAAAAAAAAATATGTACACCTACCCCCAGTAAGAAATCTCTAATGCGTTAGAAAGACATAAAAAAGATTTTCAGTAAACATTACAAACACGTACCATTCGATAACGATGAACACCCATGACATAATTTCATTTTTTCGATATCGTTTGAATTTGCATTAATTACTTACTTTAACTAGCGTACTAAGAAGAGGAAATAATATCTAATTAAAAGTGAATGTTTATAGAAAGTGATCAATAAGTGTTTTAAATGCAAGCGTAAAAGTAATACGGAAACTTATTTATTCTTACTTGTGAACGGTAAGCTACATAATGAACGCTCACTGTCAGCAAGAATTTTCTGCAATAAATAACTAGAAATTGGATAAAGTTAACATTTTTCTTATGAGCTGAAATTCTGAATGCATTAAATATATGAATTATTGCATCACACAAAATGGAAACTATTATATCGTAAACGATATAAATCTTTGCATTAAAAAAAGTTAACATATTGATTTGATGTATTTTAAAAAACATTCTAAAAATTATTTATTTTTAAAAAAAAAAATGTTAGTCAAAATTGCTTTTTGATGCACGAATAATGTACACATCTGCAAAATTTCCTGCTACTGTCAATACGATTCTCCAGCAGACGACGCTAGTTCGGGAATAACTGTGCCATCTGTTGGTGTATAAGAGAAACAGCTCAGTAGGCATGGAAGATGGCGACTGGGTCGGGCTGTTCGGTTAGTTTATCCGAAAAATTTGGATCTGATCCTGTTACAGATGAATCTTCTGAAAGTGAAGGAGATACAGGTTCGTCTAAAGCATTCCACAGAAGGATATCTACCTCAAAAGCAATCAAAAGTGGTGTAAGTAACAGATATTAAATGCTAAATTAAATTCTTAGGTCATTGCCTGTATTAAGAAATCAGTGATTTTTTTTTTTTTTACTTTGCCTATTATAAAAAATTTAGCCAAATAAAAAGAAAATAATGTTTGTTTAATTGAAATAAGTCTATTAAATTTTCTTTTGTATATTTCATTTAATTAGTGCTCACTGCTTTCTGTTTGTACTCTTACCAAAGTGGGATTAAACAGATTTTATACATTTATATAATTAAAGCAGAATTAAATAGTTTCTAAATAAAATCAAATTATGATAATATCATATTTTGAAATGTGAGTTTTCTAGTAATTTGAAAATCATTTGTGATTTTGTGGAGCTGTTAGATTTAGTAATAAGGATTTAGTAATAAGTTTGTCAGAATACTAATGGATAAAAAGTACCTATGACAGTTTTTTTGAAGGAAGTCAACTCTTGCAATTTGCAGTTTCATCGTAAACATATTTATAATAGATCGAGTATTTGTATTCGGGAGTGTTTGACATGTAGAACATTCCTTGTTTGGGATCTTTGCACATTTTGTTAGCATGATATGATAAATGTGGAGATGAAGAGAAATAAGACTTCAACTTTCGTAAAAATCCTTAAAAAAAAAAAAAAAAAAAAAAAAAAAAAAAAAAAAAAAAAACATTAAAATTAATCACATAGCAAAGAATTAGGCACACTAGTGATTAAAAAAAAAAAAAAGCTTGCAGTGAGGAAAAAGTAGGGGGAAAAATTGTATTTCTAGAAAAGTCATATTATCATTCTTTTTAAATGCTTTTTTGTAGCAGTATTTTCTGAAAACCAGAATTTTTTTTAAAGTCTATTTTATCATTTGTCTTCAAGCAATTATATATTCATTTATGTTACTGCAATCTCGCAATAATTTTTTCCGGTTGATCTTTACATTACGGTAACTTGGCGATTTTTTGGCGAAAATTTGGCGACCAACTCCCCTACAGCAACCCTCTATTTTTTTTTCCCTCCGCCATTTTGTCTTCACGAAGTAAAGACATGTTTCTTTTCTTCTTATCTACTGAACACTTCTTCCAACAATCTACTAGCCGAATTACACTTATGCTAGAAATTTTATCAAACAAAACTGCTTAATCATGACAAATATTCACTGCAAAATTCGGAAAAAGTGCACAATACCATACACCTTACGCGTTTTTCAAAATAACACATACACATAAACCATGTACACGCCGACTTATTTTTACTTAAAAAAACATCCCAGAATTGCACAAAAATGGCATTGCGCACACTCTTCACTATATCCATGTACACTGCTTTTTTCTCATAAATTTGAAAAATTTCACGAAAATACATGACAATTTTCTCAATCTTTAAACCCGGTAAAAAGAACATATATGAAATTACCTGATCGCGAAAAAGTATTTACCCTTTGCAAATATTAACATTTCCACATATAAAATAAATAAAATATCCAAAAACTTTTACCTCTAAATCATCTATTACATTATACACGTCACCAACGAATTCATACACGAAGCATTACAAATATTTAGTATCAAATATTTAAATTATTTCCATGCACGTTTATTTCAACTTAAACGTAAACCAAATTCCTACAAGCATAAAATTCACAAAATAACTATCATTTCAGTAAAATATCACTGAACCATGTACACGTCGACTTATTTTTACTTAAAAAAACATCCCAGAATTGCACAAAAATGGTATTGCGCACACTCTTCACTATATCCATGTACACTGCTTTTATCTCATAAATTAAAAAAATTTCACGAAAATACATGACAATTTTCTCAATCTTTAAACCCGGTAAAAAGAACATATATGAAATTACATGATCGCGAAAAAGTATTTACCCTTTACAAATATGAACATTTCCACATATAAAATAAATAAAATAAATAAAATATCCAAAAACTTTTACCTCTAAATCATCTATTACATTATACACGTCACCAACGAATTCATACATGAAGCATTACAAATATTTATTATCAAATATTTAAATTATTTCCATGCACATTTATTTCAACTTTAACATACACGAAATTCCTACAAGTATAAAATTCACAAAATAACTATCATTTCATTAAAATATAATTAAATTCAGAAACACCACTTAAAATATACATGAGCACATACATTCAATTAATAAAAATTACCTTACAATCCTAATTACTTTAAACTAAATCATTGCTAATAACAATTTTCCCAATAATACCAAATTCCTTTCCACCTTACATTTCCAACAATGCATAAAAATAATTAAAAATACTAACTTACCTAATCTCCTTCACAATCTTCATTACGTGGCGGATACACTTTTCTTCATTCTCTTTCAGAATCTTTAAAATCATACTTATCTTTCAAAGCAAGATACCACGTAAAATAAATAACATAATAAAACATGTTTATTTCTCTCTCACACAACCTTAAAAAACATTTCTTACTATCCTTTTCAATACCACTAAATACCCATTTCGAATTCACTTTACTTACGGCCATGGGATCCAAAAATTCACAAACACTATTTCACACAACACAGAATAAAGCCAAATACAAAATTCCCAGATTTTTCCCCATTAAAGAACAGTAATTCGTCCATTAAAATCACATGACATATCCCATGATCTCTCATTTCCCTCACACAAAATTATGCGTAATCAGAACTAAATACTACTCACATTCTTAACAAAGTCTAACTAACCTAATCTTCTTCCGAATCTTCCTTACATGGTGGATACACTTTTATTATGGATTCAATAAAATTACTGAACGATTTTTTTTCCGAATTTTTCCTCCAAACTTCCTCCGCTAAATAAAAAGCAAAATTCTCCTTCTCGCAATGCCTAGGAATGGCGCTTTTTATACCACTCCAGGTGCCCTCTATTGTGCTCGTATGCGCACCACTTTCCGGATCTTTAAAATGATACTTATGGTTTACAGCAAGATGCTTAAACCCTTCATCCTCCAAACATTGATATGATTTCCAACAATCTGAAATAATTATACTACCCGGTAAAATATATTCTTTTATAAAACTCAATAAACAATCTTTACTTCTATCTCGCACAACCTTAAAAAAACATTTATTACTACCCCTTTCAATCCCACCAAACACCCATTTTCCTTCCACTCTCCTACCTCTCTCATACTTACGCTTCCCAAACTTACTCTCATCAATTTCCACAATCACATTCATACCACCAAGCATACCCATATCATTTTCGCAAAATTCCACGCACACTTCCCTACAAAAAGAATTCCAATCAACTGCAGTCCTACTACTAATTTCTAAATACGAAATCCAAAAGTCAACCGGCAATCTATTCACCCAATAATAAGAAATCAATAAAATCTCACCCATACTCAAACGACTTTCAGCAAACCACGTACCCTTCCTTATACTCCGTTTCACAAAATGTGCATTTTCACCAGATTTCTTGCACCGCCATTCAAACTTATCACTAATATCCTTCCTTTCACACAATCTCATTTCATTCCCACATTTTGAACATTCATACTTATCCGCAATTAAACCTACACTCATGCACCATTCAACCAATTCTTTTGAATTATCACACAAACGTATTAAAAATTTCGAATTTACTTTAGACAGCGCCATACAATCCCAAAATTATTCAACCCTACTTCACACAACACACAATGATTTATACAAAATAATAAATAATACAAAATAAAATGCTTAATACAAAATAATATACATCCACAGATACTTCTCCAAATTCCCCCCTTTTCCGATTAAAGAACCGTAATTCGTCCATTAATATCACATGACATATCCCATGATCTCTTCCGATTAAAGAACCGTAATTCGTCCATTAATATCACATGACATATCCCATGATCTCTCATTTCCCCCACACAAAATAATGCGTAATCGGAACTCAGTACTCCTCACATTATTACCAAAGTCCCAGGTAGTAACCTTTATCGCCTCCAAAATGTCGCCAAACTACCAGTTACCGTAATGTAAAGATCAACCTTTTTTCCTTATAATTTTTATTATTTTCATCTGTCTCATTACTGGGAACTATTAATGTCTTGATTTTAAATTATTTTAACTGTTATACTATTAGTTACTGGAATATTATTATAGATCTATATTTTGAACTCCCACCCCATTGTGTGAACAACACTGCTGGGAGACAATTTTAAATCCGGCCCCGAAATTGCCAAAACTATTGAAACTGAGAACATAAAGATTAGTTAAACACGCTCAGCTGGAAATTTGATTATTAATCTCCTTTAATAGCCATGCTAATTAGGTTTTTTGTAATATAAATGAAATTCTGTAGCATGCATGAGTTTATGTATAATAAGCATTACTAAAATAAACAGTTTTGGTAATGTAGTGCATCAAATTAATATGTTAATATTTTTAATGAAAACAGTATATCTCTATATGATATATTGATTTCCATTTTTACTGATTTAATGCCTCATATATTTAATGCACTTGAAATTATAGATCATAAGAAATGCATTAAATGTAATCAATTTCTTGTCATTTATTTAAAACATCCTTATTATCATTGAGCATTAATTATTTTGGCCAACACTATTATTATCAAGTTAAAAAGTTTTTCTATCTTTAATCAACACAATTGCTTGTTCATAAGCAGGGGTGGTGCTAGGCTTTTTGCCACTCAGTTCAAATTCTGCAACTTCTACATTTTGCCTCCAAGTTTCTTACTAAATTCTAAAAGTTTTGTTCCTCTTTAATTTTGTTGCCCAGTGCAAATGCACCAGCTCTGACACCGGCCCTGGCCAAAGTTATAAATATGTAGTACTGATTTTAGTGCCATGTTCAAAGTTTATCAAAAGCATAAACGACATCTTTTAATTTATCATGTCTTCAGACAAATAAAATCAGCTATTAGGATTCTTTTATGAATTATTTCAGAATTATAATTATAGTGTGTGGAATTTTGATTATACAGTGGTTTAAATTGAAAATATCTTTTGCAACTATTTCTGAGTCTTGAAAAATGTATAAGCCATTTTTAGAACTCCAGTTTTGTGCAATTAATTTGGGAATTAATAAAACAATTTAATAATATTTACTTTATAAACAGTTAATTATTTACCATAAAGTTCATAGATAGCTTTAAAAATGAACCAGATATCGCAAAAGGCTGATATTCTGAGATGAAAATATTTAATTTATATCTAAATGTAATTTCAAAGCACATTCCTGTCCAGCATTCTTAACGTGTAAGGTATGAAATGTGTGAAAATTTTAAGAATAATTAATTAAATTCCTTAACTGCTAATTATTGTAGTGAGATATTTAAATGATACCAATAAATACTCTTCTAGAGTATCCAATTGTTTGATATTTAAAAGTAATTAGATGTAAACAATTGCTAGATTTTATTTTATTTTTGTGCTATATTAGGAATTTCGCTTGATCTTTGGATTATGGTAACTTAGCAATTTTTTGGCGAAAATTTGGCAACCAACTCTGCTACAGCAACCCTCTATTTTTTTTTTTTTTCCGCCGCCATTTTATCTTCACGAAGTAAAGACATGTTTCTTTTCTTTTTATTCACTGAACGCTTTTTCCAACAATCTACTAGCCAAATTACACTTTTAGAAATTTTATCTAACAAAACTGCTTAATCATGACAAATATTCACTGCAAAATTGGGAAAAAATGCACAATCGCAAACTCCTTGCGCGTTTTTCACAATAACACATACACATAAACCATGTACACGTCGACTTATTTTTACTTAAAAAAAAACATCCCAGAATTGCACAAAAATGGCATATAAATATGTAGCACACTCTTCACTATATCCATGTACGCTGCTTTTTTCTCATAAATTAGAAAAATTTCACGAAAATACATGACAATTTTCTGAATCTTTAAACCCGGTAAAAAGAACATATATGAAATTACCTGATCGCGAAAAAGTATATACCCTTTCCAAATATGAACATTTCCACATATAAAATAAATAAAATATCCCAAAACTGCCTATTATATTATAAACGTCACCAACGAATTCATACCGCAAACATTACAAATACTTAGTGTCAAATACTTAAATAATACTTAGTGTCAAATATTTAGTTTACTTCAACTAAAACGTATACCAAATTCCTACAAACATAAAATTCACAAAATAACTATAATTTAATTAAAATATCACTAAACCATGTACACGTCGACTTATTTTTACTTAAAAAAACATCCCAGAATTGCACAAAAATGGCAGTGTGCACACTCTTTACTATATCCATGTACACTCCTTTTTTCTCATAAATTAGAAAAATTTCACGAAAATGCATGACAATTTTCTGAATCTTTAAACCCGGTAAAAAGAACATATATGAAATTACCTTATCGCAAAAAAGTATATACGCTTTCTAAATATGAACATTTGCACGTATAAAATAAATAAAATAACTTTTACCTCTAAATTATCTATTATATTATAAATGTCACCAACGAATTCATACTGCAAACATTACAAATACTTAGTGTCAAATATTTAAATTATTTCCATGCACGTTTACTTCAACTAAAACGTATACCAAATTCCTACAAACATAAAATTCACAAAATAACTATAATTTAATTAAAATATCACTAAACCATGTACACGTCGACTTATTTTTACTTAAAAAAACATCCCAGAATTGCACAAAAATGGCATTGCGCACACACACTATATCCATGTACACTGCTTTTTTCTCATAAATTAGAAAAATTTCACGAAAATGCATGACAATTTTCTGAATTCTTTAAACTCGGTAAAAAGAACATATATGAAATTACCTTATCGCGAAAAAGTATATACGCTTTCCAAATATGAACATTTCCACGTATAAAATAAATAAAATATCCAAAAACTTTTACCTTTAAATTATCTATTATATTATAAATGTCACCAACGAATTCATACTGCAAACATTACAAATACTTAGTGTCAAATATTTAAATTATTTCCATGCACGTTTACTTCAACTAAAACGTATACCAAATTCCTACAAACATAAAATTCGCAAAATAACTATAATTTAATTAAAATATCACTAAACCATGTACACGTCGACTTATTTTTACTTAAAAAAACATCCCAGAATTGCACAAAAATGGCATTGCGCACACTCTTCACTATATCCATGTACTGCTTTTTTCTCATAAATTAGAAAAATTTCACGAAAATGCATGAAAATACTCAACGTAACTACTCAAACATATTCCAAAATACTACAAACATATAACTCACAAAATCACGATCATTAAATTAAAATATAATTAAATTAAAAAACAGTACTTAATAAAAGATTAATTATTAGAAGATTATTTATTAATGAAAGAGATAACTTTTAAGGGTTTTTCATGGCTCATAAGGTAAGTGGTGGAGTATGCTTTTCGTCTTCATAAGTTGCAGGACGGACTTGTAGTCTTCAGTTTTTACATTCACAAAAATGGATTTCATTTTAATTTGAGCTTCAAATTCTTTCTTGCATGAGTTCTGATTTCTTCTTCAAGTTGTAACCATTCTACATTTTCTTGCTTGAATACTATAGGAGAGGGTACTTCATCTGGGTTGATTTCAGTTTCATCTTCAGATTTAGCTTTCGAAGCGATTGCTTTGAGGAATTTCCATAGGTTCTTGGTTTTGTGGAGCCTTCGAGGTTTTCTTTGGAGAAATCCAAGGTTCCTCAGTCGTTGGTTTCTGCATTTCATCTGGTTTACTTTTCTCCGTTACATCAATTCTACTTTTCTTCCTTTCCTGTTCCTCATGTTTCGATATTGGAGTTCCTCCGAAACAAGGAGATCTCCTCAGTCTTTCCATAAATGCTTCGGTTCCTTCTTGAATCAATCTCTTAATTTCTTTTAATTTCTCTTCATTAGTAGGAGTCAAAGGAGGCATCTGCTTTACTTTCTTCTTTGGATTTTTCTTAATAAAATCCTCTTTTTTCCATCTTGTAGGTTGAGATTTCAAAGCTCAAAAATGAGCATTCCTAGTTCTGATCAGAAGTCATCTTCATCGGTAAAGTTGTCCAGTGTCCTAAAAAAAGGGCATTTTTTCGAACCCGAATATATCTAAAACAGCAAGCTAGTAAAATCTTAGATAGAAATCAAAAACACTGTACTGACTGCCTAAGGTACTGGATCAGCTACTGCAAAATGAATACACACTGAGTGAAATGAATCCTAATAATGATCCCTGAGTGAGTGATTTGCAAGACTGGAAAGCAACAGTTCAAACTATACCCTACTGTGGCAAAGCAAACAGAAAGGTAGTGCCATCTGTTGGCAAAATTAGTAACAAAAACTGAAAAATTAAGATAATAAAATTCTGTGTTAAGAAAGGACTAGATTGTTTAGTGCTACCTTCCTGTTGGCTTTACTACAGTAAAGTATAAATAGGACTGTTATGCCTGTTCCTTATCAGTCTTCTGAATTTCTTTGCTTCTGATGAAGAGGGACCTGTTTGCTCTCGAAAGTTGTTGAGTTTTTTTGTCTAAATCTACGCCGAATACAAGGTTGTTTCTTTACTAAATTTAAATTCCATTTTGCCGTGTTTCTCTTCTGATTTACTTGAAAACTTTTAGGTGGTTTTGAACTAAAACTTGTTTTATGCTAAATATTAGATTGTACTTAATAATGATGCATAGTACATACTTTTGTTTTATTTTAAAAATAATATTACAAGAGAGAAGGCATTTGCATAGGTATTTGCTTTTATACAGTACTGTTTGCTGAAAGGCACTTAAATTTTTTCATTGATGGCCCTTAATTTTCATTTAAACCAGTATATAAATTTAGCAAAATAACTCATTCTTAAATTCTTTTTTAAAATTTTAAATTGTTTTTAAAACCGATTTCATGTACTGAGGTTAATATATTCCTTTTAATTTTAAGAAATAAATTTAAAATACTGGTTGTCAGCAGATATCACCTTTTGCAGAAAATGTTTATGATAATGTTTAACTACAGATTTTAAGTAAAATAATATAAATTCTTTTTCATAGCAATTTTCAACTTTTGTGTTATTAGAGACACCTTTTTATTAATTATTGATTTTGTTGTGAAGGTATTAAAACTTTTGTAAACATGTTTATAATACAGTCAAAAGTCGTTAATCCGAACTTGTCGGGACTCAGTTTAATCATCAGTTTAAATCTCGTAAGATGGCATGCAGAAATTCTAAAATTAAAAATATGAAACCGTAATTTATGAAATAAAGAACAATTATGATCTAAAGGGTATAAAAATTTACAAAAAAAAAAAAAAAAAAAAAAGCTTAATATTTATTTACTTTATTAAACATTTCTTTCAATGTAAGTTGTTTAAGTTGCTTCGTTTTATGTGATAATACTTTCTCTTTAATTCTATAAACAGACATAATTTTTTGTTCATTTACAAAGTTCCGCTGTTCAAGTCCCATAATTGCTGTGCCGAGAATACCGACTAACTTGTCAATCGAAATTTTTTTCGTTTTCACTAACCTCTCTGTTAGTGAAAACTCTCTGTTAGTGTTTTCGTTTTCACTAACTTCTTCATGTCTTTATCCATTTTTTGCAGCAATTCCATGTTTTGTTTGATGGACATCAAAACATACTTTCGTTTTGTAGATCCTTTGGGAGCTCCAGCATCGGAAATTCTATTTGACATAATCGAAAGTTCAAGTTTACTTTTATAAAATTGCTCTTGCAGTCTGCAAAAATTGATAAGCCGGACCCAACTCAAAGATTAAGGAACAACGCAATCATCAACATTAACTGAAATAGATAATTAAATAATTTTAGTATACCATCCGTTATACATAAAACGCGCACGCAAAAACGTATTCTGCGCTTGCGCACATGCATATGCGCAGTCGTAAAGGTCTTACCCACACGCGTAAACGCCTATGCACATGTGTCAACGCGGCGCATGCGCAGAAAGTTTTTAGCTTTGAGGTCTGGATTATAGATCATTCCGGATTATGGGTGTCCGAATTAACGACTTTTGACTGTATAAGCTATTTTATCCAACACCAGTATCCGGCGTGTAGCAAAGGCATTGGATAGGCTACGTTCCACCGTCTATAAGATCTTGTGGAATATCTTCCGATATCATCTTTACGAACTTCATTTATTTCAGCGGTTGCTTCCACTTGATTTTGACTTTCGACTCCGGTTCACACTTCAGTTTCTTCCTTTCTTTGAGATCGTCATAGAATGGCCTTATAGTATTCTCTGGACAGACGAAGCACATTTTCATTTGAACGGTCTAGTGAATACTCATAACTGCCGAATTTGGGAAACAGAAATATCTGCACCCTATCTTAGAGGTTCTGTTGCATTCACCAAGAGTTATGATATTGATTTCATGCATCATTTATTCTCGATCTGTATTTCTTCGAGTACTATAAATTCTGCAGGCCCAGTGACATGTGTGATCACCAGGCAACAATGTGCATCTATGTTAGAGAAAGAAATTCTTCTGACTGTGGAAGCACATCAGTGTCTTGCACGTACGGGTTTTATGCAATATGGAGGTCCTCCATGCATCCATCTTATGAATGTCCTTAAATGCCATCTTAAAGAAGAGCATGCCATCAGCTGGCACTTCGGTAATGTGTGGCCTCCCCGATCCCTAGACCACAATCGATGAGATTTTTGATTGAACATTTGAAGCGTGACAATCCAAGTACTTTACCTGATCTTAAGCCAGCATTTCACACTACGTGCTCAACATTTCCCAGCACACAATTTGGTGGAACATGACATTTTGCAATTTCAGATGGTAGCTGAAAATGATGGCCATCATGTGGAACATGTTTTGATGTAATAAAATTTATAAAACTGTACAGATGTGGCTAGATGTGTATTTTGTTAATACAATGCCCTCTAGTGGCGAAATTTGTAACTAATCACCCTCCCTCTGAAAAAACCATTTTTCTTTAGTCCACAGCAAAATTTTACAATTTTTTTTTATGACTGGTTTCGCCTGTAGGTGGCTTTGAAATAGGGTTCTTTAATTCTGGATACCCTGTAGCTTTCAGGTGGAATGGTTAGATATCTTTAATGCAGTTATTTGGTTTCTTTAGATCGTGGGGATGTTTTAGAGTTTGAATGCTGTTAACTTAAAAAGTAATTTTCAAATATTTGAATTATTTTGAAAAATATAAATTAAAAAATTTTTACCATTAAATTAAAAAAAAAGAAAAACCAGATGTAATTGTCTGTTTAATTTAACTGTGTTGTGCAGAAATTTTTCTGTGTTTAAAAAAAGGTTTAATAAAGGCAGGGCTTAATTTCTAAAATTAGAATTGAAAGAGACCTATGGAACACCATCAGTAAAAGAGGAACAAAAGTAAAATAAATAATGAGAACCTTCAGCAAAGAGGAACAAAAGTAAATAAATAAATAAAATGACTATTAAAATCATTAATAATTAAAAAAATTAAATAGTTAATAATTACCAAGTTAATTAAATACTATTTAATTAATAGTAATAATTAATATTTGCCTATTATTATTGAACTGATTATTATGTAATTAAATAAAATTAATTAATTAATATTATTACAATAGTTAAATTATTAAAATTTAATAAAATATAAAAAAACTAATTTAATAAGCGATTTGTAATATAATTTTATTGCAAAAAATAAAATTTTCGAAATCAAATTTCTACTGAAATTGTTGTTCAGTTACATAGAAGAATCGCCAGAGCCTTTCTTATTTAGGGCACTGGTGCACTCCGGCTAATATTATGATTTATCCCCAAAACTGAAAAGTACCGGAGCTGGGCTCCTGTGCAATTTTAGCTCTGAATAAAGGTAATATTGTGGATACCCTATATGAATGTGTGTGTAAATGTCGTGTAGTCTGTGTTTGAATCTTGGCTTGCATATCAAATACCCAATTGTTTTAACATTTTAAAATTATATTATTGTTTTCAACTATTTGTAAAAATCTCTTTGTAAAAAAAAAAAAAAAAAAAAAGTTAGAAGTGCAAAGCATCCTAAATGTGGCACACTTGCACAAGTGCCCTAAATGGCACTGCGATAACAGAAAGGTACCTGAAAATTCTTATCGAATAATTTCTTGCTTTAGGTTAAAATGATGCGCTGAATAACAATTATTAGAGAAGTTAAACAACAAGAATCAACGTAATGTTTGTAAATTTTGCAGGTTTAGTTTCAATGGTTTAAATACAGAACCTTCTTCTTCATCTGCCTATGAAGAAGATGGTTTTGTCAAAATTTACATTCTTCTTGTTTAACTTCTTTAATAATTTCTTTTTTTTTTTTTTACTTGCTACATCTACATAATGAAACTACACTTCTGTGCAAAATTTAGAGAACTTACACATTATGTCGAATTCGTAAAAAACTAATGGACAGATTGTAATGAAGTTTGGTATGAGTATGCATTTATAACACAGAAGGAGATGGATCATTTAAAATTCATTTTCTGTACCCATGATTATCAATAAAGCTCATAGTGCAGGGATGTCCAAAATACACATTGTTACATCAAACTGAAAATGGTTCTGATATTGGGTATGTCTGCTGTGACAGCCAGACAGGTGGTGCGGCTTGACAGCATAGTGGACATGAGGCAGTTGAGGAGTCCCTGTGGCAGTCGATCCCACTCTTGTAGCGAGGCAATTTTAAACTCCGAGATGGACCTCGAAGGGGGGCAGCAAGATGAAATTGCCCTCTCAAGAGTGTCCCAGACATGTTCTGTAGCGTTAAGGTCAGGAAATCTATCCATATGGCGAATATTCTCACTTTCCAGGTAATCATCGACTGGCTGAGCTCTATGTGGACACACGTTGTCATCCATTAACATGCACCCAGGACCAACTGTGCCCCTGACAAGTCGAACATAGGGCTTTAAGATCTATATATATATATCTCAAGGCAATCGGGGAACCTTTGTCAAATACATGCAGAGTTGTGGGACCGTCCAATATAACATGCTATAGTTAATGCTTAATAATTAATGCCTGCCCAAACCATTACAGCTACGCTACTGTAAAAATCCTTTTTCCTGATGAGAGAGGGGGATGGGTACTTTTCTCTTTTGCCAGCACAGGCGATAAAGTCACCAGTAATGATACAACTGATGCCAAATGGAATATCCTCGCTGGTAACCTTTTACGCCTCATTTTCAAAACAAGTCGCAGCCATTTCTTAACAGATTGGTTCTTTCAATATTGGCTTACAATTACATAGAATTTTTACCAGGT
The DNA here is from genome assembly GCF_044657685.1 of Stegodyphus dumicola. Lineage (NCBI taxonomy): Eukaryota > Metazoa > Arthropoda > Arachnida > Araneae > Eresidae > Stegodyphus > Stegodyphus dumicola. The sequence goes on from NC_140771.1 coordinate 244,903,780, forward strand.
AGTACAATTTTATGCCCTAAGGCCATTAAAGTCAATTAGAATGCAATCACAGCGCTCACCCCGAAGGCGAAAATATAGAAAGCCAAAGTCAAGGGTTAAATTGATCAATTCTAATGAGAATACACTAGCGAACTAAAGCACTGCAGTTTTACATAATTTCTGAGTAAGCTATTTGTACGAATTGAAATAATTTTTGCATTTAAACTTGTATTCCAAATTAAGATTTAACTTGAAATTAATGTAGATAGTAATTACTGAGAGAATTAGATATTTGTAGCGTAGTTTACATGAGATGAGATCACTCGGAGTCACTTGATATGAACTGGCGAATCAGTTGTTATCACTTGATATGAACTGGCGAATACTTGTCTCATGAACCATGAAAGCATAATAAATTCTTAAATTAATGTCTTTTTACAAATTTATTGTCTTTCTTTATTGGCTTTTTATTAAATTTTAAACAATATTAAAATGTTTATGTCTTCAAAATAAAAAATTCTTGCAACTAACATTTGTTAAAATTTTTTATTTGTTTACTGTATGTTGTAGCCATTAAAGTCTGCTTGGCGAGATTTGCGCTGGCGAAACGGAAAAGTACTGAGGGATGTTGTCGAGGTACAGGTATACCGAGAATCAGTGTCTAGGTTGAATCTCGACTTCTTTTTAGAATGTAGAGTGTTCCACCGAAGTCTGGTCCAAGGTGCATGTGCATGTTGTTTGTGCCATTCTAAACGCATTTTCTCATATTCTGCTGGGAGCAGGATGCTAACAGCGGATCTTCTGGCTTACATACTTGTCTCATGAAGCCTTCGGGCGACCGTGAATCTCGAGCTCCAGAGACTGCATCAGTTCATGTGAGAGCTGTGAATTTGTGGCAGTCCTGCATTGCCGTGCTGAAAGTGCCAATTCACGAACTGTATTGGTTTCCACAAATTGCAGCCTGTTCATTGAGCTGTGCACTACTTGCACTTATGATTGGCATGCCTCCAATCTACCGATAATTCCCTACCTCATTTCGTCATCCGCACATTCATGACTATTCATTTAACCTTATAAAATTTAACCAGCTCCTGCAAGAAAGGCGGGGAATACCGTGAAGGAGTACAAGCACACAAATCACCAAAAACGCATTGTGTGCTTAATCCCCTCCATAACCACAGCTCCACAGACATGCACGAGTACGCTATCTTATTCTGAATATTTAATTCGATACTCTGAATATTTAATATAATTCTTTGACAGCATAGTTAGTATCTTTGATTAATACTTTTTATTAAAATAGACACAATTTGCAAGTTCTCTTAATTTTGCTTACGAGTGTAATAACTGGCGAAGAATTATTTTACTTAAGGTATAGTTTATTTTGAAATGGAAATTTTTTTATTAGCTTTGATTGATTTCTTGTAAAAACGGACTGGAATTAGCTGGTAATGTGAAAGTATAAGTGAAATTATTTTTTTCTGTTATGATGTCTGTAAACTGCAGCTGCATAAAATACTATTTTACGACAGTTTAATTCATTCCTAAAATAGTATTTAAAACTATTGTATGCAAACTCAAGTATTTATTATCGCATGTTGCGTGGAATGATTTTAATGGTGCATTTTTATGCATAAAAAATTATGCACTGTTATCTTATTTTTTAATGGTTTATTTTTCTGGATTGATGCAGAAGAGGAGCATTTTATTAAAAGTAGTAGTAGTAGTAGTATGAATGATTAAGGCGAAGCGAATATCTGACCTTTTACCGTCCTCTCTTCTGACCTTTATTGGGCAGTAAAAGAGCGTAGGCGTCCTATTAAAGGGATAGAAATTCTCGGAACTACTTTACTTCTCTTAACCGTGGTTAACGATTATAGTGGGAAGTGATCGAGTCTCTTTCGCATTTGCTCCTATTAAAATCTTTTACAATTAAAATAATACGAGATCTTCGTCATCATTCGCCGTTAGACTTTTTTTTTTTTTTTTTTTTTTTTTTAAAGCCGTTTTGTGGATACTAAGCTATGAAGGCATTTATTTTTTAAGTTCTAGTACGTGCTTAAGGTGCTATAGTTAATGCTTAATTCATTACTTCATATGGAGGTATTGATAAAGTGTGCTCGCAATTAAATATACGAGTATCATTTATGAATAAACTCAAGGGAATTAGGAAAGAAACGTCTGAACCCTGCGCTTATGTTATGTTTACAATCTATTGGATTTGTGGATCACATCGAACAAAAATACGTAATTTTTGCACACAAATATGCATTTAAATTTTGTTGACAGATTCAGGGCTCTCATTCACCTGGAAAACCCTCAAAAATCACATAAAATCTGAGAAATGAAAAATGATCAAAGAAGGTCAAAACTTTTTAAAAAATAGTTAGGCAAAATTAGAACAAAAAAATCGGGGAATGTCAGAATTAATTGGAACCTTTTTCAAATGAACTTTGAAAATCACAACTAAAAGTCAAAAAAATAAATCGCAATGTCCCATTTCAATTCTTACTGCCTCAGGCTTTTTGGAAGTGGCAATAAAATTTTTGTCAGTACAGGCCTTTTCTTTCCTTCTGAGGACGTCTGAGACGAGAACATAAAAAATCATGCAATTTCAGCCCATTTTTTTTCCTCGTCTTTATTACAGTTAGTGCGGATACGTTCGTGTGCAGGTATTCAAAAAAGAGGTGGGGCGAAATGCTAACTTGCGTTTTACTCTTCGTTATTATTTCATGAAAAATTTTCATCTATTTTTATCTTTACTCTTTTATGTATCAGCATCAATGTCTAAATGTTGTATCTAAACGATATCTGAACGCAGCTTATCAGTTTTCTCATATAATCAAAAGTTTGCATTTTAAATAGTCACGAATAAACAAAAACTCTCCCTTTAAAAAAGAAAAGAAGTCAAAGTAAGAGATATATTATCTATTTTTTTAATGCAGAATTTAACAAACATTCTCTATTCGAAAAAAAAAAAAAAATTAAGTTAATTAAATTTTAAATAATGAAATTGAATTACAAATAAATGATTAATTATTATTGCTGCGAACTAATCTACAATATCATTTAAATTCTGAGAGCATATGTAAATCAAGTGCAAGTATCAAAATCTATGAATATATAATTCTAAAAAAAATTTTAATCCTAAAAAATTTATAAAAATGCATAAGTGAATAATTGTTGAGCAGGCAGGAGACAGACTTATCAAGGGGAATTTGCCTCCAAACCTAAGTCTTCAATTATTCAATTCGTGTTTCGTCATCCATGTAGGCAAGGGTAAACTTATTTTATCTTCTCGTGTAAAGTATTATTTTATCAAACCGTACCTTTCCTCTTCACCCTTTTCTTAAGAAAAATAACTGTTCTGTATCATCTGCTCTTTAGAAGAATAATTATCTTTCAAAACAAAACAAAATAATTTAACGTAACTACACTATGTGGCTGTATGTTATAATACACTGGTGAAATAAAGAGAATTTGCATATTTTATCGAATTGCATGAAAAGAACTGAACTGAAGGAAAAACCACTGCTTCTAGATAAAAATACAAATCTTGTATGGCAAATACTTAAGCGTACACGTGTGTGTAGGCGGAGCCAGCAAAAAATAGGCTTTATAAGTGCGTGAAGGGTAAGACGAATTGTGTTCGTGACCACACTTCGGCGAATTTCTTGGTGTTATCTTTCAGCAATCGATTAAGTTCACATCGGAACAGTAAAAATGAGTAACCACCAACGTTTAGATGATGGAATGAGGTGGCGAATTGTGGGAAGGCTAGAGGCAGGCCAATCGCAGGTCCAGATATGCAGAGAGTTTAGTTTAACGCCCAGCGCTTTGTGTAACCTATGGAAACAGTTTTAGGATACTGGATTCATCGAGAGAAAACCTGGGCAAGGTCGTCCAAGAGCCACGACGGCCAGAGAAGATCGCTATTTGTCCATTTTAGCAAGGCGTAACAGAGGGGCTTTAGCTTCTCAGCTCTATCGGGACCTGTATGCAGCCACAGGAACCCGTGTAACAAAGGTGACTGTTTCCAAAAGACTGATTGAGAGAGGGTTGTTTGCCAGAAGACCGGCTTTTTGCGTCCCGCTCACGTCTACGGACAGGAGAGTCCGATTAACATGGTGCAGGCAGCATAGTGATTGGAGTACGGAGCAATGGACGGACATTCTGTTAACCGACGAGTCCCGTTTTAGCCTAAACACCGATTCTCGCTGTACTTTAATATGCAGAGAGCCAAGGACCCGCTACCTACCCTTCAATGTCCGCGAAATCAACAATTATGGTGGTAGCGGTGTAATGATCTGGGCAAGCATCATGTTGGATGGCCACACATCTCTCCACGTCTCAGAGCCACGACAGAGGCTCTGTGACTGGTGTGAGGTATAGGGTCTTGGAGCCCTATGTTCGCCTTTTCCAAAGGGCAGTGGGCCCTGAGTTCATCTTACAGGACGATAATGCGAGACCACATAGGGCTCTTCTGGTCAACTAATTTCTCGAGAGTGAGGGTATTCGCCGGATGGATTGGCCAGTCAAATCTTCAGACCTCAACCCTATACAGCATGTCTGGAACGCTCTGGGGAGAGCAATTGCAACTCGCAAACACCCGCCGAAAGCCATCCAGGAACTGAAGACAGCGTTGCTGAAAGAGTGGGACCAATTGTCACAGGCACTGATAAATTGCCTTATTTTCAATATGACATCACGCTGCGAGGCCTGTATGGCTGTAAGAGGGGACCGTACCCCCTATTAACCGATTTCTTTTGTGTCGTCTGCCGCCGCTGTTTCAGACCTTCAGACTTCCATGAGTGTTACACACGAACATGTGTGTCTATTATAACTGTTGAATGTTTATTTTGTTTGTATTATATCAACCTGTGTTCACACCAAATTTTATTAAAATCTGTCCAGTAGTTCTGGAGATCGTAGATCAAATATGAAAATTCTCTTAATTTCTTACACCAGTGTAGATAACTATATTAATTAAACACTTTCTTTATCTAGTGTAGATTTTTAGTTTTTAGCTTCACAGTTTTATTTTGAAATGCAATACAATTTTTCCCCCACTTCCTTGTACGAAGTAAAGGAGTTGTAGATGCGAAAAATTTCGGTTATCAGATTTCAACGGAAATATCCATTTTGACCGTTCCGGAATCTATTTTGACTACGGTCCGGAATCTATTTTGCGCGACGTCTTTACGCATACGTAGAATAAAGGACTTTATTTTCCAAAACTGGCTGTAAAAGTGCATTTTTTTTTACATCTGTACGTATGTACGTACATTTGTATCTCGCATAAAGATTAGTCGTAGAGCTTTGAAATTTTTCGTATGGGTATGTTATAACATCTAGTTGTGCAGCTCACCTTTTTACTGCAATTGGCAGTATATACCCACCTCCTTACTCAGTCTTTATTTTCACAATCGTTGGTCGTAGTTATATACTTCGAATTACAAAAATGTTTGGGAACGTTTTATACTCATTATGAAAAAATAAAAATGCAAGAAGTTTAACTTCCGTACGGCCAAAAAATAACCGGTATATTTAATTTTGAAATTTGCAGTTTTTGGCATCGTTTAATTAAGTTAAACTAATTCGAAGAAATAAGTTTAAATTAAGTGCAGGAAAAAATTTGTATAATTTATTTGGCCGTAGAAGGAAGTTATATGGTGCCCATATGAGATTTTCTTTCTAATTGATGTACTCTTTCAGAGTAAATAATTTTTTTTTTTTCTAGGTTTCATGTTTATTACTGAAGACCCTATCTATTTTTTTGAAGGGTTGAAATGCATATTTTGTAAATGTCTGTCTTTTGTTAGTTGTATAATAATGAGTACTGTAAATTAAATATAGATATATTTTACTTATGCCTTTTATTTTAAAGCCGAATGCATAAATAAACTTATTCCATTACTCATACTTAATTTACTAGTTAGCTCATTTTATTTGTTCTGGGAAACTGCTAAATTTGATCATAAAACAGGAGGAAATTTTTTCTTTTTAATGTACATTTGATTTTCGTTTTGCATTTCGTCGTAAATGCCGAAAATGTTCATTTTTGTCTGTGTTATTCGGTAACTTAAATCGTAAGTGGAATAATTATAACGAAAACAATTTTAAGAGGCAATTTGCCCAGAAGGACTATTAATTTCGTTTTGGCATATTGCTTCGACTCACGGTAAGCTACGTTTCACTTTTCAAATTGTTTTCACCAAATATTATCGCCCTGTATCATATTTAAATAAATTAAATAATGAAGAATTTGCATGAATGTAAGTATGTTTCTCACATTGTGATAAAACAACGATACCTAGAGTCATCAAAATTTGTTTTATTATCGATTTCATATTTTGTAACACTTACACGAATTTTTGATTAACAAACTAAAGGATTTCAAAGCGAGCAATGGCAGCACTGTACGGGGGAGATAATAATAATAATAATAATCTCCAGCGGCGCGAGACTCTGTATCGGAAATTCTAAAGATATGCTCGTTTTAAAATTATTTTGCGATATTGCTGTTAAACTGAATTTTATGGTTTAAGTGCGAAGAACATATTATTTAATAAATAAAGGTAACACGCAAAACATTAAAAAAACGCCCTTTTGGATGTAATTTAAAATGAGACTTTTCAGTTTTTTTTTTTTTTTTTTTTTTTTTTCTTTCGTTGTGTGTGTATGTGTAAATAAGAATTAACATGCGAAAATTGCATCAGAAATGTGACGGCGGAGATAGTAAAATAAATTTTTAAAAGAACTGAGGCAGTTTTTGATTTCGGTGTCTGTGGTTTTATCATAAAATGATGTGATACCAGCTTTACTCATTCATTTCCTTTTGATGTACACAATATAAGGTTCTTTAATTCGTGACTGGTACTATCAACAAGCTGCTCAACGAGATTTCTAATGAATACCAAACTAATGCGAACTTGCTTCCGTGTCGAAAGTCATTTGCGCAACGAATTGAAAAATTAATGAATGCTGATTGCTTGTACGGCTAAGTCGCTGGGAGGAAAATTAACTTTTTGAAAATTGTAATTGAAGCTCATAAATTATTTGCGAGCGGTTCGTGCCTTACTGAAAAGGCTCCTCTTAATTTTGGATAGCTAATATATTTTCGTTATCATGGATAGTGACAAGTGACTTGATCGGGAGTTTTTTTTTTTTTTTTTTAATCGCAATAACTTTGCATTTGAATCGAGAAATTTGGATAGAATTTGCATAGCTATCAAATTCTATTGCAATGCACCAGGAATTTGGAGATATTAATTTAATTATATATATAGAATATAACCTTAACCAAGATGTAATGAAAGTTTTCAGAGTTGTATCCTAGAGTTTTCTGTAATAAAAATACCTTGAAATGATTATTATTATTGAGAAAATTTAAATTTTATTGGTATCAGCGTCTGTTTTGTGAAGGAATTTTGGGTATTTACGATGATATCTAAATTGCGGCATGAAACTTTATTTTTGAAGGATATATTCAGTGTCAAATATTTTTTTTTTTAAAGTTTCATAGCTAACAAAATTTTCTCTCGTTATTAATTAAAAGCAGAAGAAAATGGAAATTTCTGTTATTCATTTGACATAAATCCAATTTCTAATTGTGTATGTTATATATTTGCATATCTTATTCTTTTTTTTTTTTTTTTTTATGAATTAATAGAGAGAGGGAAACAAAATCTTTTTATGAAAGAAGACTCAAGGGGAGAGAGAATGAGGTTCTTTTAGGGAGAACATTTGTTTGATGTTTAGATATAAATATATTTTTATGTTTATTTGCGAGTTTATTAGATGTAATTTTGTTGGTTGTAAAAAAATTATTTTTAGACTTTCTTGTATTAATATAAATCGAAATCGGTTTCTCTTATCAGTGACAAGTTCTTTATTTTATTAAAAATTATGCAAGGAAATAAGGACCGTTTTTAGCTTCTGGCGAAGTCGGTAAAAGGAAAATAATATCTAATAAAAAAATCTGATGTGTACACCACATGACTTCCTTGTACGGAATACTAAGTTATACGCATTTTTTCTTGCATTTCATTTAAACTTATTGGATTGAATTAAATCTACTTTGCCGAAAGCGCATAAACCACAATAGAGTAAATGCATTCTTTAAAATTCACTCTAGTATTTGTTTACCATAGCGACACTCTAGGCGCTAGATTCACTTAACATTATTATATTTCGTTCATATTATAACTCATAATGCACAAAATTTATATCATTTAAAGAATAGAATTATCTAATCGTTGCCACATGTTCTATTCAAATACTATAATAAAGCTAGAAGGATGTATAAAAGAAAATAAGCAAATAAAAATAAAAAGAAACAGTTTTTCACAGACGATTGAGCATTTCTCATTCAATTAATTCTGTTCTCACTTCGCGAAAAGACAAAAATACATAAAAACTCAAAATATCTATATTAAAAATTACGAAGTAAAATCTTAAACACTTATTTCCTCGAAAAAATTCCAGAAAGGATTAAGCATTATTTAATTGGCAATAATAAATGAAGGCGTTATCTTTGTTGTTGCGAAGCTACGTTTCTCTAGATTGGCAACAAATCCACTAGTCTGTTGTTTCAAATGTAAACAATCAATGGCCGCCATAAAAAAAGGCTTAGCGGCACTTAAACAACTTTAAAATTGTTGATTATTCTAAAAATATTGCATGCAGATTTACTAAAGGCATAAAAACCTTAACCGGAGGATAAAAACAACATAATTCAATCATTTTTAAAGCAAAAAAGGTACAATTTACAAACATATACGAGTAAAGAAACTGAGATCACTGAGCCGAGTAACAGAGTGGATATATATATAAATATATTTATATACGTTTCGTGCGGCCGATTGCAACCAAAATACGAGGTGCACATCTGCATGTTATAGCAGTGCTATAAACAAAATTTCAACGTTCTGAGGGTACTCGTTTTTGAGTTATGCGAGATACGTACGTACATACGTTCGTACAGACGCCACGAAAAATTCTCTTCAGAATTAATTTTAAAGCAGTTTTATAATTTTTTTGGAGGAAACGAGTCTTTTATTCTGTCCTTACGTACAGATATTACGCAAAAACATCGTTAAATTGCATTCGATAGCGGTCAAAATTGATATTTTCGTTGAAATATGCTGCCCGAAACTTTTCGCGATTACAATACTTCCTTTTTACTTCGTACAAAGAAGTAAAAACATTCTGTTTAGTTCGACGGCCAGTAAATTGTAATCCTTACTAATATTATAAATGCGAATGTGAATTTGTTTGTGTCGCTTTCACGCCTTAATTACTTAACCGATCATCATGAAATTTTCAAGAAATGTTTTTGAAATATTGGAAAAGGCTATAGGTTATAAAATGTCTTTGTATGACCTTAATCAGCTGAGATATTAATTAAAATCTCTAAAAACGCTAATTTGAATGCGACTCAATAGCGACATTAGGGATTTTTTCTTGAGTCTTCCCGTATGAGTCCAATGAATTGGGGATAAAAACTTTGATCTAATTATCCAAATTTCTTTAGATTGGAACTTTTGATCTAATTATCGAAATTTCTCAAAATTTAGAAACTTGTGTCGTTCTCTGAATGATAGGAACAGTGGTGGTGTAACTGTTTTGTCGCTTAATTATTTCCAGCTTAATCACAGATGAAACAATACTCCGCTTGCTATTGTTAACTCTTTGTTGACAGGAGTGCCATTAGAGGGTGGCGATAAAAAATTTTGTTTTAATCATTTTAAGGCGCTCGAATGTTCTTTTATTTTGAAATTTTACGCGGAGTCTATTTTTAAAATTCACGCGGAGTTGAAACTTATTTAAGGACATCAACGCGAGCGAAGCCCCGGGTAAAGCTAGTATTTCTATAAATGAAATTGTATTAATTTTTATATTCTTGAATTTTTATGTTAAAGTAGTCGTAATAGTAGTACATAAATCTGGCATCTTTGTTGCTTTTTTGTATGAAAGGTTACAGAGTTGTCGTTGAGAAGTTGATGCTGGTCAGCCGAAATATTATCGCCACCCTCGAACTGTACACTCCTGTTTTACTACAAAAAACAACTCCAGTTCGCGATGATAAAAGGTTCTGGTGTTCCATGATAAGTTTTCGGAGGAAAATTATCTCACATTTACACGCAGAAGTTACATAATTCCTGTAGATTTTAAGATGATTGGTGAGTTCTGATCTGGATCCTGCATATGCTCAATAGGATTCATATTCGGCGAATTAGGAGGCTAGGATATTAATTGGAATTCATCAAATCGCTGTAATCTAATTCCGACCTCTGACGACAAAGTACGTAACGGGTCAAGATTGATGTTCACGGTGTCCACCGCTGTTATAGTGTATTGTACAACAACCGCTGGTCCCTTGAAGCATTGCCTCCACCACCAGTGTGTTTATCCTGCGGTACATGAGGCAGTCAACGGTGTGCCTGGAAGACAGCATTCTTTGACACAGTTATTGACGTGATGTAAAAGAAATCTTCATTTATCCATTTAGCCAACTCTTTTCTATCTTATTTGGTCCAATTACGATATTCAGGGGTCTATTAAACTTATAAACGTCGTTGGTCTGTTTTAACGTAGGCACGTGAGAATGGCGTCACCGTCTGAACGGAGCCTAAATTTACGCGGCGGTAAATTATTTGAGCCAACTTTATAAGTTAGATATTTAACTGCAAAGTTTTAGATTACTGCTGAACATTTAACCTTATTCGACTATTTAATTTGCATCTCCACAATGGTGGTTATCTGTAGCACGAGCCATGCTCTATTTTGTTAAAAGTTTAGTTTTAGTAAAAATGTTATTTAAACTTTTGAAGGTCATTGTTATACTATTCTCAGACATAGTGATAACTTGCTACTAGTCTAGTAAGAGTATAGGACTAAAGTTCCAGTATAACACCAAGTATAACCTAATAATTATATGAAGTTATTGATCTTACTATCACTATAGCCAGTTTGAAAAATTTGATTCAATATTCTAATGCTTATCTTATTATTTTTCCGCACACTATTTTTCTCGTTTTATTTTACTGAAAGAAAATTTATCGGAATAAAACAGTTTGTGTGCCTGTTTCCTCTTTGTTTTTCCTTTTTGTGCGATAAGTGCATTAAAATGTGCCTTTTAATACATTTTGAATTCTAAAATCTGTTTAATATTTCATTTATTTCAAATGAGATTTTGCTTTCCGCCATCAAGAATTATTGCTTGGGATTTTATTTTTAACAGAACAATTAATTTACTGTATTGGATAGTTAAAATTGTTATTGTATGAGATTTTCCTTTTAAATAGTTAATTTGATGACAAAATGTTTTTGTTTAACTGATATCCTTCTATTGTAGTATTATCTGATAACATTAAAAAACACTCTTGGATATTTATCTACTTATATTTCGCAGCAGCTTTATCGTAAAGAGATTGCAAAATTGAAAAGTTCGAAGCAGTATTTTGTAACGTAATTGTTTTCCTGTTAAAATTTCTCGTCGGGAATTCTGCTTAAAAATGTTAAAAGTATTCTCAGAATTAATTTGCATTTGCATTGTTATCATTCTATTGCAGTTATTCGTTTTTTATCAACATTAATTTATTAAAATGAAAAAAAAGTTAGCTAATGGTCTTGCTCGAAAACTAAAAAGATAGCTCTGATTTGTGTATTAAAACATACTAAAGTGTGCAATTTAATTGAAGCAAAGCGATTTTTTGACAGAATATTAAACTGGTGACCACCAGGTCCTTCAAAGCAGTTTTAACTAACTTAATGTCATCTGAATGTCCGCTTCCAACTACTAAGAAGTAGTTTAGACAATAAATTAGGATTGCACCAATTTTTAAGCTTGTATCTGTGAGACGAGGAAGTTACTTTTCCATACTTTTTAAATACATTTTGCATTCATTCATTTTAGTATGCTAAAAGATGATATAATGCCTAAAAAGCGAGATAAGTATTAACATTCAAACTTCACATACTAGTGACTGTAAGAAACATCGCTTCCGTGGTTTCGTGTTGGAAAATCTAGCGTTTCTCGAATTCTAAGAACACACAATGAAACTGGATTATTTTCTTCAGAAAGGAAGGGCCTCCAAAATCTGATCAATCCCTTCGAAATAGCGTTATTGATTCATCAAAAGCTAGCAAAGACTTGCATCTCCACAATGATGATCTATATTCTATAATTAAAAAAAATCGACACACGAACAAGGAATCATCCGATTGCTTTGAAATATCGTATGCATAAATGTTTTGATCAAATATGCAAATGATTAAAATTTGGTGTTCAATGAATGAATAGTGCGATCTCCAGCGCATCGGAACTGCGCACCCAGCAGATGTATACAAGCAGCTGTTCTTAACTGTTGTTAAAAATTTCTGTTGCATTGCTATTTAGGACACTTTTCAACGACTGAAAAAATGCCTCGCCGCAGGATTCGAGCTCATTACGAGCAACTGTCAGTTGAAAGAGGTCATATTATTGGATTGAAAGAGGCAGGTTGGGCAAATCGGAGAATTGCTCGTCATACGAGTCGAAGCGATGCGGCGATTAGAAGATACTGGCAAAAGTGGGTGGGCAGTGGAGATTTCAGCATCATGATGGTAGCGGTTCCACCTAGGGCCACAACAGATTGGGAAGACAGATTGTCATATCGGCTGTCACAGCGCCTGATTCATCGCTATCAACCATCAGACGTGCGATCCGCACACGAGTACCCACCATGACCATTCACAGACGGCTGACAGAGTGAAAGCTACGCTTGTACCGACCGTTACGCCACCTGCCACTCCGCCCTTGCACACTGTCGAACCAGATTACAGTGGTGCTTGGCTCGACCAGGTTGGAATGATGCTGACTGGGGACGTATAGTCTTTAGCGACGAATCCCGCTTCCAACTGTGTCATGACGATCATCGAAGGCGTGTCTGGAGAAGCTCAGAGCAGCGCGCCGATCCTGCTTTCACTATTGCACACAGCACAGGCCCTCAACCAGGAGTTATGGCCTGGGGTGCGATTTCCGTTGACAACTGGCCCCTTTGGTCGTCATTAAAGGCACACTGACTACACAGCGGTACATCGACGACATTCCGAGATCTGTTTTGCTACCGTTCCTTTTGCAGTACCCTGGCCTTATTTTTCAGCAAGATAATGCCAGTCCACATACGGCGCGTGTTGCTATGAACTGTCTTACAGCTTGTGAAACACTTCCTTGGCCGTCCAGATCGCCAGATCTCTCTCTCATCGAGCATATCTGGGATATAATGGGAAGGCGACTGCATCTACCAGAGAATGTTGATGACTTAGCCCGGCAATTGGAGCAAATTTTACAAGAAATACCGCAGGAGACCATCCGGCAGCTTATCAGTCTATGCCACGCCGTGTGGCAGCTTGCATCCAGGCTAGAGGTGGGTCAACACCTTACTGAGCTCGTTACTTTATAACTATTTAACTCTGAAATAAATCATTCTATTGTTCTGAAATATTAATCATTTTATATTCTGTACATAATCGTCGTATCCACCAATTTGTGTCTCCATCGGACAACTTCTTCCTGGTGCGACGATTTTTTTGTTATACAGTGTATTATCTATTGCCATTTACTATATTCGTCCTTCAGATGTGCGGCGTGGACTTCTCACTGCTGGTTGGAAGGCGAGAAAGCCGATTAAAAAATTAAATTTAAAAAAAAAAAACTTTAAATACGTCAAAGGAAGTAAAATCTATTATTGTGGGCCAAAAAATACAAATCTTGGACTATAAATGACTAGAAAAAGGTCATTTTTCAGCAATGAGATTCATTTATTTGTTCATGGTTACACATCTGATGTTGCTAGATGAAGAAACGGTAAATCAACAAGACTTTCAACATATCCAACAAACCTCAAAATACGCTCAAAAAACAAATGTTTTGGTTTTTTCTTTTCACTGCAGATAACACCGGAAGTCTAGTTCCTATTGATGAATGATGGATTTATCGCAGTATGTAGAAATTTTAAACCGTAGGAATGTGTGCCATTGTTGAAAATCTTCACAGGGTCATTTTAGCATGACTTGGGTCCATGGCAAAATTCAAAATCTGTAAGATGGTTCATGTTGGAAAACAAAATTATTGTGCTATATATATTGCCCAGGAAATTCACCAGTCTTAAATCGGATTGAAAATTTGGGGCACATTCTCTAAACTGTATTAGTAAAATGTATGACAAAAGAGTGCATGATTAAGAACGTTATAAAAGTCTGGTTCCATGATAAAGAAGTAAAAAATATGTGCACAAGACTAGTCGAAGCAAAACCCTGATTGCATTCTAGAGATAATTTCTGCTAAAGGAAGACAAATTTCCTGTTAATTTTAATATTATCACTGTCTATGAAGGTATTTACATAAATTACCAAAAAAATCGTTTTGTCCCCATTAATTCATACACTATATACACCTTTTTCTCTCTACTTCTTTATAAGGTATTTCTCCCACTTTCCTTGCGTTCTTCGTGGTGTAGTGGTTCTGCACGCTGGGCCGGTATTCCAGAGGTCCGTGGTTCGATTCCCGGCGAAGGCGGTTGCATATTTTTCATCTTTTCTGCTTCCAATTAACCTAATGACTCTACACTTTACTGTTCATGCCTAGATTTGTGCGCTTGCACATACTCAGTTCGGTTTAAGGATTTATGACAAAATACGTGAGGGCTGAATGCAGAACAGAAGGGTACGTCTTCGTGAAGAACTGAAAAAGGAAACTGGCTCGTATTCTTCTTACGCATGGCGAAAACCACCATAGCGCCCACAGAGACAGCTCACTCATCAGAATTCGTAGCCTTGTCCAATTAGCAGTGTTCAGTGATCGCGCAATGGTATATCTTGCATATACACTGAAGTGGCAGAAGTCATGGGATACCTCCTAATATTTTGTCGGTCCTCCTTTTGCCCGGCGAAGTGCAGCAACTCGACGTGGCATGGACTCAACAAGTCGTTGGAAGTTCCCTGCAGGAATATTGAGCCATGCTGCCTCTATAGACGTCCATAATTGTGAGAGTGTTGACGGTGCAGGTTTTTGGGCACGAACTGACCTCTCGATGATGTCCCATAAATGTTCGATGGGATTCATGTCGTGCGATCTAGGTGGCCAGATCATTCGCTGGAATTGTCCAGAATGTTCTTTTAACCAATCGCGAACAATTGTGGCGCGGTGACATGGCGCATTGTCATCCATAAAAATCCCATCGTTGTTTGAGTACGTGAAGTCCATGAACGGCTGTAAGTAATTTCCAAATAGCTGAAGGTATCCATTTCCAGTCAATGATCGGTTCAGTTGCACCAGAGGACCGAGTCCATGCCATATAAAAACAGCCCAGACCATTATGGAACCACCACCAGCTTGAACAGTGCTTTGTTGACAACTTGGGTCCATGGCTTCGTGGGGTCTGCGCCACACTCGAACCCTACCATCAGCTCTTACCAACTGAAATCGTGACTCATCTGACCAAGCCACGGTTTTCCATTCGTTTAGGGACCAACTGATATGCTCACGAGCCCACGAGAGTCGCTGCAGGCGATGTCGTGCTGTCAGTAAAAGCACTCGAGTCGGTCTTCTGCTGGCATAGCCCAAGGAAGACAAATTTCGCCGCACTGTCCTATTGGGCACGTCCCTCGTACGTCCCACATTGATGTCTGCGGTTATTGACGCAGTGTTGCTTGTCTGTGAACACTGATAACTCCACGCGACGTCGCTGGTCTCGGTCGTTAAGTGCAGGTGGTCCTCCACTGCGCTGTCCATGGTGGGATGTTATGCCTGAAATTAGATACTCTCGGCACACTCTTGACACTGTGGATCTCGGAATGTTGAATTCCCTAACGATATCCGAAATGAAATGACCCATGCGTCTAGCTCCAACTACCATTCCGCGTTCAAAGTCTGTTAATTCTCGTCGTGCGGCCATAATCACGTCAAAGCCTCTTCACATGAATAACTTGAACACAAATGAAAGCTCTGCCAAAGCACTTCGCATTTATACATTTTCTACGCGATACTACTGCCATCTGTATATTTGCATATTGCTATCCCATGACTTTTGCCACTTCAGTGTACTCTGGCAGTACAAATTAAAGGAACAACTGTAAAAAAGTGCTTTAAAGAATTCTGTTAAATGAAATAAATTAAAGGTAATTCATTGGTTGATAGCTGCTTGTTAATGTTATCTCGTAGTCCATTAGAATTGATTCCTATATGCTACACAGAAATAGAGAAATATATGACAGAATATGCAAGAAATATGCAATAGAAGCTGAAATATGCAAGAAAGAAAATAAGAAAATACAAATTTTTGCGCCCATTTTTTCGGCACGTGTAGAAAGGAATGCAGGGGGATGCTTCAAACTCTATTTTCAAGGATTATACTATTAGTTAAATAAAAGTTTCACGTGTAAAATGGGAAATACAGTGTTGAAAAGACGGATTGTTAGAAATGGCGTGCGGCTACGAGAATGAAAGGACAGACACTGACATAGGTATGTAAAGACCTTGCCAAAAGCGTGGTCTCAGAAATATTTAAATTGTTAAAGCATTGGTAACGTATGCAGACCATCAAATCAAGATCGAAAACATACTACTACAACAAACTCTCAGGACGGTTATTTGGCATAGATTGCTAAAGAATTACCCAACTAACGAAGTTCGCCTCAGCTGCAAAATCATGACTTTACAGATAAACCGTGCCTGACTGGCTTCATAAAAGAAGGCTGTAGTTGAGGGAACCTTTGATTAGTATCCTACTAATTGGGACTGCGAAACGCGTCTGTTTGCAGTAATTGGAGTTCCATGGACCGAAAATGAGTTCTATTTACTGATGAGTTTCGCTTTTGTTTGGAATGTCATTCTAGACGTTTGTAATTTGGAGGGAGCAAAAATTACGCAATGAGCTTGAAAATATCCGTTAAAGACATCGGTAAAAAAAGTGGTGGAATTATGGTATTGGTGAGTATCATTTTGAGAAGTCGCACTGACCTGCACTTTTTACCTGTGGAACTATTTAAATGCTTAAATATCCAGAGATGAAGTTCTTGAGTCTTATGTCAAGTTGTTTTCGGGATGCAATCAGTGATAACTTCCTTCTCATCTTCTTCACCCTTCACCAGTAACCGATTCTCTTGAAGACGAAATAGCCCTCGTGTTCTCCGGGTTTAAATCTAATAGAACATAGGTGGAACTCACTGGGGTTCCGACTTGCGTCACTGCATCCCTCGCGCATTATCACTCTCTAGTACCATCAACATCGTGAATACGCTTTGTTACCAGAGAAACTCTTGGATAGTTTACTAATATACATCATAGAAAATGGCTATAAAGCTTGAATTTCGGTCAAGGGTGACTGCGAACCTTACTATTATTGTTATTATTATTATTATTATTATTATTATTATTTTGAGTATCTCTAAAATGTTGTAGTTCATTTTTTCCGCAACCCCAATTTATATCACATTTTCTATATCTTATTTAAATTTATTCTTTGCAGAAATAGGCAGTTCTGTGGTTTGAAGATGTGTCAGGCATGACAAAATAAAGAAAATGTGCAAGTTACATTTTCTTAGCTACATACAAAATCATTCAGTTAGTTGAGTTTTATTGCTATTCCTTTCAATATTCCCGTTCAGTATATTTTTTTAACCGTAACAGTTTTAATATACGCTATTGGAGCTGGAATTACTCTGGCAGCTGCCCGTTCTGGAAGTGAGTAATTTGCGAGCATGCTGTCTTCCTTGGATGAGGCAGCCATTTTTCAGGCTTTCTTCCTTATCGAATCGTGATTCGTCGTCATCCGTTAGGACCATTGTAGGCTCGAAGGCAGACACTTGAAATGTTCATCGCCGGGATGAGCCCATGCAATTAGCCCGAAGTTACACAGAGTTTATACAGACACGAGGTCCGATTAGCCGACATCCCATCGCTAACCCTTGGTAGTGACGAATTTCGTCCCCATTTAGTTCGAGCCCACCACCTTTTAGTTCGAACGCCATATGTAGAGTCATTTAGAATTTCTCAGAAGAAAGAAACATAAAGAATCTGGAGTGCTCTTCCCGGGATTTGAACTCCCTATGCTATGCGTTTTTGGTGATAAAATGGGAAGTTATCAATACTAATTCACAGATTAAAACTGTTCAAAGCTCTGTATTTAACTGGATTGGGAACTTTAATACGGAAAATAAAAGCGTGGTGAAGAAAATAAGCTGTGGTAGATTAGTAGTGAAGGTTGTAGGGATCCTCAGTTTTATCTATTAACTAAGTGTTGAGGAACCTAGTGAACTACTAAGCAAAGTCCAAAAACAGAAAAGTAGACTCTAGAAGGGTTAATTACCCTTTATTGCTCAAAATAAAGATTACCAGATGGCCCCTTTATCAGGACGTATAACAGAGCCTCGACTTGGACTTAAACTCCGAAAATTTAAGAAATAAGAACTTAACTAATGACTAACTAAAGAGATTTAGCCGAAGTTAACACAATTTCTAAACTAGTTGGCCCGTGATATCAAATTAGCTAGCGAAGCTATGAAGGGTACGTAATATGGCTGAGGGTAGTAACAGCTTAGAGAGACATATCCAAAAGGCAAACGCGCGCTATTCAGGAAATCTAATTCTCTCTCTCGAAGACGGTGGAACTTCGATTTAAATAACTCTCTACTACTCACTTGCATTTAACGCGATTCTAAAAATTTATTCTGATAAGGAATCGTAAGCTAGAAGAGATAGGAAAGGCGAATAAAACTAAAAATAGCTGTTATAAACTTAGGATATACCTTACAAAGTGTACCCATATGCAGTACAGCAGATGCCCGATTTGATACTGAAAAATCGAGCATTTCTTTCAATGAGTGTTTGAAGCGGGTATTGTCGGAGGAACTTTACACATGCTAATGAGTGAACAAATATTTATGAAATGCATAAAATGTATGCTCACTTGTTACCTCATAGACACTGACCTTCAGAAACAACAACATGTGATTAATGTTCCGGAATGGAATCTGCATAGCGTTTTATATTAATTAACATACTTATATTATTTTCCTTTACTCTTACTTCTGCTTTCATCAACTTCTTTCAGGACTCAAATTAGTTAGTGCATTAGGCGCAGAATTCTTGGCTAGAGAGAAAAATCTTTGGCAGCTGTTGCTGACCAGTCACTTTGTTAGATCGTCCTGCTATTGAATTGCTTAATTGGATGTAACTTCGCTAGCTGCAATCGTTTCCTGAAAAATTGAGGGTTGTGCGCGTTACCTTAGTACTGAACATTTTAATTTAACTTGGACCTTTGTTTTGAATTTCGGTTAATCTTTGGATTATGGTAACTTGGCAATTTTTTGGCGAAAATTTGGCGACCAACCGTATTACAGTAACCTGCTAGTTTTTGTTTGGACGCCATTTTGTTTTCATAAAGTAAAGGCTTTTTTTTTTTTTTTTTTTTTTTTTTTTTAACTCAAAATTTTTTTCCAACAATCTGCTAGCCGAATTACGCTTATGTTAGAACTTTTATGGAACAAAAGTGCTTAATCATGACGAAGATTAGGTGCGAAATTGGGAGAAAGTGCAGAATCGCCCACTGCTTGTCGTGTTTTTAAGAACTACACATACACGGTATCCATGTACACGTCGACCTATTTCCACTTAAAAAAACATCCCAGAATTGCACAAAAATGGCATTGCGCACACTCTTGACTTTATCCATGTACACTGTTAAAGTCCTAGCTAGTAACCTTTATCGCCTTACCAAAATGTCGCCAAACTACCTGTTACCATATTCCGAAGATTAGCCTGAATTTCTTGCAAGCTGCGGAAGTTGTGATCTGTGGGATTTTTTACGTTTTGTATAATCATTAGGCTAATGAAATAATAAAAAGGTTTGTTTTAAACCTTCATCTGAAATACTCAGACGTTTTGATGGGATAACAAGTCGTCTGAATATCTTTACACCTTTAGGAATTGACATTTAAAGTAATGTGATAGAACTGTTGTATCGGAATGTACAGTTTTCCACAAGATAAAGGAGAACTTGCATAGTTGAGAACTCATCAGTAACGAGGAAATACCAGAAGCTGTCCATGAATAAGTTCGGAGTGTTTCTAAAGAATGATTTGCTAAAGCTATCGAAAAACTTTCCAAGAAATGAGAACGCTGCTTGGTTCAGTAGGAATTACCTGTAATATTCGTATATGTAATTGCAACAATTAAAAAGTGAGTTCTCTCACTTGACTTGTCATGACCGAAATCACTATTGAACGACCTAATATTAAACCTCGAAATAAGTTTCACATTCGATATGAAAGAATAATTTTTAAAAAAATTCAGTACTTACGTATTATCGCAACCAGGTTGGCGCGATTTGTAAGTTTGAGTAAAAAAGTATGAATAGAAAGAAAATGTACATTTATTAATTACAGATAATTTTTAATACAGTTTTTTTATATTATTTTGTTTTAAAATATAAAATAGCAATTAAACCCTTCCGGTTTCGAATTTGAATAATTGCAGAATTATTTTTTCGGCGGAAATCTTTTGGCTATTGCTTTTAGCACTGATTGAAAACCGTCTTCGCCATTAACAGCTTGAGCTTGGCGCCATATAAATTCGATAAGGTATGAGTCAAGATGATGACGGGCTGTTCCTCTCTGTTTTTTGTTACGCCATTTGGCTGAGCCCCACATGCGCTCTACATGTTGTGTGTGAACGCCCGTGTTGGGATCCACAAAGTTATATTTGGGATTAACAGTTCCATGCAGAAATCCAGCATTTTCGAACTCACTTGTATTGTATCCTTTCCAGCAATCCAAATAAATGATGCTTCCTTCCTTGATATTTTCGCAAATTTTTTCCATGAGGGTAACGGCGCTTCTGTTAGGTGTACAGTAACCAAAAAAGTCTCTTTCTTTTCTCGGCAAATTCCGCCGAAAACCCATTGCTGTGGTAGTACACGCCCAGTGTTATTTTTTCTTTTTACAAATAAACTTTCGTCTAAACACGTAGGGTTGCCGTAAGTAGGGTCGCCAAATTTGGCGATTTATGCGAATTTTGGCCTGGTTGCATTAATACCAAAAATTCTCTAGGCAAAGAGTTACACAAAATTTCTGCTATGGCTTTTATGCTATTAATTTTTATCAATATTTTGATTTCAAACCTGTTATTTTTTAGTAGTAGAACAAAATTATAATTAAAAAAAAATTTAAAGCGTCCCAGTTTTTAACTGCATTTTTTAAATCTCTATAAACACATAAAATTCTATATTTGAGAACTGTGTAATTATTTGCTTTGGTTTCGTCGATTATTAGCTGCCGAATAGCTAAGACACTAAATCGATTCGCTTCTACTTTGCCCGCATTCAGATTTTGAAATGGGCTGTGACTGCTTAAGGTTTACATAAATACGCACCAGTTTTCCCTAAAAATTCTTCCTCAAAGACATCTCTTCCCTTTGGCAAAAAGGATCTCACCTGCTTTGCTTTAGTCCACCTGTCTTTATTTTGCCATTACCCTAGCGTTTTTGCTGTTTTCATAAATCACTTTTTATCAGATTGAAAAGTTTTTAAATGCCGCGATAAAAATCAATTTATTGATTGCTCTAAAACATTTCGTTCCAATTGTTAAGTTTATTGTCAGAAGACAATGAAAAAATATCTTGCGGCATAAAAAACTTTTTAAGGTTTGGAATCTTTGGAAATTCTTTTCAAGTTATAGACAAAACGTCTTCGCTATTTAAGAAGTACGTTTTATATATGGCATTTTTTTTTTCTGGTATCATAAAATGTTCAAATTTATTACTATATTAAGAAGAGACAGAAATTTATTAAAAAAAAGTTTAAATTTAGAGTTGCTGTGCTTTGATTTGGAAACCTGAAATGACATTTGAAAGAAGGGAGAAATTTTGAACTGAAACTTCAGAATGTTTTGGTTCGTGGAATAAAAATACACCAGCGGAAAAAAAAAGGGTGGAATAACTGTAAAAACTTATATAACTTGAAGGATTTTGCTGCTAGGAACTTGGAACTTGCAAAGTTTGGTTACACTAACATAGTATCTTTAAAATGTAGAGTTTCTTATTTCTGCAGAAAATAAATTTAAATAAGAACACAGGATGTGGGTTATGAAGTGGTATAAAAGTTTGTGTTAAAACTTTTCAAAGATACACGGAAGAAATTAGTAAGGGATGTGGTCACCTGTAATTGAAGTGCCAACTTTGCAGGGATTTTCCATGCTGTATATTGGATTGCCTAGGTATTCCTGCAGTAACAAAAGTGTATTAACTGTGAATAACGCCTTGAAGCTCCTGGAGATACGAGTAGGTGCTACAGTGATGCAGGTCTGCATTTTAGTGTGTTCACATTAGTTATGTCGGTTTTAAATCTGGAAACTATCCGGCCCACTCCATCCGCTGGATTTCCTCATCTTAAAGATGATCGATCACTAATTCAGTTCCTGTGTCTGTAATGGTGTGCTGAAAGACGTACGAATGATGTAGCATCGTTTTGTTTTGCAACATGATGATGGATAAGTGATGATGCAGTGCCGTGACCATTGGAAGTGTTGTTTGAAATCTTGCGTTACATCATCATACCAAACCAACGCTGGATGTTAATGGTTTGAGATGTTACTGGATACGAGATCCGCTTGTGTCTACGCATATCTGTCACATTAGTCAACATTACAATTATCAGTCAACCTTACGTTACCAAGTAGGCGTTATTGTACATCGTCTCCAACGTCCGTCACTTCCTCTGTCTACAGTAAGTTTCGGTTCTGCTTTAATTCGGCGGTTTAAGCAAATGTTTTCCTGCCTCAACATGTCTGGTATCTGGTGTCGCACACACTGACGCGAGAATGATCACCGCAGTCTATAACAGATAAATTCTGGTAACGAAATACAGCTGCTTAGACATCAGTATCCCGTAATTAATGCCTTCTATAGTTCCTTCGTCTCGTCGTATAATTTCGGTCATTCTTCTTCATGATGAGCTTATTCTGTTCTGTGTATCCAACGAACCTAAAGTTTAATGGATTTTCTTTTTGTATTTGAGGAATGTGTAAAATTAACACCGTTATGTTATTTTTTGTTCTTGTTGAAACTGCTCTTTTAGTGATCAGCACTGTGATTGTCTCGAGCATAAAAAGCGAAAAAAGAGGTCGTAGCTTTCATTGTCCATATCATTAATCATTTGTACAATATTCCACTTTAAAAATGGCAGGCATTTATTCCAATTTAAATATTAGCATTTATTCCATTTTTAATTTTCAATTATACAGAAAGCCTCAACTATTAACACACCATTTCTTTAGTTTTTAGAATCAAGTTTGTAGGCGTTTTTCTGCCTTTGGATTGATAAATCTTTTTTTTTTTTTTTTTTTTTTTTTTTTTTGTTTTTATACATTTAATGATATCTGCATTAAATAGTGAAACCGCATTTTCATTTATTCCCATCTAACTTATTTTGATTAGAATTCCACAACGCGTTTTCAATGGTTAGTCGCATGTTTAACTATCATTATACTTTTAAGCTTTAAGATCTAAACCTTCGTTTATTACTACTTTATTTTGTTCCTGTTTGTCGCTTTATAATTTTTATTAAAGAAGTATTTAAAAAACAGTTTTATTTTTTTTTAAATGGTGAATTTAATTTTGAGAATGGTAACGTCCCCCTTTTTTTTTCAAATTTTGTAAACCTACATTGGATATTTGCTTTTCCTTCTCTTCCTCATATAAACGCTACACTTGATTGCTTTTACCTTTATTGGGAAGTAAACAAGCAAATCTTCTGAAGGGCGTTACCTAGTTTCCATCCTTTAAGGAACGGGAAATACAGTCAGCTTCAAAAGTATTCATATACTAGTAAAAAAAAATTGGAAACCCTTTTTTATTTGCAAGGAAAATTATATAACGTGAATTTAGTTATATTTTTATGTACTGAAACTATTACACAATGAACGAAAATGTAGTTCTTTTTATTTCCACTTGAAATGAAAAAACGAATAAATATTCGATTCTAATTGGACGCATCAAAAATATTCATGCTGTAGATTAAAAAAAAAATTGAATTTTATTTTTATTAGATACTTGGTCAGTTATGCCTACCAGCGGCCGAGCGGTAACATCGCTGAACACTGGTAGTTCGGTGCGAGGTTCGAATCCCGCGAACGGGTTGGCTGCATGGGTGTTTTCGTGGTTTTCCCCATGTGTAACGTGTATACGAGCTAGTTTCCCTTAAAAACTCCTCCACGAAGGCATCCCTCCCTTAAGGCAGATAGCCCTCGAGTGCTTTGCCGTAATCTAATACACCACTTGGTGGGTTAGCCTTTAGCTTTCTTCAGAGCTGCTAATCTTCTGAGCATTGAATTATATAATCTTTTGCAAAATCTGGATGCAATTTTGTCCCATTCCTCTTGTAAAACTTCTTTTTCAATTCCATCTTATTAGAAATTCGATTAATTAAAATTTTTCCAGCACATGTGCCCCGTGCATTTTATATAATATTTATATTTGGCAGCTGAGGACGAGTATTTAATTGACTCCACATTTTATACAAAAGTCACAGCCTGGCAGCAGTGTGCTTTGGATCATTATTATCGTGCTGAAATACAAAATCACTTCCATCCGTCTTTTTGAGTACCTGTTTAAGATTTTAAGTATGTTTATCGGTGTCTATGTCCGTTTTTCCTTGGATAAATATTAATTTGCCCGCTGCATTAAGCAGGCAAATATACTGCCATCCCCATATTTTACTGTGGCTTGTAAGTTTTCCTTTGAAGTGTTTTTCCTGTTTTACGCCATATTTTTAAATTTTCATCAGGTCTAAAAATATTTTGATATTTGCTTTCAAAAAAAGTCTTTTCTTGGATTGAGAACAGACATATAGAACTCTCTGAAATTTTTTCCGATTTTTTTCATATTTTAAGTTAGCTATGTTAGCATGATATTCATGGGTTATTTCCTTATGTTCGGCTATTTGGCCATTAATGCGTTGAAGAGGATTTGATATAGTCTACTGAAAGTAGAGCTATTGGAATTTTATTCAATAATTTAAGACATAGAAATATAATTTAAAAAAATCTGATGTGTACACCACATGACTTCCTTGTACGGAATATTAAATTATACGCATTTTTTCTTGCATTTTATTTAAACTTATTAAATTAAATTAAACCTACTTCGCCGACAGCGCATAAACCACAATAGAATAAATGCATTCTTTAAAATTCACTTTGTCTACCATAGCGACACTCTGGCGCTAGGTTCACTTAACAGTATTATATTTCGTTCATATTATAACTCAGAATGCACAAAATGTATATCATTTAAAGAATTATCTAATCGTTGCCACATGTTCTATTCAAATACTATAATAAAGTTACAACTATGTATAAAAGAAATTAAGCAAACAAAACAAAAAAGGAAACAGTTTTTCACAGACGATTGAGTATTTCTCATTTAATTAATTCACTTCTCACTTCGCGAGAAGGCAAAAATACATAAAAACTCAAAATATCTATATTTAAAATTATGAAGTAAATCTCAAACGCTTCGCGAGAAGGCAAAAATACATAAAAACTCAAAATATCTATATTAAAAATTACGAAGTAAATCTCAAACGCTTATTTCCTCGAAAAAATTACAGAAAGAATTAAGCATGATTTAATTGGCAATAATAAATGAATGCATTATCTTTGTTGTTGCAAAGCTAAGTTTTTCTAGATTGGCAACAAATCCACTAGTCTCTTGTTTCAAATGTAAACATCAATGGCCGCCATCAAATTAGGCTTAGCGGCACTTAAACAATTTTAAAATTGTTGATAATTCTAAAAATATTGCATACAGATTTACTAAAGGCATAAAACCCTTAACCGGAAGATAAAAACAACATAATTCAATCATTTTTAAAGCAAAAAATGTAAAATTTACAAACATATAAGAGTAAAGAAACAGATGAGCCGGGTAATAGAGTGGATATATATACATATAAATATATTTATATACGTTTGGTGCGGCCGATTGCAACTAAAATACGAGGTACACATCTACATGTTATAGCAGTCCTATATACAAAATTTCAACGTTCTGAGGCTACTCGTTTTTGAGTTATGCGAGATACGTACGTACGTTCGTAGAGACGTAACGAAAAATTCTCTTCAGATTTAATTTAGAGCAGTTTTATAATTTTTTTTGAAGGAAAAGAGTATTTTAGTCTGTCCTTACGTACAGATATCACTCAAAAACATCGTTCAATTGCATTCGATAGCGGTCAAAATGGATACTTTCGTTGAAATATGCTGCCTGAAACTTTTCGCGATTACAATACTTCCTTTTTACTTCGTACAAGGAAGTAAAAAAATAATCGAAATTATTGTTGACGTTTCCCCTTCATTAAAGAGGCCCACCAGCGGCCGAGCGACATTCGAGGTGATCCGAGATTCGAATCCCACGAACGGGCTGGCTGCATGGGTGTTTTCGTGGTTTTCCCCATGTGTAACGTGTTTACGAGCCAGTTCCCTTAAAAAGTCCTCCGCGAAGGCATCCCTCCCTTAAGGCAGGTAAACCTCGAGTGCTTTGCCGTAATCTAATAAACCAAACCAAGCCCTTCATTAAAGTCAGTATGCAGTTTTTGCTTTTTTTTCCCATCGTTTTACACTTTCTAGCTCGCTCCTTGAGCTAGAAAAAGTGTTGTCAACATCGTATGTGAAATAATATCAGAAATTAGACTAAGAAGTAGAATTGAATCACATTATATGCATTTTTAACGAAATATTTATTTTGAAGCTTACGGAACGGAAATAAACTCACGAAAGCCCCTCCCCCCCGAAAAAAAAGCATAAAGATTGAGTTTGTTAAAATCCTATTTCTAAGTATGTTAGTATAGATTTTAGTAATCTTCGTTTGAATACTATTTTATTTTTATTATTACTATTATTATTTTTGTTTGCTATGACATTGAAAATCTAATTTACTGATCATCAAGATCATCATAACTTGATTTCCATAGCGTTCTTCAAAAAAATTAATACATTTAAGAAATTCATACATCTTTGGGGAAAAAACTGTGAAACTGTGTATTTATAGCGGAGGGGTGAACTCTTCTTAAACGATTGCTTTTTTAATTTGAGAAAGACTCAGAACATTCCTCTTTGTTCTGTCTGATCATCATAACGCATATATTGTGCCATATATTGCTGTTCGAAATAGCTCAAATCTTGGCACCGAAAATACTGCATTGACTATACTTTCTCTAATTTTTCTTCTCTGTTGCTTCATTAAATGGGTAACATACCATAGATGAGATGTGCATGTTAAATGTCAAATCTGCGCTGCGATAGAAATTTGTTTATACGTTCCTTCTTTTAATCATTAGTTTCAGTTATCCATTCATATTGTACAATAAAATGTGATTGTTTTGTCACCGTATTTAGAAAAAAAGACTAAAGTATTACTTTAAAGAATGTTTAAGTAGGTTATTTGAATACGGCAAAGCACACGAGGACTATCTGGCTAAGAGGATGCCTTTGTGGAGGACTGAGGGAAACATGCTCGTTTTTACATTATACACGGGGACATCGCGCAAACCAACCACACAGTTAACTCTTTTGCCTGTGCTTCAGCCCAGGACGAAATAGTAGTACAGTCAAAAGTCGTTAATTCGGACACCCATAATCCGAAATGATCTATAATCCGGACCTCAAAGCTACAAACTTTCTGCGCATGCGTCGTATGCGCATAGGCGTTCACGCGTGCGCGTAAGACCTTTACGGCTGGGAATATGCGTGTGCGCAAACGTTTACGCATGCGCGTTTAATGTATAACGAACGGTATAAGCTAATCTAAAATTATCTAAGTCAGTTAATGTTGCAGATTGCGTTGTTCCTCAATCTTCGAACTGGATCCGGCTTATTATTTTTTTCAGACTGTTAGAGCAATTTTATAAAAGTAAGCTTGAACTTTCGATTATGTCAAATAAAATTTCCGATATATATTTACTAATATGTAAAGGATCTACAAAGCGAAAGTATGTTTTGAAATCCGAAATCTGTTTATCAATTTCACGCTACTCTGCGGCAGGGGGAGGGGGAAAAACGCCGAGGCGCGCAATGAATTGGAAGTTGATCTGTCAGCACTATCCTTATCTTCAGGGCAGATGTTTTTATTTTATTTGGCTTATAATTCCTTACTAAATGTAGTATTTCATCTCGATGTACTCCGTCTTTGATATGATTTAAATCAAGTTCCTCGTCATTATAATTCGCTTCCGATAGTGAAGAAAGTGACAGAGAGGTTATTGAAAATGAAAACATTTCGATTGACAAATTAGTCGGTATTCTCGACACAGCAATTATAGGACTTGAACAGCGGAACTTTGTAACTAAACAAGAAATTATGTCTGTTTAATAGAATTAAAGAGAATGTATTATCACATGAAACGAAGCAACTTACATTGAAAGAAATGTTTAATAAAGTAAACAAATAAACATTAAGCTTTTTCTTTTTGTAAATTTTGATACCCTTTAGATCATAATTGTTCTTTATTTCATAAATTACGGTTTCATATTTTAAATTTTGTAATTTCTGCATGCCATGTTATCAGATTTAAACTGATGATCTATAATCCGGAAAAATCGATAATCCGGAATCGCTGAAGTCCCGACGAGTCCGGATTAACGACTTTTGACTGTATTCAGCAGTCTTAACCACTTGGCCACTGGAGAGGCTTGTTTTGTAGTGTAGATTAAGGATGGATAGAATATAGTATGGCTAACGATATATGTATGTGTGTGTGTAATGAAAGAGTAGACTTAGATGTAATGTTGTAGAAGTATTAATAGAATAGAACGTGGAATGTTGAACACGTGATGGACAGCAAACCTGGCAATCAAGGCAGATTAAATATTAATTTTTATTTCAATTGACATTTGCGGCCACAATTCACTTGGTACGCTAACATTATTGCCTATTTAAGAACATTTATTCCCCCCCCCCCCGCTAGGAAGAGAGCTGCAAGGCAGCGTCTTAGGGAGAATAGGAGGTAGGAGAATTTCCGAAGCCAAGGGAACTAAAGAAATGAACAATGTTGTTGCCAGGACTCGAACTCCGAACCTTCCGAATATGCTTCGAGCTTGTTTGCAGTTAACACTACGAAGACATGCGGAAAGGAGGGGGGGGGAAACCTTATATAGTCTCTGTTTTTCATTAATTAAAAATAATAAATATTAATAAAGTCACATTAAATAATTTTTAAAAATGCACGTCTTTCGTAATTTATATTTTATTTTAAAAATTCCGAATCGTTGTCTGCGTATATTTTATTTTTTGGCCTTTTCTGTTCTTACGGTTCTTTGTAGAAACGAATCGTTTATCGTTCGACGAATTATAAGGTTACTTGCAATATTGAGATCAACTTTCATAATATTCTGAATTTCAAATATTCCAGTGAAATTTTGTAGTTGTTCTGCAGTTAACTGAAGTGCAGCCACTTTAACACAGTCATAATTATCTAAATTGTCCTGTCTTTCTTCATAAGCCCGTTCTTCATCTAAATTAATAATGTTTCATCATCATCTTCATTAGTGTTCATTCATTAGGTTTGGTGCATTTGAATTACGTTGATGAAATCTGGCGCCATCGCTTTCGTTGTCTTCTCCAGCGAAAGCTATCAGGGCTCAGAATCAAACGACAGAGAAAACTTCACCGTATCGTATAATATCACAATTAACTATATCGTATCGCATAATTTTAAAATCCCATAAAAATAAACGCACAAAAAGAAACATCGTATCGTATCGCGTATAATCAAAAAATAAAATGCAGGTATTTAAACTTCCGCTTTCAAATAAATTTACACATTGCTAAATTTTCTTAACAACCCAAATTCGAACATAATTTTAGGATATTTCAGATACACAAAATACAGAATATTTCAGATACATAAAAATAATTTTAATAAGCATAAAAAAATCTGAAAGGTTTCAGATTTTAACGGTTACCCAAAAGGGTTCATCTCTCGCTGAGTTCGCAGTCAACCAGTCTGCTGTTACACCTCATGCCTATTAATTTTTTTTTCATTTCTTTTTAGCTTTATTATTAAGCATCATTTACTTTGCTCTTAGGGTCATAAACAATTCGACAGCAAAATTACAAAAATTTTAAAAACAGCATAGCAGTATACATTTAGAATTCCCGATGCAGCGTTTAGTGTTGTTTACATTTTCCTGTTTATTTCAGTCTTATCTCATAGTCAGTTCATAATATCAATGCTCAGTTTTATTACTAAGATAGCTTTATAAACTTTTTTTTGGGTCTTTTTATTGTTAACGTTTTGTATGTTTATTGTATTTATTAAATATCACGTTCTTCCTATTACGTCACATAAAATTCGATTTAACAGCAAAATCACAAAATATTTAAAAACGGTATATCTTTAGAATTTCCGATAGACAGTGTCGCGCTGGAGATAAAAATATTTTATTCCGTACGTGTTACTATTTCTGGCTGTAAAATCATTGAGTTTGTTAAAAAAAATATGAAATAGATAATAAAACAAATTCAAAATTCAGGTTTCCAGGTGATGTTCGGGTGGAGGACTACGTTATTCAAAATTGGATGGCTCTAGCTACCGCTGTTTTTTCGCAGTGCGAGAAACATGCACACATTCACGCAGATTCTTTATTATTTAATTTCTGTAAATATAATACAGGGCGATAGTGGTTGCAACAAATTGAAAAGTGATACCCCGTTTATAATGATTCAACGGAAGATTCCCTTTCCGAGACTAATATCCCATTCGGAACTCGCGTCCCTTTTGGGCTCAAAATGTAAAATGGATCTGAATAAATTACTGCAAGGAGGAAAATAAACGCCTTTTCAAGCATTTTAATTTTGCCTCTTTCACAGTCATTTTAACACATTTCCAGAAGCTGCGGAATTATGACGCACGGAAAATTTCAGTCTACGATTCCTGTTGCAGGAACAGCACTTTCTATATTACGATCGCTCTCGAAATGAGAATAGTGCGAATTACAGAGATTTCTTACTTAATTTCTGAAGCGAAGGGCCTCGAGGAAATATCTTGGCCTACAGAAGCGGGAGATTATTAGATGAAAAAGAATTAAAAATTAATATCCTCTTTTCTCCCGCAGGTATTGCGAGGTAATCGAGAAATCGGGGAATGCCTACTCATTACCGATGATGTTCTTAAACGTGATACGTAGGGGTATTATGTCTCAATATTTTGTTCTAGTATGCGTGGGCGTAACAAAGTTTCTCAAACTCCCTCTTCTCCCGGAGGATGACTGCTTATTTATTCAGTTTTATCAGGAGAATGGTTAGCCATTCAATGAGAGCTTTTGTTTTTGTCTTCGGAAAATTTTGCAAAGGATATTAATACATTTTGAGAATAATTTCGATAAAGAATTTTTAAAATGTAAATGTTGTGACAAAAAATTTCTAGCAACAGCGATAATTAGAAATAAAAAATATAAGTTACATTCAAATATCGTCCTTTTTACTTCCTTGTACGAAGTAAAAAGGAAGTATTGTAATCGCGAAAAGTTTCAGACAGCATATTTCAACGAAAATATCCATTTTGACCGCTATCGAATGCAATTTAACGATGTCTTTGCGTGATATCTGTACGTAAGGACAGAATAAAAGACTCTTTTCCTTCAAAAAAATTATAAAACTGCTTTAAAATTAATTCTGAAGAGAATTTTTCGTGGCGTATGTACGAACGTACGTACGTATCTCGCATAACTCAAAAACGAGTAGCCTCAGAACGTTGAAATTTTGTATATAGGACTGCTATAACATGTAGATGTGCACCTCGTATTTTGGTTGCAATCGGCCGCACCAAACGTATATAAATATATTTATATATCTTTCCACTCTGTTACCCGCTCAGCGATCTCGGTTTTTTTCTCTTATATGTTGGTAAATTGTAAATTTTTTGCATTAAAAATGATTGAATTATGTTGTTTTTATCTTCCGGTGAATGATTTTATGCCTTTAGTAAATCTGTGGGCAATATTTTTAGAATTATCAGCAATTGTAAAGTTGTTTAATTGCCGCTAAGCCTTTTTTAATGGCGGCCATTGATGTTTACATTTGAAACAGGAGACTAGTGGATTTGTTGCCAATCTAGAGAAACTTAGCTTCGCAACAACAAAGATAACGCCTTCATTTATTATTTAAATCATGCTTAATCCGTTCTGGAATTTTTTCGAGGAAATAAGCGTTTAAGATTTACTTCGTAATTTTTAATATAGATATTTTGAGTTTTTATGTATTTTTGCCTTCTTGTGAAGTGAGAACTGAATTAATTAAATGAGAAATACTCAATCGTCGGTGAAAAACTTTTCCTTTTTTGTTTCGTTTGCTTAATTTCTTTTATACATCATTCTAGCTTTATTATAGTATTTGAATAGAACATGTGGCAACGATTAGATAATTCTATTCTTTAAATGATATAAATTTTGTGCATTATGAGTTATAATATAAACGAAATATATAAGTTAACTGTTATATAATTATTGGATTATATAACAGTTAACTTATTTTCCGTTATAAAATTATTATATAAGTTAACTGTTATATAATTATTAATACTGTTAAGTGAATCTAGCGCCAGAGTGTCGCTATCGTAAACAAATACTAGAGTGAATTTTAAAGAATGCATTTATTCTATTGTGGTTTATGCGCTGTCGGCGAAGTAGATTTAATTCAATCCAATAAGTTTAAATGAAATGCAAGAAAAAATGCGTATAATTTAACATTCCAATACAAGGAAGTCATGTGGTGTACACATCAGATTTTTTTTAAAATGCTGCATCTAAGGAAGCTATGAATCGAAGGATATGTATGGTTTTGTTCTTTCTGTAGAGAAATATTCTGTGTACAAAAACCTGCATAACAGAGGGTAATGAAATTTCTGAAGCAGAATTATTAATCGGAAAGGGAAAAACCACGAACCATTACTTTTACCCGGAAACAAGACTCCAAGTGGATACAGAATGGTAATTTTTTACACTGTTTCTAAAGGGTCATTCTTCTTTCTCTAGTGACAACAGAAAATCTTCAAACGGAGAAGTCTTTTTAGCACATCGATAGCAACAATAAACAAAGATTTACATCATAAAAAAGAGATGTCCACTGCCTTTTCTCGGACCATATGGCTAAATTGCGGAAAATGGTGTAGAGCCCTGCATCATCTAGCAGGAAATAAAAATGAAATGCTCTGCGGCCGTTGATGAAGCATTGATTTATTTTTGATTGATTAAAGAACTGCGAAGGAAAAAAGTTTATTTATTACGGAAAACGATGAGCAAAAGGTATATAAATTTCGTTCAGCCAGTGCAGGTATCTTCTAAAGTGGGAAACTTAAAATGCAAAAAGCAAGTGAAAAAGTGTTTTAACTCAGCGAGATATTTACAGAAAAAAATTTGTTTTCCCTGAGATCTTTCAAATAGTAAAAGTGTACGAAGACAAAGCTACTAAGCATACTTCAAACGCAACAGACTGCATTCCTTGAAATTAATGCTAATTGCCTGTACGCATTTTTAACATTTTTTCTGCGAAGTCTCTGGTATTACATTTGTTGTCTTCTTCACCCTTTGGCCTGTTGAAATAAAAGCGCTTTCAAAGAGTGAGTACCATGCTTGATTGGTTCCATAAAATATTTCAAGAGGAATAAAAAGCTGTATCCCATAGGAAAGTTACGAAAATCCCTTTGGTGATGGAAAGCACGACGAAGGTTTAACAGTTCAGAAAAAAAGACATAATATCGATCATTTACGGCCAATACAAAATTAAGAAGATCCAGTCCAAAATTACAGATTGAGATCTGATACTCTAGATTCAGTTTAACATCCGAAACTTTACCCTTAAAAAAAAAAAAAAACTATAAAATACTTAAGCAGGCAACTGTTACAAAGGTGCTGAAGGTCATCATGATTCAATCAAAATTTCAATGTCGCAAAAATAAAAAAAAAAAAAAAAAAAAAAAAAAAAAAAAAAAATCTGAAATGTTTCAGATTTTAAATTACGTCCAAAGAGGCGTTTTTTAACATTTTGTGTGTTACCTTTCTTTATTAAATATCATGTTCCTCGCACTTAAACCATAAGATCCAGTGCAACAGCAATATCGCAAAATAGTTTTAAAACGAGCATATCTTTAGAATTTCCGATACAGAGACTCACGCGCTGGAGATAAAAATGTTTTTTCTGCACAACGTTGCCATTGCTCGCTTTGAAATCCTTGAGTTTGTTAATCAAAAATTCGTCAAAGTTTTAAAAAATAGGAAATCGATCATAAAACAAATTTCAAATTTCAAATTTGGTCTTCCACATGCTCATATTCGTTGGAGGATTACGTTATTCAAAATTCGATGACTCTATGTACCGTTGTTTTATCACAATACGAGAAATATACATACATTTATGCAGATTTTTCATTATTTAATTTCTTCAAATATAATGCAGGACTCTAACATTTTGTGGCAACAGTTTGAAAAGTGAACCGACATTTATGAGTCCGACGCAAAATGCCAAAACGAAACTAATAGTCCTTCGGGATTCAAATCCCTTTGGACTAAAAAAACACGTTCATTCGGCAATACAATAATTCCTACTAAAATTGAAAAGTGAATCCTAGCCTGGCTATAGAATAATTATGTTTAATGCAATCAGTCGGCCATGTTGCTGTTTTCCTTCTTCTAAACTGCAGTATGAAAGACTTGATTTTCGTTATGGTAACAAGAATGAAATGTGTCACAAGTTTGAGGATTTCACTGCCAGAGATATGCAGTAAAGAAGGAGATGTTGTAATTCATGTAAATACTTTTTTCGTAATTGCTTGTACTTATTTATTTTGGTTTCTATATATTTTACACCGCTGTGTACGTTATATCTATTTTTTATTTGTCGTATGTAGTCTCCTTGAATGCTCTAATATTTGTTTATTTCGCAAAATATTTAATTTATTGGTTATAATTTTTTTGGCGCGTTCATTATTGATGATTTTGCTTTCAGACATGCGTGTTGGCGTGGTTTAAAGTGGATTGTAAGATGCTATTAAATCCAAAAACAAACATTTTATTTTCATTACTTTAAAATTCTACTTCCGAGAGGCCCACCAGAGGCCGAGCGGCAAAATCGCCGAACACTGGTAATTTGGTTCGCGGTTCGAATACCGCCGAATGGACTAGTCGCATGGGCGTTTTCGTGGTTTTCCCCACGTGTAACGTGTATACGAGTCAGTTGATCTTAGAAAGTCCTCCACGAAGGCGCCATTCCCTTTGGACAAATAGCCCTCGAATGCTTTGCCTTAATCAAAATAAATCAAATCAATCTACTTCCGAGGAAACACAGACGACCGAACGAGTAAAAACTTAAGAACTACATTTTCATAGCAAAACAGGCTTGTCATATAAGAAGCACAAATACGGCCAATTCGGAGATGCTAACGAGTTGCATTTTTGGTTTTTACTTCTTTGTACGAAGTAAAAAGGAAGTATTGTAATCGCGAAAAGCTTCAGGCAGCATATTTCAATGAAAATATCCACTTTGACCTCTTTCGAATGCAATTTAACGATGTTTTTGCGTGATATCTATACGTAAGGACAGAATAAAAGACTCTTTTCCTCCAGAAAAACTAAAAAATTGCTTTAAAATGAATTCTGAAGAGAATTTTTCGTGGCGTCTCTACGAACGTACGTACGTATCTCGCATAACTCAAAAACGAGTAGCCTCAGAACGTTGAAATTTTGTATATAAGACTACTATAACATGTAGATGTGCACCTCGTATTTTGGTTTCAATCGGCCGCGCCAAACGTGTATAAATATATTTATAAATATATCCACTCTGTTACCCGTCTCAGTGATCTCAGTTTCTTTACGCTTATATGTTTGTAAATTGTACATTTTTTGCTTTAAAAATGATTGAATTATGTTGTTTTTATCTTCAAGTTAAAAGTTTTTATGCCTTCCGTAATTCTGGAAGCAATATTTGTAGAATTATCAACAATTTAAAAGCTGTTTAATTGCGGTTAAGTCTTAAATAACATGGCGGACATATTTATTTTCATTTGAAACAGCAGAATTGTAGATTTGTTGCCAATCTAGAGAGACTAAGCTTCGCAACGCAAAAATAACGCCTTCATTTATTATTGCGAATTAAATCATGCTTAATCCTTTCTGGAATGTTTTCGAGGAAATAAGTATTTAAGATTTACTTCGTAATTTTTAATACTGATATTTTGAGTTTTTATGTATTTTTGCCTTGTCGCGAAGTGAAAACTGAATTAATTGAATGAGAAATACTCAATCGTCTGTGAAAAACTGTTTCTTTTTCGTTTTGTTTGCTTAATTTCTTTTATACATCGTTCTAGCTTTGTTATAGTATTTGAATAGAACATGTGGCAACGATTAAATAATTCTTTAAATGATATAAATTTTGTGCATTCTGAGTTATAATATGAACGAAATATAATAGTGTTAAGTAAACCTAGCGCCAGAGTGTCGCTATGGTAAACAAAGTGAATTTTAAAGAATGCATTTATTCTATTGTGGTTTATGCGCTGTCGGCGAAGTAGGTTTAATTCAATCTAATAAGTTAAATGAAGTGCAAGAAAAAATGCGTATAATTTAATATTCCGTACAAGGAAAACATGTGGTGTACACATCAGATTTTTTGTTTTACAGAATGGCGTTAACACTAGCCATGTTTGAGCAAAATAAAAACAATCATGTTACCTGAAAAGATAAATACTTTAGATTCATTATAAATGGCATTTCATAAAAAAATACGATTTTTTTTAATTAAATAAGTATAGATATTTCTGCAATAACTGCAAACAGTCTAGTAGAAATCAAACATTTAACGGAGTGCCACGCGCAACACTTCGATTCAGA
Source organism: Stegodyphus dumicola (assembly GCF_044657685.1). Taxonomy (NCBI): domain Eukaryota; kingdom Metazoa; phylum Arthropoda; class Arachnida; order Araneae; family Eresidae; genus Stegodyphus; species Stegodyphus dumicola. The sequence goes on from NC_140771.1 coordinate 244,940,680, forward strand.
TGCACAACCGCGTGCCTATATGCATAAAATGTAAAATGATCAAACGTCACAAGACGGAGACTGCAAAAGATACGAATGTTAAATTAAAGAAAAAGGCCTGTCATATTCAGTAGAACGTTTTACGCGCGTAGCGCAGGATTAAATAAAAGTGGATAAAAAATTCAGTGCATAAACTATTCATGGTACCATTCTTCGAACATGATCATTAGTAGTGCTTCCAGAGGTAACTGAAAAAGAAATATAGAAATATCTGTAATTAAAAATAACCAGTCTGTTCTTGCTTAATAACAAATGCCAGACAGGCATAAGCTAATTGCACACAAAGTACAAAAAATATTTAAATACCATCTGCTGCGGATATTTTAGGTCGATACAAACGAATCCTACACTTCGGATATACTTCTGAAACAGCTGGAAGGACTTTTGCGGTACATCAAAGCAAGAAACTGTTCCCGAATTTTCCGTTAATAGCGTAAACAGTTTGAGCTCAACAGAAGTTTGGGATACCCGTTTCGGCTTAAAAAAAAAAATTCAGAAACCAATAAGACTGAGTGATGGTCACCATATGTTTAGAAAGCTTATATTCATCGTTAAGAAGTTCAGAGACATAATGTTAAGGAATAGATCATTTAGGCAGATTCTAGGATAGCTTTTAGGTTTAATATATTTAAGATAAATGCATTATTTATTAATTTTTAATATATAGAAATGTACTGTTAATTCGAAAATAATAATCCGGAGAAATTTTTATTGCTCTTAATAACAAAGAGAAAAAGAAATTATATGGTTTTACTTGATCTGGAACTAATAACCTCATGAGACGTGAAGCGAATTATCGGTAGATCTGAAATAACTGTAAGTGAAAATAAGGTATTGATAACATTTTTTATTAACTATTTTTTTTATTAACCTATTATTAGAAACTTGAAGACAAACGTACTTCCCTGTGCTAACAAAAACAGCCATGGTTCGTAGTGAAGTTGTAGAGTCATTAGGATTTTTGGAAGCCGTAGAGATGAAAAATTAACAACCGCCTTCGCCGGGAATCGAACCATAGACCTCTGGAATACCGGCCCAGCGTGCTACCGTTACACCACGAAGGCACGCGAGGGAAGTGGGAGAAATACCTTATATACTCCCCCTTTTTAAGGGCGACTAGGGTTTTAGGGGACCTAGTCGCCAAATCCTGGGTGCGGAGATTCATTATCCACAACCCTTTTAGTTCGGGCGCCACTTGTAGAGTCATTAGGATTTTCGGAAGCCGTAGAGATGAAAAATTAACAACCGCCTTCTCCAGGAATCGAACCACGGACCTCTTGAATACCGACCCAGCGTGCTACCGTTACACCACGAAGGCACGATAGGGAAGTAGGAGAAATACCTTATAAAGTAACTAAACAGAGCAGTGAAATTTAAGTAAACTTGTAACAGTAGTCAAAAACTACACAATTTAGATCTTGCTCGAGACTGGCTCAATAGTTCTACCCAAGCGTCGAAATCCACATGTCAGAAGCGTTATAACGCAAAGCTGAATAATTCGAACTTCAGAGCTGTCAGGAATTAAACGTGCCGTGCACGCGAAGGCAGAAATACGCTCTCTATTGAAATCCAAAAAGTCTCAATTGGACATCATATGACTTCCTTGTACGGCCTGTTAGATTATACATATTTTTCGCTGCACTTCATTTAAACTTATTTCCTCGAACTTCATTAGAGGTATATTTCTCATTCAATCATGTCAGTTCTCACATGGCAGCAAGTACATAAAAACTCAAAACATCTCCTTTAAATCAAATACAGAAAAACCTAAAATAACAAATAAATTTTAAAACAAATTTAAATTAGAGTTTCAAAGGGAACAGTTCGGCCAGCGCGACACGGACAGATTTGTTGGTGCGGAAAATTGAAAGTTAGTTTCGGCGCGGAAAATTTATAGTTCAGTGTTTTTTTACCGAGTGGAACCTGGCAAAAATACACTGAAATTGGTGCACCAGCTGACTTAATTCAAATTTACTCTTCTACTAAAAGTTTCAAACGTAAACAAATGGCGGCCGCGTTAGGCATAGTTCCACTGTTAAATTGTTGATAATTCTACAACTATTGCAAGCAGATTGAAAGGCATAAAAACCTTAACCGAAACATGGGAATAACATAATCCCTTTTAAAGCAAAAAATGCACATTGTACTAATACATAAGAATAAAAAAAACTGACCTCGCCGAGACGGGTAACAGAGTGGATATATATATATATATACATATACGTTTGGTGCAGCCGATTGCAACAAAAAATGAAGATGCACAGCTAGATGTTATAGCAGTCCCATGTACAAAATTTTAACACGGCTAATCGTTTTTGAGTTATGCGAGATACATACATACAATATATAGACGTCACGAAATAAGTCATTTGTGAATCCATTTTGCAATCTGTTTTGGAAAATAAATAGCCCTTTATTCTGTCCGTGTGTTTAGATATCATGCAAATTGCATTCGAGAGAGGTCAAAATGCCGCCCAGACGATATAGTTGTTAGGGGAGCCTACAGCGGTAACGTAGGTCCCGGGTTCAAATCCCGGAGAAGGCATGGGATTTGTAAATGTATAATGTCTTTGCGGCATAGGGGCAGTCTAAATGTAAGGCGAGCCGAAAGTCCTCTCGTGTGGTTTGGTGGTAGGGGAGATGAGTGGGACACCCTCGGATCCCCTCCACCCCCGGTGGCTATTCTTCAAAATTGGGGTGGAAGTTGAAATTCAACATCCTTGACGCCTTGACAACCATTCTTCCATGAAATACATGGACAAGACAACAACAAAAACAGAGGTCAAATGAGATTTTTTCGTTTAAGTAAAAATACCCGAAATTTTTCGCGATTGCATTACTTCCTTTTACAAAGAAGTTAAACCTCAGTTTAAATGCTAGCTATCTCATTTACATTCTGGTGAAGAAAATGAAAAGGAGAAGTTATAGTAAAGATCCAAATCAGAACTGGTTGATTTAAATACTAACTGTACAAAGTAGTAGTTATGCTATATGCTTCTAATGTGATATTTTTATCTGTTACGGAAATTTTGCGCCTGTTCGCTGATTCATTCTTCTATTATCTCAATTGAACCGTCAACAATAAATGCATGTTTTCAGCTTAGAGATTCTGCGTGCTGTGGAAAGTTTTGAACCCAAGCTATTGCTAACCTTCTGAATTTGACACTCACGAACAAAATGTTAGAATTATTCCATATCTGTGCTATTCATTGAAAATTCTTTCTTGATTGAATCTATTTGATATCAGACTTTTTATTGAAAATCTCTATTCTGCAAGGAACTAAATATATGCTCTTTATGTCATGAAATATAAATTGCTTTTTCCTGAAGTGCTGAGCCTGCTGCGCTGAAAAAGAGCTTGTGAGCAAATTCCATTTTGAATTGAAGCATCTTGTCAATATCTCACTTTTATAGAATTTTCTTCCTGCTTTGTGTGCGCAGCATATGTTTCTGACGTCGTGAATGGCACATCAAAGTGTATTATACTGAAGACCGAAGAGGATTTGCAAGCAAATTTGTTTTTCATGTTTTCATGCGGCGCTTAAAATCTAGCATATTTAATCTGAAAAGAAAGAAATAAAAAAAATCATTGTAGTTTCCCCCCACGCGTTTCTTTTTGCCGCTTTTCCGAAAACCTGGGATTAATCTTATTGATTTGATGTTTTGTGAATTATATTTAAAGAAACTTTCTGAGAAATAGTGCTAGCAAAGTCGTTTTCTGATTTCGAAAATTAGAAATTATTCTCTTGTTAAAAGGTTTACGAAAGACACCCATTCCATATTGTTATTTATGTTTCGCGCAAAAATTTCCATACAAAGTTTTGTATTTTTAATATTAAGTTTTATAAGGTATTTCTCCCGCCTTCTTAGCATACCTTCGTGGTATAGTGGTCAGCACGCTCGAAGCGTCTTCGAGAGGTCCGTGGTTCGATTCCCTGCAAGGGCATTGCTCATTTTTCATTTCCTCCTCTTCCCTCCCCCCCAAAAATCCTACTGACTCTACAGTTTAACGTTTGTAAAATAAGTCCAATTTAATAAAAAGAAATAATACAAGACTGTGAGGAAAATTTTTTTGAAGATTTTATCTGTTCTTAAGGTCACTCTAATTAAAGTGGTATTGACGTACCATCACACATTATTTTCCCACCAACATGTTTTTTTTTCGCATATTAAGCTTATTAATGTTTGCTTTCTGTAAATACAACACACAGTTTAAATTATAAAGAAACTTTTAAGGAATTATTAGAAATTTATTATTAATTTCGCTATAAGATATGGATTTTTAAACTCTTTCCTAATCGGCTATCTTAAAAAATGCCCTAAGCCGATTCTTTTGTGTAACGGAAATAAGTATGGTTTTTTTCCTAATGGCCATCCTGTGCATATCCCCCCCCCCCGCAAAGAAAAAAAAGGATTCTAAAAATTTGGAAATAATTTACATGTATAATATAATTAACATGAACGATGATTTGTGAGGACCTTAAAATCTTATGTTCGCTTCTTAATAAGCAAACTGTTCGTAAAAAAAAAAAAAAAAAAAAAAAAAAAAAAACGCTGATCACTAAGGAAGCCACTTGACAGTAAAAACTTTTACGTTAAGACACTGTTGTTAGCCTTTTAGCACTAAGCTTCACATAAAGTTGGATCACTTGAAGTAGTTTGGAAGATACTGGAAAATGCGGCGCCTGTTTGAAATACTGTATGAAAAGTTGTCAGAACCTACGCGAAAAATGGGAATTTTCATCGGATAAGACATGGGCCGTTGGATAAAAACTGTAAAACTGTCGTGAATGACGTGAGAAAAGGAGCTTAGATGGCCATGAAGAATATCATGTTGTGTTTGACTACGCGGGTGTAGTTTCGGAAATATTTAGGATGATCGATAACTATAAAACTTTACTTTTTAAATTCACTGGTAGACGTTTTCCCAAGAGATTTCGCTTGCAGTAAGTTAGAAGCGGAGAGAGCTATACGATCGAAGATATTAAAAAAAAAATCTGATGTGTACACCACATGACTTCCTTGTACGGAATATTAAATTATGCGCATTTTTTCTTGCATTTCTTTTAAACTTATTAGATTGAATTAAACCTACTTCGCCGACAGCGCATAAACCACAATAGAATAAATGCATCCTTTAAAATTCACTTTGTTTACCCTAGCGACACTCTGCCGCTAGGTTTACTTAATAGTATTATATTTCGTTCATATTATAACTCAGAATGCACAAAATTTCTATCATTTAAAGAATTATCTAATCGTTGCCACATGTTCTTTTCAAGTACTATAATAAAGCTAGAACGATGTATAACAGAAATTAAGCAAACAAAAACAAAAAAAAGAAAAAAAAAAAAGAAAAAAGAAAAAAAAAGAAAAAGAAAGAAAAAAAGAAACAGTTTTTCACAGACGATTGAGTATTTCTCATTCAATTAATTCAGTTTTCACTTCGCGACAAGGCAAAAATACATAAAAACTCAAAATATCTGTATTAAAAATTACGAAGTAAATCTTAAATACTTATTTCCTCGAAAACATTCCAGAAAGGATTAAGCATGATTTAATTCGCAATAATAAATGAAGGCGTTATTTTTGCGTTGCGAAGCTTAGTCTCTCTAGATTGCAACCAAAATACGAGGTGCACATCTACATGTTATAGCAGTCCTATATACAAAATTTCAACGTTCTGAGGCTACTGGTTTTTGAGTTATACGAGATACGTACATACGTTCGTACAGACGCCACGAAAAATTCTCTTCAGAATTCATTTTAAAGCAGTTTTATAATTTTTTTGGAGGAAATGAGTGTTTTATTCTGTCCTTACATACAGATATCGCTGAAATACATCGTTAAATTGCATTTGAAAGAGGTCAAAATGGGATATTTTCGTTGAAATATGCTGCCTGAAACTTTTCGCGATTATAATACTTCCTTTTTACTTCGTACAAGGAAGTAAAAATGATAGGTAGCATGGTCAATGAAAATCTGATATCTTTACAAATTACTGTTGGATACTGCGCTGCAGATACCATATCTAATTCTAATGAGATGAGTGGCACGGATTTTCATTATCACAGATATACTTAATACAAGGTTTTTCTAGATGAAAGTTGAATTCTGATCTGGGGTTCGGCAGCAGGTCTGCTGCGGTATTTAATTCTGTCGATACAGGTAGCTGAGAACTCCGTTTAATGTAGCTGCAGATGATAAAACTCTTATCATGGTCATTTGGACAAGCTCGGATATTCAACGTTTAAACTACGCCAGAATTCAGTGGAATTCTTGAATAAATTATAATAAATTAATAATAATTAAAATAATTTCTTGAATAAATATCTTCCATATTTCAAACCCTTTTGCATCAGAAAAGCCTTTTATTTGTTACGTAGCAATCGAATCGAAGCCGTTGGAGAGCACACAAACTGTCCAAAATTATATCTAATTTTTGAAAGCAAGAATTTTTTTTTTTTTTTGAGTATTGAATAGATTTACTTGTTTGCTCTGAAATCTTAACACATTAAATTTTTATGAGATGTTCAGTTATCTTTGTAAAATTTTCGCTTAAGCAGGCAATTTTAATCAGCCAATTTCTATCATATAGAGAGACTCTTCGCACATTTTTTAGAGGATTTTGCTTACTCTTCCCCCCCCCCGAAATAAAAACCCCTGCTTGGAAAATATTTTTTAACTGCAACTATATTTTCAAAGTGTAAATCATTGTCTGTTCCTTGACAATTTTGTCTTCATGCAAAATGACACATTTAAAGAAGCAATGGACAGAAGGTGACATTTGTGCTCTTTCTGAAGAATATTATTCCTATTTAGTTATTAAAAAGTGCCGTGAAAGCCATGGTTTTTCGGTATCTAAAAGCACTGATAAATACTACTGTCAAAAGAGGTCAGAATTTGGCTTCAAGGAGAAAAATTGTTCAAAATACACATCCAAATAAAAACTGGGTTGTTCCGAATGCTGCAAAGGTAAGATCTTTAATGTTAAAAGAAAATATGCTAAATCAAAGGAAGTTGAATAATCATTAAAATGCTCAGTGTCAACTAACTGTAAATAAAGTGATTAATGGTGATTTGAATCTTAAAAAGGTGAAAAAAAAAAAAAAACGTAACGTGCATCTTCTTTCTCCACGACATATCGCCGAAAGTAGAATTTTCTATCAGAAACAATTATTCGAACAAAAATGGGAAAATGTTCTCTCAATAGACGAATCTTGGGTATATTTAAATGACTGCAATAAAAAGAGATCCACTAATTATCATCAAGAAGAAGAAAAAAAAAATTAGAACGTGGTTCAAAGCACCTAAAGAAAGTTTTTCAAAAGGATTTATGATTAATTCAGGAGTCAAACAACAAAAATCAGCGTTATATTTTCAAAATTTTTGCAGTACTAGTTTCGATGGTTTTACCGAACCACCATCTCAGCTGCAAAACCGCAAATGAACAAAATAGGAAATAATGAATAGATAAGATAAGAAAGCCTGGATAGGAATAAGCAAGTGGCGCCATCTGTTGATGAAACCAGAACTAAAACATAATTTCTTTAAAGGCCGAAGGCAAAGACGGATTGGAATTAGGATCGTTAACTAGAACAGAAAGATTTTTTTGAATGTGAAATGCCTCTAGAAAATCCAATTCTCCAATGGAAGATGATTTTTGAATAATCTTGGCAGCAGAAAAAATGAAAGTGTGATTTTCGGACCAACAACGTTGAGCAACAGAAGACTTCTGTGTTTCCTTTTTTCTAACATATGCCTCATGTTCCTTGACGCGAAATTTTAAGGCTCTCTTAGTTTGGCCAATGTAAATTAAACCACACTGGCAAGGAATCCTATAAATACCCCCAGGAATTCATGTCCGGAATGGAGTCCTTGAGTATGGAACTCTGAATTTTATTGATGGGAGAATACACAACCCGAAAGTAAATTTTTGCAAAATATGTTCAACTTTATAGCTAATTGATGGATAGAAGGGAATGACAACAGAATTTTTATAATCTCCTAAAACAAGAGTGTGCCTTTTAGTGTGTTGAGATGAGAATTTTTTAACTGCTTGATTAATAATGTTAGGTGAATAGCCCTGTCAATAGCTATTGCTTTTAAATAATTTAGTTCTTCATCAAGGGCTAGTTTGGAGGAGCAAACTTGAAGAGCACGTAAAACATAGGAAGAAAATGAAGCTAACTTTTGTTTAGTCGGATGATTTTGTTTAGTAGGATGGTGGTTCGGTAAAACCATCGAAAGTAGTCCTGCAAAAATTTTGAAAATATAACGCTGATTTTTGTTGTTTGACTTCTGAATTAGTATTTATTCAGGATTTATGATTGTTGTTGATTTTTGATATATTGACAAATAAAAATTGAAGACAGTGTAGAAAACAGTTAAGGTCAAATCCACGTACTATCAGGAACATATTGTAAGATCAGTCTCTGTTTTTCCACATAAACTAAATTAGATTCTACTTACTACTTTCACATATGTTTTAAAATTATTGAGCAATAATTACGCTACAACGTAAAACAGTTTATGCAGTCGTATGCATGTGTCGTTATTGTTATTTGATCCATGTGCGGACGTGTTTCCACTGTGTTCGGTTTATGTGTTAGATAGGCAGAGAAAGAACGCATTAATGGTCAACTGTGGGTTTACCATAGTAGTAGCTTAAACCTGGCGAATTCTCGCACAGTAAAAGGGTGAAAATTACCAGCACAGTAAAAGGGTGAAAATTACCAGCACAGTAAAAGGGTGAAAATTACCAGCACAGTAAAAGGGTGAAAATTACCAGCATAGTAAAAGGGTGAAAATAATCCTGTATTTAATTCAAATGATTAACAGAAAGACACCATTTTTGTACTTCACAATGGCGTCGTCAACTTGCGATGAAACTGGAACGTAGAAAATAATTCAAGGCAAAATCTAAAGTAAAATAACTGCTGGATTAGTCTAACAGGTTGACTCACAAAAACCTAGCAGGCGTGACGATAATCCGAAATGGCCAACAGGTTTACTAGCGTAACAGCGAGATAGCAACGAAACGTGCGCTGGCTAGCGAAAACACGGTGTGAATAAACTCAGATTCACCAGTTTAAATGCTCACTTCGCTTAACTTTAAATTTATATCCTGGCGAGAAAATGCGAGGGGAAGTTGACGAGTTCAGGAAAGTTATCAAACTTAAATTCGTTATGCAAAATAAGGAAAACCCTACAATGTTTTATACCCAGTTTTCAATTAGGAAATACCTTCTCTTTACCCAGCCATCAATCAGTTAGAACTGCATCCAGTGGCTTAGCTAGGGTGGGGCAAGGGGGAACATCTGTCCCCGGGCGCAGCATCCAAGGGGCGCCAAATTGATGCTACGGAGTTTTTTAATGAAATGTTTTCCATTCTTGCCACACAGAAAGGGGCGCGAATTCTTCAGTTGTCCCCGGGCGCTGAAAACTCTTGCTACGCCCCTGACTGCATCAAGACAAAAGCAAGCAGATACAAGTCCAAATTCGAATGTTAATTTCCTGGGAAAAAAAAAATGGAACAAGAAACATGTATCAAGACCCTACCCTTCACTCATATCTCTACTAAATCTTCTGATGTATCATCCACGGATTTTTAGTCTTTTGACGGTGTTATTTTACGCTGCTGGTTTGTGAAAATAATTTCCCCATTGTTCCACAATGAACAAGTTTAACATTTTTTAGACTACGTTCGGTTTATCCCCCCACCATGGTTATGACAGGGAGCAGTACTGGCGTCAGAGCCCCGGGGAACCAGAGCGGCTGCACCAGGCGGCAGAATTTAGAAGCCGCAGAGATTGATTTCCCCGAGCGGCAAAAAGGCTAATGCGGCCTTGATCTGGAGCTGTGTGTATATCAGCAGTTCATCTTCTATTCGGTACAAATAATTTCTTTGGATATTAGTGAATAAATATAATAAATAATGCAGTAGTTTATTCGTATAGGGATATTTATCATCCTATCCTCTGCAGTTAAACGAGACAAAGCATTTTTCATCGTACGTGTCTTTATTTCGATTTAGGCTTGGCCTTTGCAGATTTAATATGCATCCCCAATTCTGTCTTGAATCTTTGAAGTCAAGCATTCAAAGCAGAAAAATCAATTTTAATTTCAGAAGCGATCTCCGGCGTCTTTTCTTGCGCGGTATAAGCAGTATGCGAATGTACAACGAAAGGAATCCGAAGTAATCAGGCAGCGCGGAACGAAGTAAGTAGACAAAGAAATATGGGAAAGATGGGGTAAAAGTTTGAAAAGTGACAGGAAGAATTTTCATACGCCGAGAGGGATGACGGAGGTATTTTGCTAATATATGAAGTGTGGTAGATTATTTCTGCGTGCGTGTGTATAAATGCTTTCAGAAAATGGTATAGAGAGGGTTAAGAAAAGAAAAAAAAAAAAAAAAAAAAAAAACTCCAGCGCGCTTTTCACATATGTTTTAAAATTATTGAGCAATAATTACGCTACAACGTAAAACAGTTTATGCATGTGTCGTTATTTTTATTTGATTCATGTGCGGACGTGTTTCCACTGTGTTCGGTTTATGTGTTAGATAGGCAGAGAAAGAACGCATTAACGGTCAACTGTGGGTTTACCCTAGTAGCACGGAGCCCACCAGCGGCCGAGCGGTAAAGTCGCTGAACACTGGTAGTTCGGTCCGAGGTTCGAATCCCGCGAACGGGCTGGCTGCATGGATGTTTTCGTGGTTTTCCCCATGTGTAACGTGTATACGAGCCAGTTTCCCTTAGAACGTCCTCCACGAAGGCATCCCTTCCCTTAGGCAGATAGCCCTAGTGTGCTTTGCCATAATTAAATAAACCAAACCAAACCAAACCCTAGTAGTACGGGGTACAACGTTTAGTTTTACTGGAAAACATGGTTAATTCGAGAGAAGTTAAAGGAAGGATAACCTATATTATAACTGTGTATACGAGCCAGTTCCGCTTAGAAAATCCTCGAAAGCTTCCCTCCCCTTGGGCAGATAGTCCTCGAGTGCTTTCCGTAATTGAAGTAACCAAACCAACCATATTATAATTAACAGAAAAACAGCACTATTTACAATTTACCAGTTACAAGTAAATTGACCTAGAGAAGGCTTTAATTTGGTTGTGGAAGTTAAAATCAGAGTGTTAATTTTGCCGCCTTGGTGACTCTGACTATAGTACCGAAGGGATTGGCTTTGAATTCCGGATAAGGCCTGGATGTTTGTTAATATATAGTATCTGGGCATTATGGGGGCACTTTAATGCGGCGAGCCGGAAGTCCTCTCGAGAGGTTGCTGATAAGGGACCCTCGAACCCGTATCCCCGGAGCGCTCTCCTTCACAATTGATGTCGGAATTTAGCAAAGTCATACTGTCACCTGTATGATGCCAAAGCTTTTGCTAACTATAGGCGCAACTTTGCCGCAATGAATTTCGTGGGCTTGTTTTAGTATTAGACAAGCGAGATTAGTCACAACAATAGCAACAAAATCAGTGCTCAAAGCAAAAAGACTGTCATCGTCTCCCGATAGATCACAAAACCTCCCGCTCTTTAAATTTTAACATTAACTAAAGGAAATGTTTTTCAGCAATAATTGAAATTTATTGGGTTGAGGAAATTTGAACTGTGCACACTTATTCCATCACCGCTAGTGGTTTTCAGCTTAATTCTTTTTATTAAAATTTATTTAACCTGTATTGTCTTAATTTACTGTAAACGTTCGCAGAAATATCTGTGAAGATTCAACTGGTGTTTAATCAATTAATATTTGTATTTAATTTTAGTTCGCATTAATATATGGTACATTACTGAGTTTAATCTCACAGTATCCGCACAATAATTATTTATGTTCTCATATATTTACAATGGCTCCAAAAAGTGAATTTGTAGAAAAAGCGCTGTAGCCCGGAACTGAATTCGAATATAAAGCCCAATATTTTTTCATATCATCTCCATGCGATTTTGAATAAAATTAAACTTTTTTTTTAATAAAAAACACGCCACAAAGTGATCGTACACCGAAACATTTTCATAACATTTCATAAATAAAATAATCGTCTGCCATTTCTTTTTATTTTTGCATTTTGATGACGATTCAAAATTCACTCGGCTTTATTCTTTTATTGCTTATTTCGTGATATTTTATTTAATATTTAAAAAAGGGTCGTAGTCGTAAGGGAACAACAAATACCATTCGAAAATTAATCATTTTTCATCTTGAGGGTGGAAAATCGATCCAGGATGTCGCTAAGTTAGTAAATTTCCCGTTCTACGGTGCAGTGTGTGATAAAACGCATTAAAGAAGAAAATATGATCGAAAATAAAGTAAGAAGATTTCGTCCGGCAAAGTTAATGTGATCAGAGATTTATAGGTAGAAAGTTTGGGGAAAATCCACGTTTGAATGCTAGAAAGGTTTCTACAGAATTTACTGAAAAATTTGTTACTTCAGTTTCACCTGAAACTATTTGACAAATACTCAAGTCAGCTGGATAACATAGGCGAACTGCTCGAAGAAAATTTTTTGTAAGTGCAAAAAAATAGAAAACTTATTCTTTCCTTCGCAAAATCAGTAGTAAATAAGCCCGAAGCGTACTGGGACCATGTCTTATTTGCAGATGAAAGTAAATTTAACCCTTTGCACCTAAAAATTTCCTTCTGTACGCACAGAAAAATTGAATGAAAAAGGATTTATAGGTTACTATCGGTTACTCTGAACCTTCTTTATAGTAGATGGCAGCTCAACACAAACAAGTCCATATATTTTAGCCATGTTTAGATTTTTAAGCCCCTCATTTTTCAAAGAAATCTTCCAGGTTTTTTTTAGGGTATAAAAGGAATTGTTTGAAAAGAAATTTCTATGTTATTTTTTTGGCTGTATGCTAATTTCCTTATTCTATATTAGTTTTAAATTTTTACCTTGAAATCTTGCCTAAAATCAAACGGCGAACCCTAGGTGTGCCCAGAGCGGGCTCACCGATCATCTAGGACAACTGAGAGTCTGTATTCTTTGTTTCTCCGCATCTCATCGGTCAGTTCATTCACAACAATGCTTGTTTCAGCACTCCTTTCGAAGCTCTATTCAATCAGTGTGCCGCTTTGGGCACACCCACAGAATTAAAACGCTATCTTCACAAAATTTTACTTGTGTACTTCCCTAGGCCTAATTAGACTGCCTACTTTTTTTTTTTTTTTTTTTTTAAATTAAAACTCCGACTTTAAAAGGTAGCGTGCCGGAAAGGGTTAACGTTTTTAGTTCCGATAGACCTATAATTGTATGGAGAAGAAAAAATGTACTTAATCCCAAGAACTTGGTTGGAACAATAAGGCATGACGGTGGAGATGTCCTTGTGTGGGTGTGCATGTCAGTATCGGGATTAGATAATTTAGTATTTATTGCTGGCAAAATGAACCATTCTCTTTAATTAAATATTTTAAAAAACCGACCTAAAAACAGGAATGATGGAAAAACGTTGATGCAGATATTACTATCAAAAATAAATAAATAAATGAATAAAATAAATCTGGCCAAGACGTTTTAAAGCTGTTATAAATGCCGCAAGATATCCTATAAAATAATAACTAACAGAAATACTACAATATTTACCAATGTGTGCAGATTCTTTAAAGTGTACGAACATTTTTGTGAGATAACTTTTCTGCTACTTTTTGACTACCGGTTCTTCACACACACACACACACACAAATTTTTTTGTTCATAAAATAACTGATGTGTTTTTCCTAAGAGAGATGTGTATTTAAAAAATCTCATTCTCAAATATTAATTTTTGTTAATGAATAAAGCAATATTTCACTGAAATTCTTAAGTGCACGAACACAGCCGCTGTAAAAGTACTTTGATAAATAAAAGTTCTCCATCCCTGCTTGGAATTTTTTCAGTATAAAAGAGTAAGAAAAATCATGAAATTACTTAATTCACCCAGTGTGATGAACATTCCAAACTTCACTTTCCCGCACGAAGTGAATAGCATTATTAGTTCACTCAAATCCAGGAAAGCCCCTAGGTGTGAAGAAATTCATAACCTTATGTTGAAAAACATGCTGTTCAAGATGATCTCTAAGTTAACGAGTGTTCTCAACGCGTGCTTATAGAATCATTATTTTCCTCATGCTTTGAGGCATGCGAAAATTTTTATGATTCCCAACCCGGTAAATCACATGACAACCCTGCAAACCGATTAGCCTGCTATCCTAAGCAAGATTCTGTAAAGGTCAATGTACAGCAGGATAAAAAGTGATCTTCAAGATCTCCAGCATGGATTTCGTAAAGGACTTTATACGAGCTCTCAACTTGTTCGTCTCATCGAATTCATCGGTTGTGCTATACGTAATAAAATGAGTGTCACTGTCCTGATGCTTGACGTGGCTAAGGCATTTGTCCCTGTCTGGCATCGAGGTCTTCTCTACAAGCTAATCAAATTGGACGTACCTAGACATTTGATCTTGACTTTTTTTTTTTTTTTTTCCGGTTAGACATGGGGAAGCACTTTCCAGCGTGAAAGATATCCTAGCAGGAATGCCCCAAGAGTCAAACTTGGGACCAATATTTATATCATCTATGTAAATGATGATATCAACTCACTAATTTCCTGCTACGCTGATGATACCGCGATAATTTCAGTCCAGGAATCCAAATCATGCGCTGGTTAAAATTCAGGAAAAAACACTTATCATCGAGCGCTGGTGCAACAAATAGAAAATTAGCATCTAACATGAGAAATCAAAAATTCTCCCAATCAGAAAATTCCGCAAAAGGGGCGCTATTAAGAAAGAACCAAACCTCTTCGGAACTCAGTTTCCTAGAATCAAATACTGCCAATTATTTGGGAGTCACTCTAAATAAGGACTGCTCTTCGTCCAGCCACATGACTAACGTGTGTGGGAAGGCTTCAGCATGGTGATCAGGCTTTTCCCCCTGCTCAAAAGGAATAGACTCGCATTAAATCAGAAAAGGAGACTCTACCTCTCGATCATAAGACCTATTGTTACGTATGCTTTTCGTGAAAGGGCCAACGAAAAGAACATTAAAAACTTTCTCCGAAAAGTTCTCCGAAGCAAGCCTCTATGGACCGTCATAAACGCTTCCGATTTCTTTTGAAATAGAAGCCTGCATTCACATCTGAAGAAAGAATCCTTTAAAGAATTCATCACCAGGATAAATGAAAAGTTCTACAGATCTGTAAGGTACAACCCCGCAAACTTCCCTGACATCCTGGCGTATGAGATTCTGGAGGAGGATATACTTAGTAAATCTTATGCTGCTCATTTGCTTCACTCGAACAATTTGAGTGCTATACTGAATGATTAAAAAAAAAAAAAAAAAAAAAAAAAAAAAAAAAAAAAAAAAAAAAAAAAAAATTAACTTTTATTTCTTTAATATTAGAAATATCTTTAAATTGTTAGCTTTAATTTCGTTAAAAATCCATTTAATAACATGAGAAGGTAATATAAAATTCGCATGTAATATACAATTAAGTGGAAACTGTGATTGGAACGTTTTATTTTAAAGTTATAATCCAGACTTTTAAAGAAATCGGAAACGTTTGAAAAGTATCTCATTATGAAGTTTTCTTATACAAGGCCTTACTTTTAAAAACTGCCTAAAGTTTCTAAAAACGAAACTTCATCAAATTCACCAGTTTTCAATATAATACTAATGCTAGCCACAAAATGGACAATCTTAAAAACCTCCTTCTGACAAGTAAAAAAAATAGAACATTTCAAAATACCCATATATTTATTATTCCTTTTTTATTATTATTGTTAATTATTGGAGTATAATTTTAAAATTAATGTTCATATAAACGAATTTTTGCTTAAAATTTGGGAAACTGCTAAAATAGTTTTACTTTAGTAATTTAGTAATATATAGACTCATTAAGCTCAAAAGGTGCAATGTTAGAATAATCATTAGAATTTTGAAAAGAATGAGAGTTAAAAGATGTTGGAAGACCTAAAAAATATGTCTGAAACTTTTAAAACGAAAACTAAACTTTATTTTTTAAATTATATTTTTTTAAAATTTTTTTGGCTAACTTCAGAAAATGTGCATCACTTTTTATTTTTTCGGCAAATTCTAAACAGTTTTCTTCCAAATTAAAATATATAAATAATTCATTTTTTAAAAAAAAATTCATTTGAACATCTGTTTCGTTCATTTCTCCATTTAGTTGATAAGACGCCAAAAATTCTTTCACAGTATGTTTATATTGCAGGAATCGAATTGTAATTACCTGTATTCAATGGTCTTAACCACTTGGCTGTTGGTGGGACACAAAACTGGGAGAAACGAAGACAGTTTTGGTTTGGTTTATTTGATATTTGATTAGGGCGAAGCTCTCGAGGGCAATCTGTGTAACGGGCTGATGCACAGTGGAGGATTTCTAAGGAAAAATGACTCGTATGTACGTTACACATGGAGAAAACCATGAAAACACCCTTATAGCGAGCCCCTTTAGAATCTTACTCAAGTCGAATTGCCAGTATGCAACGAGTTTACCGCGTGGCCCTTGCTGAGCCTAAGACAAAGGGAATAATTGAGGAGACTAGGAGCATGGATCTTATAAGAGATAGACTAATCCAGTGGGCGGGGCGGGCGTCATTGACATGTCGGAAATAAAGAGTAGGGACGATCTGGTTTACTTTAACACTGAAACCTATGGCGTTTGTATGACATAACTCTTTTTAATTATTAAATGTGATACGTTGTATAGTGATGAGATTATGAAAGCCACATTTTTTTCCAAATAGGATTTAATATATCACATTAAAGCACTTTTTACTGCATTTCGCGCATTTTTTTCCACGCGTTATTCTTCTACAAACATCTTTACTTTGGTAAAACGGTAAAAACTCTAAGCACAAAATTTATGAACTTAATTTTGCGTACAAATAACGTAAAATTAAATAAGATTGATAGTACGTGAGGCTTTGAAATAAATAAGGTAAAATTAAACAAGATCTGATTTAATTTAATAATTGCCATTTTCAGGCAGTGATTTTCAAAACTATAATAACATTACAAAACAATCATTTATTTGATTATATCATCATTAACTTATTAACATTAAAGTGGAATATTTATTTTAGTAATTTATAAAATTCGGAGCATAAAATTTTCTGAGTGTAATGAAAGGGGGAAAAAAAGGTAAAATAAAATCTAGAAGCACTCAGATTTTATATTACGCCCAAAAGGAACCTTTTTTTTAACGTTTTGTGTGTTACCTATGTTTAAATATCATATTTTTCGCCCGTAAACCACACACATTTGAAAACAGCGTATCTTTAGAATTTCCGCACTGGAGATAAAACTTATTTTCCGTACAGTGCTCGCTCTGAACTCCTTGAGTTTGTTAATCAAAAATTCGTTAAAGTTTTACGAAATATGAAATAGATTAAAACAAATTCAAAATTCGGCTGTCCAGATGCCCGTGTTCGGGTGGAGGATTACATTATTCAAAATTTGATGGCTCTAGATACTGTCGTTTTTGTTATAGTGCGAGAAACATACATGTATTCATGCAGATTCTTCAGTATTTAATTTCTTTAAATAAAACACAGGGCGATAATATTTGGTAACAACAATTTGCAAGGAGACACGGACATTTACAGTAAAACAGCGCAAAATGCCGCTTCGAAACTGACAGTCTTTCTAGGCTACCGTCCCTTTGGGCTAATAAATTAAATTAACAGTAAATTTTAAAAAAATCTTATACAGAACTAAAAATAAATTTAAAAAATAATCACTATAAAATACAAGCAAAATTAATTATTACGGTTAAATACAATTTTAATATTAGAATTAAATGTATAAAAATTTTTAAGGAGTCAGAAGTCTTTATGACTATGATGTAGTATTATGAAATATAATTGAAATAAAATTCCTTTATAGATATTGTGCTATAATACTCATCTATAATTTTCAAAAATAGAACAGTTTAGAATTTTTAAAAACAATTTAGAATTTTAAGCAAAATTTTCAAAAATTCGTTTTTAAATATTTTAGTATTTTTTACTTATTTACACCAATAAAAAGCATAAAAATTGCAAGAGAAAATTGCTTGTTTAAAATTTTCTGTTAATTCAGATTTAAAATATTATTTTCTAAAAGAAGTAGTTACAAATTTCCTTACAGCATAGTAAAAGCTAAAAAAATATCCAGCTCTGAAAGCATGCAATAGCTTTATAATTATTTGGAACGTTAATTATGCTTGATAACTATGCTAAATTTTTAAAAATCAATCTCAATTTCAAAAATAAAAATATGTAGAAATTCTAATTTGTGAAATGAGGCGCTACAACCAGCTTTTTCTTGACAATTATACACGCTGCAATAGGCAACCACTGTTAAATTTCTGCAAGTGGTCCCTACTTCTCCGGATGTGATCAAGGTGACAGCCGGGAACGCCTCAGACGATGGAGAAAACCCATTTGGGTTAGTTTATTTCTTATGAGGTCCGTGACTAGGAGTCAATGACGTCACACAAGAATAAACTTTGTAATATAGTAACCCTGAGGAAAACCATAAAATTCCAACGCAGCCATTCCGATTTAAATCCACTCGAACTACCTACCCAATGTTCCAACGTCTTTTTTGACGTTTTTTCAACGGCACCGTTCACCTGCTGCTTGTTACATTGTACTGTACAGTCTTTGTTAATTCTGGATTATATATTCCAAATATCAACTTCCAAATGTTATGGCATCATCCATTTGCTATCACTGTCTGACCCATTTTTCTTTCCCTCCCCTCTTTTTTAAAAATTTTTCTGTAAGTAGTTTTGCTTTATGCTTTTCCATTTAAACAGAGCTTTTTATCTAAATGGAGCGTGGTTGATTGGAAACTCTGTTAATTGATAATTGACTGCATATGTAAATTTCTAGAAAAATCTGCAGCTATCTTTTTCAACAATCAAAAACTTTATCTTTTTCAACAATCAAAAACTTCCATTGCTTTCTTTTGATTTTCTATTTCTCTACTGCATGAATTATTATTGCAAGCACTGGCCTTAATCACATCCGGTAAAAGGGGAAATCCCTTTATTAGCAAACATCACCCGCAAAAACTTCGCTAATGATGTTACCGTATTATGGAAGTTTGGAACGAATCTCGTCGCTCCATTCTTATTTTTAGATTCCTTCTCACCCTGGATTATATTTTGTGCTTGCTTTCAAGTGCGAATCTTCTCGGAGGAGGAAAAAAGGGTTTCCTTGTTTCCGTTCACTTTTTCGGGCATTATGTTAATCCTTTCTTAGTTTTCCATTTTTTAAAATGCAGACGGAGACGATTTCGAAAAAGTATGCTTTAAATGAAAAGGGAGAATTCTAAATTTTTCTTATAATTTTTATTGCATATAATACGCGAACAATTCACGAGAATGGCAGTCGTTTATCGAGTTACCTTGAAACCATTTGGCTTTGATTTCCATTTAAAGTTTTCGCACTTTGACATTTCTATTTTAAACTGAACAGCGACAGCACCCAGTAGTATTCCTTAAATAAATTTTTAAATTATCGTACATTTTTTAAATACGTACACAGAGCTGGTTCTCTTTTATGTTACATTTACAGTGATAAATGTCAAACTATTTCCTTTTGACGTAATTATATCTCAACAGTTCCCTGATTGACGTACATTTTATAATTTTAAAAGAATTGTTCTGAACAAGATTTTATAATATTAAGGATTTCTTTTCATATGAGTGTAAACTAATAATTTTGGTAATGTTTGTAATAGTTTGACACTCATTATTTTAAACTAGTCTCATCAGCTCTTTTGTATAAAAATTAAGTTGTTGACTGTGACTAATTCTGGTAAAAGAGATGATTCCAATTAGGTTTATTAGATTATGACGAAGAATACGATAGCTTTCTCCTAAGGGCCATCATGGAAAACTTTCTAAGGAAAACTGCCTCGTATCACATGACACATTGTGAAAAAAATCATGAAAACTTCTAGATAGCTTGATAAAAGAAAAACTAATATAAAAGTTATTCAGAATTTCATTGTATGTCCTCTTTGTTTGTAAGTACAATAATTTCAAATGTGGCCTTTCATTTATATTTCAAATTTTCATTATGTTAATTGAAATCAGGCGCTACATTTTATCACTATTTATATTTTTAGATTCTGAGTACTTTATTATCTTTTGTTTTACATTCATTTAAAGACTTTGGTTTTTGCATTTCTTCAAATCAATATAAATACGGCTACTGGTATTAAAACCGATTTTTTCCATATTTTATCTTATATGCATATTAATACATATACAACGTATTTCCAGTTGTTCATTTATATTTATAGCTTCCCGAGTAAGTTTATTTAAATATATCTTTTAAAGCGTGGTCTGTATCATTATGGCTGTCCTGGAATGTTGTGTAATTCATCAGTAATCAAAATGCAATACTTAAAACAGGAAATTAATTGTTTCCGTTTAATGCTGTAGATTATTTAAATTTTTTTTTTTTTTTTTTTTTTTTTTTTTTTTTTTTTTTTTTTAATTGTGTAACTATGCTATTTTTTGTTATTCAAAGATTTGATTTTTCTCCTGTTAATTCCTATTATTAGAAAATGTGTTATCAAACTGTAGCTAATTCGTATAAACAGAGGTAGTAACTGAAAACTTCGCTTTGCATGATTAAACTTATGTAATTAAAATACCTAAGTCTTGATTAAGCCGGGGACGTATTAACCAGATCTAGTCTCTTTTAGCCCGAAAAGGATATTAGTCTCGAAATGGCATTTTGCGTCGAAACAGTCAAATGCGTTGTATCACTTTTCAAATTGTTGCCACCAAATATTATCGCCCTGTATAATATTTAAAGCAATTAAATAACGAGGAATCTGCAAGAATGCATGTATGTTTTTCGCATTATGGGAAAAACAACGGTACCTCCACCCGAACATGGGCATCTGAAAGCCAAATTTTTGAATTTCGAATTTGTTTTATTATCTATTGCATATTTTGCAACATTTTAATGAATTTTTGATTGACGAACTCGATGATTTCAAAGCGAGCAGCGGCAACGCTGTACAGAGTAAAATGTTTTTATCTCCCCAAGCGCCCGGAGCTGTGTATAGGAATTTTATGCGGCGTAAACGTCAGGAACGTGATTTTTTTTAAATAAACTAAACACACGAAACCTTAATAATAAAAAGCCCACCTCCCACGGAAAAAACGTTTTATTAAGGTATCCTTAGAAAGAAATCTGAACATTGAATGATGAACTGAGGAAAAAATGAAAAAACAGAAAAATGTATGCCAATACAACTAACTCTATAGCGGGAATTCTAAATGTTTTAAAATTTTTGTAATTTTGCTGTTGAATTGTACATGTCGTAACTGCAAAGAAAATGATGCTTAATAGTACTAAAACTAAAATAACATACGAAAAAATGGTTTAGTACAAGTTTAGTGTAACAGTAGACTGATAGACCTTAACAAACCCTTTTGAGCGACCGTTAAAATCTGAAACCTTTCCGAATTTTTTTAATTTTTATCACTATTTTACGGTAAATTTATTTATTAATCAGCGTAAACAGAACTCTCTCCGGAAAATACGAAAATGAAATGCTAAGAGCATAGAATAATACCAATGATATCACAGTATTTGGGAACTATTTTTGAAAAGAAAACTGTTAAGCATTTATGTTCGTTTACGAGTTGAAGTTCTTGACGTTGCCTGGGCTTAACACAGAATGAAGAGGTTTCATTTAGGAGGATAGGGGTAGTTTTTTCGCTTTTAAATCTAGGATATTCATTACTATTACGCAAGGCATTACACAGATGGAAGGGATGCTTTCGTGGAGGACTTTCTAAGGGAAACTGGCTCGTATTAACACGTTGCACATAGATAAAAACACGAAAACGCTCATGCATCCAGCCCGGTCTTATTAACCGTAGCTGGCCTTATTAACCGTAGCAAATGCAAGGTGAATGGGAAACTAGAATTGCTTGAAATCGAAGAGTAAATTTGAATCTGTAGTTATCAAAAGAATGCGAGGAATTAACACGTCCTAACTGCGAATGTTGGTAGCCTCTATTACTTTCGACAATAGATTCTTCACTGTGAGCCTTGTTCCGATTCACAGCTTTGGCGGGTATATGTTATATAATAATATGATAGGGGATCCTTTATACTTTATTTTTAAAGTAAGCTTGTGTGGCGGTATTCCTAAAGGCTGAAGAGGATCTAAGAATTCTGTTGGGAATTCTGTATCCATTGTTGAGTCAGTGGACGAAAGGTGAAAAGTTGCTGGGGAGTATTTCCTTGATAAGCTTGTTATGTAACTGTGAATTAATATCCATCTGTCGATTGATTATTTGGAGAGTTAAGTTTTGCTTTGTATATATATGTAAGATGAAAAATATAAAAGTAAACTT
This sequence comes from Stegodyphus dumicola, assembly GCF_044657685.1. Lineage (NCBI taxonomy): Eukaryota > Metazoa > Arthropoda > Arachnida > Araneae > Eresidae > Stegodyphus > Stegodyphus dumicola. The sequence continues at coordinate 244,963,116 of NC_140771.1, forward strand.
CTGAATTTAACTGGCTATAATGTCTTTTATTTTTCATTTAAGTTGGGGTTTGTGTTTGTTTCATTTAAGTTAGGGTTTAAGTTAAGTTTTGCTTTGTATATATATATATATATATATATGTAAGATGAAAAATATAAAAGTAAACTTCTGAATTTAACTGGCTATAATGTCTTTTATTTTTCATTTAAGTTGGGGTTTGTGTTTGTTTCATTTAAGTTAGGGTTTAAGTTAAGTTTTGCTTTGTATATATATATATATATATATATATGTAAGATGAAAAATATAAAAGTAAACTTCTGAATTTAACTGGCTATAATCTCTTTTATTTTTCATTTTTAAGTTGGGGACTTCCTCTCTCTGTCTAAAAATAGCGCCATAAGTCTAAACTGCGTTATTTAAATTAATCATGTGATCTTACGTAACCCTTAATGCAGATGCCTCTTGGTCAATCACCCAAATTGTAAACCAAAACTTATATCTGAAACTTTTGACTCCTTCCCTTCTTTCTCTGAGCTAATGTGTCACTTTTGCTTCTGCTTTCCTCTTGGCCAGACGGTTTGCTGCCATCACCTATGATCTGCTATGATCGCTTCTATCTCCATAGTATCAAAATTGTAAATGTTTTGGAGATAGGCACAATTGGAGTGCCAAATGAATTGTGGCCACCAATGTGAATTTAAATAAATATGGAATTTAATCCGGCTCCGACTGCTTCTTCTTCAAAATGGATGGATGCTCTAAGCATCAAGCCATCTATGCCATCAATGGAATATTTATTCCTTATTTGGATTTGTGTAAAATTGTATCTGCAAATTCATCATTCTAAAAGTTAGTTATCGTCGAGTATTCAAATGTGCTGTGCTATCGTTCATGTATATATATGAATATATTTATCAGCTTTCTAAAAATAGCCAACCTCTTTGTCCAATTTCTTATTGATTTTCGAAATATTCGTGAAAAACTGATGTAACGTGCATTTAAATTCTGCCTGTCTAGCGACTATAGTAGAAACTGATAAAGGAACGCAACAGTGACGAAGTGAATCTAAGACATGTAACGTGGTTTCAAATTGAAACTATGTAGAAATATTAATATCTATGTTGTGTGTACGCAAGATGGGCGTCGTGAGTGCACCGTTCTAACATAAACGCTCTGAGCGTGCCCTCAGTGGGATAGCTTTTCGAATCTTATGTAATTGGTGATCTTTTTCTTGTTTGAAGGTCAAGCGAGCCTAATTTAATTAAGATCAATATAAAACCTTAGATATGTGAGAGTTATATGCATATACAAACAAAGCAATAAATAAAAAAAATAAAAAACTGAAATGTTTCAGATTTTAAATTACGCCCAAAGGACCGTTTTTTTTAACATTTTGTGCGTTACCTTTATTTATTAAATATCATGTTCTTTGCAATTAAACCATAAAATTTAGTTCAATAGCAATAGCGCAAAATAATTTTAAAATAAGCATATCTTTAGAATTTCCGTACACAGTTCGATGCGTTGGAGATAAAAAGGCCCCTCCCCCTCCGTAGAGTGTTGCCATTGCTCGCTTTTAGATCGCTGAGTTTGTTACTCAAAAATTCGGTAAAGTTTTACTAAATATGAAATCGATAATAAAACAAATTCCAAATTTCAAATGTGGGAATTCAGATGCCCATATTCGCAGTAGGATAACGTCATTCAAAATTGGATGGCTAGATACCGTTGTTTGATCACAATGCGAGAAATATACATACATTTATGCAGATTTTTCATTATTTAATTTCTTCAAATATAATGCAGGACTCTAACATTTTGTGGCAACAGTTTGAAAAGTGAACCGACATTTATAGGAGTCCGATGCAAAATGCCGAAACGAAAGTATAGTTCGACCACCTCATCCGCGACCATGATCGTGTGTGCGTGATTATGGCAAAGCCTCGAGGGCTATCTGCCTAAGGGGAGGGATGCCTTCGTGGAGGACTTTCTAAGGGAAACTGGGTCGTATACACGTTACACATGGGGAAAACCAGCGACCATGATCGCAAACAGGCAAGCGCCATTTGAACCGAATTATTCTCAAAATAGGGTTTGGAAGGGTGGGAACTTTCTTTTATACCATTCTCTCTTTCCGCAGATGAGGAAACTTTCACCTGAACTTTCAACATCGCGGCAAGTAAAAACGCCCCTTTTGGACGAGTCTATGTGTTTTGGCAGAATGCCAGCCATGGTTGCGTTTGAGACGGTCAAACTATAAGAGTCCTTCGGGACTCAATCCCTTTGGACTAATAAAAAAAAAACCTCTTCATTAATCATATATATATATATATATATAGAGAGAGAGAGAGAGAGATGATTTTAATGAATCCAACTAGTATAATTTCACTCTTTGAGCTAGTTATAAATAATAATTGAAATGAATCTAACACTTAAAAATATTTTTATTTGGGCAGGGTCTCTTAAATCCGTGAGTTTCTTTATTCAATTCAAAAGAGAAATATTAAATGTATTGCGTTTTCCCGAGAGGCAATACACTTCTTTTATATCACTGAGTTTTTTTGATTAAATTTGAAACTTTGTAAGGATTTGTATTTATTTTAACTAATAATTTAAAGTTTTATTTTAAACTTTCCTATAAGTCTCCATTCCCCTAATTGTCAGTGCCAGAATAGTTAAATGTAGCGCGCGTGAACGAATATAAATTTTCTATTTCGAAGGAAGTAGTTAAAAGCCGAGTTTCGGTAGGAGAAAGTTAGATAATCCACAGTTTATACCCCCCTGCTTGGTAGAAATTCAACCCTAAGTCTGTAAGTAAATGCAAACGTCATGTTTACGTCTCGGTTATCAGACGAGTTATTACTTATGCATCACCAGCATGGGCTGCCCACACTCCAGCCAACGAAAAAATTCTGCAGACCCTCCAAAATAAGGTGTGAAGAATAATCACAAACGCACATTTCGTAGTAAGCACGACATTCTGCACCGAGATGTTAAGATCCCGAGAATGCATACACTACTTAATGATCTGAATGACAGATTTTTCACCAAGGCTATAAATTGCCGGACTGTCAACTATTCAGAAATTTTCGGTTATGAGACTCTTGACAACGACAAATTACTTCGACCTTTCGCCGCCCATTTAGTGGCAAATGAAAACTTTGTCACATAAATTAAGGTCTTCTGGATAATTTATACATACGTATCTAATATTAATTATAATGTACATATTTTTTCATTCTATCATATATTTGTAATCATTTTCAGCTGTCTTAGTATTTGTCAGGCGTTCTTTGCCAGAGCTTCAGTTTTCCCTGAGCGACAACAGAAGTAGCCGCGCTGATCGTCACCTCGTGGTGTAACATCAACACCCCCTTCTTCTCCCGGACTCAAGTCACCGTCCCACGGACACAGTACACTTCATGACACAATACCACGGACACAATACCTTACAATCTCAATTGCCGCTCTCACGGCATTATTTCAGCAGAGCTGGTAACGTCGCGCTTGGAATTGGAGAAAGGAAGAGTTAGGCTCTAGCTGCCGTCTCTGCCGTAAGTACGTTTGTTTATTGCTGGTTCAAGTGGCTTAATTGCATTGTTTTGCTGCCACTAGTTTAGAAGAGGTGAAAGTTCGGGATCTCGCTGAGACCTGTAGGCTAGTTTTATCACTTGTTAATATTTCAACTTTTACGTAGTTTCAATTATCTGACTTTCAGTTACCGCCCAAGTAGAGGCAAAGTTTGTTAGCGTCGAGTTGACGCATTGTACATTTTGAAGAGTTAATAAAGGGTACGTGAACCCTTCTCCTGTGTAGTTTCCTGCTACTCCAGTATACAGAAGTTAACCCACCTGGACTCTACAACTTAAATACCTTACTCTTAGCAGACTGGTTATAGAAAGCTTTTAAATCATTGAGTTTTTAATCAGAAGTTTGTTAAATTTGCGCATAACATTAGTATATGAAGAGTGGGGACCTTGGTGGGAGTAGTTTTTGAGAAATCGTATTAGACAGTCACCTTTGTCTTGTTTCAAAGGTCAAGTGAAACAAATTTCTTAAAGATCGGAGTAAAACTTTAGATTTGTATAAACGACACACGCATGGACACTCTTCTTTATTTGTATAGACAGAAGACAGATATTTTGCCTTACCGATTCCATTTTTAATTCAGTCATTTTGGTAATTTGCCAGAAATAAAATACCTCATTCTAAAAATCAAATTTCTTTTAAACTGAATTACACTGCTTAAAAATAAATGTTTCTTTCCCCCTTTGGGTGAAATTTTTAACACGAAATTAAATTCGCGTCAATTCAAAAAGATTTAACACCATGCCGTAATTGAAAGGGTGCTTTTAAAGTGTCAGATTCAATTTCCGTAATCCGTAATTTATAAACATTACGCAGCAAAAAAATACCGAAAATTCTAACCGCTTTTTTTACGCGAATTTGAATTCAATGGCATTGCTTTTAAGTTGTTCTAAAAACGGTCCTTTTGAATGCCATTTTATAAATCACTTTCTTCACTTCTAATGATATTTATTCTTTCGGTATTTACACAGTGCTTCTGGTGTGTTTTGAATAGTCATAAAATTTATGCAAACTGAGCTGCTTGAAAATAGAGTTAAATTGTTAATAGTATTTTTGTTTTGTTGTTGTTAATTATGTCGAATGCTTTCCCTTTTAGAATTAATTTATTCCATTAAATTGGAAGTTGAGTGGTATGTTAAGAAATAGCTATACGTGTTTCAAGTAACGGAAAATTCCATCTGCGAAATCGCCTCGCCCATAATGCCAGCAAACATATCTATGCATTTCGAATAGTCATGTTAGGAAAGTACAGTCGCATTGCTCCGTCGGTAATGCATCTACACCCCTCCAAATGTAGGGCGGAACCTAATTCGTTTGCCGCCTGCAGATGTCTCTAGGTGTGGAAGGTTTTCTTGCAGGTACTGTTTCGGATTAGCAGGTTTGAATATTTCTGTTGAAAAGATTGGAACATCCTGTTTTGCAACATTAAATGTTAATATATTTCGCTTTAACCTGATTGTAATTTGAACCGAGTTATCTGACGAACGCACATTTTTTAGTTTTAAAAGAGCTGTTCCGAATAGAATGCACTGATATTAATTTTTTTTGAAAATCCTTCGTCTTTCCCACCATTTTTCTGCATCTGCTTAGTCACGAAAAACGTGATGCCATGAAATGCGTTATGTTAAGGAGACTCATACACCTTAAAACCCATAAGATCTTCGAATATGTGACTGTTGCAAGAATTAGGATAACTAATTTATTTTAAAAGCAATGACTTCCAACTTTTTACAGCTGATTACATAATATAGCTGCTTTCTGAAATACTATTCAGAAAGTTTGTGTTGCCACAAATATTTTTATAATTTAATCCGCTTTGTGTCAAAAGTTTTCGTCAAGTTTCCACCTTGCGCGCACATTTGAAAACATTCTGTTGCAGAATTTAATTCCATATTTAATATATAGCTTTTATAACATTTGGAAACTACTGTGAACCTAAAATTCTAAGAATTTCATGTTAAATTTTTATTTTATTTGGAGTTGAGTTTATGAAATGTATTTTATTAAAAAAATATGCAATGTTTTCACGCATAAATTTTTTTAATACTAAAATATTCAGAAAATTTTTGGTTAAGTTAGAAAATAGTGCCCATATAAAGAATTCCATCCAATTTCAAGTATGTACCATTAGCCATTTTTAAAATATCATGCGCGCAAGGTGGAAACATGACGAAAACTTTTGTCACAAAGCGGATTAAATTACAAAAATATTTGTGGCAACACACACTTTCTGGTTATTAGTTTCTAAAGCAGCTATACTATGTAGTCAGCTGTAAAACGTTGGAAGTAATTGCTTTTAAAATAAATAAAATATTCCAATTCTTGCAACAGTCACATATTCGAAGATCATAAGAGGTTTAAGGTGTATGAGCCCACTTAAAATAACTAATGACAGTGTAGAAACTGAAAAGTGCGATTCGGGCACCCCCCTCTCCACATGACTTGATTATACAGCCTACTGAATTACACACATTTTGCTGCATTTCATTTAAACTTATTTTCTCGAATTATTCTAAGATAATGAAGCGATCCTTCAAGGCAAATTAAAAATTACATGAAAAACTGCAAATTTTGAAATTCAATATCCGGTCAATTTTTTTTTCGCACGGATTTTTTATTTATTTATTTATTTTTTATAACAAACGTAAAACTTTACCAAATATAAGTATAGGAATCGGGAGACAGCATTAAAAGTTAGATTTCGTTATTCGTCCAAAATTATTATTATTTTTTAATTTGACACTGTCTAAACATGAATATTTTCGTCCTTTAAAACACTTGTGCAATTGGAAGGATACGATTGCGAAAATGGAGATCGGGTAAGGGGATGTATATGTGTAAAAAGATGACTTGGTGAAAGAAAGTTGCAATGGATCGACGATGTTTCTCTGCATTGTAACTTGAAGAGGCTTTACTACTTGGAAAGATGACACTTGAAGACCGATACATAATAGAAACAAACTTAGAAGTAATAAATGGCAAGAATTTTCATGGCGTAGAAATGTTGATCCATAGTGAATAGGAGACTGGTAGCCGAGGCACATTAAATTTTCATTTTATTTTCAGTAAATCTATTGTGGCCGCAAACAACTTGGCACATTATTCGTACCTATTTTCAAGAGGTTTACATTTTTAATAACTCTACAGCAAAAAGGAAGCAGCTGACAGCAGTCCAGCTAGGCTGAAAAGTAACGAGCGAGTGTGTTATGTTCAGGGTGAAATCTTAATTCAGACTGAGTTAGTTTTGGTTCTCAATGCATTTTGATTGGATAATTAATACTGCTATAAAATTACTATTGGCTGATTGAGTTTTAGTTCCATTTACATCATCAGAATTATGTAAGAGTCACATGACATGGATTAGTCTCGAAATGACGCAGTGCGAATAGAGGTTACTATTTTTAGAATACAGAAGAGAAATTAATTTACGCTGCTAATTTGATCCCTTATACTATATTCTTTATTTTTCTTATGTATAGTGCGAATAGAGATTACTATTTTTAGAATACAGAAAGAAAATTAATTTACACTGCTAATTTAATCTTTTTCATATTCTTTATTTTTCTTACATATATATATATATAAATTGTAGTAAGCTCGCCTAAAAGTTACCAAGAGCTGCTGCTCCAAAAAGTTCAACACGTTTTAAAAAAATTAATACATATGAAAATCAAACCATTAGACATGTAAAACATTAAAAAAACAGAATCAGATAAAAAGTTAAGCGGAAAATGGTAAATTAGCCCAATTCGACTTCCAAACTGGCTTTTCAAGGGAAATTTCATTTATTTGAACGTCGAATCAAGCTAACCCCATTTCCGCTTAACTTTTTATCTAATTCTGTTTTTTTAATGTTTTACATGTCTAATGGTTTGATTTTCATATGTATTAATTTTTTTAAAACGTGTTGAACTTTTTGGAGCAGCAGCTCTTGGTAACTTTTAGGCGAGCTTACTACAATTTTTATATTTTACTTATTTTGCAGCATATCGCGCAAGATGTTTTCTAGACCAAAATTTGTTTTTTTTTTTTTAAATTATAATTACTACCTTGCTTGATTTATATATATATATATATATATCGAGCCCCACCCACTACCATAAATTACCTCACCCAAGTCTTACCGACTGATATTATTTAAAGCCCCCACTGCCGCTAAGAATTTTCGGACACCCTACACTTATGAGTCAGACACGAAGAGAACACTTTGCCAACTCCCCACTAGAAAGAATGTAAGTTACTTAATACCTTTTCTGGCCTTTATATCTTCATGTACATTCACTGTTCTTATTATATATTTTATATTATTTTTGATTTGTTTTTACAAAGTTTGCATTATTTATCTTATTTTGTAATCTTCTATGTTTATTTCAACTTTACTTTGAATTCTATTTCATAATGACAATTTCCAATGTTTAATTCTTACAAATAATATAGAACTCAAATGCATAAACATGAGGGTGTCGGGGACGGTTACTCGAGTTTTTTCGGATTTCTCTACAGAAATTGCTTTTTACTCCAAATTGAATTGGCTAAAATGCTTCATAAGAATAAGTTCTTTGAGTATCAGCATTGGTTCGTAATCCCTTCTATTCGCGGAAATATTTGGCCTGACTAGAATTGCTGGTTTGGCTTTACCTTCTAACTCGAGTAAAGACGAAACACCTTCGTATTTACGTATTTTTATTAATTATTGTTCATTGAACGGGAGTTGGTTTGTTCCCCTTGAAAAGTCAACTAATTTCCGATCAATGACAATGATTACATGTTTTTAATTTTTCCTTTTACAATTGAAATTTTGTTCTTCATGATGATTTAATTCCAATCCCCGTTAAAACATTAACATTTTACTTTCAAGTTACTTCAAAATATAAAATATAACTTACCAGTATGGATTCACTCTTTTAAAATAATTCTACTTTAATTAAACTTAGGAGATAATATAATCAATTAATATTGTTTAGGAAATAAATTATTATTAACTAACTATGCAGCAATTGCGCAAGTATTAGTAACTTGTTTTCGCACTAAATGAATTTAAGATCGTACAACATTATATATCTATATATATATATATATATATATATATATATATATGCAGTGATCTGTAATACGAAAATTGTTCCAGTCGCTTTTCAGAATTCAAACAAAAGATTTCGACACTCTATATACCCCAGTTGTTCAATATGATGCACAACTGAACAAAGAACAGATGATCTATGCGCTAAAGAACGAAGTTGATGCAGCCTTTATGGCTATATACGGTCACATTGGGAGAAGATCCAAATTAGGCCTTCGTGTCAAAAGAGCTTTATATCTCACCCTAATAAGACCTTTACTTTTCTACGCCACACCTGCATGGGCTACGGCTTTAAAAATTGACAGGGAAAAACTAATAGCTTCTCAGAATAAGGTTTTAACAGCCATCATAAATGCGCCATATTTTACCAGAAACCAGAAATCACATGATGATCTGAAAGTGCAACGTGCACAAGATTTTTATTCTTTGAAGCTCACATAACTTTTTCAGGAAAATTGCGTGAAAAATTCACTGCGATACGGCAATTAATAATTGTCTTTGTATATAATGTACATATATAAAGGAACATATATAAATTAAGACGTAGGAATGTATCTGTGTAGTGTAGTGTATAGAGTGAAGAGCATTATTCATCTGCAACTTTTCATCTAGGGAGTTTGATAAGCAAGTTTATTGCTTGTAGAGAGATTAGGTATTTTTTGAAAGTAGGAGATATGAAAAATGAGCAATGCCCTCGCCAGGACTCGAACCACAGACCTCTCGAATACGCGTCGAGTGTGCTGACCCCTACACCACGAAGGCATGCTAAGACGGTAGGAGAAAAGGCTATTCATCTGAACAATTGTTGTAAATATCAAACATTATTTTATTTAAATATCCGGGGTTAAAATAAAATGATTTTCCGTTTATGTTCTTCGTACTCAATACGTTTCAGCATTCATATTTCACATTATATTGCACTTGTATTCCGAAAACTGTTACTTTTGCCATGTTCCGCCATCCTTTGAATTTGTGACCATTGTGAGTTTTGTTACATCCTGTATATTTCTTTCGTTTACTTCATAGTAATAAGTTCGGTTCCTATTATGTGCTTAGCTATTCCTATTATGTGCTTAGCTATAAGCATATTAGTGAACTTATAAAATTATTCATTTACTCGTACTTACTTTGATAGCTACTTCATTATGCTCGAAACAGTTCCATTCGACCATGGAACATAGAGCAAAATAAAAACTGAATTTTTAGAGACAGCTCTGTACTCGTAATTAAAACATGCTCGATACGCTGAAGTATAGGAAGTTGATGGCAAAATTACTTTCGTCTCACACTAGAACTAGCATTGCATATTGTGAACTCATCTTGTATTAGATTTGTAGTTTGCAACCAGGAAGCGGCCGAATAAAAAGCATTTCCGCAGCTCCGAAGCTCAGCGGAAATGCTAGGATTTTCACCTTTTTTTTTTCCCTTTGGAAATTTCCGTTTTAGTACCTTGTGTGCATATTTTTCTGACGACATTTAGAAAATATCTGACGTGGACACCACATGACTTCCTTGCATGGCCTTCTAAATTATACACATTTTTTGCTGCACTTCATGTAAACTTATTTCATTTAATTTCATTAGTGGTTTATTTTTCCTTCAATCAATTTAGTTCTCATTTCTCTACGAAGCAAAAATACATAAAAACTCAAAACATCTTCATTAAAAAGTATAAAATACAGAAAAACCTAAAACGTCAAATACAGCTAAAAACAGTTATTCGGCCAACGGGCAGGAAGACAAATTTTCTGTCCTCAAATTGAAAGTTAACTTTACGCAAGAAGACAGTGAAATTGGTGTATCAACTGACTAAATTCACTATTCTGCTAAGAGTTTCAAACGTAGACAAATGGCGACTTTGTTAGACCTGGTGCCTCTTAAACTTTTAAACTGTTGATAATTCTATAATTATTGCTTTAAGATTAACTAAAGCATAAAAACCTTAACCACAATATAAGATCAATCACTTTTAAAGCAAAAAATGCACCATTTAACAATATACACTCATTGTCATAAAAATTTGCGCACCAAGAAAGAATTGTCAGAATGTAACGAAATTTTACATATGTAAGTACTACTTTGATATAAGTAAGTGATTAGAAAATCAGAGAAAAAAGGATCATTTATTGCAGAAAAGCACACATGAAGTTTTAGTACTCTGTTAGACCACCTCTAGCCCGAATGCACGATGCGATACGACCGAGCATTGAGGCATACAAGTTCCGTGTGGTGTCCTGAGATATCTCCTTCCACAATTGCTGTAAACGCGCCTCTAGTTCGGCCAATCTCGTAGGCTGTCCAACTTGCCGTCTCAAATGATCCCAGTAATGCTCGATTGGTGACAAATCTGGAGATCGAGCAGGCTAGGTGAGGGTGTTAATGAGGCAGAGGCAGTCTTGCGAGATCCATGCTGTGTGTGGCCGAGCATTGTCTTGTTGAAAACAGCCCTGCCATGAGTGGCAACACATGTGGCTGAAAGATGTCATGGACGTACCGCTGGCCTGTCATGATTGTGCCATGGATCAATATTAGGGTTGACCCTGTATCGTAAGCAATGGCACCCCATACCATCACACCAGTTTTGGGAACGGTGTGTCGCTATAAAGCGCAGGCAGGATTGAGGCCTTCACCACGGGCCCTCCAGACAGGAACACGATTGTCATCACTGGTCAAATTGAATCTAGATTCGTCGCTGAAGACGACCTGGTTCCATTCCATTCTAAAGTCCAATCCTGTCGTGCGCGACACCACTCCAAATTGAGGCGTTGGTGGATGGGTGTCATTAGCAGCACACGTAATGGGCGCCGCGATACCAGATGTCCTTCAACCAGGCACCTTGCGATGGTTCGAGAAGACACAGGTGCCCGTAATGAAGCTGCTGCCTGTGTCTAGATAGCTGCCAATGAGGCAGTTAGCTCTACGCATGCGTGTCGTATGATGTGACGGTCTTCTCGACGACTGGTCTGTCGAGGGCCTCCTGAGCCTGGCCGTCGTGTAAATGACGTCTCTTCTGTCCACTGGTTCTAACACCTCCTCACAGTAAAATCAGAACGGCCTACCTGACTAGCTACTCGCCGAGCTGACAACCCAGCTTTCATCATCCCGATGATTCTTCCCCTCTCGAACGCTGACAGCTGCTGATATTGGCTTCGATGGCGGCGTAACGGCATGTCTACCTCAGCGTTTCCTTATCAAAAGATTAAAAACACTCAAACAAGCTCTGCTTACCTGTTTTATACTCCAAGAAGAACGAAGTTCAATGCCCTCATTACGCAATGCGCAATCACGCTGCATTTCTAATCATTTGCATATCTACCCGACATGTACCTTCATGCCAAGTTTCGTTAATATCCCACAATTATTTCTTGGTGCGCAAATTTTTGTGGCAATGAGTATGTAAGAATTAAAAAAAAAAAAAAAAAAAAAAAAAAAGAGATCTCCGAGTCGGCTAAGAGGATGGGTGCATAGATATATATATTATTAATTCATGGTTTTAATTGATTTTCTGTTCCTTGGAGATGATATATAAAACGTTTTCTAATTATATATATATTGTTTCTTAAGAATAGTAAAATTAAATAATTCTCTTGCGCCATTGCTGCAAGGAATGAAATTTGAATTTAACAAATATTCTGTATTCGTATAAAGCTAATTTTTAAAGTTAATGTAAATTTAAATTTTAAATTATGAAATTTTCATACATACATACAACTAAAAGATAAATATTACTGCCAACTAATTCACAATATCATTTAAATTCTGAGAGGATATGTAAATTAAGTGCAAGTATTTAAAACTATGAAAAAATATATAATATTCCATAAAATTAAACCCAACAATTTTAAGACTAAATTAATTTGCATAAATGAATAATTGTTGAGTAGGCAGGAGACAGATCTTATCAAGAGGAAGTTGCTTCCAAACCTAACTCTTCAATTACTCAATTCGTGTTTCATCATCCATAGAGGCATGGGTATAGTAATATTCAAAACCAAACATAGTGAATTACTTAAAAAAAGAAACTTAAATTAAAGAATTTTGAGAAATTTAGCAAGGAAATTGACTAGAAATCAAAATATTAATTAAATGTAAATTGCCAATGTAATATAAGTAGAAAGCCAAAGTTTTTTTAGAAACCAAAGTAATTTAGGAACCCTTGCCTATTGGAAACTTCCCGGACACGAATTATGCGTGTAAACCAAAAATAATACTAAAAAGGCAAGTGAATAGTAAGTTTTAATTTAATGTACCTAGTAACTTCACATTTGTATTCCTAAGAGTGGAGTAGCATTTGCTGAACTAAGTGAGGCTGAGTAGTATGTTTTTGCTAACTGTATAAATATAGGGCGCTAATACAATATAAAGCTGAGTGTTAAGCTGCTACTTATGTTATTATTGTAAAAACCTATTTTATGAACTCTTATGTAATGTAAAATGCTGTTCTGTGTGCAAAAATGTTGTTACCTGTGAAGCATTGTAAAGATGTGTAAAAAATTGTAAATTGCTGACTGTTACGGTTATGAAAATAAATATTGTAAATTGCTAAGGATTCTAAAAATTCGGAAAAATGTTCGAAAAGAATTTTTTGAAGTAAAATTAAAAGTTCGAATAAAAATTTTAATCGAATTAATTAAATTTTTAAGTTTGGAAATTTTTTTATTTTAAAAACACAAATTGAAAATAAATAGAGGATGATTATTATAAGACATTTTTGTAATAGACTGAATTTATTAAAACTGAAGTTCTACAAGTTTAATCAAAACTTTAACTAAATACTGGCCAAAGGTAAGGAAAATTAGAAAAAGATAAAAAACTTCACTCAATACGGGCTATAATTGAGACTTTTGAAAAGAGTTGGCCCTTCATTACTAAAAGGAAAGAATCCAGTATAGATTAAATATACATTTTTACAATTTAATTAATTAATATTTACAAGTATAATTCATTAACTCTTCAAAATCCTCCATTACCCTCCACTTAAGGTTTAAAGTAATGTAATCATACCATAAAGAGTTAAAAAATTAAAAAGAAAAGTTAATGCCTGCCCTTTTAATACAGAATTTAATAAATTGTGTTGGAACCGGTTATTAATTTGAACATTAATTGTTTTTATTTTTTGTTCTTTTAAATCTTCTATTTCAGTACACATATTTTTTTATCCTAATTATTTGGCTATAAAAGGCGTTACCTATTACTTTTTTTAGAGATATTAGCGTTCCAATTAATTAGTTTAATAGTTTCAAACTGGAAATTCCTTCTTTTATCATATAATTTAATTTTGCTGTGTTTAATTATGAGCAGTATTATCTTGATTCGTATTAGTTCTATTAAATGTATTAGTTCTATTTGGGTAAATTTTGAATTGTTCAAAAGCAGAATTAGTATTGAAAGTTATAATATCATCAATGTATTTAAATGTATTTGAAATAACTTTATTTCATTCTTATTCAAACGTAGTTGGAATTTATATTCGTTAACAAAAAGAAATAGGTTACATATTTGTCTAGAACTGTTTGCACCCATTGGAATTCCTTTCACCTGCTGAAAGATCTTATTATTGAATTCAATGTAGTTATTAAATAATGCACAATGCAGGTAAATTTTCCATCTTTCAATTCAGAGGATGCTTAGCATGTCCATGCAGTAGTTCTAGAATTATTAACAATTTAAAAGTTGAAATGGCGCTAACGCTAACGATGGCCGACATTTATTTACATTTAATACTCTTAGTAAAATAGTGAATTAAGTCTATTGGTGCACCAATATGAGTGTCTGAATGGGACCGAAAGTTAACTTTCAATTTTGTGCTGTGTGGGACCACAAGTTCACTTTGTGCACCGATACATCTGTGTTTCTGATCCCTGGTCGAATTACTGCTTTTTTCCGTAGAAATTCTAATTTTTAATTGTAAAAAAATTGTTTTGTTAACTGTTTTAAATTGTATTTGATTTAGATTTTCCTGTATTTTACAGTTTCTAATGAAGATGTTTTGAGTTTTTATGTATTTTTGCCTAGTCGCGAAATGAGAACTGAATTAATTGAATGTGATATATATATTTCTAATGAAATTCGAGGAAATGAATTAAAATGAAATGCTGCAAAAATGGTGTAAAATTTTATAGGCCGTGTAAAAATGTTATGCCCGTATAGACGCTAAATACGCTAAATACAACCTTGTATTTAGCGTAGGTATAATGAAACACTCAATCGATTTCGAGGGCAGCTAAAGGTCCCTCCTCATCAGGAGAAAGAAATACATAGAAAGAAGAAAATAGAAGGAGTCACAGAAACACGTGGTCCTTATCAGCACTGCACGTGGTTATAACTAGATATCTGCTTCCTTGTGCGAAGTAATTAAGTACTGTAATGGCGAAAAATATTTGAACGAAGATATCCATTTGGCAACTCTCGAATCCATTTGAATGATTTTTTTTTGGCGTGACATCTGTACGTACGGATATAATAAAGCACTCTTTTCTAAAATGGATTTCAAATGGATTCAGAAGACATGTTTTCGTGATTCACTGTACGTACGTACTTGTGTATGTATCTCGCATAACTCAACGACGTGCAGCCGTAGAACGTTGGTATTTTTTGTAGGACTACTGTAACATCTTATATACACCCCCACCTTTTAGCCATCTCGGTGAGGTTTTTTTTTTTTTTTTTTTTTTTTAAGTGGTTGAATTATGTTGTTCTTATATTCCGGTTAAAGATTTTATGTCTTTTTTTATCTGCGTGCCATGTCGTAGAATTATCAACAGTTTAAAAGTTTAAGTGGCGCTAGGCCTAGCGAGACCGCCATTTGTTTACATTTGAAACTCTTAGTAGAGTAGTGAATCTAGTCAGTTGGCGCAAAAATTTCATTGTCTTTTTGCCTATTTTTGCCTTCCCGCGAAGTGAAAAGTTAGGATACAAATTTAAATGACTTAGGTGAGAAAACACATGTTACAGGCTCCAGGACATAGTCCTATCGTGCGTGTAATAGGTAAAGAAGTTGATAGCAATTATGGCTAGCATTTCGAAGGTGATAATTCGGATCGCAATGCGCTTCAGATGCAGAGAAAAACCGTAAGTCAGACAGTTCGGATGAGTTAATAAGATGTTGAATATGCGCCGCATAACCGTCTAGGAAACCAGGTGTAAAGAGCTGGGTGGGTGTAGTAGTGATGTCATAAGTAGAAAGTTTCTGATAGGCTGATTTAATCAAAATCGTAAAAAACAACCTTGTATTTAGCGTAGGTATAATGAAACACTCAATCGATTTCGAGGGCAGCTAAAGGTCCCTCCTCATCAGGAGAAAGAAATACATAGAAAGAAGAAAATAGAAGGAGTCACAGAAACACGTGGTCCTTATCAGCACTGCACGTGGTTATAACTAGATTTTTAATCAGAGTTGCACTGGCCGCCTACTTTTAGTGAGCCAGGCTATCTGATCAAGCATTTGAGGCTATCTGATCAAGATTTTGAGCGTAAGGTGCATTTGCCCCTCGCTCCCTATTTTAACTTCGCTAATATTTCTTGTCCTTTATGTTTGATCAGATAGCCTGGCTCAGTAAAAGTAGGCGTTGAAGTTCAGATTTTGAGCGTAAGGTGCATTTGCCCCTCTCTCCCTATTTTAACTTCGCTAATATTTCTTGTCCTTTATGCTTGATCAGATAGCCTGGCTCAGTTGGCGGTGGATAACGAGAACGCACTTTCCGTTCCAATGTAGACCACAGAGGTTCTATAATATTCATGTCTGGTGACTGTGGTGGCCAGGGAAGATGGGACAACTCATCCTCGTGCTCAGAAAACCAGTCCTGGACAATGTGAGCTGTGTGAACAGGGGCTTTGTCGTCTTGGAAGACACCATCACCATCGGGGAACAAAGTTTGTACCATGGGATGAACTTGATCGGCCAAAATGTTCACATAAGTCTTGGCAGTCATGTGCCCTGACACAGTTATCATGGGGCTAGCAGAGAACCACGATATGGCTGCCCAAACCATAACAGAACCCCTGCCATGTTTCACTCTTGGCAACAAGCAGTCGGTATTATAGGCTTGAGATGGCGTTCTCCACACGTAAACTCGGCCAGAAGTGGGAAACAATGTGAAAGA
The DNA here is from genome assembly GCF_044657685.1 of Stegodyphus dumicola. Taxonomy (NCBI): domain Eukaryota; kingdom Metazoa; phylum Arthropoda; class Arachnida; order Araneae; family Eresidae; genus Stegodyphus; species Stegodyphus dumicola. The sequence continues at coordinate 244,979,865 of NC_140771.1, forward strand.
AGACTCGTCAGACCATATTACTCGCTTCCACTGCTCTATAGTCCAGGCTTTATGACTTAAACACCACCTTTTCCTGTTACGGGGATTAGCATCACTGATGAGTGGCTTCTCGATTGCAGCACGGCCAGGAATTCCCTGTTTATGAAGCTCCCTTCTAATTGTTTTGGTACTCACAGGGTTCGGTAACACAACATTCATTTCAGCAGTAACTTTTGCAGCTGTGGTCTTCTTATTTTTCGTCACAATTGCCCTTAATGATCGTCTGTCACGATCACTCGGGACACACTTTCGTCCGCGCTGTGATTTAGCAGATGATGTTTTGCCGGTTTTCAAATATGCGGAATAAATCTTCGATACAGTACCTCTTGAAACACTAAACACCTCGGCTACCTTGCTTACGGAAGCACCTACCATACGTGCTCCAACAATTTGCCCATGTTCGAAGTCTGTTAACTCTGACATAATGCAATGACAACCTCACATAACAGTACTCCGACAACAACTGAACTGTTTAGCACATTTACGAAGTTGTATAGGTGGCGTCAGTAGTAAAAAACGCCAGCGCCACCTACATATTTCATTAAAATCAATCTTTCTTTTCAAACATGCATTTCACAAGCTGTTTCCATATTTTTGTCCATCCACTGTAGGTATATGCTTTATTTTCGACATCCTTGTAAATCGTAAAGAAACCGTTCGTACATTTTTTAGACGATTTTGCTTTGCTGTTAAAAAAAAAAAAAAAAAAAAAAAACTTCTGTTTGGAATTCGTTTTTAACCGCAACTACTATTTTTGAAGGCATAAATTGTCGTCTGTTACTTCACAGTTTTCTTTTCATGCAAAATGACGCTTTTAAAGAAGCAATGGATGGAAGGCTATGTTTGGTTCTTTCCGGAGAAAATGGTTTGTATCTAGTTATTGAAAAACGTTGTGAAAGCAATGGTTTTTCGATATCTAGATCTACGGCAGGTAATGTTGTCAACAACAAAGGAAAAAAAATCTGACGTGTACACCACAAGACTTCCTTGTACGGAATATTAAATTATACGATTTTTTCCTGCATTTCATTTAAACTTATTTCCTCGAATTTCATCAGAGATAAATTTCTCATTCAATTAATTCATTTCTCACTACAAGGCAAAATTACATAAAAACTCAAAATATCTATATTAAAAATTGAAGGATATAGAAAAACATAAAACACTAAATGCAATTAAAACAATTAAAAACGAATTTTTTACAATTAAAATTATAGTTTCTAGGCAAAAACAAGCAATTCGCCCAGCGGGCAAGAGGTCAGCTTTTTGGTGCACAAAACTGAACGTTTACTTTTGGTCTCACTCGGCAAAAAGACATTAAAGGCGTAGAAACTGACTTACTTTGTTGTGTACGCTATGCTGCGGCAATATATGGGATAATTTAATAACTTAAATGATAATTCCAGAATGGATTAATAATAAGAGAAGACGTTACTTTGTTGTTGCGAAGCTTAGTTTCTCTAGATTGGTAACAAATCCGATACTCTGCTAAGATTCAAAACTAAACAAATATGGCTGCTATGGTAAGAAAATTTGGGCTTAGCTGCACTTAAACAACTTTTAAATTGTAGATTATTCTACAACTATAACATTCAGGTTAACTAAAGGCATAAAAACCTTAACCAGAAGATAAGAACAACATAATCCCATGATCTTTAAAAGCAAAAAATGCACAATTTACAAACATAAGAATTGAAAAACTGAGCTTACTAAGCCGAGTAACAGAGTGGATTATATATATATATATATATATTTATATGCTTTTGGTGTGGTCGATTGCAACCAAAAAGGGAGGTGCACATCTGCATGTTATAGCAGTCCCACATACAAAATTTCAACACTCTGAGGCTATTCACTTTTGATTTAGTCATTAAAAAAACACGGAAAAAAATCTCTTCTGAGTCCATTTTAAATCAGTTTTATAATTTGTTTTTTTTGGGGAAAAAAAAAAAGTCTTTTATTTTGTCCTTACGTACATATGTCACGCAAATACATCGTTAAATTGGCTTCGATAGCTCTCAAAGTGGATATTTTCTTTGAAGTATGGCACCCGGAATTTTTCATGATTACAATACTTCCTTTAGTTCGTACAAGAAAGTAAAACGTCAGAATTTAGCTTAAAGTGAAAAAAATTGTTCAAATACGTATCCAAGGAAAGAAAACGGAATTTTACAAATGTTGCAAACGCAAGATCATTTACGTTAAAAGAAAATCCTCCAACAGAAGAACAGGGACAAAATCATTAAAATGCTCAGTGCCAACTGTAAACAAAGTGCTTAATGCTGATTTGAATCAAAACGGCAAAGAAACATATGTACTACATCGTCCTTCTAAGCACTACATATCGCCGAACGCAGAACGCGCTGCAGAATTCTTTATGACAAACATTTATCCGGACAAAAATGGAAAAATGTTTTCACAATGGACGAATCTTGAGTGTACGTAAATGCCTGCAATAAAACGAGATCCATTTATTAACATCAAAGAGCAGAAACAAATCTTAAAACATGGTTCAAGGAATCTGAAAAAAGTTTTTCTAAGGGATTTATGATTGTTGCTGGTTTTTCATATAATTGTTAATTAAAAATAAAGAGAGTGGAGAAAAATGTTCAAATCAACTCCACATACTATCATAAGCCTATTTTATATCCTGTTTTCAAATATGAAATACCTTCTCTTTACACACACTGTGATTAATCAGTAGTACTGCATCAAGACAAAGCAAGCAGCGACACGTCAAAATCTACTGTTCATTTCCTGGCAAAAATGGAACAAGAAAACAGGTATCAAAGCCATATTCTTCACCCATATTCCTACTAAATCTCCTGATCTATCTCCGAAGTATTTTTGCACTTTTGGACTTTTAAAAAAGCGTTTTGTCCAAACGTAGACCCGCAACTTCCTTAAGTCCCAATGACATTATGTTTCGGCTACGCTGGACTGGACGTCGAAAGGGACAATTCTCAGAACCCATACATTTCTAGGAAACCCACGTAGCTAGTTACCATTTTCACTTACTACAAAGACTTCAACGCCAAACAGTAACCGATTATCGCTCAGATTGGAATCACGTGATCCTTTAGAAGCAGGATTTTCATCTGATTGGTTGATCTCTCCCCGGGACACAGCTCCAGCCGAGACATTTTGGGTGAGGTTTGAAAAAATCCCGCGTAGCCGCTACATCGTTTCCGTAGCTAGGCGGGACTTCGCTTCCATCGGAGCTGTTTTTTCTAGGAATCCTTCCGTTTAAACCAGTGCTACTAAAATCACGTTTCTCAGAAAAGTCCCATCTAGCAGGGACTGTCGCTAGAAGTAATAAGGAAAGCTGTTCGAGAGTGATGTGATAAAATACATCTTCCTACACTACAAAAGGCTTTACTGTGTTGGAAATTTCGGTGTATAAAGATAGGCTTATCAAATAGAACATTTAAAGCATAAAAATTTGAGGTGTAATATTTTTCTTATTGCATCAAAATCGTCTAAAATATGTATGAACAGCCTCTTTATAAGTACTGATGCGTTCCTGATTTAAAACCATCGTAAATGTCGTACTGTTAAAAAGCAGAACCTCGTATTTTTCGGAGCCTCTTTTTATGAAATAATTTTTCGTTTTCTCAGATTATTTCTTTTGAGAATTTCGATTATTCATGAATAACTGAAAACTGCGCATAAAACTTTTTAATCCGTTTGATAATGGCTCGCACTCTTAATATGTTTAAAAACATCTGAATATATTTTATTAATTTTGTTAAACTTACTTTTCTTACATTTTATTAATTTTGTTATTTTTCATTCCATATAATTATTTTTTAATACACTTATCTCCTTAACTAAGAGCTTTCAGTGAGTGGTTACATAATGCTTAACCTAACGCGTAGTTCGCGTGCAGTTTGTCGTTTAAGGGATAGTCAAGCGAAAGCGCTAGACTTAATGGGACACTTACGAGGATATCGTACACATATGACTTGATTGTATCTTTATTCCGGCAGTTTAGAAAGTCTTTTCTCCCGCAGATATAAGGATAACTTATGTACTATCACGGAATGTCCTTTAGCTCTAAGATTGCGTTTTCATAAACCGTAGGTTAGAAAACAAAAACTTTTCCTGTACTTTCAAGTAGCTTATTTATATTCTGGATGAAAATTAAATAATGTAATTGTGTAAGATTTCACTTGATCTGCAATGCTAATTAATGTAAAAATTATAATATACGTGAAGGGAAATATCGCTATGTTTGAAATAATGATTAATGATAAAAATAATCTTTTGATTTAAACAGAATTAGAATACAAAGGCACTCTTTTATGTTACACTAAGCCGCAACTCGTGTTGATGCAACTAAATAGAACAGTCGAATTTAAATCTAAATTACTCTAGAGATAGTACAACTAAAGGTAATGTGTTGTGAAGTTTAGTTTAGGCCCTTCTAATTCAACTATAACGTCACCTCAAACAAAGGCCTATTTCCTCATAACTGAAACAGCTTCAGTGCATTATACATCTGCTTCTGGTTTTTAAAGGCATCTTTAATGCTGTGTTGGTGTTGTTGCTTATACTCAAATGTCTGACGTAGTCAGCCCAAGCCTACTAAATTCATCTCGTGGCAAGGAGCGCTAGATTATGTCTGTCGTTGGCAACAGCCTTAGCTGAGGTCCGTTCCCACTTTTGATGGAGAGCACCCTGGGAGGGGGACGGGCCCGAGGGTCTCCCACACCTCTCCTCTTCCACCAAATCACATAGAATACAGGCATGTCGGCTCGCCGCATATTTAGAGTGCCGTCATGTCGCACCGACATTGTACATTTTACAAACCTTCCATGCCTTCTCCGGAATTCGAACCTGGGCTCTTCGACGCGGATATCAGTGACGCTAATCACTGCACCAGCTGGGCGGCGCATGTATTCCTTGAAATTAAATAATTGTCTGAAATTAATTGTCTTAAATGTAATTCTTGAAAGCTTCCTGTGGGTTACATCACTCTGGGATCAGCTGAATAAAAACAGAATTGCACTTCATTCGATAAGACAGTACTTGGCGGCGTAATGATTAGCGATTTCCCACCTTATCTAATCATGTATCTGTGATGAACAGTTGCTAGTAAGGGTATTTCGAAGTTTTTTGGCGTTTTATCAATGTATTCTGTGTTTCATGTATTGTATCAATGCATTGCATGTATTTTGTACTGTATTTTATCAAGTTTCATGCTTTTACTAAGCTTTTGTTCACTGTCTGTACACCCTGTAGTAAGTATAGAATCTCTAGATACCTCAGTATTCCCAATATACAACACTATCACGCATTTGCAATATGCCTAAGTTTATGTATTGAGTGAAGGGTACTGGTATCCAATTACGCCTTATGTTTATGTGATTATTTTATTTTTATTTTTTTTTATTTAAGACCCTTTTTCCTTTATGTCTTGCACCTGACTATTTATGATATGCTGATGTATCCTGAACTGCTGTGTAACACAATCACTTGCCCTTGTTGCACTGTAAATACTTTTATTAATTTAAATAAAGTTGCTGCTTCTACGCAGGGGAAGGCGTGGGACATATGCCTGTTTACCACTGTTAAACACCAGGCGTCCCAGTCTTCCGTCACCTGTCACCTGCGTACGTAATCTGTGACATAAGTTTACCATTTGAGCATTTATTCGGAAATGATTTATTCTGACTCTGAACCGGCTATAGGACGCAGTTCTCGCCAAATTGCATGTAGGTTTATTTTCAATTTTGGTGGTAATTATGTATTTTGTTCCAAGTATTTGGGCAGTTAACTTGCGATAAGATCATATTATCTGTTTAAGACGAACAAGAAAACTTGCTGGCTTTTCTGCATCTTTATTTAGATTTGGCGTTGCCGTAATAATAATTTTTTGGCTACAATGTTCGAGTGGATAAGACCGCCAAATACAGGTACTTTATACAAGATTTAGTTCTTGAGGCATAGGTTGGCAACATTGTCTTTCGAAGTTTCCCTGCGTGTGACGTAAATGTGAGGTTTGACAACATACTTTTGAAACTATTTGCACAATTCCTGATGCCCTTGATTTATAAGATAGTGCTTTTATTACAAACATTTTTTTTTTAAATGCTCTTTACCCATCCCATTATTTAGATGATTTTAATATCGCAAACTGATATTCATTTCTTTCCAATCGTAACGAACAAGCGAGTCTTTTCAGTAATTCCACAAACATGATCATCCAAGTTTAAAAGTCGAACCACGCATGCATTCGCAGCCAGTTATTGATTTATTTTCGTATGTGTAATCGAAATTCGTTTTACTTTGACAGTTTATTACTATTACATACGAATATTTATGCGAAAAATAAAATTAAATATGGAAGGTAATCGAATGCTTTGACAGATGCAGCTGAGAATGCTTTGCGTAATAACTCGTTCACCATGTTAGTTTTTCATTTCAACATCTGAATTTTCTCGAGAAAAGAACTAGAATTCAGTAGGTTGTGAAAAATGCATGACAATCTAGAATTTTTATTTCCTTCTCTTATGCATATATATTTGAGCCGTTGAATATTGTATTGCTTACCATCAGCGTATATTTCACACAACATGGGAAAAACTCATTAGTATGGTAGCAGATCGTTATGTTAATATTATTCAAATTAAATATTAATATGTGTAATTGATTACCGCTCTGAAATAGAAGTTCTGTTCAGTTATCCATGTTGATGAAAATGTATTGTTAATGATGGCTAGAGAATTTTTTTTAATGGTCCACTTAAAAGGTGTTGAGCGGAGGGAAGTCGAGATGACGACGAATTGTCGTCAGCTAAATTTTAATTCGGGTGTCACTATACTGACTGCTATTAGGTTTTTTGTTAGCAGTATAAGGTATTTCTCCCGCCTTCTTAGCGTGCCTTCGTGGTGTAGTGGTTCTGCACGTTAGGCCGGTATTCCAGAGCTCCGTGGTTCGATTCCCGGCGAAGGCGTTGCTAATTTTTCATCTTGCCTACTTCCAAAAATACCTAATGTCTCTACAGTGGTGCCCGAATTAAAAAGGTGTTGGATGATGATTCTCCTCACCCAGGATTTGGTGGTTGGGTCCACTAAAAATTCCATTCGCCGTTTAAAAGGGGGAGTATATATAAGGTCTCTCGCCTTCCTAGCGTGCCTTCGTGGTGTAATGGTTCTGCACGCTGGGCCGGTATTCCAGAGGTCCGTGGTTCGATTCCCGGCGAAGGCGATTGTTCTCACCTTGCCTGCTTCCAAAAAAGTACTTAATGTCTCTAGCAGAAAATATGAAAAATCAGTTATGCTTTAAACTAGGAATCAATTCGAAATCTTCAGTTCCTGATTGAATTTGCTTGTACAAAGACACGTGGAAGGAACGACTTTTAATTCCTGTACAAATGTATGCTTAAAATTTAATCGACTTGTCGGACACTTAGCAGTCTAATAAGAATAGCAAATTCCATCGATCTTTTATCTGCTTCATCAAGGAGGATGTTGCCCAAGTTGTACCACGGGGAATCCATCCGCTAGAGAAGGACTCCAGGAATTAAGCCTTTAATGCGAGAGTCGAACCCGCATCTTGCAGCTTGAGGCTCAATACCGTGCAGGTTGACGTTGTGATAAGGTCGCATAGAGGTTCTTTGTCTAGGATGAATTATTTCAGAATGCCTTGATAGCTTTTTCATACCAGAGGTGATATCCTGATCTTTGTTAATGATTCCGATTGCAGCCTCGAAGGTCATTCCTAAAGACAAAGAGATAAAAGAAGTCTTTTCATCAGGGTCAGAATATGGACACCTTTGTTATGTACAAGTGAAGGAATCCCCCCCGGGGGGTTCAGCCAACACCTCCTTACAGAAGGAAGCCAGGACACTGAAACGAGAGGAACATGGACCTTATAAGCCACGTTTCTTATAAGATCCATGGAGAGGAAGCTCTGACGTCACAGGTAGTCGTCTGACAATCTTCGCTCCTTCCAACAAGCTCAAAGCCCCATAGTGCTGGCGAGCGATGAACGTGTGGCGATTCTTTTGAATTTTTATATTAATTGTTTTCGAATTATATTAATCTTAAAATTAAAGAAAATAAAGCCCAACATACTTAAATTGGTTTCAATAAAACAGGCTCATTAGTCGCATTAATCCTCATCGTTAATTAATCTTACAGTGATACAAAGCAAACATAATACCTCACTGACATTTAACCTAAAATTTTTTTGAAGTAATGACAACGAAAGTTTGGCATACAGGTCTGAACAATAAACACTCATCTTAAATTTGACATGTGTTCGTCATTTAATTTGTCTATTTAACAATATTTCATATGATTATATATATATATATATATTTTGCTTCGTTTAGGATTAGGTTGTGTATACTTGTTAATAATACGAGTAGTGTAAGAGTTGAATAACATTGTTAAAGTGTGCTGTTGCATTTTATATTCTTGGCTTATTTTAATAAATTATTTTGCACCTTAACCACAAAACTTGGTAAATTCACCAATTTTTAAACATTGTAATATCTGAAATGTGAGATATAAAAGGTGGTTTCCTGCTGGAGCTATGGGCATGTTCTCCCGCTAGAACTATCACTCTTCGTGTATAATGTTAGTAGTGATAGAGCATTTTTCTTGTTAACAAAATTCTGAAATTATGGGACTGAATGTATCCAAGTCCAGCATCATCTGAATATGCATTTGTTAATGTTTTTATTCTATTAAAATTCATGTTATTGTTATAACTGGAGTTGGAAGTTCATTTCACACTGTATCACAACCGGGGTTTTGTGTAACGTTTTCGGCCACTACACCACAACGTGTTTGCATTTTTTATGTTCGTTATTTTCTGCTACTAGAGCATTTATCATTTACGCTGCCTGGCGAATGTTAGCATTCCATAAGGCAAAAAATTTTTAATATATCTTTACCGATGAAATGCTGCCATTCGACTTACCATAAGGTTTTTAACTTCCTTGTACGACGTAAAGGAAGTATTGCAATCACGAAAAATTTCGGGTATCATATTTCAACGAAAATATCCATTTTGTCTGCTATCGAATGAAATTTAAAGGTGTTTTTCCGTGACATCTGTACGTAAGAACAGAATGAAGGGCTCTTTTCCCCCAAACGAATTATAAAAATGATTTAAAATGTATTCAGAAGAGATTTTTTTCTTGGTGTCTGTATGTATGTATGTATCTCGCATAACTCAAAAACGAGTCTCAGAACATTGAAATTTTTTATATAGGACTGCTATAACATGTATTTGTTACCCTTTTTGGTTACAATCGTCCGCATCAAAAGTATACAAGTGTATATATCCACTCTCAACGTACAAAGTATATATACACACTCTGTTACTCGGCTAAATGAGTCCAGCTTTTTATTATTATTATTATTATTATTATATGTTGGTAAATTGCGCATTTTTTGCTTTAAAATTGATTTAATTACGTTGTTTTTATCTTCCGGTTAAGGTTTTTATACCTTTAGTTAATTTGCATGCAGTAGTTGTAGAATTATTAACAATTTAAAAGCTGTTTAAGTGCGGCTAAGCCCAAATTTTCTTACCATAGCAGCCATATTTGTTTAGTTTTGAATCTTAGTACAATAGTGAATTAAGTCTGCACCTTCAGTGTCTTTTTGCCGTTTAGGACCAAAAGGAAACTTTAAGTTTTGTGCACCGGAAAATCTGCCTTCTTGCCTGCTGGGCGGATTGCTTGTTTTTGTGTAGAAACTCTAATTTTAATTGTAAAAATTGCGTTTTATTTCTTTTAACTATATTTGGTGTTTTATGTTTATCTACATCTATCAATTTTTAATGAAGATATTTTGAGTTTTTATGTATTTTTGCCTTGCCGCGAAATGAGACCTGAATTAATTGAATGAGAAATATATCTCTAATAAAATTCGAGGAAATAAGTTTAAATTAAATGCAGGGGAAAAAAGTGCGTATAATTTAATATTCCGTACAAGGATGTCATGTGGTGTACACATCCGATTGTTGTAATTTCAAATTAAAACTCTAAAACAAATTAAAACTCTAAACTAAATAAACAGCGATTTAACCATTTGATGGTCATCAACGAGCTCATCTCGCATTCCAGTTACGTCCGCAGTCGACACAAACGAATACAACTCACATTACAAATTTACAACTGACATATATATGACATATATATATATATATATATAAGTATTTGGGAAGAAAGAATAGTTTAATCTCGCAACCGCTAACCTTAACGAACCCGTTATTTGTTTAGATCTGAAGCTCTTAGTAGAAGAGTGAACGAAGCCAGTGTGTGCATCAATTTCAGTGTGTTTTTGACCAATGAGACCGAAATTAAATTTTGAATTTTGTGTACCCAAAATTGTGTCTTTCTACCCATTGGCCGAATTTTTGTTCTCGTTGAAATTCTAATTTTAATTGTAAAAAAAATAAAAAAAAAATAAAAAAAAAAAATCTAAGTGTTTTCAACAGTATTTGGCTTTTTTTGTTTTTCTGTATTTTGCAATTTTCAATGAAGATGTTTTGAGTGTTTATGTATTTTACCTTGCTGCGAAGTGAGAACTGAATTGATTGAACGAGAAATATATCTCCAATGAAATTCGGGGAAATAATTTTAAAGGAAGTGCTGCCAAAAAAAAAAAGCATTATTTAATAAGTCGTACAATAAAGTCATGTGGCTTACACATCAGATATATTCTTTTTAATTTTAATTAATTATTATTTTTCTGCCATTTTTGTAAATTCATAGTGCGTAGTTGATTGCGGTTTTCTCTTTAGAATTCTTCCGTCTAATCGTAAGGATTAGCTGCCAATCAATATTATGTAAATTCCTATGTTAATAGAAAAGAAGGAAAACTTTTTATTTTTTTCAGAATTATTGAGCAAGTACTTTTCATAAGCAAAATTGATAGTTGCTGTGGATGCCGTTTTCTTTTTCAGAAATTCTTTTAAAACGAAATAGTTCAAAGAACTCCCCAAAGACACGCAGTCTTTCTGAATTTTCTGCAGAGACGAAATAAAATATTTTTTATGTGAAGTCTTAAAGAAAAAGAAAAAAAAAGAGCTCTCTCATGTCAGTTCCTTAAAAAGGAGTGAATTTTTTTTAGAAACTTGCTGCAGTCCTTAGATCTTTTATTTATTGGTTCGAGGAACTAATTTTATGAATACCGTATTTGATTGAGTCCTTATTTTTTTTTTTTTAATAAAACATGATCTTGTGCTCCAATTAATGCGATGATTAAAATATACTCACAGCTTCCTCTTGGCCGCATTCTTCTTTCTTATTTATTCTCCTTGTCTGCTAGCTTTATTTGAATTAATTGGTTTGGCATTTCTGGCTTTGTAGTGACGTTTATTGTTAAGAAATGAATGGAAAAGCGAATATATTTTTGTTTGTTAAGTATTAAATGATGAATTATTCTATTGGCAAAGCTTATCTCTAATAATATAATAATAAACCTATCAGCCTATTTAATTTTTGAGAAGTAGTGCTTTGAATTATGTTTTCAACAATGTAATCTGTATTCGAAGCAGATTGCCATAACGCCTAGAAACTGTATAACGTTCCACATATATGTTTGACTTATTTATTTACTAACTCTGGGTCTCTGTTATCTGCATTTTTACTTCACTGTACGAAATTAAGGAAGTATTGCAATCGCGAAAAACTTCGAGTATCACATTTCAAAGAAAATATCCATTTTGACCGCTCTCGAATCCATTTTAAACGATGTATTTTCGTGACATCCGTATATACGGGTAGAATGAAGGACTTGTATTTTACAAAATGGATTATAAAGTGGATTTAAAATAGATTCAGAAGAATTTTTTTCTTGACGTAAGTATGTATATCGCATAACTAAAAAACTAGTACTGTTAGAACGTTGAAATTTTGTATGTTGAACCGTTATAACATGTAGCTGTGCACCCCCCTTTTCGGTTTTACCATTCGACCACTTCTTGTGGTCATCGATGGAATCTTTTCGCTATTAAGATCTTGAGGCAAGTCATTACGAATATCAGGATCGCAGTAAGTCTCTGGTTCATCAGAAGAGCTGCTTGCCACATTTCTAAATCTAGACTATTCATCTGATGATGTTATCTCCAAAGGATACAAACGCTTGGTTGGTCGCAAAACTTCTGTTTTTGGTAATTCAGTTTCGATTCGGGCCAATTAATTTTGTAACGGCAGCTCTTATGTGGCCGCGTTTCCTTTTCAATGTATCGATGAATTCAGTCATTATTTAATATATATTCAGTAATTCAACAGGTATCAACAATTCGCCTTCATTTCCGGCAGGGATGCCAAAAAATGTATAATTCTAATAATTTCTTAGAATATAAAAGGTAAAAGGGACTTACCTTTTATTCGATCTTCTTTCTTCTCCAAAGCATATCCAGGAGTATTTTTCCTAAGTACATCTACACACTACTCACAGAAAGGAGAGGCTTTTAAGATAATAAGATATTTAATTTGCATCACAGCACTAAAAATATATATGTAACACAAAGATAAGGATTACATGTTTTAATCTAACGTCCATCACGAGTTCTCAGAGTTCAACTAAAAAGTTTTGATTTAGTTTCTGCTGCGCGCATGCGCAAATCACGTGGTTGTCGGTGAGAGTTTCAGCAGGCTCCTCTATGCAGGATTCTCCCGTCTCTAAATCACAGACGCCTTCGACTTCAATGGCACGGCAGCAAGTTGTTTTCTGCAATGAGTCTCGTTAAAATCGTTAGTGATGGAAGAGTATGTATGCATCAGACGTTACAGAGGGGGACGTCTGCTCCCACAGTGTGTTTTATCCAGCTTCATACCGCACAAACGCCTGGCATCATGGTGTGGAGAGCTGTTGGGTATAATTGTTAACCCTACTTAGTGCAGATTGCGAGCAACCTTAACAGTGATCGCTACATAAGGGAAGTTGTGCAGCTAGAGGTCTTCCCCGTTCTTCGACGCATTCTGGGCGCTGTATTTCAGCAGGATAATGTCCGTGAACATGTTTCTTAGACTGCACAAGCCTTCTTTAAGACACAACAGTTTCGCATTTTCCATGTCTTGCTTATACCCCGGAAATGTTGTCTATTGTGCATGTCTGGTATTACATCGGTCGGCGACTTGCTTGTACAGATGGTTGGGCACACACTTTGCTATATGTGGAGCAAAGTGGACATTTATTAATTGTTAAGCTTCATTCAGAATGCAAAAGTTTGATGTTTTGCGTACTTGAAATGTAGAATATTAATATGCTAGTTTTGAAAATATTGGTGTCGTGAGGAAATTTTTAGGAAGATTTCGGCAGCCAAAAATCATAGCTAATATGGGAAAAATTTTGCACTTTAAATAGGTTTAGTAAAAGGCAACTCTTCAAGCCTGTAAGTAATTTAACTTAAAAAAAAAAAAATTCCACTTAAGTTCTTATCGAATTGGATAAAGACTAGAAATATCGCAGATGGAAGATTTATTACCCCAGCGGTAATTTTTTTCCTGTAACACGTGTTTGTTTTTGAAAGAGGAAGACTGAAAAATGGTGCATGAATTGTGTATAATGACTGGGAGAGGAATTGTTTAGATGAGGGCTTCATAGCCGCGCCTTGATGAAATATGTATCATTCACTACAGAAACGCGGCAAATTAGAAACGATAATCAGGCGTACTTTGATTCACAATCGGTTTAGCGCGCGGCCGCAGCAGTTTGAATTAGACTTAAGCATTGCTTATCTTTCCAAAGGAGAATCCGAAAATATGTATCTTTCGCTTCGAGGCAATCATTGCTACAGATTTTTAAGATGTAACTATGTTTCCGAAATGTTGGAGATTTTTTTCTGTAACGTTGTGTTGCAAGTCCTTTAATTTTCGCGAATTTATTTTGTAAATTTCGTCTTTTTCCGGTATTAGTGATTATTTTCCACGTACCTATGAACGACTCAATACAAGACCCGGAGGAATGTATAGACAGAACTTGGATTACGGCTTTTCGATACATAAAAATGTGTGTGAGCATTTAACATAATGCTATCCCAAATTAAAAGCAAGTATTCTCGTTATCAAATAGTTCAAATATCATTTAAGGTTCCTTATTCTTCCTATTATATAAAGTGATAACGAAAATCAATTTGTAAGCTGAATTGCGACTTCATATAAGCCACAGACCTATTCGTTATGGCTGCAGAATCTTTCCTATTTGTGAACTCATAAAATATTATCTGTAAGTTAGAGAGCAGAACTACGCGTAGGATCATTTAGCTTAAAAGCGAACTGCTTAAAGCGTGCGATATAATTTCCAGTTTTCCTGGAATCTTCACAGTATTCTGTTGAAAATGTTGAGAGGTGATTAATTTTTTTACGTGCTATTAAACGATGCTTATTTAATGCTTTTTCAGCCTTACCACCTAGTAATATTGTAGCTAAACCTTTTCCCTCGTCACTCCCCATTACTTTTGCGGAGATTTCCACGTTAGCTAATCTTTGGCATTCAACAAATTTCGTTTGAAATATGACTAAGGAACTGTTCGAAGGAATACTTTCAACTGAACTTTACCAGTTCTTAAACTTACGGTACGATTTAATCGTAAGGCTTAATAAAAATTTGTTCTTTCTGGTTAAAACTGCACCAATTGCACAGCTCCCTATGTACACAGGACGATGTTTTTTGGCACACTGACTTCTGAAGGTCGGTGATCTCTGTGCCTATGCGTGTAGCCTTACGCTTTTATATATTGAGATGTCGCAGAATTACGAAAACTTTTTGATACCAACTCGTATTTCATAGTCCTTTATTTTATTTTGGATAATGTTACTTAGGTTAACTTATATGTATTGTTTGAATATTATAACATGTTATAAGTGTTCAGAATTCAATTTTCGATATTATAGTGAGTTGTTTGAGGTAGCAATTTTATATCATTAATATGCACACTTAGAATTACATTAAATTGGTAAATTTTATTGTAGAAATAGTTCTTAAAGATTATTTTTATAGTTATTAAATTTACTATAAAATTTATTAAATAAGACCAAGAATACGAATTGATCAAGTATATTTCACTAGTATAAATCGTCAGTTTTGTTAGAAAATAATTAATATTATCGTATTTTTAACTTCAGAAAGTATCTCAAAATAGTTCAGTAATGAGATTCAAGTCCAAAAGAGCGGCTTTAAATTCTCCTCATTATACATCTGTTCTGTTCTGTCTCGTCTTTCGTGAAAGTCAAATGGTGTAATAATGCCTTCCGTCTTTCTCTTCTTTGTCAAGATATCTCTTAAGAGTCATAGAAGACAAAACCACCGTAATCGACATTACGAAGAAAAGTTGTAATTATTATTATTCACATCCTCTCATTTCCACTAATGAGCAGAACTGTTTCCTAGGGTCCTAAATGCTTAAATTACGAATTAATTACAAATTCCTTTTGTGTTACCGTACTCAGTTTAAAAAATGTCAGAAAATGCGCGCAGAAATCCTATCAGAATGAAAGCAGGACTAATTGCAAGTGCAGTTAAACTTTTTGAATAGGGAAGTGATTAAAAAATGATGTATTATACGAGTTAATTATGACACATTTACTAAACGGAGTTACGAAGTCTACTCCTTTAACAGAATGTTAACGGATTATATGTATTAAGCGAAGTTTAAAATAATTAACTGATATTTAAAGTGTTTCTCCATTAAAATTCAGAATTTATGCCTTGAGAAAGAAAGAAATATTTTATTTATACACAATTTTTACTTTGCGTTATAACAGCTGTCAATTCGACTTTGGTTACAAGATATATTTTAAAAAAATTTGATCAAGTGTGTATGTACACAATGCATGATAATCTTGATCTGTTTTTCTTTCATTAATGAAATATGGGTTCGTAGAGTATTTATGTACTCTAAAACATTTTGAACCAAACCAAGCAACTCTACTTCGTAGTCTCTTGATTTTATTTATTTATTTTTTTTATTTATTTTATTTTATTTTATTTTATTTTCCAAAAGATATCATACGAGTTGATGTTTCAACTTCAGAACACTTTGTTTGATGTGGTGCACCTGTCATCCAAAAAATTCACCGCTGACAACCTTCTGTGAAGTATATGGGGGAGATCAGAATACTCCTGTGTGGGCTTACAGTTTCTCATAAAATGTCTATGATGGTTTGCTATAAAGTTGTCTTTTGCGAAGACAGCCACAGCCATTGAACTGTGTTCGTGATCTCTTGCAATGGTCGCGTATCAAAGCTGTCGTTGATCTAACGACACAGTTTGTTTTTAGTGGCCAGTTTCCATTCTCTCCAAGAATAGAAATTGCTGATGTGTGTGGAATCAATATGGTAATCAGCTGTTGCCCTAATTTGTATAGCGGTTAACGACTCTGGCTCCTGTATAGAATTCAGGTAAAGGCATGGATGTTTGTAAGTGTATAGTGTCTGTACAGCACTGGGGCACTTAAAATACTGGCTAGCCAAAAATGATAAGGAAAGAGGGGTGGGATAACCTCGGGCTGCCCTCAAGGGCGGTCTGCATCAAAATTGGAGCACAGCTACACATTTAGGGCAGTGGAACTATACCTGAACGGTCAGTGGTGAAATTCTAGTATCCTTCTCACTTGTACCTGTACTCATGATCATTTTGTGATTATTGAGGGTCAAATAACTGGTCGGTTGGTTGAAATGCAAATCAGTATAAATAGCCATTTTCCTGTGATACACGTAACTGTTACAATTATGTTTGCTCTGTCGATAAGGTGCTACAGTGCTTTGCATTACTGTCCTCAGGACATACCAAATACACTTATGTCTATGAAAATTGCCGCTGAACGATCATGTGAGGATTGTAAGTAGAGAATATTGAGAAGCCGACAGTTCAGTCAACTGAAACTCTACTGTAGGAATTTCTCTACCTTCTCAACGCCGAAGAGCTACGAGGACGAATTATCAAGCTCTGTAAAGGAGGATTTTCGTACTGTTCCGTAGGAAACATAATGCCATATCGATGATTCGTGTATGGAACCAGTGAAAATTCCGGCAAGGATCACAAAATGTGACGACACCGCGACATTTTAAGACATCTCATATGTATAAAGCATTGGAGATCGTGCAACTTCCTCTCAAGAACCAACATAATTATTACGCAATTGTTACAGGTATGACATTGTCCACTTACATGATCTAGTGACGTATCTGCGCAGAAGACTTCTTGTAAACATTTCTTTGCAGAGAATTCTGTTGATAATTAATTATTCGTACTTCAAGCTGCTTTGGGTGCATGATCATCCTGAGTGCCTCGTTGTATGGTACTAGTACTCTTGCGCGGCATGTTAGTGTGCTATCTAGTGTGTGTATGATGAAGCCCAGTACATGAACACTCTAAAGTAACTAACCTATCCAAAGCTACTATATATGTAAATTGCTCCAGAGTAACTTATGCATGTTTATTTATTTATGTATGTATCATTATAGAACTGGTCTGTAACCAAGAGTAAAATGTTTAATTATTAGTGTGGAATGTTTATGTACTTGCAATAACGTACGCATGTGCAAAACAAATATTATTATAACAATTTATTCCCAGTGTTTAAACCTAGGTGCACATAAATTGCACCACATTAATGTTTAACTATTAATGTATAATATTTATGCAACAGCTGCAGTGTGTGCATCAGTATACAATTATTGTATTGTACATTACAATTATTGTAAAATGTTTAAATATCAGTTTAAAATGCTCAAATTACAATATACAGCATTAACAAAAGTTTCTATTAAGCTCTTGACGCCGGGCTTCTGAAGCGCCAAAGAATTATCGCGTTCAGTTGTTGATTCCGGATGATACCCGAATAGTCCTAGTAAGCCGCCCGGGTGGCATATTTCACAAGTGCACATCTGTGTAGCCACCGAGGGAGTGGTTTCTAGGATGGACCAATGAGCATCCAGTAATATTTCTGTCATGTCACATGACCTTTCGCACGCTTTAAGATTTAAGCAAGATGTTTGAAAATATTTTGCCACGCTATTTTCTGTATATCGTCTATTTCTTCTGAAAATTTTCATTGCGAAGTTAGATCAAATATAAGCAATTGGAAAGATTTCACTACCTGGTTGAAAGAATTTGAAATAAATACAAACACATGTTGGATGCTCCGCAAAAATATTCATGCGAAATATTACTTAATAAGTGATAATTAAGACGAAATAAATATGCGATACACATCTGAGCGCTATCTTTACATAAAACTATGCATATGAGAAAAATATTTACACCAGTTATATATGTAAATATAAGTCAGCACTTTTTATTGCAGTCTATATGAAAAAGATGTTCTACAATAATAGCCAGTGCATAATTTTATTCAAAGTTTTATTTCACTTATTTACTTCTCTAATTTGCATTTAGTGTGTTAAATTTCGCATTTGATAACTGCTCACTCTTAAATATACTGTCTACACAAGAAATACTCATCAAACAGAATGAATTTACCTATTCACAACGAATATATTCAATTTATTCTCATATACCTTTTAATGTTAACAATGGATATAATCAGATCATACACAATATGTATTCTGAATCTTACACTTTCAAAATCAAAAGAATGCAAGCACTGAAATAAGAAAATACTAGATTCATTCTAACACTTCCAGTCCTTCTCAGTTCAATAAAAAATTAAAATTAAAAAAAAAAAAAAAAAACTATACACGTGAATGCTCTTAGTCCACATTTGTTAGCAAATGCATAATATTCGAGTGTAGCCTGAGTAATTTTCTCGATGTAAAGAGCGATAATATGCCGTGAACACCAATCCAAATATCAATGAGTGACAAAAATCGCGAAAGTGAAATGTCAGCGATTAATTAAACTCAAAAAACGAAAGCACTGCGAGATTTTCTGCTATTACGCAATACATTTATAACTGCGAAACAAATGCAAATTAAAACATAAACAACATGCGCTCACGTGCACGAAGATTCAGCGTCACAAGTGCAATAGAAGCTCATTGGTCCATTTTCGAAACCCCTCCCTCAGTGGCTACGCTGATGTGCACTTGTGAAATATGCGCCCGGATGTCCGGATCCCCTGTAACCTGTATTAACCCTTTGCGCTCGAGGCGCTTTTCTGTGCACACTGTCCATTCTGAAGGTTCAGTCTCTTCTGTACAATCACTTTGGCTTCCAGATTCAATATCGATTATTGGGATTTTTCGTCTTCTTGCTCCTCTAACGTCGTCACTATCTTTATCACTTCTGGCTTCGTTCTCATGGGCAAGCTCTCTATGCAGTGATGTAATTTCGTTCGTTAAGCCGAAAAATTAAACTCATCTTCGCTAGAAGTAACTTCTTCGTCGTGTTCCATACTTATTGGGCTCAGTAACTTTGAAAGAAATATTGCGATCGGCAAGAAGGTTGAGTTCGAACTGATGTCGAAGACAGAGTCCTACCCGCGGTCGCAAGTATTTTTGAGATAAGACATTTAATCGCATAAGCATTTCAAAGACAACCTTTATTTGAGATAAGACATCCTTATAGCTATTCAGACACCTCGTAATATGATCTACAAAAGGCGAAGTAGATCTCTCAAGCGACATTCCTTAGGTCAAACACAAATAAACACAACGATTCAAATGGTGCCTCTCAGGCACCGCTCGAGTTATCGCATCACATGCAGTGGTGCCTGAGAGACGCCGCTCGAGTGCAAAGGGTTAAGGAAGTTATAGGAGTTCGGGTCATACCCTTCCTTCAGCACACTACTGGCTGTACATTCCATGTGGAAAATTGGCTTTATATTCCATCTAGAAAATGGCCGACCGAATGTTGAGTGTTTGTCTTTTTTCGGAGAGCAGGTGACGGAAGACGGGGATGTTTAATGTTTAACAGTGGTAAACAGGCATACGTCCCACGCCTTCCCCTTATCTATAAACAGCAACTCTCTAGAGCCCCAAGGGGCTGCATCGGGAGTTTATTGAAATTAATAGCAGATACCGCTCCTTTCTTGATATAGTTCTTGCCAAATATATCGCCGGTTGAATTTGTATGATCTATGATCGTTTGGCCCATCAAGCTGCACTGGCAATCAACAATAAATAAGTGTAAACTCAAATCGAAGCAGCTTGGCAGAGCTTGCTTGTTTATTTGTATTATCATGACGAATGTGTGGCGTTAATTCCTTTCATACTGCTACAATTTTCACTAGCGTAACTGTGGAATTTTTTACCACCGATCTTGGCGATACATAGCTTTCCTAGGTCAACTTCATCTCCAGAGTTTTCGCCAGTCGCAAATCTGTGGAATGTGATTGCTTATCGGACGAATGTTTGCCCAAGGTTCTCTAAACGAACAGGAGTTCTAGCTTTGTAGACACCATTAAGCATGTTACTTCGGAGCGACAGACGTGCAGTGCGCTCGTCGAAGGTACGTGTTAAGAAGGGAGAAATACCTTGCATTCTTCCGCATTTAAAGAACGACTGAAAAGGCGGGGATCGAATCGCCAACAAACAAAAACAAATTATCACTTACCACATTTTAGTTCAGACACCACTTTCAAAGCCATATAAAATTCTTTTGAAGCTAGGAAACTGAAGAAATCACCAATGCTTTGTTTTTGAAAACTACTTAGTTCTCTCATTAAATCAATGCTGTGCTAAGTTGACAATTTTATATTTCAGAAGGGTAATTATTTGTGCCTAGGTTTGTCTCGTTTCGTACATTCCTGCGTGATACAGCATTCCCCATTGTGCATCAACTGATTAATTGTGGATGATTTTTAATTAATATTAATTACTTAACTGCGGAGGACTGTAATTTTACCAGATCCATTTTGAGTTTGATTTTAATTTTTTATGATGTACCTGTTTTTTCCATATAATTGTCAAACTCGTCTGATAAGGGGGAAAATATAACTTATGTAAATCTATAAAATGTTTAAATTTACTTAATTTGAATAATATCTCGGATCACAACACAATCTTTGAGTCATTATTTATATAAGTTTTCACACTAAAATTATTTCTCTTAAATATGCTGCTTATATGTTCAAACAATTGTTCTCTTATTCTTTTCAAGGAAATGAGGAAATGTATTTGACTTTATTTTTATTAAATTATTTCTACATTTGACTGAACTGAGCAAATCAAAAGATAAAATGCTTCAGTTTAAAACATCATTCTTGAAGACCCTTTAAGTAACTCTAATCCGGTGAGGAATGAATAGAAAGTTAGTCTGATAGTAATGTATAAAACACTTCAAAACGTCTTTCCGAATAGATTTTTGCAGAAAAAGAGCATAAACACGTTCATCTAGAAGAAACGCGTGTCCTATCATTTCCATCTCGAGCACAATCAAGCCGTGCTCTGTTCTTCGCACTGCGGATCTGGGTATGTTTCAGTTGAAAGAATGTATTCGTTTGAATGCAAGTCTACGAAAACCGTGAAGAAAAGTCACTTTCAAAATGGGGTAGAAACGAGTAACATTAGACTGTATATAAAAGCACGATTACCCAAAGCTTTGTTTTCATGCACAGTAAAGCCTTGACAAACTCGAGGGATTATGTCATTAAAAAAATAGCTTATGTGGACACCACATGACTTCCTTGTGCGGTCTATTATATTATACACATTCTTTTCTGCACTTCATTTAAACTTATTTCCTTTCCTCGGATTACATTAGAGATATATTTCTCCAATTCGCACTTCGCGGCAAAGCAAAAATACATAAAAGCTCAAAACATCTTCAGAATTTAAAAAATATTTTTTTTTTTTTTAATTGTTAACAAATTTTTACTTCCTTGTACGAAGTAAAAAGGAAGTATTGCAATCGCGAAAAGTTTCAGGCGGCATATTTCAACGAAAATATTCCATTTTGACCTCTTTCCAATGCAATTTAACGATGTTTTTGCGTAATATCTGTATGTAAGGACAGAATAAAACACTTTTTTCCTCCAAAAAAAATTATGAAACTGCTTTAAAATGAATTCTGAAGAGAATTTTTCGTGGCGTCGAAAATACGTTACGCATAACTCAAAAACGAGTAGCCTCAGAACGTTGAAATTTTGTATATAGGACTGCTATAACATGAAGATGTGCACCTCGTATTTTGGTTGCAATTGGCCGCACCTAACGTATATAAATATATTTATATATGTATCCACTCTGTTACCCGGCTCAGTGATCAGTTTCTTTACTCTTATATGTTTGTCAATTGTACATGTTTTGCTTTAAAAATGATTGAATTATGTTGTTTTTATCTTCCGGTTAAGGTTTTTATGCCTTTAGTAAATCTGTATGCCATATTTTTAGAATTATCAACAATTTTAAAATTGTTTAAGTGCCGCTAAGCCTAATAATGTTTTTGATGGCGGCCATTGCTCTTGTTTATATTTGAAACAGCAGGATAGCGGATTTGTTGCCAATCTAGAGAAACTTAGCTTCGCAATAACAAAGATAACGCCTTCATTTATTATTTAAATCATGCTTTATCCTTTCTGGAATTTTTTCGAGGAAATAAGCGTTTAAGATTTACTTCGTAATTTTTAATAGAGATATTTTGAGTTTTTATGTATTTTTGCCTTGTCGCAAAGTGAAAACTGAATTAATTGAATGAGAAATACTCAATCGTCTGTGAAAAACTGTTTCTTTTTTGTTTTGTTTGCTTAATTTCTTTTATACATCGTTCTAGCTTTATTATCGTATTTGAATAGAACATGTGGCAACGATTAAATATTTCTTTAAATGATATAAATTTTGTGCATTCTGAGTTATAATATGATACTTGCATTTACTGTCACGAAAATCACGTTTCTTCTTATCGTGGTTGTAAGGTATACAGAAAAAGATTCAATCATTTAGAGAAGATACAAAAACCACAAGAAATTCTCACTAAAGATGACTTCCCCGAATTCATTCAAGCTTCAGGCCAAACTATTCAAGAAATGCCTAAAAACCTTTACAGTGGCAAAGTTAAGCAGAAAAACCCGCAAGAAAATTTAGCAGAAATCATTAACATTTTCAAAGATCAGAAAACCCTTTATCTCATGAAATCAATAACCACAATAGCTCAGAAAATTAAATCAGCTAAATCAAATATGCAGAAACTTTGTCTAACTTTTCAAGCCATCGACATTATTTTGAACCTTGCAGATCAAGATTAATTCGCACCTTCTCTCAAGACAAGCATAGCCGAGCGGCAGAAATCCTCAAGCTGCAGATCCTGACATCGTGGGGCTACGTTTACTTCTCTTCTAGAGACTCTGCACTAGGTGCAAAAAGTACGTTCCATCTTACTGGATTCAACTCATCATTAAAGACAACCTACTTATAATATATTGGTAAAGGCCGCACTAGGCCGATTGCCTCTTATTGTGTTACGACATAGACATAGTTATAATATGAACGAAATATGATACTGTTAAGTAAACCTAGCGCTAAGAGTGTTGCTATGGTAAACAAAGTGAATTTTAAAGAATGCATTTATTCTATTATGGTTTATGCGCTGTCGGCGAAGTAGGTTTAATTCAATCCAATAAGTTTAAATGAAATGCAAGAAAAAATGCGTATAATTTAATATTCCGTACAAGGAAGTCATGTGGTGTACACATCAGATTTTTTAAATTGTAAACAAAATTGAACAGTAAAACCTAAAACAACAAATACTATTAAAAACATTTTTTTTTTCAATTAAAATTACAGTTTCTACGTAAAAACATTCAATTTGGTGAGCGGGCAGGAAGAAAAAATTTTCGGTGTACGAAATGGAAAGTTAACTTTTGGTGAGACTGTGCACAGAAACTGTTGCACCAACTGACTTAGTTCTCTATTCTGCTAAGTTTCAAATCTAAGCAAATGGTGGCGTTCCTTAGGCTTAACTCCACTTTAAAATTGTTGATAATTCTGGTAATAAAAGGCATAAAAACCTTAATTGGAACATAAGAACAACATAATTCACTTTTAAAGCAAAAAATGCACAATTAACCAACTTATAAGAATAAGAAAATTGAGCTCACCGGAGGCGGGTAACAGAGTGGCAAGATATATGTGGGTGCGACCGATTGCAACGAAAAAGAAAGATGTACAATTACATATTAGAGCAGTTCCATAATACAAAATTTCAACGTTCTGCGTCTACTAAGATTTCAGTTTATTCGAGATATATACGTACCTACGTACGTGCAGATGTCATGAAAAAAAATCTCTTCTGAATGCATTTTAAATTCATTTTACCGTCCGTTTGCGAAAAAAAAAATGTCCTTAATTCTGTCCATACGTACAGATGCCACGCAAAAACATTGTTCAAATGAATTCGATATGTTCAATGGATATTTTCTTTGAAATATTATACCCGAATACAATACTTCCTACGAGGAAGTAAAAATGGGATACGTTTAACTCAGATCAAGAAAACGTGTATAATTTATACAAACCTTAAACACAAATATTATCGTAATTAAAAGTGAAAAATTGAAGAAATGCTAATTGATAGGATCTTTATTACTGCTTAAAAAGTAGATCCGTGGTTTTAATTTGCTGAAAATTTTTGCTTTGGAAACCTTTGACGCAGTTCATTAAACGTTTCGTAGTAACGAATGCAAAGGTTTTTCAATACCTCTTTTTAAATGCTCTCCTCTTTCTTTATTGGAGTCAATTTCTATTACAAAATCAGACATTTCGTGTTGATTTTTTAACAATTCGGGTTTTTTTTTTTTATATATATATATATATATATATCATTGAAGGCTGTTTATATTCTTCACTCTCGCTGCTTTTATTGTTGGCTGGTATTATAAAATCATCCAATCAGTTGGTGTTATAAGATCATTCATTTTTCATTTCACTATCGTCATTATCAACTAATTCTTTGATTTCACCTTCTACCATATCTAGTGCCTGGTCTTCCAAAACTGTAACCCCAAAAATAGGTAGCGCCTTCTAGGTTTAAAAAAAGAGTAAGTTGGAGACTGGCTTTTGGTGGGAGACGCCGAATGCTCAATGTGGTAATTTTATAAATTTAACAATTATATCAACTGATGTATTTCTTATTTGTACAAAGTGTATATAGTTTACGTTGTGCGTGTAAATAAATTAAAGGTTAATCCGAGTCCATTAACTGTGTATAAGACCGTACACCGGCAGCGGCTGGATCTTACAATATTCAAAAAATGCACCTTTTGCACCTTCCTTACGATTTCCTTGGCTTCATTTTCAATCGATAGAAATCTAAAATTGACAACTTCTGGCCAGCACTGATGCTGGCAAACATTCTTTGTTGAGGAAGTCCCTTGTTCCCATTCGAGTTTAATCATTTGTGTGGAGTGTTTTATTCTGAAATCCTTGCAAAATGCCATCAGTGTGTCGTGGTTTCCTTCGTCTAGTGCTTTGTTTGCAGAGATGTTAACATGCCTGACATAATAGGCTTTGAATGATTTTATGACTCCTTGATTCAAAGGTTGGATTAAGGAAGTGGTACTCTGCGAAAGGAATAAAACCTCTACTTTTGGATGCAATGACGTGAGTGCTTCAGTTCTGTATCCTAGAGCATCCTAGCTAGGAGAACTTTAAATGTCGCGTTTTATTTTCTAAAGCAATATTTGTCTTTTTTAATGAATGAATTTTCAGATCAGTCATTAAAGAGGACTGTCGCAAAGTGGCTGACGCTCTATATTGTGCTGCTTATAATTGAAATACAGAATTAAAAACTGTGTATGCACTACTCGATTGCCCCGGTCTTGGTGTCTCTCACTCTGGCGTAATAATGTATGCAGAATATTCGAAAAAGGTATTTACAGGTTTTATTTAATTAAATATTGATGCTGTATATGCACTTCCAGTTCTAAGGTTAAACTTAATTTGGTAATTCCTTGTTAACCAAAAGGTTAACAAAGAAATCGAAATGGCCCGCAACCATTTCAGATTTGCGCCAAAATCTCAGCTGTAATTTTGCCATGCTTGGGAAGCGCGAATGTAAAAATAAACAACACAGTACATAATAAGAATACTCACATGTCGTTTCGCAAGAATATTTTTAAGATTCCTTATCCTTATTGTTTTATCGCATGTAATTGTTTCAGTCAACTGCAAGCACTTTTACTCATATTAAGCTATTTATAACACCATTTATTTCATTCACGTCAGCTCCTCTGTCCAAGAACAAATAAATCTAATATCAGTGTCGAATGATATTCTGGAACCCCTGAATTAATTTCCGACACGGAGGCCGTTCTTTTCGCAATTTTAAACATTGCACCTCCAGAGGGTTTCATCGTTAACGTAAAGTTCCATGTTGTGGTCATTTTCGCATTGTCAGGTAAGGCCTCTTTTTTGAAAAAATGATATGGCATCCACGTCATTTCTTAGTAAATGAAAGATTGTTAACGTTATATTAAAAAAAAAATTATTTTTAAATAAACAATACGTAAAACTTTTCAAAAATGCATAATATAAGAAAAAATGCAACACGGCACTAATATACGATTACGTGGCGAGGTTATAAAAACAACATCCGGTTCTAAAATACGGTCACGTGGCGAGGTATAAGAACACGCAGCGCAGCCGTTGCTAATATACGATCACGTAGCGACATATAAAGAACAGCCAGATTTTGGCGAACTACAACCGACTTTTCATCCTTGTCGTTATTTAAAGTCTAATGAATACAACAAGAATAAAAACAATTTGAAAGTTTATTAGTACTGGGTGTATTTAATTACGTGGTTTTTCCCATGTGTAACGTGTATACGAGCCAGTTTCCCTTACGAAGTCCTCCACAAAGGTATCTCTTCTCTTAGGCAGATAGCCCTCGAGGCTTTGCCGTGATTAAATAACCTAACCTAACCTTGCACGTGGCGCTGTCATTTCGTCTATTACTTATTTAAAACTTTCACATTTGTTCTATGTCTTAAAATGAGAAATTAACGTTAATGACCTAAAGCTGCAATAGTATATTACAGTACAAGTGAAAAAATTGAATGTTTCACTCACGCGTGTGTCGGATTTGCGCAATACTTATGGAGTCCACAAAATTTTTGTAAATATTATGGGGTTCTGGGGATCGCGAAAAAATCTCAGTGATAAAAAGGGGTCGCGACTGAAGTTTAAGAAACCCTACTTTAGGAGAATGAACAATTTTTTCTAAATTTGGTATATCTTCTAAAAACCCTGTCTGTTTTGTTGTTGTTTCTTACGTATTTCTCTCGTTATTATTTATTGTTTTATTTATTCATTGTTTCACAATAAAGCAATTATTCTGAAACTATAAAATATTATTGTGTGTGTGGTATTTATTTATTGTTTTACAGTAAATAAATTCGATAAATATATTTTTATAATGTTTTTACTCACTTCTTTGTATTTTTAATAGCCAACACGTAAAATTACTTACTCGTTCATTAATACGATAGGCTAGGCAAACTGTTCCGTTTGGTTATGAGTCCCACCAGTGGCCGAGCGGTAAAGTCACTGAACACTGGTTGTTCAGTAAGAGATTTGAATCCCACGAACGGACTGGCTTCATGGGCGTTTTCGTGGTTTTCCTTATGTGTACGTGTATACGAGCCAGTTCCCCTTAGAAAGTCTTCCACGAAGGCATCCATCCTCTTAGGCAGATAGCCTCCGAGGCTTTGCCGTAATCAAGTAAACCAGAGTTTCTTAAACTGTGGTCGCCAAAAATTTTAGTAGTTTTTAATATTTCTTCAACTTATTATAATAATTTTACAATTGGCAAATATTTTTACACAATGTATCTGAAAATGCATAAAGACGATGCAGACAAAAAAAAAAAAAAAAAAAAAAGCGAAAACGTTTCGACGCATTCTTTCTATAATATAAACGCTTACTTTACTTGCTTTGTACGTGATGCTGTTATTTATTTAAAATTTTCATATTGTTCTATGCCTTAAAATTTGAAATTTAAGTTAATGACCTAAAACTGCAATAGTACATTATAGTTGAACTATCTTCAGATCAAGTGAAAAAATTGACAGCTTCACTCACGCGTGTGACGGATTTGCAGAATGCTTATGGGGTCCCACAAAATTTTCGTAAATATTATGGGGTCCTGAGGTCGCGACTGAAAAAAATTTTAAGAAGCCCTGAAGTAAACTAAACGGTTTGGTCATGGAAAATACGGGCAATTAAAAGTAAAATTTTGTCGAAACCCTAAAATAAACCTGTGTCCAATCGAACATTTTGTACATGTGTTAACATTAACATTTTTCTTATAGAAGTACTTGAGAATTTCTAAATAAAATTTGTAAAGCTGAAAATGTTATCTTTGGTGAACAGTGCTTTCAAAGAAACCAGTTCACATCACTGATTTATTATTGCTCATGGATGCTTTCCAAGGAAAGAAGAAAATGAAGTTACTCTTCTTTTCCCCTAATGAAAATCTTGTTTACGATGGCCTGTTATGGTAAAACTTTTATGTAGCCTATGACGTTTTATGCAGCATTCATTTAGTCTTTTTCTTCTTCCTTCTTCTGTCCATCCCGGGAAATACGAGATGTGGCTCTTTTTTACGTAACTGTTAAGAAAATCACAAAGCGCTCCTTTCAACTGGAGAGCGTCAATTACCTCGCGGAAGTTTCACTGGAGTCCCACGCATGACTGGGCATGGAATGAATACAGTATTCTTCATTTTCCTCTTTATTCCGTCACTCATAGTATCAGCTGGCCTCACTTCGCTTCGCTTCTCTTTTAAAGGGAATTTATCGCGCATAAACGGGGAACAACGCTTAGAACACCAAAGTCTTGCCTGCCACCTTTGTACTTTTTCACTGTGATAATAACACCGCTGAAATATCACTTTCCCCTCCTTGATTGATAGCAGCGAGCGACGTGGATTGGGAAAGTTTTTTCTGCACAGCCATGTTTTTAAATTCGCTACGAAACACTTGTTTTTATGGAACACGTCGAAGTTATTTGTATGACCAATAACAACTGCCGCGTGTGTAAACTGGCTGTGGAAAAGACCGAGAATCACCACGTTTCCATTTGCAGTGAAATACAGATGAGAGTTTTCATTAAAACTCATTGCCAATGTACTGCTGTTTTGTGCCAAGTGAAATATTCAAAGGAACGGTGAGTGAAAGTAAATATTCATGTATACAATTTTTTTAAAACTAGTTGATAAAAAAACCGGTTAACTCCTATCGAATTCTGGACATTTCATAATATTTTTTTTTCCCCCTCGTGTTATATTATTTTCACATGTTTTATTATCAGAAAATGTGCGGAGATTAGAATATTTAGAATTTCATTATTTTAATAATAGATCGGCACAAGTTACAGTATATTATTTCCATTGTTTTTTTCAATTCAACGCTACTTCTTTTATTGCTTCTATTGTAAATAATACTTCCTTTTTTAAAAATTAAGCTTCCGAAGGTTATTTACCTAGGCTTCCAACTGTAAAGCTGATCTGAATACACTTCGCAAATTTGGAGAATAGGGGAAGAAACTGGTGAACAGAAGATAAGTAACCTTACGTTCTCTACTTTCTTTTCCGGGGAGGGGAAAAAAATAGCGAAACTTTCATTAGCATTAAAGGGGACTCATACACCTTAAACCCCTTATG
The DNA here is from genome assembly GCF_044657685.1 of Stegodyphus dumicola. Taxonomy (NCBI): domain Eukaryota; kingdom Metazoa; phylum Arthropoda; class Arachnida; order Araneae; family Eresidae; genus Stegodyphus; species Stegodyphus dumicola. Next base: position 245,009,437 of record NC_140771.1, read on the forward strand.
ATCTTCGAATATGTGACTGTTGCAAGAATTGGGATATTTTATTTATTTTAAAAGCAATTACTTCCAACTTCTTACAGCTGACTACATAATATAGCTGCTTTGGAAAATAGTAACCAGAAAGTTTGTGTTGCCACAAATATTTTTGTAATTTAATCCTCTTTGTGACAAAATATTTCGCCATGCTTCCACCTTGCGCGCATGCTATTTTAAAAATGGCTGATGGTACATACTTGAAATTGGATGGAATTCTTTATATGGGCACTACTTTCTAACTGAACCAAAAATCTGATGAATATTTTAATACTGAAAAATTTTATGGACGAAAACATTAAAAATTTTGTTAATAAAATACATTTTATAAACTGAACTCAAAATAAAATAAAAATTTAACATGAAATTTTTAGAATTTTAGGTTTACAGTAGTTTCCAAGTGTTATAAAATCTATATATTAATTATGGAATTAAATTATGAAGCAGAATGTTTTAAACTGTGCGCGCAAGTTGGAAACATGACGAAAAATGTTGTCACAAAGCGGATTAAATTATAAAAATATTTATGGCAACACAAACTTTCTGATTACTATTTCAGAAAGCAGCTATATTATGTAGTCAGCTGTAAAAAGTTGGTAGTAATTGCTTTTAAAATAAATAAGTTATCCCATTTCTTGCAACAGTCACCTATTCGAACATCTTATGGCTTTTAAGGTGTATGAGTCCCCTTAAGAGCACACTTTGCTTTCATGTAATTTATTCGTAAGCAGTGTTATAACTTTCTTTCGAAAGGAGATATGTTGCTGGAATTAAAAAGAAGCATAATTTAAACAAAGGGTCTAATCCTAGTATCCGGTGCACACGGGATTTGGCTACTTTATGATGAGCAATAAAAACGGGACATATACGATGAGTAGTAAACGGGTCATTCAAAGAATATATATAGTTATACATAGTATATACTTAGTATATAGTGTATAGTATATACATAGACGTTGTTTGAGTATATATATAGTGTAAACTGCATAGACGTTGTTTGGGTCATTTTTGGTGTTGGCGATAATTTTCAAAATCGCGCCAAGGCTTCACCGTATACTAGGATTTTACCAAACAAAGTATCCATTCGGCTTGAAAACTGCTAGGGCAGTGGTGGCGAACCTTTTTGGGGCCGCGTGCCATTCCGTTTGAGATATTAAATTAGAATTTTTCACGAGTTACCTCAAAATCCTTAGATCTGAAAACTGGAATTTGTTTAACAATGAAAGTATTAAAACTCATCGGCAGTCTGCAATAAATTTGAATTCGTTTAGCAAGCGTTATCTACTTCAACTTTGGCGTATTCTTTGCCATGTAACAAGTAATATGAATGGCGCAAACAATTGAAACGTTATAAATTGGGTTAATAAATATGTATATCATTTCTATGGCGATATATAAAAATCTTATATCTAGGTTTAGGCCCAATGCCAGTGGCATTATGCGGTAAGTAAGTAAGTGAAACGATCAAGAACAGACGAAAACACTTATTTAAATTATATAGTATCATTTTATTGTGCTTATTATTATTTATTATTGAAGTAATATTTTAGTCGCGTGCCGATTGTGGCACGCGAGCCATAGGTTCGCCATCACTGTGGTAGGGTAATGGATTCGAGTTGCTTGCAGCTCGAACGTTCTACGAACGTAAAAAAGCTACGTGGTTGATCCTGCCAGTAGTCATATGTTTGTCTCAAAGATTAAGCCATGTATGTCTAAGTACATGCCGTATTAAGGCGAAACCGCGAATGCCTCATTAAATCAGTTATAGTTCCTTGGATCGTACCTTACTACAGTAAGACCCCGCTTAACGCGGGGGATACGTTCCATCGAAGTAGAGCGTAATGCGAAACAGCGCTAAGCGAGGCTATCTTAACATGTAAATAATGGGGTTAGGGGAAGGCGGATAAAAAATGGTTAGGCATTAACTTTAATAATGTTTTTTTTAATAAAAATAAAATCAAACATTTATTTCTTACAAAAATAAAAACAATATAAACGCATATACTTTTAAAAACAAATAAAATTCTCAGTCAGATCATTCAGTCTATTCTGGGTTTCCAATTTCCTGCCTTTTTGTTAAGAAGGCATTATGATAGATTGGCTTAATGGCATATTGCGTTCAATTTCGTCGTCAATCCATATAGACAGTCGTTTTTCCATTTCCTCTATAATGTTATTTCTAGAACGGGTAATTCTAGTTGCAGAGCTTGACGTAGTTGCAGTTGCCGATGACGGTATTTTTTCTTTATTCTTAAGAATTGTCCTTATTGTTGAAGTTGCCAAAATCAATGCAGCACTAATTTGAGATTGACGTTCACCAGAATCTAATCTTCTAATCACTTGCATTTGAGTTTCCAGTGAAATGCTTTTTCTGGTTGCTTTCTTTTCTTGTTTTTTATTATCACCCATGATAAAAACTAAAGATCATAATATTTGTCACTGTATTAATCGTTATAGTATTATACAAATTTAAACTTACAATAATGTCAACAAATGTTTCAAATGATAAAAATGCGTCCACCAAGCAAGAAACACAACTACACTGTTTCGGATATGTTATTTGGAAACCTAGCGCTGCGCACGATTTCGGAGAATCCCCGGGTTGAAATAAAAGAGCGCTAAACCGAAACAGCGCTAAACGAAACAGCGTTAAGCGGGGTCTTACTGTACTTGGATAACTGAGGCAATTCTAGAGCTTATACATGCAGTAGAGCTCCGACTCTTTGTACATACAACAACTTTTAAATGGTACATCCTCTCCTCTATTTTAAATGTATATTCATACCAAACTTCATTAAAATCTATCCCTTAGTTTTTCAGAAATTCGAATTTGTGATCAAATTCCATTACTGTTGCGCACGAGTGTAGTTACCCGGATTCTCTTGTGAGGACCAGCCTATTTTTATCAAAGGTTATTTTGCTATTAGACTATTGTCACTTTAATTTCTAAAGCTTATTTTGCATTGCTTTAGAATAATAAAATGCGGGTTGTTTTATAACGAGTAAATAGTTAATATTAATAGAACTTCATAAATATAAAAAATAAAATTTCTGGTTTATAATGGCTACATAAGTTTTTATAATAGGCTTTCAAGACAAGGATCGTAGAAATTACATTATGATATTCAAACAAAGATTTTTCAAGAACTATTAAATTTTATTATGTTATTTAGATTATTTCTTGAAAAATTTAGAAATCTAAATTTGCGACACTTTTTATGATAATTGCAGAAAAAAAATACCTGCAGACTTTAAAATTGGATTGAGAATTTAAACAGAGCTCTAAAATTCGCATCTGCGTTTTAAAATGTTATGTAAAGAATTTTGTTATTTAAAAAAAATTATTAGATTAAAATTTCATTAATTTTTTTTTCAAAGTTTTGTTTCCCTAAAGCTCTAGTGCTTCTTTTTAAAATGCCTTATCTAAATGAAACCTGTAAGTCCTGGACTTACCGAACTAAAACTGTGCAACGCCGCAAAAATGTTTTTTCACGGTATTGATGGATGGAAACATATACATATATTAATTTTAAAAGCATACTTTAAGAATCAGGTTAACTAGTGCAATTTATCCGTAATTTAATTATGTTTAATCAGTTTTTGTAATAAAATCATTTGGTACTATTCAGTTTTGAGGTCTGTAAAAAATCGCCAAACTACTGTTGATGCCAGTGCTGCCAAAAATAATTGCGGCAACCCTAATGCTAGACAGGAAGTATAGTAAATAACTATCTAAGATTGATTTTTAAATTTACATGAAAGGTTAATTTCATGTAATGCTTTTTTATTATTATAACTTATATTAAAAAAAGGCTAAACATGACTGAATGGAAGAATAAGTGTAAATAACTATTTCAGATCATTATTATTATAATTTATGCAAAAACTGCTAAACATAACTGAATCGCTGTTTGCATCGCTGTTTCGCTCAGAGTTATCGCTAAAGCATAGTTTCTTCTCGTTGGTTGTTCAAACATAATTTTCTATAATGAATGATGCTTTTTCTTTGAAAAAATTCTCGGTAAGTGCAGAATCCCCCACTTATTTGTTTGCAGCTTTTTACAAGGGTAAAAACAATAAAGTCAAGGGTGTGCGCAGTGCCATTTTTGTGCAATTCTGGGATTTTTTTTTTTTTTGAAGTGAAAGTAGGTCGATGTGTACATGGATACCGAGTATGTGCAATTCTGAAAAACGCGTCTAGCAGTGGGTGATTCTGCACTTTACCCAAAATTCTATTGCACACTTTTCGTCATGGGCCATTCCCAAATTGTTAAATCCATAGGATATCAAAAAAGAATTTAAAATAATAAAAAAAAAGGATTTAAAAATTAAACTAGTATTTCAATGGCGTCTTGAGAAATATAGAACTATATAAACTTACGCAATCTGAAATCAACGCGTACGCTAGATTTGGCGCACTGTTAAATGGGCGCGTTTGATAGATTTAGCGCTTTTGCGCATACATTTTCGCTGCAATTTTTTTACGGTACGCAAAACGGAATAGTACCGCGGATTGTTTTATAACGACTAAATAGTTAAATTTAATAAAACTTCGTGAATATGAAAAATCAAATTTCTAGTTTTATAATAGGCTTTCAAGACAAGGATCGTAGAAATTACATTATGATATTCAAGGAAAGATTTTTCAAGAACTATTAAATTTTACGATTATTTCTTGAAAAATTTAGAAATCTAAATTTACGACACTTGTTATGATATTTTCATAAAAAAAAAATTACCTGTATACTTTAAAATTGGACTGAGAATTTAAACACAGATCTAAAATTCGCATCTACGTTTTAAAATGCTATGTAAAGAATTTTCTTATTTAAAAAAAGTAATAGATTAAAATTTTATTATTTTTTTTTCACAGTTTTGTTTTCTTTAAAGCTCTAATGCTGCTTTTTAAAATGGCTTATCTAAATGAATCTTGTATGTCCTGGACTTACCGAACTAAAACTGTGCAATGCCCCAAAAACGTTTTTTCACGCTATTGATGGATGAAAACATTTACGTTTACTAATTTTAAAAACATACTTCATGAATTAGGTTTACTAGTGCAATTTATCCGTAATTTAATTATGTTTAATCAGTTTTTGTCATAAAATCATTTTTATTGCCATCGCATAAAATCTTTTCCATTAAAGCTGTTTATCTGCCTCATAGATTCTACTTAAAAAATTAAAACCGTTTCTCAGACTATGAATATTTATTATTTCTCTAATATTTCACTTTTTCCCCGGCGAAGTTTCTACAAATGTATTGAACATTTGAGCATTTTGACGCCAGGTAGTGGTGATCGCGGGTTTTTGTTTCATTCCCAACATTTTTATGAAATTTTGAAAATAATTTAGATAAATGAAGTTAGCAAACGATATACAAGAGCGAAATTTATACTTAGACGTAACTAAAAATAGCAAAAGGACATGACGAAACTGCAGGCCTTTCCCGAGTATCACGGAGTGAAATGCTAATAGCAACATTTTTACGGTCGAAATGTCGATGAAAGGGGTACTAAAATGCCTAAAACTTAACGTAAACTTGTATCCTTTCAGTGTTAAATATGTGAGTCGATCTATATTTTTAATTCTTTGTACGAAGTAAAGAAAGCATTGTAATCACGAAAAACTTCGGGTATCTTATTTCAACAAAAGTATCCATTTTGAGCGTTTCCTTCCCCCAAATTTCCATGACTTCTGTTTGTACTGGCAGAATAAAGAATTCTTTTTTTCCAAAACGTATTCTAAAATAAATCTAAAATGATTCAAAAGGAATTTTTTTCGTGACGTTTTCCCGTATGCATGTATCTAGTATGTATGTGTGCGCGTATATATCTCGCTCGCATAACTCAAAATGGATTAGTCCTAGAACGCTGAAATTTTGTATATGGACCTACTATAACATCTAGTTGTGCATTTCCCATTTTTGTTTGCCTGTCTTTACTTTCGCAATCGTTGGTGATAGTCATATACTTCCAGTTACAGGTGTGTTGTAAATGCCAAAAATATTCACGTTTCGGCAATTTCAAATTATCTAAAAAAATTTGATTTTGCACAAGTAACGAAATTTAAACTTTTAGTGCAATCTTCCGGTTTTGGAAAAGCTTTATTTCGTTATGAAAAAATGCAAATACAAGAAGTTTGACCCCCGAACGCCAAAAATTGCCCAATAAATTAATTTCAAAATTTGCAATTTTTTATGCTATTTTCAACTTGCCGTCAAGTATCCTTTAAAATAATTCAAGGAATTAAGTTTAAATGAAATGCTGCAAAAAATATTTATAATTTAATCGGTCTTTCAAGGAAGTCTGGTGGTATCCACATCAATTTTTTTTTTTGAGGGGGGATGAGAAGAAATATTTATTTGCGCGTGCGTGTGATATATAAATTTAAAAAGCTGAAACCGGATTTTATTGCAAAGAGAAGTATTGAATCATGCGTACCAGTGGTAAGGGAAGTAAGCTGGAATTATAAAGATTTTAAATTCTGAGAAGCGACCTTTACTGAAGAACAGACTATCAGGAAATCATACGAATATTTCACTTTTCTTCTCCGATAAACGTCATACAATTTTTGCTGTTTGGGAAAATCGAATCCTCAGTGATAAATAAAATCTCTGTTTGGAAATTCTTTTTGTTATAAAAAACTGAGCATTTGTTTGCCCTTTCGCCTCCGCAAAATAGCATTAAATAAAAAAGTCAAAATTCTTATTTAAAAATACATTAATTAATCCTTTCAGTAAAATGGGAAGAAAGATATTTGTAGACGTTTGCAATTGATATATTGTTACAGAATTTTATCATAATCGTTAGATTTCACTTTTTGATGCAGTCATAATCCGTAAAAGTAAAACAGTTCAAGTTACATCAGTAAACAGTTAAAATTACTGTAAAGTATAATTTTAAATAGCATTTGTTGCGAAGTCTTATTATCAACTAAAAATTGCTTCTAAATAACACACTTTATTCAGTATTTACACTGATGGATAACATACCTTTATAATATTTCAAATAATTGAAAGATTAGTAACGATTATGAATAATTATTTTTCCAGTACTCGCTAGACCCTAAAAAAAGTGTCAAATTGATAAGTCCCCCCCCAAAAAAAAAGTGTCAGATTGATATGGCTTTTTATTCAAATTCGAGTTTACAACAGGAAATTCTATGAAGATGAACACTTCTACTGGGCTACGAGTTTAAAAATTATCGCCAGAATTCCGTGATACAGACCATCAAACCATACTTTTAAAATGAGTTTTTCAAAAAGCAATGCCAAACGGTGGGCAGGAAAAGTTTGCTATGATATATTTCCACGATAAATTAACCGTACGTGATGACTTCTGAATTTATTTAATAAAAAACAGTAGAGAAAAATGTTTGTTATATTATTATTCTATCATAAATTAATGTTACTTGGTGTTTTTCGTACTAATTTAATAAGAAAAGAACTTCCAGACGAGTTATTCATTTTATTTCCATAAAACATTTTCATCCAAACAGTTATATCCAAATGCCTAACATTTATTAATCTTCTGTAAATTAGTGTGGTACTGAGGCAGATAATGCATCATTAATTTGTACCAACTTAAATGAATTTCAGAAGCTTTTATTAATCTTGAAACCTGCACCCATGAAGCCATTTAGTCCGTCCTGCTTCTAAATGGCTGACAGATTTCTGCATCTAAGATAAGATGCTTCCAAGTTATTCTCCGGTGTTTTAAGAAACTGTTTTGATTTGATAAATGTTAAAACCATGAATTACAGAAGTTCCCGAGAAAGTTGCTTGGCATTATAGTATTATTTGCATTTCAGGAACTAACAATTTCAATTGGATAGTGTTATAATTACGTTTAATTTTTGCTCATTCCCAAAGAAAATAAAGTAATACTGACTGGTTATTTGATAGAATATCGTTTAGTGTATGTAAAGATAATTTTGGTTCAGTAATTTCTTGTATCGCAAGATTTATTTCAAGATTCAAGAAATTTAGATAAATTTTTAGATTCAAGAAAAATATTTGTAGTTCTCAAACTTCATTCGGTTTTTAATGTTATTAAAAAATTCTTCTATTCTATAAGCAGTTGTTTGTACACTTGTTTAAAAAGTCTTTGCATGTTTGTAAAATATATCTTTTAGCTTAATGTTCTTTATATCAGTACTCCGCAACCTTTTCTCACCTGCGACGCACAAAAAATCTTTCTGGAATTTCGTGGCACACCAAAAGCTAATGTATATATGTATTGATTTATACACAAAATTTACAATAAATTTTTGTTTTTAATTTGAAAAATGTACAATTATAAAACCATAACATATTTATTTATATGCAATCATAATAATTATCAATGTGATACCTGCGCTTGCTTCAATGAACACAAAAGTGTTATATTCGGCTTAATATCTGACAACGCAACACGTGGTCAAGATCTTTTAAGCATGACCGCTTATCATTTTTAATTAATAATAGAGTTGAAAAACTTTGCTCACATAAATATGTCGTAGAAAATGGAGGTAATGTTAAAATTGCTTTTTCGGAAATATGAGGATATTCTTTTTTTAAAAAAATTTTTAAAAAATTCTTCAATTTGATTGGTTTATTTCAAATTTTTAAAAAAACAGTTTTAGAGCTATTATTTTTAATTAAAATGGTCTGAAACCAATATATTTCGTTTAAATTTATGTTTAAAAAAAAGTTATATATTTTTGAGTTCCGAGTTATCAAGGAAGTGCCGAAAAAATTCAAATGCTGACACACTTACAATCACACACACAACCACACAACAGTGAAATATATAAAAACATTTTAAATAGACATTATGAAGGGAAAAAAATTATCATTTTGTATTAAATACATGATAAAAAATTGCAAAATGTCAAATACATGTATTTGATTGCGGCACACCTGTATCCTACTCATGGCACACCAGTGTGCCGCGGCACACCTGTTGCGTAGCACTGCTTTATATAATACCCACTATAGACGTTATGATTTTCCGCGTTTTTTCTTCGGTAACAAGATTTTCTTTTAAATTTTTTATTAGCAAAGTCCATTTTATACTTTTGCGAAGTTCAGGAGACATCAGAAACCACTGCACTCCCACCCCCTTTGTTCAATTCTAATTTCGAACAACTAATTTCGTTAGTTCTGTTGACGAGTATCAAGAGAAAGTTTAGTGCCAAAGTTTTTATGCTTTTTATTTCGTTGTTGAAGTGAAATAAAGAAAGTATTGTAATCGCGAAAAATTTCGGATGTCATATTTCAGCAAAAATATCCATTTTCATCGCTGTCGAATCCATTTAAACGACGTTTTTGAGTGACATTTGTACGTACGGATAAGAATAAAGGTCTCTTTTTCAAAAAAAGGGCTTAATAAATTTATTCAGAAAAGATTTTTTCGTGACATCTGTACGTACGTATATACCCATCTCGCGTAACTCAAAAACGAGTAGCCTCAGAACCTACTTTGTTACACGGCTCAGTGGGTTTTTTAAATTCTTATATGTTGGTAAAATGTCCATTTTTTGCTTTAAAGTGTGTTTAAATTATGTTCTTATATTCCGGTTAAGGTTTTTATGCCTTTAGTTAATGTGCATCAATTGTTATAGAATTGTTAACAATTTAAAAGTTGTTTAAGTGCGAGTAAGCGTAACGGTGCAGCCACATTTGTTTGTATTTGAAACTTAGCAGAATAGTGAATTAAATCAGTTTCTGCACCTTCAGTGTCTTTTTGCCGAGTGGAGCCAAAAGTAAACTTTTAGTTTTGTTCAGCGAAAAGTCTTTAGTCTTGCCTGCTGACCGAATTGCTGGTTTTTTTGCGTAGAAACTCTAATTTTAATTGTAAAAATTGTTTTTTCAACTGTTTAAAATGTATTTGGTGTTTTATGTTTTCTATATTTTTCAAATTTTAATGAAGATGTTTTGTGTTATGTATTTTTGCCTCACCGCGAAGCGAGAAGTGAATTAATTGAATGAGAAATATAGCAATCTAATATATAGCAATTTATACCTAAAATGAAGTATAATGAATTATAATTAAATAAAAAATATATAAATAATAGTATACAAGTTGAATAAGATCAAAATTAATAATAAAAATAGCTTTGCGACAAAACAGCAAAACATAAGTGTTGTTAAATATAATAAATAATAGTATTAATAATCTGAAACGGTAATGAAATATTAATTAACATGCAAGATTAAAGATAAAACAATAATTACATAAAAATAAATTACAGTAGCAATAAAAATCGAGAACAGCTTTAGTAAACACGCCACATAAAGAAGTAGATTCTCCTACCTTTCCCGCGTTCTGTTGCAATGTTTGCATGGCCGCCATCGGAACTTTCAAGTTTGGGTTAGAGACTCTCTCTCTCTCTCTCTCTCTCTCTCTCACAGGCCCACCAGCGGCCGAGCGGTAAAGTCGCTGAACACTGGTAGCTCGGTCCGAGGTTCGAATCCCGCGAACGGGCTGGCTGCATGGGCGTTTTCGTGGTTTTCCCCATGTGTAACGTGAATACGAGCCAGTTTCCCTTAGAAAGTCCTCCACGAAGGCATCCCTCCCCTTAGGCAGATAGCCCTCGAGGCTTTGCCATAATCACACACACACACACACACACACACACACACACACACTTTCTCTCTATCACAAAAGAAAATATTCTAATTGTCGTGTCTCAAGGATCGATCTTTGGGGCACGACAATTGGAATATTTTTTTACATATTTATGAATACTTTTTAATTTTTTAACATATTTATGAATAACATGTCAAATCCTCTAAATTCAAGAGTTATAAACTAAACTGACGATACCGTCATTCTAAGTCCAGAAACCCTACGTCAACATTGCCGCCACCTGGTGTAACCTTTGAAAAATATAGTACAAAATGTAATATTGTACAATGCAGAAGATATAAAAACATATGAGGACAAACTCAGAAGTAACCCCCCCCCCTCCGAAAAAAAAGATCATTCCAGTTTCAAATTCCTACAAATACTTGGGAGTAATTATCAACACTCAACTTACTTTCAAATATCATACACAGAAAAATTAACAAAGGAAACAGAGCTTTCATGGCCTTATACAGTCTCTTAAGCAGAAAATCTAATTGTAAAATTAGATTTTCTGCCTAAGAGCCATTATTCAGCCGCCCAACCGGTATAGTGGTTAGCTTCGCTGACTGCCGTGCCCAAGGCCTCGGGCTCGAATCCCGGAGAAGGCATGGATGTTTGTAAATGTATAGTGTCAGTGCAATATGCGGCGAGCCGAAAGCCCTCTTGTGTGCTTTGGTAGAAAGGGGGAGGGGTAGGAGGCTCTCGGGGTGCCCTCCTTCAAATTGGAGGCGGAAGTGAGCTAAAACGCCTAAGTCACAGCTACTTCTTGTTAGAAGGAAGAAAATACTGGTCTCAGTTCAGCCACTTTACCTATTCGGCCATCGTGTCCCGATGGTAAACAAGGCCAAGTATTTAGGTGTTTACTTGAATCGAAGACTCACGTGGAGTACGCATGTCAATTACATTGCAAACAAGACCAGAGGAATTGCTCAACAATTACAAGTACTGCTAGGGCGTAGCTCGCAGTTAGATCTGAGAAGGAAAAGACAGATTTATATTTCCATTTTAAGACCAATTATGTGTTATGCGTCCCCTGTCTGGGCGACTGCTACGAGCTCTGATATTAACAAATTGCAGGTGACTCAAAACACAATCTTACGCACCATGACAGAAGCGCATTTTTACATCCGTAACAAACTCCTGCACGATGATTTACAAATTGAATATATTGACAAATACCTGCAAAAACTTAACAGCAAGTTCTTTGACAAAGGCTTGAATTGCAGTAAAGGAAACTTTAATGCTGTACTGAACTATGTCTGCATTCCTGAGGACTACAATATCAGGCCTTTCACGGCTCACAGAATGAGGGATCACAATTTTGTCACTTAGCCCACTCGTTTTCAAATATGTAAATAACACATTTTTATGCGTACATTACTTCACTTTCATTTGTTTATTACATGTTCAACACTGTATCCTATGCACATTTCATGTATTTTCATTTCTTTTGCATCTTCATAGCTCCATACACGTAATTGTTACTCTTGTCTCAGGGGTAAGAGTTAAGTTACTTTGATGATTGGACTTTGTCACTATGGCCGATGGACCCTCTTTTCCTTACCCGCTCCGATTTCCCGGCTGGGAACTAGCTGATAGTTGACATTCTGATTGTCCTTAGGGGATTAGATCAATATAGCTTATTAAAGCCCAACTGGGCTAATATAAGCATAAGCAATTAGCATTTAAGCTAAAACGCACGTTCACCTGAGTTGTGCTCAAGGTTGGTTGCCAGCGGCAGGCGTAATCTAGCGCTCCTTGCCAGGAGGAATTTCGTGGGCTTGGGCTGACTCTGAGTGAGACAAGTAAGCATCGACAACAACATCGTTATTCATTACTTATATATTATTTGATTGTGATTCTGACAAAACGAAGTGGACTTTTTGCCTCTCAGAGCAGGCTTTAGACTTTGCTAACCAAATTTATTTATTGTGTTACAAATTGGGCTTACGAATTCATGGTAGTGCATATGAATTTAACATGCATTCACATCCTGATTCGCCGGTTCGTATAACGTGACTCTAAGTGATCTCATCTCACTTAAACTACACTACTAAAATCTAATTCTCTCAATTTGATTTCAATGTAAATCTTATTATGGAATACAATTTTAAATGCGATAATTATTTCAGTTCCTACGAATTGTTTACTCAGAAATTATGTAAAAGCGATGTTAGTGCATTCTCATTGGAATTGATTATTAGGTTAGATTACGTTATTTAAGGGGAGTTGGAACTCCAAAATCTTCAAAAAATTGTGATTTCGGATTTTTGCATTTTCAAATTCTCTACATTTTATCTTTCTAAAAATACCATTCTTTAATCTCTATGAAAATTAGAACTGTACAAAAATCTAGTTTTAATTTGTCATCTACTGCTTTGATCAATGAAGATTTTTACATAAAAACGCGTTTTTCTCCAAACGTGATTTTTTTTTTTTTATACTCGATGCACCTTTTCTCGGGAACTACTGCTCACAGGTATCTACACTTTTTATGGCTTATTTATTAGGTTTTCTAATATTTACTGAAATGAGCTTTTTGTAATAAACTTAGAAAAAAAATTTTTTTAAATTTTTTTGTGTGAGAAAAGTGCTAAATTTTACTATACCTAACAAAATATGCTGTAATTTACTCTAAAATTCAAAATGTTTCTAAAGCTCATTTCAGTATAATCAGATAGGTATACTTTAATTACAGAAAAATTTTCAAGCTTGTATCTACAGCAGATTTTGAGAAAAGGTACATCGAAAATGGCCAATTTAACATTGTCGGTATAGGGGTTTCTGATACCCTTTAATTACGGCAAAGCCTCGAGGGCTATCTGCCTAAGGGAAGGGTTGCCTTCGTGGAGGACTTTCTAAGGGGAACTGTTTCGTATACATGGTACACATGGGGAAAACCACGAAAACACCCCTGCAGCCAGCCCGTTCACGGGATTCGAACCTCTGACCGAACTACCAGTGTTCAGCGACTATACCGCTCGGACGCTGGTGGGCCTATGGAATTGATGAACTTAACCCTTGACTTTGCCTTTTCTACATTTTCGCCTTCGGGTGAGCGATGTGATTGCACCCTAATTGACTTAATTACCGCGAGTGGCCTTAGGGCATAAATTTGAACTATCTGATAAAAATTCTATGTAATTGTATGCCAGAATTGAAAGAAACGATCATCATGGCCGCCATAATTTGCGCTATATCTACCATTTGGCGAGTAAGAATAGAGTTGGCGAGAAAATTGGGGTTATATGCAAAAGTTTAGCCTTTGTTTTAAAATTACGGATCTGTAATGGCTGTGATCGAGTTTAGTAAAGTACTTATACAGTATTAAACATTAAGCTGCCATGCTTAAATTGCGGTTATTCTGAAGCATGTTTTGAGGAAAATGTAACATTCATTTCAAATTTTCTTATATTGTCTCAAATTTTCTTGTCAACCTTTCTTATGTTTTGTCGGTGCATAATACCGCTCATAGCTGAACTCCATAGCGAGTTATCGCTTCTCTTTTCATCAAACAATTTTGGGCAAAATTTCATGGAATTTTTAATAAAATTCTACGTGGTTAATGAGTGTTGCTTACTTAGCAGATATATTCACGAAGTGTAACGAAAATACGTTATCCATTACAGGGGTAAAATTGCTTCAAACGAATTTCAAACGAAAGTTGATATTCACGATTTCTTCTGTAGAAGACTGTAAATCTGAGTTTTTCCTGCCCTAAATGACTTTTTAAATGAGAAAGTTTAAAAGTAGACAATGAAATGTAAAATGAAATATTACAATACTTGCAGTTAACTGTTGATCAATTCTTGGAAATCCTTTCATGAGCACGGCAACAGATATGAAAGTCAACAGATTCAAGTCAACAGATATGAAAATAGCTGGTTTCAAAAGATTAAATAGATTTGATAACTAATTCCATCATAAAAACAAAAATTTAAAGAACTGCCGTTAAACGAGTTTTGATAAATTTGTCAGGATAATATTCAAACTTATCAAAACGAGCTACTTAGAATTTACTTTCTTTTTCGTCAACATATTTGTGCAAGTTTTTCACATTGCGCTGCAACTCTGTCCAAATATAGACTTACTGCTGCATCTAATGTAAGAACTCAGATTTATAACATTACTCCTGACCTTAATTTTTATTTCGAAGACTCAAGCACATTGCAATCATTGAAAACTAAATGTTTTTTTAATATTAATTGTTTCATTAAATGAATCATTTCATTTAATAATTATTAATATGTCAGTTTTTGTAACATTCGAAATTAAAACGTTGATTTCAGAGGTAGAATATAAAAACTGAAGTATTTAATTTATTTATAAAATGTTTCGCGATGTGAACTGTTTGCAAAATATTGATTTAGACCCCCAAAATATTCCAAGCATTGTGCCTATCAAGGAGGTTAGAATAGATAGAATAAGCATGACGTCACAAAAATAAACCCAAGCAAATGTGAACCATGGACCTTATAAGAAATAGACTAACCCAAATGGGTTTTATCCCTCGTCTGAGGCGTTCCCGCCTGTCACCTTAATCACATTCGAAGGAGTAGGGACGACTTGCAGAAATTTAACAGTGGTTGCCTATTGCAGCGTGTATAATTGTCAAGAAAAAGCTGGTTGTAGCCCCTCATTTCACAAATTAGAATTTCTCCATATTTTTATTTTTGAAATTGAGATTGATTCTTAAAAAATTAGCATATTTATAACGCATAATTAACGTTCCAAATAATTATAAAGCTATTGCATGCTTTCAGGGCTGGATATTTTTCTAGCTTTTCCTATGCTGTAAGGAAATTTGTAACTACTTCTTTTAGAAAATAATATTTTTAATCTGAACTTATAGAAAATTTCAAACAAGCAATTTTCTCTTGCAATTTTTATGCTTTTTATTGGTGTAAATAAGTGAAACTTACTAAAATATTTAAAAGCGAATTTTTGAAAGTTTTGTTTAAAATTCTAAGTTGTGCTGCTTTTTTTAAAATTATAGATGAATATTATAGCACAGTTTCTATAAAGGAATTTTATTTCAATTGTATTTCATAATACATCATAGTGATAAACACTTTTGACTCCTTAATAATTTTTATAAATTTAATTCTAATATTAAAACTGTATTTAACCGTAATAATTAATTTTGCTTGTATTTTTAGTGATTATTTTTTTAATTTATTTTTAGTTCTGCATAATTTTTTTTTATTTACTATTAATTTAATTTATTAGCCCAAAGAGACGGTAGCCTAGAAAGGCTGTTAGTTTCGAAGCGGCATTTTGCGCTGTTTTACTATAAATGTCCGTGTCTCCTTGCAAATTGTTGTTACCAAATATTATCGCCCTGTATTATATTTAAAGAAATTAAATAATGAAGAATCTCTGTGTTTCTCGCACTGTGACAAAAACGACAGTATCTAGAGCCATCAAATTTTGAATAATGTAATCCTCCGCCCGAACATGGGCATCTGGACGACTGAATTTCGAATTTGTTTTAATCTATTTCATATTTTGTAAAACTTAAACGAGTTTTGGGTTAACAAACTCAAAGAGTTCAGAGAGACCACTGTACGGAAAATAATAGTTTTATCTCCAATGCGGAAATTCTAAAGATATGCTGTTTTCAAATGTATGTGGTTGTTTCAAGTGTCTTAGCATAATTTCCGTAAAATGCCGTTGAAACTTCCACTAGTAGTCTTGGTTTTACCATGTCGTATAGTTACCTCCCTTAACGGCAAAATGTTTTTTATGTTTTGAATTTTATATCTTTGAAATGTGTGATTATTTGAAACTGAGAATATGGAGTAATAAATTAGCCTACATTCTCTGTATAAAGCTGTTTTAGTATCCCTTACTTAAATATTATCAGAGTAATTTTTTATCGTCCCCTCCCGAGAAACCTTTCATTTGAACATTTTTTTCTCTCTTTTAGGTGTGCATTAAAGAGGGTTGCCTAATGAAACAGACCAGCTCGTTCCAGGTAGGTTCTAATTTTTTTTTTTAAATCTTTTCTTTCTGTTTTTTCATTAGTTATCTCTCATTACTATATTACGATATATTGTTGTGTTATTTACTTTGTAAAATTACTTACATTTTTAGAGTCGCAACTTATACAACTATCGCCTACTTGCATCTCTTGGTAACATCTAAAATCTTTTCCTTTCCAAACAAGATGCAGCTGAGCACCGTTTATACGTCTTTCAGTGGACCATTCACAAACGACGTATAAATGAGAAATTCGCATAAACGAAATTTTATATCTTTACGTACCATCTTGAATAATTATTGAATTGATTAATTACCATCTTGAATAAAGAAATATTTTTTCCCAAGAGTATTCTAAAGCAAATTTTAACTTCTTTTTAAAGAAAAGGTCAAATTGTCTTCTGACGTGTCTTTAGATTTTGAATAAGCAAAACGCTATGAATCGTATTTAGTTCTTGAAGTGTTTTCTCGTTTGTATTATTACACACAAAGAAATTTCTGAGGGTGTCAGTGCAACATAGCATTTTGAAAAGAAGGTGGGATTGTTTCTTTATTTTCTTTTTCGTCCCTGCTACCTGTTCATCTGATAAAATGTTTTCAATGAGTTCTTCAACTGTGCATAAATCTGACGTCATTACATTGGCATCACAGTTTACGTAATCCAGTAGTTTCCAGTCTTCTTCATCCATAATCACAGTTTCATCATTATTTTCGTCATCAGCACTTTCACTTGAAACGCCCTTTTGAAGCAGTTTTTAATTGATTATGCTTTTCTTTGAGGCCAGGCAAGTAAAATCATAGCCGCAGGAATATTTAAATTTTTCTGTGTATTTCCTGTAGTTACATTTTGAAAGGCTATTTGAATCAACCTTTAAGAACTTGAAAATGTTCTATAGGTAATGACACCCATATCTAAAGGGGCCGCCCAACCGGTATAGTGGTTAGCATTGCTGACTGCCGTGCCGAAGGCCCCGGGTTTGAATCCCGGAGGAGTTTCGTTGCGGCAAGACGGCACTCTAAATATGAGGCGAGCCGAAAGTCCTCTCGTGTGGTTTGGTGGAAGGGAAGAGGGGTGGGAGACCCTCGGACCCGTCTTCCCGGTGTCCTCTCCATCTACGAGGGGGAGTCAAATGAAAACCATAATTATTTTTTTAAATATTATTTATTGGTCACACGGAAGTAAATCACTTTTCAACATAGTCCCCTCCTCGTTCAATGCAAGTCCGCCAGCGCTTCGGAAGAGCCTGAATACCTGCAGAAAAAAAGTCTTTTGGGCGACGGCGCAACCACTCGTGCACCGCGTTGCGTACCTCTTCATCGGAGTGGAACTTCCTGCCGCCCATTGCTTCTTTGAGCGGACCAAACAGATGGAAATCGCTCGGTGCGAGGTCTGGCGAGTAAGGGGGATGTGGGAGGTATTCCAATTTCAGGTCTGTGATGGTCGCAACCGTTGCACGCGTCGTATGGGGCCGTGCATTGTCGTGTTGCAGCAGCACACCGGCTGACAGCAATCCACGTCGTTTCGTTTTGATGGCAGGCCGGAGATGATTTTTTAGGAGGTCCGAGTACGTAGCACTCGTCACAGAGGTTCCTCGTGGCGTGTAGTGTTCCAAGATGATGCCCTTTTCGTCCCAAAAGAGGGTCAGCATAACCTTCCCTGCAGACGGCTGTGTCCGAAACTTTTTGGGTTTCGGTGATGAGGAGTGGCGCTACTCCTTGCTCGCTTGCTTTGTTTCAGGCTGATGGTAATGCACCCATGTTTCGTCACCAGTAACGATTCGTGACAGGAAGGCATTACCGTCACGTTCAGCACGCCGCAAAAGGTCTTCGCACGCATCAACACGTCCCTGTTTCAGTTCAGGCGTCAGTTGTCGGGGCACCCATCTTGCAGACACCTTATGAAACTGGAGAACATCATGCACAATATGATGTGCCGATCCATGACTCATGTGTACACATGCTGCAATTTCGTCTGTTGTCACACGGCGGTTTTCCAAAACGATGGCTTCAACGGCTGAAATGGTCTCTGGAGTCACTGCGCGCCGAGCCTGGCCGGGACGTGGAGCATCGGCCACGGACGTAACACCATTTGCAAATTTCCGGCACCATTCATAGATTTGTGGCTGTGACAAACACGCATCTCCATACTGAACCTTCATTCGCCTAAAAATGTCAATCGGTTTCACACCTTCACTTCGCAAAAACCGAATCACAGAACGCTGCTCCTCGCTGGTGCATGTGGCTAGTAGGGCTGCCATTTTGGAACTGTTGTTGCGCCGGTGTTTGTGCATCTGCCGGCTGCTGCCACCTAGGAGACATCCGGCATACTATCGCAAACAGGCATGCCAACTTACAGCTCACTGGCGCCATATGCGGATTTTTATTTCTACTTTTATGGTTTTCAGTTGACTCCCCTACGTAAATTGGGGAGGGGGTGCTAAAATGCTAAATTGCATTGTCACCTGTTAAGGTGCTCAAGGTTGTTG
Organism: Stegodyphus dumicola; assembly: GCF_044657685.1. NCBI lineage: Eukaryota > Metazoa > Arthropoda > Arachnida > Araneae > Eresidae > Stegodyphus > Stegodyphus dumicola. The sequence goes on from NC_140771.1 coordinate 245,028,547, forward strand.
TCAACGTCAGGAGTAATCTTGCGCTCCTTGCCACGAGGAATTTCGAGGGCTTGAGCTGACTATATCAGACAAGTGAGCATAAGGGTAGCAACAACAACAGATCTAAAGGTTATAATACATTTTTGCAATTTGCTGGGAAGAAAACAACTTTCAATTTTTTAAAGAAATCTGTCGTTTGAGGATGGGTACGCATCTATAAAAAGTAAAATTTTGTGGTTGTGTCCCCACATAGTTTTGTCTATTTTTTTTTGGCTTACCCCCATTCTGTAAAAATATCCATTGTCATCCATGCTTTCTTATATGCTTTGTATATTCCAGTGACATAGTTTTAAGATGTTTGAAGAAGCTTGGTTTTTGTGACTTTCTTATAACAGTCATTTTTTCCATATCATCAGCATTTATACAAAGAAAAACAGTAAGGCGTTCTTTACTTTAACTTCATAACACTGGTCACCTTTAAAAGCTAGAGTTCTTGTAGGCATTAAGATTAAAGACATGAGCAGTTTCAACAACATAAATGTTTTTAAAATTCATATATGTATATTTTGGTGGATAAATTCTTGAACTATTGTTCAACCAACTAAGCAGGAACGCTTTTTGATCCTCCATTTATTATATAACATGATATTCCAACAGCAGCTTAAACTGATCCAACAGCAGCTTCAACTTGATGGCTAATCAAGTTGAGAAGCAAGCTTTCTTCGCATTCAGTCGAGTGCTGTTTCTTTTGACTTCTCTATTAACAGGGGCCATTGTTTGGAATACTGGATGCGCATTGAATGAATACTTTCTATCTTGAACACGTAATTTTCGTGAAGTGAACTATTCACAAATTCCGGCCTTTTTCATCATTTGTTTTCGATCATAAACAACCGTTTTTAGTATTGTCACAGGAATACTCAACTTTCGTTAGTAGTCTCATCAAGTTCTTTCGAAGATTTGAATTTAATCTTTTAATGCGCGTGCCTTTCGCTTTCGTGACATTTTTTGTATCCGTTATTTCTACTCCAGCTAGTTTACTTAAAACAGCGTCCAGTTCAAAGGGAGGAAGTGGATGTGTTTGTCCTCCTCTATTTCATAAGCTGTACCAGATTGTGATGTATTTCCCCTAACCCCATATCTAGGGAAAATGCTTGAATTACGGGACTACAAAATGTAAAACCAGTGCAGTAAGTCAAGCAAAAGCGACGTATAAAATAAATATTTTACTGTTAATAAATAGGACTGAATCGGGACCAAGATGAACGACGTATAAAAGACGCATAAACGTGAACCGTATAAATAGTGCTCTACTGTATTTACAAAGTTTTGTTTAACCCGATAAGCACAGAGTCTTTTCTTTCTTCCCGTTTAGCACATGGTATCCGATTTCACCCGTATGCTAACGGCTGGAAATATGTGTAAAATTTGATAGAAGAATAGAATTTTTTAAATTGTATATCATCAATCAACGGCGACTGATATGACCAGAGGGAAAAATGCATTGTCAGCCACCGTTGAATGAGAAAATGTAGTCAGTGAGTGAGCGCCGCCATTGCACTAGCCTCTCAGTGTGCTGTCTTCCAGGCATCTGGTGGATAAAATTAAGAGATGGAACACTTCTTCCCAAATAGCTCGAGAAATACCGGTTAGAAATAAATGAAATTAGGTGTGGACATAGCTTATTGTATGACAGTAATGTCAATGTAAGGTATTCAACTGCGCCTCGCTCCATCAGCTGATCTATCTCCATAGCAACCATTCACGCACTTCGCGTCCCGGTTGCTCTCTCTTTGTACCTGAGTTAAGAGAAGTTAATTCACTACGGGGGGTTAAACGCCTTTCAATTGTGATAAACTCTTGTACTCTCCTCCTGTGTCCTAACAATGAGAACCCTAAGCGATTCTTGACTTTAGCTTATCTGCTCTTTCATCTACTTTAGCGACTGCTCCTTTCTTATTTATTTCAATTTTATGAACGATGATGTGGAGGTAATTGCAATTAATTGCAAAGGTACTCCTTAATCCAAACGCCTTGGTAATGTAAAAACAATAATGAAAATACCGTTCATTAACATGAGTTATGGCCAAGAACCAATGTTGTCCAAACTTGAGGTTGAAAGATGGCAATGAATAATAAATGCTGATCACTAGGGAGAGATTCAAACATAAAGCTGATCACTATATTGACAAATAACTGATCCCTAGTACTATGGCTGGTATGATGTGTGGTCGCCTCTGACAGACAGACAGCGTGCGCAACGACTAGCCATGTTGTTAGCAAGAGAGTTGAAGAGTGCCTTTGGAATTCGCACCACATTAAACTGAACATTAAAGAAAAGTAACGAGCAGTAAAAGTGTTATCTGATTCCTAACAGTTGGATATATAACGTTGAACTGTTATTATTGCTAAGAAAACGGAAGACCTTACCTAAATTAATTTCATAGTTAACTTTTATCATTACTGTACATTTGTATTAAAAAGATTGAGCACTAAATGCTGATCACTAGGGAGAGATTCAAACATAAAGCTGATCACAATATTGACAAATAACTAATCCCTAGTACTTACATATAAAAATTGAACACTTATTTTTGTTGAGAAGGCAAAAATACCATACCAAGAATAATATTCACAAACTTGAGAAGATTACGTAAATTGACTTAGCACTTGCTTGAACATACTTAATAAATACTTGTAATAAAAATACACACTTAGTGACTGTAGGAGGAAAAGCACTGCAATTGAAAATTTTACTAACACAGCAATAGTCCTCCTGTCTTTCGAATCTCAGGACTGTACATTAATTGCAATAGTAACTCTTTTAAAGAACATAGACAGGTTGTTGCCATAGTCAGTCTTGGGCTGAGAGGCCCGATATGTGTACCCGCAAAAGTAATATGTTGTCGTAGTGTGTCTGCTTATGACTCAGAGTTCTAAGTAGAAATCTCTTAGTTTCTTTTCTGTCCGGGGAGGATTAGAGAATTCTTCGTTTGACAGTGGCTTATTACCGTTTGTAGCTTTTCTATTTGCCGTTTTGTTTGTTCTTATGTTTGCTGCCCTTTGTGGCCAATAAGCTTGACTTGTCTTTCTAATCCGTGCCGTGTTTGTGCAGTGGAAGAGGTAGTAGTGTGGATGCCCTACCTCTCCACACTGACATCTTTCTGTGTCTTTCAGGCCGAATCTATGCACTTAGTTAGAAAATGGCCATGGACCTTTATAAAACTTTGTCTTACTGCCACTATTGCAATTTCACTCTTGCGTTGTTTGGGGGAAGAATTTATATGTTCTCCTCTCTGTATCCACTGCGTCCGATCTGGCTTGCCATCTGTACGCTGCATCCTATCTGGCTGCTTCAGTTGTTTTAGAGGGATCTTTCTGAGATGAGACCTAGTTAATATTTTTGGCACTAATGTCCTTGAAACCTCATTTGCCGTTTCTTTCGCCAGGGTATCCGCTTCCTCATCGCCTTTTGCCTACGTGAGTCGGAACCCACGTGAGACATGGTCTTTCTGCTGGCGGGAGACTGAGAAGGGTTCTTTTAAGTTCTTGGACATACTGGGCTCTGCTTTTGTAATATTTGACTGCCTCGAGGCTAGAGGCAGAATCACTGTAAATTATACTTTGGGTGACTCTGCTCATCTTCATATAATGGCTGGTTGTTTTCAGTGCTGCGAATTCAGCTAGGAATTCTTAGTTTCTGCTGTCTTCTATCACCTTTTAACACGCAAAAAAAAAAAACACTGCCAGTACCCGTCTCGGTTTTTGAGCCATTAGAAGATACAGTTGTTATTTTCTTTTGGTGTCAGATAGTGGCTCAGAAATACTTTTTCAGATGTCATTGTGTCACTGGCTTGTGTTTTTTAAAGTTCTTCAGCAAAGTGCTGTTTTTTCCAAAGAACTCGATCCTCACCTAGCCTTAACGCTCTTGCAATTAGTGATTCATTTTCTACTTGCAAATGTAGCGAAGGAACCTGCAGAGCTATCGTTGCTATAGATCTGTAACCCTTGCAGATGAGCATGAGTTGCAGCCTTTGTATGTACAGGAGTAATCTACGTATGCTTACGTGTTTTTCCTCAGATCGCCGTGCCGTAGAGAATAATTTTTTCTGTTATTGCCTGATACCAACTCTTAAGCACCCATGGTGGTGTTCCCCACTGCAGTCCTGTTCTTCGTAGTTACATTTGTGAGTGCGATATGTCTTTTCCTGAGTTTTTTTAAGTGGTGTGTAATTGTCTCGATATTCTTTCTTCCCGAAGTTACTAGAAGGAAATCATCCGCAAAAACTTGCAGATTAACCTTGCACTTCTTTTCAAAAATCTTGAACACTGAATTAGCTATTCGGTTCTACAGTGTTGCCATCAAATATTATCGGCGTGTATTATATTTAAAGAAACTAAACAGTGAAGAATCTGCATGAATGTTTCTCGCATTGTGGAAAAACAACGGTACCTAGAGCCATCCAGTTTTGAATAATGTAGTCCTGCAACAGAACATGGGCACTTGGAAGCCCGAATTTCGAACTTGCTTTATTATCTATTTCGTATTTTAGAAAGCATTTATGAGTTTCTGATTAAGAAACTCAACGATTTCACACCGAACATTGGCAACTCTGTACGGAATGAAACATTTTTATCTCCAGCGCGCGAGATTGTCGGAAATTCCAAGCATACGCTGTTTCTATGTATTTTGTCGTTGAATCACACAAAAAGGTTAATAATAAAAATTCAGAAGAACGTTTTATAAGCCATCTTACTAAGAAAACTGACAACTGATATGATGAACTGAGAAGATAATGGAAAAAATATAAAAATGTATAACAACATTTAACACTGCATCGGGAGAATTTAAATATATGTTGCTTGTAAAATTGTTGCAGTTCTGTTGTTAAAATGTATATGCGTAAGTGTGCAGAAAATGCTGCTTAATAATATAGCTAAAAAGACAAAAAGAATTGGGTTAGCAGGGGTAAGTGCGACAGCAGACTGGTAAACTGCATGTTCAGCGAGAGCATAAAAATACCTTAACAAATTCTTTTAGGCGGTCGTTAGAATCTGATCTTTCCGATTTTGCAAATTTTTAATTATACATGTGTATGTGTGCAATAAGCCTCCATCTTTCTCTTAAGTATAAATTAAAGAAGAGTACTTTAATCTACAAACCAGCAGTAGATATTTCTTGCTCTTCCCAGTACTCATGCTAAGTTTTAAAACTTTTTTCCCACTAAGTTTAAGAATAACGGTAAAAAGGAAAGTAAGAAGATTTTAAAAGATTACCGAGTAATATATATTGTCTGTTGATTATATAAAATGTCTTTGACATGTTTGGCAACGCATTAGGATGAAACAAATTTAATATTTTTAATATCGTTCCAAGCAAGAATTCAATAATATTACCAAAAATAGTAGGACGAATGCGCCTCATATTGTCTTTTCATGGCCGAACCATCTATGAAGGCTAAAAAAAGGGCCCAATATTCCATCATTCCTATATAAACTTTGAGAGAGAAACAAGTTTTTATATTTTGACGAAAACATTTAAGTGCATTACGTTCTTTAAGATTAATTTGCTTGGAATTTGAAATCGTACGTATCATACGTTATCGAACATTTATAGCTTTATTACCTTCTTACCTAGTTCTTTTTTATTATTCAAGTTTTTAAATTTTGAAACATATCCCTAACATAGCACAAGAGAATCACAATTTGAAATTTTTATCTATCTATTTATTTATTTTTTAAAATAAAGTTACTTTTTTAATTTCCTCCTCTGCATTGCAAGAAAGTGCAGTTGCATTTTTGAAATATTGAATAGTTTTTGGTGACAATATTATTCGGATGCCTCAAATTTGTACATTTTTTGCTTTAAAAGTGATTGAATTATGTTGTCCTTATGTTCCGGATATGTTTCGGCCTTTAATTTATTTGCATGCACTAGTTGCAGAATTATCAGCAATTTAAAAAATGTTTAAGTGCCACTAAGCCTAACGAAACCGTCATTTATTTACATTTGAAAACTCTTAGTATAATAATGAGTTAAGTCAGTTTCTGCATCTTCAGTGTCTTTTTGCCGCGTGGGACCAAAAGTAAACTCAGTTTTGTGCATTAAAATATCTGCCTTCTGTCCGCTAGCCGTATTGCTTGTTTTTTCGTAGAAACGCTAATTTCAATTGTAAAATTTGTGTTTTTTTTTTTTTTTTTTTTTTATTCCCCCTGTATTTGGTATTTTATGTTTTTCTGTATTTCACAATTTTAAATGAAGGGGTTTTGAGTTTTTGAGTTTCTATGTATTTTTTCCTTGCCGCGAAGTGAGAATTGAATTGATTGAATGAGAATTTTATCTGCAATGAAATTAGAGGAAACAAGTTTAAATGAAGCACAGCTAAAAATCCACATAATTTGATAGGCCGGCGAAAAAAGTCGTGTGTCGCATCAGATATTTTAAACTTTTAGAATCACGTTCTAAAAACGATAATCTATCTCTCTTGTATGTTGTTCCCCCTTTCTTGCTCTGTCATTAAATATAATTTATTAAGATCGAATAACAAAAGTTAGAACCTTAAGAATGAAAAATGAATGGTTGTTGATAAAATTTCAAAACTTTCTTATTCAGGCTTGCGCTTGCTTTATCCGTGTTTTGAAAGACTTAGTGGCAATATCTATTTAAGTACGCCTATTCTGTGCAGTATCTTTCTTATCTGTTTTGGCAGTGATAACTGATGACATTTATCCGTTTTCTATTATTATTGTCATTATGTTTAAACAATTTTTGTCATTGATACGTTTCGTAAACTGACATATTGAAACTTAACCTATATCTGATGTATACCATGCCCCCCCCCCAAAAAAAGAGGGGGGGGCAGAAGAGTTCTATATTTCTCGTTCTACTGAGCCGATTGACGAAATTCAACTTGAGTTTTTCATGTCTCGAAAGCGCGACTTAGGATATATATTAGATTTATATATAGCGGTTGATCTTGTAAAGGTATTTTGACACAAAATCGAACTTTTTCTAAAATGACATGCCAATTTTTATCCATATTTCGATTTTATGTTTCAAATTATGCCAAACTGCCAAGTTTTGTAAAAATCGCACGAGTAGTTTTTAAAAAATTAGTTCTCAAAATTTTATCTCCTCAATGTTAGTTGCATTTGATATATATATATAAATATCTTTTTTAAACCTACTTTATTCCTTCTTCCATAAGTCCAAATTTAGGCTGGATCCAAATATAATTCACTCATTTATTATGATTTATTATTTAATTTGTATTTTTAAGTACTTTTTATAAATTTGTTGACAAAAATTTTGTATTATAACCTGTAAAATTTTTAACGTCCTCTTAAAGTAGATGTATTTCTAGGCGCACCTGCAAAAAATTAGTATTTTTATTCAAAATATCATAAGATATACGTGAATTTACGTATTGGCGCGTTTTAAAATTTGGCATATTTCTTATAAGCAATAATAACGCCAAATGTGGTTTATGCACTTTGTTGAAATTATTTGAAAGTATGAACGGTGACCTTTTTTCCGCTCGTGTACAATGAAAAAAAAAAGGGAAAGGAAAATAGGTTGCTATAAACTAAAGAAATTCGCCAAGTAAATTGTTCTTGGCGCAAACTGAAGAAAATGCGCCAAGGTAAATTTTTGAATTTCTCCATAAATTTCGCACCAAATTTTACAAAATTTAATATTTATTTTATTGAATCGAAATAGGGAAAAAAATTGTCACATCATTTCAGAAAAAGTCCGATTTTGTGTCAAAATACCTATATTAGAACAATGCTATATATAAATCTAATGTATATCCTAAGTCGTGCTTTCGAGACATGAAAAACGCAATTTGAATTTTGTCAATCGGTCCTGTAGGACAGTCCCATTTTTACTTCTTTATACGAAGGAAGTAATGTTCTAATCACGAAGAATTTCGAGTATCTTATTTCAACCGCTCTGTAAACCATTTGAACGATGTTTTTGCGTGACATCTGTACGTATGGGTAGAATAAAGGACTGTTTTTGCTAAAAAGAATTGTGAAATAGATTCAGAATTTTTTTTTTTTTTTTTTTTTTTTTTTGTGTGTGACATCTGTACATATGTGTATTTCGTATATCTCAAGAACGAGTAGACATAGAATGTTGGAATTTTGTATATGGTACTGCTATACTGTAGTTGTGCACCCCCCTTTTTCGTTGCAATCGACCAATCCGTATATATAAATATATATGTACACGAGGGCTTTCTGAAAAGTCTAGTCACGACCTCAATAAGTAGATCGCAACTCAAATCAACCGAAGTGAGGGGGACTTGTTTAGGCATCACCTGATAACTACCAATCAAAATTTTAGCTATTTTGAGCATGAATTTTTTGTTTGACAATTATTTTTGGGAGTTTACGTGGACATTTTTGCAAAAATGGAAAAAGAGTATCGTGCTGTCATTAGATACCTGTTTTTTTGAAAGGTCTACTCAGATTAAAGAGGAGTTGCACACAGTGTACGGGGACTCTATCACCATCATTTACTACTGAGAACCAAGAGTGGATCACCCATTACCTGGCTGCTTCTTTTGAGCTGCCTTACATAGTTATAAACAATCCAGGCCTCGGAGACTGCCCGGAGGGGCACCACACTCTCCCATCAACTCAGCCTTGCCTTGGCCGGGGGGCCCAACGCCCCCCTTGGACAGCTCTTAATATCTACATGCAACGTCCCCACATCCAAGGTCACAGACACGACAGTGCCAGTACGGTCCCTGCCAACCAAGCAACCTACCACCGTAAAAAATGACGGTTCTAGTCACTGTGAAGACTGATTATATACCCAAGGAACCAAAGCTGTCAGGACACGAGTCCAGCGAATGGTGGGCAGCTAAATTTAAACGTGGACGTACCAGCTTGGATGACGATGAACGTTCAGGACGGCGAAAAACTGCTACCGCTGAAGAAAGCATCGCTAGAATCCACCAAATGGTGCTAACAACCATCGAATCAAGGTTAGAGAGATAGCAGAGGCTAAGCATGTCCAAAGAACCACATATTGAACCGAGATTTAGATATGCGCTAACTGGCTGCACGTTGGGTGCCGCGTTTGCTCACTTTGGACCGAAAACGTGTCCGAATGAACATTTGCACCGTTCTGAATGATGAGTGATTAGTTTTCACTACTAATCATTGTAGGCGAAACCTGGATTCATCATTTTACAGCCCAGAAACAAAAACACAGTTTAAAGAGTGGGTCGCAAAGGGAGAATCAGCTTCAAGAATGGCAAAAACTGTTCCTCGTGCTGTGAAAGTGATGGCAACAGTTTTCTGGAATAGCCGTGGGACGTGTCAGAGGATTATCGTTAAAAGGAAAAACCATTACGGGAGCATAGTATGCAACGTTACTTGGCAAGTTGAAGGCAGAAATTACGGAAAACAACCACATTTCTTAAAAAAAAAAAAGTTTCACCAAGACAGTGCTCCATCTCACACCTCAGCGGCTGCAGTGGCGAAAATGCATGAATTACGATTCGAATTGCTTGACCACCCGGCATCAAATGACTTTTTTCTTGTTCCGTAAAAGAAGCACTTGGAGGGCAAAGATTCTCTTCAAATGAGAAGACATTACAGAAAAAATTCCACATGTTATTTAGGCGGGTTAAAAAGATGGGAGTATCGCTGGAAGAAATGTATAGACTTGCAATGAGACTATGTCAAAGAATAAAGGTAAATTTGGGGGAAAAAATACCTTTTTTCTTTGTTTTTAGATCGGTAACTTTTCAGACAACCTATGTATATATAGTATATAGATTCTCACTCTGTTACCTGGATCGGTGAGCTTAGTATTTTTAAATTCGGCACTATTCCATTTTGAGGACCGTAAAAAATCGCCAAACTATTGTAGATGCTAGTGCTGCCAAAAATAATTGCGGCAACCCTAACCCAAGAAAGGAAGTATAATAGTAAATAACTATCTCAGATTATCATCTTAAATTAGATAAAAGGTTAATTTAATATAATACTTTTTTATTGTTATAATTTATACTATAAAAAGGATAAACATAACTGAATGGAAGCATAGGCTAACTTGAGTGGCTACCGAGTTATCGCTAAAGCATTATTTCATCTCGTTGGTTGTTCAAACATAATTTTCTATAATGAATGATGCCTTTTCTTTGAAGAAATTCTATTGCAGACTTTTCGTCATTGGGCAATTCCCAAATTGTTAAATCCACAGCGTTATCAAAAAAGGATTTAAAAATTAAACTAGTATTTCAATGACGTCTTAAGAAATAGAGCTATCTAAACTTACGCAACTATGTAAACTAATCCTTAGAATTATCTAAACTTACGCAATTTGAAATCAGCGTGTACGCTAGATTTGGCGCGCTGTTAAATGGGCGCGTTTGCTAGATTTGGCGCTTTTGCGCATACATTTTCGCTGCAATTTTTTTACGGTCCTCAAAACGGAATAGTACCTTCTATTCTTATATATTGATAAGCTGTGCATTTTTTGCTTTAAATTAATTGAATTACCTGGTCTTTATATTCCGGCTAAGGTATTTATGCCTTTAGCTATTCTGCATGCAATAGTTGTAGAATTATCAACAATTAAAAATTTTTAAGTGGCGACTAACGGATCGCCATTTGTTCACATTTGAAACTTACTGGAATAGTACGTTAAGTCAGTTTCTGCACCTACTGTGAATTTTAAGGTGTGGCTGCTTGCTTTGTCTGGATGCTGTTCTACTGATTGATGGCACTTTGGGTGAAGAAAAGTATTTCATATTTGAAAATTGGGTATAAAATATGTTCCTCGTAATATGTGAACTTGATTTTTCTCCACTCTCTTTAATTTTAATTTGCCGTTGTATAAAGATCCGCCAACAGTCGTAAATCCCTTTGAAAAGCTTTCTTTAGATTCTTTGAATCATGTTTTAAGACCTTTTTCTTCTCTTTGATTATAATAAATGCATCTCCTTTATTGCAGTCATTTAAATACACCCAGGATTCATCTATTGTGACATTTTACCATTTTTGTCCATACAAATGTTATTTATAAAGAATTCTGCAGCGGTTTCGAGTTCATCGTGGAGAAAGACGGTGCACATTGTTTTTTTCGCCATTTTAAGATTCGGATCTGCATTAATCGCATTATTTACCGTGACACTAAGCATTTTAATGATTTTACGACTGTCCTTTGCGGATTTTCTTTTAACATTAAAGATCTTAAATTACAGCATTCGAAACATTCCGTTTTGTCCTTGGATATGGATTTGGAACAGTTTTTCCTCTTGAAGTCGAACATTGAGCTCCCCCCTCCTTTCTTGTTGAGGATGTTACTATCGTAGCTTTAGATATAGAAAAACCATGGCTTTCTCAGCGTTTTTTGAAAACCAAATACGAATAATTTTCTTCGGATAGAGTACAAACATGGCCTTCTATCCATTGCTTTTTTAAAGGCGCCATTTTGCATATAAACAAAACTGTGAAGTAACAGACGATAATGTAAACTTTTAAAAATATAGTTGCAGTTAAATAAAAAGTTCCAAGCTTTTTTTTTTTTTTTTACAGCAAAGCAAAATGGTTTAAAATTGTGCGTACAGCTAGTCATGTTGGCATACAAAATTTAAGACAGTTCTTTTTTGTTGAGTATTCACTGGCATTTTTTTTTTTTTTCCTGATAAATAACATGTACTTATTATTTAATCTTTTTGAAACAACGTTGACTAAAGTACATACAACAGATTACGAAGACCGATAGACGAGCTCTGGTAGAGAACGTAGTGAAATGCAGATTTTCTCGCGATTTCTCAAAGGTCTTAAGTCTCGACATTTTTCTGTCTTATTTTAAATGAAAAACGATGTTTTGCGCTATTACTTATTCGATATGGACGAGCGAGGTGTTTTTTTTTGGGGGGGGGTGAGTTAAATAACATTTTATTCAAATTTTTGTTATCGTTCCTGAACTCAACTTCCCCTCGCATTTCCTCGCCAGGATGTAAATTTAAATTTAAGTGAAGTGAGTATTTAAACGGGTGAATCTTTGAGTTTATTCAGAGCGTGTTTTCGCTGGTCAACGCATATTTCATTACTTATTTCGCTGTTACGCTAGTACACCCCTTGGCCATTTCGGATAATTGTCACGTCTGTTAGGTTTTGTTGAATCAACCCAAGTTAGCCGTAACTTAACCTGCTAATCCACCACTATTCTATTTAGACTTGAATTGATTATGTTATTACTTATTCGATATGGACGAGCGAGCTGTTTTTATGGGGGGGGGAGTTAAATAACATTTTATTCAAATTTTTGTTATCGTTCCTGAACTCTTCAACTTCCCCTCGCATTTCCTCGCCAGGATCTAAATTTGAAGTTAAGTGAAGTGAGTATTTAAACGGGTGAATCTCTGAGTTTATTATTGAATTGATTATAACGTTTAAGTTCCACCTCAAGTGGCCAGTGTTATTGTAAAGCGCTAAGTACGTGCCTTTCTGAGTTGAATTAATAAAGGGTTATTTTCACCCTTCTGATGTGCTGGTATTTCATTCACGCATGCGCGAGAATTCACCAGGTTCATTTGTAGGATCTAGTTTAGTTTATGTGGCCAAAAGGCTAGATCTTGTACAACATTTAGCGAAGCTGAAGTGTACCGGATCATCTAGAGAGAGGGGCTCGACGTTAAACAGTTTTAATAAAAAAGGCATTTAAGGCATCTTCATAATTGCAAAATCAGCATTAAATTCAGCTTTACCTAACATGTATTTAGTAGGTTTCGTTAGCTACGCTGAGAACTTCAAGCAGTGTTCTGTCTATATCGGGATACAGTGGATGAAGTGTGGTACGACTGTAGCAATGGCTACGATGGTTCTCCCTCGAAGATAATTAAGTCACAATTTTTTTAAAAATACACATCCTGCCTCTTTTATATCCTCGCATAAAAAAAAAAGCAATTGAAATTAAATCGGGACTATTTATTAAAGGGCCAAAGAGTAGGATTGGCCTTGCCAATCCGCCGAAATCATTACTATTGAACGTGATTTCTGGTCTTGTCACGGTTAACTTGCTAGACCCTAAGATCAAAATGAGCGCTTTCTAATGTCAAAACTTGGACACATTTTAATTACTTTGATATAAAAGCAAAGACGCTCGGTTTTGTGTAAAGTATAGTCATTCAAAATTATCTCACTTTTCTCAATAACGCCTCTACTTAGTGTGTTCATACTATTGTAGTTCTATGTTTGAATACCTTTGAAAATCCACAAGCTCCATAAAAATGTACGAAGTATAAAGAAGAGGAAGAAAAAATTCCGATTGGGGACTGAAAATAATTGTGTCTAAATATCAGATGCATTCCCTAAGATAAATGCTAAGTTTGTATTCATTCAAAATCCTAATTTTTTTATATTTATTTATTTAATGCATTATTTTCCAGTTTACTTAATATTATCCTGTATAACACATCTAATACAGGTGTTAATTTTTTTTTAAAGCCCAAAGAGCGTTAGCCCAGGAGAGCTAGTAATTTCGTTTCGACATTTTGCGTTGATTCACTTTTCAAGCTGTTGCCAAATATTATCACCATGTCTTATATTTAAAGAAACTAAATAATGAAGAATCTGCCTGAATGCATGAATGTTTCTTCCATATTGAAAAAACAACTGTACCTATAACTATCCAATTTTTAATAACGTAGTTCTCCAACCGAATATGGATACCTGGAAGCCCGAATTTAGAATTTTGGATTTTTTCCAATGTCTATTTCATATTTCGTAAAACTTCAACGAATTTTTGATTAACAAACTCAACGATTTCAAAGCGAGCAATGGCAACACTGTACATGGGAAAAAAAAAAAAAAAATTTTTTTAATTTCCAACGCGCGAGACTGTGTATCGGAAATTCTAAAGATATGCAGTTTGATGTTATTAAGTATTAAGCTGTTAAATTCAATTTTATGTGTTTTAAGTGCGAAGAACACTATATTTAATAAATAAAGGTAACACACAAAACGTTCAAAAAAGCCTTTTTGGGCGTAATATAAAATCTGAAAGCTTTCAGAATTTTTTAAAATTTCGTTTCATATTGCTGTTATTATTTCTTTAGTATTTCATATTTTTTTCTTTATTAAAAAATTAATTTGAAATTTGAATTTTTTTCAGAGGTGGAAAAGAAGATATTTTAAAATCAAACCCCGAAAATTATATTACGCAAAAGATAGCAAGGTAAGTTAGGTTTAAAATATAATACTTTTTTTAAAGCATTTGCATTTAAATGAATTTTCACAAGAAATTTGATGTTATAGGAATTCAGAATTTGGTGTAATTTGAAAAATTCTAGAAGATCTGAGTATTGTGAAGTTCGTTCGCCTTAAAAATAAGAAAGTTAGCTTTACTATTAAGAAAGCTAGCATTTATTTCAGTAAAATTTCATAATTATTTAGAACTGTGAAAGTAACAATGTGTGTAAGATGTGGGAACAAAACTCTTTTCTTTAGAAATCTATGTAATTTCTTGTGGCCTCTTTCTAATATGAACAGTGTCGATTAGTAAATCAAGCGCTTAAAATCAGTCTTATGAAAATAAAAGGTGTCTAATAAAGCGAAGCAGAGATGCCGAAAATGCCACTATTTCTATTTTGCAGCTATTGTGTTTCTCGAATTATTACGAATATTATTTCAAACCCTGATAAATCATAACCTGCAAAGTTTAAGACGCATTATACTACCTAAAATTACCTCATTTTTCAGTAATAGGCCAAATCAAAATCAATAAGAATTCGGTGTTCTCGTCAGGCTTGCCTCAAGAGGGCTCATTATAAAACTGCTTTTGAAAAATATTTATTCAATATGGTCACTGCGAAATGCTAATGCAGCGACATCTCGATTCACAAATTTAAGTCAGGCCATTCGCCATCTGAAATGTTCATATATCGAAATTATTGTCCTTTTAGCAATGAATGTAAACCTGATTAATCCATTTGATAATTGTTTATTTAAAATTGATTACTTTGTAAGGATCCTAAGTTTTGCTAACGTTTATTTTATTTTAAATCTTTACTATCACTTCTTATTTTCTACTTCCGGCCAGAATTAAAAGCTTTAACTTATTTATGCAAATTTGTCTGGCGAACGCCAAGTACTTAAGTTGTGGCTTTTTGCCAAGCGAGAGAGAGGAAGGAGTTAGTAGAAGCAGGCCGCTTGCCTTAGCAGTTTTACTCGGTTGCTGGTTGCCTTCCAGGCCAGAAGTTTAATCCTCTTAATAATTTTAAACGTATTGTTGTGTTAACAGTGCTCTGTACTACATACGGCTTCCTGTTAATATATGGCCAATCTTCCACGTAGGCCCTTGTTTATTATTCCAAAGTTAAGTTAGAGTTTAGTTAATATTTTTATATTCTTACGTTCAGACCGCAAGTGGTTGGTCTCTGTATTCCGAAGTCCGGAAATCTTTGTAAAGAGAGAAAAATATAGGGTTTCGTATACCCTTCCTGTGTGTCTTGTCTACTTCCCACATTTATTGAACATAGCTTTAGTAAGCTCCCTGTTCCGAGTCAGGTTCTTGAATGTGCCCCAAGCAAGTAAGGCGGAACATTGAACCTGATACCCTGATGTTTCACGTATGGACTATTGAACCTTTAGTTTCTTGATAAGAGCTCCTTCTAAGCTCAAATCCACCATTATTGATGGGCTCTGGAAAGGGAATAAAAATCAATACTTCTGGGAAAATTTTATCAAAAACCCTTCTATAATGAAGATTACGATGCAAACTTGTAGTCCAGAAAAAAGGTTATCAGATCGAACATTCAAAAGAATACTTTACATTTTTAAACTTTACTTAAACGGATCCGAAATCTTTTTTAAAATGTGTAAACACCCTCTATACTTTACTGTAGCTTGCTACTGCTTTTTAAAAATGATATCAAACTTTGCACCTTCTCCATTTTACACCAATTCGCTGATCAAAGAACTAGATTCATCTTCTTTTTTTTCCCTCTTCCCCTGAAGACATTTCCTCCGCATTTGCCTTTTTTTCCCCCCCCCCCTCTAATTTTCGTGCTCTTCCCAGTGCTCCACGTTTTCAGTGTTAACTTCCATTCCCATGGTTTCGTCTAGAACAGGGGCCCCCAACCTTTTAGTCCCCGAGAGCACATTCTGGAGTATCTGTTGGATAACGGGCACTATTTACTTTTTCAAGGTGAATAGAGTTAATAATACATGCATATGTTACCGTGAAAGACCGAGATTGGAGAATGTCGACTTTCACCGGAGAATGTCAACATTCACCAAATACGTCGGTGAAAGATCGAATATCTCATTACATTGTTGCACATTCGGACCCTCACCGGTGTATGTCGACAACCACAGATATGCTCTGGTGTAGGTCGAAAAGAGAGGAGTATATGTACACGCTGTCATTGCAAAAGGAAGTGTTCCACAAATAAATGCAGTTGTAAAAGCAAGGCCCTCTTGTGCAATTCAAAGTGTCATAATAGTTTAAATTGTTGCAATAAATAAGATTTGAATCGCATACTTTAGTAAGTTTTTAACTTCTATTATTTTCCTTTCTCATTTTGAATGTACTGTGTGTTTTTAAGTTCTTATTTTAAGTCTCAAGTGCGTTTTTCCCGACTAAATTACGGAGAAGGAAACATAATATTCTTATATGTTGAACATTCACCATTAGTACATGGTGAATGTCGACATTTACCTGTGCAAGTCAGAAATAAGTGTATTTGAAAAATATTTCGGACATACACCAAGCGACTATGTGAATGTTGACATTCACCGGTGAATGTCGACATTCTCCAGATTTCGGTGTTTCACCGTAACACATATAAGAAAAAAGATCGGTCGCATTTCGCTTTGTGTTGGTATCTGCGTTGGGCGCATTTTCTATTTCATTAAAAATGAGAAAATTTCATTAACACATAGAATTTTATTGAAAAATTAAAACATTTTTATTGTGATCGCAGAGCAGGAGGCATGCGTTAACTCTTTGAAGAGCAGTAGTTACCTACAGTAACCACCTTTTCTATTGAACGTCTTACTCACTCGTGTGAGTGATTTTTAAGACTGACCGTTTCTGAAGTTCTCTTGTAGCTCACTAGATGGTAATCAAGAAACATAAGCCAATAGTTGATGCATCAATTCATCTTCAAAAAAATAAGCATCAGCCATCAAGGACAACAACACGACGATGTGCAGTCTACAGCACCAAGAAAAAAGACATGTAAGAATAGTGTGGTAATGCAGCACGTGCAATATTGTGTAAAAAGAAAAACTGTTTCTATGAGTACCATAGAGACCGATTTGTAGGATGTATTCTGTGGGCGATGGTCACTGAAGTGATCATTGTTTTCCCGCGTCTTGGACAAAATATGTGTAATTGTCGTAAATAATTTCATTGTAAAACCGGATATAGTAATTAAAACAAGAGTTTTGCTGAAAAAGTTAACTCCCTTTTCCTAGCCCTCAAAGAGTTAAACGATCGGCGGGCCCCATGGTGCCCGCGGGCATAGGTTTGGGAGCTCCTGGTGTAGAGCAGGGATTCTCAACCGGGAGGGGGATTTCATGGTTTCAGGGAGGGAAAATGCGGTCAGCTGTTTATTTACCTGTTAAGTTTTTAGTTTATGAATATAAGAAACTACTTTTATTCAAGTTTTGGTATTTATCAACATTTTATATACTCTTTCGTGTTCAATTTATAAAACACATTAAATTTTCAAGCGAAATGAAAATACATTTGGTTTTATGAAACATCAATTTAATCTCAATATTGTGCCAATGAACTATCTAAATACCACTTGGCAATTCATTTACATATTTAACATTTACTAGGAATATAACTGCAGACATCTTAAATTATGTATCTTATTTCTCATATCATCGACCAGTTTTACTTAGGGTCATTTTGAATAAATAAATGTAATAAATAAATAAAATGTATATCTGTGTAAAATCTTTTGTTTGTTTTATTTGTTCCATAACATCCTCCCATTTAAGCACCAGCAGCTCTTAAAATTAGAGTTAAAAACTCTTTAGAAGAGAGAATTTTTTATATTTATGTATTGTTCTGTTGACCGTGAAAGCTGTATGATTGAATTATGTTGTTAACTTCTAGTTAAGGTTTTTATGCCTTTAGTTAATGTGCATGCAATAGGTATAGAATTATCATCAATTTAAGTGCGGTTTAAGTTAAGTGCAATTTAAGTTAAGTGCGGCTAAGCCTAATTTTTTTACCACAGCAGCCATTTTTCTTTACATTTGAAACTTAGCAGAATAGTGAATTAAATCAGTTCTGCAGCTTCGGAGTCTTTTTGTTGAAGGGGACCTAAAGTAAGCTTTCAGTTTTGTGCACTGAAAAATCTGCCTTCTTGCCTGCCGATCGAGCTTGCTTTTGCGTAGAAACTCTTAATTTTAATTGTAAAAATTGTTTTAACTGTATTTGGTGTTTTACGTTTTTCTGTGCTTTTCCATTTTTAATGAAGATATTTTGAGGTTTTATGTATTTTTGCCTTGCCGGGAAGTCAGAACTGAATTGATTGAATGAGAAATATATATCTAATGAAATTCAAGGAAATAAGTTTAAAGGAAATGCAGCAAAAAATGCGTCTAAT
Source organism: Stegodyphus dumicola (assembly GCF_044657685.1). NCBI lineage: Eukaryota > Metazoa > Arthropoda > Arachnida > Araneae > Eresidae > Stegodyphus > Stegodyphus dumicola. The sequence continues at coordinate 245,047,125 of NC_140771.1, forward strand.
TTAATATTCCGTGCAATGAAGTCATATGATGTCCGCATCAGATTTTTTAACTAGTCTTTTACTGAAAAAAGCAGTTATGCCAACTCAGTTGCATGTTAAGAATATGCATTACAATATATGGCACATATTCTTCAAGTAAATAGTCCCGTGATCGTATGACCTCCTTTACTTCAATCTGCTAACACATGGACTTCGACTATCTTCGCAAACAGAATGATTCTGCTGTCCATATTCTTATTATACCGAGACACGCACATAGTGTCCAGTATATATGCCGGAAATCCACACACTGCAGTAAAAGCAATAAAAAAGGATTTCATTCAATCTTTATGACCCTTTCCCACGCGTGCGCGCACACATACGCACATTTCTTTGTTATAACAGTTCCCATGGAGCCAGTTTAAAAATTCCACTATAGTTATTCAGATAAATATTCTTTTAGCTTAAAATTTCAACTATGGGAGACCTTTTCGAATATGATAGATATTTGAAAGAAATGTGCTTAGTCATAAAGAACTGAGCATATTTTATGTTATTCAAATAAATAGTATTTCAGCTTAAAATTACAATTGGGGGGATGTTTATGTGAGTATCGTTTGCTTCATTTTATTGTCGCAAACAGCGTAAATTCCTTTTGTTTTTCTTCCTTTAGTTTTGAACTTTATGTGTGGCAACAAGATAATTGATTGATAGAATTGTGTTTGTGACAGCCATGTAGAATGGCTTGCTTATTTTGTATCAATTATTTCGCATCGCTGACATGTTATTTATAATTAGTGTAATGAAATAAAAGTGTAGGAATACAGTCCATTTGTTGATTGATTATAGTTTGTGAAACATATGTTACATATATATTTTCGGCTTTCTATGATTCTCATGGGAAATTATTCTTTTTAAAATGCGGAAGAACTACATGTGAGGAGAAAAATAATTTTAATTTTGTTGTAAAAATATTTAAAGCTTCTTCTTCTTTTTTTTTTCCTTAAGTCTAAAGCGGCAATTTGCCCTGAAGGACTCTTTATTTCGTTTTCGCATTTTGCGTCAAAATTTTAAAAGGCTGTATCACTTTACAATATCGCCCTGTCTTATATTTAAAGAACTTAAATAATGAAGACTCTGCATAAATGTATTTATGTTCCTCGCATTGTGATAAACAACGGTACCTAGAGCCATCAAAATTTGAATAACGTAATCTTCCATAGAATATGGGCATGTGGAAGTCCAAATTTGAATTTGAAATTTGTTTTATTATCGATTTGAAATTTTGTAACACTTCAACGAATTTTTGATTAAAAAACTAAACGACTTCAAAGCGAGCAATGGCAACATTGTACACACACACACAAGAAGAAGAAGAAGAAGGAAAAAAAAAAAAAAAAAAAAGCATTTTTCATGGTTTGAGCACGATACTCTGTATCGGAAATTCTAAAGATAGGCTTATTTTAAAATTAATTTGTGATATTGCTGTTGAATTGAATTTTATAGTTTTTATAGTTTGAGTACATAGAATATGATATTTAATAAATAAAGGTAACACACAAAACGTTAAAAAAAAAAAAAGCCCCTTTGGACGTAGTTTAAAATCTAAAACTTTTCAGATTTTTTTCTTTTTGCATTGTAGTAGTGTTGTGTAATGTTTTACGCAGTTATTTAGTTGTTGTTGCTTTTAAGATTTTAATGTTTTTTAAGATTTGCTTTTAATTTTAGGGTTTATTTTGTGTTTTATCGAATTTATGGTCATATGTTTTGTATATTAAATAGAGTTCTTATATAGAATTGTAAATATTTCAGTTCTGAGCAACAACGTTTAAATTATAAAAATAACTCAATCAGAGCACGAGATATTAACAAATACGCTTCTGATGAACCTTGGTGAAATTGTTGTTGCCAATTTGGTGACCTTTGACGATTTTCTGGAAGGTTCGAGAAAACATTTTTGAAACTTTTAAGACTGATTCTTTTTGAGGCTTCCAGAAGTTCGCTTTACACTATGTAAGTACGACTGCAATGGACTGGGAGTAAGTACAGTAAGACCCCGCTTAACGCTGTTTCGTTTAGCGCTGTTTAGGTTTAGCGCTCTTTTATTTCATCCCGGGGATTCCCCGAAATATTATGCAGCGATAGGTTTCAAATACATATCCGAAAGAGTGTACTTGTATTTCTTGTTTGGTGCGGTATTGTACGGACATATGTCTGTATGACATATGTTTTAAAGGGGTAAATGTGGAAGATGTCGAAGAAATAATTCAAGAAGCAGCGGCTAGTCTTTCTAATGATAGCTCAAGGAATTAACTGAACAAGAAGAAAACAAAAATGTTGACAGCAGTGATTCAGAAGAAGAGCAAAAAGAACTTTCGATGGCGTTTGTAAAAAGGAGTTTGTCTACCATAACTGAAATAATGGATCAATTCATTAAAAATGATCCGAATTTTGACAGGAGCTCAAAAGTAAGGCGTGGTGTTAGAGATGCTCTATCCGTTTATGAAGAACTTTTAAGAGAACAACGCAAAAGAAGAAGGCAAACAACATTAGATGCTTTTATCACAAAAAGGCAGAACACTGAAAACGCGGAAGGCTAACTAAATATGACTGAGAATTTTATTTGTTATTTTTAAGAATATTCGTTTTGTTATTTATATTTTGTTTTTAACAATGTGGTATTAATTTGGGCTTTAAGAAATAAATGTTTGGTTTTATTTTTATTAAAAAAACATACTTTTTAAATTTAATACCTAACCAATTACCTAGCCATCTTCCCCTAACCCCAATATTTACATGTAAAGATAGCCTCGTTTAGCGCTGTTTCGCATTACGCTCTACTTTGATGGAAAGTATCCCCCGCGTTAAGTGGTGTCTTACTGTAGTTAATTAGCTGTGAGATTTAGTGGCTTAAAGAGTGTTAGCGAATTGCGATTTAGAGTTTACTCTGCGAATGATTTGGGGAAATGACGCTATTTCTTCTGCTCTAAGGAGGAATTACTTGATATTCGTACTCTCCTTGAGCTATTTCTTGTGCTTCTGTTTGTCATGAATTTTTATAATAATGGTGAATTTCTCCCTGTTTGTCTAGAGCAAGGATGTCAAACTCGCGGCCCGCGGGCCGCATGAGGCCCACAACAAATATTTTTGCGGCCCGGCCAATATATCGGTAAATAATAATAAAATAACATATCGACGAAGAAAAAAATGAAATGTTTATTGCTAAGTAATTAACGATAATTTATTCAGTGTTGTTAGATTACTCACAGCGAGCTGACACACACACTACTTAAATTACAAATGCGTGTGAGTAGCTTGCGTTCAGCTACCTTCGGCTTTTGGGGGACACGTGCACTCAAAACTTGCACGCATCCCCGATAGCCGAACTCATGGTCTCAGTTTTCCAATCATAGTTTTGTACAATAGGAAAAGATCATATCATTACGAACATGTTTGACATAATTAAAGCATTCAAATGTCAACTAGTTCTTTGGGGAAACCACTTAAAAATGAAGATTTGACGCACTTCCCGACGTGCAGCATGAATAAATCAAATTTAGATGATACTTGTTCGTATCAAAAATACGCAGAAAAAATTGCAAATTTAACAACTGAATTTGAAACGAGGTTTAATGATTTTAGTTCCCTCGAAGACAATTTAATTTAATTTTTTTCCCCCCCTTCGATTTTTCTCAATAAGTATTGACTCAGTACCCAGCCATATGCAAATGGAGGTGATCGAGATTCAGTGCAACTCAAATTTGAAAGCAAAATTCATTGAAGTGGGCGTGCCTGAATTTTACAAATATTTACCAGCCAGGTTTGTGTGTGTAATTATGGCAAAGCCTCGAGGGCTATCTGCCTAAGGGGAGGGATGCCTTCGTGGAGGACTTTCTAAGGGAAACTGGCTCATATACACGTTACACATGGGGAAAACCACGAAAACGCCCATGCAGCCAGCCCGTTCGCGGGATTCGAACCTCGGACCGAACTGCCAGTGTTCAGCGACTTTACCGCTCGGCCGCTGGTGGGCCCCCAGCCAGGTTTGAAAATACTCGAAAATTCGCATATAAAATTATTTCCATGTTTGGTAGCACTTATCGGTGCGAGCAGTTATTTTCAGTCATGTAAGGTAGTAAGTCTCCTATTAGAAACCGTATTAATGATGCTCACCTTGGGTCAGCGTTGAAAGTTATCACTGCAAACAAAATTTCTCCCGAAATAGGAAAGATAATAGCAGAGAAGAGATGTCAAGTATCAGGACGTAAACATTGAATTTTTCTTGTTCTTTTCTATATAAATATATATATATATGTTTATTATTTTATTATTCGAAATAAATCTACGTTTCTATGAATACTTTTTTTTTTTTTTTTTTTTTTTCCGGCCCGGCTAAAGTTAAACCTTGTTTGTTTGGCCCAAGTGTACCTATGAGTTTGACATCCCTGATCTAGAGTAATCTTTTAAAAAGATATCACCGTACCCTTAGCTCGCAACAATATCCTTACTTTGTAAAAGATTTCAAATCTGTAATGTAATTTTATGTATAAAATAAAAAGTAACGTATCTTCTGAAAATAATTCGTAATTTTAAAGTGAGATTTTGGATCTTTAGCAAGTGTATGAGTTTTGTCTAAATCGAATAAATTTTACGAAAAAAAGTTAGCTTATTCTGACTTAAACTATTTTAGCGCTGAATTTACAGATAACTTTGCCATCTGATTGGTTTGGTTTAATTACGGCAGAGCATGCGAGGGCTATCTGTCCAAGGAGAGGGATGCCTTCGTGGAGGACGTTCTAAAGGAAACTGGCTTGTATACACTTTATACATGGGAAAAACCACGAAAACCCCATGCAGCCAATCAGTTTGCCGGGACTGGAACCCCGGCTCGAACTACTAGTATTCAGCGACTTTATCGCTCGGCCGCTGATGTGTTCATCATCATTTGATTAATACGATGAATAAGTCCGATCTAATAAGAAGATTTTATTTTTATACATTAGAAATCTGTCTTTATATTGCAGTATAAACTTTGATATGCGAAATCCGCAATGAAAGTAGACTTTATGCAGTTATGCTAAAATGCAGCTACCCTGCAAATATTTAAGCTTTCTAAGAGCGCAAAATTCGATTGGGAACAGCAGTCAATTGAGGCTAAATTTGTAATGGGGATGTGACGCTTTTAAATAAGAAATCTTGCGAGGCTGTAATATTCCAGCTGATGTGTTGAAAAGAAAGAGATAGATGTATCATTTCCATCTAATTTTTCTTATAGCTGCTCTGGGCGGAAATGTAATTTAAAAATACGTGAAAGGTGTCATATGCCGTATGTCCTGTAGTCGACTTTGAGCGCAAGAGGTAAAAACAGCTGTGCAGATTCTCAAAATTCAGAGCTCGGCCGTGAAAATCCACCGGAGCTTATAGAGAGCATCCGACAGATATAAATGTGTTTAATGAAAAATAGGTAATTTCAATTTTGTTAATGTTGATTTTGATACGTAGATTTCCAGAAAAGTTTCAGCATATAAAATTCGGACGTAAATTATACATTGGGTCATTCCATCAGTAATGAGGTTGTGGGAAGTATCTTTTAAAATCAGTGGCGTAGCTAGGGTGGGGCAAGGGGGGACATCTGTTTCGGGCGCAGCATCCAGGCGGCGCCAAATTGATGCTACAAAATGTTTTAATGAAATGTTTTCCATTCTTGGCACACAGAAAGGGGCGCAAATTCTTCTGTTATCCCCGGGCGCTAGAATCCTAGCTACGCCACTGTTTAAAATGAAAGTGAATCCGGTTTTCTTTTGAATCCCTAATGGTCCTCGTTGCTTTGCCATATCGAAATAATCTAACCTGGCACTAGACCCAAACAACTTATCTACATTATTCCTGCGGTTTTTTCCTATGTCTAAATAGCCCACCAGCGGCCGAGCGGTAAAGTCGCTGAACACTGGTAGTTCGGTCCGAGGTTCAAATCCCGCGAACGGTCTGGCTGCATGGATGTTTTCGTGGTTTTCCCCATGTGTAACGTGTATACGAGCCAGTTTCCCTTAGAAAGTTCTCCACGAAGGCATCCCTCCCCTTAGGCAGATAGCCCTCGAGGGTTTGCCGTAATTACTTAACCTAACCTGACCTATGTCTAAATATTTTATTTTTCAATATGTTTTATTTAAAAAAAAAAAAAAAAAGAACCTGCATGTTTTTTTAAGTATCTTTTGTACGTTTTGTCCCTTCTAGATGGAAAGGTACATAGACTCAAAAAAGGGGGGACACTTCTCCGTCTTTCGTTCTGTTCGACCGACTGACGAAATTCAGCTTGCATTTTTCATATGTTCGAAGCGCGACTTAAAATATGTATTAGATTTACATATAGCATTGTTCTACTTGCGAATTTTGACGCAAAATCGGACTTTTTTTGAAATCACATGCCAGTTCATCCCCCTTCAATATTTCGATTATCTGCCTCAAAATATGTCCAAGTTTTCAAAAGTCGCAGCAATTTTTTACTTCCTTGTACGAAGTAAAAAGGAAGTATTGTAATCGCGAAAAGTTTCAGGCAGCATATTTCAACGAAAATATCCGTTTTGACCGCTATCGAATGCAATTTAACGATGTTTTTGCGTGATATCTGTACGTAAGAACGGAATAAAAGACTCTTTTCCTTCAAAAAAATTATAAAACTGCTTTAAAATGAATTCTGAAGAGAATTTTTCGTGGCGTCTGTACGAACGTATGTACGTACGTGCGTATCTCGCATAACTCCAAAACGAGTAGCCTCAGAACGCTGAAATTTTGTATATAGGACTGCTATAACATGTAGATGTGCACCCCGTAATTTGGTTGCAATCGGCCGCACCAAACGTATATAAATACATTTATATATATATATCCACTCTGTTACCCGGCTCAGTGATCTCAGTTTCTTTACTCTTATATGTTGGTAAATTGTACATTTTTTGCTTTAGAAATGATTGAATTATGTTGTTTTTATCTTCCTGTTAAGGATTTTATGCCTTTAGTAAATCTGTGTGCAATATTTTTAGAATTATCAGCAATTTTAAAGTTGTTTAATTGCCGCTAAGGCCTTTTTTAATGGCGGCCATTGATGTTTACATTTGAAACAGGAGACTAGTGGATTTGTTGCCAATCTAGAGAAACTTAGCTTCGCAACAACAAAGATAACGCATTCATTTATTATTGCCAATTAAATCATGCTTAATCCTTTCTGGAATTTTTTCGAGGAAATAAGCGTTTCAGATTTACTTCGTAATTTTTAATATAGATATTTTGAGTTTTTATGTATTTTTGCCTTCTCGCGAAGTGGGAACTGAATTAATTAAATGAGAAATACTCAATCGTCTGTGAAAAACTGTTTCTTTTTTGTTTTGTTTGCTTAATTTCTTTTATACATCATTCTAGCTTTATTATTTATTATAGTATTTGAATAGAACATGTGGCAACGATTATATCATTCTATTCTTTAAATGATATAAATTTTGTGCATTATGAGTTATAATATGAACGAAATGTATAAGTTAACTGTTATATAATTTTTCGATTATATAACAGTTAACTTAGTTCCGTTATATAATTATTATGTAAGTTAACTGTTATATAATTATTAATACTGTTAAGTGAATCTAGCGCCAGAGTGTCGCAATGGTAAACAAATACTAGAGTGGATTTTAAAGAATGCACTTATTCTATAGTGGTTTATGCGCTGTCGGCGAAGTAGATTTAATTCAATCCAATAAGTTTAAATGAAATGCAAGAAAAAATGCGTATAATTTAATATTCCAATACAAGGAAGTCATGTGGTGTACACATCAGATTTTTTTTTAATAATTAGAAGAGAAAATTTTAACCTCCATAATGATTATTCAATTTCTCGTATATTTAATAACATCAACTTTCAAATTAAATTCACTGAACTTTTTCTTACGTAATTCGAAATTTAGGTTTAATCCAAATAAAATTAATACTTTTTTTATAAAATTTTCGAAAAATATTTTTATTTACAGTCTAAATTTTTCGGAAAACATTTCTATATATAATCTATAAAATTTTCCGTCATCTTGAAGTAGATGTATTTCTAGGCATACCTGCAAAAAATTGGATATTTTTATTCAGAATTTCCGAAGATATAAAAGAATTTATATATTGGCGTGTTTCGATATTTGGCATACTTGTTATAAGCGATAATAATGCCAAATGTGATTTACAATCTTCAGTGATTTGCATGAGTTATTTTGAAATTTAAATTTCTAAATAAACTTTCACTGAGGGTTATTCAATTGGATTTTCTTTATTGTCATTTTTATTATTAAATATTCCTAATAAATATTTATTAATAAAACATGAAAAGCTATTCCTTAAATTTATAAAAAATGGTAATTGAAATTATAAAGATTTTTCTTCTTTCCTGTGGCAACAAATGAAAATAATTCTGAAGATGTTTTATAATTTCTTGGAATTAACTGCATAGTAAATTTTTAAAGGAACTATTGTTTACATTTGAAAGGGTGCTTAATGTTATCATCAAAGACCTCCTTTTTACTTCCTTTTACGAATTAAAAAGGAAGTATTGTAATCGCGAAAAGTTTCAGGCAGCATATTTCAACGAAAATATCAATTTTGACCGCTATCGAATGCAATTTAACGATGTTTTTGCGTCATATCTGTACGTAAGGACAGAATAAAATACTCTTTTCCTTCAAAAAAATTATAAAACTGCTTTAAAATTAATTCAGAAGAGAATTTTTCGTGGCGTCTGTACGAACGTATGTACGTACGTACGTACGATTAGATAATTCTTTAAATGATATACATTTTGTGCATTCTGAGTTATAATATGAATGAAATATAATACTGTTAAGTAAACCTAGCGCCAGAGTGGCGCTATGGTAAACAAACTGAATATTAAAGAATGCATTTATTCTATTGGGGTTTATGCGCTGTCGGCGAAGTAGGTTTAATTCAATCTAATAAGTTTAAATAAAATGCAAGAAAAAATGCGTATAATTTAATATTCCGTACAAGGAAGTCATGTGGTGTACACATCAGATTTTTTTTTCAAAGCAAAGTAGCGTATTTTTATGTAAGGATAGGATTTAAACTAAATACATTTTAAAATCAAATTGTGATTTGTCAAAATCTGAATTCTAATTATTAGTAATACTATAAATTATTTTACAATACGAATACAATAAAAAAACTGTATTTTTGTTTTGTTAATAATAGCTAATCTATATCCTTGTTTGTAAGTACAAAAGGTGTCTTTTCGAGTATTAATCGGGCTTAGATGAAACGAAAGTGCAGATGTTATGAATGTGTTGCTACTTAATGAATGGTGTTTTTGTAAAGCTTATCCATAATTATCACTAAATCGCGCTGCTTGGCGAGAGTTTCACTGTCGATGTGATAACACTGAAAGTGTGTTTATTTATAGTGTGTCACACTGTCGATGTGATACACTATTTTATTAAATGCATACTTTTAATATTCCGTCGTATAACCGGTGTATAACGCGCTGCTATAATTATTATTACTTATATTTTCACATTATTGTTTTTACGTTTTCTATTATATTCGAATTTGCTAGAGCTGTTAGTCTCGAAACGGCATTTTGCGTCGAATCACTAAAAGCGTTCAACCACTTTTTAAATTGTTGCCACCAAATATTATCTCCCGGTGTTATATTTAAAGAAATCGAATAATAAAGAATCTGACTGTATGTATGTCTCTCGCATTGTCAAAATACAACGATACCTACAGCCATCCAGTTTTGAATTACGTAGTCCTCCACCCGAATATAGGCTCTTGGTAGTTTGAATTTCGAATTTGTCTTACTATATGTTTCTTATTTTATAAAACAAATTCAGCGATTTCGAAGCGAATAGTGGCAACACTGTACTGAAAAATAACATTTTAATCTCCAACGCGCGAGACTGTCTATCGGAAATTCCAAAGATATGCTGTGTTTTTAAATATTTTGTGATTTTGCCCTTGAATCGAATTTTATGGGCATGAGCGCCAATAATGGGATATTTAATAAATAAAGTAAGCACGCAAAACGTTAATAATAATAATAATAATAATAATAATAATAATAATAATAATAATAATAAAAGCTTTTGTAAAGGCATCTTAATAAGAAAACTGAACATTGATATGATGAATTGAGAAAAGACAGAAAAATGTATGCCAACACTTAACGTTGCATAGGGAATTCTAAGCGTATGGTGCTATGCTGCTTTTAAAATTTTTGTAATTTTCCTATCGCGTTAGTGCGAAGAAAATGCTGGTTAATAATAAACCTAAAACGACGGGGAAAAAAGGGGGGTTAGTAACGGTGAGTGTAACAGCAGCCTGGTAGGACTGCGTGCTCAGCGAGACCGTCAAAAATCCTTAAAACAACCTTTTTGGGTGACCGTTAAAAACTGAAACCTTTCAGATTTTGTGTATATTTTTTTGTAAAGTAATTCCAGAATTTACAAAGTTATCCTTTTCTGTGGACATACTGCTAATTTTATATCAATGAAAGTTTTAACTTCTGCATTTCTACTCTCACCGTGAACTCTGCGAAAAAGATAAATTAATTGAGTTTAATTACCGACTGACAGTCTATGCTCAGAGAGAGAGTATTGGCAATTCAACCATTTGCGTTGTTTCTGTCATATTCCATATGTTTCGGTTTGGTGTTGGTTAGTTATTTAAATCTGGTAAAGCACATAGCGGCTATCTACCTAAAGGGAATAATTTCTTCATGGGAACTTTTTCAAGGCAAAGTGGCGTTGCAGAGGGAAAAAAATCTTGAAAACCATGCAGCCACCTCGTTTGCTTGGGTTAGACTCCGGGACGAACTACCATTATTTAGCAGTTTTTTAAACGCTTCGCCACTAGTGGAACCGCCTAAGTTAAGAGCCAGAGTATTAAATTCTAATTTACTATTTAATTTGCGAATATTTAAACTTTAAATACAAACAGCAGAGTTTTGTTAACTCTTTAGATTTTAAACTACCAAGCCCTAGTGCAAAGGAACATTCAGTTGCATTTGCTATTATCGCATTCACTTGGTGTTTTTGGAATCTAAGCCAAAGATGGGTTGATTATCTCCCTCCGTTATTCACCTGGGAAGATTAAACAGGTGTTTAGATTAAATGACATGAGGTTTATCTTATAAGCTGAGGTGTCAAAACATTTGCGGCAGTTTTAAATGATTGGCTGAGTAGCTGACTTAAATAGATGAGAATTCAGCAGGCGTTTTTAATCTTACGTTATTCAGTCAGAAACCGTTCTAATGCAGGAAAAATGAATCTTCCCACTGGTCCACTTCGCAAAGTCGCTGTGTCTTAGAAATAAATATGTGTATTTAGTCATCCCGCATGCTAACCATATTTGTTTCTTTGCGATTATTTTCGCTTCTCAAAAAATTGAAATGTCCTTTCAAAGGAAAGTATTTTTCTGACATGGTAGAGAGAAAAGGTATGCCACATTCTGCTGCAAAATCCGTGCCGAAAACAGACCTCTACAAGCCACCTCTTTATACCTATAATATTTGTATTAAGATAGGACTTTGCGACAGTGTAAACTCTGCAGCCTTTTATTTTTTAAAAAACACTCTGATTACTTAATCGCCATACTCTGATTACTTGACCTTCAGGTAGTCGAAATTTTTGATGAAATTGTGATGTTGAGAGGGCCCAACTTGTCAGCAATAGTAGTAGTGACTGCTATGAACTGGAAATTACACAGACTCTTAAGAAGGGTTTAACTCCCTTTTTATTTCACTTTAGAAATCACAGTTGCGTTCTCTTGACGCTCACAAACTACCCGGCGGTTAAACAAAAATAGAAAAGTACAACTAAAAATAAATGACAGGATGAATAACTAACGAAGTCACTATCTACGAGGCTCTATAATTGTAACTATCTTAATCGCGTTCTAAGATACAGCTGAGATTCAGCAAACTTTCTGATTAAGAATCTAAAAGATTCAACGAACTGTCGAAATAGGCGCACAGGCCGAAACGCGCGGTTCTTAACCCGCGAGCACACGCACCGATCCGACGAACACGAGAACACGCGCCGGGTATGTCATACCCGAATAAAAAAAATTGTAATTAAAAATTTGTCAAAAAAAATTAATCGTTTTTTAAAAGAAATTAAATGTAAAACCAAGTTATTACTTCATTTTAGACAAAATAGGAAAGAATAAGGAGAGGAAAAATTATTTACTTACTTCTTGAACATTGTTTACAAAATGAGGTCATATGTTCTATACATATACTTTTGCTACAATTTTCACAAATGAATCTAGTTTTTCTATCTTTTTTCTTGGAGCACTCTGTACACCTCTTGTAAGTCATTTTAGGTTTTTTGAGGGACAGTTCATTGTTAACATGTTCATCGGTGGTCAGTGTTTGTCCAGAATCAGGAACCACAGATGCTCGCCGTTGTTCATTTTGATTACGAGTAAAATTTTCTCGTATTGAATCAATATAAAAATTTGTATTGTCAACTACATGTTTTAACATATCTTCATCTATAAGCAATGACAAGGAATCTAAAGGTGTTGAGACGTCTTTAGAATACTTCGTATTTCTAGGGAGTTTAGTTATAATATTTTTGGCCCCAATTCTAACATTAGTTCGGAATTTATTTTTGTTCCATTTTTTCCAACATAAAAACTCATTGCTACATTCTAGAGTTTCATTTTCTGTTTCTGTGTCTGAATCACTACTCTGTATGGGTGAATCATGATTACTATTATATTCTTCGTCATCAACATCTTCCTCTTCTTCACTAAATGAATCCTCATCAGAAGAAACTGTTTCAAGGAGATTTCTCAATCTTTTCATCTCTTCATCGTAAGGAATATACGGCGCCATGCTTACGACTCAAGAAAAACCTATACTAAAAGCTTGAAAACGAGAAGTGCGAAGTGACTCACTGAGAAACTCGAGTACACGCACGGGTATGACATGCCCGAACAATGCTGTTCCTAAAAAACCGTTGCACTTGCCACCTCAGGAATTTCCCCCATTTAAGTATGTGACCTTGAACTCAGCTACACTAAGTTTCGACCTTTTATGAAATAATGGGCGAGAAATATACAAAAAGAAAAATGCACATGGGTATGACATATCCGCCGCGTGTGCTCGCGGGTTAAACTTTCTACCAAGCAGCCTTCACGCTCGTGATTCAAGAAGCACACCTACAATCTCGTTTCCTTTCTATTTAAACTCAATTACTTTTGCTAAAATTTGAATACTCTGCGCATTCTACTACGATTTACATACTCTGGCATTGGCAATTCCAGGGGAAAGTAAAGGCTTGACAGGAAAGATAGCTTAAAATAAATGTTAGTTAAAATAAATATAAACCCTACAAAATAATTGTTGGAACTAAAATTCGAAGACAAAGTGAGTATCGAAACAAACTATTCGAAACTGATACTGGTTCAAAGTCGAGTTTTTAATATTTGTTTTTTGAGATGGTGTATTCCTTCAATTTTGGCTTACCGAAACTTGACTATATTTGGGTTGATTCTTGGCTTTTCTTTATAAATGCGAAAAATCTAATTTTAAACTAAGTATTTAACTATTTTAATTTTAAGAGTTTGATGAGTCAAGAATATCATTAAGATTTAAGAATTGAGAATATTAGAATAAGGGTAAGAGAATAAGGGTTTGACGGTTTTGATCATATCTCATCCTTTAGCGAAACTATATGAAATTAAAATTTTTTAATAACTCTTTTACAAAGAATGTTTCAAATGGCTAGTTTTTCCTCATATTATTACGGATAATGTTAAAAATGTGAATTTTAATATATCATTTACTGGTCTTAAAAATTGTCAAAATTATATGATTTAGAAATATAATGGCACAGATATTAACAGCAGATTACTAGATAGGAAAAACGCTGGATTCTGTTGACGAAAAATGTTTGAGAGATGTTTTATTCCTCTATCATTTTGTTAGCATATTTTATAAGGGGCTTGCAAATTTTCCCGTTTGAGGGCGTCGCTCCAGCGTATATGCAAATTATCGCCTCGCCGATATGGGTATAAGCATCGAAATCTTGGCGTGGGATTAATGTGGCATTTGTCTATTTCCAAAGATTGTTTGAAAAATGCTGGAACATTAACACTGGCGACGTGCGTCCAGATGCGTCCAAACAGAACCAACGTGCTATTTATTATTCTTTTTTTGACTGGGGTAGGACAAAAGTAGAGAAAAATGTGTAAATAAATGGCACTGTGATAAAACTGGCAAAAATTGTTTGTACGCATATTATTCTAAGTTAAATTACAGATCATACATCTTTTTCACTTATATATCTTTTCTGTACGGCCTATTGAAAGACGTATTAATTGTGCTTTACAGCATTTTCTGTTTACAATACCTATTTGAAGAACTATAATTCACTCACGCAATTCAAATAACTAAAATTAAATTCTTTGAAAAAAATGTAAAAATAATTGTGTCTTAAAAATGTGAAATGCAATAAAATTATTTCCAAGAAAGAAGAAATTTATCATTAATTAGACACTTTTTCTTGACGTTCAGAATGAAAGAAAAAGCAAAAAGGTTAACATTAACTGATAAGTTCGCCAAGTGACTTACTCTTGACAGGAAGTGAGGGAAAAAAATGGTATGATTCCCAAATTTTATTGGTTTTGGGCATAATTTGAGTCGTAGAATCGAAATATGGAAAACAAATTGGCATGTCATTTCAGAATGAGTCCGATTTTATATCAAAATATGTATGTTAGAACAACGCTATATATACTAAATCTAATATGTATCGTAAATCGCGCTTTCGAAAAATGCAAACTGAATTCCTTCACTCGGCTGCGTAAAACGGGCGATTATATTGTAGAAGTGGCATTCTTTTGTTGTTTAGATTATAGAACTGCCTTTCTTTTGTTTGATTTGTATTGTTAATTTTATTCCTTATTAAGGTCATGAAATAAAATTTTCTTTCACAAATAAGATTACCTGACGCCATTCTAACAAGAGTGATTAAGATTACATTTGCTTAAAATCATTTAAACATAAAGCTTATTTGATAATATATTTCTCTCCCACCGCATTCAATTGCGTTCGGCTCCATTAAAATTTACTATTATTGCAGTGAATCCTGTTTTAATTGCCCTAGTATTTTCTGCTAAGAGAATTGAAATTACTTTGAAATCTTTATGTAGAAAAATCTAGTTTTATATCGCTATAATTAAATAATGAAGAATCTGTTATGTATTTATATAAGTAATAGGAAGACTTGGAGAAAGCTTCAACAAATTGGCGGAGATTCTCACCGTTGTAATAACTTGGAGAGGATTTACTGCGTAGTTTAGGAAGATGGCACTCTAATATAGACGTAGGCATAAATTTGCACTCATAATTTTATTCCTGGATAATTATTTCTGAGGACATATATTCTTTTTTATTTCACATCATCATTGTGGATGCGCTGTGCACCCCACAATTTTGCTCACCAAGAAGACGTTTCCGTTTAACTTGCTTATTAAGAAAATTTCAGTTTTCGAAATCTTGAGTCCAAGTTCCGAATTAACTACGTCATGAGCGTTACACAAGTTCATACGAAATTGATTGATCTAGAAATGACGCAGTCCAGACAACGGCATTATTTTTAGGATGAAGAGAAGGAAATAAAAGAAATTATAATTAAATTATTATAAGAAATTATATTTAAAATTATAATTTTGATTTATATATTTCTTTTACATATATATGTATGTATATATGCATGCATGTTTCCTGCACTGTGGAAAGGAGTTGTCAACTAGAATCACCAAATTTTAAACACACTGCCTTCACCCAAAAACGTGCCCCTTCAAAGTCCGAATTTTTAATATACTTTTTATTTATTGTGTTGCTACTTTGCAAAGCGTAAGGCATTTTTGTTTAAAATTTAATCAAAAATTTCAGCAATATAAAAGAAGTATATTGCCATTCGGCAAAATGCAGTATATTTGTCTTTGAATTAAATCTGCTACCAGCAGCCAAGCACTAAAGTCCCTGAGTGCTGGTAATTCGACCTGGGTTTGATTTTAGACGAGCATGTCCATTTTCGTGAATTTCCGAATGTTTTATGAACCAGTTTTCTTTAGAAAATTCTTCTTAGGCAGATAGCCCTTGTCCAGTTTGCTAAAATGGAATAAACAAAACTAAACCAAACCAAATTATTTTAAGTACAAAATGCCTCATAAGTTTCACATAAAAAAATTTAACATTTTTATATTATTCTACATTCATTTCTTTACTTATTTCTTCTAAAGCAAATGAATAAGGAAAAGCATTTTTTTTTTAAATTTAAATGTTAAAAAAAAACTGCATCGTACCCATTGGAATATATATTAAATATAGGTCCAATATCACCCAAGCTTTTTAGCGCCCCTATTCATATGACATAGATTATGCTTACTATTTTTTTTTTTTAAATTATTAGCCTAAATTTGTGGAGCCCTTGGTAGGTGACACCTCTCGCACCTGCATTTTGTGTAATACCATGTAAAACCACCTCTGCTTCCCCACCCCCACCTTTGAAGTCATTGGTGCTTAAGGAGAAAAACATTTTTGCTATTAATACTTCACTGTGCACTTTCCTATCTATGGATTTATCATTAAGAATGAATGAAAACTTAAATTTATTAATTCCATGCCTTTTTAATTAAGATCATTATTTAAAAAATTTTACTCATTTATTTGTAAATGAAAAGAAAATATAAACTATAAGTTTTTCAATTTATTTTACCAAATGAGATCCTAACGAAATATTCTAAAATGTTTTTTAAATGCTGTGTGTCAGTTTGAAATAGTACTACAGTCAAAAGTCGTTAATCCGGAATGATCTATAATCCGGACCTCAAAGCTACAAACCTGCGCATAGGCGTTTACGCATGCGCATAATACGTTTACGCATGCGCGTTTAATGTATAACGGGCGGTATAAGCTAAGCTAAAATTATCTAATTATGTATTTCATTTAATGTAGCAGGTTGCGCTGTTCCTTAATCTTCGAATTGGATCCAGCTTATTATTTTTTGCAAACTGTTAGAGCAATTTTATAAAAGTAAGCTTGAACTTTCGATTATGTCAAATAGAATTTCCGATGCTGGAGCTGCCAAAGGATCTACAAAGCGAAAGTATGTTTCGATGTCCATCAAACAAAAAGTGGAATCGCTGCAAAAAATGGATAAAGGCATATCCTTTGTTTCTCTAACCATTCCGAAATCTGTTTATCAATTTCACTCTGCTCTGCGGGGGGAAGGGGGGGGAGAACGCCGCGGCACGTAATGAATTGGAAGTTGATTTGTCAGCACTATCCTTATCTTCAGGGCAGATGTTTTTATTTTATTCAGCTTATAATTCCTTACTAAATGTAGTATTTCATCTCGATGTACTCCGTCTTTGATATGATTTAAATCAAATTCCTCGTCATTATAATTCGCTTCCGATAGTGAAGAAAGTGACACAGAGGTTATTGAAAACGAAAAAATTTCGATTGACAAATTAGTCGGTATTCTCGACACAACAGTTATAGGACTTGAACAGCGGAGCTTTGTAACTGAACAAGAAATTGTCTGTTTATAGAATTAAAGAGAAAGTATTATCACGTAAAATGAAGCAACTTAAACAACTGAAACATTGAAAGAAATGTTTAATAAAGTAAACAAATAAATATTAAGCTTTTTTTCTTTTTTTGTAAATTTTGATACCCTTTAGATCATAATTGTTCTTTATTTCATAAATTTCATATTTTTAATTTTACAATTTCTGCATGCCATCTTACCAGATTTAAACTGATGATCTATAATCCGGAAAAATCGATAATTCGGAATCGCCGAATTCCCGACGAGTCCGGATTAAAGACTTGTACGAATTCTGTAGGAAACAGTGGTTGAATGTAAATTCTTTTGTGTGACTTTTATTGCTTGTATATTACTGTTTATTTATTTTCTGAATGTGCTGTATTTTTTGTTGTTCAAAGAAAAGAAAAGTTGTATTTGTGCATTGAAAATCTTTTTTTGTTTGTTATGTTATCAATTTATTTTTGCAGTCTGTGATTTTTGAAGAGGTGGATCTAACTGATTTGAGCATTGCAGAATGTAGCATAAAAAATGTCAATCATAGTTTTCAGGTGAGATATTTTATAATTGTATATAGTTTATAACTGCAATCATTTTTTGGTTTCGAATTTTTTTTAAATTTTAGTTTTAATATAATTTAATCAGTGTATCTTTCTTTTTAATTTAGGTCATTACTCCATTCCGCCGTCTGATTCTATGTGCAGAATCTCGAAAAGAAATGGAAGAATGGATAACTGCCTTGAAAAATGTTAGCAATAAAGATTTTTATGAGGTAATTATTGAATAATTTTTATCAGTAATTTTATTTTTCCCTGAAAATTTTGGAAATTCTTTAAAGCAACAACAAAATTGTAATTAAATATTTTAGCTATCTCTGTTATTTAGCTTTATTATCTTTTATAAAATTATATTTACTTTATTTGTCATGCATAATCCTAGTAGTGGGCAAAAGTCAGTGTTTACCCTGCATTTGATATCAAATGAAATGCTGTATATGGTAGAATATGTTTGCATTCATCACAGGATATGGTTCCACAATTTTTTATTATCATTTAAAGTAAAAACCTGCTATAAACTATCAGTATTTTTAATAAAAAAGAAGTAACTAAAATCGCAAGCTATTAACATAAAAAATTATTTCTTTCGAAAGATTTACTGAAACAATTAACATTGAATCAAAGGGGGAGGGTTAAAGTCAGCATGCAGGAATACCTGCGATTAAAGAAGAATTACATAAGCAAAGTCAAGAAAGGTCAGGATGGGGAAGACTGAGAAATTTCTTGTAGCACATTAAGTGTTTGCTGTGAAATGTATGTGACAACCATGCAACATTCACATCCACGTCACAATGCGATATATCTGTGACATTATACCATGGTCACAAATGTGTGATGAAAATGTAACATTGGGATGTTGCTATAATGTCACAGCAACTAAGTGTGCTATATGGAAATGTTCTTGTGGTTTAAACCAGGATCAGATGATAGCTAGGCATTTTGTACTTTGTGTAGCAAAGATTTTAGTGTTTCGCATGGTGGACAAAATAACTTGAAGTCACAATACAAGAGGCATAAAATTAAACAAAAATGTGATTTAGGGAGTTCAAATGAGCTTTCATAGTATTTTGTTAATTTAAACAATAAAGAAGAATATAAGCTTAATGTTAATAAAGTAAATTTAAGGTATCATACAATGAAACAGAATCTAAGGTATTTCAACCTGGATTGTGAAAATAAACTTGTATTCCATATAATCAGTGATTTTCAATTGCTTCCAAACTTTGATGTGTATGCAGTAAAGAAGGAAAATTGTAGTCAAGAATGTTCTTACCCCAAGGCTGCGTTCAGACGGCGACATAAAGGGCATGGAGGCATAGTCATAGGGGCATAAAATACGGAAGTTTCGTTCACTCCTGCAAGAACGGGGTGTAAACCGTGGCCAAAAAGAGAACCTAAATTTGTGCATGCGTGGATGTGTCTACAACTTTTTCTCGCTGTTCTCCTGCTCGATTAATTTCCCGCATTTGCTCTGCTTGTTTTGTGACAGTGAAATCTTCTGCAGAATGCCGCTTTGTTTTAGCTTCGCTCTGATTGGTCGACGCTTATCTCAAACTTATCTCAAACTCGGCAAAGTTGAAAACTTTGAACCCTATGCCACAAGCCCTAAACCAGATTTTGTGACGTAGCACAAAGACTGGTAGCCTTTTGAATTGGGCTATGAATTGATTTCTCATCCACCGTATTGTCTAGGTTTGGCCCCATGTGACTTCTTTGTGTTCCCAAACTTAAAAACTTGGCTTGGTATAAAAGAAATTCTCATCAAATGAGGAAGTCATTGTCACCATAAATGAGTTTTGCAGACTTTGAGACAACTTACTTTTCTGACTGTAATAAAATTTTAGAAACTGTTTTACTTGCATTTTTTACCAAACTTATAAAATGTCCCTCATATTTGTGTATTCTACAAATGTGTGCTAGGTAATATTATGTAATTTGTAGAATTGCTCTTTTTTGGGAAGGGTGGCCTTTCTGTATTTTTGCTCTTCACATATATAATTGCTGTTATCTTATTCAGTCAAATTTTTCTTCATAATAAAGGGTGCAGACCATCATGAGTTTTTGTCAGGTCAACATAACTGGTATGTAACATCTCATGCTCGACCCACATACTGCAATGTTTGCCGAGAAGCTCTTTCAGGTGTAACTTCTCATGGTTTATCTTGTGAAGGTATTTTTTTTAAATTTCTTCTTTTAAATATTTAATATGCATTTCATAAACAAAGTATTGCAATTCTTCTTTTTGTCAATAACGCAATGATGATATTTATTTCTTTCCTTTAATGTCTCTCTGTTTAGTTTGTAAATTCAAAGCCCATAAACGTTGTGCTGTAAAAGCTCCCAATAACTGTAAATGGACCACTTTATCTTCTGTTGGTAAAGATATTATTGAAGATGAGGACAGTGTGAGTTTCATTTTTATTATATTTATAATAGAACTCATTAAAAATTAGACAAGCAAATACTTTATATGTGCATTAATGAAGTTTTTGAAATTATGCATTCAGTTTTGTGATCTAAAATTGTTTTAAAATTCTAAATGTGATATAAAATTTGTCACTCAAAAAGTATCATGCCCTAATTGTTGTACTAATTGCTACTAACTGAATATATTGAAGGCTCTGACTAATGGTGAAAATTAAACTTTTTCTTATGGCAGTGATCCAAAATAGAATTTTAACAACAAAGTGTTATAAAAAGCAAAATACAATACATTTTGTAACAAAGCTAATTAAGGACAGAGAATTAAAATCAAATTCTAAAAAAGGATAAAATTAATAATTTTTTCAAATGCAACTTGTTGAAAAAAGTTTTTTTGTGTGTTGTAGATTTTTATACTGTATGCCAAAAATGGGAAGGGAGTCCTATTTTACACTGAGGCAAACAATGCTATACTAGTATTTAAATTGTTGAGTCATTGGGGGTTTTGATGCTGAAGACATGAAAAATGTCCAATGCCCTCGCTGGGATTCGAACTCTGAACTTTCCGAATACATGTTAAGTATGCTTCCAGTTACACCACGAAGGCATGTGGAAAGGAGGAAGAAAATACCTTATATACTCCCTTTTTTAATGGGTGTCTGGAAATGGAGGGGGGGGGCTAATCCCCAAATCCTGGTGATGATGAATTATTGTTTGTTTGGGCACCACTGTAGAGTCATTAGTGTTTTTGATGCTGGAGACATAAAAAGTGTACAGTACCCTTGCCAGGATTTGATGTCGAGACTTTTCAATTACATGTTAAGTGTGCTTCCAGTTTCACCACGCAGGTATGCAGAAAGAAAGGAGAAAATACCTTATACAGAAGAGAAATGGTTAACCAGTAGTTGTGGAAAGAAAACTGCAATCTTAAAGACTTGGTTTATAATCTAATCCATTAAAGGTTTTATATCATTAATTTTTCCACGTCAAACATTATAATTTTTCTTTTAAATTAACTTTCGAAACGGGATACTTTCAATGTTGTATTCAATTTTGGGAACAACCAGAAGTCACAAATAGCCATGTCTGAAAAGTAAGAAGGTTGGTGAATGAATGGAATTCCATGCATTTTTGTCAAGGCAGTCTGGATCAGGTGCAATGAATATGCACCTGATGTAGACTTGTCATGATGCAGCTATCAGTCATTGTATTGCATTGTCGTAACAGCAGTTTAGGTACAAATTTTGCAGCCACTCTTTGTATGTTCAAATCAGTATGCAGAATTGCATGTGTGGAATCTTTACTGACAGTAGCCTCTTTGACAGTCTCTCAAATGACAGTCTCCCTTTACTATAATTTCCACTCTTTCCACATGAACTGCAATCCAAGCAGCTTGTAACCTCCCAGAACGTTGGTAATTCTTCAGTGATATGTGGCCATTTTTCAGTTGTTTGAACCACTCTTTAATTTGCATTACCCCATAGCATCATCTCCAAATACCTGCTCGATCTTATAAATTGTTTCACTTTGAGAATCACCAAATGTTTTATGAAATCAGGTGCAATATCTGTGTTTAAATCTGAGAGAAATAAAAAATCCAACAAATACATATAACAGCATATCGCTTACAATCAAAAGCAGAGAGAAATTTCAAGTGTGCACATTAAGCTGTCTCCTTTCCCTGCATACAGTGGCTCATCCCAAACACCACTACAAAAGTGCTGAGGTTGGATAGTTTTTAGACAGACTTCATATGTTAAAGTTTCCAACGCATTGTAACGATATGCACACCTCTGTCAAACATTTACTTAATGAGAAGAGCTTCCTGTTTTGTCTAGAGATTGTCTGTTAGAACTTTGAGGAAAGTTGTTCGGAAACAGGCCCGGATCGAATAGGTGCGGGGCCCGATTGGATTTTTTTTCTGTGGGGCCCTCTCTATATATTAAATATTTAAATAAAATTCAAATTCAGTATATATATATATATATATATATATATAAATATATCAAATATCATGGATCATCAGACAGGTAAAACTTCTACATAAATTAAAAAATAAAAATGTTCAAAATACAAAAGCATTTATTTAATATAAACTTACATCACCGAATATGAATACATGAATTTACATATTTCTAAGTTTTTGTTCTGTAAATTCTTCTAAAATTGTTTGAAAATCTAATTTCTCTGCATTTTCTCTTTCAATAGACATAATTGCTAAACTATTTAATCTATCCTGATTCATTGTTGATTTCAGATAGTTTTTTTATTAATTTTAGCCTGGAAAATGATCTCTCTCCAGAAGCAACGCTTACTGGAATTGTTAAGAATATTCGGAGAGCAATAAACAAGTTTGGAAATGCTGTTGCTCTATCATTATCCAATAAAAATTTGAACATTTTAAACAGATTTTCAAAAAATTCTGAAGGAAAAATAGATTTCAAAGCTTCCATTTCTTCAACTAACATTTTCCCGTCTATATCAGCTTCTTTCACCTTTGGTACATCATTTTTTTGTTAACTTGGAATCTGTTAGAGAAATTTCTAATTCAGCTGCATGTTTTTGAAGTACTTCTTTTTCCATATTTTGAAAATTTCCCAGAAACCCAAATAATTCATTATGATTTTTTAATTGTTCAAAACAATCTTTTAGTAATTATGTACTTTATCTAAAACAACATTTAAAAAAAGATATCTTGTATGCATTTATCGGGTTTTCAATAGGTTCATAATTGAAATGTTTCTTTCTTTTCTGAAGCCTTTTGTTTCGAAATTCTGTTAATACATCCAAATCTTCTCCAAGAGTTTTTGCCTGAACTAAAACTTGTTCGAATCCAGTATTTCTGTAGTTGCTTAACCATTTAAAAAAGTTTTTCGAATGAAGAAAGTGCAATGGATACATCTACAGATTCACATTGAAGTTCCTCACTAACATAATTGATTTTCGACCAGTGATACTAAAATTTTATAATCTTTCATTGCATTTCCCCGAGATTCTGCTTCACTTTTAATTTGTGAATCTTCGGAAATTTCTGATATTTCGAAAAGAGCATCATAAAATTCACCTGTTTGGTATCTCACTGCTTTTACGCTTTGGATTCGACATTCCCACCTGGTATCGCAAAGCGGCTTCAAGAGGGTCTTTTTACATATTTGAGAAGTATTAACCATCTTTTTGAAGGTTCCAAAAACAAAACATATAGGCGTTTGAGAATACCAAAGAAGGTTAAAGCTTCTGGGCAAATTTTTGCCACGTCTCCCAATACTAGGTTATAATTGTGACAAATGCAAGGAGTAAAAAAATGCCCGTGGACTTTCTTTTAAGAGTCTAGCTTACACCCCGGAGACTTTCCCCTTCATGTTTGAACCATTATTAAAGCATTGCCCTCTTATGTTGTTGATGTCAAGTCCTAAAATTTGAATATCCTTTTCTAACACAAAAAATAGATTTTCTCCTGTGCTGCTCTCTACTTGTATAAATTTGATGATTTGTTAAAATATAGCAATATTTGAGCCTGGTAATGTTCCATTCGAAACATATCTGATGCTAACAGACATTTGTTCTTGATGACTGACATCTGGAATACAATCAAGAATCACGGCAATAAAATATTTCCCATATTTTATTCTATCAATAATTTTATTTTTTAGTTTGTTGGCTATTAAGTTTATTACAGTCAAAAGTCGTTAATCCGGACTCGTCGGGACTTCGGCGATTCCGGATTATGGATCATATGTTTAAATCGCGTAAGATGGCATGCAGAAATTCCAAAATAAAAAATATGAAACCGTAATTTATGAAATAAAGAACAATTATGATCTAAAGGGTATCAAAATTTACAAAAAAAGCTTAATATTTATTTGTTTACTTTATTAAACATTTCTTTCAATGTAAGTTGTATAAGTTGCTTCGTTTTATGTGATAATACTTTCTCTTTAATTCTATAAACAGACATCATTTTTTGTTCACTTTCAAAGTTCCGCTGTTCAAGTCTTGTTAATTGCTGTGCCGAGAATACTGACTAACTTGTCAATCGAAATTTTTTCGTTTTCACTAACCTCTCTGTCACATTCTTCATCTCTTTATCCATTTTTTGCAGCAATTCCACTTTTTGTTTGATGGACATAGAAACATACTTTCGTTTTGTGCGATCCTTTGGGAGCTCCAGAATCAAAAATTCTACTTGACATAATCGAAAGTTCAAGTTTACTTTTATAGTATTGCTCTTACAGTCTGCAAAAAATAATAAGCCGGATCCTATTCGAAAATTAGGGAACAATGCAATCATCAACATTAACTGAAATAGATAATTAGATAATTTTAGCTTACACCGTCCGTTATACGTAAAACGCGCACACGAAAACGTATTCTGCGCTTGCGCACACGCAAATGCGCAGTAGTAAGAGGTCTTGCGCGTACGCGTAAACGCCTATGTGCATGTGTCAACGCGGCGCATGCGCAGAAAGTTTTTAGCTTTGAGGTCCGGATTATAGATCATTCCGAATTATGGGTATCTCAATTAACGACTTTTGACTGTATTTCATTTTGTATTCTTTTGCTTAAATAACTTTGGTGTATTTGTTTTGTGATAATTCTTTGTATATGATCCTGCATAACTGGATCAAATTTTCTAAGTAATTCAAGTATACCTAGAAAATTTCCATTTCGTGCATCGCCTAGGTTTTCGATGCATCCTCTAAACACGATATTACATTCTGCTAAAAATTGAACTACAGGAAATAATCTTTCAAATATCTTATACAAACAAATTTTTTTTCTTGGTTCAACAATTTCGGTTGAACATTATCTATTGTTTGCTTAGCAGAGAAAGTCTTTTTTGAAGTTCTGTACATTTTAACATAGCTACCAAATGATTTTGTGATTTTTCATGTGTGGCTATATATTATATATATTTGGCCAGTTATTAAATCCTACAGTGGCTAGTGCAATTGAGACACCCATACTGAATAGCCAACAATAAAAATTGTCGGCTATTCAGTATTAAGTCAGAAATTATTCAGTCAGAAAATATATTCTGTCTTCTGATTCAGAATATATTATCCAGGGATGGCTTATTATTTCACCATTCGTAAGCTTTCTATGCAGATGCTCTTTTGAAAAGTGTGTTCCATCCTCTTTGCATGGAAACTCATTTAAGGTAATTTTTGCAGGACCTTTTATAACTAAATAATCTCTTATTTTTTTAGTAATAATCTCGGGCCAACACGCGAGATCATCAGTTATATTCCATTACTCCATTTTCATTCCAATATTTGCTTCTTTTTTTTCCGGCTCCAGTCTGTGTAATTGTGTTTCTTGTTCATTTTTTTTACTTGTTCTTGATCTTCTTCATCTTTATCATCAACTTCTTCATTTTTTGTCATTTTCTTCTTCATGTTTGTCAGTACTTTCTTCTTCACCTTTGTCATCCTTATCTATTTTTTAAAAATTTGTTTAAAGCACCTCCAGGTTTTTCACTTTCCATTTTCCTTTTTGCACTTAATTTCCTTTTTAGACTACCACTTGTGTATTTTCTTCCCACATCTCTTTCTCGTTTCAGTGGATTCGACATCTAATGATAAAATTATAGGTTAGGTATCCATTTTTAATCACATAATATACTTAAATATTTAATTTTAAAAATAATTGTTTGTTAATAAAGCTTATGTAATATAATTGGTACTTACCTTATTGAACAATTAGTATTGTAGTCACAAAATACGACTCTAATAATTATAACAATTAGAAGAATAGCGAACTACAAATGCAAGAAACAATTGACATTTGATACTAGCTATACATCCACCATTGGCTGGTACGCTTGCGCAACTAGTTGCGCGTGCATATACCTGCATAGTAGTTAACGTACATAAAGTAGTTCACGTACATAGGGCAAAATCTCTCTAATATAGGACTATCCTGATTAAATTCAATACATTTGACATGAACTTTTACAGGTATCAGTTTTCTATAGTATAAAGTATATATTATATAATAATAAACGCATTAATAAATAGCGTCCAGCAATGCAAACTTAAAATAAATATATTTTTAATTATTTGAATAATTCATAATGTATCAATTATCATCAAAAGCAGTTTGCTTTAAATTTAAAAAAAAAAAAAAAAAAAATTGTTCATTTTGATGATAACGCAGGACCCGATTGGGCCCAATAGCCCTTTATCCGGCCCTGTGCAGAAAAACCCATGGTGCGGTTTCTGGAAACCGCACCAAGTAACATCATAACTTACCCCATTCCAAGGTATTTCTGACAAGACGTTTAACAAAACAAAAGAGAGGGTCTTTTGTGTGAGCTTTTTATGCAGTGAAAGGAGACGCAACCAGCATCGTTGCCACATCCAGCAGCCATTGTTTTGTATTATGGCTGTAATGATTTAATTATTTTACTTATTAGTATTCAAGAAATTCTTATTATTAAGTTTTTAAAATAAATATTTAAAAGACTACTGCTCTTGTCTTTTCACTCAATACGGGTGTTCAGATGTTACAGCATGTTGATGGTAAATGCTGTGTTTAAATTCTTTCTGTTTTTCAATTCCATGGCATGATTCCATTGTTAAGACATAATAATTTATGTCTTTCAAAGTATAAAAAAAGGAAGCAATTTTAGTGCTAAAGTAATTAATTTTATAATCTAATTGGTCAGTTTTCCTCTTAACAAAAATGTTAGTTTTTAAAATTAAGTGTGAGTGAAGAAAATCTAAAAAGAAAAGATTTCACATCAGAGAAAGGGCATTACGGTAAATGTAACTGTGGAAAATTGAAATCCTGTGTTGTAAACCATTTTATTCGTATATAAGATTAGGACCAAAATGGAAAGGGAATGTAAGCCGTACCAACTACAGTTTAGTTGTAAAACATTACAGATATTTGATAGCAAGATGGAATGAATAGCAGAAAGGTTGTTCACTGAAAGCATGAATTATAAATCTATAAATAATACACAAACACTAAGGAATGGCATATATACACATGTTATAGTTTACGTGTATACAGGTACCATCCAAGCTTTGGGATGTGTAAACCAGATCATGTGACAAAAAATAAAACAAAATAACATCTGTAAAAACATACATCATTATATAGTACAAGAAGATTTGGAAAACAATAATCAAACACAAATATATTTTGGTTTGTCTTTCAGCTGTGCATATATTATACCGTCCATTTTCTCTTCCCTTTCTTTCTGTCAAACGTAAAAACTAGCTCTTTTGTAATGTATGGGCTTTGGTTTTTTCTGGTTTAAATACTGACAACTGCTCAATGGAAAACCTTTTCAGCCTTGACTATTCACTTATACAGTTACATATGTAGAGTCTCTTTGGTTTTGATGCATCCCATGCTAATTTTGTATCCACATACATATCAAATAACTAAGAAACCGGGACTTTAATTTCATATGTGTATATTTTCTAATGTATTATTTCATATGATGTTTCATTATGAGATTATATTCTCATTTCTCGCCCTTTGCTTTGACATTAATTTCTTATAAACTTAAGTAAAAATTTCTCTCCTGATAACTGTTGTGGTTTATAAATACAACTTTGAAATTTAAGTATCAAAATTTCAGTCTTAAAAATATTTAAATATTCAGCAGATATTGAAGATTAAATTTTTGCTATTTCTGCCTTATTGACATGGAATTGGGATGGAATTTCAAAGGTAGGCAATGTCTGTATTGCTGACCAGATCAAGACTAAATTTCAGAGACATCCCCAGGCTCGCTGTCTAATTTGATTTTTTCAGAAGACTGATTCTGCCTCTTTTGCCATATAAGGGGATAAGATCCTCATTTTGGTGATTTCCACTCACTTCCACTTTAACCACTCAACCAATTTTAAAATTTCTTTTCGGCCCATTTTTAACTTGTCATTAAATATTTATGGAACTGGTCCCAAATGAGCCAGAATGTTTTTTTCATTTTTTTCTCAACTAAAAGTGACCAGATTATGAATTCTCAGTATGCATACTGAAACTATCAAATTTTTGTTTCATGTGGCTGTAAAATGTTACAGTTTTTAAACTCCAAAATGCTACTTCTAACTGCTATGCATTTAAAATACACTGCTATAAAATGCCATATTTCTAAATAATTGTTGCCCCTTCTGTGAAGCGATAAATGTTATTTTGAAATTACATCTCTGATAATATAAAATAATATTAAATTAGCTTAATTTCTCTTATTATATGATAAAAACTATTGTAATATGAGATATAGCCTGTAGTAAGTTATTCAAATGTTAACATTTTAATGTACTTCTTTTATTATGCCTGATATCGTAACAAATTTAATTGATAGTAAGTACTTATGTATGAAATTTATCAAGGCATTGTATTCAAAAGGGAAGTTGAATCTTTTCTTTTTTTCCTTTTTCTTTTTTTAATTGAAAATTTTTCTTCAATTTTATTGCTGTGCTTTTGTGATTTTTTAATGAAATTTCTTTAAAATGCTTCTGAATTTTATATGTGTATTTTTTAATTTTGTGTAGAACATAGCCATGCCTCATCAGTGGTTAGAAGGAAATTTGCCTGTGAGTGCAAAATGTAGTATCTGTGATAAAACATGTGGTAGTGTTCTAAGGCTACAGGATTGGAAATGTCTGTGGTGTAGAGCAATGGTAATAAATATCTATATTTATGCATGCCATTTAGCAGATTATTGGATTTTTTATAAAAATCATTAATTTTCTATGTTTATTCTTATGTTTTTTATAGGTTCATTCTTCATGTAAAGCCCAATATCCCGAAAAGTGCCCACTCGGTGTCTGTCGTGCATCCATAGTCCCACCAACATCTCTTCATAGCATTGGAAATGATGAATCATGGGAAGCAACTTGTCCTCTTGGCTGTAGTCCTCTGTTAGTATTTGTTAATTCAAAATCTGGTGACAACCAGGGAGTGAAATTTCTGCGACGGTTTAAACAGTTGCTCAATCCTGCACAAGTTTTTGATCTCATGAATGGGGGACCAAGCTTAGGGTAAATTTTTTTCATCTTTTTCTGCAAGCATTATTTATGCTGCTTTAAACTAAGATGTTAAATATCTATTACCTTAATTTTTTTAATAGATTGACTATTTTTGTCCCCCCCCCCCACTGGCAAATTATGCAGTGCAAAAGTTCAAAGTCTAAACATCCAATATCTGGAATTATATAAAATCCTGACCTCCAGACCACCAACAACTATCTTTTAATATAATTTTTTTGTATGCTTTACTCATGCGCATTTGATATTTTTCATAATAAAACATGTAGGACTCCCAATGCTTAATTTAACTTCAGCACAAAATAAAATACCTCCACACTGAAGAAACTACAGGGTTCATACAGTCCTTGAAAGATCTTAGGCTTTTGGAATCGATTTTTGGTCCTTAAATGTCCTTAACTTTGGCCAAAATCAGCCAGAAGGTCCTTAATTTTAATCATCTAAAATTTGTCTGTTTTACAACTGCCATTTTAGAATTAGAATTTTGGAGGAGCATGTTTGGCGATTCATTGATAAATTTGGCAGAGTTGCCAACTCTCCCGTTTTAGGCGGGAGACTCCCGATTTACAATATATTTCTCCTGACTTTTTCTTATTCTTAAAATTTCTCACGATTTTTATGGAATTTGGCTTAATACTCTTTTATATGAACAAAAAAATGTGATTTTGGACGTCTGAAAGCAATTGAATTTTCTCTAGATTATATCTAAAACAAAACCTTGTGAATTAGATAACTTCTGCTTTGTGAGTGAGAGCATATACATATCCAGAAACGTCGTTCTCCAATGGGCATCGTGCTCCACTGCGTGTCACCTGGCATATATTAACCAATGAGGACAAAGCAAGCTGTTATTTGGATGTTCTTTAGTTACATCGGTCATTTTGTCTTCAGTGCACGTGCCTTTGGAAAATAGTTTTAGAAATTATCATCTTTTCTTATGTCCTGCGAAAAAGGTGAAATACTCATGTACGTTTCAAAAATCGTACACAGTTGACTTTCCTTCCATTATTTCCTCAAGGAAATGTAATAAATTTGCAATGTGTACCGCCTATTATTGCGATTTTTCGATTTCGCATGATGGAAGGGCGGATGTTCTCAAACATGTGCGTATACAAAAACACAAGGACAAAATGAGTTGTTTTGAAAAAAACGAAAAATTTAATTTTTATTGGGAAGCAAAGAACCAAAAAGTTATTGATGCAGAATATCTGTTCTCTGCCTTTTTACTGGAGCACAACCTGCCACTGAATACATCAGATCACGCTGTAGCTTTATTTAGAAAAATGTTTCCTGATAATGAAATCGCTATGAAATACTCAAGTGCAAGAACCAAAACAGGTGCAATTGTTAAAGAAATGGATTTGAAAAATAAATCTTCAGTTATTGATCGCATTAAAACAGCTCCGTTCTGCCTCTCTACGGATGGAAGCAATAATACCGATTTAAAACTGTATCCAATTAGTGTTTCTTTTTTTAATCCAGAGTCTTCAGAAAATGAGTGCAGTTTACTTTCTGTCCCCACTTTAGGACATTTGACAGGCTTTACTATAGCACAGCTAATTATTAAAACTTTAAAAGAAAATGTGGTCCCTCTGGATAATTGCTTAGCACTTGGTGCCGATAATGCACCAGTATTGGTAGGCTTGAAGACTGGTGTTGCAGGCATCTTAGGAAAGGAAAATTCAGATTTGCAGATTATGAGGTGCACCTGTCACCTCTTAAATTTAGCAGCTGAAAAAGGGGCAGCTAATTTTTTAACCACTTGCCTGATTATCCCGAGTTATCTTGGGTTCGTATATATTGCAGTTAACTATTATCCCATGAAAACTCGGGCAAAGCAGAATTTGTTAGTATTCTTTATTTTGTTACAGTTTTACTTAGCCTGAAGGAAATGAAAGGAAATATTCAGTTTTCATTGGCAGTTTGCCAAATTGTGTTGGTTGCACAGTTCTTTTGGAGGGACTGGTCATGTGTTTTCCTATTGTATAGTATATGTCGGCTTGTGTATTAGTAATGTATAAAAAAGGATACATACATTGAAAAAAATAAAATAATGGCGGTGGAGTAGCGAGCATAACTGGCACCCGTGGCAAAGTAACATTTTGGTGCCCGTCCCTGAAAAACACAGTGATATGATGAAAATCTTGTTTGCCCCTCTGTGAGCGGCACCCGGGGCATCATACACTCCCTTCCTTCTCTCTTGCTATGCCACTGAATAATGGCCATGATGCAAGATAGCGAAAGCAATGATTTTTCAGATAGTGATTCTGAAGAGGTGGAAATTTTTTTTTTTTTAAATCAAATTCAACGAGACTGTGTACTCTGTGCTGCTGTTAAAGAGATTCCAGCGGTAAGCCAGTAAGAAAAGAGACCAGATACCAGTGTAGAATGTCAGGTATCACTTTGTGTTGTCCCTTGTTTCAAAAACTATAATACAAAGAGTAATATTTAACTTTTGGTAAAAGTTTACAATTGGGTGCCTCTTGTTTTTTGCGATTCTTTTTTGACGCCAAGATCGGCACCAGGAAATTGCAATTTCAAGATGACTGCTGCACAAAACCAAAATAAAAAGTAAAAAAATTGCACAAACTCTTTGTCTATGTACACATTGATCTGTTTTAACTTTAAAAAAAATCCCAGAATTGCACAAACTAGGCATTGCGCACTGCCTTAAATTTGTCCATGTACACATCAATCTATTTTCATTTAAAAAAAAAAAAATCAGGAAGCTAAAACAAAGTTCAAACTATCATGGTAACCAGAAATGAGGTTTCATCACCAAAATTTTTTTAAAAATTTTGCTAATCGAAGGGGCACCCAATTCTACACTAGAGCCTAACTTTTTTTCATTTGCCTGAGATAACTCGGGATAGTAAACTAATATTATAACTAAATGCTTTTACACTTTCAAAAAATTAAAAATTCAACTTAAAACCTACATATTTTGATTTGTTTTGTTTCATTTTATTTAATAATAAAATAAAAAAGTGATAATTTTTTGCAATTTTTGTCAAAAAAATTTTTAAGGGAAGCGGTTAAAAACTACTCATGCGATTTTTACAAAATTTAGCAGTTTGGCATAATTTTAGTCGTAGAATCAAAATATAGAAAAAAAAAAGGCATGTAATTTCAGAAAAAGTCCAATTTTTTGTCAAAATACCTATATTAGAACAATGCTATATATAAATCTAATATATATCCTAAGTCGCGCTTTCGAGACATGAAAAACGCAAGTTGAATTTCGTCAATCGGCCCAGTAGAATGAGAGATATAGAACTGTCCTCCCTCCCCCCTTCCCACAGTGTGCATAACAGAAAAATACCTAAACATTATACTTAATTTTTTTTATATTATGAGCATTGGGAGGGTAGAAAGATTTTTCTCATCATATCTAACATGGGTAACATATACATGATAACAGTAAAAATTTAAATTAATTTAAATTCCTCTAGTGGCTTGTGTTCTGTCCATTAACAACCAGAATATCAAATTCATTTTAAATTTTCAAAATATATGGCTTACCCTTTTGAAGGTGGCTATAAAACGTTTGCAGTTTATTGTGTTGAATAATTTAGGTTGCTCTCATTATCTAAAATCACTTTGTAGCATTGGGAATTTTATTTCAATAAAGTGGTTTCCTTCTTTTAAAAGAAATTTTTGTATTATAAACTGCTTAACATAGAAAATTTTGACTTGGCTAGCTGTTATTCACATAAAATATTTTTGTGAAATTTCATCAGATTTGTCATCCCTTTAATTGAATATTGATACTAATAGTTGTAGTTTGTTTAAACATTAATAATTTTTCACATTTATGTTTTCAGTGAGTGTTTTCTTTTCAAAAATTGAACAATTAAAATATGAATTTCTCTTTATTTATTTTTATTTGCTTTTTAAAAATTTTATTGCAGCTTGAGAATGTTTAGGACGTTTAATCCATTCCGTATTTTGGTTTGTGGTGGTGATGGAAGCGTCAGTTGGGTTTTGACAGAAATTGATAAACTCAGTATGCATAATCAGGTAATAATTTTATTTAATATATATTTATTTAATAAATGTTCAAGTTAATTTTTATTAGTAACCTATATGACCTTAAGTTATGCATTTGTATTTAAAACTAACATAATGCATTTTAGAAGTATTTGAATTATGATTGACTGTGTGTCCAACTTGAGTGGCTGTTGATATTTTTCTTGAAAATCAGTATATATATTGTGTGAGCTAGTTAATTCTGTCATCAAACTTCATGCTTTTTGAACACCTGTAATATTACTAAGGAACCGCCCATACAGAATAGCAGTTAGTGATGCTGACTGCCTAAGGGCCTAGATTCGTATCCCAGACAAGGTAGGGATTTTTGTAAGTACAGTCAAAAGTCATTAATCCAGACTCGTCGGGACTTCGGCGATTCCAGATTATCGATTTTCCGGAATTATAGATCATCAGTTTAAATATGGTAAGATGGCATGCAGAAATTATAAAATTAAAAATATGAAACCGTAATTTATAAAATAAAGAACAATTATGATCTAAAGGGTGTCAAAATTTACAGAAAGAAAGAGCTTAAGATTTATTTGTTTAGTTTATTAAACATTTCTTTCAATGTAAGTTGTTTAAGTTGCTTTGTTTTATGTGATAATACTTTCTCTTTAATTCTATAAACAGACGTAATTTCTTGTTCAGTTACAAAGTTCCGCTGTTCAAGCCCTATAATTGCCGTGTCAAGAATATCGACTAATTTGTCAATCAAAGTTTTTTCATGTTCAATAACCTCTGTGTCACTTTCTTCACTATCAGAAGCAAAATATAATGATGAGGAATTTGATTTAAATCATATCAAAGACGGAATACATCGAGATGAAATACTACATTTAGTAAGGAATTAATAAGCCAAATAAA
This sequence comes from Stegodyphus dumicola, assembly GCF_044657685.1. Classification (NCBI taxonomy): domain Eukaryota; kingdom Metazoa; phylum Arthropoda; class Arachnida; order Araneae; family Eresidae; genus Stegodyphus; species Stegodyphus dumicola. The sequence continues at coordinate 245,081,601 of NC_140771.1, forward strand.
ATGAAAACATCTGCCCTGAAGATAAGGATAGTGCTGACAGATCAACTTCCAATGCATTGCGCGCCGCGGCGTTTCCCCCCTCCCGCCGCAGAGCAGCGTGAAATTGATAAACAGATTTCGGAATGGTTAGGTCATTTTTTGAAGCAATTCCACTTTTGTTTAATGGACTTCGAAACATACATTCGCTTTGTAGATCCTTTATGTATTAGTCTATATATATCGGAAATTCTATTTGACATAATCGAAAGTTCAAGCTTACTTTTATAAAATTGCTCTAACAGTCTGCAAAAAAATGATAAGCCGGATCCAATTCGAAGATTAAGAAACAACGCAATCTGCAACATTAACTGAATTAAATAATTTTAGCTTAGCTTATACCGTTCGTTATACATTAAACGCGCATGCGCACACGCATATTCGCAGCCATAAAGGTCTTACGCGTCAACGAGATGCATGCGCAGAAAGTTTGTAGCTTTGAGGTCTGGATTATAGATCATTCCGGATTATGGGTGTCTGAATTAATGACTTTTGACTGTATACGGTATCTGTGCAGCAAGTGGGCACTCAAAATACATAGCAAGCCAAAATCCTTGTAAGAGGTTGGTGATAGGAAAAGAGAGGTGGGAGATCCCAGGGTCGTTTCCTTTGGAATTCCGATTGGGCTTGAAGATTAGCAGTTAATAAAACCTGGCAGTGCCTAATAAGCTTTTGCAGATGCGCAAGTGCCGTCTTTGCTTCAACTCATACCTGTAATATTAGTGAAAATAAAACTAGCTGAAAATCAGTTTATTTTAAAGATATAATTAAATTCATCATTTTACTGTTCCTTTGTTCATTTATGCAAATGTTTTGGCTCTTGAAGATGGAAAAATATAGTTCAGCTTATTATAAAAACTTCAGCTGAGTATTGCTCAGAGAGTAAAAACACCTTGTTAAATTAAGAAATGTTTATTTGCTGATACTTAATTTTTTACAAAACAGGGTTTTATATAAATTTATTTTAATTTCTTTTCCAGTGTCAAGTAGGTGTTTTACCTTTAGGAACAGGGAATGATTTAGCACGTGTTTTAGGATGGGGATCTTCATGTGATGATGATGCTCAGCTTCCACAACTACTGGAGAAGTATGAGAAAGCTACTGTAAAAAGTCTAGACAGGTTATTATGAGTACTTTTTATTTTGTAGTGTTATTACAAGAAGATTTCTCATAAAAATCAATTTAGTGAATATAGGTTTATGTTAAATATATGGCATTATTATGCAATTTTCAGCTTATAAAATAAAATAATGAAATCCACCCCATGAACAATGTTTCATATTTGTTAATTTTTCATTATTGTGCCTTGAAATCAGTCATATAACTCTTTAAAAAATTAATTATATTCTTTCTTTAGTTAATATCTTTGGAAATTGTTTATATGATTGCAATATTTTTAGAATATTTTTATGTGGTACATATGCTATGTCAGTAGTTGTGGTGTTCTCATTGTGGTGCAAGATTATATATTGTCTAGAATAGCACATTTTAGATAATATATGATATCGCATCTTAAAAGCAGCTATAAATGTATATTTTTTATAGGTGGCGAATTATGACTTATGAAGGAACTATGTTAGGACCAAGAAAAAGTCAAACTCAGGTAATTAATTAATATATTTTAGTACAATACTATTTAGTTACTCTCTAATTACTAAACTCCAGCATATTATAAATTTAGCTATATATTAAAAAAAAAAAAGCTTTAGAATTTTCCCATATATTACTGAGTTGTATACATTTTAACTGAATCCTTTTAATCCTCAAGAAAATGTGCTGCCACATTTTATGTATTCCTTAACATTTTCTTACCAGAAAGTAATACTAATGAATGTAAAATAATTAATTGCTTTAATTAAACTATTTATCCCAAAACTTGTTTTCTATAGAACTTCTGTTTTATTTAGAATTTCAGTAGTTCTACTTTGCATCTTAAATAAATTTTTTAGTGCAAGCTATTGGCACAATGTATGCATCGCACACGCACTCATGTGAATATCTTTTCTTGTAATTTTATATTCCAGGGTACATTTTATAATTGTAAATAAAATTTAGTTTTCTATTTTCAATTTCTTTTTAACTTTCATGAATTTTACTTTTCAATATTTAGCTTTATCACTTTCATGTTTTTTTAAGATTTTTAAAGCAGTTTCTTGTTATCAGCAGTGCAGTTAGGAATTTTTTACCTTTTGTTTTCAATATATTTAACTTTTGTAAATAAATCGATATGCAAAAGCCTGAGTTATGAAGAGAAAATTGTGAACTATTATAAGAATGAGTAAAAAAATAATTCGAATTCTGCAAAAGTGAATTTTATTTACTGACAAATTTTCTCGTATAAATTGCAAAAGTTCACTTGGCAAAGTACCCCATTTTTTTTAAACATAAATTATTGAAATTTTTTATTCTTCCGTTTTGGTGTTTTAAGGAACTGCATAGAGATCATTAAACATCAGATAATTAAAAGACATTTTTTACAGAGATTTTAATATTTATTATCTTACAGAGATTTTAATATTTATTATTGCATGTATTACACTGAGATTACTACCAGGAAGTATATATTTATATCTTCTAAGTAATGAAGTAGTAAGGGAACGGATTTGAAACAAGACCAAAGGTGACTGGTTTTTAGAATTCATAATTCAGTTTTTCTGTTCTCTGCCCCCTTCGTCATTTCAGTTAATTTGGAGGTATAGTTGACCAGAGTTTTATTGCACTATCTAACAGAGAAAATATCACACCACAAAAAAATTTGTCATTATTATGCTAATTGCAAGGAATGCTTGGTTTCACAATATTTGCAAATGATATAAAATCCAGGTTTGTCGTATGATTAGTGAATAATATAAAATGAAGAAAAGTTATTTAAATATATATTCATTGTTTTCTGCATACAGAAACCTATTTACTGAGTTATTTATCTTTCAGAATAGACCATTCAAAAGGTTTGGTTTATTTAATTAACATTAAGAGGTTCAAGAATAAACAGTTCAAACAAAGGCTTTTTTCCTTAGGGGATGGATGCCTTCATGAAGCACTTTCTATGGGATATTGGCTTGTATATACACTTAGTGCAAAAGATATGTGGAAAATACTGGTAAAGAAATTTTTGTCAGACTGAGGATTTAATAAGAAATTTTATTTTAATGTACGTACTGATGGTTTGTCATACAAACGCTAACATATGTTGACTGTGTAAAGCATTTGGATATGATGGATTCAAAAAAAATGTCCCTTGTTTTGGGGCTACAGGTATATCTAGATGAACATCAAAATACTTTAATCAGTATTTCATAAGACATGTAATAGTAAGCTCTCAGTTCCCTGCTGCTGACATTCAGAAGAATGTGCAGGGAGCTTTGGATACTACAGTACAAGAAAGAGTACTTCATGAAGTTTGGTCAAAACTATTTGCAATCAAGCCAAGAAGAATATTAACACCAGCCTACCAAATATGAAAGACTGCAATAGCATTGAGATAGAAGCTGTTCATGTAATGAATAGCACAAAGTAGTGTTAGAGATTAATAGTATTTCTGCTTTGTACTGAGAGTCACCAAGTGAATCCGGTAACAAAATTACAGGCAGATCGAATACTACTGTTATTTTTTAAAGCCGTACTGCTCGTGAACATGGCATCATGGTTTGGTGCCATTAGCATCAATAATCAGGCATCAGTAGCTAGTATACAGGGTATATTGATGGCATGCTGATTAGAGGATGAAAGATGCCACAGTTCACATTCCTGCACATTTCAGAGTTTGCAGTATGCTGTTTTGCAAAGTTTCCAGCTGCTACTTTGGTCATTGTACCTCCAAATCACTTTCCAGTCAAGTGTCTGTAAGATGTAGTTGACTGCTGTTTGACTATACTGCCCCAACTTCAGATGTAGAACGAACTGTGGACAGTGGGGAAAACAGCTATATCTCAAGACAATATCCAAATGCTAACTGAATTTGTTTCACAAAGAAGTGCTGCTTATATCACGTCAAAAGAGCTTCTACTTCTTTCTTATCCTCCATATTTAATCATTGTAATGCATTACCTTAAATGGTTTTTCTTTGTATTAGTTTTCATCAGATTTTTTCCTGCTTCTTTCTTCTTATATAATGAGAGTATATAGTGTCTTTGCATAATGATGGTATGAACGGTGTGTGTAATCAAAGATTGTGGATTAATTGAGAGTGGAATATATTTAAATAATTTATTTTATGAACTATTACAATGAATTATTTTTATACAACTACAATTTTTTTTTAAATTTATTACTGCAGCTTGAGCCCATCAGTCAATATGAAGATTCTGTCGTCACTCATCTAACAAAAATTCTTCATTCAGATCAACATTCAGTTGTTATTTCATCTGCCAAGTATGTTGCATTATTATTAATTGTAATGGAGTTATTCATAAATTTTCTGTTTCTTATTTCTGACTATAATCATGTATCTTGCAGCCAAATTATTTTGAATTGTTTATTTTTCATATATAAAACTTTCTTTAGAAGCTAATTTTGAATTTTTTTATTCTTCATTGGCTCTTGCTTTTTATGTGAAAAGGTTAAGGAAAAACTGCAAAAATTCTTTTTACTTTCTGATCATTCACATCCTCGTTGAAAAGTTACGAACTTGTTTGGCAACTTTAAAAAGATTTGGAAATTCATTAGTGGGTAATTTTTCCTCCAGCTAATGTGCAAAATGTAACAGCAATTTTCAAAATGTAGGTGCATTAAGAATACTATGCTAGAGCAATTAATCAATAAAATTAAAAAAACAAAGTACATCAATAATAAAATATTTTTTTTTCTTTTCCCTTTCTCCCCCCCCTAATTTTCTTCCCATGTACATAGTGATCTATTTCCGCTTAAAAAAGTCAGAGAATTGTGCACTCTACAACCTTGATATTGGACATTGTTCAAGACAGACATGTACTATGCCACATACCAATGTTGCCACAAAGTACTTTTCAGAAGTATCATGAATTGCCACAACTATTTTGGCAACATACTGATTTTCCTCATGAATGCTCTTTTGCAACTTTTCAATGTGGATAATCAGGAAGTATTAAATTATTCTATAAAAATTGCATTAATTTGTCACCCATCATGGATGAAAATAAGTTTCACTTATATAAGTGTGAAGGTGGTGTGCAATGAGTTAATGCTGGTGCACTCTGTTGATGCTTTACCTTACAAAAGGTAGAGATGCAACTGAAAAAAAAAAAGAAAAAAAAAAAAAAAAATCAAAGCCTTAATGGATGCACCTATGATACATCGTTGCTCTCTATATGTTTGCTTTTTATATATATGATATCTTAAAGTTTCCACATGATATTTTTCATTATTAATTGCATCAAATCTCAAATGCATTGTACTTCTGATTTCGATTCAAAAACAGTTTGTTGAAAATTAATGTTCTTACTGTTTTAAACAAAATATTCAAATTAAAAATGATGGTATCACATATGTCAATTTTTGTAGGTTGCATTGCACTTACTTTTTAAATGCTTCCATTTTCAGAGTTTTGTGTGAAACAGTTAAAAATTTTATTGCCAAAGTTGGTGTTGCATGTTCTAAAGAAAACATTGACGAAGAAGATACCATAAGCCATAAAGTTAGTTTTCTTTTTTTTACACAAATGAGTGTTGTTCTCTAATGAAGTACTTTAGCTTGATTCATGAAATTTTTTTATTTGATAATTGTTATGCATTTATGTTCATACAAATGCTGAGTGTTGTTACATGTAGTAGTAAAAATAATTTCATGAAGAGTCAATCTTTCACCTACTACATTTTATGAAAATGTATGAAATATCTTACTATTTTTACTAAGTTACTTGCATTATTTATTTAAACTGATTAAGCTTAAAAATGTAATTAAAATCAGTTTATTCATAATTGTGCATTTGTGTTAGAAAGGGTAATTTAATTTCACGTTTGGTTCACATATTTAATTCCTGTCCCCCCCCCCCATATTTGAGAGTATTTGCATAGTGTAAAACATACTTGCCTACCAAAGGAGCATACTTGATGTAAGTGAAAGATAAATTTTAATGGGTACTTTCCTTGAGCTTTAAAAAACAGGTGAATATGGTATGTCAATTTATGACATGTGAGGAAAAAGCATAATATGAATAGAAGGTGATTAACTTGATTGGTGTAAAGTCCTGCATTATATCAGCTGTACTTTAGCAATTCATTTTGTTTTGCAGGTACTTGGTAGCAATTCCATGGCATACTTATATAAATGCTGTCTGGGCACTCTGTTAGATTCCTATTCTAGTCTTCAACAACTATATTCCATGTCAGGATTCCATGCAGTACATCGCTACACTGGAGAGAATCATGGCTACTGGCCACTTCAGTAACCAGGACGACACGCACCCCATATAGGCAGTTTCGGAGGATACACAGTCTTCACACATTTCTTGGCTTCTGCCACATGTTTATATAGCACGGAACGTTCACCTCTTCAGCATTATGCAGATGCAAGGGGGAACGCAAATTTCCCAACGCTCTTCCTTGCACAGCTGAAAAGAGAATTAAAATAGCAAAAAGCATTCATTAATTAAAGATCATAATTCATTAATTAAAGATTCATAAATTTTACATGTTTGGCCCTTTCAAGATTCTTTGTTAAAATATCTGTGGGCATACAATGTCACTCTAGTTTTGATCATATAGGTCTCTAATGTAATGAAAATGATAACCAGTATATTTTATTTGAGAGTGATGAACTGGATTTTTCACCAAATGCTGTGCTTTTTGATTGTCATTATACAGTCCTTTTGATACTACTTTATTCTCCAAAAATCCTAGCTGTCTTATCAACAACCTTAAGTGCATTACTCTTTTTTTTTTTTTTTTTTTTAAGCTTCAGTTAATGCTTCAGTACTTGATAACGCTAAGGTTCTTTGCTTGCATGATTTGCAAGAAATTGGGCTTCCTGCTAATATGAAACCATAGCCCCTAAATGATTTCCTATTGAGAGTATTTTTGGCCCAATTCGTGTCTGCATAATCGTTAAAACTTTCATTTTTTTCCCCAATAAGTTGTATTCATGTTTAATGTAGATTTAAGGTATTGTAGTTCATGTTTTGCATGAAACCAGTGAAAGTATTTTGGATTATTGTTAAATTTACTAAGTCTAATGGAATTTGCAGTATCAGGTCATGTAAATAAATTAAGGATTGATACTTATTTCTGTGTACACTTTGTTTTCATTGTCAGCATTTGAAGATTTGCATAGTTTAGTGTTTGGGTTTAGCTGTATTAGAACAAATCTAGCACATTTCTTATATCATAGATTTCAGCTTAAGTGTAAAAACTCATCTTCATATTTTACGTGTAAATTTTCCCCAATATGCTTAAAGTCTTTGTTCGCCCAAACTGAATCACTCTGGAACATTGACTCTTTTAGTTTTCATCCATGTTCAAATAAAACTTTTAGCCTGAACTCTTGAATTTTTGAAAGTTTTATATATTATTTTTAAATGATATTAAAATGCTAAACAAATAGTTTACAAAACAAAGAATAATGAAGTAGTATTAAAGCCTAAAAAAACATCAACAATTTTTACTGATTATATTCTTCCAACTGGAACTTATCAGGTATGGAAGTAATTGACTTGGGACATCTTACAGTTAATATGGTTTTTTAAATAAGCCAAATCTAAAATAGCATGACTACTTTTATATTTATATTTTTCTGTATTTTTAATTTTATATGTGTTTCTGCATACATTATAAATGATTTTTCTGTAAAAGAATGGAAATATTGCATTTATTACTAATATACATTAATTATATTTATCTCTTGCAGTTGTTGAAACTAAAGATTAATTTTTTATTAATAGACTTTCCATTATTAGAATTATTTATTAACTCATAATCGCATCTCGTATTTTTATGTTATGAGGAAATTTTGAAATAATGCCATGGTTTGGAACTTTTTTCACTGATATTTCTTACAAAAAAAATTTTTATGCTCTTATGGTCTATTTATTGTGTTATGACATTAAAAAATCGAACCATTACCAGGTACAGAAGAATGAATACAAATTCAACTAAATAAGGATAAATCTCTCGACTCAACTGAACTGACTATAAAATATAGGAATTACTGTATTATTAAATGAAATCTTTATTCTTTTGAAAATACATGGTATCTTTCATGAAAAATAATAGGTCACTTTTCCTACATATTACTTAACATACTAAAAAATTCGTTTAGCACCTTATTTCTAATAAACATCAAATGAAAACCATTTATTTTAGTCTGCATTTTTCACTTTGCTATATGAGTAAAAGATTTTAATGCATTGCGTTTAAATTGTAACTTAAAAATGAAATCTGACTTAATACCATCTGCTTTTCAGAAATTCATAAGTTGAATTAATTTAACATTTTTTCTGGTCTATTTAAGTATTTCATTCCATTTCTGGGTATATCTTGACCATCTTGAAATTTTTTTCTGTTAATATTTTTACATGTAAAATTAACGATTACTAGGCATTAAATATATGGTAGCTTAAATAATTGATAAGTTTCATTCATTTGTGTTATAAAGCACTTAATAGCTATGAAGGAAGGTTCCCTTCTTATAGCATATTATTTTGGATAATTTTCAAGATTATATTCTTTACATTTATTTTTAAAAAACATAATATTCGTTTCTGGTAGTTGAGAAATTGAAATAGGATGTACTTATTTTTGAGATAATGCTTTTTATTCTTCGTAGTTAAGTTTTTCATATTCTACCATTATATGCAATTAAACTTTGGTATACTTTTATTACCAAAAACAGAATTGTTCTGAAAAACGTCTTTCTAAAATTGTTTAGGAGAATTAAAATCTTCTAAATTAAAATCTTCAATAAATGGCATAAATGACATTTTTCTTTAAATAATAATTTGAAATTATATAAAAAAAAAAAAAAAAAAAAAACTTAGTTTTCAAAAACAATATGTTGAAAATTCATTTTTTTCCCTTCTGAAAAGTGTAATGTTAACCAACTATTTCATTAATGTCTTTAAAAAAAAACTATAAAAACCTAAAAAGTTTATTTGTAATTGCTGAAATGAAGAAAGAAATTAATAACTTATTGTACTTGTAGTTAGTTGATGTTTAATGTTATCTGTATCTTGTATTAATCTGTTGATTTTTAATATTTCTTCTATTTTAAAATGTGCTTTTAATTTTAGTGTGAAATACTCAATGAAAAATTAGAAAAGCTGCTTCTAGCATTAAACGAAGAATCCCTTGCATCTGATAAGTTGCTTGAAATAAAAAAGGAGAAAGAAACAGAAGAAAAAGTTGAAAATCCTGAAATAGTTGCTTCAGAAGCTGATATGCCCCAGAGTCAACCAAAAAAGGTTATTAACTATTGCATTATTTTCCATGTTTGAAAAATGTATTTTTCTCATTCTATATGTTAATTGATTTATTTTCTATGATTTATTTAAATACAATCTAAAAGTTTATTCCAATAATTAATCACCCTTTTTGCTGTTTGATAGTTTTTGCTTTGTAGTGCACTTACAGTGTCTTCTATACTAACATTTGCTTTCTATAGCACTATTAATATAGATAAAATCCTGGAAACTAATTCTGTGTGTTATGTAACAAATTTTTAATATTATAATACAAGCTGAACAAATATTTTTTGTTGCCGTTATTCCCAGGCAAACTCGGGCAAATCAGAGAAAGGATTAATTAGAATATGATGCAGCAAAATATAAATCGGTTGCAAGTTATGGGATAATTATGACTTTCTGATATTCTTAACAAAGTGTATATTAAAGTTTTTGCTATATAGAATCTTTGAAATATGATATAAAATAAAATCTTTGCCATATGTGAAAGATAATTTTAGATAATATTTTATATTAAATTGAATTGAACAAAATACATAGACACATAAATGTAGGACTTTCTGATTATCCATACACCTCACTGAAATATTACAAATAGCATGCCAACTTTGAGGAGCAGCACATACTCACTGCTGATTAATTTTTTGCCAACAATTATTTTCAAAGTGGTGGAGCACTAAGAATTCTATAAAAGAGCAATCGGTCAGCCAAATTAAAAGTGCAAGATGCATCAATATTTACAAGAAAGCACTTACCTATTTCAAGAAATTCTTATTTGCACTGCTATTCTTCGTATGTACACAGGGATCTGTTTTTGCTTAAAAATACATCAGAGAATTGCATAGACTCAACTCTACAACTTCCACATTGTGCACCAGTCAAAATTGGTTGCCACATAAATAGTTTTGTATGAATTTATGGGTTCTCTCATAATTATTTTGGCAACATACTGCTTTACCTCATGAATATTAATATCACTACTTTGGGTATAGATAATCAAAAGTACCAAAGTATATTTTTTACCTCTCAGCTAAATCTTAATCGGTTTTTACAACATAATCATTCATGTCTGTTTCCATTTCAGACTACTTTCATTCAGCGTGAAGCACTAATGTCACGTGCCAACAGTTTGAAGAAAGCTGTCCGTCAAATAATAGAACATGCAGAGAGAGGTTATTTGTTTACATTTTTATTTATTTGTTTCTATACTTTTTTATATAATAACTTTTTCTTTTTTTTAGTTTATATAATTGATTTTTTCCAACAGAGTATAAATTATAGTATGAGAGAATGATTAAATGAAGATTAACATACAGTTTAGCGAAAGGGAATATTCTAACTGATGTAATTCATCAGCAGTTGTCTTATTAATAAAATGTGTAGTAATATTAAATACTTATAAGTTATTAATGGTATTTCTGTCATTATTCATAGAAAGCTGCAGTTTACGACTTTGTGTAAAGCCAATTTAAAAATAAAAGCTGTAAAGTTATTTTAAGTTTTAATCTGTAATGGTAATAAGATGCCCATGCTATCATAATATAGCATAAATTGTGCTTAACATCCTTACATTGGGTACCCTTATTTTATTACTTCCTTCTATGAAGTAAAGGAAGTATTGTGATCAAGGCAAATTTTGGGTGTCATATTTCTACGAAAATATCCATTTTGATTGTTCCTGAATCCATTTGGATAATTTTTTGCATGATGTCTTAGGTAAGGACAGAATAAGAAACAGTTTTTTTTTTTTTTAAATGGGTTATAAAATGCATATAAAAGGGGTTTTTCATGATGTCTGTACATACATATGTGTGTATGTATTTATTCCACATAACTCAAAACGATCAGCTGTAGAATGTTGGCCGTAAATTTTATTAGCTGTAGAATGTTGGCCATTAATTTGTTTATGGTACTGTTATAACATCTAGTTGTGTATCTCCCTCTTTTATTGCAATATATATATATATATATACACACACACACATACCTTCTTACCAGGCTTAAAAGTTCTTACCTGGGCTTTATTTTCAGATTCAGTAGTCATAGTCATATACTTTCAATTACAGCAGTATTTTAAATGGTGAACATATTCATGTTTTAACAATATAATTTTTTTAAATTTTAATTTTGGACAAATAATGAAATCTAACTTTTAATGCAGTCTCCTGTTTCCTGTACTTATATTTGGGAAAATTGTATAGTCATTATGAAAAAATAAAAATACAACAGAGGTTTGACTCCCATATAAAAAAAAAATTGACTGGGATATTTAGTTTCAAAATTTGCAGTTTTTGGTGTCATTTTCAACTTACCTTGACAGAGATGGCATAATTAAGTTAGAATAATCCGAGGAAATGAATTTAAGTAAAGTGCTGGAAAAGTGTATAAATTTAATAGAAGGAAGTCATGATATTCACATTGGACTTTTTTTATTTGATCAAGCAAAGCCTTTTAAAGCAAACTATCTTACATAGCTTAATGATCTCTGTCTCAGTTAATGCATGGTTTCACTTTAGAACATCGTGACCTCCCTTCTTAGGAGCAACTGTAATCTCCATGCATATCTAGTAGTTATAAAGGGTATTTTCTTCTAATAAAGTATAGTTATCTTGTGAATTTTCTTCATTGTTATCCTGACTTTTTTTGCCCCCCCAAAAAACTGTTACAGTACAAAGTCTGTAATCCGGACTCGTCGGGCGATTCTGGCTTGTAGATCATCAATTTAAATCTGGTAAGATGGCATGCAGAAATTATGCAATTAAAAATATGAAACCATAATTTATGAAATAAAGAGCAATTATGATCTAAAGTGTATCAAAATTTAAAAAAAAAAAAAATTGTTTACTTTATTAAACATTTCTTTCAACATAAGTTGTTCAAGTTGCTTTGTTTTCTGTGCTAATACTTTTTCTTTAATTCTCGTCAAACAGACATAATTTCTTGTTCGGTTACAAAGTTCCACTGTTCAAGTCCTGTAATTGCTGTGTCGAGAATACTGACTAACTTGTCAATCGAAATTTTTTCATTTTCAATAACCTCTTTGTCACTATCGAAAGCGGTATTTTCCTTGATCTAGAACCATACTACAGATTTCGCCGTCTGTAAATTGATTGATGATTGAGGCATTGTTGTCACAATGAAAAACTTCTGTTATAGCATCATTATTTATTACTGCTTCTCCACATTTCTTTACAAAATCCAATAACTGGAAAATTTAACCTTTAGTTTGTGATGTCCGAAAACCTTCAAATTCGCGGCTATCCTCACCATGAGATATGGTAACTGGCCATAAATTATCCCAAGCATTTTTTAATGTATCTGGAGACACATTCTCCCACGATCTTGTGATGCTCCCCACAGCAGATTTTATGCTAAAAAATTTCAAAACGTCTTGAATAGTCTTGCCATTGTGCAAGAAATTTAACATAATTTTTTAAATGCTACCTTTATATTTGCATTTCAACACTTGCACTATTTTCATATCCATAGGCTGAATGATAGACATACAATTTGGAGAGAAGAATAATACAGATACATTATCTTTCATTAGAACTTTAAGTGAAGTATGAGTCAAACAGTTGTCAACATTCAGGACTATTTTTGAGTCATCAGGTAAACCAACCGAATTCAAATGTCACCGAGCCTCAGGTATAAAATGATTTTCAAAGCAATCATTCATCAATGCTTGTGTCATCCATGCTCTTTTATTTGCACGATATATAATGGGAAAAATTGTTACTCCTTTAAGTGCTCGAGGTCGTGCATGTTTTCCGATTACAAAAAGTTTGCACTTGTGCATTCCTGCAGCATTTGTGCACACTAAAATTGTTAGTCTCACTTTGGAATCATTGACACCAGTTGGAGCCTTTTTTGTAGAGGTTGCCAAGGTATTTCATGGTACATATTGCTAGAAAAGACCAGTTTCATCAGCGTTGTAAATTTGTTCTGGAGATAATTGTTCACTAGTAATGAGTTCAATGAATTCATCTGCAAATTATGCAGCAGCTTCAGTATCAGCTGGAGCTTTTTCACCTGAAATTTTTAATTGTCTTTATACCATGGCAATTTTTAAATTAAGTTAACCAACCTGTCGAATATGTGCACTCAGTGTTTAAGTTCATTTCTTCATGAAATAGTTTGGCTTGAGCCATTAGCATTGGACCCGTCAATGGCACGCCCTCGCTGCAACACTGTCTGACCCATTCAATCATCACTTTGTCATGATCGTCACTTTTAGCATAACAAACCCTTTTTCTGTTATTCATTACAAGTGGGGTGTCGGAATCCACAAAAAATTCAAAAAGTTCCTTTTTCTTTATGCTTATTTCATACACAGTTGACTTTCAAGTGTCGTACTCCTCGCATAATTTTGAGACGGATATGCCTTTATCCATTTTTTGCAGCAATTCCTCTTTTTGTTTGATGGACATCGAAACATGCTTTTGCTTTGTAGATCCTTTGGCAGCTCCAGAATTGGAAACTCTTTTTGACATAATTCGAAGTTCAAGCTTAATTTTTATAGAATTGCTTTAACATTCTGCAAAAAATAATAAGCCGGATCCAGTTAGAAGATTAAGGAACAGCACAATCTGCAACATTAACTGAAATGCCTTAGAATCAGTAAAGTTAATTTTAGCTTAGCTTATACCGTCCGTTATACATTAAATGTGCATGCATAAAGCATACCAAAAAAAAGTTTGTGGCTTTGAGGTCTGGATTATAGATCATTCCAGATAATGGACATCCGGATTACAGACTTTGTACTGTATTTAGTTTCTTCCACATTTACTCAAAGCCTCATTTACCTGATTGAATTCTCTAGTGTCATAAAGGTCTCTCCCAGCACAGCTGTAGATCAAACATACACAGCTGTAGATTGACATAAGGGTACTTTTCCCATTAATGAATTGCATAAAACTCCAGAGGGTGAAAATGAAACAAATTTTTATGTGAATTAAAATAGGACTTTTGTTTAGTTTTCATCATACTTTTAACTGAAACATGTGATCTTTAACATAGAAAATTAATTACTAGGTTTCCTTTTAATATTCATTATTTTTTTGTTACCATATTATCTTAAAAATACTTGCAGAGAAAAATGGGTAAAAATGCTTGTGTATGGTATCTTTGCTTCATGATTCTGGGTTCTTTGGCACTTTTCAACGAAAGGGGAATCTTTTCTAGAGTAATATCTGTTTTTCATATCGTAAATGGTATGGCAAGAAAATATTTTTACATAAAATTGAGTAATGTCATCCATTTTGTAATCTTTTTTTATCACATGTGTTAAATATTTTGCATAATCGCCTGTAGTAATGGCAACCGCCGTCAATAAAAGGAGGTGCTTTCCTTGGTGTAGCGGCACAGTTCATTTTCAGTTCGAGCCAGAGAAGCCCGGGAAAGAAGCCAGGGGATGATTGTTCCGGTCCTGTTCCAGTTCCAGTCCGGCCGTTTAAGTCCAAAACATGTAGGAGCTGAAGTCTGAATCCAGCAAAACTAAAATGGAGATGTATGTCGAAAGGGCCAGATGGATTTTTGTCTTTTTAAAGAAAGTGTTCGTCACCGTGCTGGAATATCTGCCAGTTTAAAGCATTTTGAATGTTTCCACCTAAGATGTTAAGTTTTCATTTATGATGTTAAGTTTATCATCATTTTTGAAGTTCTAGTTGAATAAACCTTTAAGTTTTAGACAAGGTTTTGTGTTCTTCAGAAATTTTAGGTTTGAAGTGAGATATGTTACATAGAATTTAACGGGAAAAATCAACACATGTCTGATATCTGTTCTTACTGGCTGGCCAGTGATCAAGTAGCCTAAAACTGCAAAATATATATATACATGCTTAGTTTTTATCGATTTAACAGAAATTATTTTAATTTCTTTCTAGGTCAGTCTAATTAATTAAGATAAGACTCTCTAAGCCAGAAGTGGCTTTTTTTTAAGCCAAGCCATTTGTGCAATAAGTAAATGCTTTATTTAAATTTCTGTCATCTTCAATTCCTTTCTATTCATATATCATTACCTTGTAAATGTACAAAATATTCTGCATGTTTTATCCATTAAATTTTTTGGAGGTTTTTTAGGAGTGAATGCTATGACTAAATTAATTGATTTGTTTTTTAGGGAAAAGGTTTTTAGCAAAATTTTAATTAACATGTTATTTTTTAGCTGTTGATGAACAAAATGCCCAAACTCAAGAGAGAGATTCCAGTGACTACAAAACAGCATCTCTAGAATCTACTCCTGTTTCACCTGAAAAAGTGCTTTCAAAACCAACTGATTCAATGAACATCTCAGAGGTACCTCCTTCTGGAGTTCATGAAGATGACAGACCATTACGACCTGAAACTTTGTGGAATCCATGGGGACCTGCAATGGGTCAAAGTGTGGGTGCATCATTAAAAAATACATTGCAAGTAACCTTACCTACCATTGAAGGTGGTGCTAGTGCAGACAGTTCTCCTTGCCCATCCCCTCATCCAGTCGCATCTCCTGCCATGTCACCTTGCTCATCGCCCATTTCAGAGCGGCCTACTCCTGAATCTCGGTCATCATTGGTGCCAGAAGTTAGCCTTAGTCCAGAATTGCAGTCTCCTACTACTGACATATCGAACTTCCCTTCTCATAGTGAGACATCCGACACACTGGTTGCTGGTAATTTGTTGGGGACCAAAAAAAGTGAGCTTTATTACATATCCATGCTATAGAAATTGTATTTACTTAATGAAAATTTGTTGAGTAATTCTGAAGCACATTTTTCTAAATTTTTTAGGTTATAAGAAAAGGTAAATTAATACACTAAAGAGGAGTAATATTTGTATGCTGTAAACTTAAGTGCCAAAAATAAATTTAGATATAAATTAAATGCTGAAAAAAAGAATGAAAATGAATTTCATTATTTTTAAATTTGCATTCCTGTAATATTGAGCTATGTACCAGTATTTTAAAAATAAATTTTGAACTGTTGATTCCAAACTGTCATTGCTCATACAAATTAGTACAAGAAAAGTTCATAAAAATTCAAAACAGATAGAAATTTTTTCAAGTTTTCAAAACCATTTGAGATTATAAACAATGGGCATTAGAAATTTGTGCTAACAGCATTCTTGTGTGCACTCTTAATTTGCATTACAAACAATATTGCAAAGAAGAGTGGAGTTGACATGTGGGGCTGTTGGAAAGACAGTGAGATAATATGCTTTAGGAAGACTATATTTGTTGCTGAGCACTTTTCAGTTAGAGCATAAATATTATTCCACAGTTTATTATCATATTTCTGTATCCATTCCTTAAAACACTGCTAATGTAATATATGCTTAAAGTTTGATTGCCACTGCTGAAAGTGTTAAATATTTCAAAGCATGAAACATGAAAAAATCAATTGTACCTTCTTCAGGATTTTAATCGCAGATCTTCCAATTCTACTAAATGTACTCACTCTAACATGGGAGAGCACACATTGATGAATATGATAGTACTTAACAGGTTAAGATAAAAAAAAAATAGCTCTTCTTTTTTGTTTCTGGTGAGTGATTTATTTCTGTATTAAAGAAAATTAACTAGGAGAATATTTAATTTTTTTTTCTGGGGGGGGGAGATCTTTTTCGTTACAGATTTTAGTTTGCAGATATTCTGCTTCACTCGTAATGTAGAGGAATGAAATAAGTTTCAACAACATCCATTTATTAGTGTTATTTTAATGTCCTTTGGAGACAAGTCACTTTACTTTTATCTGCTGTTCTATCTGTTTTATTTTCAACTGCATTTTTTCTTTTTATATAAGCTTTTTATTCTGTGGAAATTTTGGCTTAAGACTGGATATTTGTATTCCATCTGTATATCTATATTCTCCTTGTTTACTGTAAATATAGAAGCTACATGCCCTTTTCCTGTATTCTCAGAACATTTTATTCAAAGCCTTTTTAAAGGTCAATTAGGGATCTCGACTGACTGGATAGTTAGAGTAATTGTTCAACATGCTTACTGCTTTGGTGACACATGGTGGTGCCATCATGGAAAAGCTATACCGTAATTTCTGGAAGAAAGGCCGCATCAGCGTAAACGGCGCACTCGACAGAAATGGTGGGGAAAAAATTAAAATTATACAAAAGCACCGCATCTGCGTAAACGCCGCAATAGATTAAATTGCATGTGACATCGTCGTGGGCTGTGTAGTTGAAAAATCTCAACCTATGTCCTGATATATGACATATCAGTTAAGAAAAATGCATGAAATGAAACCGTAACTCAAAAATAAATTAAAGGTAAGAAATGTAGAAAATATATTTACGTTCACGAATATACTTATATTTACCCACTAAAGAAGTCCATATTTGTAATACTCAGACTATATTATAAAAAATGTTGCAACAACGAAATATTAAATTTGGATGACAAAAGGAAATTTTAAATTTTACTTACAAAAGGAATTACAGCAAACTATACATCATATGAAGCCATCAAAATCTGATTCTTCACTATCTGAATTAAAAAGATTTAGTAAATCCTGATCCAAGTCCAAGTCTTCCAGATCATCACATTCATCCTCTTGGTTTACAGTCTCTTTATCTAATGATATAATTTCAGCTTCTTTGAACCCTGCTATTATTCACGATGTTTTTACCGATTTCCACGCACTTCCTACCCACTTTGCAACTTCTTCATAAGATGCTTTATGCATTTTACCGCTTTTGGTATACGTATGCAATCCTTCACTCATTCAACACTCCACCGCCTTCAGACTTCAACTTTGAAGGATTTACTAATTCCGAAGTCAAACAACAAAAATCAGTGTTATATTTTCATGCTGATTTTTGTTGTTAGACTTCAGAATTGGTATTTATTCGGCGTGTTATTGTGTCTTAATTTTTTGAAGGATTTATTACCTGACAAATCTAATAGTTGTAAGATTTTTGTCAAACCACCAGGAATTATTGCTACAGTCGTAGACAATTTTTGATATCTGGTTTTCACTGACTCAAGTTAATGAGCACGCATCAAATCCATTGTCAATAATCCTTTTGGTTGGAAAAAAGATCCCTTATGGCACTGCCAAACTTTTTTGTAGCCACTCATGCATGATTGTTTCGCACATCCAGCCGTTCTCGTTTGCACGAATAATTACATCATTAGAAAAATTTCCCTTCGGAATACTTTTTCTTTTAAAAATGATCATTGACTTTAGCTTGTCACCGTTTGCGGCTTAAGCTAATGTAAATGATGATCTTTCATGCCTCGTCATAAACACAGATACAGTTTTTGCACCAGTTTCATCAACAGTTCTGTTTGCAGAAGAGTCGAAAGCTAACGGCGTTTCATCCATATTTATTATCTGTGACTGAAGAAGTTTTTTTTTGTCAATAATATCTGTCACATATTTTAGAAAAGATGCCTTTTTATCCTGCCAGTCCATTGGTAATTGTTGCCAGACTGTTGTTCTAGTACGCCCAGAAATATTTTTTCTTTTCATAAATCTGCTACACCAGCAAGGCCCTCCTTTGAAATCACTTATGTTCATTTGTTTTGCTATAAATTTTGCTTGTAAGTGAATTTTTACAGTCGAAATTGCCATTTCCTTTCCTCGTTGCTCCTTTATCCAGTTTGCAAAGTTGTCCTCTAGATTCGGCCACCTTACAGTACCACTTCTTTTGGCTTGTTTCTGTTGTGGCATATTTTTAAGTTCTTTTTCAGTTCTACAATGTCGAATACAACGTTGAACTCGTCCACTTCAAACTCTCGAGCTGCTGCTCTATTTCCAATTTGTTCAGCACGTGAAATTACATTAAACTTAAAACCAGCAGTATAGCTTCTGTGCCATTTAGGTGCCATTTTCAAAAATTTTCCACTCCCTTCTTATTTAAAAACTATCCAACACATACTTGTACCCAAACTGATGGGATCTGTATCTGGCAGAATGCCAAGGAAAATCAATTCATGCTGAAGAGGAAATACGTCAGAGTTCGTTATTGCGACTCAGGTGGAGTCGTGTCCGCCTTTGAATAAAATTGCAGAAAAGGCAGGGGTGGGGAGAGGATGGGTCCTGGAAGATTCATCGAATGGCAGAGGAGAGAGACTATTCAAAATGATGAGAATGCTGATTTGAAAGGGGGAAGAATGTTATTGTTCTGAGATCCCGTTTAGGGTGAATAAGGCATGTAGGTCTGTGTTCAAGGGAAAGAATGTAAGATAACGTTCGCAAAAAGCAACTGAGTGGTCTTTTGTGTGGGAACAACTGTGTGGTCTATGTACAATGACAAGGCCATCCAAACTATGTACAATGACAAAGTTATTCAAACTGTGTACAATGGCAAAGTTATTCAAATTATGCATAATGACCATCAAAGGAAATACTTAATTTTTAGTGCACCTAAACACCGCACCCGCTGAAAATTTAAGTTTTAAACACGTAAACGCCGCGGCATTTCTTCCTGAAATTACAGTAATCTTGGATAAAATTTAACTTCTAAGCCTTTTAATTCAAGTGTCAGAGAGTGATCTTGATGGCTGCATAATTAAAGTAAATATTTAAGATAAAGGCTTTGCTGACCTGTAGTAGCCATGATGATAACGTTGTAATCTTTTGCATTTGATAGGACATCTCTAAATGATTCAATGGGATTATTTTTTTATAAAAGCTTTCATGCAAGCATAGTGGAATTTTATGAAGAAAATGTGGTGATTATTAAAATTAGCTCTTATTATTTTCTAAGTATTTAAACTGGTTTATTTTCTTTACAGTAATAAAAAAAAATAATAATTTTTTAATTGTGAAATACGAAAAGGTTTGAAATTTTTCTGAAGTCATAATTTACATGATTTAATTTGTTAACAATATTTTCTTCATGGATGTTATGTAGAATTCAATTAACAGTATTTTCTTAGTAAGTATTATGTAAAATTCAATCTCGTTATTTTAACCTGAGAATTATTTTTTTTCTTTCTGTAGGTGAAACTGCTCAATCTCCTACAGCTACTCGCCGCATAAGTAGTGGTGCCACACTCAAACAAATTGGCACTACTAATCTTCAAATAGGCTCTGGAGTAGGCATCTCTTTGCTTCCTTGCCAATCACATGACAGGGGTTTTTCTGAGAGTTCACAAGGAGGAAGAGAATTTCCTATAATTAATCCTTTGGCATCTTTACCCATGTGGCCTAATTTAAATAAGGACAGTTTAATTGGGAAAGTTCTTCTAGCTAATGCTGATGCTTTATGTGCTGCTGCTTCACCTTTAATGGATGTTGAAGAAATGTCACTGTGAGTTCATTATTCACTAAGTTAATAACATAAGAGAATGTTTCTGAATGCTTCTTTGTATTTACACTAATGTTTGTGAAAATTGCAACGCCATGAAGGAATTAAACAAAGTGAACCGAGCGTGCAGGAAATGTAAAGATAGGTTAGACGGTGGGTAGAGGTAAGACATGCAGATGATTAGAATTACAAAGTGATTGCGCATGCAATGGAATGAGAACTGGCCACTTGTTCCATGTATATAAATGACTGTAATGTTCTGTTGAAGTCTGTTCATCATACTCTGTCTATGAATATTTAATCCGTGGTCAGAGTGCATAGACAACTGTGGAAGGTGCCATACCAACAACTAACAAGCCCAAATGAAGCCTTATCATCGGTACGCTAGAGGGTGGACTTTCGTATCTAGCAATCATAGCACCATATGATTTGAACTACATTTTATCCTGCTTTACCTGTTGCTAGAGCATTTCTCGGTCATTTCTCCTTACCTTCATCTCATTGGAAGAAACCCCCACCTCATAAGATTTTTAAAAGACATCTCTTTTTACCATATGATTTGAAGTTATTTTCCTTCTATCCTGCTCTACCTGTTGCTAGAGTATTTCTCAAAGTCATTTTTCCATGCCATCATCAGCATTTCAGGTTCATTTCATCAATTCACTTGATTCAGTGTGTTTGTGTATCTTGAATTTTATTCGCCATTTGTCTGGCGCATAATAACCCTCGAGGTTTTGTGCCATTAAAAAATATCAACCAACCAACTAGCAATCATAGTCGGCACACAGCATAATGCCACAACAATATTTGTGTTTGGAGGAAATGGACAGAGGAGAACCAAACAAGGTGAAATCCTGGCAGTGGGGCATACAAAGCACAATTACATGGGCTGTGACAGATCGCGTAACGTCCTCTGTTATGTTTGCACAACATTGGAGCACGTCTACAGGTGTTGTATTATCTAGCTGCAATCTGCTGCAGTATGAATTGCGTGGAATGGTTTCACTAAGCAGGATTCTTCTGTCACTGAATCACAGACACCTCCGACTTCAGTGGCCACTGGAACACAGTATGCCCTGTGTCAACAAGTTGTTTTCTGCAATTAATCTTGCTACAATTTAAAGTATACTTTGATGGAAGAGTACACATCAGACGCTACAGAGGGGAATGTCCGCTCCCAGAGTGTGTTATCCAGCGTCATACTGCACAAATGCCTGGCATCAGGGTGTGCGAAGCTATTGGATATAATTGTCGATCCCATCTGATGCAGATTGTGAGTAACCCCAACAGTGATTGCTACATAAGGGAAGTGTGGAGCCAGAGGTCCTCTCCATTCTTTAACACATTCCATGCACTTGTATTTCAGCGAGATAATGTCTGTGCACATCTTTCTCAGACTGCAAAAGTCTTCTTTAGGGCACAACAGGTTCCGCTTCTTTCATGGTCTGTTTATTTCCTAGATATGTCGCCCAATGAGCATGTTTGGGATTTCATCAGTCGGCGACTTACTTTTGCAGTTGGTGGATCACACACTAAGACTTTGGCATTGAGTCGAAGCCATATGGAATGTCATTTCCCAGAATTACATACAGAACCTATATGATTCAATGTCAGACGTGGACATGCTCTCATTGCTGAGCATGGTGGATACACAAAGCATTGATTTCCGACGTTCATTTTGTTTTTGTGTCTTGCAAAACGTCGTAATTTTTTGTACCACTATTAGTAATATGTGGAATAAATTTCATTCATTTCCAACAATTCCTTTATGGTGTTGAATTATTCACAAGCATTAGTATATTATCTTAGCATTTTGAACACTGATGTTAGAAATATGCCTAGCTGCTGTGTCTTTCCAAAAATTTCTTATTGTGCTATGTTACTCTATGATTCATCTTGGAAAACATTGCATTCATACAATACATTGCATTACTCACAGTGGTTATTAAGTCTCCAGTAACTATAATTGGTTAAATTTACTATAATTGATTAAATTTACTGTCCTGTCCTACATTGGTCAAATATGAGTTGACCACTAGTATCTTTTATTTTCAGTTTATTTTAATAATATATTTAAATTTATTGCACCACCTCGCAGTAATGATGTTTAGCTAGTTGGTTTGATCTAAAGGTTATTGGTCAACCCATAGGTTATTAGTGTGATATGGCCTTGATGGTCACTGGTATACTTTTATTTATTTTAGTTATATGAATTTCAATTCTGGTCTCCACTGGCGACTGCCAACTTGTAGATAACTGGTAACCAGTGACCTTAAAAGTTATCCTCACTTTACTTTTAATAATATATCCAATTGATATAATTTTAAATACATTTAATTTATAATGTATCCAACTGATAATTTTAATGGATATTTGTGGTATTTAATTTTAAAAAGATATTTCTGATATCGTACATTAAGTACCTGAAATAGAATTTTTTGTATACATTTTGTTTTGTATTTTTAATTATATTTACAGGAGTTTTAATTACAGAATAAATTATCAATTTTTTTAACTGCATGAGTCATATTGATTTTGTTAAGGATATTTTTATCATTTCTCTTTGCAATGTGAATAATTTGAATGAGGGCATACATGATTATTCAGAATCTTTCATATCACAAATTACAGAATTAAGAAATTAAATCAATTTTTATTGTTGATTTGAAACTTTATTTTATGATTTTAAGAAAATTCTTAATTTTATTAAAATATAGTTAAATTAAAAAACAAAGATAATGTATTTGCTGTTCATACTTCCAAGCAGTTACATTTTGATGGAATTCAATATTTTTAACAAATAAATAATCTGTAGTTATATTTTTTGCAGCATATCTAAAGCTGGTGTTCTTATACTGACTTTGATATTTTTAAACATTAAATGAATTTTTCTGTATGAGAGTATGCTTAGAAAAGAAGCTTTGGATTTGGCTTTTTTGAGTATTTTAAAAACATTTTATAATTATCTCCACAAATATAACTGTGATTAAAACTTGAGTTCTATAGAAAATGAATAATTTCTATGCCAGGTTCTCAAGACTGCCTCAAAGAGTATATGCTGCACCAGATTACGACAAAAACTAAAGAATTCACCTTTTTTATGCTAAGCAATATTGTTACATGTTAATAGCTTACAGAGTTCTCTTATGACAACAGTCCTTATGAAAAGAAGGATTTGTATTTTTATTGTAGTTTAAAATGAAAAGGATCAACTAAAGATACAGCGATGGGAGAAATGAAAGAAATCACTGTAATTCCCTAAATACAAAACAAGTACTGAGACTTACAAAACCACTAACTTAGCAGCAATACTTCAATTGCAATCAAATTAAACTAATTCATGGCTTCTCATTGCCTTTTATTTATACAACAGCCTATAGATCATACCATGAAAACCAATCTTAGATTGTAGAAAATGTGTTTTCTAGAAAATAATTTCTCAACTCTAATGTTTTGTTACACAAAATTACAAATAGTGCAATACTATAATAAAGTAGTTGAACACGAAAAAATTTCAGCAAGTGCCTCTAAGTTAAAAATTGCACAATACTATAAATAATACAGGTATAATAAATAATGCAAAAAATAAACAAATGATTAAAAACAAATGCAAATTAGATAAAAAATTAATATAAAACTAAATACAAATATAAAACATTAATATTTACATAAATTAGAACAATTTTAAAAGAATTTAATTGACATGTCCTGCCAAATCAAAATGAGTATTGAGTTTTGCTTAATTTCTACACCAAAACAGGAAAAATTTCATTTCTGTTCAGAAAAGAGAGAATAGGAAAGAAATTTTTAATGATATTTAAAATACTTTCTTGAAAACTGCAGAATGAAATTAAAATTCTTAAAACATCAGAAAGAGAATTAGTTGCATTTTTAGCTTGTAAATTATAAAATTGCTATTTGGTTCAAAAAAGTAATGTGAAAAATTTCCTTCCCCCAGTTTAAATTAACTAATTTTAAATGTCTAATAGTTAATTTTTAAATGTGTATATAATTTTAATCCTCTTCCCCTTTTAACTATTTGGAAACTTTTCGTATGATTAAAAATCTGAAAATTAGTACAACAAAACTAAGATATGCTTTTCAAAAAGAAAATTAAAACTTTTCATACTGCTTGTAGTTAATTTACTTTTAGCTGCTTGCTGTTTTCAGGATAAAAATTTCATATTCTTGCATTCATCAAATATACTTATTGAAAGCATCTATTTTTCATCACAAGCTGCTTCGAAGTGCAACATTTTGGATTAACTTCTTTTCAGTGAATTGACCTAGAAGTGCAATTTATAGTTTTTAGAATATATATTTCTTGTGATATTGTGTCCTGAGTGTTGAAACCACATCAGATAAAACTGTTGATAAATGTAAAAATATTAAACAGTTGTAAATTTTTTTATTTTCTTTCCTTTTAAAAGTGTTGTTTAAAACTGTAAGATTTTCTGATTCCTCCTTAGAGAAGGGTTTCAAGAAAAGTGCGTAATGAATAACTACTTTGGAATTGGAGTAGATGCCAAGATAACTCTTGAATTCCATAATAAAAGGGAAGAACATCCCGAAAAATGCAGGTATAAATCCAGATGAGTGCTCTTATACTTTTTTATTTGGTACTTCTCTGAAGTTCTACTAGTATTTTCTTTAAAAGTATCAAGTCCAAATTTCAAAAATTTTGTATATTATTTTACTTTATTCAAAAATTACTAATAAAATACTATATAAGTAACCAAAATTATAAAGGTAGTATAATGTGATAATTCTTTAAGAATAGTTATTTTCTCTGTATTTTTTTAACCCATTACAGGTTCGGCCCTGAAATATCAGCTGTCATGAATAAAAGAAAATGTTATGAATAAGTCGTATTTTCTTAATTATAATTCCAGAATGATCCTCTCATCTTTGCACTTTGACTCTTCTTCCAATGTACATGCAACCTGAAATTGGACATTAGGAGTTGGCAGAAATTTTCAGTGTAACGAATTGTAAAGCCATTCTGTTATGCGGTATTTTACGTCCATACCCTTGGCGAGTTTAATGTAAAATGACTTGATTAGAAATTGAATGAAACCCTTCATCAGCTACAGAAGCACCCACTATACAAGCACCAACAATTTAACCATGTTCAGATTCATTTAGCTCTGACGTGATGCAATCACAACTGTGCAGAACACTGTCTTGATAACAAAAGACATTTGCAGTGTATTGAGGATGTTGTACAGATGGCGTTAGTGAGCAAACACATCAGCACCACCAACAGCTTTCGTAAAAATAAACATTTCAGTTCAAACGTGTTTTACAAGGTGTTTCCATATTTTTGTCCAACCCCTGTATCTATAATTTTGTAGATTTTTTGTTTACCAACAAAGCATTTACTAGAATGCACAAGACATATCTGTAATTTATTTAGTATTGATATTTGCCACATCATAAAATGTTTTTGTTCAAATTTAATCAATCTGCTACTTGTTAACAAACTGAAAATTTACAAGCAATAAATGCATTTCTTAATTAAATTTGTATTTTACTTTTCTCAGTATATCTAAGTAATATAAATTCACATTTGACTGAAAACTGTTATGAGAATTTGAAGTTTTACTGTAATTAATAAAAACTGTGTCTAATGCTATAGGTTATAAAATTGATTCATATTTTTTTCCTGAATTCATATAGTTTTTTATATTTTATTTAAAATCTTTAAGTTTTTAAAATGTGTTTTGATTGACTGCAATAAATTCATTCATATAACTGAAGTTTTGATTTTCATTCTATAAATCTTTCATCATAGTTCTAGCCTCAGTAATTTGTATCAGCTGCATTTTTGTTCATCTTTTCATTGATATTTTTTTTTTTAATTCATGTTTCTTCTTCCTCTTTTTTTTTTTTTTTTTTTTCCTCCCTGCCTAATTTCTAAAACAGGTCTAGGACGCGAAATCTTATGTGGTATGGTGTCCTTGGTGGAAAAGAGCTTTTGCATCGTACCTTCAGAAATCTGGAGCAGCGAGTTCATTTAGAATGTGATGGTAGACGAATTCCTTTGCCTTCATTGCAAGGCATTGTTGTACTTAATATTCCTAGGTGAGCTTCAAATTGAATATATATATATCAAAGATTAAATTAAAGTATATATATATGTGTGTGTGTTTGGATAAGGAAGCAAAAAATTTGTACCAGAATTGTTAAATCATTTTATATACATTTAATTGTCACATTATATATACAGCAGTATTGCATCTCTGCCAGTATTCTAAACTTTTAGAAACCAGACTTATCAAGCAACTAAATAAAAGATTATTGTTATCTGCAATTTTTCCCCCTCCCTGTTTTTCAAGAAATAAAATATGATTAATAAATTCAAATGGCCTTATTAGAAATAATTTTTAAAAATGCATGTTTTTGTAATTTATTTCAAGTATTCAATCCATATGGATAATAGCTGCTCCATGTTTCCTATCAAATGCTTCTTGTTTTAGTCACTACTTTTGATAAATAAGCAGCCGTAGCCTTACAATCTTCAATGATCTTTATTTTTGATAAGTTTCTGAACTAATGACTTGTCCATTTCTTTATTTCACAGTCTATTTTAGTAAATGATGCACCTTCTTCATGACACTTGACTACCTAAAGCTTTTGTTCTAATCTGAGCCACTTATCCTTCTTGATGACAGAATTGCTGCAACATCTTTTTGCACCCATTATTATTATTTTTAAAAGTGTTTTAAATTTTATGATCGTGACCAGATTTCACTGTAGATTTGCATAGCAAAAATGATTACACAAAAGTTAATTCAACATTAAAGTTTGCAAACGTCCTGCTAGTAAGCAACTAGTAGCAGCATACTAAGCTTACACATTAAGAGCAACAGTTGTGACTGCACTGAACTGCAATTAAAGTAGCATTGTTTACACACTTCATTCTTAAGATCTTGAGTTCTTAAATTGCAACTGCTGTTGTTAAACTGAGGCAGAGTTAGTGCCAGAACCAGTGCAGCCACACCAAGTGGTAGAATTTGGGGGCAGCAAAAATTTTAGAGTTTAGGAAGGACTGAAGGGTAGAATTTAGGAGCTGGAGAGATTTTACTGGTGACAAAAAGTCTAGAGCTGGTCCTGAACGGAGACAAAAGTGACCACAAAGCATACTTTGTCAGTACTGTGCTTGCCTTCTCCAGTGATAGTTGAAACCAAGACCAACAATAGGGTTTTTGCCACCTGGTGCGAGCTGTTCTGTGTGGTTGTTAAATTCTGCTGCTTGACATGTCTCTAAATTATAAAAAGTTGCCTTCTCTAAATACCATCGCCTGAGGTGTAGCTACTATTTTCAGCGCTCAGGGACAACTGAAGATTTCGAGTCTCTTTCTGTGTGCCAAGAATGAAAAATATTTCATTCTAAAATTTTGTAACATCAATTTTGTGCCCCTGAATGCTACTCCCAGGGACAGATGTCCGTCCTTGCCCCCACCTTAACTATGTGATTGTGTAAATGCATTAGTTTCTCAGCTCTAACAGTGACCCTGAATGGAGCTCAAGAATAAATAGCTTGAGCATCGATACATACCGATACAGCAAAGAACCCATGAAATGATTGAAATATGCATCACATCCTGTAACTTTAAAACTGCACGAAAACAGAGATTCAACTGTATAAAGGAGAAAAATGATCATTTATGAATTTTAGAAAAATAATTTTGTATACTGATTTATTAGGATTAATTTTTATTTTCAGAATTAAATTTTGTTTGCTTTTAAACTTTCAAACTGGACTGATCAAAATCAAACTATCGCTCGCTCTATCCTGAAGATTAATTTAGTAGTTTTTGCAATAAATTTTTTGCTTACTTTTACAGTTAATTATATATTTTTGCTTATTTATTTACATTATTTGTAGTAGCAATTTAGTAAGAATGTAATGTAGTGTAATTTAATTTTCCCCTTTTTTTGAATTATATGTACTATGTGTCTCAGTGTCTGTTTGTTTGTATGTGTGTGTCTTTTAACGCCTCTGTGCAAACCCTTGGAGGTTTGGCAGTATCTCATCGGGTGCCATTTCTTGTACAGGCTCACAGTGGCTTGTTCTTTGCAATCTGCTGCTTCATGTATGAAGAGCACATCTCGCATTTCATTTGCTATCTCCACATTCATGAACTATTGTAAATGACATAATCTTGAAAGAGTATATGAGTAGTTTAAGGCTGAACAACATCATCTGCCACACGAAAATGGCATTTATGATCCTACATTTCTGTACAATTCGAGTTCATCTCTATTCAGCTTGCCCCTTCCAGAAGTTTGTATGCATTTAACTGAATCACCCTGTATATTTGAGGGAACTTATCTACCCATAATTTTTTGTGTGTTTAGAAAACATTTTTCTTAATGTAGAATGATCATTCATGTTGAATAATATTTTCCCCTGCATACTTATTGTATATTAGAAATAAGCAACGTGAAGTTTTCTCCTATTAGTTGAAAATTTTTTAAGCATCCAATTTTACACTATCTTTGAAAGATATATGTAATTTCGTTGAAGTCTTCATTTTTATTGCATAAAATTCATTTCTTTAGCAGAGAAGGTAGGTTTATTGTAAATTTTACAAGTCTAAAAATCATTGCATTTTACTATTATCTGCATATCCTTTGATTTTAATGTTGTTTTGCTGTGTTTTAATTTTTTGATTTCTCCCCCTTTGTGAAACATTTTTATATACCCTTTTATCAAGATTTTAATAATTAGAACCACGTATAGTTCAGTTTAACATTTAGACAGTGGTTTGTTACAGTAAATTTCAACTTTTAATTTAATTTTTATGGATCTTGTAGATTTTCAGTCCATTTCTGCTGCTGTTCTCCATTTTACAGTTATGAGAATTTCTAACCATTTCATTAAAATCTAATGTTAATTTTAAATGATGTATCAAAAGTGCTACACTGAAATGCACTGAATTAGGAATACAAGTCAATAACTATTAGGCTCCTCTGGCCTTGATAATGGCTGCCACATGCCAGACATCGGATAGAGCTGTCCATAATTCAGAAGGGTTGCTAGTGTTGTGTAATGTGGTTTTCTCCAAAGCATCTCGGCGGCATTCAGTAGGTTTTAAGTCAGGGCTTCTAGGTAGCCAATTCATGACAGAGAAGTCAAAGGAATAATTATCCAACCAGGCAGTAGTCAACCAGACCTGTGAGAGGTACAGTTATCTTGCTGGAATACTCCATTTCCATGTGACTGACAGGACACGTAAATGGACGGAGATGCTTGGCCCAGCAACTCTACACACCGAATCATATTGAGGGAAGTTGTTACAAGTACCAAAGATCCCAAATACTACAAACACATAACACAGACCATGACCAAGCTGTCATGGCCTTTTACAGTTTCAACCTGACATGCACAATCCATAGCTTCATGAACCTGATGCCATATTCTCAGCCTTCTGTCGGTGTCACTAGTCGGAATCGAGACTCATCACTCAATGCTACTTATTTTCTGTCCTCTAGAGTCCATTCTGTATCTTCTCTTGCCTAGGCAAGACATACAGCTCGATGGCATGCATTGAACAATTGCACTCTTGTGGGTCTATGGCTTCTAAAGCCCATATGGTGAAGTGAACATTTTGCAGTCCATTTACTGACTACTCGACTGGCATCGTGGTTCAGCTGTGTGGTAGTTTGAGCTAATGTTTACCTTCACTGGCTATGTACAATATGGCTGAACCTTCTCACACCATGCTTATTCAAAGCTAATTGTCTTTTGCAGTTCGTCCAGTTGCTCGTTGCCCCCCCCCAACCATCCGTATATTCATAGTATACTCTCGACACTGTCAACCTTGAAAATCCTACTCTCTGATGATTTTGGAAATTGAATGGCCCGTGTGTCAAGCGCCTACTATCTGCCCAGTATCGAAGATGTCTAAATCAGCTTTACCCATATTTGCAATCGAAATTGCTGATTAACCCGTTCGTGACCAAGGTCGCGTGGACGCGACGCAGCGATTCCACTCTTATCAGCCCAGCGTCGCTTCCACGCGAAGAGCTCCGATTAATATGGAGAGACCAGCGTCACGTATGCGTAATCGGAAATCGGAACGTTTTATTTGAATTTTTAAATGCTACTAGATGGCGTTAAACGGCAACGGTTTTCACAACGGTCGACTCGTATGGTATTTGACCTTCATGAACGGGCATTGGTTTCTGTTCTATGCTTCTGTATTTGATATATTTATTGATGTAAACAAAGTGAGAATCACGGCTCTTTAAAGGGCTGGGATTTATTGCTCGCTGTGTTTATATTTTGACAGATTGTGGAAATTTATGGAACGTTTATTAGTTGAAATGTTGGAGTAGAATTTCGTTTGTCTTTTGAGGTTTGACAGAGCGAGATTTCGAAATAGATGAATTAATCAAATAGTGAAATGGAAGAAAGAATTTCTTCTAGTTAATTAATATAAACAAACTGGGAAACACGGGTGTTTGAAAGGGCACGTGTGAGTTCAAGTGACTTGTCTATTGCTTTGTTTTTTTGATTAGGAGAATATGGGGGAGTACATTCAGCGGATTAGCAATGGGTAAGAGTAAAATATTTATGTTTGGTTTTGGCGCCGTTTTTTTTTTTTTTTTTTTATGTGTGTATGTTTCGTAGAAGTTTAGGGATATGTGATCGGATTATATTCATTTTCAATTCGTCAGCCATGGCTAAGAGAGCGAGATATCTAACTGAGAGTGAAATAAGTAAAATTATGAATGAAAGTGATTCTGAGATTAGTGACGATAGTGATACAGATATTTCTTCTAACAGTGAATCAGAAGGTTCATTTTCCTCAGACACAGAGGAATATAATTATGAAGAGGATGCTTGCTCTGAACCTGCAAAAAGTTGGTCTTCTAAAGTAAAATCGCTACCGAAGATGAATTTTTCAGAGAGAACTGGACCAAATATAAATGATGTGCAAACAATTAGTGAACTGGATTTTTTTAATCTGTTTTTTGATGACAAAATTATAGATGTCATTGTGAATGAAACAAACGATTTTGCACAAAAAATATTCGAAAAGAAACAAAATGAACCTGGACCCTCAACTGCTGAACTATATCACACACAGCAGAATTTTTAAATTTCGATTTTATTCAGAATATATTATTATTCTTAATTTCCTCTTTTTTTATTTTGTGTTTGTAATATTTGCAGCTTTGTTTTATTGTGTATAGTATTTGTTTTCATGTGCATAGTAATAATTTTAGTTTTTTGCATATTTCATTCATTTGTATTAACGTTATATTTTTTATTTTAATACATATTAAATAGAAGTATAGTATATATATAATTTATAAATTTGGAGTCTTTTTATTAAAGTGCTGATTTTATATGAATTTTTTTGTAAACTTAGGCTTAACTGCTTAAAATGCGCGGGCCGGTAGTGACGCTCCGTTTCAGAGCGTTCGGTCCCGTGACTGAGTTTTATTTCCGGCGCGCTGGTCCTCAAGGGGTTAACAACAACCACAATACTAGCTATATAAGTAGTTACCACAATGCCTTAATGCTACCATGAATGTGATGCAGTGCTATACAGGTTGCAGAACCATGTCTTCAGTATACTATATTTTGTTAATGATTGCATTGCTTTTCTTGTGGCTTGGATCATATTTTTGCTACAATCCATAAAACTGAATTTTAATGCATACAGCAAAGTTTGTACTATTAATAACAGAGCAATAAACTGTAATTTTGGAAAAGTAGTATAGTATGATTAGTATAAAGGAAGGATATAAAACAGAAGTCCACAAAATCCACACAACCTAGAATTTATGGTTGTGTAAATTTCAGGTCATAAATGAAAAATCATTAGCGAGGCTAAAAATAATCAGAATAAATAAAAACAAATTCATAAAATGCATATAAAAGTGATTAATTTCATTTTATAGAAAATTGTGTATTAAATGTATTTTAATTCTATATGAAAAATAATTAAAAGAATCATATAAAATTATTTTCTTGTTTTTTCAAACATCTGTGTATAGTTTTAAAACTGCTTTGAAAACTTAAGGCTGTTCTAGTTTATCCCCCTTTCTCTCCAAATTATATGCATTCTTTATTTCAGTACGTTTTTTCACTATTTGAAGTTGCTATACTAATAATATGATGAAAAAGTACTGTTTTTCTTCTGTTTGTAATAAAAATTTTAAATTTCTGTTTTTTTTTTTTTTTTTTTTTTTTTTTTTAAATCAAAGCAAGCAGTTGTCATCAAGTAGAAATGCTGTTGTAAATATACCCTGACCTTTTCAAGCCAAGCTGTTTTAATGGTCAGTACTATGTAATAACACTACTGAATGAGAAGTATAACATGTTGTGCAAGGGAAGAATAAGTACATTAGAAATTATTTCTCCTATTAAAAGTTTTCATTTGATATTGCACTTCTGAGTAATATTAGCAGTATTACTTAAAAGTTGTGTAAGAAAAGAATTCTTCTGACATCTTTTCTTAATTCTGTTTAATATTTTGAAGTTGTATTTAATTGTTACTTGGAAAAGTTTAAGAATATTCTTTTCAGCTATGGTGGAGGATCTAACTTTTGGGGTGGAACAAAAGAAGATGATGTGAGCATTCTTACATTGTTACTTTTTATTAGTCAAGTAACATTTTCTGCTTAAATATTTTATGTATAAAAGCATATTATCAAATTTTATTCTACAAACTATAAGTTTTTTTATGTGCCTGAAAATATTTGCTTTCTATTAGTTTATAAATTCGTAGCTTAGTTTGCTTTAATTAGTTATATTTTTTTTTATTAAATTAAGTTTAAAAACCGCTTAATTGCTTGTGGTCATTTAAATAAGAAATAATAATTCTTTAGTTTCAGCTTAAGTATTCTGTCATTCATTTTATTAGTACATGAATAATAATTGGGGTGTATAATTTTGAACTGTACAATTTAAACTACCTTACTATCTTTATTTACTGAAACATTTTTTTAATAATTTTTTTTAAGTTTTTGATTTATTAATAATAAAATGTTAATATTTTGCATTTGGTTTTTCAAGAGGATTTTTGCAAAGAAATGATTTTAGATTATCAATAACACACAAGAAAATGCTATGTCATGAAACTTTTATTATTATACTTAAAACTCAAAATGACTTTTATCCTTCAATTGAATTCAATTCCATTGATTAACACACACATAGACACATTATATAATTTATATAGTCACTTATTACTTTTTTCTATTTCACATTTTTTTCCAAAATTAGAGTGATACTCAGATGTTTTTCTCAATATATTCAACTTCTTAATTGCATTACAAAGTACAATACACAAAAAATATAGTGCATAATGAGTTATAAAATCATTGCCACGGGATCAATGCAAATATCATAATAAAACTAAAACGATATATATAATAGAAATGAAACAAAGAAAAAAAAGTTTTCTCAGAAGATTCAGCAATGTTTGCAATTAATACACATGTGTGGCTCTGCTATACAAACTGGCAACAATATTCTTCTACATTTTGTAACACTCTCATTGTTGAAATTAATATTTCAAAACTGCCAATACATAGAATGTAAATATAAATGCACAATAAAATATTAATAATAACAAATTATAATACTGCAGAACCCTATACAGCACAGATTTTTAGCAGTTGCTAGCTAATAACTGCTGAATTTGGCAACAAATAAGTGTTTATAATATGGATATACAAAATCATTCTACATTAGTTCCAGTAAGAGTTAGAATTATCATATATTATTCTAGCACATTTTCTTCTGAAGAAAAATACATTTGAGGCTTGCAATAAAAAATTGGTTAGATTGATTTGTTACAAAGTCTTAAGCGTTTTTTTTTTCCCTCATACATACATACATACATACACTATGATGTAGATTTTAATCAAAATTCCCTTGTGTTAATTCTTAAATTTAGCAGCAAGTGTGCCGCAGAAATTAACACCAGTGATGTTAACTGCCATTAACTGTTAAACTGGGATGTGTTTATTCTTAAAACATGTCATACATTCATAGATGATTTTTATACAGTTGTCATACTTGATGTAAGGAAGATTGTATTCCTAAATGAAAATGCTTCAGATTAATAGTAGTTGAATTATGTTTACCTAGTAAAACAATAGTATCTTTACTATTAGCACATGGTTTGGAATGGGACAATCGTCCACCCACTCTAATTAGTCCCATGTCATCAAGGAAAACATTCAGTACACTAGTTTGCTCTTGGGATGAACACACTTATTCCTTTTTAGTTGTTTTCTTTCTCCCAACTCCTTGTTCTGGGACTGCAATATAGCAACATGACATTACGATGTAAAAAACTTGCATAAATTTGCTCTTGTTTACATAGTCCTAGTTGTCATAGTCAGCTTCAGGATTCAAAACAAATCTAGGAACTGTAATCTGACTTAGATGAGGGCATTCACAACATTTCTTTCCCCATTCTGGAGTGATAGTTGTAGGTAGTTCATTATCCTTGTCAATTTTTGAACCCAAAGCTCTTGTAGTAAAAATTTCAGTCTAACAGTGAATGGAATAATTACTCAAAGGGTCAAAAATTTTCCCTGCAGTTTTCAAGGTATTTTGTTTATTTTTAAGAAATGTTGTCAAACGAGTTAAGTCTATGATCAGCCTGTCTTAATTAGTATCCCAGGACAATCCTATGACCTTAAGTGTCTTGTTTGAGTCATCAATGTGGATGGATTTCAAACCCTTTTTTCTTCCCATCTTTTATTGGTTCAGAATCATTAGGTACCCATTTGCGCAAGCTCATAATTACTTCACTCATAATTTGTTTTGCTTTAAACTATAAGCTTAGAACCTCCTTTACACTGTCCTGCCCTGTAACAAACTCGTCAATATAAACACAAGAAATCAGCATTTTAAATACATCTGGCTGCTTATCTCAATATTTTTCTATATATTGTTTAATTCTTGCAGACAACAATAACAGACAAATCTTAACTGCAGAATTAAATACTGAAATCTGTATATCATTAATTTTAGTTCATATAATTGTGTGTTTTCCACAAATAGGGTAATGAAAAAGCAATTTTAGCTAATCTGAAGTTAATTAGCAAAGGGAACATGTTATGGTTTAAATTTCTCCCTGTCCACAGACAATCATTTAGTGTTAATTGTCCCACCTCATGTGAACCATTTAGTCACTCTTCAAGTTTTCACTGATGCACTAGTTTCTTTAAATATCGGTTGATATGATAAGTTTAATACTGTGTAAGTTTAATAAACTATGTATCCAAGTGCACTTTTTGTAATATCAAACCTGTGTGAGGAATGTAGATTTTGACAGATTGCAACATATTGTAGAAAACTTCCACACTGAGCAGCAAATTTTATTATCTCTAGCTTATAAAATTTAGGATTCACTAAATTTACCATCTCAGGAATCATAAGGTTTCTAACATCAATAACTAAAATAAACATGCTATTTTTAGAATTACCAAAATTTTTAATTTCTTTTATATGCCTGTTCCCAATTACAAATAAGAGCAACTGTTTTCTTTTTATTGTAGTTGAAATACTTCATATGCTGCAGAACAAAATGTTTGTCTTTTTGCTTTTTAAAGTAAGCATGTCAGCTAATTCAGTCGTATAAAAGCAAGACACACTTCCACTGTCACATAATGCCTTCACTGTAATTAAAATTTCTTCATTAATCTCAATAAATACAGGCAGTTGATAAAATTACGTGTTTCCCACTGTTAGTAACTGTAACTAGTGTAAAAGTTTCTTTTTTTTTTTATTTTTAGCTTGAAATGCAGTCACATGTACATTTAATCTATATCTGTTTTGATATAGATTAAATGTACATGTGACTGCATTTCTGTTGATCTTTAACAGAAATTTTGACTGTTTGATCTTTAACTCCTATGGTAAATTTGCTATTTCTCCTGAAGCACTGTTGGAATTATTTTTGCTTTGATAATATAAGAAAAAGCTATGTTTTTTCTTACATTTGTTTCACAAGTTATTTTAAGGAGAGTTTTTCGCACTGTGCAAATTAAAACACAATATTAAAGTGATGTTTCCAGAAGGCCCTACATGTTAATTGCATGGAATATGTTACCTCAAAATGCTTTCGAAAATTATATGCTGCCAACTTGAATGTTCGTAACTTGAGACACTCTTCATTTCCGTTGCATTTTTTTGTTCAGATAATTTATTCATAAACTGAATTTTTCATAACGTGAGGCATTTCAGATTTGAGGTTCCACTATGTATTGAAAATAAAAGGGCTACTGAAAATAAAAATTTCTCCTTTTTTTAATATTTTTTATTTTTACATTTCCCCCTTCTCCTTAAGATTATACAAATTTATGGTCATTTGCTGCTATCATTATTTAGTTTTTGTTACTGTATGATGTTAATATTTGCTTCAGCATTCACACTTTTGCAATTTCATTGTGATTATTTTGTTTGTCTTTCAATTTTTAAAACATTTTTCATTCAGTTAGTAGTGCAGTTAATACTCCCATAAGCTGGTGATTTCTTTGTCTTTTGATTTGATCACAAAAACGTTCAGGAGTATATATTTCTGAAGGCTATTCCAACCCTCTTATGTTAATTTTTTTATGATTAATTTTTATGTTAGGTATTAGCAGATAGCAGTTTCATTTAAAATTCTTTTAACAAACATGAAATGAAATAAAAGCAAGTTAAAAAAAAGGGGTTCTTATTTTCCAAAAAAAATTATATAACGTTGGATCAGATTTCAAAAATTAAGAAAGAATTTTTTGCAAAATATGTAAAAATAAAATTCTTCAAAGTTTATGAAAATGCTTTAATTTAATAATCTATAATTTGAAATGAAGTTAATAAAAATGCAATAGATAATTATTCCAATCACTGAGTGTATGGAAATGTTACTGTCCTAATATGTGTACTAACCAGAATTGATGTCTTTCCTCAGTAACTTCCTAAATGCTTTATATTACCATTAGATTTTTTATTCATGTCTTTATATATTTTGTTTTTTTACACACAGTATCAATTAACAGGTATTTTATGCTCCCGCTTTTGATGATAAAATATTAGAAGTAGTTGCTGTGTTTGGTACTGTCCAAATGGCTGCTTCAAGAGTAATAAATTTGCAACATCATAGAATAGCTCAGGTAGATTTTTTATTATCACTGTAAATTTGTTATTTGTGTGTAGTTGTTAATGTAGAATGTTTAAGCTTAATTTGTGGGGAAAAATATGAATTTAATGCTTCAAGAATGTGTCCTTTTCTTATATAAATTTATAACTGTTATTTCAGAATTCAAACATTGTATTTTACTGGCAGTTTTTGTACATGATAGGTGCTTATTAATGCAGGAAGATTTGTAAAATGGAAATTTATAATCAGTTATGAAACAAGTTTTTTCTCTTTTCTGAACTGAATTAACTTGAAACATCTTTATTCCTCCTTAAACTTTGAACATAAATATGTGTATAGCTCAAAACTTTTAACAGAATAGGATAAAAGAAATAAATTTGTGGGTGTTACTTTTAAAAAACTGCAAGTGCAGTTTTGACAGAACTTAGTATTTAATTATTATTTAAAGTCTGTAATCTAAATATAGGAGAAAAAGTCAATATCTAATTTCAGAAAAAATTCCATGTCAAAAAATTTATGTGGAATGCCATAGACCTTATCCACAAAATTACTTATGTGGCTTTTGTTTTGCAGCCATTGGTAATAAACATATAATTCTAGTTATAAAAATGTTTTAAGTGATGCAAATATTCATGTTTTGGCATTTTTTAATTTACTAAATTTAGCTTTTACAGTGTTTTGATCCTAATAATCATATTTAAAGAAAAAAATTTGCCAAGATATTTAACCTAAAATTTTGAGATTGTATTTAGGAGTCGTATACAAATTGAAGAAAGAAATATTTGCATTTATACTTAATTAAAAATGAAATATCAATTTAGAAAAAGATTTCTGATAATAGATTAAGTCATGAGCATTGCCATGAAAAGTATTGCTCAGTATAATTTTTTCAATAAACATGTTCTCACAGACTCTTAAAGAATTTGTGTTTCAGAAAACAGTGGCAGGCTTTACTGTTGTCTTGTCGTTTAAGTCAATTCATAACATTATCTGCTTAAATAAAAAATAAAAAATGTTTCTGATTTAATGAATTTTTTCTATGAATGCTAGATTATTATTCTAAAGTAATAAAAATAAATGAGAATACTAATAACACATTTCTAGCATTTGTACAATTTGAAATTATGTGTATTAAAATATTTTGACATATTTTTAGGTAAAATATATATATATATATATATATATATATATAATTTAAAGAATGTTACATACTTTATATAATTCACACACTAACTTACACACTTTAACTTTTTATTCGCTCTTACTTTTATGCATTGTTTTTAAAATGATTATAAGCATTTCTTAACTATAACTATAGAAATTGGGAAAGCCTCTGTAAAAAGTTATTAGATTTCGTGTATTTTTACAAAGCTGATTTTTTAATTTAAAAAAAACTAAAATATGACTATCATTTAAAACAATTTTATAACTGAAAGTATGTGTCTCAGTTAATAATTACAAACATAAAAGCTGCACAAGGACTTTTCTGTACATGGTGTATATAAATTGAACATATATCCAAAATCAGGCATATAAAACATGAATAGCTGAAGTTTAAGGTAGTTAGTTGATCAGTCAATTAGAATGAAACATAGAACAGCCTTCCCCCTTCTTTTCACACACTTTAATAAAATAATTAATGGTATCCATCTAATTTGACTGATTACCTTTGTGGGTTTTGCTCTAAATTAATTAACCCTTTGAAAGTTTCATTTTTTTGCAGAATTCGGTCAAAAAAATGTCACATTTTTCTATTGCATTTTTTTGTTCATTTTACATTTTTAAGTAAAGATGTGTTATTAAAATTAACATTTCTAATATTTTTAAGCATTTATTACAACTTTTTTTCCTTTAATGAAAATAATCAATTTTTCCTGCAAGTTGTTTTTTCTCCTACTTAAATGCAAAACAGGGAAGTTACATTTACAATTAAAATAGTACAATTCCTTAACAAATATTTTCGATTACAGTTCAGTTATATTTACTATTATGTTTTGATACAAACCATACTTACCCTTCTTTTTTTAAAGGTCTGATTTAGTGTGATATATCTTAAAGCAAGGCGACAGGCACAGTCCAACATCACAGTCTGGGCAAAAATACCTTGTCTCTTTTCTAATTCTTTTGCCATTGGCATTTTTTTTCAATGAACACACATAACACTGTCTTGCGGGTCTTAGTTTTTTCTCTGTAGGTGGAATAACCTCTAAAAAATGTCTTTCTGTTAGTCTTAGTGGAGTTGGTAAATATCCAGGACGGCCTTTTCTTTCTTCTGCTGCATGCCTTTCAATAAGGCGATCGATAATTTCCAATCGAAACTGTAAATTCGTATCTTTACCGCCGTGCTTTTTATACAAAACATAAGCATTCCATAAACAGATGTCTAGAAGATGAAAAAATATTTTTTTTGTAGTATTTCTTTCCTCATTTCTTTATTACAGGATAATTACTTAGGTTCTGGTCCATTCGGTCTACACCACCCATTGTGTTATTATACTCCATAACTATTTTAGGTTTTCGTTTAACTTCATTCGTCAAAGTGGATACTTGAACCATTTCCGGATTATGTATTGTAGATATGAGAGACATGGCTATTTTGTCCATCCATTTCATAATGCACACTTTTCCCCTCTGGTAAGCAAGCATTTGCCTTTTTTGAAGTTTTTTTGTCAACAGTGCTTTAGGAACTTCCTTTCTGTGAAGTTTTAATGTTCCGTACACATCTGTACAGTAACTAATGAGGATATCTGCTATTTCAGGAGATGAATAAAAGTTGTCAGTTGTCAGACAGTATCCTTTTATGTAAAAGTGGTTGCATAAGTATAATAACTACCTGCGAAGATTTGCTCAAATGTTTGTAACTTTCATCAAACACAGTTCCTTTTCCAGTGTATATTATCATAGACCATACATATCCAGACTTCGACTCACAAATCATGTACAATTTTATTCTGAAGCATGCGCTTTAGAGGAATATACTGTTTCCAACTTAGCCTTCCTTTGAACAACATAAGACAGGGTTGCCACGCTACCTAGAAAACCGGGAAAACCAGAAAAAGTCAGGGAATTCGGAAATTGACCATTCGGGCAGCTGGCATAGAGCCAATTTTCGCAGCTCCAATTTGATTGTCTTTTTAGAAAGGCAAAGCAAGTTTCTCGCAACTTTTGGTTTTCAGTAACCTCGAATCGCATGTGCAGTGCATGAACTAAAGAAAGTACCTGTTCTCATATAAAGCAAAATAAAACAAAGCTCGAAACCGGTGTCGAAGTTCGAAGGTCACGTTATCAAGAGTTCATAAAATGAATATCGTTTAAAATGTCTTAAAGCACTAAAGGAAAAGAAAATATTTTTTGGAGCAAGTAAATTAATTCATGGATTAGTTATTTTGAGGGTGGGGAAATCTACGAAAATCCGTTTTTAAAATTATTGCGAAAAATCCAAGAAATTTTTTTTTTTTTGATAAAACGTTTCTTCTTGGATTTTCCACAATAATTTAAAAACGGATTTTCGTAGTTTTCTTTTTTGGCAAAGAACGTTTCTTCTCAACACGTGTTCCTCAATTTCCTGTACACATCGCGGAGAGGGAAATTCTGGCCGTTCCGTCGTCAAATCCCTTGGCAAATTTTCCCTCCGCTTTTTACATAGACGTTCTTTGGTCAGAATAATCTTCATGTATGGTACAGCGGGATTTGGCGACATGATGATGAGCAGTAAACGGGTCATTTTGTTCTTGGCAACAATTTTCAAAATCATGCGAAGGCCGTATCGTATACTAGGATTTTACCGCAATTTTTTTTTTTTTTTTAATGTAATATAACTATATTCGCTAAAATATCGTTGATTATTCTAATTAAATTTTTAAGTAATTAATTAACCCTTTGAAAGTTTCATTTTTTTGCAGAATTCGGTCAAAAAAATGTCACATTTTTCTATTGCATTTTTTTGTTCATTTTACATTTTTAAGTAAAGATGTGTTATTAAAATTAACATTTCTAATATTTTTAAGCATTTATTACAACTTTTTTTCCTTTAATGAAAATAATCAATTTTTCCTGCAAGTTGTTTTTTCTCCTACTTAAATGCAAAACAGGGAAGTTACATTTACAATTAAAATAGTACAATTCCTTAACAAATATTTTCGATTACAGTTCAGTTATATTTACTATTATGTTTTGATACAAACCATACTTACCCTTCTTTTTTTAAAGGTCTGATTTAGTGTGATATATCTTAAAGCAAGGCGACAGGCACAGTCCAACATCACAGTCTGGGCAAAAATACCTTGTCTCTTTTCTAATTCTTTTGCCATTGGCATTTTTTTTCAATGAACACACATAACACTGTCTTGCGGGTCTTAGTTTTTTCTCTGTAGGTGGAATAACCTCTAAAAAATGTCTTTCTGTTAGTCTTAGTGGAGTTGGTAAATATCCAGGACGGCCTTTTCTTTCTTCTGCTGCATGCCTTTCAATAAGGCGATCGATAATTTCCAATCGAAACTGTAAATTCGTATCTTTACCGCCGTGCTTTTTATACAAAACATAAGCATTCCATAAACAGATGTCTAGAAGATGAAAAAATATTTTTTTTGTAGTATTTCTTTCCTCATTTCTTTATTACAGGATAATTACTTAGGTTCTGGTCCATTCGGTCTACACCACCCATTGTGTTATTATACTCCATAACTATTTTAGGTTTTCGTTTAACTTCATTCGTCAAAGTGGATACTTGAACCATTTCCGGATTATGTATTGTAGATATGAGAGACATGGCTATTTTGTCCATCCATTTCATAATGCACACTTTTCCCTTCTGGTAAGCAAGCATTTGCCTTTTTTGAAGTTTTTTTGTCAACAGTGCTTTAGGAACTTCCTTTCTGTGAAGTTTTAATGTTCCGTACACATCTGTACAGTAACTAATGAGGATATCTGCTATTTCAGGAGATGAATAAAAGTTGTCAGTTGTCAGACAGTATCCTTTTATGTAAAAGTGGTTGTATAAGTATAATAACTACCTGCGAAGATTTGCTCAAATGTTTGTAACTTTCATCAAACACAGTTCCTTTTCCAGTGTATATTATCATAGACCATACATATCCAGACTTCGACTCACAAATCATGTACAATTTTATTCTGAAGCATGCGCTTTAGAGGAATATACTGTTTCCAACTTAGCCTTCCTTTGAACAACATAAGACAGGGTTGCCACGCTACCTAGAAAACCGGGAAAACCAGAAAAAGTCAGGGAATTCGGAAATTGACCATTCGGGCAGCTGGCATAGAGCCAATTTTCGCAGCTCCAATTTGATTGTCTTTTTAGAAAGGCAAAGCAAGTTTCTCGCAACTTTTGGTTTTCAGTAACCTCGAATCGCATGTGCAGTGCATGAACTAAAGAAAGTACCTGTTCTCATATAAAGCAAAATAAAACAAAGCTCGAAACCGGTGTCGAAGTTCGAAGGTCACGTTATCAAGAGTTCATAAAATGAATATCGTTTAAAATGTCTTAAAGCACTAAAGGAAAAGAAAATATTTTTTGGAGCAAGTAAATTAATTCATGGATTAGTTATTTTGAGGGTGGGGAAATCTACGAAAATCCGTTTTTAAAATTATTGCGAAAAATCCAAGAAATTTTTTTTTTTTTGATAAAACGTTTCTTCTTGGATTTTCCACAATAATTTAAAAACGGATTTTCGTAGTTTTCTTTTTTGGCAAAGAACGTTTCTTCTCAACACGTGTTCCTCAATTTCCTGTACACATCGCGGAGAGGGAAATTCTGGCCGTTCCGTCGTCAAATCCCTTGGCAAATTTTCCCTCCGCTTTTTACATAGACGTTCTTTGGTCAGAATAATCTTCATGTATGGTACAGCGGGATTTGGCGACATGATGATGAGCAGTAAACGGGTCATTTTGTTCTTGGCAACAATTTTCAAAATCATGCGAAGGCCGTATCGTATACTAGGATTTTACCGCAATTTTTTTTTTTTTTTTTAATGTAATATAACTATATTCGCTAAAATATCGTTGATTATTCTAATTAAATTTTTAAGTAATTATCTTTATGTTATTCATATCATTTAATGTTGCTTCTTCCCTCTAAATTTATTTATCATTAGTAAATAATATTTCCAAATTTCAGGAAATTTTCTCTGGCATAATCCTGAAATTAATTATAGCAGTATGATGACATCACGAAATTTAATGCACATATTTTTTCCTTATGTATGCTGCGAAATAAATATAAAATACCTCAATTTAGTAAAAAAAAAAAATCATTAAATAGATT
This sequence comes from Stegodyphus dumicola, assembly GCF_044657685.1. Lineage (NCBI taxonomy): Eukaryota > Metazoa > Arthropoda > Arachnida > Araneae > Eresidae > Stegodyphus > Stegodyphus dumicola. The sequence continues at coordinate 245,125,663 of NC_140771.1, forward strand.
TCTTTCTTTCGTTTAGCTGCAGAATGTCTGCAAAAAAAGCCTTATTTTATTCCAGATTGGGCAGATTCTAATCTCAATCTTCAGTGGAGAAAACAATGCCTATTATAATTATATTTGTGTTTTCAAGTGTTAAGGTGCCTTTTAAGAATACACCTCACTCAAATAAAATTTACCTAAAATCTAGCCTAACTTTTAGCATTGTGTTGTGATTTATAAGAACCGGATGAGCCGGATGTTGAACTGGGGATGATCATGAGTAATAATTAAATAAAACATACAGTTGGTTATCCAATGTATATATCTTAAATTTTATTAAGTTTTTTAAGCAGAAAAGTAAACAAAATTATCAAACAAAGTGTAGCAAGAATAATTAAGAATAAATGTCCTCTGGGATTTATTGAATAATTAAGTGAATTTGCTACACAGTACAAGTAATACAGTAATTAATTTACCTCTTAACACAGCCAACGTACATTACGTGGATAGACTGGAATTTTCTCGAAACATACCTGGAAAACCTGGAAAAGTCGGGGAATTTCATTCTCCTGTTTGAGTGGCAACCCTGATAAGACTCTCATCTATGGTAATATCACGTTCAGGGATGATCATTTCTGTGAAATGAGTTTTTAAATGCTTTAGCACGGGCCATATTTTTGCTAATTTTGGACACTCATGAGAATTTATGTCAAAATTGACATTATCTGAAAAATGCAAATAATTGTAAATTAATTGAAAGCGGCGATATGACATCACTTTTGGAAAAAATGGTGTGGATGTTGAATGCCTCTTGCTCCAATACTGCTCAACAACTGGCTTTTTTACAATACCTTGCAGAATATTCAAAGCAAAAAATACATGTAATTCATCTTTCGATGTTGGTGTCCATTTTTTGCTCCTGGAATGCCTACGAAGTGTACCGTTTTTTATGCATTGCTCAGCATATCTATTTGTTTCAAAAACAATAAGGTCAAGCAAATAATTGTCTATGAAAGCATCATGGAACTGAAGTTTACCTTTAGTCTCATTGATATCCAAGTTAATTTTTGGAATTTCAGTGAAAGCAAATCTAGGAGGGAGATCCGAAGGATTATCGCAACTAATTTCAAAAAATTGTCTTGCTTGACGATTCCATCTGTACTACTATCAGAGTCACTACTATCCAGTTCATCTAGTAAACTTTCAATACTATTATTTACAGATAATTAAGTTTCTGATTCCGAGTCACAAGAAATTAGCTCCATACGCTCTGAATTATCCATTATTTAAAAGTAAAAATATATTATTTAACTTTTACATCAATAAAATTATCAGGTGGTTAGTAAAATATAACCAGAAAGCTATACACTGAAAGATAACAATTTGTCTTCTGATACAAAACATGCAAAAAAATCCGCGCTTTTGAACCAATCAGACAATAAACTGCAAACTATCATTTACTGGACATCTATCACCATCTACACGAATAATTTATTACTAAAGTTGGAAAAATACAGCCGAAACAGTGCAAGCGAAATCGTACGGACAAATCAGTAAAGGCCCGAAACGGGCAAAGCAGGGAAGGAGTTAATCAAGTGAGTGAAGTTAATCAAAAAATCATCACTTTCTTTACAAGAAGCTGGTTACTGTATTTTATATACTGATAGTTTTTGAATAAAAAGCATTTTTACAATTTAAAGAATGTTACTGAAGAAAAAAAAACTGAAAGGTATTTTTAAAATGTTTGTATTATGTAAATATATGTTGGCATTAAATTTTTAATATATAATGATCAGTTGATTATAATGTTTTGTGGTCTTGATTTCATAGTGTAGATCTGTAAAGATCATCATAATGGGAGATGAAGGTGTTCCTGTTCAAGTAGATGGTGAAGCTTGGATCCAGCCTCCTGGTTACATTTGTATTGTACATAAAAACAGAACACAGGTTCTCTGTAGAAACAGGGTATGTTATTAAGACCTCACTGTTTTTTTAAATTATAATAATATGATAAACAATTCTTATATTTCTTTTTGAGTTTTGCACTAAAATCTGTGGTTTATTATACTTATTTGAGTCTGGAAAAGAAAGAAAAACTGGCTTAGAAAAAAAGAAAACGAATTCTTGTATAAAAGATCACATATGCAAATTTTATACAAGTTAAACTACAATCAGGGCAGATTCTGCTTGGATGGGGTGTAAATCTGTTGACTTTTTTTAGTTAATCGCAAAAAGAATACTTCCATTAAAAATATAGTCCTTTTTTTTTTATTATTTTTTTAAGAGATCTTATTTTTAAAAGTAAATGATGAAGTTTGCACTATTCATGTAAACGTCATGTATAATGAAAACAAATTTCAACATTTTTGCTTTTCTATGGTTGCAAATTAATTCGAATCTTTGCCTTTATTTTTGCAAATATGAAACAGAGGTACAAAAGACAACTGACAACAAAATCCCCGATGACATAGAACTTTACCATCTTTCGATATAAAATTTCCTCTTTCCAATGATAACTCTCATGTGACACCCCTTGCCCTGCGGCACATGATTCCAAATGTTTTGGCAGAATGCCAACCAAGACTGCATTTGTCACAGTTGAACTATACATATAACTATTTTAATATTTAACAAATATTCTCTATTCGTATAAAGATAATATTAAATTAAATTTTAATTAAGAAATTTAAATTGCAAAAAAAAAAAAAAATAATAATAATAATAATTACTGCTGCGAACTAATTCACAATATCATTTAAATTCAAAAATCATATGTAAATTAAGTATACATATCTAAAACCATGAAAAAACATATTATTCCAAAAAATTGAATTTTTTATTCCAAAAAATAATTGCACTAAGTGAATAATTGTTGAACGGGCAGGAGACAGACTCATCAAGGGAAAGTTGCCTCCAAACCTAATTCTTCAATTGCTCAATTCATGTTTCTTCATCCATATAGACAAATGTAAAATGCAAAACCAAAAGTAAAACCAATTGTTGTGAATTACTAAAAAAGAAATTCTGTGGAATTTTGAGAAAAAAGCAGGTAAAAGATAAACGATATGCTGCAGCAGCAAACTATTTCGGTAGGTATTAAGATAAGCTATTAAATTTTTAATCTAAATAATGAAAACCAAACCGTATTTAAAATTATTTACAAGTACAAACCACTTGCAATAATTAATACCATATAATTATTGTAGGTGATTTGTATTCTTGAAAATATTTGTAAACATTCTATAACAAAATGAATATTATTGATATTGCATTAGATCTCATATAAAAATTTTGAAGTTTCCATGTACTAGTACTCCCTATAATACTATATGCACATAACAGACATCAATCTTCTCAGCACTATGTTTTTTAAAGAATATTTTGTAAACTTTTTAGCAACTTGAAACATCTATGAAAATGTTGCATGAAAAAAGGAACCCAAACCGCTGCATGCAAGTAGGTCCTTTAAGTGATGAAGAAATTCAACTTGTAGCTCCCTTTGCTGAAGCAGTTTTAAGTCTTATTAGAAGGTGAGGAAAATTGTGCATATTTAATACAGTTTAATGTGTTTTATGTATTCAAGTGTCACAAGAATAATGTATGCTCTAATTATTTTAATTTTATGACTGAATTATAATTTCTCTAAAATGTTACAAAATATTTGTTTTATAGGCATGTTAATATTGTTTTCATAATGATGCAAGTGAATGTAATCTGTGTCATCTAATTCTGAAAATATGCATGTAACAAGAACTATGTGAACAATGTTACCGTTAATGATAATATAAATTTTGTTAATCTTCCCATGAGCTACAAAAAACTATCGTCATCAGTTAGCCTTCTCTGATACATTTGAATATATTATACTAAAAATAATTTTTAGCTTGAAATTTTAAAAAAATCCTAGCAGTAAAGATTGTGTTTTTAATAGTTTTAATCTGATAAAACTTATATTTTTTTGTTAGTTAAGATTGTCGTGTATTTATTATTCTTATTTCAAATTAAGAATGCTTATTTTATTTTGTCTGATAAAGTGCCATGTTTTATCAATTATGTTGTTGGTCACTCAAAGCAGGTTTCATTGCAATTTACATAGTTCTTAAATACAGAGGATGTTCGCAAATTTTTTTAATGAACAAAACCTTAGAATTTTATTTCCTAATATATTCAATAGGATAGCTCTTTGATTGAACTATCATATTACGTCTTAATTCCAAGATAAAGTCCTTACCTTAAAACACCAAGATTGATTTTATTGCACTCCTCTTTCATGATCTTCCAGAGTCCATCCAATGTTTTGGGATTCTGCTTATAAAGAGCTTGTTTTAAAAGTCCAGATGCACAGGAATCCATAGGAGCCTAATTGGGTGGGGGACTTGGGTGGGATGCATTTAAAGTCAGTAGGTTCAATTCCGGTTTCATTTCTCATTTTTTCAAAAAAATAGACCAGTAGATTTAGAGGTATGGCTTAGAGATGATGGAACTTTGATGATGGAAGATTGTTTGGATAAAGAGATGAAATTTCTTCATTTAAAAATAGGTTTTAAAGCATATTTCTGATAGTAATCCGAATGAATTTTGACATTTTGTTCAACTTTCCTTATTTTAATTTTTCTGTTACAAGAGAATTCAGTAGTAACCATAAAACCTTTAGAACAACTTTCCTTTTTTTCTCTGAACCAACATGTGAAATTTTTTTCTCCTCTTTTTCGATATTAAGTCGATCTTTTTCTATAGTAATCAGGTACGTATATCCAAGCCTCATCAATTGTAACTATATATTTCCATTTTTCACCTGCCAAATAATTTTCATACAGCAATCTGCACATAGTCTTACACTGAGAAACATGTTTCGACATTAGGCGATGAACATCATGTTTTTTTGTTTTCATTAGCTTTAAATCAGATTTTATAATTTGTTCACAATTTCTCTGCTTTATTATTCATTATGTCACTTATTTTAAGTATTAAAACCATACTTTTCATATCTTTTTATAATAATTCAATAAGAGTATTTCTCTTCTTTCGGACAGTACAAAAATATACCCTTCGATCCATTGTTTATTTTTCAGGAACATTTTAAAGAAAAGAATGTTTTTAATGCTGCAGATGATAATTAAACCTTGTTCAAATTTGATGCAAGTCACATTTTTATTTAAAAATTAATATTTAAATTCATGGAGAAAATCTAAGCCATTACAAAAATGTGTGAACACCCTCTGTATTTATATTTTATTCAATGGCACAACTTTTTAATAAAATATAAATACAGAGGGTGTTCACACATTTTTAATTTGCAAATGGAAATTATTTTAGGTTTTTCAGTCTTATAGTTTCAAGATTAAATCTTTTTTCCTCATATTGAATTTTTCATATGAAAATATACTGTTTTGTATTAATTTTGCATTTTGATATTTATAGTAAAGTAATTCATGATTTTTTTTTTTTTTTCATTAGCATTAAAATAACAGCAATATCTCATTCTGCTGTTGAACAAGAGTTACTGCCTATTGCTCTACAAGTTGCTAATTGCATAGAAAAATTGTATCCTGGAGGTAAAATAGCAGAAGGGGTAAGAGTTTCTTTTCACTGTATGATAAGCTTTTATTTCTTCTAAACATGTAAGATGTCTCAAATTTCCATTTATTAAAATAATTCAGCCTTTGATTAAAGATAAGGACACTAAATATTGAATCATATTTTAAGTTTATTTATTTATTTATTTAGAATGTTACACGGCAAATTTTAACTGACCTAGTCTTTGCTGTTCGACATCTGTTACAAGAAGTGTCGAATTTTCTTCGAGAAAAAGGCGAAGAAATTGTGAGTAATTTTATAAGAATTCTCAGTAAAGTTTATTATGAATTTGAGCATATATCAGGCTCAGCTTGAGAGTTATTTTATTTGTGCTGTATAAATTTATGCTTATCACAGATATTATTATTGAAATATTTTGTTTACTAATATTTTCTTCCTGTGCTGGTGCTCTTAATTGTGTAAAAAATTAATTATGTACCATATGTTATAGAACATGAAATTCTCTTTTAGAGAAAAGTTAAGTATGTATTCATTATACTGTGAAATAAATAATGTTAATGGTAATTTTCATGACTAAAATAGTAATTTTTAGTTTATGAAGTTAATGTTTGTATAAAAGTTATTTAGATTGTGTAGTAAATCATATTATTATCAATTATATTGATGAAAAATTTGCAAAGAAAAATGTACAAGTATTAAATTTATTCTTGCTTCACATTTTAGAAGGGGAAAAATAAAAAATATATTAATTGCTTATCATTATTCCATTCATATATTCATCGTTGCACCTTGTTCATTCTTTGTATTCAGCATCTTATTTTTATTAATGCGGAAAAAAAAGGAAGGTAAATGGAGGAGAAATATAAGGTGTTTCAAACACACAACTGTACTAATTAGCCTACAGACAGTTTGATTATAGAACTATGGTATTAATTTAGAAAATTAATCAAATAAAGTAGTGTAAAATTAGCAAAGCAATAACCTTGTGTTTGCTGTAGATTTAGTTAAGAACTTAATCAATTTCGAGGGCAAACAGATCCCTCTTCATCAGAAGGCAAGAAATACACAAGACTGGAAAGCAGTGGGCATAATGGTCATATTTATACCCTACAGCACAGCAGTAGAGCGAACGAGAAGATCGTGCCATCTGTTGGCAAAAATATTTCGAATAAAGTAGCTTTTAAAAGTACTATGATGTTCTTATAGAAGTCAGTAGAATTTAAATATATGAGGTGTGATAAAGGTGTATGAAGGCTGATGCCATATGGGCAGAGCAAAGCCATTCAGCACAGATTAACTTTAGATCATGCCACACAAATGCTGTAATTTATTGGGTCATCTAGAAAGTTCTGTAGTGTTTACAATAAATACAAATGAAGCAAAAATTTCATTCAGTCAGATAAGCACCATTTTATTCTCTGACCTTTTCGTCATCTATATAGTAGCTGGAAAAGTCCTTTTTTACTTCACTGTGCGAAGTAAAGGAAGTATTGTAATCATAAAATTTCGGGCATTCAATCTTGAAAAATCATGAAAAATTTCAACGAAAATATCCATTTTGACTGCTCTCAAATCCTTTTGAACAGTGTTTTTGTCTGATATCTGTACGTACAGACAGAATAAAGAACTTTTATTCAAAACAGATTTTAAAAGGAATTCAGAAAAAAAAATTTTATGACATCTGTATGTACCTGCATGCATTTGATGTATCTCGCATAACTCAAAAACACTGAAATTTCGGGAATAATACTGCTATAACATGTAGCTGTGAACTTCCCTTTTTGGTTGCAGTCAGTCGACATATTCAAAGAACTAATTAAAGAAAGTAATTTTCTGTACTTAAAAAAGCCTAATATTTCCACTAAAGTTGCAAAGTAAGAAAATGTTAATCTTTTACATGCCAATGTTCCTTTTTTGGAACATCATGTTTAATATTTTTTTTTAAATAAACTATCACATCTGTCAGTTTGAAAAAATTATCATTTATTATAGAAAGTATGATTGATTTTTTGACATAAAATTTATTTTTTAAATATGAATATTTCAGCGCAGAAAATTTTCTAAAGATCGGCTTTTTTTATGATTTTTAAAGTATTTAAGGAAAAGAATTCTATAAAATTTCTAAAAATTCAAATCCACCCAAACATTTCCCCATCATACTTGCAAAGGACAACTTTAATAAGTTAATGAAAGAAATTCAAATAACAAGAAATATTTCTTCAAAACTGCATAAAATTGACATGTTACAATATACAAAATCAGTGATATCACACGTATATTTTTCTTTATTAGATTTTAAATACATTCAGTGCTCGTACCTTGTAAACATGCCCTTTTATAGGGGCATTAATGGTGTGCCATTTATTTCTGTAGAAAGGAAGAAACACAAAGTATTTTTCAATAATTTTATTTTATTGCACAGTCTGCTGACAGGTTTGTCTAACAAAGGCTTTAAATTAATTGGCACAGTACCACCAAAAGAGATGAAAATTGCGGAATAGCAAAAGAGATATCAAAATTTGAACATGGAGAATTTGCTTACTGATGCGATGGAGAAGTTAATGCGATCCGATAGAGAAGTAAGTGCCATTGGAACGACAATTCAGTTGTAACTATTGAATCAAATTTCATCACTCACGAACCATTAGAAAAAGCAGACAGATGTGTCTGAGCTTAAAAAAAGAAAGTTGATGTTCTCAAGCGTTGCATTATAAAATTATATAATGAAGGAACAGGTGGAGTATAGCTGTTGGACCGACTTATCAGAGCTACCAACCAAAATTTCTGAGCAAAAAAAGGGTACTGGAACTTATTTAGGAACACACTGAATATGTTTGTGGCTGCTGGATGATCTTGCACACTGATTTACACAAAAACACCACATTAGAAATGACTTGCGTGAATTTTAGAAGAAAAATTTGAATTTGCTTCGAGCAAAACCTAAAATTCACATTATACCTGGACCCCGTGCCTATCAGTCGACATGTGCAAGAAAATCAGATGCACATTATATAGTTACATTATCGCAATGGCATTGTGTAGTGTGCCAAAAAAACACTACAAACATGTATTTTGAATGCTAAAAATTGCTCCATGTACACTGCTTCCTGTTATATCATGGACACTGAGAAATTGCTAAAAAGGATTGCAAAAAATTAGTGTTTTAGAATGTTTTATATTTTTTATGCTACTGATTGAAATCCCATACACCTTTTAAAGGATAAAATATTTTATTTTTTATTAGTAAGGTATTTTACATTTTTAAAATTGCATTTATTCATATTATGTATATTGTTAGTCAAGCTTGTGTAAGTGTACATTTTTTTTTTCCTTTACACTTTTTGCATTGCATTTATTATAAATAGTACACTAATTAAAAATTATGTAAATTTTTTAATGAATTTTACTTAAATTTTAGTAATTTCACATCATATTGTTCAGTAAACCATTATTACAGAATAAAATTTTAAAAGATTCATTATACAATGCTTTGTTTTCATGAAGTGAAAAAAAAAAGAGAAAAGACAGCATTACATGCCAATGTTCCAAAAATGGAACAACCGGGAAATTATAGACAAATTTTTTTTTACTGCAATTTTTTTGTTTTATAGTCTTTATGGGTGTATTCTAATGTGAATTCGATGAATTAGTTGACTTTTATTCCGGGATCATGGTGCGGCATGCAAAAGCTTAATTTATTTAATAGATTAATTAATTAAAATTTTGGATTATCTCCTAGGAAAGAAGGGGAGAAATTAGAAATTGTGAACCTCAATGCTAGTGTAATAAAAATGTTTTAGTATAGTGTAAAGCAAGTAGAGAAATTTTTTAAGTATAATTAGAAAATAATAATTTAGAAATAGGATAATTTAGAAAAATGGTAAAAATTGTATAAAATGAAAATTTGTAAAAATGGGGAAACTAGTTAAAGATAAAATTTTTTAAGAAAAATTCATCAGTTATTGATATTCAATACATATACATTTATATGTGCACATACATATATATTTATGTAAGCACACACCTACTCTGTCACCCAGATCGATGAGCTCAGTTTTTTTAATCTTGTATGTTGGTAAATTGGCATTTTTTGCTTTAAATGTGATTGAATTGTGTTGTTTTTATATTCTGGTAATCTGTGTGCAATAGTTGTAGAATTATTGATAATTTCAAAGTTTAAGTAGTGCTAAGCCAAATGAGGCTGCTATTTGTGTACACTTGAAGCTCTCACTAGAATAGTGAATTAAGTTATTTTCTGCACCATTAGTGTCTTTTTGCCAAGTGTGACCAAAAGTTAACTTTTAATTTTATCTTACTGCTTGATGACCGAATATCTTGTTTTAGCACAGAAACTATAATTTTAATTGTAAAAAATCTCTTTTTAACTGTATTTGGTGTTTTATATTTTTGTGTATTTTGGAATTTTTAATGAAGCTGTTTTGAGTTTTTTATATGTTTTTGCTTTAGCGCAAAGTGAGAAAAGAATTGACTGAATTAGAAATCAATCTCTAATGAAGTTCAAAGGAATAAGTTTAAATGATATGCAGCAAAAATTGTGTATAATTTAACAGGCTATAAAAGGAAGCCATGTTGTGTTCATATCAGATATTTTTAAAAAAGTCCTAAGATGCATTTGTAAAGAAGTTACCAAGGTGTTGCTTGACAGTCACTAAAGTGGTGAACTTCAGGCCATTCAAAGAATTGTGAAGTGATTTGAAGAGATGGAAATCTAAGGGACAAGTTCTGATGAATATGGGGAAGATACAAAATATCCCAGCTATACTTGAGAAGTTTTTGTTTTGATGTTCATTGTATAGCTGAGTCAGTACTGTTATGTTTCAAGACAACATCTCAATGATTTATCAGTTCTGGGCACTTAACTTCAATTTCTACTTTTAAAATTGTCATTTGGGAACAATGTTTTTTAAAATTTGTCTCATATGGTGACAAGTATTTATGATTTACAATTCCTTTATCGAGTTCCACCATACACAAGTGAACGGGCTGGCTGCATGGGCATTTTCATGGTTTTCCCCATGTGTAACGTGTATACGAGCCAGTTTCCCTTAGAAAGTCCTCCACGAAGGCATCCGTCCCTTTAGGCAGAACTGCGCTGAAAAAATGGAAAAAAAAAAAATTGTGCCACAATGCAAGCTAGAATAATGTAGCATGAGCAGAAAAAAAACTGTATTTAAACATCCATCTTTTGATCAAGATCATTCTTTATCAGCTGTACCAAAATAATTAGAAGAAAGTGTAATTCAATTAAAAAAATCTGTAGAACTTTCCAGATGACCCAATATTTTAGCTCATTTTACTTGTTATCACATGTGCTTTGAACAAACATATGAAGTATCTTGTCATCTCATTCATTATGGCAAAGATAATTTAGGCAAAGCTTTTATGGTACCTGTGTTGGGACAAGTTAACAAGTGGCTATGATATTTGAGGGTTCGCCAAGAGAAAGTGATGAGCTTCTTGAGAGACTCATAACAAACAAAACTTTAAAAAAATCAAAGAGGGACATTCAGTTGTAGAAGAAAAGTATCGAATCACTATCTGCAAAATGTCTGAAGAACTCAGTATTAATTATGGTCCAATTCAGGTCATACTTAATAATAGATATAATATGATCAAAATTAAGTGTTAATTTTTTTTTTCTTTCAAATGGCGGGAAGTTTTGCCTTTTTTCGACCTTAGCCACTCCTAGGGCTGGAAGTGCTGGCCATTTATTTGGCCTAATAGGCAGCCACCATTACTTGCTATGAAGGGACAGGCAGTTACAACCATGCCTTCTCCAGGATTAGAACCCGGTCCTTTCGCTATCATAGTCGGCTTCCCTAACCACTTTACTTTTTGGGCGGCTGTTACAAAATTAAAGCATTCACAAGATTAAAGCTCTCAAGGCATTTTTTAAAAATTATGTTAATGTGCTGATGCTGATAGATTGTTTTGAGTTTCTTACATTTTTATAACTTATGCAAAGAATAGTCTTTAATAAAGTGTAAAATTCATCTTTTCAAAGGTTAAGTATGATGAGTTTCTTGTACATTGTTTTATGCTGATATTTAAAACTAAATGTTTCAAGAATAATTAATTCTAACAAATTTATTTAATAATTTGCAAACATGCATATATACTACTTTCCAGCAAATGGGAGATGAATTGGAAGATAGACTAACATTGTCATGCAGTCGTGTAGAAAAGGAGCTACGGAAATGTTTTGAAAATCAAGGCTGGATATATTTTCATAGTGATGAAGAAGTAAATAGATTATCAATTTCATTTCAAAATTTTACTTGGTGCAGTTTTTGTAAAATGTGAATAAAAAATTGTTTAGTGATATTTTACTCTTACTTGCCATAAAATTTTAATACATATCACCTAAATTATTATTATTATTAAGTGTTTTTAAATAGTTTGTGATAGCTAGTCTTCATATTTTTAATTTCTAATGTTTGCTCAAAGTTAAGTGTAAGGAATGCATGGTAGATTTTTTTAGTTGGCATGTGTAGAATCATATGTACATTTAATACCTGATGAAGTATGAATTTTATTACAGCATGCCTTTGTAATATTTTACATACTGTCTGATTTGTATTTGAGTTATTGAATTTTCTGCCTTAACTAGTAGATTTTCTGAAATTTCTTTCCTTTTAAATTCCTTTGTATATTTTTTCATAGTGATATGAGCTTAGTACTGTAGAAGTATGTTTTAAAAATTATTTGGGGATTTTATTCATTAGTATTTTAGAGCTTGACATATTATTCTTCTTAAAATGTATGGTTTTGTACATTAAGAGCGCTTACTTGTAATCAATAAATTCTTTATTGTATTACATTACTTTTCAAAATGAAATATGGCATGACTTAGTCTTTGGGTGCCTAGTGTGGTTTTTATTTTTCTTGGCTAGACATAGCCTTAGCATGGAGCACATCAACCATCTGCATCTGCATGCAGTCTTTTCTACTGGTCACGACAACTTTATACTTTAAAAAAACTTTATCTCTGGTGACATTTGAATATCCTCATCTTGTTTGCACACATACTCTCTTCTTATACTTCTACTGGGCACAAATGTTGCATGCTGTAATCCAATCGATCAACGTCTCACTTAGCCTGTCAGCCAAGACCAGAAAAGGTACTACAGAGGCCTGTTCAAGCTCAAATTCCGAAGTAAGCAAGCAAAAAGCAAAGGGACTGATACATCTTGTCAAGGTGGTGAAGGGTGCAACAATACCAACACACCATGCGAAGGGTCTGGTTGTGGAACTCCAACCGAGGCTGCAGGCAGCCTTTGTGGTGATCCACTTGAATCTTCAGTACTAACATGGGGGACATCTGAGGTAGCACTGTGGTTAGAATCAATTCAGATGGGAGAATATAAAGACAGCTTCATCAGCCATGACATTCAAGGACCAGAATTATTGCATTTAGAACGGCGAGATCTTAAGGTATTTATTTACACCATACTGATTTCTGTTATTAAATGCTTTATTTTTAAAGAAATATTTTTATAAGTATATTTATTGGAAACATTTTATCTATTTTTTGTTTAAATAAGCTGTTGTATACATGCACTTGCAAATGCACTATTTTCTTTTTAGAAATAATAATTCTTTGAGAAAGTTTCTTTTCTTATATGTCTTAAAGAGACTATAGTAGAATCATATTTATTCAAAGTGAAGAGAACAATGCCATTTCAGTTAAAATGGGAGAAATATTTTCACCTCTCAGAGTTGATATATGTGTGTATATAGAATATGTGTATATATCAGAATACATATATGTGTGTGTGTGTATGTGTATGTATTTCATCTCTCTCTGTTTATATGTATATATATGTAGATGTAAAATATAAAAAATATGATGGCTTTGCTCTTCGTGAACACACAACCTTCAATTAATTTTCTGCAATCCAAGATCTTCCGTCTAGACCAGTACCTTTTAGAGCATTCGCACCTATTACATAACCTTTACTATAAATACTGAGTACGCGCCATTTAGCATCAGAAGCTTCTCTTCCCTGTGCTGCTAGGACCTATGTGCTACGCTTCTCATCTTTCTTTGTTATGACGCAGAAAGTCAAAATTTAATCATACTTAGTAACTCGTTATTGAATATGTAATTTGGAGAACTTCATTGAAAAAGGAAATTGATCTGCTATTTGAATTAAGTAAATATGTGCAATTAAAAGTGAAATTCCTCTGTGTGTTGCCATTCGATATCCTCCTTACCACTCTGCAAAAAGCCATGCCTGAACTTTGATGCTAACCACTACTATATAAATACTGAGTGCACGCCATTTAGCATCAGAAGCTTCTCTTTGTGTTGCTAGGACCTTTGTGCTATGCTTCTCATCTTTCTTTCTTTGTTGGAATGTTATGACTCAGAAAGTCAAAATTTAATTGTACTTAGTAACTCATTATTGAATATGTAATTTAGAGAACTTCGTCGAAAAGGAAATTGATCTGCTGTTTGAATTAAATAAATATGTGCAATTAAAAATGAAATTCCTCTGTGTGTCGTCATTGGATATCCTCCTTACCACTCTGCAAAAAGCCATGCCTGAACTTGGATGCCAAGTGTCACCACGACTGCTAAAATATCACGCATATATATATATATACACAATGAAATACAAATATATATATATATATATATATAAGAAAAATAAAGAATATATAAAAGATTAAATTATCAGTGTAAATAAATTTCCCTTCTCTATTCTAAAAATAGCAACATCTATTTGCACTGCGTCATTTCCAGAAACAACTATGTCATATTACACTTAAAGTAATTCTGGTAATGTAAATTGAACTAAAACAGCCAATAATAATTTTACAGCAATATTAACTATCCAATCAAAATGCTTTGAGAACCAAAACTAACTCAGTTTGACTTCAGATTTTATCCTGAACATAATGCACTTGCTATCTATGCTTTGGCCTGGCCACACTGCAGTCTGTCTTTTCTTTCTTTCTTTCTTATTGCAAATTTATATAAAATGTAAAATCTCTTGGAATAGGCACAATTAATGTGCCAAGTTGATTGTTGCCGCAACATGTTTACTAAAATAAAAAATTAAGATTTAAATCTGCCTTTGCCTCCAATTTCCTAGTCATTATGGATCAACATTACTAAGCCATCAAAATTCCTGCTCCTGAATATATTGCATATATATGCATACAAAAGATAGGGTTCAAAATGAAATGATTCTTTGATTGATTATCCAACCTGAGGAAAATGGTGTAAGGCCTATTTATAGCATTGTTATATTAAAAGTGAAAATCTTTTTGAAGTCAAAGTTGGAAACTGAAAACTTTTTGTTAGGAAAACTAAAATGTTTAAATACTGGTGTAATCATTAAAATTAAAGAACAAATAAAAAAATTAATTAATCATTTCTGTTTGATGCTTCAAACAGAACTTGTCAAGAAGTAAGCATTTAAAATTAAACTGGGATGATGGATGAGTACTGAACAACATGTTTCATTCCTCTCGATACTGTGAGACTCTCAAAAGTGCTGCAAATTAATTTCCTGTTTGAAAAATTATTTCTCAGATAGTCTTACACTGTCAAAGAGCTACCCCTATATGTTGTTCTGCCCTTTTTGAATTAAAATCACAGAAAATATATATATACAGGGTGCATAGAAATGTCCCTTTAACCTGAAAATTCTTGCAAATGGAGAGAGCTACAGTTATGCATGTGAGGTAACGGTATAGTAAAGCAACTACACTCGACCTAATGCAAATGACAGCAGTACTTCTAGTGGTGAAATTTGAAAGATAGGCATTGCAAATTGAAAACAAAAAGAGACTGTGCAAAATATTCAATTAGAAAGTTTTAAACCATCAATTAATTAGTACGAAATGACATTTGTTTCACACACATTAGATAAATTCTCACCTGTGTACCCAAAGATGTCCACTGTTAATGCAGATGATTCTATTCTGCATATTCAAATTTCGGAAATATAGCAGCATACAAGTTGCAGATTGTGATATTATATTGTACAATAACATCTGTAAAATTTTAATTTCCAATGCATTTGAAATTTTAGTTTATAAGGTTTCTTGCTTCATACAAACAGCATAATCTCAAGTCTCGTTATAATGTCGATGGCAGACAATAACATTAACATTTTATCATTGCGTAATAGTTTGTTTTTGCGGTTTTTTTTTTTTTTTTTTTTTTTTTTTTTTTTTTTTTTTGTGTGTGTGTGTGTGTGAGTGTGTGTGTGTGTGTGATGTTATCAAACTGTATTGACATAAATATATGTTTTTCCAATAAAAAGGTGTGTATTTCTTAATACTTTTGGCTATTTCTTTCAAACATTTACACAAAATGGAGTGCATCGGTTGAGCACATCTTTGAGTATACAGGCGAAAATTTATCTTATCTGTATGAACCAAATATCATTTCATACTAATTAATTGACACTTTGAAACTTTCTAATTGGAAAATTTGCTCTATCTCTTTTTGTTTTCAATTTGCTACGATTGTCTTCCAAATTTCGCATAGTCGCTTTACTATACCGTCACCTCACTTGCCTAGCTGTATCTCTGTCTTCACAAGAATTTTCCGGTTAAAGGGACTTTCCTATGCACCCTGTATATATATATATGTATATATATACATATATATACATATACAGGATGATTCTAAATTGTTTTTTACAAATTAAGATGGGTGATAGTACTTATCCAGATGAGCAATAAATTACCATAGAACATAGGATCGCATTCCACTCTGAGAGGCAGAAAAGAGGAATATTAGAATTCCAATCTTAACTTACAATCTTAACTTACGTGTTGGGAGAACAAATGAATGAGACCAAAAGTTGCACAATCAGTTTAGTGAAAAACTCAGAGTGGATGAAATGGATAAAACCGAAAACTTAGAGTTCGAGTGTTAATTCGAGCTCAGACTTTCATGGCAAGCATTCAAATGCACACATCTTTGGTTCGCAAGGTCTCAACCTTGCAAATGATTGCAACAAGTTAATTATCTAATCAAGGGTTGAATATTATCAACTAATTCCAAATTCCGCTGTATATCACGATTAGCATGAAAAGTTCATGCTGTGTTCTGGCTGTCAGAACTTCGTGTGCTGCAAGGTCTCTTCAAGTAGAATGAGTGCAGCAGAATTAAGCCCAGGAGGACAGGATAGAACATTGCAAAGGGGAAAAAAACTGCTAGCTTGATATCAAAGTATTAACACTCAAATGCCAAGTTTTCGGCTTTATCCGTTTTGTGCACTCTGGCGAGTTTTTCACTAAACTGATTGTGCAACTTTTGGTCTCGTTCATTCGCTCTCCTAATGCTGTTGTATGTTGAGGTTGGATTTCTAATATTCCTTTTATTGCTTCTCAGAGTGGAATGCGACCCTATATTCTATGGTAATTTTTGTCATCTGGATGAGTACTAGCACCCCTCTTAATTTGTAAAAGCAATTTAGAATCACCCTGTAGATATAGATATGTATTGCTATTAAATAAAATATGTAATGCAATACTTTTTCATTTGATCTTCATTTTCTTTCATTCTTCACAATTATTAGCAGATGAGATTATATCTGTGTTTGATATGTATGAAAATTATCTTTTGAACAGAGATTTCTTAATCAGCTATTTTTGCAGATGATGTATGCAGGGTAGTTAAAAAAAATCATCTTGTTATAAATGCTTATTGCTGAAAAAAATGGATTTGGTACATATTTATCTGAGATGCATTAAAATGAACTTTAGCTATTCAAGTCTGTCACTACAGATACTATATATAAGATCTTTTCATAATGCCACATAGATTCCCTTCAAAGGAGCAAATGATAATGCTTTCTTCATGTGCACTCTAAATTTGCTGGATCTCACACCTTGGGTTTTTTCCGACTTTTATGGGATTATATTAAAGCTATTGTTTTCATGCTGCCATTGTCATCTAATGAATTCAAAATTTGCTTTATCTATGCTATTCAGTCAGTCACATCAGATATGCTTGGATGTGTGTGGATTGAAAAAATTATTGACTGGACATGTATTGTAAACAGATTTAACATAGAGCATTTGTAATGATTGACATTAAATTTGGATAGTTAAAATTTAATTAATTAATTTAAATATCAGGGGTAAATATGTACCAATTGAATTACATGCTGTAGTCATTTGCAGCACTTTTTTTAACTTTATGCTGTACAGTAGTAACTTTTTTAAATGTGTATTTACTTTAAAGGAATTAAACAGTAAAAAAAGTTAACTTGCAGAAAAATTAGAGAGATAATTGATTTTTAGATTCTCTATATCAGTGTTATTTTTATCCTCTGCTTTGGTTCAATGCAGTTAAGCAGGATTTTACTGTGTGTTTAAAACAATTTTGTCTGAACTTTGAAAGTAACATTAGTTCTTTGTAATTATATAAGTATTGCAAGGTTAAATTATAAAGACATTTTCAGTATCTATATTTTTCAAACAGTTGAGTTCTAACATCTTTTAATTCACTTACTTTATTACGTTTAAATAAATGTGAATTTAACTTTTTATTTATTATTGTAAACTATTTAATAATTATATAATTCTTTCCTTCAATAAGTACTAATGAATGTAACGTATTATTTGCTGCTGTGGTTATAAAAGAACTGAAATTAAATGCACTGATATCCATTAAATTAACACACTGACAAATATAAATTAAGTACCAGTATTAATGTAATTAATCACAAATTAAAAATAAGGCAAAGTACAAAAGAAATATATGCAGACTTAGTGACATAGATACAAAATAAATTGTAGGTATTAATAAAAATAAATGAATTATTAATATACAGTAAACTGCAAATAAATATTTACCTAATTTTCCAGCAATATGTACTATGTTACATAAATAAAGTTGAGTTTCTGTGTATTATTATTGGTTACTTTAATTATCATATTTAAAGTATTTTTTATCATATTTCTGAATCTACCAAGTAATAACTGTCCTGTTTTGTATGCATGAACTTTTATTCTAATAGTTGTTAGTAATAATCAAACTTATTTGCTTTTATAATTAACATCTTAATTGGTTTTTTGTAGTCAAATTAACACTGGATTATGTGTGTAGATAAATAAATGAAGGTTTATTAAGATCAGCCTTCCAAGTAGCTGATTTGAATGTTAACAAGTCGTAGCTAAGCAGGCTTATACATCTCTCAAGTCATGTTCTGAATCATTACGGTTACAGGGTCTGTTCTGAAATACAGTAGTACTGAACATTTAAAAAAAAAACTAGTAGAACTGAACATTTTTTAAAAAAAAAATTGTTCACAATTTGACACATCAACTTAATAGTTTTCAAAATATGCCCCTTCTGCATCAACACAGTGTTTCCGGCGATTCTGCCAATCACTGAAGGCTTCCTGGAATGCTCTTCATCTTCCTCATTACGGGATCTTGAACCCTTTTCAGTCAGGGGAAGAGGAAGAAGTCTGAAGGAGTGGCATCTGGGCTGTACTTGTACTTGAAAGACTCAGAAAACGAGTCACCAGCTTCTGTCCAGCGATTTGTTGGATCATGGAGGCTCCATCATGACAGTGTGCCAAGCCACACCGTCTTTGCTGTTATGGACTTCCTAACCAAACCTGGCATCACACAGCTTTTCTAGCCACCCTCCAGCCCAAATGTTGCTCCTTCAGATTTCTTCCTTTTCCTGAAAAGGTCGTGAAAGGCTGGCACCATGGCTCAGTCCATGCCATTCAAGAAGCTGTAATGAGGAAACTGAAGAGTATTCCAGTTTCTGCATTCCCAGGGAGCCTTCAGTGACTGGCAAAGTCGCTGAAAACGCTGTGTAGATGCAAAAGGTGCATATTTTGAAAACTATTAAGTAGATGTGTCAAAATTGTGAATAAATTTTTGAAATAATGTTCAGTCCTAATACTACCAGAATAGACCTGTATATTTTAAACTCTAACCCTTGAATAAAACAAAATTTAAAATGCAGTTTAAAAAAGTTATGCTGGAATAAGTTAATCGTTTTATATGATATGCGTCTAAATTTATTTCCGTATATTACTTTTATGTTTATTTGAAACCATAACTTATATCAACTGGTCAACTTTTAAAGAAATAGGGATATAAATCAGCCAATTAAAATGCTCTAAATAAACAAGTTTCCAGAATGGAAATGTTTAAGACGTCAGTTAATTTTTATTCATTGTGTTTCAGCAGCATTAAGCATAAAGTAAGTAGAAACTCCCTTTTCATTTTTTATCTTCCTTGCAAGATTTTAAAATATATATGTTTGATCTGATTTCATTGTAATATTTGGCTCATTAGATGCCAGTGTTCAAAAGTGACTGAAGAGTGACAAGTGTTTCTTAGTATATAAATAACTGGTCAATAACTCACTTTAAACATATGTTAGTTTTATTTTTGATGCTGTGTACAGAGGAAAGGAAATTTGGAATCTTTTAAAAATAGTTTCTTTGGGGAAAGGAAGAGGATACTTAAAAAATTAATATATTAAAAAAATGTTCATGTATGATTATTTAGATGTTATGATACCCTTTTGTTTTTCTGTTATGTAATTATTGTAGTGCTTTTTTCTTGAGATGATGTTTAGGGTATTTCTTTATATCGCATCTAAACCATTTAATTCTTTTAAATCTGTTTATTGCATTATGCTTATTTAGTTTCCTGTATTATATATCAATTCTGAACTGTGTTTAATATTTTAAGCGAGTTTTATTTTTTTGTTTTTTATCTATTCTTTATATAGGAACTTGGTGTTACTAAAGTTGGCCACATCAAGCGGTTACTACAAGCCATTAAGGATATAACTTCTCATTCTATTGGACGTAAACTAGCTCTGTTATGATCAGCACTGTCCATTCTGATTCTTACAGAATTGTATCACGTGACTTTTTTAAAAGTATAGTACATTCCAAAATCTGTCCTTATTGATTAAATGCTTACTCTTGCCAGAAATATCTTGTGCTCATCACTGTTAATTATTGCAGTTCCCTTCTTACCATGACATGCATTATCTTTTAATGTTCGAAATTTTTTTGTTATTATGAGTATTTTATATCACAGAAAAGTATTTAAATTTCCAAAAACTTAAAGTATTTAATATTAAATAAATAATAATCAAATTTTATAATAGTTTGTGATGTTCATGAAAAAAATATGATTTTTTTAATATTCCTATGTGTATCAATTGAAATAATATTTGCTTTTAGTCATTTCAAGAACAAATCCAGGTAATGTGTAACAACTGTGAATTTTATGCAATATTTTTTAAATAAATTTTAATGAGAGTAGTGGTAAAATATTCTTATGCTGGCATATACAAGTGTGTCTCAAATTTTGGCTATAGTTAAAAAATATTTTGCTGCTTAATTCATTATTTACTTGAAAAATTGCATTTTACTATGTGACTGCAATGTGTTGTTGTCTTTATGTACAAGGCAAAGAATCATTTCAAAATGACTGGCTTCCTCTAAAGTTTCTTTTATAAAACGTAGTATAAACAATAATTTAATATATAATTACATTCTAGAAAGCTTATAATAAATTTATATCTAGTTCTTTTATACAAATTCTGTTTTAAACATATCAGATGCGCTTCTGTAATTTTATGATTTTAGACTTTCATGTAAATAAAACATTTTAATTGAAAAAAATTAGGATGTTACAAATATTATGAAAAATTTATTTTACTTTAAAATGAGATTTACTTCTGGGTAAATGATACTTATATTGCTGCAGTATTCTTTTATAATCAAAATATTTTTAGAATTATATTCCTATTTCTAAAACTTTTGTAAAATATGCTGGTGTTAAAATTACAGTATTGTATTCATAAAATTTATGTAAAACTGAGAATGAAATTTGCATTCCCATTTGTATTTGAAATTTTATGGTAAGACTACACTGCTATTTTATATGATAAAGTTTGACAGCTCTCTGAATTTCAAGATTCTAAGTTAAATATTCTTTTTTATGATTCAGAGAGCATTATTCCTCTGAAACTGAATAAAAATTGATACATAAACTTAAATCAAGAAATAAGTTCATTCAAATATATACCTATTTTCAAAAAATGAAAGACTGACTATGAAATTTAAAAAAAAAAAAAATTGAAAACTGTGAGGAAGTCATTGGTCTTGATACAGTCTTTTTTCACCTCTGATTTCAAGTATAAACAATCACAATATATTTTATTACTATTTTCCTAGATGTTGACTTTTGAAATACATGCGAATTTTGTCAAAGAATTTTGAAGCTGTTATTTCCAGTTTCTGAAAGAGCATTTCTTGTGAACTCCATGACAGAACAAAACGTATTAACTTAACCAAATATATTGCCTTCAAGAAAGTTAGTGTTTTATAACCATGTGTATATATATACATTATATTTGTATGTGGAGTGAGTTACTGGTACCCATTGCTGCTTGTGTAACTCACAGCACTTCTATATTGGGGTCCAAGGCAGTGAAAAAGGTGGGACTATAATTTGTAATGGATTTTGAATATCTGGTGTTTATAGTAGTAACAGAGAAGTTTATGCAAGAAAAGTATAAATTCATGTAAAAAGTAAGTAATGAAGAATCATTCTGTTACAAATGATTATAACAAACAATGTGATTGACACATATTTACCTGTTATACATCAAATTAAACTGTAACTATCCGCATTTCTTGATAAACATTAAATTCTCAGCGCGAGATCCTTTTGTCCGATAATGTGCATCCATTATAGAGTATGTTTTAGTCCATTGACATTGAAGCATATCCAGTGTGACTGAAAAGCTAATATGAATAATGGATATTAAATTCATCAAGATTAGATTGCAGTGACATCCCAAAAACAATGTTTATTCCCAGAACAAAAGTTTGCAAAGTTTGCTATGTCTGATAAATTTGGAAACAAAGTTAGAAACACATTTGTCGTGTGCTCCTTTGGACTATAGATTGAATGTGTGTCGCCTGATAGAAAAAGATCTCATATAGAACATCTGTATTACGTGACAAAAAACTTGAATAGTCAGAGTTCAGCGTGATGTATCACTGGTACATATGCACCAATTTTACTGTTTGTTTTAATCATTGGTAATAGAATGGTTATTTTTCACTTAATTAATACTTCTTCTGTTTTTAATTTGGTTAATATTTCTTCTGTTTTTAAAGTATAAAAATAATTGCTTTAAATTTTAAGTGCCTGTACTAATGTGTCATATCATCTGAATTATAACTTTCGTGATCCAAAATTGAAAAACTTTGTTTTGAGGTATTATAACAATACATAATTTTTAAAAGCATAAATTAAGTTGTTCAGTATTTGCTTGATTAGTTTTTCACTTTGATTTAATCCTAACTTTTTCTAAGTACATCTTATACATAGTTGATTTTTGATTGCTATTTTAGCACTTGAATTAATTTTACTTCATGCTCTAATTTTTTTTTTCCCTAAAAGGGAATATTTTTTTGACAATCAAGATGTCAAAAACAATCCTGTAGACATAAAATGTAAAATTACATTAATTACTCAGTGCTTTTACTCTTTTATTTGAAGTGCCTGTAAATTATGGGTTTATGTGTCAATAATTGATTGTCATATTTATGCCTTATTCCATATTGTTTTTGTCAGATATTGAAAAAGTCGTTATACAGTCAAAAGTCGTTAATCCGGACTCGTCAGGACTTCGGCGATTCCGGATTATCGATTTTTCCGGATTATAGATCATCAGTTTAAATCTCGTAAGATGGTATGCAGAAATTCTAAAATTAAAAATATGAAACCGTAATTTATGAAATAAAGAACAATTATGATCTAAAGGGTATCAAAATTTACAAAAAATAAAGCTTAATATTTATTTGTTTACTTTATTCAACATTTCTTTCAGTGTAAGTTGTTTAAAAGTGCTTCGTTTTATGTGATAATACTTTCTCTTTAATTCTATAAACAGACATAATTTCTTGTTCAGTTACAAAGTTCCGCTGTTCAAGTTCCGTTAATTGCTGTGCCGAGAATACTGACTAACTTGTCAATCGAAATTTTTTCGTTTTCACTAACCTCTATGTCACATTCTTCATGTCTTTATCCATTTTTTGCAGCAATTCCACTTTTTATTTGTTGGACATCGAAACATACTTTCGTTTTGTAGATCCTTTGGAAGGTCCAGCATCGGAAATTCTATTTGATATAATCGAAAGTTGAAGTTTACTTTTATAAAATTGCTCTTACAGTCTGCAAAAAATAATAAGCGGGATCCAAGTCGATGATTAAGGAACAACGCAATCATTAACATTAACTGAAATAGATAATTACATAATTTTAGCTTACACCGTCCGTTATACATTAAACGCGCAAGCGAAAACGTATTCTGCACTTGCGCACACGCATATGCACAGTAGTCAAGGTCTTACGCGCACGCGTAAAACGCCTGTGCGCATGTGCCAATGCGGCGCATGCGCAGAAAGTTTTTAGCTTTGAGGTCCGGATTATGGGGGTCCGAATTAACGACTTTTGACTGTATATGTTCCCTTGTATATTTTAGTCCCACTTTGTCACTGGTTTAAGTATTCTGGCTGGTGCTGATGAACTATTAGTTGGTGTTTATCACTATGCAAATAATCGTGTTTTTGTTATGTATGAATTAGTGTAAACTATATTTAGTCTTGGTGCTACCTGGCTAATTCGTCCGCTGTTCAAATAACAAGCCTTTGTGAACCTACTGCACTAAGTACAACTTCACTGTATGTAGTATAATCAATGCCATTTTTAAGTATCCTACTCTATTGTAAACACATTTTATACTGATTATTGGTGAAGAGTTTGAAAATTTGTTTAATAAAGAAGTAAGAATTATATGCGAATATATTACTTTAAATATTATTTTATTGTATTACTTAAAAAAAAAAAATTTAATTAATTGTGCTTCTTTTTCTGTATTGATAGCCTAATTTTTATTAACACAATAAAACCTCTTTTTCAAAATGATAATGCTTTTTTTTCCCCGTTAAATTCCTTCTCAATACGTTTTTTTTATTTAAAATCTACTTCAAAGTGAACTGGATTACATTTTGTGTATAATAATAAATTGACAGCTGTTACATATTTATTTAGTTTAGGGTTTTAGTGTCTATGATTGTACAGAAATTAGAAATATTTTATTCTTTGTTATTTTGCTATCCTAAATTTAGGCATCTTTTCTAAAGATTTGTTAGTTTGAAACTTATTGTATTTGTAATGTATATGTATTTTTCTTCAAATTTTCATATGAACCTAAGAAACATATTTATCAGAACATTGAAAAAAAAAAAAACAGAAATAATGCAATGTTAGTAATTTATATGAAAACTGGTAAATTATTTAATTATTTAGGGTAGAAGAGGTTTTATTATGAATAAAAAATTAGGCTTGAAGAGATTTTACTTGTCAAATTTTATTTTTTTAACACTTTTTCCCATTTGAAAAATAGGTACTTTAATAGTGCCTTGTTTTACTTGAATATTATTATGATATTGCAGAATTAACTAGTGCTTTAAAACAAATTTTGATTAAGAATATTGTAATGCTATTTGTAAATTGCTCATTTTTTAAATGTTTAAAATACTTTTCTTTAATTTATTTTGTAGAGGACATAACCTGTGCCTAAAAATATAGAATATTCTTACAAAAAAGTATTTAGCTCATATATAACTCGTAGTTAATGATTAAATTTATCTGCAGTATAGTTTCAATTATACACTTTCTTATCAAGGTTGAATTTAGATATGTTTATTAGTCATGAGATTAAAATTCTGTATATTATCATAGATGCAATGTCATGTTTAAATAAAAAAATTAAAGTTTTATACCTTAGATATATAGTATTCCTTGCTCTTAAATAAGTGATTTTAAAAATTATACACTTCCACTCCTGGTTGACTTTAGCATTTTTGCAGAAGAGTAGAACCTGATATAGTTTTAGCCTGTAACAAATTCTTATGAATTCTCTATATCATACATAAGCTTTAATGCAAAAGATGACTCTGTGCAGTGTGAAGTTGCATTTAATCATTTAGAATTCCATAGTTTAAAAGCTATTTTGCCCAATAATATTTTTAAAACACAAGTAGGCATAGTATATCAAATTTAATTTTGATACCAGAACATATCTGTAATGTGTAAGGCTTTTTATATCTAGAGAGTTTTCTTTCTTTTTCTACTGTTATTTTCCTGTGTGTGATTTTCTTAGCCAGAAAACAGAGAAGTTAGTATGCTGTGTGCTTCCTTATCTAAAAATTCTTGAAAATCTTCTCCTGATAGAGAAATAATGTTTTCCTATCATTTTTCAGTGTAATGTATGAGCAAAACTTTATTATAACTTTATCCCTTTGATCATTATGCATTGAATAAAAAAATGTAATTGCACCTCTTTTTGAAAATGTATGTGTCTTGTCAGTTTGTAGACAATCACACTCAGTGTAAGTAACATGTACTGTGCTATTATAAGCTTATATTTATCCTGTATATAGATGCCTTTTATTATTTTAATACTAATTTATGACTTGTGTAGTCAGTTTTTGTATGTACTTGTTCATATGTGAATTTCACATTCCATGAATATTAAGCTTGTAGATGTATATTACATCAGGTACTTACTTAGCTAGCTATGTTTTGCAAATTTGTTTTAAAATTTAAATGCACACTTTTTTTTTTAATTTTACATAATCACATTTAGGGGAAGAAATGTTAGTTTTTATATTTACATTTTATTTAAATCCTTTAGATGTTGTACAGGAAAAAGATTTCTTGTTTGTGAAAGTTTGGTGCAAAGTAGAGGAGAATGTAGTGCATAGTGATAGTTACAACCTGTGAGCTTGAGTCTCGAATCCTGATAAGTATTTTAGAAAACATTTTCTTTTTTAAAAGCAGTTATAATTTGCATTATGATAATAAAGTCTGTATAGAAAATGGATAAAGAGAACTCTACAGCTATGTGCGTGATACAGGTATAATGAAGGAAGTATGTATAAAATATTAATTTTTGTTTGGTTACTTTAAAAATTCTAAACTTGTGTTAATTTTGATATTTGAAAAAAAAAATTTTTTTTGCTCTATTTTATGCTGTTATTTTACATTATTTAATTGCCATTACACTAAAACACTGTTTTTTTAATCTGTTAATTGGAAAGAAACAATAGCTACATAAACTGAAAAATGAATTTTTTTAAATATATGTGAATTGATTTTGCTGTTAATTTTGTTGTAAGTACTGTAATTTCATACATTTATTTTAAATACTATAACAGAAGTTGGTTTACTTCATCATAAATAGAAGTTGAGGAAATTTCTTATACATTTTATGAATAAATCTTTCATATATATAATTATTTTTCATTTTCTAAATTAATCTATATCTATGTTTGGGGCAAACCTAATCTGAAAGCATTGAGAATTGTGCAAATTTTGTGCTTCTGCTGAATGATAAATTCTGTAAATATGCTTTATAAAAAAAGCTACTGTAGAGTGGAATAGATTTTGAATCTTAAAGTGATATTTGAATTTTATTAAAATCCATGCCCAATCTTAAGTTTTTTTTTCTTTTTTTTTTTTCTTCCTGTCTCATTTTTAATTTTATACTGTCATGTTTCTCTTCCAATTAGACTAGGAATCTCATTTAAAAAATCGATAGTATATCAAAGCAATATATAAATGGACTGTTATATTTTATATTTATTCTCTTTTATATATCTTTATGAACTCATAGTTTGACATCAGAACTGTGTTCACCAATAAATTATTCCCTTTAACTTACTGGATAGCTAATTTATTACAATAGCCCTATAAAAAATCTTAATTTTAGTATGAATTCTTATCCTAATCTTTGAAACTTTTCACTAAAATGTTCTTCTGCTGACAATCATTTGCTTAATTTTATTTTTTTCATCACTTCCATGTTGAAGCAAAGTATTTAAAATGAAGTATGGATTGGGTTCATTTGCCTCCATGCCATATACCTCTGGAAAAAAGATGTAATAATGAAATTGATCAAAAACAAACAACTTTATAATAAAAAAGGGCCTTGAAATTTAATGTTGATGCCTAATATGAATAGTTATATGAGCTTATGCACAGTAAAAAGAGTACCAATTTGGTTGCTCCAACTTTCTTAATATTCTCAGGTTAGGTATGTCCTAATTTTAAAACTATTGTTATTATCTGAAAAGTTATTTTATATGTTACCGTTCCATTCTGCATAGATTATAGAATGATGAAAGTCATTTAAAGAACAGATATGTTTAATTGTACAGAACTTAACATGTTTAATTGTACAGATATGTTTAATTGTACATGTTTCTCTGGTAAAATTCGGAGTTATGAAAACAACATCTATTATGAAAATGAAATTTATGAAAACATTATCTACAAAATATTGTGTTATAATCTATCTAAAAAATACATTTTAACTATTTAATTTAAAATGTATTTTAAAAATTAAATGTTAAATCATTTTAATCCTCTTATAGTGCATATGTTAATTTGTAGTTATTCATATTTGTTAGCAAGTTAAGCATTAAATATAAATTGGTATCTAATTTAAATTTTGTAGCAGAAAGCAGTTGATTCTGGACTTCTTGTGACTTATCTCAACAGAAATGTGATTACACCTGTGAATTTAAAATATATTTTTTATAATTTTAATTACATCCTTTAGATTTTATGTTAAATAACATTAAATGAAAAGAAGAAATTTGATCTTATGTGTCACCTATCAGTGTTTGCTAAGCATTCTTTCAATACTTCTCTCTTCTCGTAGGGAAAAAAAAATTCATTGGTGAATTAGGCATCTTTGAGTCTTTTAATATTCATAAAAATGTGCTAATTGATGAATCTGACTCTCAGCATCTATCATTTTCATGTGCCTGCTTTCATATACTTTTTCTCTGTAGATTGTTGTATCAGTTATTTGGGGAATATTATTGCATGAGCTTACAGTACAGTCATATCATTCCCACTTCTGAGATTTTGTAAAGCTAAATATATGATGTATATTATATATGTATACATAATATACATCATATATTTAGCTTTACAAAATCTCAGAAGTGGGAATTCATCTTTTAAAAGTTGCATTAAATTCATTGGTGAATTAGGCATCTTTGAGTCTTTTAATATTCATAAAAATGCGCTAATTGATGAATCTGACTCTCAGCATCTATCATTTTCATGTGCCTGTTTTCATATACTTTTTCTCTATAGATTGTTGTATCAGTTATTTGAGGATGGGTAATATTATTCAGTAAATATTATTGCATGAGCTTACAGTACAGTCATATCATACTTTATGCTATTTAGCTTTACAAAATCTCAGAAGTGGGAATTCATCTTTTAAAAGTTACATCTTTAAGTTACATTTTAAACAGAAGAAACTGAAAAATTTCCTGTTTTCCATATAAAATAAAATGAGTATCTGCTAGTATAGTTATTGGTCATGTTGCTTTCTCATCATTGAGAACTTGCTCAGGATGCATCACAAAGGATATCCCAGTAGTACACGAGGTGGGATTTGTCTGAGGGATTGCAGATGGAAATGAAGCAGTTGTTCAAAGGAAGTTCTCAGGAATTGTTCTACATACCTCCTCCTAATAGCTGCTTCATTTTAACAGTAATCCCGTATTATTTATTGGATGAATTAAGCTACAAGATTCAGCATAATATTCATAAATTTGCAGGACTAGTTTCGAAGGTTTAAACATAGAACCCTCTTCAGCTACAGAAGTGCAAATGACAAATTTTTCTGAAGCCAAGATTATTCAAAAAAACATTTTCTGTTGGCAAGTTAGATTTTCTAAAGGGAGTTTCACATTCATAAAAATCTTTTAGTTCTAGTTAATGATCCCAATTCCCATCAGTCTTTACTCTCAGCTTTTAAGGAACTTATTTTATAGTTGTTTTAATTTTTTATCAATAGAGGGCACCCTATAACCTGAGCACAGGCTTCACTTTCATCATTTGCACCTCAGCAGCTGAAGAAGCAGGTTTATGCTTAAACCTTCGAAACTAAGTTGTGCAAATATTTTAATGTTAGGCTGATTCTTATTGAACTCGTCCAATAGTATTAAAAATATAATAATTTACACCAGTAAAATGCTGTTACTTATCATTCAATAGCGCCACCTCAATATGTAATTTTAACATACACATTTCATTACAAAAGTTGCTTAATTCAGTCCTCTTTACAGGCTTTTAGATTTTTGCCAGATCCTTTGGAATTGTCCTGTATTTATCTATCTATTGATCTATAATAATTCTATAGATGGCTTGAGGATTAGAAGATGGCTGTTAAAGATGAGCTGTTATCTGTAATTACTTGGGAAGGCCTTAATGCATAGGTGCTTGTGATGAGGGAATGGAAAAGAAAAGCTTTCAGATGTGGCTGTTGATTTAAACACAAAAAATTTTATTTTTATAATGGAGCAAGCCTTGATGTGCATAAACAGATTCACACAACATAATTTATGGGTATGAGATGCACCCCCACAATTTTATACAGCTTACACCTTCTTGGACAAAGGGCAAAGTGGAGCAGCAAACCAAAGTAAAAAAAGGGCTGCACAGTCGTAGCAGTAGTATTTATAAACATGATTTCTTTGTTTAAATTCTGGATTTGTGATTGGATATAAGCTGTTGCAATGTAGAAGATATTGTAAGCAAGCATGAAATAGAAAGATGCACTGTAGAAAAGTAATTACAACAATTTAGAACTGAAAGATAGCCAAATTAAATGGACTATTGCCAAATTAAAGTTAGTAATTTTGAGATATATTTATCGTAAATAAAAATATTACTATGGGTATACAGAATTTTTTGCTGTAAAGGATTTTTTATATTCTCTTTATCTCCAAATCACTTTTTAAAGTTTAAAAATTGCACAAAATTTTAAAGTACTTCTAAGTTCTGAGTGTGGTGGAAAGAAGAGCTTAACCTATTTTAAAACACGAGGTGCCTCGCTTTTGAAGATAGTAAAAAATTATTATTTATTACTATCTTTGAAAATAAAGTTTATGAAGTTAATGATAAGTATTTGTCATTAACTATTAGTATTTATTATTATCTTCATGAGCTTGAGAAAAAGGAAGAAATTCCCCCAAAATAAATTTTAAAAAAAGTATATATGCTCTTCTTTTTCTTAATAATTGATCATGGTCTTCTTTGTTTAAATTCATTGTAGGTAATTTAACTTGATAATACTGTTGAATGGAAATTCTTTCTTGATAATTTGTGATCAGATTATTTTGCAGATGTTAAGTTTTGATTGTTATTTTTGAAACTGGCATTTTCTATAATAATTAGGTGCTACACGAAGTGTAATTAAAGTTTCTTAACTCATTTATTTTGCTTGCTCATCCAGTTATTAATAGAGACTGTATTTGTTATTCGAAATAAGTTCAGACTTTGCACATACATTTTTACAATATTTAAGCATAAAAAATAAATCATGATTATTTCAGATTACTAGGTAGTGCAAGTGTATGTATAAAATTATTAATTCTTCATATGGACTTAATTATCAGTTTTGAATCTCGGATTCCATACATTTAAAATGATTAATTGCATCAAAAGAGGATTAAAATTTAAGGTTGCAATTCTGATTTATGATTTTTTTATCAGATTATATAGTTTTATGAAATTTATATTTCAATATAGATTTATATAGTTGTTTCGTAAAATAAATTGTGTGTTTTCATAATTTCCTAAGCGTTTTTCTCACCCTTCGCTTAAAATCATAATATTCCATTTTTGATAATGAGCATCATTTTTTCTCATTGTGCTGAATGTCTTCTGTACATACGTATTTATTTTTCAAGTTAATTTATTTTCAGAGTTGAAACAGGTGTTCACCAAGATTGCTGACTATACATATATACATATATATACATACATAAAATATTAATTTTGTAGCACTGCACAGACATTTCTCCAGAGTCATATGTAATATAATGTAAACTGTATAAATGTCTCATTTCTTAATAAAATTTTTCAAAAAACGTGTTTGGTGTCTTTTAGTAACTTGTCATGTACACATACCAACTGAGATGTATTGTTGCAGCTAATGAAGGTTTTTATGGATTAAAGCATTTACTTAGATCTGGCTTTTCATTTGGAAAGACAAAGCTATTTCTCTACAAGACCCTAATCCGTTCTGCCCTGACTTAACACTTCGGAAACCTGGACTACGACCACGAAGGAGGAAGGGTATCTTGGGTGTATTCGAATGCAAAGTCATGAGAAGGGTTTTCGGAGGAATTCAGAAAAATGACATCACGCGTAGAAGACGTAACACTGAAGTATACCAAATGTTCAAAGAGCCAGCCAGATGTTGTTCTTTACATTAAAATAAGCTGCCTCAGTTTGTCTGGGCATGTTATCTGTATGAACAACACTAGCATATTAAAATATTTTCGGCTAAACCATGTAACACAAAGAAGAGGCAGACCTAAACTTCGATGGATAGATGCTGTAGAGGAGGATTAGTTAGACCTTAAACGAAGAATTTGAAGATTTGGGCTGCTAGTAGAGGTGGTTAGAAATGTCTAGTTCAGAAGGCCGTGGCCCATGAATGATGATATTGATGATGAGATATGAGGGAATATCCAGCCTGATAAATTCGTGACATAACTGCCAAAGCAGTTTTGTGCACTAAACAGGCTGTGTAATGCACTACTTTCTACTGAAATTGCCTAATCTGTAAATAACATTAGTTGAAATTCAGTAGCATCTACCAGTGTAACTTATTTGCTTTTGAAATGATAGTATGGTTTTGTCTATGTGACATAATAATAATTAAAAAATTTGTTATGCTTTCTATTACTAGATTATAAGTTCTCTAAAAATAAAATAAAAGAATTTTATCAGTTTAAAAATGCTGTTGCCGTGTCAAGGAATTTTTTATGTGCTCTTTTTAAGAATGTGAATTCATTATAGAAATGAAGATATTTACATGATAAAATATAACATTTAGATTACAAATTTGCTGCAGTTAGTTATAAATAATGCAGGTGCCAGTTCATTATTCTACAGAAAATTTGAAATGTAAACAAATGGCGGCCTCCTTAGCCGTAGAGCCGCTTTTAAATTGTTCATAATTCTATAACTATTGCATGAAGATTAACTAAAGGCATAAAAAGCCTAACTAGGACATAAGAACAATGTAATATAATCACTTTTAAAGCAAAAAATGCTCAATTTACCAACATAATCAAAATACTGAGCCTGCATCTGGTACCGCCGATCACAACGAAAAAGGAGATGCACAACTACATGTTATCGCAGTCCTTAATCGTTTGTTAGTTATGCGAGATAATACACACGTAGATACGTATAGACGTCACGAAAAAAATTTCTCCTGAATTCATTTAACATTCCTTTTCGCAAAATATCTGATGTGAAGACCCACGTGACTTCCCTGTATGGCCTATTAAATTATACACATTTTGCTGCACTTCATTTAAACATATTTCCTCGAATTTTATTAGAGATATATTTCTCATTCAATTAATTCAGTTTTCACGGCAAGGCAAAAATACATAAAAACTTAGACACTTCTACAAACTTTCTTCATTTAAAATTGTCAAATACAGAAGAACTTAAAATACCAAAAACAGTTTTAAAAAATTTCAAAGTGCGTAAAAACTAGCAATTCAGCCAGTGGGCAGGAAGGTAAAATTTTCCTTGCACAAAGCTAAAAGTTTACTTTTGGTCCTGCTGGGCAGAAAGATAATGAAGTTGATGAACCATCTGGCTTAATTCACAGTTGTACTACCAATGTTCAGGTTTTTTATTTAGTCAATTCATTTCATTTTTGATTGTCTATCCTACAGTAATAAATATAACATTTTTGTCATATTGTTCTTTTTGCATATATTTTTCCAACTGAAAATAGTTTCAACTAATTTTAGAAAAATTCCACTATTTCTTTGATACAAGACAGATTATTCCTAAAGAAAAATAAATAATAATCAATACAGAATGATATTTTATTTAATATACGTAAATTTTTGTAACAAGTTTTGTCTCCACTTTGAGAATACGTTGTGTTGGAAAATTCATAGCAGTGGCGTAGCTACGATTCCAGCGCCTGGGGACAACTGAAGAATTTGGGCCCCTTTATGTGTGCGAAATGGGAAAACATTCCATTAAAAAAATTCGTAGCATCAATTTGGCGCCCCCTGGATGCTGCGCCCGGGGACAAATGTCCCCCCTTGCCCCACCCTAGCTACGCCACTGATTCATAGTAGATTCAATTTTTTTTTAAGTTCATTTCCTTTTCAAGAAGTTTTTCATGTGAATGAAATTGGTCTTGTGCCTATAAAATTTTTTTATAAGTTTTGCCTTTCAGTAGCCATCTATGAGACCATTTCTGTGAGTATTAGGTATGAATAGTGAATCATACACATAATTTTAGAATAAATTAACTAGTTTCTCGAGTCTGTACGTATCTTCGAATTTACCAGCCCATTCTAATATGTGTTCATAGCTAAGCAGCAGCCGAGTGGTAAAAGTCTCTGAACACTGGTAGTTCGGTTCGGGGCTCAATTCCACCCGAACCGGCTGGCTGCATGAGCGTTTTCTTGTTTTCCCCGTGTGTAACGTGGATACGACCAATTTTCGCTTAGAAAGCCTTCCACGGAACATATCTTTCTTTCCGTGTAGTGCTAAAAGGAAGATCACGTAATAAACAAAAAATTTTTAAAAATACGTGTTCATGTATGTTCAGCCATTTATTTCTAATATGAATTCTAAGCCCATTCCAATAAGTATTCATACGTGCGTACGTTTCCAATTCATAGGCAGAAAGTAGTGCTTGTTTATTAATAACATTTTTTTTAAAGTTTTTTTTTTAATATATACATTGGACTATTATTTTACATAGGCTTTTATCGTACCGGGAAGTAAGATATTGTATACCCTTATCATACACTTCTAATGCCAATCCATTGAAGAACGCTATTACCCTTTATTGTAGCTTTTTATTGTCAACAAAGTGCTTTCTGGCCAAAGATTTTCTTATTTTGTGAAAAGGTACAATCTCTAGGTGTAGACGCAAAATCGGACTTCGGTAGGCTATTAATAACTACTCCCAAAACTGCGTTCGAAAATTATGAAGCAGCTGTTATGTGGATAGGATTGGGCGTTGTCGTGTAGGTCGTTACGCTACAAGACAAAGGCCTGTTCTGCAATTGTGAGTGGTTGTCATGTGTCTCTTCAGTGTTTTACAGTTATGCGTTCGTATTGATGGCTTGATAATGCAGCATGAGTGCTATAAGGTCTGTTCCAGAACACAATAGTCATTATCATGTGAGCAAAAAATTCCTCTTGAGATTTTTCGATTTACTGAAAGAAAGTGGCTGATCCATAGTTTATCATTTTTAAGCAGAAAAACGAACAGGCAACCATAGTCTCGCTACTGTTATGATGCGTGATAAAGAATTATTTCATTTATAATCATTCATTTATAAGAATTATCATTATATAAACGAAAGAATTTAATGGAATAAGGAAGGAAGTATATTTCCTCTTCTTACAAAGGAGCGAAATTATTTTTGAAGAAAACAGTAGTCGGTCATTTTTTAATCATTAATTTTATCCTTCCTCAGCTTAACGTATTTTATCATATATGCTTTATTTAACATGCAATAAATCAAGCTTCTTGCGCCAAGGCAGTTCATGTCTGATTTTGCCGTTACTGTAGTTGGTTGTATTTATTTTATAGTCCACAGTTCAATAATAGGAGAAAAGCTTTGAAATAAAATAATAAAGAATATTTTACCTTTGAATACACATTTTAGCTCCCTTTTTGTACCAAATAAATTTTTAAAAAATTAAATAGTAAATTTAAAAAATAACTTTTTAAGTTGAAATGAAAAAAAAATTACAAACTTAATCGGACATTTTCAGAATTTTAAATTAAAATCGTCTGCAATAAATAAAAAAGAACTTTTATGAAATTAGTTTTTGGGTAAAGAAGCTAAGCTACAATCTAAAAATCGTTTGCTTTTATAATTCGAATTTTCTTTATCTTAATATTTTCTGACAATGGCTCGCTAAGGGAAGGAAACATCGTTAGAAACCCGCAGATTAGTTATTGATTTGAAAGTTAAATTAAAAAGAATCCAAGAGGAATGCTCCTAACTTGTTGCGAGACTACGTTAATTATATGGAACATTTATAAATCGAGAAATTGTAAGAACAGTAATGCGATCTGCAGGATATGATGGGCGAATAGCAAGGAAAAAGTTTTATGTCGGTAAAAACTTCGATTCTCTCACACAAAATCGATGAAACAAAAGATACCTGACTACTGGGAAAATGTGTTGTTTGTTGATGAAAGCAAATTTAACATCTTTGGATCAGATGGACGAGTGCTGGTACGGAGAAAATCCAAAGAAGAATTTCGGAAACAAAGTTTAGTACCAAGCGTCAAGCAAGGCCGAGGAGTAGTTATGGTATGAGAATCTGTGGCATATTCCGGAGTTGGTAATCGAGTTTATATAGGGTATAGTGGAATAGTATTAGTATCTTGGGATTTAGAAGTGAAATTTGACATCGTCAATACAAAAACTTAATATACAAAATAGTTTTAAATTCTACCTGTACAACAATTCAAAGCATACTGCGCACTGTCTGTGAAGGTTGCTATCGGTGGACCGCCTCCTTCGTTGAGCTACCTCCAGTTTTTTCTAATTATTTGACAATAGGCGCTACTAACTGACTGTTTAGCTTGAACACCGCCATCTTGATTGGGAGTTGATCCACGCTCAAACAAAGTTGCGTTACAAGAAGGTAAGATTTTTGTACTTTTCGTCTAATTTATATGTAAAGAAAATGTAGATATCAGTAAGATTTTAAGAGTTTTTTTAGTTGTCACTGATAGCATTTAAAACTGTGTTCAATCAGACTTATTTGGCTGTATTAACAATAGTTGTTTGCTTTGTTTATAACCGAAACCAAGGACGTATTACAACTTTTCAATGTCACTAGATCTGATTTAGTAAAAAGCTATCAGGAGTAATTAAATCTATAATTAGATAATCTCATTTTCTTTGTTATAAAAATATTTATAAGTTGTTAATCTAATTTTAATCTAAACCGGAGTATCTCTAATTCTGTATAAAATGAATATTTTATTGAAATTATCGTAATGATTTTCATTACTTCTTGCGTAATTTATGTCTATTTGTAGCTTAAAAATTGTATCTACTTAATAAATATAATAAGGAACATTCATAATGTAGGAATTAAGTTAGAAAATTTAATGGTAGGGTACCATAATTCTTACTGTTGTTCTCAGCAAGAACTTTCAACAATGGAAACTTGTTAGAGACTTTCAAACAGTTTAGGCAACAGAAGCCAAATATTAAATTTATGATATACGCTACATTGCGGAATTCCCCCCCCCCCGGTATGGTAATAGCTTTGTGCTTTCTGTCTTACATCTCTGATTTCGATGTTAACCTTATATAAAATCGGGGCCACTGCTGTGAAAAGCGACTCCAAACTGCTGAACCGGAGAAGGCAGTTGAAGGGTAAACTTTTATTGCATTCAGTAAATGGGCCTATGAATTCAAACGAGGATTCATGGTTTTGTGGTATCTGTTACGATTACTTCAAGGGACTAATCTTTGGAATATGGTAACAGGTAGTTTGGCGACATTTTGGTAAGCGATAAAGGTTACTAGCTAGGACTTTAGCAGTATACATGGATAAAGTCAAGAGTGTGCGCAATGCCATTTTTGTGCAATTCTGGGATGCTTTTTTAAGTGAAAATAGGCCGACGTGTACATGGATACCTTACATGTGCAATTCTTAAAAACGCGGCAAGCAGTGGGCGATTCTGCACTTTCTCCCAATGTCGCACCTAATTTTCGTCACGATTAAGCACTTTTGTTCCATAAAAGTTCTAGCATAAGCGTAATTCGGCTAGCAGATTGTTGAAAAAAATGTTGAGTTAAAAAAAAAACATGCCTTTACTTTGTAAAAACAAAATGGCGTCCTCCCCCAAAAAAAACTAGCAGAATAAAAACCGTATTCGCCATAACCACGTACACGTCGACTTATTTTTACTTAAAAAAACATCCCAGAATTACACCAAAATGACATTGCGCACACTCTTCACTTTATCCATGTACACTGCTATTTTCTCATAAATTACAAAAATTTGCAGTAAAATTTTGTGAATCTCCATATGCTCTTTTTACAAAACTAATACGGTTTTCAATCAGTGCTAAAAGCAATAGCCAAAAGATTTAAGCCGAAAAAATAATTCTGCAACTTATTCAAATTCGAAACCGGAAGGGTGTAATTGCTATTTTATATTTTAAAACAAAATAATATAAAAACTGTATTAAAAATTATCTGTAATTAATAACTGTACATTTTCTTTCTATTTATACTTTTTTACTCAAACTTACAAATAGCGCCAACCTGGTTGCGATAATACGTAAGTACCTTAAATAGTTGTAGGAAAGTGCTTTAGATGGTTTATGATAATAAGAGGGTGAACAGGGCTGACGGTAGGCATTTTGCTACTCGGTGCAATCTATGCAAGTTCTAAATTCTACTGTCCGTTGCCTCTCTAAATTTTAAAACTTCGTCGCTTCTAAATTCTACTACTCAATGCCAATTCTAAAAATTTTGGTGCGGCTGCAACTCTCCTAGTAGTTGATTTACTTTACGAAGTGCAAGCAATTTTAAAAAAGGAAGTTTTTAACCAAAAGATAAAATATAGTACGAAAAATGAATATTTCAGTAAGTAAATTTAACAAAATTTCGTAATGCAGGAATGAGTGACAGGGCTTTACACATAAAATCAGTTTTTCGGATTTTAAAATGTTATTTATTCACTTAAAGTAGTTCAGAAAAATAAACATATAAAGATTTGGTACTATTCGGTTTCGAGGGCCGTAAAAAATCGCCAAACTATTGTTGATGCCAATGCCGCCAAACATAATTACGGCAACCCTAATAATTGCGGAAAGAAAGGAAGTATAATATACTCGTAGTAAATAACTATTTAAGATTGATGTTTTAATTTAGATGAAAGGTTAATTTCATATAATACTTTTTTATTATTATAACTTATATGAAAAATACTAAACATGACTGAATGGAAGCATAAGAGTAAATAACTATTTCAGATCATTATTATAATTTATATAAAAATTGCTAAACATAACTGAATGGATGCCTGCATCGCTATTTCGCTACCGACTTATCGCTAAAGCATAATTTTATCTCGTTGTTTGTTCAAACGTAATTTTCTATAATGAATGATGCCTTTTCTTTGAAAATATTCTCGGTAAAGTGCAGAATCGCTCACGTATTTGTTTGCCGCTTTTTACAAGGGTAAAAACAATTGAATTTTTGCCAATTTTCTTTTACTTTTTAAGTGAAAATAGGTGGATTTTTAAGTGAATAAAATTACATAGATAAAGCCAAGGGTGTGCGCAGTGCCATTTTTGTGCAATTCTGGGATTTTTTTTTAAAGTTAAAATAGGTCGATGTGCACAAGGATACCGAGTACGTGCAATTCTTAAAAACGCGTCAAACAATTGGGAGATTCTGCACTTTACCCAAAATTCTATTGCCGACTTTTCGTCATGGGCAATTCCCAAATTGTTAAATCCATAGGATATTAAAAAGGGATTTAAAATCAAAAAAAGGATTTAAAAATTAAACTAGTATTTCAATGGCGTCTTAAGAAATATAGAACTATATAAACTTACGCAATCTGAAATCAGCGTGTACGCTAGATTTGACGCGCTGTTGAATGGGCGCGTTTGCTAGATTTGGCGCTTTTGCGCATACATTTTCGCTGCCATTTTTTACGGTCCTCAAAACGGAAGATTTTTTCTTTTCATTTTTTTTTAATATGTGCAGAAATGCCAAAAGCCTGTGGAAGATGATTTGGCCAAAAGAAATAGTAAATAAAAACTATAAATAATTAAAAATTTTAATTAAATGATATGTAAAAAAATATGAATATTTATAAATTAATGATAAACAAGGCAAAGTACACTTTGCACCAAAAAAAAAAAAAAAAAAAAAGGGGGGGGGCAGTTTTATGTTTCCCGTTCTAATGGGTTGAATTGACGATATTTAACTTGCATGATTTTGATGGTTGGAAAGTGCGAAACCAGCGTATACGCAAGTCGCCTTTTTTAATGTGTTTGGAAGTTGGTATTTTTTTAACCTCAAAAAGTTTGTAAATAAAGTAATGCAGTTTATAGGAGCATTTTTATTTGCGTTTAAATTACAAATTAAATTAGATCACCTTCATAACAGTTCCATTGGAAAGCCACATATCGGTTCAGGTGTTGTTCTCGCTCATCAGAACATAGATGGAAGTCCAATAATTTCGTTAATGTCTTTTGTGGCTCCAAAATGGCGTCCCTTTAAATAGGTTTTTAGTCTAGGGCAGGGGGCACAATATACGGCTCCTCGCTGATCTTTTAATAATGTAGCTTGCACCTGAGCCAGATTTAGACTTGATAAGGCCCTAAGCTATTTGAAATAAGGGGCTCTTTACTAGTATACCCTTTACATACCCTCTTTAGTATAAGTCTGTTATAATATATTTTAATACTATTTATACTATACTTAAATTTTGGGGGGTCCTAAGCTATACCTTGTACGTAAATCCGGCTCTGTGCACCCAGAAAAAGGAATTAATAAAAACTACAAAACATGTATTGTTGAGTACATTTTGGTTGTTTTAAAGAAAATTTTTATTTGAAGGAAAATGTCGGTTTTTTTAGAAAGATAAAAAAAATATTGTTAACGCTCTTACAAAATTTCTCCAGTTTTAATCGAGTTAACATAATCTTTTCCTTTTAGCCCTAGGCCCACCAGCGGCCGAGCGGTAAAGACGCTGAACACTGGTAGTTCGGTCCGAGGTTCGAATCCCGCGAACGGGCTGGCTGCATGGGCGTTTTCGTGGTTTTCCCCATGTGTAACGTGTATACGAGCCAGTTTCCCTTAGAAAGTCCTCCACGAAGGCATCCCTCCCCTTAGGCAGATAGCCCTAGTGTGCTTTGCCATAATTAAATACACCACCCCTAAGGGCTGTTA
Organism: Stegodyphus dumicola; assembly: GCF_044657685.1. NCBI lineage: Eukaryota > Metazoa > Arthropoda > Arachnida > Araneae > Eresidae > Stegodyphus > Stegodyphus dumicola. The sequence continues at coordinate 245,166,277 of NC_140771.1, forward strand.
AGTCTCAAAAAGGGGATTTTGCGTCCTTTCACTTTTCAAACTGTTGCTACCAAATATTATCGCCCTGCATTATATTCAAAGGAACTAAATAACGAAGAATCTGCATATCTTCATGAATTTTTCTCTCATTGTTGAAAACACAATGTTACCTAGAACCATCCAACTGTCCTCCAACTCAACACGGGCCTTCGAAGCCCGAATGTCGAATTTGTTTTATTATGGCACTTTTCCATTTCGCCGGCGCAAATCTCGCCAAGCAGGCTTGACTGGTGACAACACACGGTGTACACATAAAAAATTTTAGTTTTAAGAATTTCTTACTTTGGAGGCATAAACATTTTAATATCGTTTAATATTTTTTTTTTTTTTTTTCCCCGGATGGGTCTTTTACTTACATTCTCCACATAAATACAGCGAGATAACTTTCCAGATGATGGCGTGCCATTCCTCTGTGTTTCTTATTTCGCCATTTGGTGCTATCCCATAGTTTTTATTATTATTATTATTATTATTTTTTATTTTTTGTGTGTGCGTTTGTTTTCCGGTCGACAAAATTCTATTTATGGCTCCCTTTGAAATGTTCGAAACTTTCCACTTCCAGTTTCTCAGTGCAATGTGATTTCCATTGAATCGGAATATATTGTAGTTTTTTTTATTGTGATTTGATTTTTGTGTGATTCCACGTAACTGGATATGCGATTTACATAAACAAAAACGTTGTACTGTGAAAAAAAAAAGAGGATTCGTTAGCTGCCAAAAGTTGACGCCGATAATTGAGCCGATATGGTAGTATGCCAAAACAAGTTCTCCCGCTTTTCAAGTATCGTTTCAAAATGTGTGTGTGTGTGATTATGGCAAAGCCTCGAGGGCTATCTGCCTAAGGGGAGGAATGCTTTCGTGGAGAACTTTCTAAGGGAAACTGGCTCGTATACGCGTTATACATGGAAAAAACCACGAAAACACCCATGCAGCCAGCCCGTTCGCGGAATTCGAACCTCGGACCGAACTATCAGTGTTCAGCGACTTTACCGCTCGGCCGCTGGCGGGCCCCGTTTCAAAGTGGTTCACGAACTTCTTCGCTCATCGAAGTTGTGAAAGTGAGTTAAATTATTTGGTACAATCTGATTATATAATTAAGATAAAATGACAGAATTTTAAATTTTCATTTTCTCGTTTACATTTTGAATCGTGTGCTTATTTACCATAAAAGATTCTCTTTTCTGTTTCTGACGTAAACTTGTGAATGATTGTTTGCAATTGTGTAAATATTAATATTTATATCACAAGTCAGAATCAAAATAGTACATCATTTTTCAAGTTTTTGATTACTTTTATATGTAGTTTATATGTGTGTATCTTCGAGATGGCATTTTTTAAACTGAATACGAAGAGTTACTGTTAAAATATTTATTCTAAAGATGACATTCAATTATTTTCTAAACTTGTTTCCGTATGGTTGATTAAAAATAAAATTAACAATGATCTGAATCCTGCAATTTTGATTAATTATAAAATATTAAAAATAAATTCAAACAAAATTTAAAAGAAAAAACTGAGAGCTTTCAGATTTTAGATTACTTCCAACGGAACTTTTTTTTTTTAACGTTATGTGTGTTACTTTTATTGGTACTTACGTATTATCGCAACCAGGTTGGCGCGATTTGTAAGTTTGAGTAAAAAAAAGTATGAATAGAAAGAAAATGTACATTTATTAATTACAGATAATTTTTAATACAGTTTTTTTTATATTATTTTGTTTTAAAATATAAAATAGCAATTAAACCCTTCCGGTTTCGAATTTGAATAAGTTGCAGAATTATTTTTTCGGCGGAAATCTTTTGGCTATTGCTTTTAGCACTGATTGAAAACCGTCTTCGCCATTAACAGCTTGAGATTGGCGCAATATAAATTCGATAAGGTATGAGTCAAGATGATTTTTACAAGTACGTTCGTTCGGTATAATTCCATATCCCTGCAACAATTCAACAGCATCTTTTTCACTCGCAGGCAGATCCCAAATACCCATAGTTAAAGTATTTCAAGGCATTCAATCTAACCAGTAAGAAAAATAATTTCTTTACGAAAAACTACATATAACACATAGGGTTGCCGTAAGTAGGATCGCCAAATTTGGCGATTTATGCGAATTTTGGCCTGGTTGCGTTAATACGTAAGTACCCTTTTATTTATTAACTATCACGTTCTTCGCACTTAACCATAGAAAATTCAATTCAGCAGCAATATCACAAAATATTTAAAAACCGCATATCGTTAGAATTTCCGATAGATAGTCTCGCGCGCTGGAGTAAAAAATGTTTTTTTTCCCGTAGTGTTGCCATTAATCGTTTCGAAATCGTTGAGTTTGTTAATAAAAAATTCGTTAAAAGTTTTATAAAATGTGGAGTAGCTATTAAAACCAATTCGAAATTCAAAATTCGAGCTTCCAGGTGCCCAAGTTCTGGTGGAGGATTACGCTATTCAAATTTGATGGCTTTCTGTACCGTCGTTTTTTCAAAATGTGAGAACCATACATACATATACATTCATGTAGATTCTTCATTTTTTAATTTCTTTAAATATAATGCCGGGCGATAATATTTGGTGGCATAGTTTAAAAAGGATTCGCTGTTTGCAATGAAACGCCACAAAATGCCGTTTTGAGAATAATAGCCCGTCTGAGCTACCGCCCCTTTAAAAAGTCTCAGTCTGTGGTTTGAATTATTGTTGTATAAATCGAATACCCATATACAGATTTACACACATTTAATATCCACATAGTAATATTATTGTTATTAGCTACCCAGTGAATTACGGATATTCATTTAAAATTATTGATTGTAAAAAGAAAAATGAACTCTCATATTTGCTGCTGTTGTTTTACTGATAATGCACGTATGCGTGTACACATAAAAACGTGTTATTTATGGATGCAAGTAAAATTTAAGTAAGTTTTCTTTTTTACTTCCTTATACGAAGTAAAAAGGAAATATTGTAATCGGGAAAAGTTTCAGGCAGCACATTTCAACGAAAATATCCATTTTGACCGCTATCGAATGCAATTTAACGATGTTTTTTCCTGATATCTGTACGTAAAGACAGAATAAGACTCTTTTCCTCCAAAAAAATTATAAAACTGCTTTAAAATGATTTCTGAAGAGAATTTTTGTGGTGTCTGTAGGTACGTATGTACCTCGCATAACTCAAAACGAGTAGCCTTAGAACGTTGAAATTTTGTATATGGGACTGCTATAACATGTACATGTGCACCTCGTATTTTGGTTGCAATCGGCCGCACCAAACGTATATAAATATATTTATATATATATCCACTCTGTTACCCGGCTCAGTGATCTCAGTTTCTTGACTCTTATATGTTTGTAAATTGTACATTTTTTGCTTTAAAAATGATTGAATTATGTTGTTCTTATCTTCCGTTTAAGTTTTTTATGCTTTAGGAAATCTGCAAGCAATATTTGTAGAATTATCAACAATTTAAAAGCTGTTTAAGTGCGGTTAAGCCTAATATTTAAATAACATGGCAGACATGTTTGTTTACATTTGAAACAGCAGAATAGTAGATTTGTTGCCAATCTAGAGAGACTAAGCTTCGCAACAACAAAGATAACGGCTTCATTTATTATTGCGAATTAAATCATGCTTAATCCTTTCTGGAATTTTTTCGAGGAAATATAGTGTTTAAGATTTACTTCGTAATTTTTAATATAGACATTTTGAGTTTTTATGTATTTTTGCCTTGTCCCGAAGGGAGAACTGAATTAATTGAATGAGAAATACTGAATTGTCTGTGAAAAACATTTTTTGTTGTTGTTTTGTTTGCTTAATTTCTTTTATACGTCGTTCTAGATTTGTTATAGTATTTGAATAGAACACGTGGCAACGATTAGATAATTCTTCAAATGACATACATTTTGTGCATTCTGAGTTATAATATGAACGTAATATAACGGTGTTAAGTGAACCTAGCGCCAGAGTGTCGCTATGGTAAGCAAATATAGTATAGTGAATTTTAAAGAGTGCATTTATTGTATTGTGGTTTATGCGCTATCGACGAAGTAGACTTAATTAAATCGAATAAGTTTGAATGCAATGCAAGAAAAAATGCGTATAATTTAATATTCCGTACAAGGAAGTCATGTGGTGTACACATCAGATTTTTTAACATATGTACGTATATACTTTAATATATGTATTCACATTTATGTCTTCATATTATAATTACATTGAAACTGAAATTAAATTGAAGAGCTGGAAAAGAACTTAGAAGGGGAAAAAAAATTATTTTAGAATTTTAGTCGGAAAGCTGATACTTCAAATTTAGTTAGCTATAAAATAGCAAGAGAAATTGCTGCTACTGGTCGGTCATTTACTGATGGCGAATTTGTGAAAAAGTATCTGTTAATTTTTGCGGGGAGTGTTTGCCCGATAAAAAGATTTTGAATACATTTCTGTGTCAGGAATGACCACACAGCGAAGAATTTCTGATATTTCATCACACATTTTTGAATATCTGAAAAGTAGTGTGGTCGATTTTTAATATTTTTCAATATTCTTTGATGAGAACACAGACATAAAATACTGACCAACGTTTAGTTTTTATCCGTGGCATCACAGACAGTTTTAAAATTTTTGAGGATCGAACAACTGCTTTTGAGAAGCTTGCAATTATTTGTTCAATGGCAGGTTGAGCAATGAGGAAGACATAGCCAACGAAGTTATTGATTCAATTTGATAAGATTAACGTGCCGTGGGAAAACCTCATTGGGATATGTATAGATGGCGTTCCCTGTGTGGTTGGAAAGCATATTGGAGCAACTGTTTTAATTCAGAAACACTGTAAAAACAAGATTAGAAATTATCCTTGGATTATACACCAAATAATCCTTGTGTTAAAAATTTTGCTTTATCAACATATTGTTTCCACAGTGACGTAAATAGTCAACTATCTCAAGGTAAGCGAGTTTAGCCCTTAGAAAACCTTCACTAACCTGTATGCTTAAAATACGGAAACACCCGTCCCCGTACATTAGACGTTTATGCCCGTTTCCACCCTTCCCTGTTCATTAACGCACAAAGAGATTGAAGATTTCAAATGACATCCTTTCTTCTTCCTAGCAAAGAAGCTTCCATTAGCCTTTTCGAGCAGGCTGTCTGCAATAAACTGATAGAGTACATTTGGGGAAACTGCACCTGCTACTTCATACGGGGAGAAAACAACATCGCAATCTCGGCCGTTTTGGGCGGTTTTGGTCGTTTGAATGAAAGGCTATCTTGGGCGTTTTCTCCTCCAGTGGTTAAGCATCGATCCTTTCAAGCATTCAAGGAATGCTTGAAAGGATTAAGTAGTTCCTTCGCTCATTTTTCTACCTGCCAAGAGAAAATAATTGCTAACAAATATGAATACGCAAAAACATTTACTAACGGCATTCCTAGAGGAAGAGCACGAGTCCAGATTTAGTCTTTCTGACGAAGATAAATGTCCTTCAGACTTATTGAGAACCCTTTTTCTGTTGATCCCAGTGACGTGCCTACAGCTTTTCAATTGAAACTTATCGATTTATAGTGTTCAAATTTACTTAAACACCGTGAGGGAGACCTGCTTGATTTCTGTAGGTACCTTGGCAAAGAAACTTTTCAGATATAATTGAGTTTTCTGTTAAATAACAAAAGAAACTTTTCAGATATAATTGAATTTTTTGTTAAATAACAAATTTTGGTAGTACCTATATTTGCGAACAAGCATTTTCTATTATGAGTTTAAATAGTAATGAAAATAGGTCAGCCGTTACCAATGAACGTTTAAATGACATTTTAAGAACAGCAACTTCCAAATTTACTCCAAACTACGAAGATTTGGTATCCAAAACGCGGATGAATATGTCACATTGAATAATATATTCTATTTTTTGTAGTTTTAAGTAAGAAAATATATGTATTTTTTCAGTGGTTTATTTATGCATATATTTCCAACTTTAATATTAAAATACTCTGTTCACTGTTTATTTAATCAATAATAGTGTCTTGTGTTAAATTGGAAAGCTTGCAAATCTTTTCGAAGTATTTAAACTAAAGTATCTAGCTACACTTACACATACATTCCTACAAATTTCAGTGTATTATTTGCGAAGTGTGGCCATCACCAACTTCAACATATCTTAAAATGGTCCTTGATAGATTTGAATTGTGCCCCTATGGTCTAGAGCATAAGAGAAAGTTACAGGCGTAAGGTGGATGAATATGTGAGTTAACGACCGAGATGCCCGAAATGCCATTATGGAAAGCACAGTGTCAGGAGGCATTGCCATGATAAAGTATATAAGTATTTTATGCTCATAGCCTTAATAGGAAAGACCCTTTATCGCAGTCTTTCAAGAGCATGAAGGTAAAATGTTGATCAACAATCTGATCCCTGATTCTTCCCGCATTTTCATTAGTTCTTTTTCGGATAGGCCTTCCGGAGCATGGGTCTTCATGCCTCCTGGCTGGTGCCTTTCCAAGAGAAAGGCACTAGCCTGGAGGCCGATGTTACTACAAAGCAGAATTTGAAATTACATGAGAGAATGGCCTTGGTGCCCTAAGAAGAGCAAGCATTCTTAGCCACAGTGTAGGGTGTTCTGAATCAGTCTCATTACTTTATTTGCAAACCTTCTATTCTTAATAATTTGGAACATTTAGCCCAAAGGGAGTAAGCCCAGAGGGCTATTAATTTAGTTTTGGCATTTTGCATCGATTCACTTTCTGCGTTGATTCACTTTTCAGACTGTTGCCACCAACTATTAAAGCCCTGTATTACATTTAAAGAAATTAACTAATGAATCTGCATAAATGTATGTATGTTTCTCGCATTGTGATAAAAAACAACGAGCCATCAAATTTTAAATAACGCAATCATCTACCGAATATGGGCACCTGGAAGCCCTAATTTGGAATTTATTTTATTATCGATTTCATATTTTGTCAGGGCCCACCAGCGGGCGAGCGGTATAGTCGCTGAACACTGCTAGTTCGGTCCGAGGTTCGAATCCCGCGAACGGGCAGGCTGAATGGATGTTTTCGTGGTTTTCCCTATGTGTAACGTGTATATGAGCCAGTTTCCCTTAGAAAGTCCTCCACGAAGGCATCCCTCCTCTTTGCCAGATAGCCCTAGTGTGCTTTGCCATAATTAAATACACACACACACATATTATGTCAGACATTAAAGATTTTCTGATTAACGAACTCAAGGATTTCAAAGCTTGCAATGGCAACACTGTACGGGAAAAAAAAAAAAAAAAAAGAAAGAAATCTCCAACGCGCAAGACTGCGTATCGGAAATTCTAAAGATAGGCTCATTTTAAAATTATTTTGCGATAGTGCTGTTAAATTGAATTTTATGTTTTAAGTGCGAAGAACATCATATTAAATAAATAAAGGTAACACACAACTTTTAACTTGGTTGCATATCTGAAAGCAGATATCTATCTGACAAATTGCAGCATTAAAAATTGTTATTTAGACAATTATCAGCATTAGCTGAACATAATAATAGTGTAATAGGAACTGATTTTATATGCTAATGTTTACAGAGTAAGGACAAATTTCATCTACCCTTACTGTGTAACGTTTTGTGAAAAGAATCTATAATTTCTATTTTGACGAATAGAACTCACCAGCGGCTGAACCGCTGAACACTGGTAGTTCGGTCCGAGGTTCGAAACCACAAATGTGCTGTCTGCATAGACTTTTTGTGGTTTTCCCCATGCGTAACGTGTATACGAGCCACTTTTCCTTAGAAAATCCTCCGAGAAAGCATTTCACCCCTTAAGCAGATAGCCGTCGAAGCTTTGCCATAATCACATAAACCAAAACAAAAGCATTTTAACGAATACTCCTTGAAAATACTTTTAAGAGTTTCAGGGTAATTATTATTTTATGTAAAGAGTTATTTAAAATTTCACCTGTACGATCACTTCTCCTTTCCTTTTTCTCTCCAGAACGTAAATCAATTTGAAAGTGCATAAGTGAGGGTTTTGGACTGTGAAAAAAAGCGTGTTTGTGCCTCTCTAGGCCATGTAACTAGAGTTCGCTAGCTCTGGTAAGATTGCATTTCTTCGGCTTTGCTTTACTACTGCCGATATTTAAATCGTTACGCCGATGAGAAGTTTTGAGCCAACTTCGTGTTAAACCAATTGTGTAGTCTTTGACTACTAGGCTTAGTTTAAACTTGACTGTTACTTTACGGCACATCGCCATAAGTGGTGCTTGATTTGTAAGCACAAGACGTGCATTTTATGTTCAAGTTCTGATTTAATAGAAATGTTGTTACAAGATTTTGCTGTTACTTCAGACCAAGCGATAATACGCTCGAAGCGTGTTAGGAGTTTGATGCTGGTTTTTGCTACCAAAGAAAACCAAACTGCTTAATGATGTAGGAAAGAAATAAACGAAAGCCATATGGAAAACAGAATCCTTTAAAACAGAGTTTCTTAAACTGTGGGTTGCCAAAAATTTCAGAAGTTTTGATAATTCTTCGACTTAAAATAATTTTACAGCTACCATATATTTTTACACAATGTATCTGAAAATAGATAAAGATAAGACAACACGGACAAAGAAAAAACGAAAACGTTTCTATGCATTCTTTTTATAATATAAACGTTCATTTTACTTGCTTTGCACGTGACGCTGTCATTTCGTCTGTTACTTATTTAAAATTTTCACATTGTTCTATGTCTTAAAATTATAAATTAAGATTAATCACCTAAACAAAAAATTGTCAGTTTCACTCACGCGTGTGTCGGATTTGTGCAATGCTTATGGAGATCCACAAAATTTTTGTAAATATTATGGGGTTCTGGAGTCACAAAAAAAATCTCGGTGGTTAAAAAAGGGTCGCGACTGAAAAAGGTTTAAGAAGCTGTGTTTCAAAACATGATAATCTGCCCGGAGCTTGAAGAGAATAGTAAAAAGTAATGGGAAAAAGGTAACAGGTAAAGTAAAAAGTAACAAATAGTGAAAATCACTTCGGGAATTACAAACAACAGAGCGGTTGCTAAATAAAAGCATTTGCATTAATGGGGATATTTGTTTAGGAAAAAAAGGTTTCTCAGTTTGCAATGACCCATTCTTGGCGTCTATACGTACTTAGTGCTATACATATTCATTATGCTTATACGTGCGAATTTATGAAAAATGAATAAACATTCAGAAGCATAATCACACAATTTTATGACAAAAATGCCTCATGTTTAACATGCATTGAAAACCAATTTTGTTTTAATAAATTATTATTTTTTTTCTTTTTACATTCGAGTTGTAAAATATTATTCAGATATAATGTTTGTTATAAATATAAAGTATCAGTAGAAAAGTTTTGTGTGTAAAATTTTGTGACTGCAGCTAGACAGCGTATCATTTTCGTTTCAATTTCCAGTCACTTACAAATTTCGAGTATGTATTACATACACATTTATAAGAATTAGTCTTTCTTAAACTTCAGATGTGATACAGTAACAGTATTTCTTCAAGATAGCATCATCTATGCAAGAGGACTGATTTCCATACACATTAATTCTACTAATATCTCCAAGGACAGTAACGTTATCGTCATCCTCTCTGAGCATTAAAGTCCCTTCAAATAAAGCATTTCCTGGAACAGTCCTGAGGATGATTGTGACTTTGGTGATCATTCCTCTGGCTCGACCGTCTTCTACCAGATTCCCAAAATAAAGACGCGAGTTGACAATGACTTCTCGGCGTGGAAGGATCAAGTCCGCTCTAATAATTTCAGCTAATGACAACTCAGCACAAAGTTTTTTGTAGGACTTGCTGATTAAGTTGTTGATGGCAGTGACTAGAGTAATAGCGGCTTTTTGAGATCTGGAATCTGTAAGAGAAAAAGATTTATAATTGAATCGCTACCTAGAAATTGTTTTATAAAAATAATCTTAACACATTGATCGCCATATAATTCAACAGAGACTGTTCATACATTCTTTAGACAATTTTCTTAGCCACCAGAAAAGTCTGCAAATTTTATAAACTGCAACTATATTTTTGAAAGTATAACTTATCGTCTGCTACTCACAGTTCTGTTTTCAACCCAATGGGTTTATATAAGTCCCAATAGATGTCTAAGGAAGGCTAGAGAGAACTACACGCATAAATTACTACGTTGTTGATGTCCCACTGGTAGTAGGCATCATTTCTAACATCCCCACAGACCATACTCTACCACTGCAATACTTAATATATATTATATATATGGTAGACCACTACTACAATATGGTAGACCATGCACTACAATATGGTAGACCATGCACTACAATATGGTAGACCATGCACTACAATATGGTAGACCATGTAGACCATACATTACAATATGGTATAATATCACTACAGTATGGTAGACCATACACTACAACAGAGATGTAAAACTCATAGGTACACTTGGGCTAAACAAACAAGGTTTAACTTTCGGCGGGCCGCAAAAAAAAAAAAAAAAAAAAAAAAAAAAAAAAACAATATTCATAGAAACATAGATTTATTTCGAATAATACAATAATAAACATATATATATATATTTATATAGAAAAGAACAAGAAAAATTTAATGTTTACGTCCTGATACTTGACATCTCTTCTCTGCTATTATCTTTCCTATTTCGGGAGAAATTTTGTTTGCAGTGATAACTTTCAACGCTGACCCAAGGTGAGCATCATTAATACGGTTTCTAATAGGAGACTTATTACCTTTAATTTCTAATTACAATTCTAAATAAAAAATAAATAAATAAATAAATAACTATGAAATCCGTAACAATATGATTTAAGTAATAATTAATAATAAAGCAAAGTGCATGCATATGCATGCACCAATATATCGTACAAAACTATGATTGGAAAACTGAGACCATGAGTTCGGCCACATTCGGCTATCGGGGGATGCGTACAAGTTCTGAGTGCACGTGACCCCCAAAAGTCGAAGGTAGCTGAACGCAAGCTACTCACACGCATTTGTAATTTAAGTAGTGTGCGTGTGTCAGCTCGCTGTGAGTAATCTAACAACACTGAATAAATTATCGTTAATTACTTAGCAGTAAACATTTCATTTTTTTTCTTCCTCGATATGTTATTTTATTATTATATATTATTATTTGCCGATATATTGGCCGGGCCACAGAAATATTTGTTGTGGGCCGCATGCGGCCTGCGGGCTGTGAGTTTGACATCCTTGCACTACAATATGGTAGACCATCATCCAGTTCCAAGTTGTTGAATATAGAAGATCACTTACCCATCGGAGGGCCCACTAGAAGAAGGTGTCACAGTTGTACCAAGATAAAACAAGAGAAAAGAACTAAAACAATTTATGTGGCATGCAATCTACCATTATGCGAAAACTGTTTTACCTCTGATCACACATAAGTTATGAAAATTAAAATATTGCTTGGTTTTTTTCTCTTATGTGTCAACATTTTAGTGCTAATGGGACACATATGTCCCACCATTACCAGGCCCACCAACGGCCGAGCGGTAAAGTCGCTGAACACTGGTAGTTCGGTCCGAGGTTCGAATCCCGCGAACGGGCTGGCTGCATGGGCGTTTTCGTGGTTTTCCCCATGTGTAACGTGTATACGAGCCAGTTTCCCTTAGAAAGTCCTCCACGAAGGCATCCCTCCCCTTAGGCAGATTGCCCTAGTGTGCTTTGCCATAATTAAATACACACACACACACACACACACATTAAAATACACACCCACCATTACCACCCAGTGGGACACATTTGTCCCAGGCCCCTGGAATCCCCCCATTTTAAATTAAAATGTTTAAAATAATATTTTAAAATTCTTTGTGATAATTACCAAGCGTACATAGATACGTACACTTTAGATAGTGAAATACATAGTGTGACGGTGACCCCCCCATGCCGACCAATGTGTTAATTAATATATAATTATGGCACAAATATTTTATAAAAATTATTTCATTTGAAATTATTTCATAAGAATTATTTTAATTACTAGTTGAAGTAATGATGCATGTAATTGCACGCCGAGGATAATTCAAATAACAATGCAAATTATAAAATTTATTTTATATGGAATTATTCTATAAATATTATCTTAGTCAACAGCAGAATTAATGATGCAATCCTTACTAATATTATAAATGCGAATGTGAGTTTGTTTGTTTGTTACGCTTTCACGTGTTAATTACTTAACTGATCATCATGAAATTTTCAAGAAATATTTTTGATATATTAGAAAAGGTTATAGGCTATCAAATGTCTTCGTATGACGTTAATTAGCCGAGATATTAATTAAAAACTACTTTCCCTTATATTTTTCACTTACTTTGTTGGGTTTCCCCCCCCCCTATTAAAGGGATTTGGCTACGCGCCAATTTATATTACAATTCATTACCAGAATGAAGTTTTAGAATCGCGTTCAATGCAAATGAGAAGTAGAAAGTATTTAAGTAAAGTTCACTGACTTCGACAGAGAGAGAATTAGATTTCCCGAATAGCGCGCGTTTGCCTTTTGACTACGTCTCTCTAAGCTGTTATTACGCTCGACCGCATTTACGTGCCCTTGGTTAGGGGCCAACTAGTTTAGAAATTGTGTTAGCTTCGGCTATATCTCTTTAGTTATTTGTATATAACTTAGCAGACTTAAAATCTGCAGATATTTATACTATCCTTTTCATGCTATTGTAAAACATTCATTTATTTTATCTATCCCGCTATTTTATGTTAGATAGTTTTACTGTCATTTTTCCCTTTCCGTTTTCCTGCAAGAATGCTAATTTTAGTTCGCACATATTCTAATCCGGTAGAAAGAGATAGCATTCAAAGGAATATTTTAGATTGTATAGACAATGCGAGTTCCGCCTGCTGGAATCCACGTTACTACTTAAAAGCCCACGTCAGCAGTCTGTCGGCGACGTTGGTTCAATCTTACCAGTAATGCTTGTCACGTCAGCATAGGTTTGAGCCAACTTGCACGCTAGCTTTTGGATTAACTTTATATGTAACTTAGTTTAATTTGAATTCATTGCTTTTGAGTTACGTTACTTTTGTTGATGTCTCAGGATGCAAGCATACATATTACTTTGTATTCCATGCTAAATACCTTGATACGAAGCACTTTAACACTGTCAATATTTTTTTCCCAGTAACCATTACCAAACACACCAGGGGCGTAGCTAGAGGGGGGCAAGAGGGGCATCTGTCCCCGGGCGCAGGATCCAAGGGGCGCCAAACTGATGTTACGTCATTTTAGAATTAAATTTTTTCCATCCTTGGAAAGCAGTAGGGGGCGCGAAATCTTCAGTTGTCCCTGGGCGCTGAAAACCCTAGCTACGACTCTGAAACACACTCACTATTCACCATTACCAAACACACTCACTACATATACACACCTGTGAGACACTATTTATTGTAAATGACGACAGCTTCTCCTCCTTTTAACTACACTCATGGACACAATCGTATTTTAGGATATTTTCTACTTCTTTTCCTTTTCTTTCTATAGGCCCTTTCCCCCCCCTCTATTATTTTTGGGCCATTTATTTTAAATTTTATTTTGTCCCATCTTTCCTTCCTTGTCTTTCGAACTCGTACAAAATGTACGAAGTTCCTTTTTACTCTCCTCAAATACGAAATTGCCCCCCTTTCTATATACCTTTCCTTCGCCACCTATGCTTGATGTTTCGCCCATCGGTGCAGAAAGATTTAGCGGGTGCAAAACAAGACATCTGTCTACTTTGTCTGTCTGTCTGTTTGAGTTACGTCATAAGTGCTGGCTGGTTTCATAAGCGCAAGAAGTGCCTTCTGAAAAATTATTGAGTTATTAATAAAAGGCATTCATAATTCGATCATTCTTCTTACGGTCGTCTTCTTGCGCATTCGATAATTCTTCTTACGGTCTCTATTTTCTTACTGGATATAACGATAAGTAGCTTAGATCCATATAGAGTAGAGGTTGGAAACATGTTTTTCAAGACTGTCATTTTTCAATTTTTTTTCCCTTACAAAAAGTTTTGCTTACATTACTTCTGTTTTGGATTACGCATTAGAAAAAGGGGGAAGATGGTGAAAATAAAAAATAAAAAATAAAGAAAATTATCTAACAATAAAAATAAAAAAGAATGCACAGCATAATGAAAAACATCGACACTTTTTGAAAAAATATACGCATATCAATATAATGTATAATATAAAAAAGTATGTAAAGTTTATCCTAAGTTTTCAACAATTATCGTTAGTTAAAGCTACTTTCCTGTCCCTCCTAATTTCAGCTTACAATTTCCTACCAGAATGTGTTTTTAGAATTGCGTTTAATGCAAATGAGTAAGAGTGGTATTTACGTCGAAGTTCCACTGACTTCGTTAGAGAGCCAGATTTTCTGACTAGCGCGCGTCCCCTTTTGGCTACGTCTTTCTCTAAGCTATTGCGCTCGGCCGTATTTCAGGCCCTTCGCCAGCTTATTCGATAATTAAAGATCAACTACTCAGAAATCTTGATAACTTCGGCTGTATCTTTTTAGTTATGCATTAGTTAAGTTATATTTCTTCTACTTTGAGTTCAAGCCCAAGTGAAGGCTTTGCTGTACGCTTTGAGAAGGAGCCGATTGTAAGTTCTTATTTTGAAAAATAAAGGGTAATTAACCCTTCTTGAGTTTTTACGTTTCTGTTACTGAACTAAAGCAATTATTCACGAGGTTCCTACACGAGGTAGCTGTTGGCTAAAAGATTGGAACTCCACAAGTATTTCAGCAATAAATGTAAGTAAAGAGAAAAAAAATGAAAACTATATTAAACTTGCCATTTTCTTTTTATACATGTACACGCTGCGTTATAATAGAATTTCATCACATTTTGCTACACTTCACAGTACAAACACACTGGGTGCTTTCGATTTGGGCATGGAAATACCCGACTATCGAACGCAACAGCCGGCGATCGCCAAGTTGATAAATGAAATGGAAAAGCTAAAAGCAGATTTCACTGCTCGTGTTTTCATGACATCACATCATTAAGTCCAACGAGATCTCTTTCCAAGGTCAAACTTTACATATTGCTTTTCATTTGTTCAGCTCGTCTCCAATGAGTGCAGCTGTCAACAGCTGACTGCCGGCGGCTGTGTCATTAAATCGAAAGCACCCACTTTAATTCGTTGGCAAGATTACCTATCAATCGTCGTCATTAAAAATTGTATACTGGGTCATTAAAATTTTTCCAGTGGGTCACTAAGTGACCCGCGGATCATGGGTTGCTGACTGGTATAGAGTCTCGACTTAGTGTTTGCTTCCCAAGAAGGTGAGACTCTGCACGATCTTGGGTTGACTTTGTAAAGTCTATGTCTCTTTCGAAACACACAAATGTAGCCTTTGACCCAGCTTGGGTTACAATAAGCCAGTCACTTCTGGCTTAACAGAATAACGTAACAATGAATAATTTCAAGGTGTGGCAGATTAGCTTAACGACTCACAGAATACTTTAACGGGCTGGAAGAGCTCTGGTTTGTAGTAACCGGCAAGACAAAGCCTAATGGCTAGAACGCTGAACGCCGCTAATTCAAGTCGCTAATAACCACAGCACATCGTGGCCTGGAATAGGCAGACACGCTCTGCAACTTCTAAAACTCTTGCTTAAATAGCACTTCATTCTATCTTAATCTGAATAAACTCTCGATTTATATTCTGGCATGAAAAGCGTGGGTGACAGAGAAATACGAAAGTGCTAACTTAAAATGAACTAATAGTTAAAAATAAATAGTAGATAAACATAAACCTCACAACTTTTATGTTCAAGTTAGTACACGATATCCATTTCTGCTGATTGTTTGGGATTAGCTTTTATAAAATATAGGAATCTGTATATTAAATAAAAGTTATTCTGGCATTATCTGTATATTAAATAAACGTTATTTTGTATATTCTACTTATTAATTATTTTACACAAAATATATTTTATAAGTGAATGAGTTATTACCTGATATATCCAAATTTTCCTCAGTCTCACAGGTACAGTAGTGGTCAGGTATTCCAGCTGTGCTACATGTCCTGTTTGACGAAATAGGGCCAAATAAAGTACTTCCTCTGTCAGATTTTATGGACCCAAGAACTGTGTGATTAATGCTGAGACTCAATATATCCAAAAGTGAAAAGTAAACGTCGTAAGGTGTTGTCAGACGTCCTTGATTTGTTCGTAAATTTCGGATGAAATCATTTTGATGTTTAGACGGCAAATGAGGTACAACTACTGCAAAGAAAGGCATTCTTTCTTCAATTCTGCCTATAAGAGTGGCTCTCAGAGCATCAAACCGATGACCATGATCTGATAAAAAGAATAAGAACGTCCTGTTTAAGTATCCAGAATGAAAAAGATGTTTCAGCCATGCTTCTAAATCCGCATCAGCGGATGAAACATGGCTGATGTAATCGTGACTCAGTTCTACAAGAAATGAAAATGCGAAAAAGGGTCTTTTAACGGAACTGTATTTTTTGACGAAGTCTTGCGTGTAACGTAGTTGCAACAAATGTTTTGGAATGTTACCGAAGCAAAAGTTGGAGCTAATTCGATGAAGCATGGATGACTGGACTGCAAGCCAAAATGGTCGCATGTAATGATCAGTTGGGGATTTCTGTAAGCCACCTCTGTAATAGTTCAGCAGATTTATATCTGGTCTGTCCTCCGCGAAGAGAGTTGCATAACCAGCTGTGGAGAAGTTTTTCCAAACAAATGGCCACCTATCATATGGTTCCTTTGGATCACGAATATGAGGCAGTTCCTGATTTGAAACTGACTTTCCTGTCAACATAGCTATTAAGTTTGGAAAAGTATTGTCACCTACTTTTGTCATTCCCCTAAGTATAAAAGCATTCAACTTCTTCGTTAGAAATTGGTAAGTTTTTGGCAGTTGACGCATGAAGCTTAATCTTGACAAAGAATCAATGCCAAGAATTAAGACGTTATAAAATTTTTCACTATCGTTTGTCACTGATGAAAAACTACTATGTTCCGGTTGCACCAAGATATGACAGTGAATATTTGTATAAAATGCGATACCAGCGAAATTTGCACATGACACATACACAAAATCTGAATAAATCTTAGATCCATTTACTAAAAGTTTACGTCTTTTACTATAATCCACTTTAAAATCACCTTTGCGAGTTATTTCTTGATATCCACAAAGTAATTTATCAGCTTCATATCCGTACATTTTAAGTGTTGTAAGATTATATCGCAGGACACCTGTGTCATCTAGGAAAGTAAGTGTTGCAATCCGTTCTTTGCACTTGATGGTTTTCGGAGGTGAAAGGTAATTCCAAGTAGATGGATCGAAAGGATGAACTCTTGGGAGCTGACATTTTTGACCAGGTGTTAAAGGTTCCTCTCTATCTAAGTCATACGAAAAGAATTCATTGTTTGTAATGAAAATGGGTTTCGCTGTTGGTTGCAAGTGGTGCAAAAGTGCTAAAGTGAGAAGTGAAGTGCCTACAACAATCCATAAAATTCTGTTTTTCCAGGACACACGAAAGGGCATGTCATTTGGACAGTTCTAAAATCTGAAAAAAAGAGAAAGAAATCTGTAAGTCACTTGTTTCTGCATATAATACATATTGAATAAAATTAATTTAAACCTGAAAAAAAATATTCCTGCATTTTTCAAACATAATATTCTCCTTAAGTAGCCGTTCATGATTTTGCAATTTCAGGACGCGATGAAAGAGGATATTAGTTAAATCTGTACTTTCGATTTTGATTTACTTTATAATCTTTGTTGAAATATAATGTGACCAAAAAATAAATAAATAAATAAATAAAAATAAAAGTTCTGTCACTTATAGTGCAGTAAATATATATTTGGACTACAGGAAAAAGAAAACCTAATTATCGAATTTTGAATATCTGGAAGAGGTTTGGTGTTAGCTAATCCAGATATTTGGAGTTCTGCTACATTTTTGTTTTCTAATTTATGATCGATACCAAAATAAAATATCACAGAGGCAAGGAGATAGTTTTGGAGAATAGTCGGAGAGAAGTGATAAGTGACTGTGGACGTGGGCACTGTCCCTTTGCCGTAAAGATTAATCAGTACAGCACCACGTCCACCCTTATCTAAAGTTGGCTAGAGATTGCATATAGGTACGTATAGAACATAATAATTATTCCTGTAATTACGCAAATGAACTTGGGAGAGCTTTCATGCAGGGCTAGTACATATGCACTACATGTGTGCAGAAGGCGGTTGCAACTAAATTACTTCAGTGCACGTATAAATAGTGCTGTGCATATACATATTTACATAATTATGACATTTCATGTCTTATATAGACACTATGCGATACGGCATTGACATTATATATGAGGTATGAGATAATAGTGGTATTACATTACCATTATTGACATTACATTTACGAATTAAATTATGCAGATTCAACTCTGTAAATACATTGTCAGGAGCAACATTGCATATAGAACATATTTATAACACTATATTTGCTCTTGCTTTTATGTGATTGAGCTTCAGGATGGCGTACAGGCAGACCTGATATATAGACATTATAGGTGCTCAAGACAGACAGAGGTCCTGCTGTACCTGTGAGATTTTTGTACAGGCACATAGATTTATGACAGTGTTTGCATATAATGCGGTACTGTAAGTATTTTCTATATTATGTTACGTAATTCGATACAACTTTACATTACTATTCAGAAATGACGTTACATTTGCGTTACGTGGTATTACATTTACAGTTTGTGCAGCTTTCGGATTCAGCAATGTTTTTATTATGTCCAACGTGACATTAGATTTTTGATACATATTAAGCAATATAATTGCTCTGGCAGTTATGCAAATGAGGTTAGGATGTCTGACATGCCGGGGCATGTAAGTATACATTTCTACTGTTCATAGGAGCATCTTGCTATGTCACTGCGGTATGCGCAGACTGTACTGTACATATGCTTTTGCATACATATTCTAAGATATTGTCCTTTGACTGTTCAGTACATCCGATGCGACATTTACATTTAAATACACGTATTTAAAGCAGTTAGGTTGTGCAGCCACTTATGGGGATGGGCATTGGGTAGCATTACACTTGCAATTCAGGTCTAGACAGAGCTTGAAGTCAGCTGGGTACTTTCTTTGTCTGACACGTCATCCATATTAATATTCATAGTCGGAGAGAAATGAGACTTATTAGTCCAAAGGGGCAATTTTTCCTGAAGCACTATTAATTTCGTTTTGGCATTTTGCGTTGAAAACTATAAACGGCGAATCACTTTCAAATTCTTGCCACCAAATATTATCGCCCTGTATTATATTTAAAGAAATTAAATAATGAAGGATTTGCATGAATGTATGTATGTTTCTCGCATTGTGATAAAAGAATGATACCTAGAGCCATCAAAATTTGAATAACGTAATCTTCCATAGAATATGCGCATGTGGCAGCCCTAATTTGAATTTGAAATTTGTTTTATTATTGATTTCATATTTTGTAACCCTTCAAAGAATTTTTGATTGAAAAACTAAACGATTTCAAAGCGAGCAATGGCAACAATGTGCGAAGAAAGAATTATTTTTATCTTCTGTGAGCGAGACTCTGTATCGGAAATTCTAAAGACATGCTCATTTTAAAATTATTTTGCGTTATTGGTGTTAAACTGAACTTCATGTTTGAGTACGTAGAACATGATATTTAAGAAATAAAAGGTAACACACAAAACGTTAAAAAAACATTATTTTGGACGTAATTTAAGAACTGAAACCTTTCAGATTTTTTAATGAGTTATTTAATTGCAGTTTTCTTCTCTGAATAGGCAGTTTTCTCTACCACGGAGTGGCAACACAAGAAACTGTAGAAATTGCATTTGGCTTAAATAAAATACTGCCTCTCCAACGGAAATAGAAACAGTGAAAGAAAGTTCTTTTGATTTATATTTCAGGAACTGAATACTAGATATTAGATTCTGGATTACATTTTGCGTGTGAAATTTCTAATAGCTTCCTTTTTAAACTTCATTATGTATCAACTGAAACAGATTACTACCGATTCACTTTATATAGAATTAGATTCGGTTAAGCTCATTAGCTTTAGAATTATGAAGACGGATGCCATTTTTGTATAGTTGGTAAGTCACAACTTTTTTTTTCAGTCATTGAAATGTTTGTTCAAAGTACGTCCCACCCTTTGCATATTGTTTAAACAGAATACGCAGTTTAAAAAAATGATATGCAGCACTTGAAAACTTGAGACAATTAACTTTCAGTGTACCCATAAACGCTCTAAGCTATAATCGTCTGCTCCAAGACAGACTAAACAATAGCTTTATTGAAGTCTCATTTGCTAGATATACGTTTCAGCTAAAACGCATTCTGAAGTGCATTTATTGAGCTGTAACACAGAAATGGTCTAAACGTTTTTTTGGCAGGAATATTTCATTCCTCTTTTGTTTGATTTTTCTTACCAGCACGGTTAAATCTGTTCCAGTAAATAAAAATAAATATTGCATTTTGTATTAGAATTTTTGCTTATATCTTGTTTCTAATAAAATTCTTTTCTACTGAAAATAAGATGTATTAGATTGAATTGTTTATATTATGGCAAAGTATATGAGGGCTAACTTGTTTAAGGAAAAGGATGATTTCTTGGAGGACTTTTAAACAATACTACCATCTTTTACTTAAAAATTATTCCCAATTTGTTGATATATTTACTCATTTTGGTCAGAAAAAAGTCTATATTTTGATTTTTGCATTTCCATTTTTGTAGATGTAACAAAATGTCATCGATGGTATGCATTTGCATACGAGGTATACATTCGGCATGTATACATTTGCCATGGTGTATACATTGGCATGCAACACCGATTTAAAAATTTTAACCAATGAGATAAATTTCGCATGAGAAGAAGCGGAAGTATAACCTTCCTTGTTTAGTATATTAATCATGCTATCTCTGAGATCATCAGAATGTGTCTCATTAATGTAAAAATCTGATGTGTCTGAAAAACATCTTAATCACTCACTAAAGATGTTAAAATTTAAAAGCGATAACTTTATCAGCAAAAATAAAATAGAAGAAAAAATATTTCAAATTATCTTGCCTTATATTAGATGTGCGGGCCAGTTACCAAAACAATCATAAAAGCAAACATCAGCCAAAAAAAAGTTTTGGTTAACTATTTCAATAAGCAATAGGACTTTCTTTTTTTTTTCGAGGAGAAGCAGGTTAAAGCTTTCAAAGTTGTTTCTTTCATAATTTCATATAAACATTGGTTTCTGCAGCTCTTTTATTATAAGTTTCATAATTTCCATTTAAGAATTCATTCTTAAGAGTTATTTCTGCTTATGAAGCTGAATTATATACAGATTAATTATTACAGCTTAAATTGCGCCGGTACTTCTTTAGTTTTTGGGTTAAATAATAATTCTAGTCGGAGCGCACCAGAGCCCTAAATATGAAGACTCTGGCAGTTCTTGATGTAACTAAACAACAGTTTCTGCAGAAATTAGATCTCAAAAGTTTTATTTTTAATAATAAAATTACATCAAAAGTCGATCCTCGCTTCTAAATGCTTGCCCGTCTTTCCTTGGAAAAGACTTTCTCGACTTTCCTTTTTATGTCTGTGTATGGTTTTCCTCTCTTAGCAGCCCACCAGCGGCCGAGCGGTAAAGACGCTGAACACTGGTAGTTCGGTCTGAGGTTCGAATCCCGCGAACGGGCTGGCTGCATGGGCGTTTTCGTGGTTTTCCCCATGTGTAACGTGTATACGAGCCAGTTTCCCTTAGAAAGTCCTCCACGAAAGGCATCCCTCCCTTTAGGCAGATAGCCCTCGTGTGCTTTGCCATAATTAAATACACCACCACCACACACACACACACCTTGGAAAACAAACCCTTGAATGGATGTGGAGACTTTTGAGGAAAGAACCCAACCAACCCACGTATCAAAGGCTTATTCTCCATAAAGTACAGAGGCTGTTCACACATTTTTTAGACGATGTATATTGTATTCACAAAACTAAATTACATAAAATTCTTGTGTTTTAAATGTTCTATTTGACATCCCTTATTCTGAACTATCTTTAACTAATAATGCCTTTTGAAGTGGCAGAAGAGGTATTCTATCCCATTCCTCCCGAACAGCTTTCCAGAGTCCTGTTAGGGTTTTGGGACAACGTTTGGATAATGCAGTTTAAAAGTCCAAAAGCACAAAACTCCATAGATGACACATCGGGAGATTTAGTAGGGATATCAGTGAAGGGTATGGCCTTGATACCAGTTGTTTCATTTCTTTTAGGAAATTTACAGTGGATTTTGATTTGTGACTGCTAGCTTTGTCCTGATGGAGTCTCACAGATTGATGGCACTGTGGGTAAAACGATGGTATTTCATTCATGGCGATAAAATATGTTCCTGATAGTATTTGGAGTTAATCTTGACATTTTTTTGCACTCTCTTTATTTTTAACTTGCCATTATAAGAAAAACCAGCAACAATCATAATTAGAAAATTTTCTTTCGATTCTTTGAACCATGTACTTAAATTTTTTTCTCTCCTTTTATGATAATAAATGGCTCTTTTTTTGTTACAATCATTTAAATACACCCATGCTTCATCTATTGTGACAATTGTTTTCCATTTTTCTTTGGGTAAGTGTTTCTCATATAGAATTCTGTAGCGTTGTCCTGCGTCGAGCGATATGCTTTGGAAGAAGACGATGCACATTGCGTTTTTTCGCTTTCCTAAGATTTAAATCAACGTTTATCATTTTGTTTACAGTAGACACAGAGCATTTTAATGATTTTGCGACTCTCCTTTGACTAGGGGGATTTTCTTTTAACATTAAACAACGTACCTTTGCAATAGTCGAAGATGTCCGTTTTTACCTTGGATACTTGTTTGGAACTTTTGTTCCACTTGAGGCTCCAATTTGACGTTTTTTTTTTCCCTTTCTTGTTGATGATATTACCTATCGACGCTTTAGATATCACAAAACCATGACTCCACATCGTTTTTGGATAACGGAGTATGCATATTTCTCTTCGGAAAGAGCGTCAATTTAGCCTTCGAACCACTGCTTTGTTAAATTCGCCATTTTGAATAAAAACAAAACTTTCAAGACACAGACGATAGTTTTGACTTTTAAAAACATAGTACGATTGCAATTAATTCTTTTGCAGCAAACGATTTTTTATTACCGCTTACCAAAATCGTCTAAAAAATGTGCGAACAGCCTCTGTACAATGATCTTATTGACAGCGCGTAAATTTTTCATTCCAACGCTAGCCTCTCCCCGCGGAAAGGAGCAGACTTTTTGGAACTGTGTAACCGAAGACGGAGGCCGAAAATTGTCACTTATTACTTTTTCTTTAGCTAACCCTCGGAATCTGGGAAAATTTGTTCCCTAAAATTTTTTTATTTTATTTATTATTAATTTATTTTATTTTATTTACTTATTTTTTGGGGGGTTCAGCTAGAATTATACTGACAAGAGATCATGATCAGAAAATGCTAGACTCTTCTCTCTTTGTTTTCATACATATGCACCCTCCGATAAAATTTTCTCTGTGCTCTGTTATTGTTTATAGCTCTGTTATTGTTAATGACTCTTTAGTCTCATTAGTGATGCTTTAACCATTTTACCATTTTTCGTTGGTGCCTCTGGAAAAAGAATGGTCTTTATTTCTATCATCAACTGAAGTAGTACATTATATTCAGAGATTAAACTCAAGCGGGGACTGGTAGATCTTAGTTTTGTATGAAATTGTAATTCCAGCCGGAACCCCAAAGTCAAGGTCCAGTACTTTATTTTATTATCTAACTGTTTACCATTTATTTAATAACTTATTGAATTTTTATTTGTCTCTTTACATTTTGTTAAATTTTAATTATATTATTATTATTCTAATCATTAATTAATCATTTTTTTAATTATCAATCACTTTATAATTTTATTAGTCATTTTATTTTTTGTTGTTCCTTTCTCCTGATAATATTCCACAGGGCTTCGGCACTTCTAATTTTAGAAATTAAGCCCAGACAGAACTTTTAGTAAATATACACTTTACAAAACTAGGTTTTTTTTTGCTCACTCGTACAACTCAGATGGTATTCTAATTTTTTTTTCTTTCAAGACTTTCTGATTTATAAAGAAGTGAAATTCGTTATATGTATTCAGATTAAATTAAGTTTGCTCATTTTTTCATCTCTCTGGCTTTTCAAAAAAATACCTAATGTCTGGTTACAGCCGAAAACATGGCGGCAAAAACATCGCAGACGAAAACATCGCGGAGAAAACAACGCAAGGCGAAAACGTCGTGCTACAAAACATCGAGGGAGAAAACATCGCAAAGAGAAAACATCACAGTTCTAAAACATCGTCGTCGAAAATAAAGCGCTTCAAAAACTTCGCAGTTTAAAAACATCGTCGTCGAAAATATCGTGGTAAAAAATAAAGTATCTACAAATTATCGCATGACGATAACATCGCAAACATGCTTTTTTCAGGCTTTAATAACTATACATGGATATTCCCGTATTGATTTGTGAGCACAAGATGGAAAGAAGGATAATTTTTACTTTCATATTTTTTATTAATCAATAAATTTTTGCTGAGAAAATAAAAAAGAAACTTAAGCATAGAAAATTAATGCAACTTCGCGACTGGTCTATGGATCAGTGGGAGAGAGTTGCCTGGTCAGATGAATCACGGTTTGTCATTCATCACGCCGATGGCCGTGTCAGGATACGCCGTCTTCCAGGCGAACAGTTGCTCCCTCAATGCAGAGTAGGTCATACACAGGCCGGTGGTGGCGGTATTATGCTCTGGGGGACGTTCTCTTGGGCGTCTCTGGGACCCGTGGTTGTGATCATGGAGGTAGGAAGTAAGATGGAGTCGCCCTAAACAAGTTTCTCCGTACCCTGCTCTGAAGCACCGGCGATCCCTACGTGGTGACCAAAACATTGGGTCATTTACCATTGAGTTCTATGGGATTTGACGCGTTCGGGTGTAAATATTTTGTAATTACGTCGCAAATATACATATAAATGTATATATTTTCTTTTTCTACAACACTTCAGAGTCCTAAGTATGTGAAAACAACATATTTTTAAACAACATTTCATTCTGAACGGAATTAAATGCTATACTTTTCACAGGACAGTTTTCTTAGAATGGTTTAATTTGAATGAAATATTTTCACAAGTTTTCGTTAATTACATTAGCAAAAAAAAATTAAGGTAATTCGATTTTATTCGATTAAGGTACAAAAATTAAGATCAAAGTTTATTGTATTATTAATATTAAAATTATGCATTATTTCTTTTCTATTTATAGAGCTTCTTCCTAAAATACTTTCTTAAATATGACATGATTTTTTGGCTTCTTTTAAATCGAAAAATGTAAGTCAATTTATAATTAATGCTCTATTCGGTTCATTTTAAATTAGAGAATTATTAGGAATTAAATAGTATTTGACTTTCTCTGAACATTTCTGAAAGGGAATAAAATAAGTTTTTTTTTTTTTTTTTTAAGTATTATTTAAAACTTGTAACTGAGTTATTATAAAATGTAAAGGGAATAATTCTTTTATTTATACTTATCAGATTTTTTTACGCTTCATTTCAACAATACATATTCCAAAACTCTTTATTACGTTCTTAAGTGCGCATCTCATAGCATTTGCTTTACAATACCTTTTAACAGATTGCTTTCCAATACGAACAATTCTTGCTTAAATAGTTTTATAACGTATTTGTCAACAGGATTTCAATTTATGTTTACAATTCAATATTAAGGTTATTATATATTTAGATAACATTTATAATTATTATAAATTAGATACATTTAATCATTAGATTTCTTCACAGTACTTTCACAGTTGTTTATAATTGAATAAATTCTTCATTTCAAATACATTTATAAATAATTTAATGAATATTTAAGTATTTTGTCAAAGGCAGATACATGCTTTTTGCAAGCACATGCATAAATACCCATACATATTTCCTATTTATCATTTCCGGCATGTGCAAATCTTTAATTTCTGTGCATTCACTATATTTTTCGTGTAAAGTAATTTACACTAATTTAGCATACACCCGAAAGTTTTACATAAAAAATATATATGAATATAATTTGAATGAAAATTATAAGTATTATTTTTAATACCCACTCAAAGGTCAGTTTTTCTTCAAAATTCCTTCACGATGGCATCTCTCTCTTTAGGCAGATAGCCCTTGCATGCGTTACTCTATTTAATAAAAACTTAATCTGACCTATGTGCCTAATTACAAATATTTTAATATACATCATTTTATATTTACATTTAGCCATCAAGTTTCAAACTTTTCAAATCTTCTAGAAAATAAATTTTGGCAGATCTCTTTCAGCAATTTTCTTAAAATCTATATTTTTGTAGTGCAACAGCTTAGAATTTTATAAAACAAATTCATAATCAAAATCGCTGTTGTTAGTTATCGAAAAATAACCAAGATGTGATTTTTGCGTAAATGTCAGTAAACTATACAAATTGCTATTATCCATTACACTATGAATGTTTCTTTCATGCGAGAGTGTCCCTTTTTCGATTTCTATGGAACTGTCGTGTGTCGAAATATTATCAGAATCTTGTCAAGCGAGCTTCTGAATGTAAACAAAGAACACCCCGTCTGGTGACCCAAGCTTCAAAGCAGTGCTTCACTTCTAGCGCGGAATGGCCCCTCCTCCCTTTCCTACCTCCATGGTTGTGATAGAGCAGACCATGAATGCTACAGGGTATCTGAACATCATTGCGGACCAGCTGCACCTTTACATGGCCTCTGTTTTACAACGCCCCGTGTCACAAAGCTACGATTGTTTTGGAGTGGTTCCAGGAACATGATGCTGATTTGCGTTTAATGTCCTGGCCGCCTAACTCACCGGATCTCAATCCGATAAAACACATTTGGGATGTCATGGAACGGCAGCTCAGAGGCCAAAGACCACCAATTCGCAATATCCAGGATTTGCGTGACCGTTGCTACAACATCTGGTACAATCTGTCTCCGGCCATCTATCAAGGGCTTGTGGCATCCATGCAAAAGCGGGTTGAAACTGTGTTGCGCGCCAAAGTTGGCCCAACTCGTTATTGACAGGTGGTCATAATGTTTCGCGACAGTTGGCGATGACGCTTGGTCAGCAAAGGCACGCGAGTGGGACGTTTGCTGCGTAGGCCCATATTCAACAGTGTCCGCTGAACAGTGTGCTCCGATACTTTTCTACTTGGCCCTGCATTGTATTCGGCTATCAGCTGAGCCACTGTTTGGCTCTGGTTTTGCTTCACCATGCGAGACAGTCTCCGACGAACTTTTCCTTTGATAGCGTGTGGACGTCCAACAGCATGTCGTCTACTGCTGGTTTCACCGTCATTCATCCACTTTTCATACGTACTAACAACTGTAGATCGCGAACAACCCACGAGTCGTGCAATTTCGGAAATACTTGTTCCGAGCCTTCGAGCCATTACAATCTGCCCTCTATCAAAGTCGCTTAGATCCGCAGCCTTTCCCATCACACACAAAAGGAAGTGAAAGAATGATTCTTCAGACTTAAACTCTCTCCAGCAGCAGTTAAATACCACTTCCACCTGATCACGTGCCTTCCACGTCATCCAGGCGCGTTCATCGCAAAATGTAGGGCTGGTCATAATGTTTTGGCTCCTGAGTGTAATGTTTCATTATAACTAGCTTTTCCATACTTTAAGGGGGTTAATTATGATTCAGTTTATTTTCTTAACGTATTTGCATTAATGTTGCTACTGTATCTAAGTAGCCCATTAAATTTCATGCGTATTTTATGGGTTCATTCATATTTTCATCGGCTCTTGCTCTGATAATTGGAATTCTACCCTAGACTGTATTGCTATTTAGTATTCTCGCAGTAAAAATATATCTGTCTGCTTTTTATTCTGTCTGCTTATTATTATTATATTTTTTCTGCGGCAGTCTGCTTTTTACTTCCTTCTATGAAGTAAAGGAAGTACTGTAATCACAAGAAATTCCGGGTATCATATTGCAATAAAAATACCCATTTTGACCGCTATCGAATGCAATTTAACGAGATATTTTTCGTCACATCTCTACGTAAGAACGAATAAAGGACTCTTTTACCCAAAACTGTTTATAAAATGGATTCAGAACAGATTTTTTTTCGTGACGTCTGTACGTATGTATGCATCTCGAATAATTCAGAAACGAGTAGTGTCAGAATGCTGAAATTTTTACATAGGACTGCTATAACATGTAGTTGTGCACCTCCCTTTTGATTCAAACAGGCCGCTCCAAACGTATAGATATATGTGATGTACCAGCTTTAGCCGTAGCTTAAATTATCAGACGATAAGTTTAAAAAAAAACAGGATCCGTTTATTATTATTCAGGAGAAATAGCAGTTACAAAATCAGATATCCGGAGTAAATAAAAATAATTACTAATAACTTTTTGTATGAAGTTTACTGCATCGTGACATTTAAGAAAAAGCCCCTGATATTCTTTTGCGAGTCCTTTTATAGCCTCTGGAAAGGCGGAGCTTCCAAGAAATGACGTCAGCCTCGTCAGCCAATCCAGTTCGCTTTAAATATTTCCAGAACATTCTATAACTGTACGTGTAGAAAGGGCGGGAGAAACAACTTGACTACGGCGCTGTGGATTTAATTACACGTACTTTCAAATAAGAGAATGTCGCCATTAAAAATGAAAAGAACATACAGTTAGAATTTGAAGTGAATTCTTGACTATTTAATTTTATTATTACATATATATATTCAAAATAAAGTAATTAAAAGTAAATTAAACAGGCCTATGACTTGCGCTAAAGCTGCGAAGTAATAAACCAATAATTCATAATACCGTATATACCCGCGTATAAGTCGAGATATTTTGGACCAAAAAAAGACTTCAAAGTGGGGGGTCGACTTATACGCGGGGCCATAAAAAATTAAAAGAATCGGAAGTTCAAAAATTTCTTTATATAATGCAGTTGTTTTCTTCCCGCACTCAAATTGGACGACTTATCAAATAAGTCACTTACTTGAAGTAATTTCATGACTTAAATTATGTGACGAACTAATCACAGAGTTTCATACTTTAACTAGAGTATAAGTTTCGATTAAACCAAAGAATTTTCGGCCCCCGAACAACCGATGAATATCGAGCAATAAAAAAGTTTCGCCAACACGCCAAGAAAAGAGAAATGCAGATAGTTTTTACGTAGAGTTCGAGACTGAAAATATGTATGATGACGAGCCAATGACGACAGAAGTGCTCTATGAAATGTTTGGCGAATCTGACCATGAATCGGACGTTGAAGGATTTTGATTTTGTTTATTTACCAAGGTATTTTTTATCGTATATATATTTTTTTTCCTCAGATGATTTTGAATAAATGTAGTACTTAAAAATTTTTTTTCGAAGTTTCTCGATAGATTTCGGAAGTAGGGGGTCGACTTATACGCGGGTTTCTTATTTTCTACGAATTTTTTATGTCGAAGTGGGAGGGTCGACTTATACGCGGTATCGACTTATACGCGGATATATACGATAATTTATAATAAGAAAACTTTGCATATACTATGTCCAACTAACTGAAATTCAATTTAAAACCATGAACGAAAACAAAATTTTAGTAGAATTTAAATTAGTATTTTAAACAGTAATTTCAATCTCCTTGTTTAAAAAATTTGCTAAGAAAAATCTTTAATCGTAAAAAAAATCCAAAACCAAAACTAAAAATAAATTTTAACATTTAACATTTTAAATGGAAACAAAAGGAACATCTGTACGTTCGTAAATATTAAATTTTAAGTGCTGAAAAAGTAGCTATTGTCATTGATCGCAGATTAAATCGACTTGACAAGGGAATAAACCAATCTACCATCAATACTCTCTTTACTTCGCACAAAGAAACAAAAATTTTAAATTCTCAAAGAGTTAAAATAACAAAGTTCAAATAGTCGAAGAAAATAATGAAAGCACTGCTTATGCCAAGACTGCATTATTTACTACAGAAAATTTAATGCCCGAAAGGGAATAAAATGCCCGAAAGGGGAAAGATGCCCGAATGAAAATAAAAAAATCTCAGGTTTAATAACAATTTTCCTTTTTTCGGCAGTTTTAACTTTTCTAATTTTACTATCCACCAGAGAGGGTTCTTATACTGAATATCTTTCTTCATTTTCTTCTAACTTTCCTATTCGTAAGAAAATATCTTCATTTTGCCCGTTACCTTTTATATTTATTAAAATAAATTATATATGATTGACCTCGCACTTTTAAATTGAAATATATGTGCAAAATATAAATTTACTAAAATCGTTAAAAATAAATGATCAAAATAATATTCATAGACATGAAGTTTGAATCTAATATATAACATTTGTTACTGATATTAGCTTTCTAATTCATTTTCTCTTTTCGACTGGCTTTTAACATTTGAAGAAGTTTACAATTTTGAATTTTTTTCTGATAGTTTGGTAATAAATAGCTTGGTAAATAGGTAAATTGGTAATAACTTGATAATAGGTAAGTTTTACTTCCTTGCAACGAAAACGTCCATTTTGACCGCTCTTGAATCTAAATTTGAACGATGTTTTTATTCAAAATATAGGACTGTTTTTTCTCCATTATTTACGAAATAAAAGTATTTGCAATCGCGAAAAATTTCGGGTGTTATATTTCAAAGAAAATATCCATTTTGACCGCTCTTGAATCCATTTGGATAGTGTTCTTACGTGACATCTGTAAGTACGGACAGGCTGTTTTCCCCCAAACAGAATGTAAAATGGAAACAAAAGGGCCATCTGTACGTTCGTAAATATGTATGTATTCTCGCATTACTCAAAAACGATTAGCCGTAGAAAGTTGAAATTTTGTATATAGGACTGCTATAACATCTAGTAGTACAACTTTTTTTTGGGGGGGGCGCAATCGGCTGCACTAAACTCATATCTGTAGTAGATTATTGAATATAATATCTCCTTTGAAAAAAATAGTAAGAATTCTATTAAAATGAATTTACTCATTAGCATATTTAAAATGGAATTATTAAAATGGAACAAGCTCAGTGAGCTGTGTTTACTTTATTCTTGCGTGTTGGTAAATTGTGCATTTTTTGCTTTAAAAGTGAATGGATTTTGTTGTTCCTTTTTTCCAATTGAGATTTTTATGCCTTAACTTAATCTACATGCAATATTTGTAGAATTATCAACAATTTAAAAGTTCAAGTGAAGCCAGGCCTATCGAGGCCGCCATTTGTTTTCATTTGAAACACTTAGTAGTGTAGTGAACTAAATCAGTTGGTGCATCAATATCAGTGTACTTTTTGCCCAGTAGGACATAATG
The DNA here is from genome assembly GCF_044657685.1 of Stegodyphus dumicola. Classification (NCBI taxonomy): domain Eukaryota; kingdom Metazoa; phylum Arthropoda; class Arachnida; order Araneae; family Eresidae; genus Stegodyphus; species Stegodyphus dumicola. Next base: position 245,197,675 of record NC_140771.1, read on the forward strand.
TTAATTTTAAAGTTTGTGCAACGAAAATTTTGTCTTCCTGAACGTCGGCCGAATTACGTGTTTAGCCGTAGAAACTCAAATTTTAACTTCCAAATTTTTTTTAGCCCAAAGGGACGTCAGGCCTAAAGGGCTATTAGTCTGAAAATGGCATTTTGCGTCCTTTCATTTACTGCGTTGGTTCACTTTTCAAACTGTAGCAACTAAACAACAAACAAAGTATTTTCTGTGTTTTCGTATACAAACGAGTAGGACTTAGGCGATTCTATAACAATATCCGAATTATAGCATTAACCTCGATAATATTAACCGCCGTCTACTGTACTAAGATAATCAAGTCAATTATAAAAACTGATTTATTATTAGTCCCAAGGGAGAATTTGCACAGAAGGACTATTAATTTCTTTTCGGCATTTTACGTCGATTCACTAAAAGCGTTGTTTCACTTTTTAAATTCTTGCCACGAAATATTAGAGCCCTGTATTATATTCAAAGAAACTAAATAACGAAGAATCTGCATGAATGTATCTCGAATTGTGAAAAAACAACGGTACGGTTGAGCCATCAAATTTTGAATGACGTAGTCCTCCAACCGTACGTGGACCCTTGGAAGAGCTAATTTTGAATTTCGAATTTGTTTTATTATCTATTTCAAATTTTGTAACAATTTAACGAATTTCTGATTAACAAACTAAACGATTTCAAAGCAAGCACTGGCAACAGTGTACGGGGGGGGGGGCGGGGGTAAACATTTTTATCTCCAGCGCGCGAGTTATTTTGCGATATTGCTGTGGAACTGAATTTTATGGTTTTAAGTGCGAAGAACATGATATTTAATAAATGAAGGTAACTCACAAAATGTTTAAAAAAATAAGCCCCTTTGAACGTAATTTAAAATATAAAAGCTTTCAGATTTTCTCTCTTTAAAAAAAACAAAATAAATAAATATATAACTGTATTTGAAATTTTAGGTTTCTCTGTATTTTACAATTTTCAGTGAAGATATCTTTGGTTTTTAATTATTTTTGCCATGCCGTGAAGAGAGAACTGATTTGATTGAATGAGAAACGTACGTATCTCTAATAAATTTCGAGGAATAAGTTTAAATGAAGTGCAGCAAAAACTGTGTATAATTTAATAGGTTGTACGAGGAAATCATGTGGTGTTCATATCAGTTTTTTTTTCTTATAAATTTTCAGTTTTGAAACAAAGTTGTTCACATGTAAATGCATTTCCAGAGAAAGCGATTATTCTTAGAGAAAAAATTCGCAACTGACTGTGGTTAATTTTTGACAAGTAGTAACGAAAATTAATACAATGTGTATCTTCAGATCTGAGAATACGATTTACATCACACTGTAAATTAATTTATCTATTTTCTGTTGTTTTATTCATATTCGTTTTTAATGGTAATGGAAATATTGGAAACTCAGATTTGAAATAAGTGAAGTCTTGAAATCTTTTGCAACAGCAAATACGTAATTGAAATGAATTCGTGGTCCGCCGTTTTGAGACCACTGATTTACAGTCAAAAGTCGTTAATCCGGACTCGTCGGGACTTCGGCGATTCCGGATTATCGATTTTTCCGGATTATAGATTATCAGTTTAAATCTCGTAAGATGGCATGCAGAAATTCTAAAATTAAAAATATGAAACCGTAATTTATGAAATAAAGAACAATTATGATCTAAAGGGTATCAAAATTTACAAAAAAAAAAAAAAAAAAAAAGCTTAATATTTATTTGTTTACTTTATTAAACATTTCGCTCAATGTAAGTTGTTTAAGTTGCTTCATTTTATGTGATAATACTTTCTTTTTAATTCTATAAAAAGACATAATTTCTTGTTCAGTTACAAAGTTCCGCTGTTCAAGTCCCGTTAATTGCTGTGCCGAGAATACCGACTAACTTGTCAATCGAAATTTTTTCGTTTTCACTAAAATGTAATTGAAATGAATTCGTGGTCCGCCGTTTTGAGACCACTGATTTACAGTCAAAAGTCGTTAATCCGGACTCGTCGGGACTTCGGCGATTCCGGATTATCGATTTTTCCGGATTATAGATTATCAGTTTAAATCTCGTAAGATGGCATGCAGAAATTCTAAAATTAAAAATATGAAACCGTAATTTATGAAATAAAGAACAATTATGATCTAAAGGGTATCAAAATTTACAAAAAAAAAAAAAAAAAAAACCTTAATATTTATTTGTTTACTTTATTAAACATTTTGCTCAATGTAAGTTGTTTAAGTTGCTTCATTTTATGTGATAATACTTTCTTTTTAATTCTATAAAAAGACATAATTTCTTGTTCAGTTACAAAGTTCCGCCGTTCAAGTCCCGTTAATTGCTGTGCCGAGAATACCGACTAACTTGTCAATCGAAATTTTTTCGTTTTCACTAACCTCTCTGTCACATTCTTCATGTCTTTATCCATTTTTTGCAGCAATTCCACTTTTTGTTTGTTGGACATCGAAACATACTTTCATTTTGTAGATCCTTTGGAAGTTCCAGCATCGGAAATTCTATTTGACATAATCGAAAGTTCAAGTTTACTTTTATAAAATTGCTCTTACAGTCTGCAAAAAATAATAATCGGGATCCAATTCGAAGATTAAGAAACAACGCAATCATTAACATTAACTGAAATAGATAATTAGATAATTTTAGCTTACACCGTCCGTTATACATTAAACGCGCAGGCGAAAACGTATTCTGCACTTGCGCACACGCATATACGCAGTAGTCAAGGTCTTATGCGCACGCGTAAAACGCCTGTGCGCATGTGCCAACGCGGCGCATGCGCAGAAAGTTTTTAGCTTTGAGGTTCGGATTATAGATCATTCCGGATTATGGGTGTCCGAATTAACGACTTTTAACTGTACTTTGAAAAGAATGAAGGCAAAAGAAGCCTCATAAGAAATTTTGCAAAGGGTCTCCGTTTCTGTAATCAAACTCGGATAAGGACATGTATTACCGTAATTTTCAGAGCTAAGAGGAAAAAATAAAGACTTCAGAAACATTAAATAAGTGTAAAGAAAACGAAAAGAAAGATACAGAAAACTTTTTTTTTTTTTTTTTTTTTTTTTTGCAATCGCAAAGAAACCAAAGGGGGATCTTCAGTTCAAATTTCGAATATAATGAAGGATATGTAAAGGAAAAAACTTATTCCCGACTTCGATTTTTATTTAATTTGCCTTGAGATTTGATACCAGTTGCATGCTTCCATTGAAATAGTAGTTTTGATCGCATTCTTTTAGAACGTTGATTCCTGACTCCGTGGTCTCTTTTAATAGACCCATAACCTCGAATTTATTGTCCTCGTTTCCATAGCGACGCTGATCACTTGTAGAATATGGAGAGCGGAAAAATTACGACTCTGGAAAATGTTAGCATCGGCAGAGAGCTAGACGATGCAATTCAGGATGTGGCGCCACTATTCTTGGTTGCCTTTTTATTTAGTTTTCTTCCTTTTTTTAGTTTTTGTTTATGGCATCATCTTGTCGTATTTTTTATGATACATAACATTGCGAGTCGCAGTATTCGGAGTGATTATTCTGCTTATTTAATCAAATATTTCGGTAGAAAGGGATAATTATAATCTGTTATAAACCTCATGAACATTCCAGTGTTATCATATTTGTCCATAAAAATACGAACAATATTTTTTTTTTGTTTTTTTTTGTTACTTGTATGTTTTTTTTAATTGTTAATCTTCTGCTTGTTGCCGGCATCTTTGTCATTAATCTATACGATATCCGATAGAATGTCGAAGAAAGAAAAAATAATTGAAATCAAATAAACGGAAAATTACTCAAAATGTGACTAGCAAATATCGAATATAATAAAGAATATTCTGTAACATTTGTAAACTTCTGTTAAAATATCTAAAAAAGAAGATGAATAAACTATTTACTATAGTAAACTTCCGATTAACAGGGGTAATATCGGGATAATATCCAGGGTTAAACCAAAATCGCGGTTTATCCGACAGCAGTTAAAAAGAGCACTTGAATAATATTAACTTACATCGCTGGGGTTTAGCATTTTATTTTCGTGGACGATTTAATGATATTTATATAAGATATAAATATGTAAATCAAAACTATGATTTATTTCCCTGTTTGAAATTTACTTTAAGCTCCATTAATTACTTTATTTAAAATTTAATTTGCTGCAGTCCTTTAACTCCCTAATTTAATTTAGTTACTTACCCTTTTCATCCTAAAAACAATAACCGCTCACAATAAATCTCTCTAAACTGCGTCTTTTAAATTAAACCATGCCACATGATTCTTTCGTAAAGCTTATGCTGCAGATGCTTACGTAACGCTTCAGCCAAGAATGATTTCAAATATGAACCGAAACTTAATATTAGCCAATAGAAGTAGATTCAGGACCCTAAGCTCGGGAAGTCAGGGGTCTCGAGTTTAAGGTACCTCCGAGCGAAAAGGAAAAAAAAATGTATATATATGAAATGTAGAATCTCATACATTATTTGTGTTGTGCAGCCGGGGTAATTAAAAATATCTTACATACATATATATATATGTAATAATAAAATTCCATAGTCAAAAAAACACTTAAAATTCTAACTGTATGTTCTTTTCATTTTTAATGGCGACGGTCTCTTATTTGAAAGTACGTGGAATTAAATCCACAGCCCAGTAGTCAAGTTGTTTTTCCCGCTTTTTCTACACGTACAGTTATAGAATGTTCTGGAGATATTTAGAGCGAACTGGAATGGCTGACGAGGCTGACGTCATTTCTTCGAAGCTCCGCCTTTCCAGAGGCTATAAAAGGACTCGCAAAGGAATATCGGGGTCTTTTCTTTAAATTAACGATGCAGTAAACTTCATACAAAAAGTTATTAGTAATTCTTTTTTTATTTACTCCGGAAATATGATTTTTGTAACTGCTATTTCTCCTGACCAATAATAAATGGATCCTGTGTTTTTAAACTTATCGTCTGATAATTTAAGCTACGACTACATCTATATTTCTTCACCAATCTATTTATTCCGGACAAAAGCTGGTACATCACATATATATATCCATTTTTCGTATTGCACATTTTATTTTAAAAAGAGTTAGACTTCTTAGTCACCAAATTTTTGATTGAAATAATTTGTGTCTAATTATTTATATGAATCTGCAAGACAAATAATAATAACGTTAATTGCTTGGCATTTAAGTAATCAGAATGCAAATCAATCAAAAGTACGATCCTGTGGAAACAAAGAAATGAATGGACGAAAATATTCTAGAAGTGGCGAGGGAGTATACCTCTGGAATACCGGCCCAGTGTACAGAACCACTACACCATCAAGGCACGCTAGGAAGGCGGGAGACCTTATATACTCTCCCTTTTAAAGGGCGACTGGGGTTTTTAGGGTACTCAATTGCCAAATCCTGGGTGAGGAGAATCGTCTCATTCAACACCCTTTTAGTTCGGGCGCCACTGTAGAGACATTAGGATTTTCTTTTAGAAGCAAAAGAGAGATGAAAATTAGCAACCGCCGCCAGGAAGCGAACCACGAACCTCTGAAATAGCAGCTCAGTGTACTGACCGCTACACTACAAAGGCAAGCTAGGAAGGCGGAAGACCTTATAAATGATTTCAAATGTTTTCCTTTTTTGGAAATGTCGAATGTGAGATTCCCATCAATCGAATACGGGAATTCGAAAACAAGAGCAGTTCGCTTTTTATAGCAAAGAAAAGCTTCCCTTGCCGAGAAAAATATAACTGTGTCACTTGATCCAACAATGAATAAATATATCCATTTCGGCAAAGAGAGAGGACAGAATGGACAGGTAACGGTCATGAAATAGTGAATGTGGAAGTGAAAAGTTGGAATAAGGACCCCGAATACCACTATTTCGACGAGAAAAGACAATAGGCATGGGCAAGAAGAAGGCTGCAAACCGTACAGAGAACGGAAATCCCCGTTTCGAGGAACGTTTTCCACAGTGGATTTGACGAGTGGTAAATCCAGAAGGCCAGAATTGCGGTTCATAGGATCGCTACGAAGAACAATCATCGAAGAACTTCTGAAGAGGAAACCGAGTACTTGCAATATTATTCGGGATCAACCAACCCGTGCCTGTAAGAAAGAAAGAAAATTCCTTACCGAATATAATCCCGTAGAAATCTTTTCAGACATCTTTTCAACATGGATTACGCGTCTCTGTAACACTGCGTAGAGATTCCAAGCTGCGGAAAACAGAAGTTTCAAATTCATCGAAAAATCATCCGTCATATGTACTTGTGACTTGGTAGTGAATTGTGTCAGGACAATTCCAAAATAGGTCTTTAATGAAATACCTTGTCATTTAGTACCAACATACATAAAGTATGTTGCTAATGATATTCTTCCGAGGCCATCGCTCTCATTAAGATCATAAGGAAATATTTCAGGTATGTTCTTTTGTTTCTGGTAAACCATAATATTATGTATTCTAATAGTCTGTGATGCGAAAACTCACTCTCCTCGCAACTGGGTTATGCAGCTAATTTAAACAATGTAAGATACAAAGTAAACTGTAGGACAATCCTTAGTTATTTTGACTCACTTGGTTGTACGAACAGAACGCAAAAGATTTTTCTTTTATGTTATTTTATAAAATTAAATTACATTTAATTTAACAAGGAACACAAGAAATTTTCTATACAATATTATCACAGCTGTTACTCACGCATTTTCTTCTCCTTTTGCATTTCCTGCATAAATTTGGTTTTACTGTGATGGTTTGTGAGTGTATTATTTGTTTTGCTTCGCAATAAACAGCCTTAACAATTTTTTTAAACAATCTCGGTTAATATGCAATTCGATTAATATGCCCTCGGTTAAATGGGTTGGTGTTGGTGTTGGTGTATTTAATTATGGCAAAGCACACGAGGGCTATCTGCCTAAAGGGAGGGGTGCCTTTCGTGGAGGACTTTCTAAGGGAAACTGGCTCGTATACACGTTACACATGGGGAAAACCACGAAAACGCCCATGCAGCCAGCCCGTTCGCGGGATTCGAACCTCAGACCGAACTACCAGTGTTCAGCGTCTTTACCGCTCGGCCGCTGGTGGGCTCGGTTAAATGGGAGCTGACTGTTTGTATAGCAGTTAACGATGAAACTGCAGCACGATTTAAATCACGCATCTTGTCAATTGTCTGGAATATACGTGGCCGACGCTTAATGACATTGATTCGTGACTCTGTTCCTAGAAAATCTGCAAGAAGGATACTTTAATTTAATGTGCTTAGTACTTAAAATACACCTCTGTTGCGAATTATATACGCAGTAGTATAGTGTTTGATTAGATAAACAAATGATCAAAACCTGGGGTGAAAATTAGCGTTTAATTTACGAGACGAGTAAGCAATAAGAAGAATATGAAAATCAGTAGGTGGTAAAGCTACCCCTTGCAGCTAAGACGATACCCGGTTGTTTTTACTTCCTTCTACGAAGTAAAAAGGAAATATTGTAATCGGGAAAAGTTTCAGGCAGCATATTTTAACGAAAATATCCATTTTGACCGCTATCGAATGCAATTTAACGATGTTTTTGCGTGATATCTGTACGTAAGGACAGAATAAAAGATACTTTTCCTTCCAAAAAAAAAAAAAATAATAATATAAAACTGCTTTAAAATTAATTCTGAAGAGAATTTTTCGTGGCGTCTGTACGAACGTATGTACGTACGTATCTCGCATAACTCAAAAACGAGTCGCCTCAGAACGTTGAAATTTTGTATATAGGACTGCTATAACATGTAGATGTGCACCTCGTATTTTGGTTGCAATCGGCCCTCACCAAACGTATGTAAATATATTTATATATATATCCACTCTATTACCCGGCTCAGTGATCTCAGTTTCTTTACTCTTATAGTCTTATATGTTTGTAAATTGTACATTTTTTGCTTTAAAAATGATTGAATTATGTTGTTTTTATCTTCCGGTTAAGGATTTTATGCCTTTAGTAAATCTGTGTGCAATATATTTAGAATTATCATTTTAAAGATGTTTAATTGCCGCTAAGCCTGTTTATAATGGCGGCCATTGATGTTTACATTTGAAACAGGAGACTAGTGGATTTGTTGCCAATCTAGAGAAACTTAGCTTCGCAACAACAAAGATAACGCATTCATTTATTATTGCCAATTAAATCATGTCTAATTCTTTCTGGAATTTTTTCGAGGAAATAAGCGTTTGAGATTTACTTCGTAATTTTTAATACAGATATTTTGAGTTTTTATGTATTTTTGTCTTCTCGCGAAGTGAGAACTCAATTAATTCAATGAGAAATACTCAATCTCTGTGAAAAACTGTTTCTTTTTGTTTTCTTTGCTTAATTTCTTTTATACATAGTTCGAGCTTTATTATAGTATTTGAATAGAACACGTGGCAACGATTAGATAATTCTTTAAATGATATACTTTTTGTGCATTCTGAGTTATAATATGAATAAAATGTAATACTGTTAAGTAAATCTAGTGCCAGAGAGTCGCTGTGGTAAACAAAGTGAATTTTAAAGAATGCATTTATTCTATTGTGGTTTATGCGCTGTCGGAGAAGTAGGTTTAATTTAATTTAATAAGTTTAAATAAAATGCAAGAAAAAATGCGTATAATTTAATTTTCCGTACAAGGAAGTCATGTGGTGTACACATCAGATTTTTTTTTTTTTTTTTTATGTTGCCAGTGTCCCTCTCCTGTATATTGTGTCACAAATGGAGGAACTGGTTAGCGAGATGGGACGTATTTGAACACAGCTGAATTTGGCTGCCCAACATAGGAACTTTATTTAAACGGTACTTTATTTAAAGAAATAAAGTACAGGGCGAATAACGAACAGTCTGCATGAATATGTATATTTTTCGCATTGTAAAAAACAATGGTACCTACAGCCATCCAATTTTGAATAATGCAGTCCTCCACCCGAAAATGGGCACCTGGAAGCCGGAATTTCGAATTTGTTTTGTTATCTACTCCATATTTCGTAAAACTTTAACGACTTTAACAAACTCAACTATTTCAAAGCGAGCAATGGTAACATTGTACGGGGAAAAAATCATTTTTATCTCCAGCCAATCATTTTTATCCACACTATCTATCGGAAATTTTAAGGATATGCTGTTTTAAATATTTTGTGGTTTTACTGTTGAATCGAATTTTAACATTAAGAATATGATATTTAATCGATAAAGCAAAAAGGCAAACACACGTTTATAATAAAAAGACAAAAAAAAAAAGTTTTTTAACACCATCATCTAAGAAAACTGTATAATGATATGATAAAGTGATAAAAGAGTGGGGGAAAAAATACAGAAAAATGTATGCCAACGTTTAATGCTGCATCGGAAATTCTAAACGTACACAGCTATAGTGCTTTTGAAATTTTGGTATTTTGCTGTTGAAATGTATATGCCGTAAGTAAGAAGAAAAGGATGCTTAATAATTAAACTAAAAAGACAGAAAAAAAAGGGGGAGGGGTTAGTAGGAGTTAGTGTAACAGCAGACTGTTAGACTGCGAGCTCAGTCAGAGCGTGAAAACCTTAAAAACCTCTCTTGGACGACTATTAAAATCTGAAATCTTTCAGTAAATTTTTTTTTTCTTAATTTTTTTTTAAGCTTTTCCATATGGGTCATTATTTACATTTTGTTCCCGAATGGAGAAAGCCGTTGAGGAGAGTAAACAATGGTACATGGACTTTGAGATTCTGACAACAATCCTTAGTTGACATAGTAAAGAAAGGTGTTACCTAATCTTTCCCACCGAAGAAAAAGATTTTATTTCCGCAATTCTTTTTTATCTTTATGTAATCAGTTAAAATCTGGATGATAATAGATATCTCTGGTTTATTTGCTTAGAAGATTTCATTTCTAAATACTTCAACAGAATTTCACCGGAGAAGTGAAGATTTTGTTCAGATATTTTTGCAGAATATCACTTGTTGAACTCATGAATCATAATACGTAAAGCAATAACCGAAGGTGTCCTTTCACGACTGATATCTGCAGGGGAAAGAAAATGACAGCGTTATTTAAATATTCGATTATAATGCTATATTCAAAGCCGTGCATAGATATTTTGTCTCTTGAGGCAAAGGGATAAATTGCTGTCCCATTATGCAGTCAAATTAAATAAATGCATACACTTTTACATTAATGAAATATATCTGTTAGCTTTATATATTCAGAAGATGCAAGCTCCAAGTTGAAATTATCGCTGTCCGTTTACATTCATCAAAAATTCAAATTCTCATTTTAGTCCCGAAACTGACTGCTTTCGCATATTTGTTTGGATTCTAATCTTAAAGGATAATTCCTTAATTCAATTAACTATGCTTTTAGCGTAATTAAGCCATCGTATCCTGATCTTAAATAATTGATAGTTTCTTATTTTGCTCGCTTTCTGTTAGCACTCTTTTTTTTTTTTTTGGTTCAAATAATAAAATGTTAATGAAATACATATTAATCTTTTTTCAAACACTCTAATATGTAGATTATCAAGTTAAAATCGAATGGCTAATGTTCACCTGACCGGAAAGGTGTGGATACTGACTCCCCTTTGGGAGTCAAATTCGTGGAGTCTGCATTTCTTATACAGAAAGATTTATTTCAGAATCATTTCTAGCAGCATTATCAAAATTTTGAGAAACTAAAAAAAAATATTCTTAATTTATTAAGCATTAATAATCAAAGTGTAAAATGTAATAGTCTTTTGCACTTTATACTTTCGAAAATTATATTGAGATTTCAATTTTTATTTCCTTGTATGAAGTAAAGGAAGTATTGTTATCGCGAAAATTTCGGGTATCGTATTTCAACAAAAAAAAAAAAAAAAAAAAAAAAAAAATCCATTTTGACCGTTTCCGAATCCATTTGGCCTTTTTTTTCTGTATGTATGTGACATCTATGCGAGAGAAAAAAAGGACTCTTTTTTTTTTTTCTCTTAAAACAAATTGTAAAATGAATTCAAAAGAGTTTTTTCTACCTTGAGGTCATACGTATAGACGTTACGAAGAAATGTTTTTTTATGCATCGTATAACTCGGAACAGATTTGCCGTAGAGCGCTGAAATTTTATACATAGGACTGCTATAAAATCTATTTATGCACCTCTCTTTTTCTTGCAATTCCGCAGTATCAAACGTATGTATTTACCCCCAGCTTAAAAGTTCTTACCCGGCCTCTGTTTTCTCAACCATTGGATATAGTAATATACCACCAGTTACACAAATGTTTTAAATGACGAAAATATTCATGTTTTGGCTATTTCAAATTAAAATATAAAGAATGTAAGTTACTTAATACTTTTTCTGGCCTTTATTTCTTCATGCACATTCACTGTTCTTATTATATTTTTTATTTTATTTTTATATTATTTTTTATTTGTTTTTACAAAGTTTACATTATTTATCTTATTTTGTAATCTTTCATGTTTATTTCAACTTTATACTTTGAATTCTATTTCATTATGACAATTTCCAATGTTTAATTTTTACAAATAATATAGAACTCAAATGCATAAACACGAGGGTGTCGGGGTCGAGTTTTTTCGGATTTCTCTACAGAAATTGCTTTTCACTCAAAATTGAATTGGCTAAAATGCTTCAGAAGAGTAAGTTCTTCGAGTATCAGCATTGGTTCATAATCCCTTTTATTCGCGGAAATATTTGGCCTGACTAGAATTGCGGGTTTGGCTTAACTTTAGTACTCGAGTAAAGACGAAACACCTTCGTATTTATTTATTGATTATTGTTCATTGAACGGGAGTTGGTTTGTTACCCTTGAAAAGTCAACTAATTTCCGATCAATGACAATGATTACATGCTTCTAATTTAATTTTTCCTTTTACAATTGAAATTTTGTTCTTCATAATTATTTAATTCCAGTCCCCGTTAAAACATTATTAACATATTACTTTCAAGTTACTTCAAAATATTTTTCAAAATATAACTTACCAGTATGGATTCACTCTTTTAAAATAATTCTACTTTAATTAAACTTAGGAGATAATATAATCAATTAATCAATATTGTTTAGGAAATAAATTATTATTAACTTACTTTGGAGCAATTGCGCGAGTAGTAGTAACTTGTTTTCGCACTAAATGAATTTAAGATCATACAACATTATATATATATATATATATATATATATATTTGGCAAATAACGAAATTGAATTACATACATAATAAATAACAGTTTACATTGTAGTTAGTCTTGTAGAGACATTAGGTATTTTTGAAGCAGGAGAGATTAAAAATGAGCAATGCCCTCGCCGGGACTCGAACCACGGACTTCTGGAATACGCGCCCAGTGTGCTGACCACGACACCACGAAGGCATGTCAAGAAGGCGGGAGAACTACCTTGTATACTTGCCCTTTTGAAGGGCGACTGGGGATTAGGGGACCCAATCGCCAAATCCTGGTGGTAAAGAATCATTATCCACCATCATTTTTTTAGTTCGGGCACCACTGTAGAGTTATTAGTTTTTTTGAAAGCAGAAGGCGTGAAAAATGAGCAATGCCCTCGCCGGGATTCGAACCACCGACCTCTCGAATACGCTTAGAGCGTGCTGACCAGTATACCACGAAGGTAGGCTAAGAAAGCGGGAGCAATACCTTGTAGTCTAACAACAAATATCTAACAAAATTTAATATCATGTTATTGTTGTAAATATCTAACAATATTTAATGGTGGTTTTTTTGTTGGGGGGGGGGAAGAGGGTGTATAAGTTAACTGGCCGTACAAGGAAGTCACGTGGTGTCACATCAGACTTTTTTGTTTTTAAATTGTTCTTTATTTAAAGTTATAATCGAGACATCAGCAGGTATAAAGTTTCGATAAGATTTCGGGACAAAAGCAATGTATGTTCGGCCTTAAAAGTAATTCACTCATCTTTCGAAAGTTGATTGACAAGGGATTAAGATTAAACGGTACATTCTTAGTTATTACCTGACACAACTTATCTGCTATTATACGAAGTTGCAGTTAACCTCAAAATAGAAATGCGCAATGATAACAGTTTTAAAAAAGGAAATAATGCGGTACGTGAATCGCTTTCGTGCGCGATCGCTTTCTGAACCTCCTTTTCGCTTCCATTACCTCAACATTGTCTCTTGGAGCCTAATTTTCGATGATGGTGCCAGCAGGTGCCCTGATCTCTCTACTCTTCCACTGTTACGTCAGGACCTTGGGATGAAGAGACAGACACACCCTTTTTTACATTATCCCTTGACAGTTTTGCACTATCATAATTGGTCTCCTCTGAGTTATTCCATTACCAGAGACTAGGCCTTCTAAAAAAGAAGATAATAGACTGATAAATGCTAAAAGAGAGCAGTTTTCTGATCCAATCATTCATTCACTCATTAAAAAATGCGTTGACTGTGGTTTCAGAGAACTATCTCTTGCATAATCTTCTGTGTTAAAAGATCAAGTAAATTTAGCATAAACTTAGTTTTAAACTTAAGAAGAAAATAATTCAGAAAATTCAGATTTAAACCGATCACCCAAAAGGATTTGTTAAGGTTTCATACGCTCTCGTTGAGTTCGCAGTTATCACTCTCTCTTTCGCGCACGCCTGCTAAGCCACTAATTTTTGTCTTTTTAGCTTTATAAAGCATCGTTTTCTTCGCACTTACATCACAAACAATTCAGCTATAAAATAACAAAATTTTTAAAAGCAGCAGATGTTTAGAATTCGGGATGCAGTGTTAAGTATTGGCACACATCTTTTCTATTTGTCTTCATTCTTTTCTCATTTCATCATATCAATGTTCAGTTTTCTTAGTAAGATGGCTTACAAAACTTTTGTCTTTCTGTTATCAATTTTTTCTGTGTTACTGTATTTATTAAATATTGCGTTCTTCTCACTTTCAGGGAAAATGAATTCAACAGCAAAATCACAAATATTAAAAAACAGCATGTTTAGGACTCCCGATAGAGTGTTAGAGGGTTCCATACATATTTTTATATTCGCTATATTACTTCTTAAAAAAACTAACCGCTCGCTCGGCCATGCAAGAAAAATTTCTGCTTGACCGCTAGAAGTATATCGGCAGGGCATCGCGATCAGAAAGTCTTGAACTCTTCTCTCTTTATTCTCAAAGCTACAGTTTTCCATTAAATTTCTTTCCATATCTTCATACTGTTTCTAGAATTCTCACTATTCCCCTTAGTGAAGCTTTAATCGTTTTATATTTTCTCCTTGGTATGCTGCAAAAAATGTGTGGTACCTGTCATCCCTTCGAATAGTACATTATACGTATAATCAGGGCTTGAGTGCGGCTACTGTAATTTCTTAAAAATATTGAATATTTCTAATAAGACGCCTCATGATTTTCATACACATTATTTAAAACAATCGCATTAAGAACTAGAAAAAAATATTTTTATGACTATATGTTTAGTGCTGTGAAATGTGTTACAATCATATTAGTATTTCGCTGAACTTTTTTTATTCAGAGTTAGCCTCTACGCGGCCAGCCTTCGTCTGGCTTTTAAATGTACCGGAAAAATGTCTAAAGAGCCAAACATTAAATTAAAAAACTGCAGAGAATTGCAGAACCCTCTGCAGAACAATTTTATCAAAACAAAACAAACAAAAAACACAAATTTTAATAAAAATGTACTACATATAAAAAATTTACAATGAAATAAGCAATATCCCTTAATACAAACAGAGAATTTTCCTCTGCAGAACAACTTTATCAAAACAAAACAAACAAAAAACACAAATTTTAATAAAAATGTACTACATATAAAAAATTTACAATGAAATAAGCAATATCCCTTAATACAAAATTAATTATCTTAATTTACCAACTTCCTGTTGCTTTTCTCCATAAACGTCTAGTATCCAAAATAAGCATTAAATTTAAAAACTGTACATAATTATCGTCCTCATTATTCCGAGTGGCAACAGTGCTGATATCAGCAACAATGTCAACAGTGATATATGAGCAACAATGTTTCTGCGCTAAATTGTTTCTGTTGAATTATCGATTTGATGAGATTTCATCAAAAAACATAAAATAAAAAATAATAATAATAATAATAATAATCTCATTTGAATTTTGAAAAGATTGCTTTGAGGTGCATTCACTGGCTCTTGTCTAGATATCCCTATGTACCAAATGTCATAGCCATGGGGCTATTAGCTTACGCGCAGCACGAACGAAAGACACAGGCAGACTGTTCCTTTTATATATGTTACCGTGAAAGACCGAAATTGGAGAATGTCGACTGTCACCGGAGAATGTCAACATTCACCAAATACGTCGGTGAAAGATCGAATATTGCACTACATTCTTATATATTCGGACCCTCACCAGTGTATGTCGACAATCACAGATATGCTCTGCTGAAAGTCGAAAAGAGAGGTCATAAAGTGCCATAATAGTTTAAAGTTGTTGCAATAAATAAGATTTGAATCACATAATTTAGTAAGTTTCTTATGATTGTTATTTTATTTTCTCATTTAGAACGTAATGTATAATTAAGTAAGTTTTTAACTTCTATTATTTTCCTTTCTCATTTTGAATGTATTGTGTGTTTTAGGTTCTCATGTTCTCAAGTGCGTTTATTCGCGATTGAAGTACGGAGAAGAAAATATAATATTGTTAATGTTTAACATTCACCATTAGTACACCGGTCAATGTCGACATTCACCATTAGTACATGGTGAATGTCGACATTGACCGGCGTAAGTCAGAAATAAGAGTATTTGGAAACTATTTCGGACATACACCAAGAGACTATGTGAATGTTGACATTCACCGGTGAAAGTTGACATTCTCCAGTCGACTTAGAAGATGAGAATCGGTCGACTCTCATCTTCTAAGTCAACATTCTTCTTTCGGTGTTTCACCGTAACATATATACAGATGACTTCGAAAATTTGAAATATTGAGATTTCCAGTCATAATCTTCCTCGTCAAGAAGTTTAAGATGCTTTCAGTTTAAGATCGTAATTTTTCTGCAACGGTTTTAGGTTGTGTAAAGAAATTCTAAATCTGACAATCAAGAAATAATAGTAATTTGGGTATCTAAGTTTAGAATTTTAACATATTATGAATCGAGTCATAAAATTTCATTAAAGGAAATAATCTAGAAATAATTATCTTATAAATTTAGAAGTCAAACAACAAAAATCAGCTGAAAATATAACGCTGATTTTTGTTGTTTGACTACTAAATTAACATTTGTTCGGCGTGTCATTGTATCTTAATTAGCTTATGTTGACTAGTATGAGTATTTTTATGACTTGCAATACTTAAATAATCACCCGCGGGCAAGCTCGCTAGATGAGCGGGCTGCGGCCAAAGCAAAATTTATAAGTTCTATAACTAAATTATGTCATTTATGTTCTAAGTAAGTACGTATGTATGTTCTATTTCATATATTCTCTGAAAAGAAAATATATGAAAAACATTTCATTGTGAATGAGTTCAGCTCATTCTTTCCAAGCAACAGCCAGATAATGTTTTTCTTGCCGAACCAGAAAACGAAATCTTTTGACACTTCAGGTTAATACGTATGATGTGATGATTTAGATTTAATATTAATTTAATAATTAAATGTTTTAAATTTAATGTTAATTGATTAAATAATTTTTACAACTTTTTTCCAATATGAATACAAGAATTAACATGGAAATAACACATACTGTCATTTGTTCTAATCTGAAACAAAATATGTGCCAACAGCAGCTATTTATTTAAAATGCTGACTTTAACGAAACATTTTCGACATACAATGACGTCACATGCAATCGCGTACTTTTTTAAAAGTCAAAGTATGACCTTATATAATAATAATAATGTTTGGCAATGGTATTTTTATTTCATATTTTGTAAAATTTACAATATTTTTATTAACAAACTGTACGATTCGAAAGTGAGCGATGGTAACACTTCTCGAACTAAAGCAGATTTTTATCTCCAGTGCGCGAGACTGTTGCCACTCGGAAAAATTAATGCAAAAATTAGCGTTTTCACAGTTTTAAATTAATATATCTGCTGAATACAGTCGTACGAAGACGAGAATGGTCGAAATGGCTTCCCACGAATTTTTGAAATCCGGGGGCGGGGTACATCTCTTGAAACTCAACCCGCGGTATTCCGGAGGAGATAATGCCATAAACAGACAGACAGATGCGCGCAGATTTTAATAGTATAGATGAGGGATTTTTATACTGGGGGTCGTGGGACCTGCAGCAGGGGTCGCAAAAATTTAGCAGTTTTGATATTTCTTTTAACTTATTATAATAATTTTACAATTACTAAATATTTTTACACAATGTATCTGAAAATAGATAAAGATAAAACAATATAGGCAAAGAAAAAAAAAAAAAAAAAAACGAAAACGTTTCGACGCATTCTTTTTATAATATAAAGGTTCATTTTCCTTGCTTTGCACGTGACGCTGTCATTTCGTCTGTTACTTATTTAAGATTTTCACATTGTTCTTTTTCTTATAATTAGAAATTAAAGTTAATGACCTAAAACTGCAATAGTACGAGTATACACTGAAGTTACAAAAGTCATGGGATAGCAATATGCAAATATACAGATGGCAGTAGTATCGCGTAGAAAATGTATAAATGCTAAGTTCTTTGGCAGGGCTTTCATTTGTGTTCAGGTTATTCATGTGAAGAGGCTTTGACGTGACTATGGCCGCACGACGAGAATTAACAGACTTTGAACGCGGAATGGTAGTTGGAGCTAGACGCATAGGCCATTCCATTTCGGATATCGTTAGGGAATTCAACATTCCGAGATCCACAGTGTCAAGAGTGTGCCGAGAGTATCGACAGCGCAGTGGCCGACCACCTGCACTTAACGACCGAGACCAGCGACTTCTGCGTAGAGTTGTCAATGTTCACAGACAAGCAACACTGCGTCAAATAACCGCAGAAATCAATGTGGGACGTACGAGGGACGTGTCCGATAGGACAGTGCAGCGAAATTTGTCTTCCTTGGGCTATGCCAGCAGAAGACCGACTCGAGTGCCTTTACTGATAGCACGACATCGTTAGCAGCGACTCTCGTGGGCTCGTGAGCATATCGGTTGGTCCCTAAACGAATGGAAAACCGTGGCTTGGTCAGATGAGTCACGATTTCAGTTGGTAAGAGCTGATGCTAGGGTTCGAGTGTGGCGCAGACCCCACGAAGCCATGGACCCAAGTTGTCAACAAGGCACTGTTCAAGTTGGTGGTGGTTCCATAATGGTCTGGGCTGTTTTTACATGGCATGGACTCGGTCCTCTGGTGCAACTGAACCGATCATTGACTGGAAATGGATACCTTCAGCTACTTGGAGATCACTTACAGCCATTCATGGACTTCACGTACTCAAACAACGATGGGATTTTTATGGATGACAATGCGCCATGTCACCGGGCCACAATTGTTCGCGATTGGTTAGAAGAACATTCTGGACAATTCCAGCGAATGATCTGGCCACTTAGATCGCCAGACATGAATCCCTTCGAACATTTATGGGACACCATCGAGAGGTCAGTTCGTGCCCAAAACTCTGCACCGTCAACACTTTCACAATTATGGACGTCTATAGAGGCAGCATGGCTCAATATTCCTGCAGGGGACTTCCAACGACTTGCTGAGTCCATGCCACGTCGAGTTGCTGCACTTCGCCGGGCAAAAGGAGGACCGACAAAATATTAGGAGGTATCCCATGACTTTTGTCACTTAAGTGTGTTACAGTACAAGTGAAAAAGTAAACAGTTTCACTCACGCGTGTGTCGGATTTGCGCAATACTTATGGTGTCTCACAAAATTTTTGTAAATGTTATGGGGTCCTGCGGGTCGCAAAAAAATCTCAGTGATTAAAAGGGGTCGCGACTGAAAAAATTTTAAGAAACCCTGGTATAGATTGTCCTACGCTAAAACTCAGTGTCATGATATTAAGAAAAATCTGGAGTAATAACAAGAGTTTTTAAATTGTTCTGTTTGAAATCATAAATCCAAGTAAACTGCACAATTTAAAGTAACTTTTGAGAAGTAAACTTATTTTCTTGATTAACATACCAAGTGAACTTTGAATTAAAGCCTGGTAAACTTTGATTTCAGTTAAGTTATTGTAAGGATAAGAACGTTGTGATTATATAATGGTAAAAACGATAATGCGAAGAAGTGCATATATAACTCAGCTAAAGTTATATACTTAATGTATACATATCCAAGTAGTACAGGAGGCCCACCAGCGGCCGAGCGGTAACGTCGCTGAACACTGGTAGTTCGGTCCGAGGTTTGAATCCCGCGTACGGGCTGGCTGTATGGGTGTTTTCGTGGTTTTCCCCATGTGTAACGTGTATACGAGCCAGTTTCCCTTAAAAAGCCCTCTACGAAGGCATCCCTTTCTTATGGCAGATAACCCTCGAGTGCTTTGCCGTAATCTAATAAACCAAACGAAACCAAACCAAGTAGTACAGCTTTTCCTAGGTTATGTTTACGTTCTAATACTGACACTTCATGTCTTAAAATCACTGCAGGTTAAAATGCTTCCAGAACTACAAAGGAATAGTAAGTCTGAAAGTGTGTGATGGTTTGATTAATTAAAGTTTCTGCTTGAAAGATGGAAGTAATTAAATAAAATATGCAACTGAAACTACCTAAACGACACTATATAAATTGTTACACATCTTCTTTTGAAAGTCTCAATGCTTTCCTGTCAAGTTTAATTAAATTTTCAGTTATAATAGATCTGGAAATATTTCTCGAAAATTAATTTTATTATTCTTTCTGCGCGCAAAACATGTTGCCAGACAGAAAACTATCTGATGTAAGGCCTTATTTCTCATTTCATTATAATTTCACGATGTCTGAGATGAAAATTGGCCGATCGAATTGATCGATGTTTACCAACTTTTCGAAAACTGCGAACTTCATTTCCGTAGTATCAAATACAAAATCAGCGGCATTATTTTGAGAATAAAACAAGTTCCACGCTGTGTTTTCAAACTGATGACATAGCTGATTACTTCCTAAATTCACGCATAGGAAGTCGATTAATAGAGGGAAGCCATCAATCTATATCTATGTGCACAGTTTCAAAAGACTGCAATGCTAGACAGATTGTTCTTTCACGTGCATCGCAAGAAAGCCTTAGTGAAAGAAGAAAATGGCGGATCGATATTTGAATAATCTCCATGCTATAAGAAAAGAATTTTGTCCCGCCCACTGCCTGAATTCGTTTTCAGGGAGGGGGGGATGTGTTATTCTAAAAAACGAGTTTTCGAATGGCAGAAGTTAATAGCTAAAGCTATTTTATTTTAGAGAAATTTCCACGTTGTTTTGTGATTACAGTGTAGTTATTAGTGGGTTTTTTTTTTTTTTTTTTTTTTTTTTTTTTTTATGCCGGAGACCTGAAAAATGTGAAGTGCTCTCGCCGGGACTCGAACTTGGATCTCTCTAATACGCGCCGAGTGCGATACCACGAAGGTATGCTGTAAGGACGTATAAAATACCTTATATAATCCCCGTTTTAAAGGGCGACTGGGGATAAGGGGACTCGGTCGTCAAATTCTGATGGTGACGAATTGCCTTTTAGTTCGGTCGCCACTGTAGACTCATTAGGTCTTTTGATGCTGGAGATCTTAAAATTGTGCAATGCTCTTACCTGGACCTCTCCAATACGCGCCGTGTGTACCACGAAGGCATGCTGTAAGAAGGACGAAAATACCTTATATAGTCCCCCTTTTAAAGGGCGACTGTGGATTAGGGGACCCAATCGCCAAGTCCTGCTGGTGACGAATTACGCTGGTACAAGATTACCAGTACAAAATTATTATCATTATTAATTTGATGAAAATAAAAATTAAAAAAAATATTTTTAAAAAGTACAATTTTATTAATATATGAAACTGCACTAAAAAGATAAAAATAATTTTTTCCATCATCAGAATAACAAAACTTTTAATATGACCAAAAATGGAAGAAAACTTCCCAACATTTGGACAAATAGAAGTTACCGAAAAATCGATTACAAATTTTGTACCGGAACCACAAACATACATAGCAGATGTAATAAAATCGTATAAAAATACCTGTAAGATGTGCAGCTAGATTAAAAAAATACAACTTTTTAATAAGACAGGACAACGGCAGACACGGTAGATAAGACAAAACTGTTCACACTGCAACTGCTGCTCTGTGATGCCAATTTGTACCTTCACTATTTTATAAAAAGCATGCACGCGCATGCCGGTAGCTTGCAGATGGTTTATGTTTACGTTTACGAAAACTAATAAAATTAAACTCGATGTTCGTTACCTATTTTTACAGCAATATAAAATTTTAATTACCTGTCTATCTTTTTACTCAAACAAAAAATTGTATATGTTCTCTATTTATAGAAGATTTTTAATTTATCAAAATAAGATGTAATTTTTTTCTTACCAAGTTTTTTTAAATGAAAATATTATTGCGCCTTCCGTGAATATTTGTACCAGAGCTGCACTTAAGGAGCCAAAGAGCCACATGCGGCTCTGGAGCCGCACATTGCCGACCACTGCTTTAAGGAGTTGTCTAGCTGCTCTCAATCCGCTCCTTAGACCCTTACCGCGCTTGCAACTGCTTTGCAAGAGCAATGGCTCTCGCTTCCTATGGAATTGATAAACCGCATAATTGAAAACATAACACATTGCTGAATGTGCTGTATTGCTTCTAGAGGCGATTATATTCCATATTGAAAGTACTTTTACTATAGCAAACTGACATCTTTGATTTGTTCATTTTATATATGTGCTAATTTCTATGCTACCGTAATTGTCTGGTAATTTCCTTTTATGTTATTTGATACCTTACTATGTGTTGTATATTGTGGGTAAGTTTCATAAAATTCTACATGTAACTTTTTCAGTAATCGTGATTTTTGTGATTTTTCCTTAATTTATGATAACCAGTTTATTATCCACCACCTTTTTGTTCGGTCGCCGCTGTAGAGTCATTAAGTCATTAGTCATTGAAGCAGGAGACCTGAAAAATGTGCAATGTCCTCGCGTGGACTCGAATCTGGACCTTTCTAATAAGCGCCGAATGGGCTACTAGTTTACACCACAAAGGCAGGAGGAAGAAAATACCTTATAACAGATAGCAGAAAATTTTATACATTAATATCCGATATCCCATTAACGGAATACTTTGAAACATTTAATTAGGGGGTCTTAGAAAAGAGGGGAAAATGTGTGTGTGGCGTGAACTCACTCTGCTGATCAGTGTTTACGTCTACCGAGTATTAAGTGTTGCTATTCCTTTTCTTTTTCTTTTTTTTTAAATTTTTGTTATAACATTTACATTTGGGATGTAAATTAATGAAGATATCCGGAGTTTATAAAAACTCTTACTGATCGGGTTTAAAAAATTTTTTTAGTCCAAAGGGATTTGAATCCCGAAGGACTATTAGTTTCGTTTTGGCATTTTGCGTCGGACGGATAAATGTCGGTTCACTTTTCAAACTGTTGCCATAAAATGTTAGAGTCCTTCATTATATTTGAAGAAATTAAATAATGAAAAATCTGCATAAATGTATGTATATTTCTCGTATTGTGATAAAACAACGGTACATAGAGTCATCGAATTTTGAATAACGTAATCCTCCAACGAATATGAGCATGTGGAAGACCAAATTTGAAATTTGAAATTTGTTTTATGATCGATTTCCTATTTTTTAAAACTTTGACGAATTTTTGATTAACAAACTCAAGGATTTCAAAGCGAGCAATGGCAACGTTGTGCAGAAAAAACATTTTTATCTCCAGCGCGTGAGTCTCTGTATCGGAAATTCTAAAGATATGCTCGTTTTAAAACTATTTTGCGATATTGCTGTTGCACTGGATCTTATGGTTTAAGTGCGAGGAACATGATATTTAATAAAGAAAGGTAACACACAAAATGTTAAAAAACGCCCCTTTGGACGTAATTTAAAATCTGAAACATTTCAGATTTTTTTTTTTTAAACTTTGTTGCTCTTTTAGCATGTTCACTGGTATTAGACTATGATGCGTAGCAAAACTTTCATAAACATAATTGAAATGATGTATGAATTGGTAGAAATTACAAGTAAACATACAAATTCAATGACAACTTTTCAGAACTCCAAAAATTTCTCAGGATTAGGAAGGGTTTTAATTTCTCAAATTTTTCAGTTCTTTTGCAAAATAGTCTTTTTATTTCATGGGGGGGGCATCTACTTTTCACATTACTATTAATATTATAGCAATTTAGGTTGAAAAAACTGTTATCTTGACATCAATAGAGCAAATTGTGTTTTGTTCCGAAAATAAAAGTATTTATTTGAAAGCGATATATTTCCAAATTTTATGCGCAATCAATGAAATAGCAATTTCTTTTATGTTACAAATTTTGCATTCACTTTTCGGCATAAGCACTTACTATTTAATTTAACTATTGCTCTATTAAATAAATAAATTGGCAAACATTTTTCTGCCCAATAAATTAAACGTTAAACAGTTGGACGGGCTTAGAGATTGAAACCGTACTTTCATCTTTGCAGATAAATGAAAAAAAGGTCTGCAATATAGCAGGTAACAAAAAAGTTCTGGAGATTACCAAAGAATCATTTTCTAGAATACAGAGGCTGTTCACACACTTTTAGACGATGTATATTGTATTCACAAAACTAAATTACATAAAATTCTTGTGTTTTAAATGTTCTATTTGACATGCCTTATTCTGAACTATCTTTCGACACCGCAATTTCCAAGATAATAATGCCTTTTGAAGTGGCAGAAGAGATATTCTATCCCATTTCTCCCGAACAGCTTTCCACAGTCCTATTAGTGTTTTGGGACAACGTTTGAATAATGCAGTTTTTAAATGTCCGAAAGCACAAAAATCCATAGGTGACACATCGGGAGATTTAGTATGGATATCAGTGAAGGGTATGTCCTCGATACCAGTTTTTTGTTCCAGTTCTTTTAGGAAATTTACAGTGGATTTTGATGTGTGACTGCTAGCTTTGTCCTGATAGAGTCTCACAGATGGATGGCACTGTGGGTAAAGCAATGGTATTTCATTCAGAAAAATTGGCGATAAAATATATTCCTGATAGTATTTGGAATTTGGCGATAAAATATGTTCCTGATAGTATTTGGAGTTAATTTTGACACTTTTTTGCACTCTCATTATTTTTAACTTTCCATTATAAGAAAAACCAGCAGCAATCCTGAATCTCTTAGAAAAACTTTCTTTCGATTCTTTGAACCATGTACTTAATTTTTTTCCTCCCCTTTTATGATAATAAATGGCTCTTTTTTTGTTACAATCATTTAAATACACCCATGCTTCATCTATTGTGACTATTGTTTTCCATTTTTCTTTGGATAAGTGTTTCTCGTATAGAATTCTGCAGCGTGTCCTGCGTTGAGCGATATGCTTTGGAAGACGATGCACATTGCGTTTTTTCGCTTTCTTAAGATTTAAATCAACGTTTATCATTATTTTGTGTACAGTGGACATCGAGCATTTTAGTGATTTTGCAACTGTCCTTTGACTAGGGGGATTTTCTTTTAACATTAAACAACGTACCTTTGCAATAGTCGAAGATGTCCGTTTTTTCTTGGATATTTTGGAATTTTTGTCCCACTTCAGGCTCTAATTTGACGTTTTTCCCTTTCTTGTTGATGATATTACTATCGTCGCTTTAGATATCACGAAACCATGACTCTCACAACGTTTTTGGATAAGGAATCATGCATATTTCTCTTCGGAAAGAGCGTACATGTAGCCTTCGAACCACTGCTTTGTTAAATTCGCCATTTTGAATAAAAACAAAACTTTCAAGCCACAGACGATAATTTTGACTTTTAAAAACATAGTACAATTGCAATGACTTCTTTTTAAGCAAACGATTTTTTATTACCACTTACCAAAATCGTCTAAAAAATGTGCGAACAGCCTCTGTAGATGATACGGGGACTCGACAGCACTTGACATTTTTTTGTACTTTCTTTATTTTTAACTTGCCATCGAGTTGATAGGCAGTCAGTGAGTGCCGAGTTGGTCGTCGACTGCACCGAATGAGTCTCTTTGTGTATCGCGGTTAGTGCATCGTCGAGAGAGTGTGTTGAGCTCCGGAAATGACTTAACCGAGGAGTCGGGAGCTGTACTCTAGTGTATCGTCGAGCGCATCGCGACTTGTAGCGTGGAGAGTCTCGAGAGTACGTAAAGTTCCGAGAACGGCCGAGCAGAGTCGGGAGCTGTACTCTGGTGCTTTTCCGTGAAGCTGTCTTCACCGTTCTGGCATGATTGCCTAAAGGCTGTGTCGCTGATTGTTACAGCGTCTATAGTAGTTCTTCGACGACTGTAAACGTGATATCGACTACTGTAAACGTGATTTTGGAGCTGTCTTGAATAATACTGGCCAATAAAGTGTGTTTTGATACTTCATGAAGTGTTATTCACTAAAAATTATTCACTAAAAATCGACACGAACCCGTACATAACGTACGTGAAGAGAAAAACGTAACAATATATATGTTATCGTGATAGACCGAAATTGGAGAATGTCGACTTTCACCGGAGAATGTTAACATTCACCAAATACGTCGGTGAAAGATCAAATATTGCACTACATTCTTGTATATTCGGACCCTCACCCGTGTATGTCGACAATCACAGATATGCTCTGTTGTAAGTCGAAAAGAGAGGTCATAAAGTGCCATAATAGTTTAAGTTGTTGGAATCAATAAGATTTGAATCACATAATTTAGTAAGTTTTTTATGACTGTTATTTTATTTTCTCATTTAGAACGTACTGTATAATTAAGTAAGTTTTTAACTTCTATTATTTTCCTTTCTCATTTTGAATGTATTGTGTGTTTTAGGTTCTCATGTTCTCAAGTGCGTTTATTCGCGACTGAATTACTGAGAAGAAAATATAATATTGTTATATGTTCAACATTCACCATTAGTACATGGTGAATGTCGACATTGACCGGTGTAAGTCAGAAATAAGAGTATTTGGAAAATATTTCGGACATACACCAAGAGACTATGTGAATGTTGATATTCACCGGTGAAAATCGACATTCTCCAGATTTCGGTGTTTCACCATAACATTTACATATAAAAGGAATTTTACTTGAATTTTTATTTATTATAGTATTTTTAATTGAACATTTTAATAGAATTTTAATACAATTGGTAATTAATAGAATTTATATTTATTACTTATTATTATATTTATTATATCTATTAATATTTACTATAATTTTAATAGAATTAGTATTTAATAAAATCTCTAGTTATTATAGTATTTAATAGGATTGTTTAATAGAATTTTTTCACAGAATTTTAATAGAATTTTGATAGAATTAGAATTTAATAGAATTTCTATTTCCTATAATATTTATCAGAATTTTTAAATGGAATTTTTAACAGAATTTGCATACAATTAATATTTAATAAAATTTATATTTATTATAGTACTTAGTAGAATATTTAATAGGACATAACAACATAATTTAAAAGAACTTGTATAATATCTACATTAATTACGTATGCTATCACGCTTGAAATTGCAGTGAAGCATATTTTGATAATTATTTAAGTTCATTGACACTGTCTATGCTGCGGTCTGTAAAACTTATAAAAATATTAATAAGTAATTAAGTATTTATGCGTCGAAAATGAGACTGCGAATGCATTTAAATCCTTCGCCAGCATTTACAAATGATTAATTATTTGCACTTTAACATTTTCTATAACGTTTTTCGTAAGTAGCTTTTCCCTTCGCTGAAAAAACTAAACATTCGATTTAGAACGGCGTGGGTTTTGCGTGAGCAGAAAAAATTAACTATATTCAGAAACTCATGCGATATTGAAATATCGACTTGAAATTAAATTAAAATAAATCATATGTTGCAGAAATGCAACAGTGGGAAGTTAAGGGTTAAAGGTTGGATGCTTAATTAATTATATTCCACGTTTAAAAAAAAAAAAATGGAGTGAAATGAAAAAGAAATTATCGAAGAACAGATTTAGTGCTGCAATAATATAAAACGTATTTGAAACTTATACCATTTCTTAAAGCTACGATACTGTACAATATTGATTTAAACCAAAAGTCCCCGGTTTATTTAAATGGGTTTCACCTCCGAGGATCTGATCTATATAAAGAGTGTAATATTGTTGGAGACAGCTGGCATTTCATTGAATCCCATTTCTTAATAGTGTAAGGGATTTATATCTTTATTTTAATGAAAATACAGTCTCAAAATCTTTTTAAAAGGCTGTTGTTTTTTATGACAAAAATGATTATTAATAATAGAAATATAGTGGAGATTGACATATGAATGGAAATCTTTGTTTTATAGCTAGTAGCAGTTGGTTTTAGTTCACATTATTGATTGATTTGTGTGTATTTGTTCAGACCTAATGGGACAAAGGGTTATCTCATTACATTTATTTTACATATTATTTTTGGTTAATTTATTAGCTCAAAAAGGGCGTTAGTCTCGAAACGGGATTGTGTATCGTCCACTATAAATAGTGAATCACTTTTAAAATTGTTGCCACCAAATATTATCGCCCTGTATTACTTTTAAAGAAATTAAATAATGAAGAATCTGCATAAATGTATCAATGTTTCTCGACGTGTGAAAAACCGACGGTACCTAGAGCTATCTAATATTGAATAACCCAGTCCTCCACCCGAACATGTGCACATGGAAGTCCGAGTTTTGATTTTCGAATTTTATATTTCATATTTTGTAACACTTTAATGAATTTTTTTTTCAAACTCAACGATTTAAAAGCGAGCAGATCAAATCATAACACTAACTGGGTTCTTCACAGTTGCTTGAATGCAGTTAGGATGTAGCTCTTCTCCTATTCTACGTCTTACATATTTTCGCCCATCACTATTGAATAACGATATCTTAGTTTCATCACGCCATATAACTTGTGACCACTGATCATCTGTTCAATTAATGCGTTCCTTTGTCCACTGTAGTCTTTTTTTTTTCCGTTGCTGAAAATTAAGATAAGGCTTTTTTCGTGGAATTCTACCTCTCAGTCCAACATCTGTTAATCTTCTCCCGATTGTTCTTGAACTGACAGAAACACGAGCATCATTCAGATCACTTCTGATGGCCGCTGATGACATTTTTCTTGGAGACATAGTCTTTTTATTCTTCTGTCATCAATAGATGTGGTGCACCTTTTTCGGCCTTTTTCTTCTTTGTTTTTTATTGAATTTGTCTCCTGATATCGTGAACAAAATTTTCGGAGTCCAGATGTAGTCACTGAACCACCCACCTGTCTTGCAATTCCAGCATAGGAGAGACCACTTTCTCGTAACACAATATTACATCTCTTTCTAGGTGTCCAATTTACTCTTTTATTTGATGTCATTGCTTCTTGACTAAATATTAAAAATTTTTACAAAAATTCCTACTTGTAATTGCAGTGTATAAGAAACAGGTCCTCCATTACAAACCACTTCATAACTGTGTTTTTTATTTATATTAAAGTACATATAACTTTTTTGTAATGCAAATGATTGAATTTTGTGTTTTGTATTGAATTCAGTAATAAATTATCTTTAAAATGATATATACAAGTTTGCATTTTGCGAAACGTAACATTTTCTATAAGCATACAAAGTTCAAAAACATAAAAATTTCCAAAAGTGTCCACAATTTTGGCCACCACTGTATATATATAACATATATTCCCCGTCTGTTACAGTCTGCTCGGTGAGCTCAGTATTTTTGCTCTGATATGTTAGTAAATTGGGCATTTTTTGCTTTAAAAGTGATTGAATTATGTTTTTCTTATGCTCCGGTTAAGGTTTTTTTATGCCTTTAATTAATCTGCATGAAATAGTTATACATTTATCAATAATTTAAAAGTTTGTTAAGAGGCCGCCATTTCTTTACATTTAAAACATAGTAGAACAGTTAGTTAAGTCAGCTGGTGCACTAACTTAAGTGTCTTCTTGGCTAGTGAGACCAAAAGTTAACTTTCAATTTTGTGCACTGAAAATTTTGCCTTCTTGCTCGATGGCCGAATTGCTTGTTTTTGCGTAGAGACTCTAATTTTAATTGTACAAAACATTTTTCTTAACCGTTTTTAACTGTATTTGGTGTTTTAGGTTTTTTGGTAGTTTTAATGATGGTGTTTTGAGTTATCGGATATTTTTTAATAGGACAGCGAACTGAAAAATGAAAAAATAGTTTCCCTAATTACAGAGAAAGATATCAGAGTGTCAGAGGTGTGTGTACTGATATCTTTCTGAAAAGCTTTGGCAAATACAACTTCTAAATTTCCTTTAATTTTATGGCATTCTGAAAGCTTTTAAACGTCATTACAGAAAACACGTTAAAAAAAAAAATTTAAGAACAGACTTGAATTCTGTGAAATGGAAGCACTTCGAATGAGATGTGTCGTGAGGTTTATTTAATTTACATAACCAGTAATTTTATTTTTTGAATCTTTACTTAATTACTGTCACTTCTATCTACAGTATACTTACAGTACACTTACAGTATACTACAGTATACTTACACTACACTGACAGTATAATATAGTATACATACAACTGTTTACAGTATACATACTGTCTACAGTATACTACTGTCACATTTGGCTTTCCACTTTCCCTACAGAATGCAAATTAGTTCGCGTGTATTTAAGTGAGTGTTTGAGATTGTTAACACAGAACTTGCTCTTCATCTTCGAGGCCACATTATTAGATTTGCTATACTAAGATAAGAGTCGTAAGTTTTGACGTTGAATTATACTTACCGATAGTTTAAATTCATGCCGGTTAAGTTACAAACATATTTGGCGATAAATTAATCTCTGTAGCCTTTGACTATTAGGTATTTAAATTGCCTTCGAGATCTGGCCATAAATGCTGGCGATTTTGGGAGCACTATGTGTGCTTTCTGTTTATCTGTTTGAGATTGAAATACACTGGTTTATAGTACAAATTAAGGAAAAATCACAAAAATAGCGATAACTCCCTCAAAAATAAGCCAAACCGTGTAAAATTTGAATATGTTGCCAAGTAAGAGTAGCTGAGTAAAACTCCAATATGCAAATTAGCACTCGGAATACGTCATCTGCGAGGAGCATAAAAGTCCATGTTTGAGAGCAAGCCCACATACGAGCCACATACGATACACATATTTCACTATGATAGTGACATCAAAAATCTGAGATAGCCAATTCGTAACAATGATCTCCAGGCATCATTTGCTCGCAGAACTACGATAGAAAGCCTTTAGGAGACTAGAGTCAGGATAAAGTCAACTAGAAGAGGCCAGATAGCTGAATGTGAGTCCTTCTGTGGTCATAGACTTTCGAGGCAATTTCAATCAGATTCGGCGCCTAGGAGGTTCAGCCAAGGACGGCCAACTTCTACGACGAGCGCCGATGACCGATATTTGACATTACGTGCACTCAGGAATAGAACCGCTACTCCAACTCTTCTTAAATCCTCCCTTGCTGCAACCACCGGAAGGTTAGTGTCAACGTCAACTGTGCGTAGAAGGCTTCACGAAGGTGGTCTGTATGCGAGTTGAGCAACCATTTGCGTGCCTCTCGAGTCACGCCATAGGAGGGACCGTTTGCAGTGGGCACGACAACTTGTCCACTGGACGCCTGAGCAATAGAGGGCTATTCTCTTTACGGATGAGTCCAGGTTTAGTCCAGAACGTGATAAAAGGCGTTATTTGATGGAACCCGTTATCATCCGTCAACGGTGAGATGCATACAGAAGATGCAGTGTCTGTGTTTGGGGTGGCATCTCTTTGGGTGGACGATGTTTTTCCAAGGGGAACCATGAATGCTCATGTTTATAGAGATGACATCCTTGATGCTTATGTACGCCCATATGCCGGGCAATAGGTGATGCTTTCCTGTTACAGGACGACAATGCAAGACCACACAGGGCTCGCATCGTATATGATTATCTTCAACAGGAAACAATTATGCGCATGGAGTGGCCAGCTCAATCCCCGGACTTGAATCCTATTGAGCGCGTCTGAGATGCTTTAGGGAGACGTCTAGCTGCTCTCAATCCGCCCCATTAGACCCTTGCCGCGCTTGCAACTGCTTTGCTAGAGCAATGGCTCACGCTTCCTATGGAACTGATAGACCGCATAATTGAAAGCATCGCACATCACTGAATGTGCTGTATTGCTTCTAGAGTCGATTATA
Source organism: Stegodyphus dumicola (assembly GCF_044657685.1). Classification (NCBI taxonomy): domain Eukaryota; kingdom Metazoa; phylum Arthropoda; class Arachnida; order Araneae; family Eresidae; genus Stegodyphus; species Stegodyphus dumicola. The sequence continues at coordinate 245,228,891 of NC_140771.1, forward strand.
TTCCATATTGAAGGTTCTTTTACTGTAGCAAACTGACATCTTCGATTTTTTCATTTTATACAAGTGCTAATTTCTATACTACCATAATTGTCTGGTAATTTCTTTTTATGTTATTTGATACCTTACTATGTGTTGTATTTTGTGGGTAAGTTTCATAAAATTCTACATTACTTTTTCAGTAATCGTGATTTTTCCTTAATTTATGATAACCAGTGTAAGAGTCTTTACACCCTTCTCTAATTCCTACACTTACTTTTTAAACTCAGTTATAACTCTCTTTACGTGTGTCAAGATTTGGACACAGTTTGCCGTAGTGAAAATCTTTAAACTTTACAAAGTAAGTTGATATCTCTGCTAGAGGTCAGATATATTATAGTCAAATTAGGGGGTTAATATTTTAAACTCAGTTAAAAACTGTTTTCGAAAATGTTGGCTTTTACACACGAGAAGTCTCATAAGCACTTCAAAATATAGCTAATATTTTACACATCAGGGACAGAAATTGTGAAGACTCATTTTTAGTATAGGTGTCAATTCACAGCAATAATGTGACAAAATCTGAAGACGAATAGCTAAAGAACTGCAGAAAATGATACGGAAAAATGCGATGAAATGCCCTCATGAAACGAATTTAGAAAAGCACTGCAAATCCTAAGAAAAACTGAAAATTGCTGACCAAGAAAGCTGTCGGTAGTTTCATGAAATTAAAAGTACAATTGACGAACTGTTTTTTAAACGATATGAAATCAATACAGTTAAAATAGTTGTTCGTAAAAGATAAAAATTGCATCAAGAACATAATTATAAAAAAAAAAAAAAATACAATGGTTTTCAAAACCGTATAAGTATTTTAATTTTAGCATTAATTTTTTATCATTATTCAGTTATTAGCCGAAAGAGGCAATTTGCCCAGAAGGGCTATTAATTTTGTTTTGGTATTTTACGTTTGCTCACTATAAACAGCGCTTTTCTTTTCAAATTGTTGCGACCAAATATTAGAGCCCTGCATTATATTTAAAGAAGTTAAATAATGAAGAATATACAAGAATATACTGTTACGAAATGTACAGATGCGGTAAGATGGCTTTAATTTGAAACTAGGAATTAAATACCTTCTATACTTCCCCTTTTGAAGGGAGACTGGGGATTAGGGGATCCAATCGCCAGATGATGGTGGTGACGAATTATTGCTCACCAAATTTTAGTTCGGGCGCCACTGTAGAGTCATTAGGATTTTTATTTTTTTTAAGCAGGGGAGACATGAAAAATGTGCAGTGCCCTTGCAGGGACTCGAACCTGGACTTCTCGAAATACGCGCCTGGTGTGCTACCGTTACTTCACGAAGACATGCTGAAAGAAGGGAGAAAATTGCTTATAACGTTATCCATTATAAGTTTAATGCAGAATGCATTCCGTCGGTATGGATACAGTTAGAGATGAATTCCTGTCACATTGATGCCGTTTCTCATTCTTGTATTCTGCGTACATTGAAGTGTTAATCCGAGTCATCGTCTTTGTGTTCAGACTTCAAGTGTCCTTAAGTCCGGATTTCGTAACTATTTGAGCACCCGATTATCTAAGTCTCCTTTTAGTGGAAGGTGTTTTCTCTTCGATCAATAACCCAATGATTCTACTGTGGCACCCGAACTAAAAGGGGATGAACAATAATTCATCATCACCAAGATTTGGCAATTGGGTGCCTTAATCCCAGCCACCCTTTAAAAGGAGGAGTGTATCAGCAATATTTGCATTAAAATATTTGATATAGTCAAATTATCTCAAAGATTCTGACAGATTCGTTCTTTCCGTGTTATGAACTGACATTACTTTATGGCCAGTGTAATCGCAGTATCACAAATGCTTCAAAACTGCATATGTAATGTTTCCACATGATCGTTATCTAAATTGCAAAGATTTTTAGCATAGCTTGTCGCATCTAAAAGACAAATAATATATTGTTACGAAATGTCGAGGCGCGGTAAGATGGCTTCCCCGCAAAGTATTTTTAGGGTTGCCATAAAATGGCAAGGGAAGGCAGGGTTGCCACATTTGGCGAGAAATCACCCATTCGGTGACAAAATTAGCGATATACCATGGACGGTTGGAAAACCTTCTGGAACGAATTCTTATCGGTTTAGCCCAGAATGTTCTCGAACACAAACCGAAAGCTATATAAACTCTACTGCTCCGCAGTCAGTCAGTGTTTGCTTCATCGACAGGGCGAGTCAGAGTGCCTCGTCCGGAGTGCGAGAGAGTTAGTATCTCGTCTAGCGAGTCAATCCCTGCGGACTCAATGGAGTTCACAGCCTGGCAGCGAGTGCCGAGTGGGTCGTCGAGTTCACCAAAGGAGTCTCTTAGTATAGCGCGGTTAGTGCATCGTCGAGAGAGCGTGTTGAGCTCCGGGAACGACTGAACCGAAGAGTCGGGAGCCGTGCTCTGTGTGTCGTCGAGTGCATCACGAGTTGTAGCGGGGAAAGTCTCGAGAGTACGTGGAGTTCCGAGAACGACCGAGCAGAGTCGGGAGCTGTACTCCTGTGCTTTGCAGTGAAGCTGTCTGCACCGTGATAACCTGACAACCTGCACCTGACAACCTGAAGGCTGTATCGCTGATCGTGTCAGCGTGTTTATAGTAGTTCATCGACGACTGTAAAACGTGTTTTAGAGCTGTCCTGACAATACTGGCAAATAAAGTGTGTTTCGATACTTCATCAAGTGTCGTCGTTATTCACTCCAAATCTACAAACCCCGTACGAACGTGAAGGATGAAAATAACGTAACAGCTGGTGTCAGAAAAAAAAAAAAAAAAGTAACAATATGCATGTTTCCCGTACTGTGAAAACCCAACGGTACCTACAGACATCCAGTTTAGAATAACATAGTCCTCTACTCGAATACGCGCATCTGGAAGCCCAGATTTGCAACTTGTTTTATTGTCTATTTCATGTTTTGTAAATCTTTAACCAATTTTTGATCAACATACTCAACGATTTCAAAGCGAGCAAAGGCAACACTGTACGAGAAAAAAAAGAATTATTTCCAGCGCACCAGACTGCGTACCGAAAAGTTTAATGATATGCTCTTTTTAAATTATTTTGTGATATTGTTGGTATTATATAATAATTCTGAATTTTATGGTTTAAGTGCAAAGAGCATGATATTTAATAAGTATAGGTAACACATAAAACGTTAAAAAAGTTCTTTTGAGGTGTAATATAAAATTGGGAAGTTTTCAATTTTTTTCTTTTTTTGTTAGTTATTATTTTACCTGAAAACTTTAAAACTGATATCATGATTTGCAATACACAAATCACTGTCTATTAAACTTAGTCGCTTACTAAACTCATATACTTACCTACGGAATGGGGGTGATTTTAATAAGCGGCGGGACTGTATATAATAATTTAAATTAACGACAAATTGTATTTTTACCCCAAATATGCGCTACAAGTTTCAACAACTCGGTGGCAATGATTATTCAATTCAAAACAAAAGCAATAGTTTTTAGAATTTGAAAAAAAAAATGGACCACTTTATAATTCAAGTAGTGAATATGATCTAGAATTTATGGTTATTTATGTTTTAAATATACATACATATCGGTCTATGTATATATAACAGTATCAAAAAATATTTATTTTAAAACAAAATTATCCCAATATTATTTGCGCACAATATGCTGCTAAAAATTAATCAATTATAGATAAAATATAAGAATTTAGAACCTAATCCACAAAGACACGAAATAATAAAATTCAAAAATCTTCAATAAATATGTAAAAAATATTACAATTAATGTTTTACATATTTATTGGGGATATTTGAATTCTATTGGTTTTGAATTTTATTTCTATTGTGCCTTTGTGGATTAGGTCCTAAATGTCTTATTTCTCATCTATCTACATTTCTCTCTCTATATATATATATAGACAGAGATGGATCTATTTCTCTCTTTGCATATATATATTTCAGTAAATTTAGACCTCATAGATTTAAATAAATGATTGGAAGTTTAAATGAATTGGCGGTAGATGAGAAAAATAGCTAAATTTATAATCCGTATTGGTATGAAGATAAAACCGATGATCATAAGCATGATCTCAATGACATTTAATAAAACTCTTATTGAAGACACTTTACAGAAATGCTAAATCAAGGAAAACTTATTTATAAATTTATAATAGGGAAAGTAATTTACATGTAAACAGTTTATTTATTTTGCATCAGCATAAGCCTTAATGTATTTGCTTTGGAGCAATACATTTATAAACCAGAGATACCAATAATTAGAACTTTTTAATATCCTCTAATCCACCAATTTATAATAATTTTTTTAATTTAATACCCCCAAAAATTATTATAAATAATAATTTTTTGGGGGATGGGGGTTACCAAATAAATGTACCCTCTGGTCATTTTCACATATAAAATTTAGTAGTTTTTAATTACGGAATAATTTTTGTTTCTTTGAAATGTGAATATAATATTTTAGTGCAATAACGTTAATAGCAATAACGTTATTGCATTAAATTATTATTGCAATTAATAGCAATAACGTTACTTTCGCGAATTTAAGTGGAACGTAAGTAGGATTTTAGGGGAATTTTTTTATAAGAAATTCACATACACTTGAGCAACACCATATCAAGTGAAGATATTGTCAATATGTTTCATCAAAATTTTGATACCCATTAAAAAAAAAAAAAAAAAACTCCAAAACTTATCATAAATAAAATGAAGGAGGGAAGTCATTTGCTAAATCAAATGCAACAGTTCTGAATGTTAAAATATGCCACTTTCGAATAAAAAAATTACTTACTATAAGTAGAAGGAAATATGAAGACTCCTTATCAAAAGCAAACGGAAAAACCACGTGTTGTGTCACTGAAGAGCAGTAACTTCTATTTTGCTTCGCATGCACAGATGGGAGACTTTTAGAATCTGCGATGACGTCATCGAAATCTCCATCTCTAATACGTTGAAAAACGATGAAAGCTACGCACTCCGGAATTGTTCTTCGAAGCTTTTTTTGTTCGCAGTTACATTTAGTGCAGTAAGAAAAAAGCAAATTATCATAATCTTTTCAAACTACTGCAATATAATTTTCTCACTTATGACACTTGAACTCAATAATGTTCGAAACTACGTTCAGGAGAATTCGGAAAAATACGATATTCGAAGTTAACTTCATTTCCTTTGAAAATTTTATACTGCAAAGAGAAATAACAATCACATTGAAACTTAAGTTTTAAATTTTCTATTGTTACTGTGTCTCATATTTTGATAACATTTCAATAAGTCATACAAAAAAGAAAATTTATTCATCTGAGCGCAATTTTAAGCAAAAGATATTTGTAGAAGTGTTATTTTCTTTAATTAATAAATGAAGAGATTAAAAAAAATTTCTCATTTTTTGCTTCTAGATAGCCACGATAGTTCTAGAAAATATAAACTAGGTAATAAGTTATAAGAATAATTATTTATCATCTTATTTTTCTAATTATTAACAAGATCAGGATTATTTGTGATAAAATGTAGCATAACAATATTTTTACATGTCTTAAAAATTACAATGATTTATTTATAAGATGATTTGAGATTTTATCCCTTATTACTTATGTTATTTAATTATTTATCTTATTTTTCGCAAATAATCTCTTCTTTTTTACTATCCTTTTTTTAACTTTATTGCCATAAAAATGCTTCCTTCTTTTCTCTATTAAAAAAATAACAAAATTTAAGCGAGTTATGAATGTCAGTATAGGATATATGTGAGAAATTTATCTGTTACATTATTTGTGCCTTATATTCCATTATACAGAATTATCATATCTTGTGATATAAATCGTACCAGTTTCAGCTAAAAATTAAAACATCCATGGTTTGAAACCTGATGAGGGTTCTAGCCTTTTTTTTTTTTTTTTTCCCTTTCCGCCTTCGGAAATATTCCGCCTCTGTAATATATATGAAATAAATATATTATTTGTACGATAATGTATAGTTTGTTTACATAGTGTTATATACACTGTATACTTATATTATACTACAAAGGTTGTTTTGTTCATGGCTTGTATTACATATAATGTAGCTTTATTCATGATTTCTATTACATTATGTTTTTGTTTTATTAGTCCAAATAATCTTTGTCGCTGAAGGACTATTGTTTTCGTTTTGCGATTTTGCGTCGATTCACTACAAACGGCGAATCACTTTTCAGACTGTTGCCACAAAGTATTTTCCCCCTGTTTTATATTTAAAGAAATTAAATAATGAAAAATCTGCATAAATGTATGTATATTTCTCGTATTGTGATAAAACAACGGTACATAGAGCCATCAAATTTTGAATGACGTAATCCTCCTACGAATATGGGCATGCGGAAGATCAAATTTGAAATTTGGAATTTTTTTATTATCGATTTCCTGTTTTGTAAAACATGAACGAATTTTTGATTAATAAACTCAAGGATTTCTAAGCGAGCCATGGCAACATTGTACAGAAAAACATTTTTATCGCCTGAGCGTGAGTCTCTGTATCGGAAATTCTAAAGACATTCTCATTTTAAAACTATTTTGCGATATTGCTGTTGAACTGAATTTTATGGTTTAAGTGCGAAGAACGTGATATTTAATAAATAAATGTAACAAAATGTTGAAAAAACGCCCCTTTGGACGTAATTTAAAATCTGAAACATTTAAGTTTTTTTTTTTTTTTTTTTTTTTTTGTCGAGAAACAATACATCTATTGGATCAGGATTCCATTAAGACAGTAGGGGGATTTAACCACAGAATTTAGTTTAAAACCCGTAATACGAACTATTTACTTCCTTATAGGGCCTAAAGGGAGTATCGTAATCGCGGAAAAATTTCAGGTATCATATATTTCAACGAAAATATCCATTTTGGCTGATCTTGAATCCATTTGAACAATGTTTTTGCGTAATATTTGTACGTATGGACAGAATAAAGAACTCTTTTTTTTTTTTTTTCTAAAATAGATTTAAAATGGATCCAGAAGAGATTTTTTTCGTGACATCTGTACGTACGTGCGTATTTCGTATAACTGAAAAACGAGTAGCCATAGAACGTTGACATTTTGTATGTGGGACTTCTGTAATATGCAATTGTGTGTTTCACTTTTCCGTTGCTATCAACCGCACCAAACGTATATAAATATATATATATATATTCTCACTCTGTTACCCGCCTCGGTGAGCTCAGATTTTTTATTCTTATATGTTGGTAAATTTTGCATTATGTGATTGAATTTTGTTGTTCTCTTGTAACTGTTAAGGTTTTACTCCTTTAGTTAATGTGCATGCAATCGTTGCAGAATTAGCAACAATTTAGAAGTCTAAGTAACGCTAGGCCTGAATGTCTAATGAAATTCGAGGAAATAAGTTTAAATGGAAATGTATCAAAAATGTGTATAATTCAACAGGCGTACAAGGAAGCCATGTGGCGTCCACATGAGATATTTTTATATTTTTGTAAGAGAAATTAAAGGAAGATTTTAGAGATCACAGTCATTTCTAGCTCTGGTTTTATTTTTTTAAACGGTGATCAGGGACTGCATAAAGAACTACTGCATGTCGCTGAAATCTTTCTTCACTATATTATTTAAGTTCGAAAGGAATTACAGTCAAATTTCGATAAGCCGAAACTAAACAGAGAGAGAGAATTAGAAAACAATGCGAGCAATCGAAAATTACGGTGAATGAGACTTTAAAAAAACTCAAATTAAAAATAGCTGCGATTATGTATAAAATATTCATATAATACATAGGTAGCTCTGAAATTTTGTAAAAAAGAAATTACATTATGTATAAAACAATTATTTGTATTATGTAAATTTTAACTCTTTTATGTATGCAGACCATAATTTGTAAATGTGATTGCAATCTATCAAACTTAATTTTTTTAAAAATGAAAAATAGAGATCACGTGAGAATATTATCGCGATATTTTAAACTGGGGCTAAATTAAGAAGTAGCAGAATCAACCTTGTGCAATATATATGGTATGTAATATACATGCTTTAGTTATCGCATACCGAGCCAATATATATAATCATGTAAGTGTAATAATAATAGATGTCACATATGTTGGATATAGGCATTAAGTAACACCTACTGTTATGTACGTTTTATGTATATCTATGTTTCATTTCTTTTGAATCTCTACGCAAGATGATAGCATTAGTATGCACGTACTATGTATACATTTTGTTATGTTCTTCATGCAAGGTGACAGCAAAACTATAAGTATGCACGAGTCAATGCATTTTAATTTTTAGTTTTGTTTCCCCCTCTAACCTATTATGTATCTTTACATAAAGCGATAATCTTATGTTTTATTTACTAAGTAATATTATGTCAGATGACAGCATAACCCTAAGTATTAGCATCACCCTCGTGTAACATTTAAGGTGTTTCGTTCATGTGAATTACATATCATGTTTTCACCTTATGACGTACCATGTTTATGTAAACTCATGTCCATAAATTAAGGATAATGCAAAATCAGGCAAAGGAAGAGTTAGAAGCAAAACAAATTTGACTTACTTGTAAAGCTTATTTATTAAACAAAAGGTAAAGAGCAAAAAAAGATGCTATATGTTTGATATTATTAAACAAATTAGCAATTTTTTCTCCCTGGAGCAAATTACAAAAAATCCTATTTACAAAAAACCAATATTACATGGTTGGTATCATTGTTAATACATTGTATGTCTAGACGATGCAATACAGTCCGTACAACGCCTAGGCATGCTGAGTATCAAATTATCGATCTGATCTTGAGGGATATTACACCACTCAAAAAGCAATGCGCTCCGAAGTTCCGGTAGACATGTAGGAGGAGATTGACGGGCTGCAACTCGTCGGCCAAGCATGTCCCACACGTGCTCTACTGGATTCAAGTCCGGTGAGAATGCTGGCCAGTCCATACTAATGATATACTCCGATTGAAGGCATTCGCTTACGATGTTTGCACGGTGAGAACGAGCGTTGTCATCCATAAACACAAATTGTGCGCCCATGGCGCCCCGAAACAAACGTACATGTTGTTCCAGAATGACGTCCCGATAGATTTGGCTTGTCATGGTTCCAATTTGAACATGCAGGTCAGTTCTGGAACTCAGAATAATTCCACCCCAAGCGAGCACTCCTGCACCACCGTAACGGTGTCGTTCAATGATGTTTTCTTGGTGGTAACGGGTACCTGGAGCTCTCCATATGAAAGTCCGGCGAGAATCAGACTGCAAGCTAAACCTGGACTCGTCGGAAAACATCACACAAGCCCACGGTTGCGGTGTCCACAATGCATGCTCTCTACTCCATGCTAACCGTAGACGACAGTGAGTTGCAGTAAGTGGAACGTATCTGACAGGTCTACGAGCATATAGACCAATCTGCCCTAAGCGTCTGTACGCGGTCTGCCCTGAAATTGTCGTACCAGTGGCTGAAGAGAGCTGACGAGACAGGTCTGAGGGTGTGCTCCGCCTGTTTCTTTTGGCATTAACTGCCAAATACCGGTCCTCATTCGGCGTTGTAACTCTGGGGCGACCTGTGCTGTAACGTCTGCTCACATTACCATCATCTTGGAATCGTTGCCAAAGCCCGGAGATGACACTCTGGGCAATTCCAAGTTCGTTTGATATTTCCAGTTGGGTACGCCCACATTCCAGACGGCCGATAATTCTACCACGTAAAAAATCCTCTAAATGCGTCCTTTGTGTCATAAACTATTCGGTTATTGCACTGAAATGCTTATAAAGCGCCTGCGAACAATTTTACTTCTTTGCCTGTATTCCTTATACATCACTTTCTTACACTCTCGCCATTGTGACGTACCATCGGTGTCATCTGGTTATTTCCTGAAATTTGCATATGATTCTTGAAGATGTGTGTAGTGATTTTACAGGTGATATATTTATTTTAGAGTTCGATTTCCGCGTGACTCCGAATTATCCTTAATTTATGGACATGAGTGTATAATCAAGTTGTGTAATAATAATAGTATATAGGCATTAAGTAACATATATTTTTATGTACGTATTATGCATTTTTATGTTTTATGTATAGGAGCTATATTATGTATACTAAGACACTAAGTAGCACATATTGTTATGTAAATTGTTGTGAATTTTTATGTTCCAGCTATGTATTTTTACGTCTTATCTACGATGGGTCATCATCAAGGGTGATGATAGCATAACCCCTAAGTATTAGTACCGTCCTTGTGTAACATATGTGAGAAATGTCTACAGCCCAGGTATGGTACTGTACTATGTCGTTTTATCATTATAAAATAAACTCCCGGTGCAAACCTTATCGGTCCCAGGGCGAGTTCAGCTCAAGGCTGTTGCGGAATCCGTACGTGACCGGAAATTTCTCCCGCCTTTTCAGCGTGCCTTCGTGGTATGGTGATCTGCACGCTGGGCGCGTATTTTAGAGGTCCTTGGTTCGATCCCCGGCGAAGGCGTTGCTCATTTTTCACATTTTCTGCTTCTAAAAAATACATAATGTCTCTACGTATGAAAGCTGCCTGGGTGTCCGGACCCTGCTCTCACCTGTTCACCCGCGTTCAGAGGGTTTACAGAATTTTTTAATGGTCGAAATTCTATTCCGAATGAAAAACACATAGGAAGTCCTTTTTCAGCTATAGTCCCAGAAAATAAGTCGGCCGCACGAAATATGCTCATCAATGATAGTCGTTTTACTTAAACAAATGATATAAAGGAGAGAACTGGATCGGAAGCTATGCATAAAATGAGCCATGAAGAACTGCACATGCAAAAATTAGTTGTCGTTGGCTCCCCTATAAGTTAACAGAACGGCAGAAACCGGAGTTTTACAGAAACAATATCGCTCGGGTTATAACGTATTTTCCCCATGCTTTTCGCTTGCTTTCGTGTTATAATTATAAGCATACTCGACGCGCATTCGAGAGGTCCAGGTTCGAGGCCAGGCGAGGGCATTGCACATCTTTTACGTCTCCTGCTTGAAAAAAACCTAATGGCTCTTAAAGCGGAGCCCGAGCTAAAAGGTGGTGGACGAAAATTCGTCACCACCAGGGTTTGAAGACTAGGTCTCCTAATACCCACTCGCCCTTTAAAAGGGGGAGTATATAAGGTATTTTCTCCCTCCTTTCCTCATGCCTTCGTGATGTAATTAAAATCATACTCGACGCGCATCGAGAGGTCCCGGGTTCGATTCCCGGCGAGGGAACTGCGTATTTTTCATGTCTTCTGCTTCAGAAAAAGCCTAATGACTCTACAGGGTAAACTAGCAACTCGAGACTATCTCCCGCATACTTGGTGAATTTCTTACGGCTAACTTAAAATGATTTGACAGAAATCTAATGGTTAACTTATGTCTGAAGATAATTGCGGTCCTGCTGCTCTCTCGCTGAGCACGGATCTTTGCGGTATTTCTTGGGCTTCTGTGCACGTTATCCATTCTGAATTTTCTGTCTCTTCTGCGGAATTAATTTCACTTTCTGTTACCTCGATCTTTGGCCTTATTACGCCTCTTATTTCACTGCTATCTTCGCAACTGTTTTCCTCTTCATTATAGTCAAATACTCTATGCTTAGAACATCAACAAAAAATCAAACTCATCTTCAGTTGATCTGATGCTTTTATCTTTAAAAATAATATTTTTATTGCCATGATTGTCGAACACGCATATATAACAAGAAAAAAAATCTGAAAGCTTTCAGATTTTATATAACGCTCAAAGGGAAATTTTTTTAAAGTTTTGTGTCTTACCTTAGTTTTGTATTAAACATCATGTTCTTCGCACTTAAACAATAAAATTCAATTCAACAGCAATATCACAAAATGATGTGAAAAGAGCATATCTTTAGGATTTCCGTTACACAGTCTCGCGCACTGGAGATTAAATTTTTTTTTGCCCCCCTCCTGTGCAGTGTTTTCAATGCTCGCTTTGAAATCGTTGAGTTTGTTAATGAAAATTTGGTTAAAGTTTTACAAAATATGAAATCAATAATAAGACGAATTCCGGCTTTCATATGCCCATACTCGAGTGGAGACCTACGTTATTCAAAACTGGATGTCTCTACGTACCGTTGTTTTTTCACAATGCGGCAAACATGCATACATTCATTCATATTATTCATTATTTAATTTCTTTAAATATAATGCAGGCCTCTAATATTTGGGGGGGGACAATTTGAAAAATGCTTCAGATTTTACAGTGAACAAACGTAAAATTTCAAAACGAAATGACGTTTTGCGTCCCAAAGGAGCACTTTGGGCTAATAAATCTGAAAAATGTATTTACTATTAAAGACTGGCAGTTATTGTAGACGCATGCATTGCTAAATGCACTCATGAAGCAATATTACCCGAACCAAACCTAAATCAACATCGCTACCTTTTCGAATTATTGCATCGTATTACCGCATCAAATCAAGTGGTGACCGAGAGTCACTTCTCAAGTGCAGAGGGTTAACGATGGTGGACACGGTATTAGTTCTAAAATTATAACAGGTGATGAAATGTTTGATACGAGTTTATATAATGATACTATCAAAATAAAAACTTAACCTATTCTAAACCCATTGTACGTTTCACTTGATGAGTCTTAATTGATGTAATCTCTTATTTTAGAGTAAAATAATTTTTCAAGGTCATTTTCATCACCCGGCTTGTCTCGTAACCATGGTAACGACAACTGCGGCAGATAGTCGAGTCCTTTAATTGCTTTTTCTCGGTTTCTTTTTCGTTTAACATGTTTCGTTTCGTGAAAAGCGTACGAATGAAGGTTGGTTTGAACTACAGCCTCAAATGATCATGGAAAAAATAAGTGCAGTTATGACGACACCTGTTGCTATCGCAAATAGGGAAAGGTCAGAAAGTCCTTGAAGAGTCTATTTTAAAGAGACTTTAGTTGGTTAATTAAATATCTGTAGAATTTTCCATTCGCCTATACTCTATTAGTTATAATAAATAAATGTTAAAGAAACTCTTCAAATATATTGTCATATTCTACTTTTATGGATTTGTTTTTTGTCTTACTAATTTCAAGAAATACACACACAAGCTCAAAATATTTTCGTTTATTTGCATGGTTAAATTTTCCTTTGATAACTATATCTTTCTTGAATTGTACAATAAAGAGTGATCGAAGCCGCGCAGTTGACCCTGTATACTTTCATCAGACCATGGAGGGGGCAATGAGCTTTTCACTGTCTTCATCTATTCAACGATTCTGTCTCTCAATTTCCCTTTTGTGCCATGTTAAGCACTCTAAAACATATACAGTAAAGCAAACATCATCTTCATTAACAAGCGGAAACGTTTCATTTACAGTCTGAATAAAATCAGGGGAATATATTAAGATTCTCGTAATTAACAAATCGGGGCAATATAAAATAGTTTAAATGCTCTTCTGGTTAGTAAGAATACGTTTCAAATAAAGGTGCACCCAAGCTACGTTAGCAAAAAAAGTTCATATTTTCTAAAGCAGCTGAAACCAAAATAAAGCATAATAATTCCACCAAACCAGCACTTGTAATATATCCAAAGAGAAATGTAATCAAATTCATATTACAGAATAAGATAAAAAAAAATAGAAATATGAAAGGTGTCAGATTTTAACGGTCTCCCAAAACGGTTTGTTAAGGTTTCTTACGATTTCGCTGCGCCCGCAATCTACCAGTCTGCAGTTACACGTATTCCTATTAACCCATTTCTTTTCCGTCGTTTTAGCTTTATTATTAAGCAACCTTTTCTTCGCACTTACCCCGTATACAATTCAACAGCAAAATTAGAAATGTTTTAGAAGCAGCATAGCAGTATACGTTTAGAATTCTCTATGCAAAGTTACGTTTTGGCACACACTATTTTTTTCTCTTGAGGTTTTCTCTTTTCTTCATCTCAATACCTAATTTTCTTACTAAAATGACTTTACGATACTTTTTTTTTTTTTTTGTCATCTTATTTTTAACGTTTTATATGTTAACTTTATTTATTAAATATCATGTTATTGGTGCTTACACCACATAAAATTCGATTCAACCGCAAAATCACAAAATATTTAAAAACAGCATATCTTTACAATTTTTCATAGAGAATCTCGCGCACTGGAGATAAAAAATATTCCGCCATCTACAGTATTGACATTACTCGCTTTGAAATAGTTCAGTTCGTTAATCTAAAATTCGTTAAAGTTTTACAAAATATTGAATAGCTAATAAAACAAATCCGAAACTCAAAATTCGGGTCGGGTGGAGGACTACGCTATTCAAAATTGGATGGCTCTAGATACCGTTGTTTTTTCGCAATGCGAGAAACATACATACATTTATGCAGATTCTTCATTATTTAATTTCTTGAAATATTATGCAGGGCGATAATATTTGGTGCCAACAATTTGGAAAGTGATACAACACATTTAGTGATTCAACGCAAAATGCCGTTTCGAAACTAATATCCCATTCGGTACTAACCCTTTTAAGTTAATAATAAAGTACTGAAACTTGAATTAGAAAGGGTTGTATGTAACAAGGAGAAACATGTATTATAAAGAATGGTTTTGCAACTTCATTCTAGCGAAAAGAAACTCTGTATGAAAATTTCTAAAAAAATATCCCTAAAATATTCCAATAATGGTATATCCAGTTCTGTCACTAATATATCAGGAAAGGCTTATCTACGCAACCTACTGCCCAAGAAATGAAATCAAACGTCACCTTGAGCTCTATAGATAAAAGGTATTTGCAAAGGTAAAAAGATCTTATTTGGGCACCACTTTACTTCCTCGTATGGCCTATTAAATTATATACACCTTTTGCTAAATTTCATTTGAAATTATTTCCTCGAATCATTCTAACGTATATAACCGATTTCTCGAGTCAAGTTGAAAATGACATCAAAAAGTGCAAATTTTGAAATTAAATATTCCGGTCAATTTTTGCTGTAGGATAGTCAAACTTCTTATAAGTTTATTTTTTTCATAACGAGTATAAAACTTTCCCAGTCGTAAGTATAGGAGCTGGGAGAACGCATTAAAAGTTAGATTTTCTATTAGTCCAAAGAGGCAATTTGAACAGGACTTTTAATTTCGTTTTGATATTTTGTGTTGATTCACTAGAAGCGTTGTTTCACTTTTCAAATTGTTGTCACCAAATATTATGGCCCCGTATTATATTTAAAGAAATTAAATAATGAAGAATCTCCATAAATGTATGTATGTTTCTCGCATTGTGATAAAACAAGAATACCATCAAAATTTGAATAACGTAATCTTCCATAGAATATGGGCATGTGGAAGCCCTAATTTGAATTTGAAATTTGTTTTATTATCGATTTCATATTTTGTAATTTTTTTCCATATTTTATCTGGATAAATGTATGTATGTTTCTCGCACTGTGATAAAACAACGGTACCTAGAGCCATCAAATTTTGAATATTGAACGTTTCCACCTGAATATGAGAGTATAAACATAATCTTTTAGTTTTAATTATATTTCATTTACGTTTTAGTGGCAACAGTTCCAATTCTTTTTTTCTTTTTGTTAAAAAAAAATTATCTCAAATTATTAGGCGTTAGCTCAGACTTCGTACACCTTCGTACAAGGAAGTAAAAATCATATACTGAGAAATTTTTTTAACTGCAGCAATATTTTTGAAAGCATAAACTATCGTCTGCTATTTGATAGTTTTGTTTTCACGCAAATTGGCACTTTTAAAGAGGCAATGGTATGGAAGGCTATGTTTGTGCTCCTTCAGAAGAAAATTATTCGTATTTAGTCAAGATATCAATCGATTTCTAGGGAAACAGGTACAGGTCCCTCTTCATCAGAAGCAAAGAAATCTGCCAGACTGATTCTTGGTAGAAATCTACCGGCAAATTTCGCTTTATACATTTATTTATTTTTTATTTAGTTATTAAAAAGCGCTGTGAAAGCTGTGTTTTTATTTACATTTAAAGGTACGCTAGGTAATATTGTAACAAGAAAGGGAAAAACATCAAGGTTTAGCTTCGAGAGGGAAAATTCTTCCAAATACATATCCAAGAAAGAGACGGAATGTTTCGAATGTTGCAAAGGTAATATCGTTAACGTTAAAAGAAAACCCGCCAAATCAAAATGACAGTTGCAAAATCTTTAAAATGCTCAATGCTAAGTGAAACAAAGTGATTAATACTGATTTGAATCTTAAAAAGCCGAAAAAAATCATAATATGCATCGTCATTCTCCACGACGTAACCGCCTAACGCAGAGCGCGCTACAGAATTCTTTATTGGACGCATTTATCCGGACAAAAATGGAAGAATATTGTCACAATAAATGAGTCTTGGGTGTATTTAAATAACTTCCATAAAATGGGATTCATTTATTATTATCAAATACGAGACAAAAGTCTTAAAAACATGGTTCAAAAAAATCTAAAGAAAGTTGGTTGATGGTTTATGATTGTTGCTGGTTTTTCACATAAAGGCAAACTGAAAATTAAGAGCGTAGGGAAAAATGTTAAGATTAACTCTATATATCATCAGAAACATGTTTTAGACACGATTTCAAATATAAAATCCGTCTCTTTACCCACAGTTCCATCAATCAGTAAACCTGCATGCAAACGAACCAAGCAACTAGGCTTCAAAATCCACTGTTAATTTCCTGGAAGAAATTAAACAATAAATCCATTATTCATATCCCTACTAAACCACTTGATGTATAACGGATCGATTTTTTGAGCTTTTGGACTATTAAAAAAGCGGATTATCTAAACGCTGACCGACCTGGGCTTTGGAAAGCTGTTCAAGAGGAATGGGATATAAAATACGTCTTCCAATACCATAAAAGCTTGAAAATTACAGTGTAGAAAGATAGTGAAGACTAAGGGATATCAAAGAGAATATTTGAAACACAAAAATTTTAGGTAAAATATTTCTGTAAATACTATAAAAATCGTCTCAAAAAATGTACGAACAACATCTGTATGTATCGTAATAAACAGAATCGTTTCGCCAATTTTTCTTAAATCGATCTGATATTTGTTATAATTACTTCTTTTGCTATCATTTAGCAATGCTGTTTACAATTTGCTTATAAGAAATATGTTATCAAAAATACAAATTTTACAAGCAAAATTAAGCTAACAATAAGTTAGTCACGTAAAATTTAAACAAATTCCAAGCGTCTTCTTAAGCATATTGTAATGAATGAAAAACTATGTAATAAAAAGCATGAATATGGTAGCATGAGGTAAGTTCAAAAAGAATCAGTGGAAGTAGTCTTGCACATGTAAAAGTGGAAATATTTATGTACGTGGTGTTAGACAAACGCTTTTATAATGTCCAAATCATTCTCATCAAATTGAGCTTAAATAATTTTCGATTACCTCAAAAAAAAAAAAAAAAAAAAAAAATACTGTAGAAACACTTGGCTTGCAATTCTGGGTGTAAAGCAGAGGAATATTCGAAACAGTAGCAAAACTCCGCAGGAATCAAGCATGGAATTTAACAATAACGTAGCGACATCGTTTGCAATACTGAAACGCCATCTGTCAAACTCTTCGCTTTGCGATTTTCTTTTTGCTCAAGTGGCAACAGTAAAAATTGTTCGGAATAAAAAATAAACATTAGAATTAGTTTTCAAAAAAGAAATTTGGTTTCATTTATAAAATTAGCAAAGCAACAAGCATATAATTAAGACACAATAACACGCCGAACAAATCCTAATTCAAAAGTCAAACAACAAAAATCAGCGTTATATTTTCAAATTTTCACAGAACTAGTTTCGATGGTTTTACCGAACCATCATTCTCAGCTGCAAAAGCGCAGAATGCGCTAAAATCATTAAAAAGCATCAAAACTAGTTCTGTTAAAATTTGAAAATATAACGCTAATTTTTGTTGTTTGACTTCTGAATTAGTACAACAAGTTTATGTTTAGCGTAGATCTGGTCAAGATATCAATCGATTTCTAGGGAAACAGGTACAGGTCCCTCTTCATCAGAAGCCAAGAAATCTGCCAGACTGATTCTTGGTAGAAATCTACCGGCAAATTTCGCTTTATACATTTATTTATTTTTAATATATAAATATTCTTTGCCACATCAATCTTTCCATCCTCGAATGTGCTGAAATTTACAAGCTTAATTTGTTTTGAATATATTACTTTGCTTATAAGTGCGTAAATATTTCAAAGTTTTCAAGCTAAAACTATTATTTTAAATCTACGAGGGCCATCCAGGAAGTAGATTACGTTTCCGTCTGTGTCCACTAGGGGCGGGGCTAGCGCGGCCATCTTGGGGTCAGAGCGTTGCGCAGCTCAGTCTGCATCTAGCCGTGCTAGTGAGAGGTTCGTGCTGTGCTCCGTTCAGATACTGTGACGGTTTGAAATGTCTGCGTTAATTGAAAATCCCGCGAGCTGCGAGGTGCGCTCAGTAATAAGGTTTCTGACTGCAAAAAACTGTAAACCGATAGAAATCTATCGGCAGCTTCGTGAAGTGTATGGGGACAACATTATCACTGAAGGTGGAGTGCGTCAGTGGGTCATAAGATTTCAAAATGGCCGAACCAATGTTCACGACGAAGATCGAAGTGGGAGACCCAGCATAGTGACCGCCGAACTTCTCGAAAAAGTCGATGCTAAAGTCCGTGAGTAGATAGAAAATGGAGGTTCACCTGCACGCGGTGTGCGGTGTGGGCGTGGCCAACGACGTCACACAGAGGGCGGGACCAAAGGCAACGTCATCACACTAGGAGGCGTGGTCACGAGTGGAGTTGAGGTGTTTTTAGATTGCTGATTGAGTTGTAGACCTCCTGCTTTTCATTTAAAGTTAGTTTTTTTTTAAATTGGCAACAGGAAATATTTTCTGCATCTTAATTTTGATGATATAGCAATGCTGCCCTCTATTAATGGAAAAGTGAATTATATGTTTTAGAAATATATTTTTTAAGTCTGGTGTTAAAATGATTCAATGCGCGACTCTGAAAACAATGTAAAAGAAACAAATATGAAAAAAAGACTTTCCTTTAATGATAGTTCATCATGTTATGAAAATGTAACTACAAGATAATTTTTTTTTATTACTCAATTTTATTCTGATACTTTTATCCTTTCTAGTTTTTCATGAAACTTTAACTTATTTCTCAGGTTTTCTGTTTCATAATAACATATTCATTTACTGTCATATTTTTTTAATACTTAACGTTTCTAATTTATTTGTAATATTTTATTTAATTTCCACATACTATTTTTTTTTCATACCTTT
Source organism: Stegodyphus dumicola (assembly GCF_044657685.1). Classification (NCBI taxonomy): domain Eukaryota; kingdom Metazoa; phylum Arthropoda; class Arachnida; order Araneae; family Eresidae; genus Stegodyphus; species Stegodyphus dumicola. The sequence goes on from NC_140771.1 coordinate 245,248,139, forward strand.
CATAAATTTCAGAATACCCTGATTTTTAACTTATACGTTATATTTCACAAACGTTCCCGCACGTGCTGTTTATTTGTTACATTACTTAATTTTAGATGCAATTTCACACTTTTTTAACGTTATAATGTTCAATATATTCTGAATTTTAACTTCATTTACTTTTTTTAAACCATTCTAGTATTCTATACATACTTTAACTTAGCGATATGAAATTGTATTTAAAAAGAAACGTTTATTTTTCGTGATCTTAGTTCTTTTACTAAATTTTCTACAGAATTTCTAATTTCTTTCACGTGTTTAACAATATCTTCCTTACATTACCGAATATTTTAAAAAAAACTTAAGTCTATAACTGTTAATTGCTTTTCTTACGTTCATGATTTCCCTTCTGTGTTTATATTTCTTAATTCTAGCTTAACTTATTTATTATAATGTTTTTATTTCTATCTCATCACTCGTAATTCCAACATTTTATCCCTTTTTATTCATTTTAACGATATGGATTGTTTTCATTTACTCCATATTCAAATATTTCCTTACAATTTTTATAATACTTGTTTTATTCCTCGATCATAATAGATCATCTACAGGTTTTACTCAGAAATTTCCATTCACAACTTTACAGTTTAATACCATTTATATCTAAATGCATTTCTTTCTCATATAGTTTTATGGTCTTCAAAGTTTCTAACATCATGTTTAGTTTTAAATCCCGATTACCTTTAAGTGTGTTGATAATTTTCATTTCTAATTTTACAATCACGTTCAGTGTTTCATCCACACATACCAAAATATTTCTTACATTTTCTGATATTTAGTCTATGTCATATTTCAGTACTTCAAATGAATTTACACTGCTCACACTATTATTTTTTCATGTTTTAGAGACACTAATTATACTAATTTTACTATTTTCCCTGCACTAATTGCATCTATGTCAGCACTCATGATAAACTAGCAACTGTTCTGCATCACATGCATAAAGAAATTCTTAAAACCAACTTTTTCAATATCGTACTCAAATTACTGTTTTCCAGATGGGAATTACCAGTATTCTTTGGTTTTACTCTGTTACATCTTTTTAAATTTTAACATCTTACTTTTAATTCTAACATACATCTTTTAAACAGTTTTTTCTTTTAATGATAGCCTTACCTTATTTGTTCAAATTAATTCTTTCATTCACCTTCTTTACTACCTTTCAGTACCTTCATAATTCACTATGCAAAAGCAATGTCTTTCACTGACATTCTGTTTAATAATACCACAAGTTTCCTTAATTGACAAAAAGCGAATTATTTCTCATTTCTACTATTTATTTAGAACTCATTTATTTAGAACTACTATATTTTTGCACAAACATTACCTTTATCCATTCAAGCCAACCCTTAACCTGTAACTGACGTAGCGATAGGAAAGGAGATTCTTATCATATGCTCTTTCGACATTTGAGGTTTCTAGAACTTCTTTGACAAGTATATCAATACCATCAGAAAATATACTTAACACTTTTACCCAGTTTAAAGGCAACATACTGTTATAAGAATGGTTTTAGTTAAATTTATAACTCAAATAAACGCATTTTGTGCTAAATAGGCATAAACATTTAGATTCAGAATATTTCTTTTTAATCCGATGTAAGACTTGAATTTCATTCATGATACGGATTGTCTCTTGATTTTCTTTTTGTTTACCTTACACTAATAGAAAATTTTTATTTTACAAGTTCAGCTTTTAATGAAATAGAAATAAAAACTACGATACACATGCTGTTTTTAAGAAAAGGAACTTTGATATATTTCTGGAAATGTAAATGCTTTTAGAGTTTTCTTTCAATAACGTTGATTTTCATTACTTTACTAACTTCAATAATTCTCTTATTAGCTAATATGAATGAAAGAAGATTGTCAAAAATGTGACACAGTATAATTCTTACGAACATATGTACCTTTACCAGCATACAGATATTACCGATTGAAATGAAGAAAGATACAGATATTTTACTCCAATCTACATTAAATTAAAAAAAAAAAATATTTAAACTTTCATACATTCCAAAGAATAAACAAAAACTTCAATAGATATTGTTATGTTTGTATATATGAGATAAAATTTTTATGAATGGTATCTAAAGTAATGCTTAGAACTTCATAAAAGTGAACATTCACTATGTTAATACACATATCATCAATTATTTACATAATTCAATGTAATATTAATCATTACATGTAATATATACATATGTATTTAAAGTTTAATTGTCTTACAACTGAATAATTAAATATTGAGAAAAAGAGGTTCCTTTCTTGCACTATTTAATTCACATGGAACAAATTTTCCCATCAACCACATTGAACCGCGTTTATTAAATTCGCCAAAGCTCTTTTATTTCGGCATTTTCACACTCACGACACATTTTAAATGAAACTATTGATTACCATTTCAAACACCGATATCATAACTCATGTAAAACTAAATCATAGCTCATTTTTTCCCTACTAAGTACAATTTTATATGTTCAAGAAGTACATCTAAGACATGATCATTTTCTATGTTCTAGCAAATCGATTCAATTGCGAACATACTACTAAGACTTGCGATTTTAGAAGATTTGCATGTATTAACGATGTCAACGTTTCTTCGTTTTTGTAAGATTCGCATCAAATCATGTCGCATTCGAATGTGGTGTAAGAGATCACTTTTTCTTTTAAACACTTGTAAACAATGGATGCAATTTATAAGAAGAGAAGTATCATGCTGTTTCAAAACATCATCATCAGCATATTTCTGTTTCTTTTGACACCGGGAACATTTAAAAAAAAAAAAAGTTTCGTGAGATATTCTTCAAATTCTGTTTTACTTGAAAAAATGTTCGAACTTTCAATACGATGTAAAGTTTCATATTGTTTTAAATTCTTATGCTCACTAAATATTTTTTATCACGATTTACTCTTAAAAGTAACTTTATAAGTTTTCATATCCTTTTTACATGAAAAGAACTTGTGATTATTCACTACAAAATTCTAAGACGAGAAGCTTCGCGACTTTTCAAACTACAAACTTAAATTTCTTAGGATATACACTACATTTGATGTTTCTTTCATGAGATTTCAAATATCTCTTCAGATTACTCGTATTCAAGAAACCTTACAAATATATCGCATAAGTTCAGCGAATAATCGCTTCATAAACTCTTAAATTTTCAACACGAGTGAATCACTTGAAGCATATACTGCACTGTAAACATACAATACTTAAAAAAAATGTTATAAAAAATAAAAATACATTCATTTCACCAAGAAGCTTTTCTATTTAAATACATTTATTTATTTCCAAAGAACAAGTTTCTGTATTATACATAAAATATACTTAGAATTTTCTTTCATTAGTTAATATCAAATTAACAACAATATCCATTTACTGATATTTGATATACATGTTTGCTTTAAAATTAAAACTAAAATTTCAATATATTTCTATTAAAAAAAAACATAATGAAAAAAAAAATACTCATAACATCAACCAAAGACAGAAATTTAAATAGAATAGCTGTACTTATATTAGTGCATTTTTATAATCTTCATAACATTTCGATTCAAAAAACCTATTACAAAATAAATGAAACATTTTTTTCTGCCTTAAAGAATCTCTTATATTTTTAAAATTAATACATAAAAATATATCTTCACCAATATATTTAATTCTGTCCTCAACACTTATTATAATGCAATCATGTCTTGTTTGTGAAGGATGATTTACAATGCAACCTTCGCATTTATATAGCTTTTTTATCACTGAATTTAATTCAGTTTTGATAGAGTTTATGAGTTCTTTAAAAAGGTCATCATCATCACTTACCATATCCGAACAATTGTTTTTACATTTGATTTGCAACGGTAAAATAATTTCAAAAATACTTTTATATAAAGTATTAGATACATCAGGAATAATTTCTTTCAATTTTTTTAAAATATCACAGTTTACTTTTAGGTATGTAGGTTTTAGTTTAAAAGAATTTTCATCTTGTTTAAAAACTTGTTGAAAAATACACTCACCTTCTTTGTTGAAAACTACCAACTCATTATTGCAAATGATGCTGGCACTCATATAGATAAGATTAAATTCATATATTTTTGAGGAAAATTCTTGCCATGTTGCAGGAGTTATAACAACACCGCGTGTAGTAGGGTATAATATTTTATTTTGTTCCACACATTCACGTAGATGAATGTTCATTCTGTTTTCCAACTGATTTATGGACACAAAATATCCCCAACCAAGAGTCCACTGTGCAATCAACTTCGAACTTTCTTTTTTCTGTTCTCGATTATTCGGCATGAAGATATTTTCAGGAACAGACTTCATATAGTGGGCAAACCAGTCATCCTCTGGAAGTTCATCCTCATTATCTTCCAAGCGTCGTTTTTTAATTTTCGAAATTTTTATGTTTCGGAATGTGATACTAATTCTAGGATCTAGGTTGAGAGGGTATTCCGTGCATCCAAAATTGATTCGTTGGGGGTTTCATTACAAGGAGAGTTCCATGAGTTAAGTCCACGCTTCGAGATGTGAAATTTCGCCTGGTAAATACCATTTGACGTTTTGCACCTAAACTGATGATAGGTATATCACTTTCAGGTTCGAGACAAGTTTCATTGTCTTTATGCGTTGAAATTTTCGCCACTCCGTCAGGATAATAGTTCAATAAAGCAAAATTATATTTTTTGCCAGTTATCCTTTCAACATAATCTTTTACATTTAGAAGAGTTTGAGTCCATGGTTCTGCACAGATGCTCGTTCCAGAGAATTCGTAACTAAGTCCTTCATCACCAAAACCGAGTACTTTTCTTCGTGGAACATACTGAGTCCCATTAATTTCAAAACTAATATTTTTAAAATCATAATTTGATAGTTCATCTAGCAAAATATCAGCTTCATTTCGTGAATAAAATTCTTCGTATAATTCCACATTTAACTCTGTATCACATATATTCCTCATATTCGCTTTTGAATCTAACGACAATTCTGAATGATATAGAAATACGTAGCATTCTTAAATAGCAAAAATTATCTAAAACATACATTAACGAAATGATTTCATCAACACTTATCGTAATACATTCTTGTCATGTCTTGTTTGTGAAGCCAGTCTTTCCGGCGTCATATGTGTAAAAATAATCATGATAGGATAGTGGGAAAGAGTTATAGTGTCCTAATGTTGTTATTCTGAACCTCGATATTACATATATGCATAAGGAAAATCTTAAAAGCATCATCCACTTATCATGATAGAGTAATGGAAAATTTCTAAAACTCTGATAATCATACGCGAAAGAATGTATTATCTTAAGATTGTTGTTGCTATTCCAAATTTGACAATACATACAGAAGTGAAGGAAGACGCTTGATAAGCGCTGCACGTTATCATGATAACGTGAAGTCTACAGCGCTTATCAAGGATCTTCCTTCACTTCTGTATGTATTGTCAAATTTGGAATAGCAACAACAATCTTAAGATAATACATTCTTTCGCGTATGATTATCAGAGTTTTAGAAATTTTCCATTACTCTATCATGATAAGTGGATGATGCTTTTAAGATTTTCCTTATGCATATATGTAATATCGAGGTTCAGAATAACAACATTAGGACACTATAACTCTTTCCCACTATCCTATCATGATTATTTTTACACATATGACGCCGGAAAGACTGGCTTCACAAACAAGACATGACAAGAATGTATTACGATAAGTGTTGATGAAATCATTTCGTTAATGTATGTTTTAGATAATTTTTGCTATTTAAGAATGCTACGTATTTCTATATCATTCAGAATTGTCGTTAGATTCAAAAGCGAATATGAGGAATATATGTGATACAGAGTTAAATGTGGAATTATACGAAGAATTTTATTCACGAAATGAAGCTGATATTTTGCTAGATGAACTATCAAATTATGATTTTAAAAATATTAGTTTTGAAATTAATGGGACTCAGTATGTTCCACGAAGAAAAGTACTCGGTTTTGGTGATGAAGGACTTAGTTACGAATTCTCTGGAACGAGCATCTGTGCAGAACCATGGACTCAAACTCTTCTAAATGTAAAAGATTATGTTGAAAGGATAACTGGCAAAAAATATAATTTTGCTTTATTGAACTATTATCCTGACGGAGTGGCGAAAATTTCAACGCATAAAGACAATGAAACTTGTCTCGAACCTGAAAGTGATATACCTATCATCAGTTTAGGTGCAAAACGTCAAATGGTATTTACCAGGCGAAATTTCACATCTCGAAGCGTGGACTTAACTCATGGAACTCTCCTTGTAATGAAACCCCCAACGAATCAATTTTGGATGCACGGAATACCCTCTCAACCTAGATCCTAGAATTAGTATCACATTCCGAAACATAAAAATTTCGAAAATTAAAAAACGACGCTTGGAAGATAATGAGGATGAACTTCCAGAGGATGACTGGTTTGCCCACTATATGAAGTCTGTTCCTGAAAATATCTTCATGCCGAATAATCGAGAACAGAAAAAAGAAAGTTCGAAGTTGATTGCACAGTGGACTCTTGGTTGGGGATATTTTGTGTCCATAAATCAGTTGGAAAACAGAATGAACATTCATCTACGTGAATGTGTGGAACAAAATAAAATATTATACCCTACTACACGCGGTGTTGTTATAACTCCTGCAACATGGCAAGAATTTTCCTCAAAAATATATGAATTTAATCTTATCTATATGAGTGCCAGCATCATTTGCAATAATGAGTTGGTAGTTTTCAACAAAGAAGGTGAGTGTATTTTTCAACAAGTTTTTAAACAAGATGAAAATTCTTTTAAACTAAAACCTACATACCTAAAAGTAAACTGTGATATTTTAAAAAAATTGAAAGAAATTATTCCTGATGTATCTAATACTTTATATAAAAGTATTTTTGAAATTATTTTACCGTTGCAAATCAAATGTAAAAACAATTGTTCGGATATGGTAAGTGATGATGATGACCTTTTTAAAGAACTCATAAACTCTATCAAAACTGAATTAAATTCAGTGATAAAAATGCTATATAAATGCGAAGGTTGCATTGTAAATCATCCTTCACAAACAAGACATGATTGCATTATAATAAGTGTTGAGGACAGAATTAAATATATTGGTGAAGATATATTTTTATGTATTAATTTTAAAAATATAAGAGATTCTTTAAGGCAGAAAAAAATGTTTCATTTATTTTGTAATAGGTTTTTTGAATCGAAATGTTATGAAGATTATAAAAATGCACTAATATAAGTACAGCTATTCTATTTAAATTTCTGTCTTTGGTTGATGTTATGAGTATTTTTTTTTCATTATGTTTTTTTTAATAGAAATATATTGAAATTTTAGTTTTAATTTTAAAGCAAACATGTATATCAAATATCAGTAAATGGATATTGTTGTTAATTTGATATTAACTAATGAAAGAAAATTCTAAGTATATTTTATGTATAATACAGAAACTTGTTCTTTGGAAATAAATAAATGTATTTAAATAGAAAAGCTTCTTGGTGAAATGAATGTATTTTTATTTTTTATAACATTTTTTTTAAGTATTGTATGTTTACAGTGCAGTATATGCTTCAAGTGATTCACTCGTGTTGAAAATTTTAAGAGTTTATGAAGCGATTATTCGCTGAACTTATGTGATATATTTGTAAGGTTTCTTGAATACGAGTAATCTGAAGAGATATTTGAAATCTCATGAAAGAAACATCAAATGTAGTGTATATCCTAAGAAATTTAAGTTTGTAGTTTGAAAAGTCGCGAAGCTTCTCGTCTTAGAATTTTGTAGTGAATAATCACAAGTTCTTTTCCATGTAAAAAGGATATGAAAACTTATAAAGTTACTTTTAAGAGTAAATCGTGATAAAAAATATTTAGTGAGCATAAGAATTTAAAACAATATGAAACTTTACATCGTATTGAAAGTTCGAACATTTTTTCAAGTAAAACAGAATTTGAAGAATATCTCACGAAACTTTTTTTTTTAAATGTTGCCGGTGTCAAAAGAAACAGAAATATGCTGATGATGATGTTTTGAAACAGCATGATACTTCTCTTCTTATAAATTGCATCCATTGTTTACAAGTGTTTAAAAGAAAAAGTGATCTCTTACACCACATTCGAATGCGACATGATTTGATGCGAATCTTACAAAAACGAAGAAACGTTGACATCGTTAATACATGCAAATCTTCTAAAATCGCAAGTCTTAGTAGTATGTTTGCAATTGAATCGATTTGCTAGAACATAGAAAATGATCATGTCTTAGATGTACTTCTTGAACATATAAAATTGTACTTAGTAGGGAAAAAATGAGTTATGATTTAGTTTTACATGAGTTATGATATCGGTGTTTGAAATGGTAATCAATAGTTTCATTTAAAATGTGTCGTGAGTGTGAAAATGCCGAAATAAAAGAGCTTTGGCGAATTTAATAAACGCGGTTCAATGTGGTTGATGGGAAAATTTGTTCCATGTGAATTAAATAGTGCAAGAAAGGAACCTCTTTTTCTCAATATTTAATTATTCAGTTGTAAGACAATTAAACTTTAAATATATATGTATATATTACATGTAATGATTAATATTACATTGAATTATGTAAATAATTGATGATATGTGTATTAACATAGTGAATGTTCACTTTTATGAAGTTCTAAGCATTACTTTAGATACATTTCATAAAAATTTTATCTCATATATACAAACATAACAATATCTATTGAGTTTTCGTTTATTCTTTGGAATGTATGAAAGTTTAAATATTTTTTTTTAATTTAATGTAGATTGGAGTAAAATATCTGTATCTTTCTTCATTTCAATCGGTAATATCTGTATGCTGGTAAAGGTACATATGTTCGTAAGAATTATACTGTGTCACATTTTTGACACTCTTCTTTCATTCATATTAGCTAATAAGAGAATTATTGAAGTTAGTAAAGTAATGAAAATCAACGTTATTGAAAGAAAACTCTAAAAGCATTTACATTTCCAGAAATATATCAAAGTTCCTTTTCTTAAAAACAGCATGTGTATCGTAGTTTTTATTTCTATTTCATTAAAAGCTGAACTTGTAAAATAAAAATTTTCTATTAGTGTAAGGTAAACAAAAAGAAAATCAAGAGACAATCCGTATCATGAATGAAATTCAAGTCTTACATCGGATTAAAAAGAAATATTCTGAATCTAAATGTTTATGCCTATTTAGCACAAAATGCGTTTATTTGAGTTATAAATTTAACTAAAACCATTCTTATAACAGTATGTTGCCTTTAAACTGGGTAAAAGTGTTAAGTATATTTTCTGATGGTATTGATATACTTGTCAAAGAAGTTCTAGAAACCTCAAATGTCGAAAGAGCATATGATAAGAATCTCCTTTCCTATCGCTACGTCAGTTACAGGTTAAGGGTTGGCTTGAATGGATAAAGGTAATGTTTGTGCAAAAATATAGTAGTTCTAAATAAATGAGTTCTAAATAAATAGTAGAAATGAGAAATAATTCGCTTTTTGTCAATTAAGGAAACTTGTGGTATTATTAAACAGAATGTCAGTGAAAGACATTGCTTTTGCATAGTTGAATTATGAAGGTACTGAAAGGTAGTAAAGAAGGTGAATGAAAGAATTAATTTGAACAAATAAGGTAAGGCTATCATTAAAAGAAAAAACTGTTTAAAAGATGTATGTTAGAATTAAAAGTAAGATGTTAAAATTTAAAAAGATGTAACAGAGTAAAACCAAAGAATACTGGTAATTCCCATCTGGAAAACAGTAATTTGAGTACGATATTGAAAAAGTTGGTTTTAAGAATTTCTTTATGCATGTGATGCAGAACAGTTGCTAGTTTATCATGAGTGCTGACATAGATGCAATTAGTGCAGGGAAAATAGTAAAATTAGTATAATTAGTGTCTCTAAAACATGAAAAAATAATAGTGTGAGCAGTGTAAATTCATTTGAAGTACTGAAATATGACATAGACTAAATATCAGAAAATGTAAGAAATATTTTGGTATGTGTGGATGAAACACTGAACGTGATTGTAAAATTAGAAATGAAAATTATCAACACACTTAAAGGTAATCGGGATTTAAAACTAAACATGATGTTAGAAACTTTGAAGACCATAAAACTATATGAGAAAGAAATGCATTTAGATATAAATGGTATTAAACTGTAAAGTTGTGAATGGAAATTTCTGAGTAAAACCTGTAGATGATCTATTATGATCGAGGAATAAAACAAGTATTATAAAAATTGTAAGGAAATATTTGAATATGGAGTAAATGAAAACAATCCATATCGTTAAAATGAATAAAAAGGGATAAAATGTTGGAATTACGAGTGATGAGATAGAAATAAAAACATTATAATAAATAAGTTAAGCTAGAATTAAGAAATATAAACACAGAAGGGAAATCATGAACGTAAGAAAAGCAATTAACAGTTATAGACTTAAGTTTTTTTTAAAATATTCGGTAATGTAAGGAAGATATTGTTAAACACGTGAAAGAAATTAGAAATTCTGTAGAAAATTTAGTAAAAGAACTAAGATCACGAAAAATAAACGTTTCTTTTTAAATACAATTTCATATCGCTAAGTTAAAGTATGTATAGAATACTAGAATGGTTTAAAAAAAGTAAATGAAGTTAAAATTCAGAATATATTGAACATTATAACGTTAAAAAAGTGTGAAATTGCATCTAAAATTAAGTAATGTAACAAATAAACAGCACGTGCGGGAACGTTTGTGAAATATAACGTATAAGTTAAAAATCAGGGTATTCTGAAATTTATGAAAGGTATGAAAAAAAAATAGTATGTGGAAATTAAATAAAATATTACAAATAAATTAGAAACGTTAAGTATTAAAAAAATATGACAGTAAATGAATATGTTATTATGAAACAGAAAACCTGAGAAATAAGTTAAAGTTTCATGAAAAACTAGAAAGGATAAAAGTATCAGAATAAAATTGAGTAATAAAAAAAAATTATCTTGTAGTTACATTTTCATAACATGATGAACTATCAGTAAAGGAAAGTCTTTTTTTCATATTTGTTTCTTTTACATTGTTTTCAGAGTCGCGCATTGAATCATTTTAACACCAGACTTAAAAAATATATTTCTAAAACATATAATTCACTTTTCCATTAATAGAGGGCAGCATTGCTATATCATCAAAATTAAGATGCAGAAAATATTTCCTGTTGCCAATTTAAAAAAAAACTAACTTTAAATGAAAAGCAGGAGGTCTACAACTCAATCAGCAATCTAAAAACACCTCAACTCCACTCGTGACCACGCCTCCTAGTGTGATGACGTTGCCTTTGGTCCCGCCCTCTGTGTGACGTCGTTGGCCACGCCCACACCGCACACCGCGTGCAGGTGAACCCCCATTTTCTATCTACTTCCGTGAAAATCGAAATTTCACAATAACGGAACTTTCTTTGAGTTTTCCACAAATTTCGCGAAGTTTGTTGCACGAAATCATCAGCGAAAAGCTTAGTTACCACAAGTTTTGTGCAAGATGGATTCCAAAAATCTTGACAGAAGACCACAAAAATCAGCGAATGGCTGCAGCGTTGAACTTTTTGGACGCTTACCATAAGGATGGTGACTCTTTACTCGATCGCATCGTTACTGGTGACGAAACATGGGTGAAACATGTGAACTGTGAAACGAAATTGCAATCAATGCAGTGGGGGCACACAAGTTCTCCCCAAAAACCCAAGAAATGCATGCAAACAATGTCGGCAAGGAAGATGATGGCGACTGTTTTTTGGGACAGAAAAGGTGTAATTTTGGTGGACTTCCTGGAAAGAGGCACTACAATAAACTCTCAAAGGTATTGCTAAACTCTCCAAAAACTCAGAAGAGCAATTCAAAACAAGCGCAGAGGAATGTTGAGCTCTAAGATCTTGTTGATTCACGACAACGCCCGGCCCCACACGGCAAATGTCACTCGTAAAGTTCTTGAATCTTTTAAGTGGGAGTTATTTCCTCATCCGCCGTACAGTCCCGACCTGGCACCGAGCGACTTCCACCTATTCCCAGCAATGAAGAAGTGGCTGGCTATGCAGCGTTTTGATGACGACGCACAGCTGCAAGAAGAGGTAACGAAGTGGTTGAAGGCGCAGGCGGCCGAATTTGAGTGTGGCTTTCATCTGTATATAATAAAATTTGTTTCCTATACTTTGTTTATTTTTTTATTCCAAAACGTAATCTACTTTCTGGATAGCCCTCGTATAAAATCTCACACACAATGCTGTTTTCTGCAGCTTCCGAACGACTGGTTTACTAGTCATACAAGAAAGCTTGTTTATCAACCTGAAACACGCACATTTCGCATTTGATTGGATACGTGTATTCTACTTCCAAGTTGGCCACAACGAAGTTTTCTGCTCCCTTTGTTATTTGTTTACCGTTATTATCGAATACGGATCTATTAAATGAGAAATTTTTTTGTTGCCATGGATGCACAAATATTATGTAATTTGGGAGGGAAAACGGAAACCACAAGGAAAAGGAAAGAAAAGGCTGCTTCCGTTCATCGGTTTACTAAGTGATCTGAGAAACAAAAAACAATGAAAATCTTTAAATGGAAGTATTTACAACAGAATTTCAATTATCCAGACTAATTAATTTGGATTATTGAAAAGCCCGGATACCCTTTTACTCTGTCTCTTCCGTACGTCAAATTGCGCAGATGATGGAAAACGCGAAAATGATGGAATTTTATTTTTCCATTTTTTCTGTTTCATTTCATTAAAAATTGCATCGCCAAATGTTTCGCAAAAAATCGCAAAATGTTTTTATTCTCATTAGATAGAATGCAAAGCATGTTTATTATCGATAACATTGAACTAGTGATCCGTCTCCTTAATTTGCTTAATCACGTGATGCCAAAAGTCGGATGAAAATGACGGAAGAAAAGTGTTTATTAAAATTCTTTAGATGTTGTACAGGTTATGGTGCCCACCAGCGGCCGAGCGGTAAAGTCGCTGAACACTGGTAGTTCGGTCCGAGGTTCGAATCCCGCGGACGGGCTGGCTGCATGGGCGTTTTCGTGGTTTTCCCCATGTGTAACGTGTATACGAGCCAGTTTCCCTTAGAAAGTCCTCCACGAAGGCATCCCTCCCCTTAGGCCTCGAGGCTATGCCATAATCACACACACACACACACACACAGGTTATGGTATATAACAGGAAATAGAACAAAGAGATATGCAAAGAAAATAGTACATGAATTATAAAATTGGACTTGCTTTAGCGGTATAATCTATTTCCAAACTATTATTAACAAATGTTGAGCAAATTACCGCTGTGTCTGAAGTAACTATACAAACTAGAAACTTTTTTTATAAAAAAAGAACTTGAACATAAGCGCACGTCTTATGCTTTATAAAGTGTCATTTAAGTTCCTAACCAGTTAATTTGTGTTAATTTCCTGTCTTATCGTCCTGATTTCCATTTTCTTGCCAGAATGTAAATTTCTTGAGCGCGCGGTACTCAGGTAAGGTAGAAAGACGAGACTATTTAAAGCGGGGTATTAGAATTTAGAATTAGAGCGTGTTCTGCCTGCTTGAAGACCACGTTGCTAAATTTGATTTTCTTGCGATTAGCAATACAGGGCGTTGAGTTAGTCTTGCCATTAAGATCAGAGCCAGCTCTATTCAAAGTCTGAAATAGCTTATATTTGTAGTTTGGAAATACCAAGACATCAGTTTGCATCTTCTGGGAAAAGGGATATAAAGGATGGTTTACAGTTACACTGTTTCACAGATGCGAGTCAGAAGGCCTATGGGGCTGTTCTGTATTTTCGTTATTCGAAAAATGGAGTCATTCATACAAGCTCATTACATCAAAATCACGAGTAGCACCTTTGAAAAATTATCACTTCCCAGATTGGAATTGATGGGTGCTTCGATAGGCTCCCGCTTGTCAAAACACATCCAAAAGAAACTTCGGGACATTGATTTAATTGTATTTATATATGTGGACTGATTCTAGTATAACGTTACACTGGATTCGAAGTGATGTGAAAAGATGGAAGCCATTCGTTCAGAACAGAGTTAAGGAAATGCAGAAGAATTCAGATGTCTTGAACTGGAGATATACGCCTGGTGAAAATAATCTAGCTGACCTACTAACTAGAGGTGAAAATGTCAAACATGTGAAGCAGAATAGCATATGGTGGGAAGGGCCCACGTGGTTAAAAGAAGAAATGGAACACTGGCCAAAACCGAATTTAAAGAACATTGAACATTCCAAGAAGGAACTAAGAAAAACATCGAAGGAAGTTTTCGTAAATTCATGCGTTACCGAACCTTCTGAAGATTTATTTAAAACCCAAAATTACAGCAATTTACACCGAAGTTACCGAATTACTGCGTGGTGCTTAAGATTCATCAACAATGTTAAAAATACCTCGAAATTATCAGGATGTTTGCAGGTCACCGAATTGGAGGAAATGGCAGAAACTTATTGGATCAAACGCGTTCAAGAGCGAAATTTCACAAATGAAATACGGGCATTGAAGAACAACGAGGAATTAAGTTCAGAATCAAAACTGAAGTCCCTCAATCCATTTGTAGACGAAAGTGGTGTAATTCGTGTTGGTGGACGATTAGAAAATTCAAATTTGGATTACAAACAAGCACATCCAATCGTATTACCTGACAAAGATCATTTGACTGATCTCATTATTCTTCACAGTCATCAGGTGGTAGGGCACGGAGGAGTAGCAGATACTTTAAATCATTTAAGAGATAAGTTTTGGTTGCTGAAGGCTCGTAGGAAAATTAAAAGTGTTCTGTACAATTGCAATGTCTGCAAAATATTTCGAACGAAACCTGTCATGCAAGATATGCCACCTCTCCCACCAGACAGATACCGAGAAGCCTTTCTGTTTGAGAACTCCGAAATACGCGGGCCCACTGTACGTCAAAAGTGAAAGAGAATTATCTAAGACGTATGTTTTACTGTTTACATGTGCTGTAACTAGAGCTGTGCATTTAGAACTTACAGCTGACCTTTCCACAGAAAATTTTTTTTGTTTGCATTTAGACGGTTCATAGCGAGAAGAGCTTTGTGCCGGAAAGTGTATACCTCTAACCCCGAAACCTTTAAAATAGCGAAAAAAGAATTAGAGCTATTGAACCAGGTGATGGGAAAACAATAAAGTTCAAGACGAGTTCTCTAAGCAAGGAATCAAATGGATATTTATAATTGAGAGGGCGGCACGGTGGAGAGGCTTTTGGGAGCGTATGGTTCAGTCTCTGAAAGCTCTTCTGAAGAGAATCCTAGGCAAATCATCCTTGACATTCATGTAATTAGAGACAGTCATAACAGATTCGGAAGCTATATTGAACTCCAGACCTTTAACATTTACATACTCGAATTTAGGAGAGTCAGAATCTTTGGCCCCTGGTCACTTCTTAATAGGGAGACGGTTACTATCATTGCCACAAGGAAGCTCTAAATTGACTTCAACAAAGGAGAGTCTTACACGTCGATTTAGACATCAACAAATATTGGTTGAAAGAATCTGGCGAAAATGGAGGCAGGATTATTTGATGAATTTAAAATCTGCTTATCATTCCAAACTGGCGAAAACAGAAGCCTGTTTGAAGAAAGGAACTATTGTATGAAGATAAAATTCCAAGGCTGATGTGGAAGATGGCCATCATAATGGAAATCTTTCCTGGAAGAGATGGCAAGGTGAGAGCCTGTGCTGTCCGCTTGCCCAATGGTCATACGATTAAAAGACCAGTGCAACTACTATATCCAGTGGAGCTGGAGTGTAATAAGGACAATTACAGCAACTGTCCTTCCGAGCTGGAGGATGTTGCAACTCAACTCTTGCTGAGATCAGATGGCGGAGTGACGTCATCTCGAACTATGAACTCTCGCTTAGAGATCGTACGAGAGCTCGGAATGGAGAAGTCGCACGCTGCGTCGTGCCAAATTTAAACCCTTTTCATTATGTAAATATTCTGTAACCCGTTTGCGTCTTCATTAAAATATGTTTGCTTAAAGAATGTATTTACCATTTATGGATTATTCCCTTCAATATTTTGCAGATAGAGATGCAAAGAGGAGATCAATTCAACCAGTGGCCCTGGCAGAACCCATCGGGACAAGGTAAGCAGTTTTGTTTTACCTTGTTTAATTAGTTAGAATTATAATTAACAATAACGATAACGATAAGGAAATAAATAATAGGAGGTGTATTCTCGAGCCCAAGGAAAGTCAAGGCGTTGCTAAGCACTGATTTCAGCACGCAAAACCTGGAAATTCCTTGTTTCCACGAGGCACCTGAAAGTGCAAAAAATACTATGGATACATCACAAAAACTTCAATTGCCTGAAAGGTCTAATTCCTCAACGAAGAAATTGCGAAACAGCAGTGACAATATTTCTACAGTCTTTTACTCTCGGAGATCAAGAAAATATTTACTGATTTTTCTATCTTGGATGACCTACAAACAATTACTATAAATCAGATGATTTAAAACTAGCGCCTACACTCGTAAATAAATTATTTGTCATTTTCAACATGTTGGACGATTTATCAAGCAGAAACCTCCAGAAGAAGGCAAGTACTGCGAAGTAATGAAGATTCTGAAGAAGATTAGGTTAGTATTTTTAATCATTTGAGGATATTATTTTTATGCATTGTTTTAAATGTAAGGAGTAAATAAATTAAAATGGTATTATTTGAAAATTGTTATTAGCAATGATTTAGTTTAAAGTAATTAGGATTGTAATCTAATTTTTATTAATTTAATGTATGTGTTTATTTATATTTTAAGTAGTGTTTTTTAATTTAATTATATTTTAATTTAATGATCGTGATTTTGTGAGTTATATGTTTGCAGTATTTTGGAATATGTTTGAGTAGTATACGTTGAGTATTTTCATGCATTTTCGTGAAATTTTTCTAACTTATGAGAAAAAAGCTGTGTACATGGATATAGTGAAGAGTGTGCGCAATGCCATTTTTGTACAATTCTGGGATGTTTTTTTAAGTAAAAATAAGTCGACGTGTACATGGTTTAGTGATATTTTAATTAAATGATAGTTATTTTGTGAATTTTATGTTTGTAGGAATTTGGTATACGTTTTAGTTGAAGTAAACGTGCATGGAAATAATTTAAATATTTGACATTAAATATTTTTAATGTTTGCGGTATGAATTCGTTGGTGACGTTTATAATATAATAGATAATTTAGAGGTAAAAGTTTTTAGATATTTTATTTATTTTATAAGTGGAAATGTTCATATTTGGAAAGGTTATATACTTTTTTGCGATAAGGTAATTTCATATATGTTCTTTTTATCGGGTTTAAAGATTCAGAAAATTGTCATGCATTTTCGTGAGATTTTTCTAATTTATGAGAAAAAAGCAGTGTACATGGATATAGTGAAGAGTGTGCGCAATGCCATTTTTGTGCAATTCTGGGATGTTTTTTTAAGTAAAAATAAGTGGACGTGTACATGGTTATGGCGAATACGGTTTTTAATGAGCGCTAAAAGCAATAGCCAAAAGATTTCCGCCGAAAAAATAATTCTGCAACTTATTCAAATTCGAAACTGGAAGGGTTTAATTGCTATTTTATATTTTAAAAGAAAATAATATAAAAAACTGTATTACATGGTTTATGTGTATGTGTTATTGTGAAAAACGCGCAAGGAGTTTGCGATTGTGCACTTTTTCCCAATTTTGCAGTGAATATTTGTCATGATTAAGCAGTTTTGTTAGATAAAATTTCTAGTATAAGTGTAATTTGGCTAGTAGATTGTTGGAAAAAGTGTTCAATAAATAAAAAGAAAAGAAACATGTCTTTACTTCGTGAAGACAAAATGGCGGCGGAAAAAAAAAATAGAGGGTTGCTGTAGCAGACTTGGTCACCAAATTTTCGCCAAGAAATCGCCAAGTTACCATAATCCAAAGATCAACACTAAATTGTTTTTACAAATTAAGAGGTGTGATAGTACTCATCCAGATGAGCAATAATTACCATAGAACATAGGGTCGCATTCCACTTTGACAGGCAGAAAAGAGGAATAACTAAAAACTTGGCGTTCGAGTGTTAATTCGAGCTCAGACTTTGATGGCAAACACTCAAATGCACATCTTTGGTTCAGAAGGTCTCAAGCTCGCAGGCGATTGCAACAAATTAATTATCTAATCAAGGGCTGAATATTATCAACTAACTCAAACTTCTCCTGTATGCCGAGATTAAAATGAAATGTTCATGCTGTGTTCCGGCTGTCAGAACTTCGTGTCCCATAGAAGGGCGCTTCGAGTAGAATGAGCTCAGCACAGTTAAGGACAGAATAGAAGATATCGAAGGGGAAAAAAAACTGCTACCTTGGAGGGATAGTATCAAACCTAGCTTGAGTTGAAGATAGTTAATAATATTTAGCCCTTAATTAGAAAATTAACTTGTTGCGATCGTTTGCGAAGTTGAGACTTTGCGAACCAAAGATATGCATCTGAGTGTTTGCCATCAATGCCTAAGCTCGAAATAACACTCGAACGCCAAGTTTTTAGTCATTCCTCTTTTCTGCCTGTCAGAGTGGAATGCGATTCTATATTCTATGGTAATTATTGCTCATCTGGATAAGTAGTATCACCCCTCTTAATTTGTAAAAACAATTTAGAATCACCTTGTAGATTTTTCCCTATGCGCCTGGCACGGTACGGAATACGTATATGCACACCGGCATCAATGAATCCCATTGAAGGTTTTTGGTACCTCGTAGAGACGATACGTGCTTCTATGAAACCATAAAATGTGTTCAACGGCAAAAGTTCTAAGGTGGCAGACTTCGTTAAGAATTAAATTCACTTTTCTTTCCTTACCCATTTGGGAAAGTGCAGAAAGTCACCCTAGCTGCCGCCGCACTGGGAGAACAGACACTGAGCTGGTACAAGGGCATCGATAAATCTTTATTGGAAGAACCCAACAGCGATCGTTATAAATTCGACGTATTTAAAACCGCCCTTGGAAAAGCATACCCCGTGATGATAGGTACACTGTTTAACATCCATACAACAATAATCCTATGACATAATTCGATTAAAAATAAGTATTAGAACAGTTACTGGTCGGCTTCTTCATATCGGTCGTATTCCATAGACGACTTGGGCGAAGGCAGTTCGCTAGTAAAACAGACACCCGCGCAGTAGCGCTATCCCTGGTTAATAGGTTGACGATTTTTTAGCCTGTATGAGACAGAGCATAGGTGAGTAGTAGTTAAGCAAATATTTAGTTAGTGACATCGAAGCAATCATAACATTTCATATCGCCGTAGATCCTTCCGGAACACGATAAAGTGATCCATGAAGGTATCTCTTTCCTTAGGTAGGTAACCCATGCGGGTTTTGCTGTAATTAAATCCAGACAAACAAGGAGTCTGGATTCCATGGACGAAAACGCGAAAGCGTGTTGCCAACACAGGCAATCAATAGATTTAAATTATTTATGAGAGGCGTGAAAGTAAACATATATTGTAAACTCCTGACTTACACGGGTAATTTAACCGGACTGCTAATGGATGGGATGCTATCTAATTTTTTTTTTTAAGTTACTTTATTTCCGAAAGATAGAAAAATCACTGCCGCAAACCATTTGTGTAAAACAAAATTATGTGCTGAAAATATTTAAAAAAAAAAAAAAATCTGATGTGTACACCACATGACTTCCTTGTATTGGAATATTAAATTATACGCATTTTTTCTTGCATTTCATTTAAACTTATTGGATTGAATTAAATCTACTTCGCCGACAGCGCATAAACCACAATAGAATAAATGCATTCTTTAAAATTCACTTTGTTTAGCATAGCGACACTCTGGCGCTAGGTTCACTTAACAGTATATTTCATTCATATTATAACTCTGAATGCTCAAAATTTATATCATTTAAAGAATAGAATTATCTAATCGTTGCCACATGTTCTATTCAGATACTACAATAAAGCTAGAATGATGTATAAAAGAAATTAAGCAAACAAAACTAAAAAGAAACAGCTTTTCACAGACGATTCATTATTTCTCATTCAATTAATTCAGTTCTCACTTCGCGACAAGTCAAAAATACGTAAACACTCAAAATATCTGTATTAAAAATTACGAAGTAAATCTCAAACACTTATTTCCACGAAAAAATTCCAGAACGGATTAAGCATGATTTAAATAATAAATGAAGGCGTTATCTTTGTTGTTGCGAAGCTAAGTTTCTCTAGATTGGCAACAAATCCACTAGTCTCCTGTTTCAAATGTAAACATCAATGGCCGCCATTAAAAAAGGCATAGCGGCAATTAAACAACTTTAAAATTGCTGATAATTCTAAAAATATTGCACACACATTTACTAAAGGCATAAAATCCTTAACCGGAAGATAAAAACAACATAATTCAATCATTTTTAAAGCAAAAAATGTACAATTTACCAACATATACGAGTAAAGAAACTGAGATCACTGAGCCGGGTAACAGAGTGGATATATATATAAATATATTTATATACGTTTGGTGCGGCCGATTGCAACCAAAATACGAGGTGCACATCTACATGTTATAGCAGTCATATATACAAAATTTCAACGTTCTGAGGCTACTCGTTTTTGAGTTATGCGAGATACGTACGTACAGATGCCACGAAAAATTCTCTTCAGAATTAATTTTAAAGCAGTTTAATAATTTTGTTTGAAGGAAAAGAGTATTTTATTCTGTCCTCACGTACAGATATCACGCAAAGACATCGTTAAATTGCATTCGATAGCGGTCAAAATGGATATTTTCGTTGAAATATGCTGCCTGAAACTTTTCGCGATTACAATACTTCCTTTTTACTTCGTACAAGGAAGTAAAAAATCTGAAATCTTTCATATTTTACATTAACACATATAACGTTAAAAAAACGCCCAAAAAGACCTTTTTTTTAACATCTTGTGTGTTACCTTTATTTATTAAATATCATGTTCTTCGCTATTAAACCATAAAATTCATTTCAACAGTAATATCGCAAAATAATTTTAAAATAAGCGTATCTTCAGAATTTCCGATACACAGTCTCGCACGCTGGAGATAAAAATGCTTTTTTTTTTTTTTTTTTTTTCCTGTACAGAGTTGCCATTCCTCGCTTTGAAATCGTTGAGTTTCTTAATCAAAAATTCTATAAAGTCTGACAAAATATGAAATAGATAATAAAACAAATTCCAAATTAGGACTTCCAGATGCTCATATTCGCTGGAAGTTTTCGTTATTCAAAATTTCGTAGCTCTACGTACCGTTGTTTTATCACAGTGCGAGAAACATAGATACAATTATGTAGATTCTTCATTATTTAAGATCTTGAAATATAATACAGGGCTGTAATAGTTGGTGGCAACAGTTTGGAAAGTGAAACAACGCCAAATGACAAAATGAAATTAATAGCCCTTCTGGGCTAAAAAGGAAAATTCGTTGGAAAACAAGAGAGATAGCAAATGGTTGTTTTTATTCTCAGTATGGTAGCTGTTTTTATTTTGGGATAATACGTTATATTAGGTTTAATTATTTTACTATGGCAAAGCACACGACGGCTATTTGCTTAAGGCAACAGGACTGGACTTTCCGTGGAGGACTTTCTAACAGAAACAAGTCCGTGTTCACGTTATACATAAGGAAAACAATAAAACCTATCCATGCAGTTGAAGAGGCCCATTCGTCCGGGTTTCGAAGTAACAGGATTCAGTGGTCTTAACCTCTCGGCCACTGGTAGAACTCGTTAATACATAATTGAATTGTACACATTTCGGAATATATAAACACTGTGCAAGGCAAAAGTTTCTAATAGACTTTTTCACTCCAGCTTGAACTCAGTGACGTTATTCGAGTTCTTTATAACTAGTATTCTTTAATGTCTTTTATACATCCTTTCTAATTATGTGTATTTTTCCGTTATTAGCCCAAGAGCGACGTTAGTCACAAATGGGATATTATACTCGAAACGGCATTTTGTTCCAAAACATTCAAATGCGTTGTATCACTTTAATAGTTATTGCGACCAAATATTATCGTCCAGTATTCTATTTAATGAAATTAAATAAAGAAAAATCTGTATGAATTTATGCATTGTGAAAAAACAATGGTACCTAGACCATCCAATTTTGGATAACGTAGTCCTCCACCAAAACGTAGGCGCCCGGAAGTTCGAATTTGTTTTATTATCTATTTCATATTTTGTAAAACTTTGACGAATTTTTGATTAACAAACTCAACGATTTCAAAGCGAGCAATGGCAACACTGTTCAGAATCAAACATTTTTATCTCCACAGTGCGAGACTGTCTATCGGAAATTTTAAAGATATGCTGTTTTTAAATATTTTGTGATTCTGCCGTTGAATTGAATTTTATATGGCGCAAGCGCCAAGAACAGGGTATTTAATTAATTAATTAAGGACACGAAACGTTAACAATAAAAAGAAAAAAAAAAAGGTTTTTCTAAAACCAGCTTAGTAAGAATTGAACATTGATACGATGAATCGATAAAAAACTGATAAGAACAAAACTACGTATGCCAACATTTAACGCTGCACCGGAGAATTCTGAATGCATTACTGCTATGCTGGTTTTAAAATTTTTGTGATCTTGCTGTTGGTTTGTATATGGCGTAAAAAACTCATGCTTAATACTAAAGCTAAAAAGGCAAAAAAAAGGGTGGGTTGTAGGAGTGAGTTTAACAGCAGATTGGTACAATGCAAGCTCAGGAGAGCGTAGAAAACCTTTGGGGCGACTTTAAAATTTTTATTTTGAACAGTGATTTAATTTCGTATCCAAATGAATTTAATATCCGGATTAAATTGCTTGATAATTCAGGAAAATTGTATGTAATGCAATTAATATGCTTTTGTTAATTATTATATGGGTTATTCTTCTGTCCTGTGTTCTTTTTCTAACTACCCCGGATTTACGGTAGTGTTAAACGTGTGCATTTGTCTAGATTGAATAGAAAACTATAAACTGTAACAAATAATTTTATCAATGAAATAATCTATAAATAACGTAATTAGAAAATCATCATGATTTATTTTCTGCATAATAAAACGCTCACTGTAATATATTCTCTTTTCTTTCAACTAAAATTTCAGTATAATAACCAATCGAGATTGGCAGTATTCCAACACAGCAAATTGAAAGTACATCGACTTATCTGAACTCTATCATAAACTTAGGTGATTCTACCTATCTTGTTCTGAAATTGTGAATGTGTCCTCGGTTTTAGAAGGACACTATTTTTAACTCGTCTGTATTGAAAGAAGTCTTTTTTTATACCCCACTACTCCCACTGCTAGTTCCGTAAAGAGCCTCGGAAGAACTTATAAGAGGCTTTCAGATTTTTACAACTTTTTTTGTTTTTCGTCGTAAATACATCCGCATGTCTTGTAAATTAAGCACTTTGGAAAGAAGTCAGATTTTTTTTTCCTTAGCTAAGTTCTAAATGTCTTGGCAGTGGGAAGGATAGCAAAATAAAGGCCGTGAAAAAGAATTGAGCAGCATAGGCAATTTACCTTTTAATTTTATAAATAAACCTTTATGTCGGAGATATGACGGAGTACGCGTTACTTACTAGAATAATTAAATTGGTTCTTCCATGCAACTTCCCATGGCTTTTTTTATTTCGCTTACGGCTTTTAAGGACGTGTGTTGCTAGTAGACGTAAAATGTCAGGGCCCCTTCTGCGGACCTGTCATTTTAAGACGCAGGTTATATTTACTATACTTCCTTGTACTAAGTAAAGGATATATTGTAATAACGAAAAATTTCAGGTATCGTATTTTAACGAATATATCCATTTTGACCGTTATCGAATACAATTTAACGAAGTTTTTCTCCGACATCTGTACGTAAGTATATCAGGTTCAATGTTTCTTCTAACCTTCTTCGGGAACATTCAAGGACTTGACTAGGAACAGAGAGCTTACTAAAGCTATGTTCACTAATTGTAGTAAGTAGACAGGATACAAACGAAGGGTATACAAAACCCTTTATTTTTCTTTATATACAATGACTTCCGTACTTCGGAATACAATGACCCTCCACTCGGGGTCTAACGTAAAAGATATCAAAATAAAACTAAACTCTAATTTAACTTTAGAATAATACACGTGGAAGATTGGCCTTATAATAACAGGAAGCGTATGTAGCACAGAGACTGTGAACACTACAATACGTTTAATTTATCAAGAGGATTAAAACCTCTGGCCTGGAAGGCAAACAGCAACTGCGTAACTTCTAAGGTAAGCGGCCTGCGTTGACTTACTGCTTCCTCTCTCTCGCTTGGAAAAAAGGCCACACTTAAGTACTTGGCGTTCGCCAGACAAACTTTGCATAAAATCCTTCACGCTTATAATTCTGGCCTGAAGTAGAAAATAAGAAGTGATAGTAAAGATTTAAAATAAAATAAACGTTAGTAAAACTTAAGATCCTTACATACTTCTCGCCAGAGTTTATTAGTTTGAAACTGAGGTCTAAAACGACCTTGTTGAAAACTTTTAGCTCTAGAATCTAACGCGAGGCCAACCTTTTACAACCATAACTTCTCTAGAAACTAGAAAATTTAAAAGAAAGAAATTTGTTACAATAGCAGCTCCCAGGATACACAACAATCTTTTTTTTTCATCTGTACTGCATCTAACCAGGAGCTTTTATTCAATTCTGGTTCCTTCCAGAGATCTGGAAGGAAAACTAGTTTAATGAAATGTTACACAATGACATGGCAAGTAACATATACCATTATACTGCTCTTAACATTCTTATTTCATTCATGACTATTTTAACTATCTCTCCCCGTGCTCTCTGACATGTGTTGTAAAAGAACACCAAACACGAATGTGTTTCTGTCTACGTGTGCCACACTTCCTCCTACAATCAAAACACTAACGTGTTAAAATTCAACATAACGAGACCTCTTAACACACCCTAATTTCAACTCTAAACCCTGAGGTACTATTCTAAAAGTGGCTAACTCTAAAGTGTAGCGTCAGAGAGCCTAACTACATCATTCAACCTTTAACACATATTCGTCATGATTTAATCTTTACAGTCACACGAATAACAAATTTTTAACATTACTTTCACTTTTACCATATCACGGTATTTCTTCACATTTAAAATAACAGTTCACATGTATATAAGAACATATCAACATGCCGTTAATTTTACACATTTGAAAACATACATTAGTAGTACATTGTTAACTTCTATTCTTTTCAAAGCAAGTGCCAATTCTTTCTACATTGAAATAATACTACATTTCAAAAAGTCTTTCAGACTAAAACTTCTCTCTTGCTAGAATGTTTTAAATAAAATTTATACAATAACTTTTTACAATATTTAAGTTTTTACACAACGCTATTATACATCAACTTTAGTTTTACGCGCGAGTAATTGAAAAACATAATAAGAAAATCGGTCACAACTCATTTCTCGCCCTTTTGGCGATAAAGGTAGACCTCGCATGAGGTAAAACTTCTTGAAATCTGCCACTTGCAGTAAGAATGAAAGATTAACTTAAGTTTGCAAAGTAACATAAAATTTTACTTATCTTTGTAATATTCGGACATCCTTTTCTGGGCCCAGTCTTTAAAGGTACTGCAGATATTAGCCTGGTTTATCCTCCTTGTACGGGCTCGCCCTTCAGTGCTTTCCTTTGGAAGCTTCCGTTTTTCACCAGTACGGCCACCCTTGAACACCTTCCTTTTCTCCTCTGCTTGTGGTCTTGGCCGTTTGAAGGCAGCTGGTCTTGGCGGAACCGGGAAACTTCTGTCGTGATCCTGCTTGGACCTCGTTGCTGGCCGTTCAAATTTTCCTTGTAACTTTTCCTCCGCCGCTGATGGCCCTTCCGCAGTTCGGCGACTTTTGCTACGGAGAGTTCTGTCGGATGAGTCGATCTTCCGTTTTAAAGCCGGGTTATAGTTGCCGTCCTTTCTCCTGGTCCTCTTCACATACGTCGTCCTTCTCCCTTTTTCATTCTGGGGGTGTTCGTGAACTCTGTTTTCTGGACGGTGGAACGGCTTCTTTTTCTTGTTACATTCAATTTTTCCGCGGGGCAATTTTCTTTTCACTTGCTTCTGTCTCTCATTGGCTTGCCCTTGTACTTGTCGTTTTCCCACCTCTGGAACTTGTACCTGCGGTGTCTGCCGTGCCGGATCCTGCAAAAGATCTGAAAAGATTTGCATTTTATTACGATCGAAGTAGGGCTTAATTTGATCAATATTTGCGGAACAGGTTTCACCATTTCTGGCCTTTAACACTACAACAGCGTGAGTTATTTTTTCTATAACATATGGTCCTTCAAATCGTGGAAAAAATTTGGCAGTTTTATCTTCTGGTGCTGAAGAAAGTGAATGCTTAATTTTTAAAACTTCATCCCCTACTTTATAAGTTACTCCCCGTCGTTTCAGATCATAATATAACTTCTGTTTTCTTTGTGCTACTTCCGTATTCTTTTTTGCTTCTTTTATTAGTTTTTCTATATCACCCATTTTAAATTCTGGGGCTCTTTGTTGCACATAAAATAATTTATCTAACGGTGTTATAATCTTTCTGCCTAGAAATAACTCAGCAGGAGTTTTCCCCGTTGTATCATATTTTGCGGTCCTAAGGGCGAAAGCAAATTCATTGACATAGTTATCCCAGCTTTTATGAAAATTTTTAACATAACTACGGATAATTTTCACTATATTTCTGTTGACCCGTTCCGCTATATTTGATTGCGGCCGATACGGTATCAGGTTCAATGTTTCTTCTAACCTTCTTCGGAAACATACAATGACCTGACTAGAACAGAGAGCTTACTAAAGCTATGTTCACTAATTGTAGTAAGTAGACAGGATACAGACGAAGGGTATACAAAACCCTTTATTTTTTTCTTTATATACAATGACTTCCGTACTTCGGAATACAATGACCCTCCACTCGGGGTCTAACTTAAAAGATATCAAAATAAAACTAAACTCTAATTTAACCTTAGAATAAGATTGGCCTTATAATAACAGAAAGCGTATGTAGCACAGAGACTGTGAACACTACAATACGTTAAATTTATCAAGAGGATTAAAACCTCTGGCCTGGAAGGCAAAGTAGCAACTGCGTAACTTCTAAGGTAAGCGGCCTGCTTCGAACTCACGGCTTCCTCTCTTCTGCTTGGCAAAAAGGCCACACTTAAATACTTGGCGTTCGCCAGACAACTTTGCATAAACTCCTTCACGCTTATAATTCTGGCCGGAAGTAGAAAATAAGAAGTGATAGTAAAGATTTAAAATAAAATAAACGTTAGTAAAACTTAAGATCCTTACATACTTCCCGCCAGAGTTAATTAGTTTGAAACTGAGGTCTAAAACGACCTTGTTGAAAACTTTTAGCTCTAGAAACTAACGCGAGGCCAAACTTTTACAAACATAACTTAGCTAGAAACTAGAAAATTTTAAAAGAAAGAAATTTGTTACAATAGCAGCTCCCGGAATATACAACAATCTTTTTTCTTTTTCATCTGTACTGCATCAAAACAGGAGCTTTATTCAATTCTGGTTCCTTCCAGAGATCTGGAAGGAAAACTAGTTTAATGAAATGTTACAGAATGACATTGCAAATAACATATAGAATATACTTTTCTTAACATTCTTATTTCATTCATGACTATTTTAATTATCTCTCCCCGTGCTCTCTGACATGTGTTGTAAAAACACCAAACACGAATGTGTTTCTGTCTATGTGTTCAACACTTCCTCCTACAATCAAAACACTAACGTGTTAAAATTCAACATACGAGACCTCTTAACACACCCTAATTTCAACTCTAGACCCTAAGGTACTATTCTGAAAGTGGCTAACTCTAAAGTGTAGCGTCAGAGAGCCTAACTACATCATTCAACCTTTAACACATATTCACCATGATTTAATCTTTACAGTCACACGAATAACAAATTTTTTAACATTACTTTCACTTTTACCATATCACGTTATTTCTAAACATTCAAAATAACAGTTCACATGTATACAAGAACATATCAGGATGCCGTTAATTTTACACATTTGAAAACATACATTAGTAGTACATTGTTAACTTCTATTCTTTTCAAAGCAAGTGCCAATTCTTTCTACATTGAAATAATACTACATTTCAAAAAGTCTTTCAGACTAAAACGTCTTTCTCGTTAGAATGTTTTAAATAAAATTTATACAATAACTTTTTACAATATTTAAGTCTTTATACAACGCTATTATACATCAACTTTAGTTTTACGCGCGAGTAATTGAAAAACATAATAAGAAAATCGGTCACAACTCATTTCTCGCCCTTTTGGCGATAAAGGTAGACCTCGCATGAGGTAAAACTTCTTCAAATCTGCCACTTGCAGTAAGAATGAAAGATTAACTTAAGTTTGTAAAGTAACACAAAATTTTACTTATCTTTGTAATATTCAGACATCCTTTTCTGGGCCCAGTCTTTAAAGGTGCTGCAGACCGTAGCTTGGTTGATCCTCCTTCTTGTACGGGCTCGCCCTTCAGTGCTTTCCTCTGGAAGCTTCCGTTTTTCACCACTACGGCCACCCTTGAACATCTTCCTTCTGTCCTCTGCTTGTGGTCTTGGCCGTTTGAAGGCAGCTGGTCTTGGTGGAACCGGGAAACTTCTGTCGTGATCCTGCTTGGACCTCGTTGTTGGCCGTTCAAATTTTTCTTGTACTTTTTCCTCCGCCGCTGATGGCCCTTCCGCAGTTCGGCGACTTTTGCTGCGGAGAGTTCTGTCGGATGAGTCAATCTTCCGTTTCACAGCCGGGTTATAGTTGCCGTCCTTTCTCCCGGTCTTTTCCACATACGTCGTCCTTCTCCCTTCTTCATTCTGGGGGTGTTCGTGAACTCTGTTTTTTGGACGGTGGAACGACTTCTTTTTCTTTGTACCTTCAATTTTTCCGCGGGGCAATTTTCTTTTCACTTGCTTCTGTCTCTCATTGGCTTGCCCTTGTACTTGTCGTTTTCCCACCTCTGGAACTTGTACCTGCGGTGTCTGCCGTACCGGATCCTGCAAAAGATCTGAAAAGATTTGCATTTTATTACGGTCATAGAATGGTTTTATCTGGTCAATGTTTGCGGAACAGGTTTCACCATTTCTTGCCTTTAATACTACAACAGCGTGAGTTATTTTTTCTATAACATATGGTCCTTCAAAGCGTGGAAAAAATTTGGCAGTTTTATCTTCTGGTGCTGAAGAAAGTGAATGCTTAATTTTTAGTACTTCATCCCCTACTTTATAAGTTACTCCCCGTCGTTTCAAGTCATAATACAATTTTTGTTTTCTTTGTGCTACTTCCGTATTCTTTTTTGCTTCTTTTATTAGTTTTTCTATATCACCCATTTTAAATTCTGGGGCTCTTTGTTGCACATAAAATAGTTTATCTAACGGTGTTATAACCTTTCTGCCTAGAAATAACTCAGCAGGAGTTTTGCCCGTTGTATCATGTTTTGCGGTCCTAAGGGCGAAAGCAAATTCATTGACATAGTTATCCCAGCTTTTATGAAAATTTTTAACATAACTACGGATAATTTTCACTATATTTCTGTTGACCCGTTCCGCTATATTTGATTGCGGCCGATACGGGACCATTTTTAAATGACGTATGCCCAGTTTTTGGCACATGTCTTCAAATATATTACTTACAAATTGAGGACCATTATCCGATATAACTTTTAGGGGCGCCCCGTATTTTAAAATATATTTATTTAAAATAGAATCGGTAACTAATTTCGCGGAGGCTCGTTTTAAGGGAACAATTTCGGTCCATTTACTAAAATGATCAACTATAACAAGGAGATAGCGACTTTTGTTTAACTGACTTTTTGGGAAAGGGCCCAATAAATCGATACCGATTATTTCATTTGGAAATTCGGATTTAATACTATTTAGAAACCCGGCCGGGCGGAAATTAATATAATTAACGGCTTGACATGTTGGGCAGGACTGGACATACGCCCTTGTTAACTTTTGCAGTTCAGGAAAGTAGACTGCCTCGCGTACGCGTTGAGTAGTTTTTCGAATACCAGCATGAGAAGCTAAAGGGCTGTCATGGAGCTCTTGCAGGATATTTAATCTAAGACTAGCTGGGATAACAGGTCGAAATTCGTTGTTGGAATTCGTAGTTTTTGTATAAAATAATAGACCATCTATTAGTTCGTAATGGGCCGCCCTATTTCTTATCGCCACAATATCTTGGTGGCTAAAATTTTCAGGATCCTTCAAATACTCATAAATACTTCCAAACTCAGGATCCTTACCCAGTTCGGTTATTACAGTTTCTCGGGAATTTATTGTACACGCTGTCAGCATTGCAACTTTTACGGTATTACCCTGTTCGTCTAATTTAATTCGTGACAGGCCATCTGCTACGATATTTTCCTTTCCGGGGGTATGCTTGATTACCAGATTATATTCTTGCAGCTTGAGTGCCCATCTTATTAACCTTGGGGATAAATTTTTTCCAGAGTACAATCTAGTTACCGCCGCATGATCAGAATATACTGTTATCGGCGCCTTTCCAAAATAGACTCGGAACTTTTGCACTGCTAACAGAACTGCAAGTGCCTCTCTCTCGGTCGCGGAATAGTTTCTTTGTGTTTGATTTAAAGTTCGGCTAAAAAATGCTACTGGCTGCTGATTTTGCGAAAGTACCGCTCCTACCGCATAATCCGAAGCATCCGCTGAAATTTCTAAATTTTCATCCTTTTCAGGAAATTTCAACACAGGGGCTTGCGTTAATGCTTGTTTTAATTTTTCGAAAGCACTATTTGCTTCGGCCGTCCACGAGAATCTTGCCTTTTTCCTTTTTAATTTTAACAATGGCTCAGCGATAGCCGCAAAATCTTTTATAAAGGACCTATAATATGAACAAAGTCCTAGAAAAGAAGAGAGCTTCTTTGCCGTGTTTGGAGTCGGATACTTTTGTACCGCGATTATTTTTGATTCATCTGTCTCGATCCCTTTTTGCGATATTTTGTAACCTAAATATTTTAATTCAGGGGCTGCAAATTTGCATTTTTCGACATTAACTTTTAGACCGGCCTCATTTAATAAAGAAAACACCTGTCTTAAATCCTGTACATGTTGGTCTAGATTATCACTAGTAATAATGATATCGTCTAAATAGATAAACGTGGACTTTCCGAGAACAGGTCTTAACACAATGTCCATGCATCGCTGAAATGTTGCTGGGGCGCCTGAAAGGCCAAACGGCATTCGCAAAAATGCATAAGTGCCAGACTTGGTTATAAAAGCAGTCTTAGGCACGTCCTCAGGCCTGATCCCTATTTGAAAATAACCATTCGTTAAGTCTAAAGTTGTCATAAATTTGGTTGATTTTATGTTCCTTAAAATTTCTTCTATAATCGGTAACGGATATACCGGATATTTCGTTATGGAATTTAATTTACGGTAATCAATAGCGAATCTCCACCTTTATGGATGCTCCAAAGGATAATCATTATTTTTCTTACATAAAACCACCGGACTAGCATAACTACTTGAGATAGGCGTTACGATCTTTTTACGTAGCATATCGGTAATATGCCATTCTATAATTTTTTCCTTATTCTTATCATACCGGTATGGTTTTTGACGAACCGGCAATGCATCTCCGGTGTCAATACTATGGTTAGTAACCTGGGTAAATCCTGGAATATCACTAAATAAGGAAGCAAATTCACTTACCACTTGTCGGATTCTATCTTGCTCGTCATTAGGCAGGTGGTCGAGATTTACCCTTGGCGGTTCAACCTTTTCTACACGCACTGGTTTCATCGTCAGCTTAAGAGACGCTTCATTAAAATCCAGTGTAGCTTGTGCGTCTGAAAGAAAGTCTATTCCTAGTATTAAGTGTGCTTGCAAATTCTTTACTATAAAAAACATCACCTTTACTTGTTCGTCCTTGATACGGATGTACAAAGGTACTTTACCTACGCACTTACATTGTTCTCCTTGCGCCGCTAATACTGTTGTATTATCCGCATTATATATGCGGTATTTGCGAAAATACTTTCTAAAAAAGACTTCTGCCACACAGGAACACTGCGCGCCGGTATCCAGGAGTGCGGTGGCCGGGATATTATTTACCAAGACTTCAATCTTCGGAAGAGTTAAATTTTTCACCATTACTGTATTTAACTTGTAGGAAGAGGGGTTTTCGTGGCCTTCGGATTTCCGCACCCTCTCGTCAGCAGAAATCCGTTTTAGTTTAAATTATTTTTTTCTTTCGGTGCTTTCCTTCTTTCTCCACTGGCCTTGAGACTTTTTTTCTGGGTTGCTATTGAACTGTCGACGTTCGCCGGCTGTTTTTGAATGCTCGGGTTTCCTTGCCCACTGATTCGCTTTTTCTCCGTAGCCATGTGCTTGAGTTTGCTGTAGTCTTGGCGTACCAAATTGGTTTCGCTGTTGATATTGGCGTCTTCTTTCGACGTCCGCCGTTCTTCTACTTTCAAACTGGATTGCTAGCTCAAATAATTTTTCCAGTGTAGTCGGATTTCTCAATTCAATAAAGTCTTGCACTTGGGGTAGTAACCTCGGCAAAATCACTTGAATTATTTCAGGATCCGGACGGTTTCCATACAAGAGCTTGAAAACGTGAATTTTTCTTAAAATAAAGCTCGAGAGGTTTTCGATTCTTTGTTGATATATACTGAAAAGTTCTGTTTCTAATTTCGCACGATCCCTTACAACAGGGAAGGCTTTTAGTAGGGCAGTCTTGAAATTTTCGTAGGTATAGGTGGGACTTCCTGCTTGACCCAAGAGACTTCTGCCGATACATTTGAACCAGTTAAGCGCTTGGCCCCTCAAAGCGCTGGTAGCTAAGGTAACTTTTTGAAACTCGTGCACGGGGTAGAGCATGAAGTGGTCATCCAATTTTTCCAAAAAACTGGTTACCTGTGAGTTTCCATTAAACGTTGCTTCTGGTTTCATCGAAGCGCGCATGGTCTGGACAATATACCCAAATCCTTCCAGGGCGGCAGCTGGCATTTCTGGATTCTGAGCTGTTTCTGCAGGCAGCACAGGTTCTTCTTGAAACTCGGCCATGGTTATTCTTCGTCGGGCGCCACTATCAGGTTCAATGTTTCTTCTAACCTTCTTCGGAAACATACAATGACCTGACTAGAACAGAGAGCTTACTAAAGCTATGTTCACTAATTGTAGTAAGTAGACAGGATACAGACGAAGGGTATACAAAACCCTTTATTTTTTTCTTTATATACAATGACTTCCGTACTTCGGAATACAATGACCCTCCACTCGGGGTCTAACTTAAAAGATATCAAAATAAAACTAAACTCTAATTTAACCTTAGAATAAGATTGGCCTTATAATAACAGAAAGCGTATGTAGCACAGAGACTGTGAACACTACAATACGTTTAATTTATCAAGAGGATTAAAACCTCTGGCCTGGAAGGCAAAGTAGCAACTGCGTAACTTCTAAGGTAAGCGGCCTGCTTCGAACTCACGGCTTCCTCTCTTCTGCTTGGCAAAAAGGCCACACTTAAATACTTGGCGTTCGCCAGACAACTTTGCATAAACTCCTTCACGCTTATAATTCTGGCCGGAAGTAGAAAATAAGAAGTGATAGTAAAGATTTAAAATAAAATAAACGTTAGTAAAACTTAAGATCCTTACAACGGGACCATTTTTAAATGACGTATGCCCAGTTTTTGGCACATGTCTTCAAATATATTACTTACAAATTGAGGACCATTATCCGATATAACTTTTAGGGGCGCCCCGTATTTTAAAATATTTTTATTTAAAATAGAATCGGTAACCAATTTCGCGGAGGCTCGTTTTAAGGGAACAATTTCGGTCCATTTACTAAAATGATCAACCATAACAAGGAGATAGCGACTTTTGTTTAACTGACTTTTTGGGAAAGGGCCCAATAAATCGATGCCGATTATTTCATTTGGAAATTCGGATTTAATACTATTTAGAAACCCGGCCGGGCGGAAATTAATATAATTAACGGCTTGACATGTTGGGCAGGACTGGACATACGCCCTTGTTAACTTTTGCAGTTCAGGAAAGTAGACTGCCTCGCGTACGCGTTGGATAGTTTTTCGAATACCAGCATGAGAAGCTAAAGGGCTGTCGTGGAGCTCTTGCAGGATATTTAATCTAAGACTAGCTGGGATAACAGGTCGAAATTCGTTGTTGGAATTCGTAGTTTTTGTGTAGAATAATAGACCATCTATTAGTTCGTAATGGGCCGCCCTATTTCTTATCGCCACAATATCTTGGTGGCTAAAATTTTCAGGATCCTTCAAATACTCATAAATACTTCCAAACTCAGGATCCTTACCCAGTTCGGTTATTACAGTTTCTCGGGAATTTATTGTACATGCTGTCAGCATTGCAACTTTTACGGTATTACCCTGTTCGTCTAATTTAATTCGTGATAGGGCATCTGCTACGATATTTTCCTTTCCGGGGGTATGCTTGATTACCAGATTATATTCTTGCAGCTTGAGTGCCCATCTTATTAACCTTGGGGATAAATTTTTCCCTGAGTACAATCTAGTTACCGCCGCATGATCAGAATATACTGTTATCGGCGCCTTTCCAAAATAGACTCGGAACTTTTGCACTGCTAACAGAACTGCAAGTGCCTCTCTCTCGGTCGCGGAATAGTTTCTTTGTGTTTGATTTAAAGTTCGGCTAAAAAATGCCACGGGCTGCTGATTTTGCGAAAGTACCGCTCCTACCGCATAATCCGAAGCATCCGCTGAAATTTCTAAATTTTCATCCTTTTCAGGAAATTTCAACACAGGGGCTTGCGTTAATGCTTGTTTTAATTTTTCGAAAGCACTATTGGCTTCGGCCGTCCACGAGAATCTTGCCTTTTTCCTTTTTAATTTTAACAATGGCTCAGCGATAGCCGCAAAATCTTTTATAAAGGACCTATAATATGAACAAAGTCCTAGAAAAGAAGAGAGCTTCTTTGCCGTGTTTGGAGTCGGATACTTTTGTACAGCGATTATTTTTGATTCATCTGTCTCGATCCCTTTTTGCGATATTTTGTAACCTAAATATTTTAATTCAGGGGCTGCAAATTTGCACTTTTCGACATTAACTTTTAGACCGGCCTCATTTAATAAAGAAAACACCTGTCTTAAATCCTGTATATGTTGGTCGAGATTATCACTAGTAATAATGATATCGTCTAAATAGATAAATGTGGACTTTCCAAGAACAGGTCTTAACACAATGTCCATGCATCGCTGAAATGTTGCTGGGGCGCCTGAAAGGCCAAACGGCATACGCAAAAATGCATAAGTGCCAGACTTGGTTATAAAAGCAGTCTTAGGCACGTCCTCAGGCCTGACCCCTATTTGAAAATAACCATTCGTTAAGTCTAAAGTCGTCATAAATTTGGTTGATTTTATGTTCCTTAAAATTTCTTCTATGATCGGTAACGGATATACCGGATATTTCGTTATGGAATTTAATTTACGGTAATCAATAGCGAATCTCCACCTTTTTGGATGCTCCAAAGGATAATCATTATTTTTCTTACATAAAACCACCGGGCTAGCATGACTACTTGAGATGGGCGTTATGATGTTTTGACGTAGCATATCGGTAATATGCCATTCTATAATTTTTTCCTTATTCTTATCATACCGGTATGGTTTTTGACGAACTGGCAATGCATCTCCGGTGTCAATACTATGGTTAGTAACCTGAGTAAATCCTGGAATATCACTAAATAAGGAAGCAAATTCACTTACCACTTGTCGGATTCTATCTTGCTCGTCATTAGGCAGGTGGTCAAAACTTAACCTTGGCGGTTCAACCTTTTCTACACACACTGGTTTCATTGTCAGCTTAAGGGACGCTTCATTAAAATCCAGTGTAGCTTGTGCGTCTGAAAGAAAATCTATTCCTAAAATCAAATGTGCTTGCAGATTCTTTACTATAAAAAACATCACCTTTACTTGTTCGTCCTTGATACGGATATATAAAGGTACTTTACCTACGCACTTACATTCTTTTCCTTGCGCCGCTAATACTGTCGTATTATCCGCATTATATATGCGGTATTTGCGAAAATACTTTCTAAAAAATACTTCTGCTACACAGGAACACTGCGCGCCGGTATCCAGGAGTGCGGTGGCCGGGATATTATTCACCAAGACTTCAATCTTCGGAAGAGTCAAATTTTTCACCATTACTGTATTTATCTTGTAGGAAGAGGGGTTTTCGTGGCCTTCGGATTTCCGCACCCTCTCGTCCGCAGAAATCCATTTTAGTTTAAATTATTTTTCCTTTCCGTGCTTTCCTTCTTTTTCCCCTGGCCTTGAGACTTTTTTCCTGGGTTGCTATTGAACTGTCGACGTTCGCCGGCTGTTTTTGAATGCTCGGGTTTCCTTGCCCACTGATTCGCTTTTGCTCCGTAGCCGTATGCTTGAGTTTGCTGTAGTCTTGGCGTACCAAATTGGTTTCGCTGTTGATATTGGCGTCTTCTTTCGACGTTCGCCGTTCTTCTACTTTCAAACTGGATTGCTAGCTCAAATAATTTTTCCAGTGTAGTGGGATTTCTTGATTCAATAAAGTCTTGCACTTAGGGTAGTAACCTCGGCAAAATCACTTGAATTATTTCAGGATCCGGACGGTTTCCATACAAGAGCTTGAAAACGTGAATTTTTCTTAAAATAAAGCTCGAGAGGTTTTTGATTCTTAGTTGATATATACTAAAAAGTTCCGTTTCTAATTTCGCACGATCCCTTACAACAGGGAAGGCTTTTAGTAGGGCAGTCTTGAAATTTTCGTAAGTATAGGTGGGACTTCCTGCTTGACCCAAGAGACTTCTGCCGATACATTTGAACCAGTTAAGCGCTTGGCCCCTCAAAGCGCTGGTAGCTAAGGTAACTTTTTGAAACTCGTGCAGGGGGTAGAGCATGAAGTGGTCATCCAATTTTTCCAAAAAACTGGTTACCGGTGAGTTTCCGTTAAACGTTGCTTCTGGTGTCATCGAAGCGCGCATGGTCTGGACGATGTAACCGAATCCTTCCAGGGCGGCAGCTGGCATTTCTAGATTCTGAGCCGTTTCTGCAGGCAGCACAGGTTCTTCTTGAAACTCGGCCATGGTTATTCTTCTTCTTTGGGCGCCACTATCAGGTTCAATGTTTCTTCTAACCTTCTTCGGGAACATTCAAGGACCTGACTAGGAAAGAGAGATCTTACTAAAGCTATGTTCACTAATTGTAGTAAGTAGACAGGATACAAACGAAGGGTATACAAAACCCTTTATTTTTCTTTATATACAATGACTTCCGTACTTCGGAATACAATGACCCTCCACTCGGGGTCTAACGTAAAAGATATCAAAATAAAACTAAACTCTAATTTAACTTTAGAATAATACACGTGGAAGATTGGCCTTATAATAACAGAAAGCGTATGTAGCACAGAGACTGTGAACACTACAATACGTTTAATTTATCAAGAGGATTAAAACCTCTGGCCTGGAAGGCAAACAGCAACTGCGTAACTTCTAAGGTAAGCGGCCTGCGTTGACTTACTGCTTCCTCTCTCTCGCTTGGCAAAAAGGCCACACTTAAGTACTTGGCGTTCGCCAGACAAACTTTGCATAAAATCCTTCACGCTTATAATTCTGGCCTGAAGTAGAAAATAAGAAGTGATAGTAAAGATTTAAAATAAAATAAACGTTAGTAAAACTTAAGATCCTTACAAGTACAGAACAAAGGATTCTTTTACCCAAAACGGATTGCAAAAAGGATTTAAAGCGAGTTCAGAAGAGATTTTTTTCGTGACGTATGTATGTATGTATCTCTCATAACTCAAAAACGACTAGCCTCCGAACGTTGAAATTTTGTATATTTTTATACATAAATTTTGTATAACATGTAGCTGTGCACCTCTCTTTTCGGTTCCAGTCGGCAGCACCAGCAGTATATAAATATATATATCCACTCTGGTACTCGGCTCCGTGAGCTTAGTTTTGTTTATTCTTATATCCTGGTAAACTGTGCGTTTTTGCTTTAATAATGATTGCATTATGTTGCTCTTATTTTTCGGTTTACGTTTTTATGCCTTTAGTTAATCTGCATTCAATAGTTGTAGAATTAGCAACAATTTAAAAGTTGTTTAAGTGCGGCTAAGCCTAATTTTTTTTACCACAGCCGCCATATTTGTTTGCGTTTCAAACTTAGCATAATAGTGAGTTAAGTCAGCTTCTGCACCTTCAACGCCTTTTTGCCGGGTGGGTCCAAAGGTAAACTTTCAATTACGTGCATCGAACAATCTGTCTTCTTGCCCGCTGGCCGAGTTGCTTGTTTTTCGCGTAGAAACTCTCATTTTAATTGTAAATTTTTTTTTAAATTGTTTTAACTGCATTTGGTGTTTTATATTTTTCTATATTTTTTTCACTTTTGATAAAAATATTTTGAGGTTCTATGTATTTTTGTTTTGCAGCGAAGTGAGAACTGAATTAATTGAATGCGAAATGTATCTCTAATGAAATTTGAGGAAATAAGTTTAAATGAAATGCTGCAAACAATTCGTATAATTTAATATCCCGTGCAAGGAAGTCATGAGGTGTACACATCGGATTTTTTTAACTAGTTAATGATTTGAGGGCCCGGTGAAATGCGAGACTTCTCGCAGCTGCGACTTAATCAACTGCGATATTATTCGCCTCTATGTGCTTCAGTGACATAAAATATCAAACCGTAATATCGTTTGAAATATATTAAACAGGAGTTTTGTTGCTACGCCTAATGTATTGCACGTTTCAGTATTCATATGTTTACTGTGCTCTGTGGTGAGGATCTACATAAAAAACATGTCAAATATGCAATGGCTTTTATTCAGTTAAAATTAAGCCCCTTTGGCACTGTTTATAACAGTCTGAGCGCGTCTTATCCGAAACGCTCGCACTAGAAATGTTTTGTAGTTTCTGCGGTGAAGTGAGTTTTGAAATATTTGCATACTTGCCCTTGTACCAAATTAAAAATCGGATGTGGAGCCCGTATGACTTCCTTGTACATCCTGTTAAACTTATACACATTTTTTGCTTCCTCTGATATGATACCGTAATTCAATAAATGATTTCCTCCAATGTGGTTCCATAATTTTTACAGATATATTTCTCATTCAAAGTCATTTCAGTTCTCACTTCGAGGCAAGCAAAATTACATAAAAACTCAAAACATCTTTATTAAAAGCTGTAAAATACAGAAAAACCTTAAACACCAAATACAGATTAAAAAAAAAAAAAAAAAAATTTACCATTAAAATTAGCGTTTCTAGGCAAGAACAAGCAGTTGGGCTAGCGGATAGGAAGGCAGATTTTTCTGTGCACAAAACTGAAAGTTTGCTTTTGGTCCCACTCGGCAAAGAGATATTGAAGTTGTCTTCACTTTAAAATTTTTCATAATACTGCAACTACTGCATGCAGATTAACTTATAAGGTATTTCTCCGGTCTTCCTAGCGTGCCTTCGTGGTGTAGTGGTCAGCACACTGAGCCGGTATTTCAGAGGTTCGTGATTCGATTCTTGGCGAAGGCGTTGCTAATTTTTCATCTCTCTTGCTTCCAAAAAACACCTAATGTCTCTACAGTGACGCCCGAACTAAAAAGGGTGTTGGATGACGATTCTCCACACCCAGGATTTGGCGACTGGGTCCCCTTAAAACCCCAGTCGCCCTTTAAAAAGGGGAGTATATAAGGTATTGCTCCGGTTTTCGTAGCGTGCCTTCGTGGTGTAGTGGTCTGCACACTGAGCCGATATTTCAGAGGTCCGTGGTTCGATTCTCGGCGAAGGCGTTGCAAATTTTTCATCTCTCTTGCTTCCAAAAACATCTAATATCTCTACAAACTAAAGGAATAAAAACCTTAACTAGAAAATAAGAACAACATAATTCAATCACTTTTAAAGCAAAAAATGCCCAATTTTCCATCATATATAAGAATGAAACCTGATCTCACCGAGCCGGGTAACAGAGTGGTAGTATATATATATATATATATATACATACAGGGTGCTTCATAGATCATGGGACAAACTTGGAGGGGTGGTGAAGCGTACTAAAACATGCATTTTTTATACGAATGTAGGGTCTAAAGTTACGGATTAAGGCAGGAACGCAAAAAAAAAAAAAAAAAGACACGAGAAGAAAATGTGTTTATGTACAAAATCAACACAAAGTGCTTCTTTGCAGCAATACAGTATTCACAATAAATGTTCAAAATTGCGAGCATCAGCAGTCCTAATACATGCTTGGTAACGTCGTAGAAGGGATTGACGAACATTTTGAAAAACGACAGGCATCTCGCGCACGCTAACAGCCGCAATGGATAGTC
This sequence comes from Stegodyphus dumicola, assembly GCF_044657685.1. NCBI lineage: Eukaryota > Metazoa > Arthropoda > Arachnida > Araneae > Eresidae > Stegodyphus > Stegodyphus dumicola. Next base: position 245,288,612 of record NC_140771.1, read on the forward strand.
GTGCAATGAGGTCCTCCAGTGAGTCAACGGGAGTCTCGTAAATAGTGCTCCTCAGATGCCCCCATAAAAAATAAACCAAGGTGGATAAATCTGGCGAACGGGATGGCCATCGAACGAGTCCACCACGGCCCGGAAATGTCCCATCCAAGTAACTGCGGACACGCAGGTGGTTATGAGCTGGTGCACCATCATGCTGGAACCACATGCGATCACGAACGACAGCCGGAACATCCTGCAGCAATTCCGGTAGCACCTCTTTCAGAAAAATATGATAACATAAGCCATTTGTACGTGCAGGTAAGAGGTATGGGCCTATGAGGTAGTCGTTAACAATACCCGCCCACACATACACGGAGAAGCGGGTTTGGAATACATGTGGATGTGTGCCGTGTGAATTATGAATTGTCCACACGTGCATGTTGTGACTATTGAAGATGCCGTCCTGTGAGAAAGTTGCCTCGTCCGTGAATAGCACATCCGATGGGAAATCCGCCTGCGCTGCACACTGCTGCAAGAACCAATGACAGAAATGAACTCGAGGAGGGTAATTTGTTTCTTGCAAGACTTTTGCTGGACTCTTTGCAAATGGTATGTGTGCAAACCATTTTCATGCAATACTCTCCAAACGGTGGAATGACTCAGCTGCAAACGACGTTCAGTAGCTCTTGTACTTGTCTGAGTTGATTCATGCACAATGTTCAAGATGGATTCTTCAATGTGAGGTTGTCGTGCACTTCTTCTTCCACTCCTAGTGTCAGAGGTGGCTTCAAATGACCCGTTTTCACACAGAGACCGATGTAACCTCTGTGCTTCGGCATACGCCTGTTCAGAAACCGTTCTGGTACAACCGTAGCGCTGCTCTGCCGTTCCCATTAGCAGTGCCATACATGAGATGCATGTTAGCTTTTTCCCTGTGCGTAAACTCCCCCATCACGCTGGACATCAGAGTTGTAAATGATCCTCTGATGCATCGGATCGTGGTTTGTCCGGCTCACTACCCCCTCTACCGCTGCATTGCCAGCCAAACACAGCTGTAGTTCCTATTACTGTTAGTGTTTCCTTTTCTGAACATTTATTGTGAATACTGTATTGCTGCAAAGAAGCACTTTGCGTTGATTTTGTACATAAACATATTTTCCTCTCGTGTCGTTTTCTTTGCGTTCCTGCCTTAAACCGTCACTTTAGACCAAACATTCCTATACAAAAAATGCATGTTTTAGTACGCTCCACCATCCCTCTAAGTTTGTCCCATGAACTATGAAACACCCTGTCCTTTCGTTTTGGCATTTTGTGTCGGACTCCTATAAACGGACTTAGCGGGTAAAAGACGCAAAGGTGGAAAAAAGTCGAAGAGCAGACTGATCACGGCACAAAACAGTACGTTCGAACAGCACATAAATTAAAATCGCTTCCGGTGCAGAAGGTTATTAAGGCTGAGATGCTTTAAAAACACTGATGTCTTGTTCATTGCCTATATAACAAATGCAAAATCTTTAGGTGACGGGAAAACTGCTTAATAAATTTAACGAATAGCAGGGAAATAATTTAAAGAAAAACCAAAATAGCCCATTTTCCATATTACTGCAGAACACTTCAAGGAAAATGAAAAATGCAAGGACTATTTTTTTCCTTCAAACTGTTCTTCTATTCTTCAGCCACTAAAGATGTTTGCTATGAAACGTTTGAAAGAGATTATTACAGAAAACATTTAACAAAGAACATAATTTTTAATATCAACCTTAGTTTCCCACAAGCGGTCGAGCAGTAAAGTCGCTGAACACTGGTAGTTCGGTTCCGGGATCGAATCCCAAAGAATGAGCTGACTCCATGGGTGTTTTCCCCATGCGTTGTAAGGTAAGACGTATAAGGTATTTTCTCTCTCCTTTCTGCATGCTTCAGTCGTGTAACCGTAGCACACTCAGCGCCTATTCGAGAGGTCCAGGTTCGAGTCTCAAGGTTCGAGTCCAAGGTAAGGTTCTTGCACATTTTTCATGTTTCCTGTTTTTGACTCTGCAGTGGCGTCCGAACTAAAAAGTCGTGGATGATGGTTTTTCACCACTAAGATTTGGTGATTGGTTCCCTTAATCCCCAGTCGCCCTTTAAAAGGGGGAGTATATTAGGTATTTTCTGCCTCCTTTCTGCATGCCTTCGCAGTATAACGGTAGCACACTTGGTGCGTATTCGAGAGGTCCAGGTTCGAGTCTCGGCGAGAGCACTGCTCATTTTTCATATCTCCTGCTGCACCCGCAAAAAAGTACCTAATGTCCCTACAGTGCCACGTTTAACCAGCCATTTTCCCTTAGAACGTCTTCCATGAAAGCATCCCTATGCTAGGCAGATAGTCCTCGAGTTCTTTGCAATAATCAAATAAAGGTAGATTGAAGTGACGGCAAACGCAGCTCGTAATTGTTAGCGCAAAGTTAGTTTTAGCTTTTTAGAGAAGCAGATGAAGAAACAAAATGCCCTACGGCTAAAATTCATCTGGAGAAGATGATTTCATTTATATTCTTAGCTCACTTCAACCTTATTTGAGCTTTAGTCTTCTAGCAGAGTCCTTTCGAGACATTTCGAAAAAACCTTACATCAATGCGACAATGTAACAGGAAGCAAATTTTACATCTATACCGAAAAGTAAGTAAATATAGATAACGAACTTGGAGGTTTTGCGGAAAACAACGAAGAGGATATCCTTACTAAAATATAGTAAATGAGAAAGGAGAAAATACTGAAAATGAGGAGGAAGGAAATGATGACCCACCCAACTTTATCAGAACCTTTATTAATTAAAGAGGAAACTGTTCATTCTATTGAAGCCGTACAGCATTTTTTTTCCCCTAATGTATTCGATATATCAGAAGATTATTTCACATCATTAGAATCTATACACTGCACGTGGTTAAATTACCTGCTCAGAAAAATAACATATATTATAATACAGTCAAAAGTCGTTAATCCGGACTCGTCGAGACTTCGGCGATTCCGGATTATCGATTTTTCCGGATTGTAGATCATCAGTTTAAATCTGGTAAGATGGCATGCAGAAATTATAAAATTAAAAATACGAAACCGTAATTTATGAAATAAAGAACAATTATGATCTAAAGGGTATCAAAATTTACAAAAAAAAAAAAAGCTTAATATTTATTTGTTTACTTTATTAAACATTCTTTCACTGTAAGTTGTTTAAGTTGCTTCGTTTTTTATGTGATAATACATTCTCTTTAATTCTATAAACAGACATAATTTCTTGTTCAGTTACAAAGTTCCGCTGTTCAAGTCCTATAATTGCTGTGTCTACCGACTAATTTGTCAATCGAAATTTTTTCGTTTTCAATAACCTCTGTCACTTTCTTCACTATCGGAAGCGAATTATAATGACGAGGAATTTGATTTAAATCGTATCAAAGACGGAGTACATCGAGATGAAATACTACATTTAGTAAGGCATTATAAGCCAAATAAAATAAAAACATCTGCCCTGAAGATAAGGATAGTGCTGACAGATCAACTTCCAATTCATTGCGCGCCGCGGCGTTAAAGATAAACAAAGTTTAGATAAACAAACGTCAAAGTTTAGATAAACAAAGGATATGCCTTTATCCATTTTTTGCAGCAATTCCACTTTTTGTTTAATGAACTTTGAAACATACTTTCGCTTTGTAGATCCTTTACATATTAATAAATATATATCAGAAATTCTATTTGACATAATCGAAAGTTCAAGCTTACTTTTATAAAATTGCTCTAACAGTCTGCAAAAAATAATAAGCCTGATCCAATTCGAAGATTAAGGAACAACGCAATCTGCAACATTAACTGAAATAGATAATTAGATAATTTTAGCTTAGCTTATGGCGTCCGTTATACTTTAAACGCGCACTCGTAAACGTATTTTGCGCACGCGCACAAGCGTATTCGCAGCCGTAAAGGTCTTACGCGCATGCGTCAACGCGAGGCATGCGCAAAAAGTTGGTAGCTTTGAGGTCCGGATTATAGATCATTCCGGATTATGGGTGTCCGAATTAACGACTTTTGACTGTATATGCTTTTCCCATTAAAAAAATTTACTCGGTTGTGAATAAATAACGAATATTGTGTATTTTTCAATTTTTACTTCGTTACACGAAATAAAGGAAGTATTGTAATTGCGAAGAATTTCGAGTACGGTATATTTCAACGGAAATATCCATTTTGACCGCTCCCAGATACCCTTTGAGTATTTTTTTGAGCGACGTGACGCAAGATTATGCCTGTCGTTGGCAACAGCTTTGGGCAAGCTAGATATGTCAGTACGATTTTACTCAGTTCCGTCTCATATTTTAAAGGAGAACATCCCGGGGGGGAGGCGGGTATGAGGATCTCCCACACCTCTTTCCGTACCAGTAACCTCTCGAGAGGACTTTTGGCTCGCCGCACATTTTGAGTGCCTCTTTACCACATAGCAATACATTGCCAAATATCAATGCTTTCTCCGGGATTCGAACGCGGTTCCTTCGGTAAGGCAGTCAGAGTCACTAACCACTTTCCAGGATGGGCGGCATAACATTTTTAGGTAATTTATACGTTATATCTGTAAGTAATTCATTTAATTACACAGTTACGTATCATCTGTTAAAACGTAAATAATTCTAACAATTATAATATTTTATACGCGTAAAGTTACTTTTCTGGATTTCAACAACTGGGAATGGGATCACTTATATAGTAACTATTAAAAGATGTTTCTAGTTCGAAATTCATAGAAAGGATTATTTCGCAGCAAAGCACGCCCTGTCCATATGGATTATCGACCACTGGCAAAATTTCAAATATCTAGAACTTCCGCCTTTAATTTCAAATCCAGCCGTCTGACTGTGGCGGAAACACCGATCGCTAACATGTTCCTGCGATCTTAAGGATCTGTAGAGTTCCTAGGATTTGGGAATTTTTTCCGCGGGATCTTAGAACGTATATATGTATGATTTGCATTCCGTAGCCGTGTTACTGATGCGTCCTGCAAGGTCGCTAGTGAAGGTACACGGGTTGGACAAAAATATGGAAACACCTTTAAAAAAACATGTTTCTTTGCTTAATATGGTGTAGGTAACCCGTTGGCATCCAAAACAGCTTGAGGTCTTCTCGGAATGGATAAATACAGTTCCTGTATGTTTGCCAAGGGAATATTATACCATTCTTCCTGCAAAACGGTGGCAAGTTCAGATAACGATGTTGGCGATGGATAACGAGAACGCACTTTCCGTTCCAATGTAGACCACAAAGGTTCGATAATATTCAGCTCTGGTGACTGTGGTGGCCAGGGGAGATGGGACAACTCATCCTCGTGCTCAGAAAACCAGTCCTGGACAATGTGAGCTGTGTGAACAGGAGCTTTGTCGTCTTGGACACCATCACCATCACCATCGGGGAACAAAGTTTGTACCATGGGATGAACTTGATCGGCCAAAATGTTCACATAAGTCTTGGCAGTCATGTGCCCTGACACAGTTATCATGGGGCTAGCAGAGAACCACGATATGGCTGCCCAAACCATAACAGAACCCCCGCCATGTTTCACTCTTGGCAACAAGCAGTCTGTATTATAGGCTTGAGATGGCGTTCTCCAGACGTAAACTCGGCCAGAAGTGGGAAACAATGTGAAAGAAGACTCGTCAGACCATATTACTCGCTTCCACTGCTCTATAGTCCAGGCTTTATAACTTGAACACCACCTTTTCCTGTTACGGGCATTAGCATCACTGATGAGTGGCTTCTCGATTGCAGCACGGCCAGCAATTCCCTGTTTATGAAGTTCCCTTCTAATTGTTTTGGTACTCACAGGGTTCGGTAACACAACATTCATTTCAGCAGTAACTTTTGCAGCTGTGGTCTTCTTATTTATCGTCACAATTGCCCTTAATGATCGTCTGTCACGATCACTCAGGACACACTTTCGTCCGCGCTGTGATTTAGCAGATGATGTTTTTCTGCTTTTCAAATATGCGGAATAAATCTTTGATACAGTACCTCTTGAAACACTAAACGCCTCGGCTACCTTGCTTACGGAAGCACCTACCATACGTGCTCCAACAATTTGCCCACGTTCGAAGTATGTTAACTCTGGCATAATGCAATGACAACGTCGCATAACAGAACTGCGACAACAACTGAACTCTTTACCACATTTACGAAGTTGTATAGGTGGCGTCAGTAGTCAAAAACGCCAGCGCCACCAACATATTTCATTAAAATGAATCTTTCTTTTCAAACATGCATTTCACAAGGTGTTTCCATATTTTTGTCCATCCACTGTACCATAAAAAAGATTCACGGCGATGACCCGCCAACGAATGAAATGTTTATATTTCATTTGTGGAAGTCGGCCAAACATAAGCATTACGAATCTTACTTTTAGGTAAATTATTACATGTAAGAGAAATAAAAGTGTCTGGGCTAAGTTTTCCTTTAAGTTGTTTCAAACTTTGAAAGTGGACTTCTTTCTGAAAAAATCGTTATAACTAAACCAAAGTACGTTCGTTATATGTACAATAATATTCTTTGACTAAACTGCGACAGCCGCGACCATGAGCACAAGCGCGCATGCGCCATTTGATTTGGATTGGATTATTTAGTTATGGCAAAGCGCACGAGGGCTATCTGCCTAAAGGGAGGGATGCCTTCGTGGAGGACTTTCTAAGGAAAACTGGCTCATATACACGTTACACATGGGGAAAACCACGAAAACACCCATACAGCCAGCCCGTTCGCGGGATTCGAACCTCGGACCGAACTACCAGTGTTCAGCGACTTTACCGCTCGGCCGCTGGTGGGCCATGCGCCATTTGAACCGATTTATTTACAAAATAGGGAGGGTGGACCTTAATAATGTAGTAAGGATTGCTTTCCATTCTTATGTTGTCCCTGTTGATTTTCACTACACTGTTTGATAGTATTGTGTTTAATTTTTGCACTTTTTTACTTATTTATTTATGTATTGGTAAAAATTTTTGTGTTTTCGAAATTTAATTCTGTTATATATGCATAATTTTATGATAAAGTGCAATAAATAACTATTACTAAATATATTATTAGCCCAAAAGGGATATTATTCCGGAATAGGACATTAATCTCGAAACAGCTTTTTTCGTTGAATCACTATAAAGGGCGTATCACTTTTCACACTGTTGCCACCAAATATTATAGTCCCGTATTATATTTAAAGAAACTAAATAATGAAGAATCTGCATGCATGCATGTATGTATGTTTTTCGCACTGTGAAAAAACAACGGTACACAGAGCCATCCAGTTTTGAATAACGTACTCCTCCACCCGAACCTGGGTACCTGGAAGTTCGAGTTTTGAATTTCGAATTTGTTTTATTAGCTGTTTCATATTTTGTAAAACTTTAATGAATCATTGATTAATAAATTTGACGAGTTCAAAGCGAGCAGTGGAAAGACTGTATGGAATAAAACACTTTTATCACCAGCGCGCAAGATTGCCTATCGAAATTCTAAACATATGCTGGTTTTATATATTTTGTGATTTCTGTAATTGAATCGAAGTTTATGTGGAATAAGCATCAAGGACAGGATATTTAATAAATAAACGCACAAAACTTTAATAATAAAAAAACAAAACAAATTGTAAAGGCATCTTAGTAAGAAAACTGAACATGGATAAGATGAGCTGAGAAAAGATTGGGGGGGAGGGGGAAACAGAAAAGTGTATGCAACACTTATCACCGCATTGCAAATTCCAAACATACACTGCTATGCTCCTTTTACAATTTTTGTAATTTTCCTGTTGAACCGTATATGGTGTATTCTTAATAATAGAGGCCCACCCGCGGCCGAGCGGTAAAGGGTTACAGCCGAAAACATCGCGGACGAAGATGACGTGCTACAATACATCTTGGGAGAAAACATCGCAAAGAGAAAACTTCGCAGTTCTAAAACATCGTGATACGAAACATCGCCGTCGAAAATAAAGCGGTTCAAAATCTTCGCAGTTTAAAAACATCGTTGTCGAAAATATCGTGGTAAAAAATAAAGTATCTACAAATCATCGCATGACGATAACATCGCAGACATGCTTTTTTAAGGCTTTAGAAACTATTAATGGATATATTTGTGAGCGCAAAATAGAAAGAAGGATAATTTTTACTTTCATATTTTTTATTAACTAATAAATTATTGCTGAGAAAATAAGAAGGAAACTTAAGCATAGAAAATTAATGCAACTTATAGCACTTAATAGAATTATAAACCGACATAGTTAACTAACAAAGCCCATTAATAAATCATTTTTATCGAGTTTTTACTGGTAATTTTTCATGAAAAGTATAATCTATTAGTTGCATTTAATTTTCTATGCTTAAGTTTCCTTCTTACTTTTGCAGCAAAAATTTATTAGTTAATAAAAAAATGTGAAAGTAAAAATTATCCTTCTTTTCATCTGGCGCTCACAAATCATTATGGGAATATCCATTTAGAATTATTAAAACCTGAAAAAAGCATGTCTGCGATGTTATCGTCATGCGATGATTTGTAGATACTTTATTTTTAACCACGATATTTTCGACGGTGATGTTTTTAACCTGCGAAGTTTTCGAACCGCATTATTTTCGACGTCGATGTTTTGTGCCACGATGTTTTAGAACTGCAATGTTTTCTCTTTGCGATGTTTTCTCCGAAGATGTTTTGTAGCACGACGTTTTCGCCTTGCGTTGTTTTCTCCATGACGTTTTCGTCCGCGATGTTATCGGCGGGCACCGCGGTAAAGACGCTAAACACTGGTAGTTCGGTACGAGGTTCGAATCCCGTGAACGGGCTGACTGCATGGGCGTTTTCGTGGTTTTCCCCATGTGTAACGTGTATACGAGCCAGTTTCCCTTAGAAAGTCCTCCACGAAGGCATCCCTCCCTTTAGGCAGATAGCCCTCGTGTGCTTTGCCATAATTAAATAATCCAATCTTAATAATAAAGCTAAAAGGGTAATAAAGGGGGTTAGTAAGTGTGAGTGTAACAGCAGACTGCGAGCTTAGAGAGAGTGTAAAAAAAACTTAACGAACCCTTTTGTGTGATCGTTAAAACAGAATCTTTTTTTCCTGGTTTCTTTAACTTTAGGCATCGCTTTCTTCGCACATGCGCAAAACAACAAACTCGCTAAATTTTTAAAAGCCACATAGCAGATGTATAGAATTCTCGATGCAGTGTTAAGTGTTGGCATACATTTGTTCTATGTTTTTCAGTATTTTCAAAGTTCAGGTTTCTTAGTAAGATGGCTTTACAAAACTTTTTATTTTGTCTTTTTATTATTAACTTTTTATGCGTTAACTTTATTGATTAAATATCACCTAGTACTCATTTATGCCCCATAAAATTCGATTCAACGGCAGAATCACGAAATATTTAAAAACAACATATCTTCAGAAATTCCGATAGGCAGTTTTACGCGGCGGAGATAAAAACGTTTTATTCCGTGAAGTGTCGCCATTGCTCGCTTTCAAATCGTTGAGTTTTTTTAGATATGAAATAAATAATAGAAAATCATAGATGATCATTCTGTGAATATATTGAATCCTTTAAATTAGATACATCATGAATCAAAAGCATTTTTGTTATTTAAATCAATCCAATTTAAAAGTAAGAAAAGAACATTCTTAAGAATTATATGTATTGTTCCAAATAGCCTTGTTAATCCACACCAGACAGATTCAGTTTGAAAGCTACATTTTGCCGAATGACAACATACTCGAATGAAAAGAAAACGACGCATTTATAGTGATTCGACACAAAGTCCTATTTTGAAACTAATAATCTTTTTTTTTTTAAAAAAAAAAAGAAAAAAAAAAAAAATAGTTATGTGTTAAGCTTTTCAAAGGTCTCTTCTTCCAACTTAATTTGGCTTTTCGCTACGTCGAACACGTTTGTTAATGAGAATTAAAAAAATGGAAATATTTAAATGATATTTCTTGGAGGCCCTAGAATATTAATTATGTGACATAGGTTGTTTTAAAACACTTTTGAAAATAACTCGAGAAATCATTTTCCTCGGAGGCGAATTTGTTCTGATAATTCTTTTTTCGTGAACTGAATTGTTCGTGATTCGAGGCTTCTTTCATCTAAAAGAAAAAATTGCTTCGGATTCCGGTATTCGCCGATACAGTACGGCAGTAGTAACCTTGCAAGCATTGTGACAAACCTAGAAACTTTTCCGGATTTTTCTAGCGTTGTTGCAATCCTAAGCAAGTTGAGAATTTCTTTCCTTTTACCCTCCGCTTTCTGGCTGCCAGCGGCAGTGTAGGAAAATCTCTGAAGATAGGCAGCTCTGAACACTGGTAGTTCGGTCCGGGCTTCGAGTCCCGGCAAGAACGAGTTAGCTGAATGGGAGTTTTCGTGGTTTTCCCCATGTATAATATGAATACAAGCCAGTTTCCCTTAAAACGTCATCCACGGGGCATCCTTTCTTTTTGTGTTGTGCCTAATGCCGGACCATGTAGTAACAATAATAAAATGAAAAAATGCTCTGCAGTTCGACATGAGCCCTGTACCAGGCGAACGGGTTGGCCGCAAGGGCTTTCGCTTGGTTTGTCTCATGTGCAACATGAATGCGAGACAATTTCTTTTAGAAAGTTGTAACGTGCCGAGCTACCATGATGGAAATACTTCAAAATAAATATACTTCAATATTTATTTTGAAACTGAACACACGTTTTATTGGTTAAATAAAAAGTAAAATAAAACAACACAATTACAGAAGGGAAAAGAAAGCAGCTTTCCCGTCGCGTGATGCGACTTACTCCTTTGGCATTTCTCAGATCAAAAGCCCTTTTTTTTACATCTACCAACTGTATCCACGGAAACAGTCCAAGAGGGGTGTCCTTAACGAATCTTTTCCTAGATTCCTTTCGGGCTTTTGTAGCGGACACTGGGGTAAGTTCCTGTGTAAAAGGAAGTTCTCTTGACATAAGCCTGATGTTTTGTCAAACCTGATGTTTGTCACAGCGTTCTCCACGAAGGCATCCCTTCCCTTAGATGGATAATTCTCTCGTTCTTGTCTCTCTTATCCCCTCTAACAGAAGGTGAGAATATTTTTTTTTTTTTTTTAAATTTCAACATCAATAATAAATAATTACAGCGAGCACATATCTGCATTAGATAATTTTTTACATTACATTAACCTGTTTCATGATGAATGCTCTTAAGAAAACATTTGTTCACATTACCTTAATTTTTAAAGCATTCTGTATGGTATGCTTATTATCTTTCCACCGAAATGAAACAGAAACAGTCTACGATTTCCTGAAGATGTATTTTGCGAAAAACTCTCGAGAGTTCCCATGCTTATACAGAGACACTGTACACGACGGAAAATATGATTTTATGATTTCACAGCCACATATTTTGCCGACCATCTTGTCTGGCTGCTTCCTTTTAAGTTGTATTTTGTACATTTTTTCATAATACCATCGAGTAATGCATCCGACAAAAAAGTGAAGTATTTTCTGAGTAATTCTAAGCAGATTAACTGCTTCCGGGCACGAAGAAGTAGAATGCACACCGACAAGATACGAGGAGTGATCCAAATATGGTACAAATTCCTCCAGCTTATTCATTTCGGTAATCCTATTTTGTACTGTTTTAGAAATGCCAGCCATATTAGACCCGTTGTCGTAAGACTAACACCGACATTGTCCAATATCTAAACGATCAAGTGTCAATTAACACACTAATTTTCTACAATGCATTGACAAATACATTCTCCTATCTTTCCACCAACTTCTATGAAATCAATTAAATTTTCCTTTGTCTCACACGCATCACCACACGTTTTTACGTATTGAATCACCTGGTTCATTTTTTTCCGTATGAGACACATATGGAATGTAATCGAGCATTATTGTGTAGTATTTGGCTTCTTTAATATCTTTTAAAATGCTACTTCAGACTGTTTTGCCTTTAAGTTAATAACTTCATTTTGAATTATCTTTGATAAATATGATTCCTTTACCTTTGTTTGGTACTTTGACTGGTACTTGATGAATTATGGTTGACAAGTTCAATTATGTTTGGCAAACGGAGAGATTAAATTCAAAGAATTTCCTTCGCTAGGTCGAAGACACTTTGTGAACAGGCTACTTGGGATATCATCAGACCCAAGAAAAGAACGACAGTTTGTTGAAAGATACAGTACCGCATCCACGACTATATAGAATTTCTCTCCATTTTTATTTCTCTGTGTAAATGAGTCGCTCAGTGTCGTGATCGATGCCTTGGCACGATTTAATTTGTTGTACTCGAATTTTCCACTTAATGATGCACCTCAGTGGATTCCAGACGCTTCCTGCTCAGTTAATTTTCTTAAAACTTTTTCCAATTAATGAATCCTGTAGTATGGTGTAGCGGCAGCACCATGTTTCTAATAAATCTTGCAGAGTGTACAAAAAATTGCATTCTTGTTTTTAGAATATATAAACCAAGATCTCCTAAGCTTTTCATTATTTAGTAATATTCTGTATTACATTTCAAATGTCTGCCATCACGTTCAATGGGACTGAGGTTTACGTTTTCTGGACGTTTACTGGCTAATAATACTGATTGATTGCTTAAGAAAGATTGTTGGTGATCTTTTATTTTTTTCTATGAGCAGCCAACTGCATGGGTCCACCAAATCAAAAGTTTTTAGTTTTTCGTCTTTCTGCTGCCCGCTCCCATCTAAATGAAGAGATCTTTATATCATGGTTTCATGTCCTCTAGCTATTCGTTTGATGTCGATGAAGAAGGTTGTTCTTTCAAATGCTGACTTGTAAATTGTTTGTGTATGATATAGGCAGTCATTTTTGGTCGTGCAAATTGAAAGAAGTATTAATACGCTCTAGAATCTCAGCATAATCGGAATTGCGGCAGGGTCTGGCAGTTTACTTCTTCCTTAAAGCTGTTTTTTCATCTTAGCTGAAATTTGTTTTCTCTGTTTGGCTTTATCTTTGGCTCGTTTCTATATTCCGCTTTTCTCCCCCCTCAGCACGCAGATGTTTTCTTTTAATCTAAATGAAATTCACTAATTGCCTTAATTAGAATAGCTAAGAATTGATGTAATTATATCAGGACTTGTATTCCTCTTTACTTGCTTTGGAAACATGAACTGTCCTGACTCGGAACAGGGAGCTTACTCAAGCTGTGTTCAATAAATTGTGAAGTAGACAATACACACAGGAAGGGTATACGAACCCTTTATTTTTCTATCTTTACAGCGATTTCCGGAACTTCGGAATACAGAGACCAACCACTTGTGGTCTGAACGTAAGAATATAAAAATACTAACTAAAACTCTAACTAAAACTAACTTTGGATTAATATACAAGTGCCTAACTTCAAGATTGGCCGTTATTTAACAAAATCCGTATGTAATACAGAGAGCTGCTAAAACTGCGATACCTTTGAAATTATCAAGAGAACTAAACCTCTGGCCTTGAAGGCAACCAGCAACCGAGTAAAACTACTATGGCAAGCGGCCTGCTTCTAATAACTCCTTCCTCTCTCTTGCTTGGCAAAAAGCCACAACTTAAGTACTTGGCGTTCGCAAGACAAATTTGCATAAATAAGTTAAAGCTTTTAGTTCTGGCCGGAAGTATAAAATAAGAAGTGATAGTAAAGATTTAAAATAAAATAAACGTTAGTAAAACTTAGGATCCTTACAATTACACTGAACAGTCCTAAATAAATGGTCGCGTCACGCTACATATAGTGCGGGCTATTAAAAGCAAGCATATTTTTTTTTAAAAAAAAGAGTACAGAAGATACCTGAAAACTAAAAAATAACCATAAAAATAATTAATCTGGCTTTAAAATCCAAAATACGCTCCCCTGTTCCGAGTCAAACCAAAGGTGAGCCTATGTTGCCGACTGTCTGCAAAGAAATCTAAATGCCTTGCTTCCTCTTGAAGACATAATGATAGTGTCTTGTATATACTCGACGAATATTAATCTGAATTATTTCATTTGTTCGGGATGGCCCAAGGTTAATATTTTTAGATTAGTTCTTAGAAAATATTTACAATGCCTCTCCATTTCTCAGCAGACTTTGCTATGCAAACCAGGCGACTCCTTCAGCAAGCTATCGTCCTATTTCTTATCTGAATACACCTCGGCCAGACAGGAAACGATAGAGGGACTTCAGACGTTACTGATAGGGTCAGTTTGATTCTATCAGTGACGCCTGGAGTCCCTCTATTTGCATTTTTCTGATCTTATGTTTATAGTTGTAATCGGCTCATGTTCCTTTAAAGGGGTTCTTAGTATTTAATTATAAATCTTCTTAAAAGAGGTTTTTAAACTTGGCCTTAAAATTATTAACATTGTACTAAAATTAGAGAGCTGTTTTAGCGAACAACATACCAAATACGATCCCAGAGTTATATTTGCCACCCGGTGCAAGAACCCCGGCTTGCCGCCCGCTAGATCCGGGACTGAATAAGCAAGTACCAATCACTCAATGCCAACTATGCCTAATACATGTACATAATTCAATTAATAAAAATGACTAGTAATCAATATAAATAAGACAGGTAATTAAGTTTCTACTAATTAATACTGGAATTTAATATTGTCGTTGGCCTTTTACAATTATCTTCACTTCAATAATTTGTTTTTTCTATGTTTTAGAAGAATAGGCCCAGACTCGACAGGCATAACAAAGCACGGGACGCAGAATGGATTTATAAATGAGCAACTTGTTATCTATAGATAGAACGCTGTTTGAGAAATTAAGGGGAAGAGTTTAGCTTTATGCACTCGAAACTTCTGGGCAATAGATTGTATGTGTGGGTACCATGTGAAAGCTTATGTGAAGAATTTGCAAGCTTGCTTTGAAACGTGCAAATTTATGCTCCTCGCAGATGACATGTTTCGATTGCAGCGCTACTGATTTGCATACTGCAATTTTACTCAGCAATTTTTATTTGGCAAAATATTCAAATTTTTTACGGATGGGCTTACTTTTGAAAGAGTTATCGGTATTTTTGTGATTTTTTAATTTTTGGAAACTAGTGTATATTTTTAATACATATTTGTTACATATTACGATTTTTTTAAATAAAAATATAACATAGGTTATAGTTGGGTTATACACAGAAATAAGGCTCAGGGAACAATAATAATGGGGCACTAACTGGTAAGAATAAAATTTTCATAGAAGTTGCCACTCGGCAACTCTTAATAATGGCAAAAAATATGTTAAATTATACTGTCACTCGTTTAATAGTTTCTTTTTTCTTTTCTTTTTTTTTTTTTTTTTTTTTTTTTTAATATACTCCAAAAACTTATGTTTTTCAGACTATAAATATTCATTACTTATTATGCAAGCAAAAGATGAAAAAATTCATTTCGTTAAATACTATTTTGTAAACTGTAGCAATTTTTCTGTGGCTTGGTTGTTCTAGAGTAGGGTCGGTATGGATCCCCCTGAGGGGTGAGTGTAGTTTTAAAAGGGGTAAGTGGTGATCAAAAGGCCGACAGCCAAATATGCACAGGCAATTGAATAGCATACTGAAGATACCGTTGATTACAATAAAATAACAATTAAGAGGATGTTCAAGCTCGTATGTTACTCAAACACAAATGTGCATGCTGAGTTTTGGAATTTAAATATCATCCGAGAGAAATATTTCAAAATATAAACTGTTACCGAACAACATTACTGACGTTTTCTACTTCTTACCTAGCAGAAGCTGTTTTTTTTTTTTTTTTTTTTTTTTAATTATTATCAAATGTATAATTTAATATGGAAAACAAGAAACTAGCTGAATATTTTTTGAACGAGTATAGTGGAATTAAGTATTAAGTAAGGAATTAAGTAAAGCAGTTTTATGTCAAAAATTTAAAAAATTGCATCCATACATCAAGTGCCAGGCATCATATTAATTAAAATTGAATTTTGTATAATTAGAATATGTAATTTTGTGTATGAAAATTTGTTTATTTTTCTAAAGTTAATAATAATAATAATACAAAAATCTAAGAAACTTTTTTCTTCCAAAATTTTTGTTCATATTCTAATTGATATATTTAAGTACAAATATTTGTATTATGATTTTGTTGTATGCTGTATATTATAGACAAAAATTTAAGAAGGCTGATGAGGAAATTATTCTTTTAAAAGGGATCGATTCCAGAAAAATATTGGGTGTCCCTCATCTAGAGGGCGCCACATTCCGAGCACTCTGTTTAAGCAGTTTTCAGAATATTTAACAGATGGCGCCATAACGCAGATTCTGATATCGCTGAAAAAGAAATTTGGCACGCAAGAGTACGCTATCATCACGCAAATTCGGTAATTCATTAGCACTAATTTTAGAGAAATGCTGTATTCCTAATACCTACTTCAATTAAACGAAATAACTGCAGCCTATTTTTTAATTTCTTGTTAAAGTTTTTCTTCCTAATATTTTTAGTTTTGCTGAGAACATAAATTCCTGCCTTTTAGTAAAATGATGTTTACTATTTATACACTTTAATGCAATGTTATAACACAGTCAGAGCTTTTGCCAAGTTTCTCAATGCAAAATGTAAAAAATGTCGAAGCGACACTGGTTAAAAAACAAATTTTGAAATAAAACTTTAATTCCAACGTTCTAAGTGCTGCTTCGCTTCTTTTTCTCCTGCCGGAATCGTCCATGACATGATGGAAGTTTATTTCATTACTCCATTTGCTCTTTTCTAGACAGTATAGTATGATTTCTTAATAGCTGAGTACATATATTTAGGCCTTAGATGCTTTCTGATGAATTTGAGTTTACAAAAATTCCCTCCAAAACAAGTAATATACTAGTGAAATAAATTAAGAGAATTTTCATATTTGATCTACGATCTCCGGAACTACCGGACTGGTTTTAATAAAATTTGGTGTGAACATAGGTTGATATACACTGAAGTGACAAAAGTCATGGGATACCTCCTAATATTTTGTCGGTCCTCCTTTTGCCCGGCGAAGTGCAGCAACTCGACGTGGCATGGACTCAACAAGTCGTTGGAAGTCCCCTGCAGGAATATTGAGCTATGCTGCCTCTATAGACGTCCATAATTGTGATTGTGTTGACGGTGCAGGGTTTTGGGCACGAACTGACCTCTCGATGATTTCCCATAACTGTTCGATGGGATTCATGTCGGGCGATCTAGGTGGCCAGATCATTCGCTGGAATTGTCCAGAATATTCTTCTAACCAATCGCGAACAATTGTGGCCCGGTGACATGGCGCATTGTCATCGATAAGAATCCCATCGTTGTTTGAGTACGTGAAGTCCATGAATGGCTGTAAGTGATCTCCAAGTAGCTGAAGGTATCCATTTCCAGTCAATGATCGGTTCAGTTGCACCAGAGGACCGAGTCCATGCCATGTAAAAACAGCCCAGACCATTATGGAACCACAACCAGCTTGAACAGTGTCTTGTTGACAACTTGGGTCCATGGCTTCGTGGGGTCTGCGCCACACTCGAACCCTACCATCAGCTCTTACCAACCGAAAATGTGACTCATCTGACCAAGCCACGGTTTCCATTCGTTTAAGGACCAACCGATATGCTTACGAGCCCACGAGAGTCGCTGCAGGCGATGTCGTGCTGTCAGTAAAGGCACTCGAGTCGGTCTTCTGCTGGCATAGCCCAAGGAAGACAAATTTCGCCGCACTTTCCTATCGGACACGTCCCTCGTACGTCCCACATTGATTTCTGCGGTTATTTGACGCAGTGTTGCTTGTCTGTGAACACTGATAACTCTACGCAGACGTCGCTGGTCTCGGTCGTTAAGTGCAGGTGGTTGGCCACTGCGCTGTCCATGGTGGGATGTTATGCCTGAAATTAGATACTCTCGGCACACTCTTGACACTGTGGATCTCGGAATGTTGAATTCCCTAACGATATCCGAAATGGAATGACCCATGCGTCTAGCTCCAACTACCATTCCGCGTTCAAAGTCTGTTAATTCTCGTCGTGCGGCCATAATCACGTCAAAGCCTCTTCACATGAATAACTTGAACACAAATGAAAGCCCTGCCAAAGCACTTCGCATTTATACATTTTCTACGCGATACTACTGCCCTAAGTATATTTGCATATTGCTATCCCATGACTTTTGTCACTTCAGTGTATAATACAAATAAATAAACATTAAACAGTTATAATAGACACACATGTTCGTGTGTAACACTCATGTGAGTCTGAAGGTCTGAAACAGCGGCTGCAGAAGATACAAAAGAAATGGGTTAATAGGGGGTATGAATCCCCTCTTTCAGTCATACAGTCCTCGCAGCGTGATGTTATATTGGAAATAAGGCAGTTTATCAGTGCCTATGGCAATTGGTCCCACTCATTTAGCAACGCTGTTTTCAGTTCCTGCATGGTTCTCGGAGGGAGTTTGCCTGTTGAAATTGCCCTCCCCAGAGCGTCCCAGACATGCTGCATGGCGTTAAGATCTGGAGACTTGGCTGGCCAATCCATCCGGCGAATATCCTCACAATCGAGAAATTCGTCGACCAGAAGAGCTGTATGTGGCCTCGCGTTATCGTCCTGTAAGATGAATTCGGTGCTCACTGCACTCCGTAAAAGGCAAACATAGGGCTCCAAGACCTCATCCCTATACCTCACACCAGTCACAGAGCCTCTGTCAAAGATGTGGAGAGGTGTGCGGCCATCCAACAGGATGCCTGCCCAGACCATTACACCGCCACCGCCATAATTGTTGATTTCGCGGACATTGGAGGGTAGGTAGCGGGTTCCTGGTTCTCTCTATATGAAAGTACGGCGAGAATCGATGTTTAGGCTAAAACGCGATTCGTCGTTGAACAGAACGGTCGCCCAGTGCTCCGTACTCCAATCACTATGCTACCTGCACCATGCTAATCGGAATCTCCTGTCCGTAGATGTGAGCGGGACGCAAACAGCCGGTCTTCTGGGAAACAACCCTCTCTCATTGATATTTTATGGAAACAGTCACCCTTGTTACACGGGTTCCTGTTGCTGCATACAGGTCCCGAAAGAGCTGAGAAGCTGTAGCCTCTGTTACGCCTCGCTAAAATGGACAAATAGCGATCTTCTCTGGCCGCCGTGGCTCTTGGACAACTTTGCGCATACTTTCTCTCGATGGATCCAGTATCCTGGAACTGTTTCCATAGGTTACACACGACGCTGGGCGTTGAATTAAACTCTCTGCATAGCTGGACTTTCGATTGGCCTGCCTCTAGCCTCCCCACAATTCGCCACCTCATTTCATCATCTAAACGTTGGTGGTTACTCATTTTTACTGTTCCGATGTGAATTTAACCGATTGCTTCAAGATAACACCAAGAAATTCGCCGAGGTGGGCTATTCGCCGAGGTACTCCGGTAAATGCCCTTATGCATTGTTAACGCGGAGGCGGTTTGGATTCAGCAACTTGCAGTAAGCATCCACTTGGGCGTCCGTATTTTCATATCGGCGCCTTTAAATAGTGATTGAGCATAACGAGAATTTAATATTGCTCTAGGTCGCTTTTTTGAAGAAGCGACCGCAGGATCGTATAACGGCAGGGTATGTAATACTGGATTTCCAACAAGATGGATGTTTTTGAAGAATCTTTCCGAGAGTCGCTGTATAAAGCGATCCCCCCGGGGGTTGACTCAGACGAACGCCTGGGAAGTACTGGTTAGGATTTGTACCTAGGCAGTCTCAACGACGGGGGCATAATAACAGACTTCACAGAAGGTCTGAGGGCTCTTGGGACGGAGTAAGGCTCGGCAGGAACGGTACTGGTACTGGTACTGCCTTGTCTGCCCTTGGTCTGTGGGGTCGCAACAATGTGGATTGATCAAGGGCGGTGCGGCACTTAATTCCGATAGGCGCCTATTAGGCCGCATTAGGATGGAAGCTGTCCGGTTCCATAAGCGTTGTATAAAGCGATGGATGGGCATAATTTTGAGATCAGTATGAATGTCATCGTTCCTTATGAACCATGGAGCATTAAGAATCTGCCGTAAAATTTTCGATTGGAAAATTTGAACGTGTTTACGGTTAGTCAGAGCAGCTGAGCCCCAGGTGGAACTAGCGTAAGTGAGAATTGGCTTGAGTATCGAATTGTAAAGCAAGATCTTGTTATCAAGTGACAGTTTTTTGCTATTTTTAGCAAAAAAGGGGCGTGGGTTGGCTTTGTCAGCCTTCCCATTCGTAACAACTTTTTGAATATGAGGTTGCCAGGTTAATTTTGAATCTAGCATAACACCAAGGTATTTGTAAGCAGTAACCCAGGGAATAGGTTCACCGAAGAAAATTAGATTATTTAAACGTGGGATATATCTTCGGATGAATAACGTGGCAGAATATTTAACGACATTAATTTTGATTTTATACAGTCCGAACCAGAGTTCTAAGGCTAAAAGGTAACTCTGTAATGTAGAGATTATCGTGGTGATGTTGAAATGTTGAGTGAGGATGGCCGTATCGCCCGCATATAAGGCTAGATCGATACTAGGTGCCTTAGGCACGTCATTAATACAGATATTGAAGAGATGAGACAAGAAGAGAAAGAGAGATGAGACAAGAAGAGAGAAGAGAGAGATGAGACAATACTGCCCTGAAGACATCCAGTATAGATCGGGCGGGGAAAGGAGAACTCGTGGTTAACTCGCACGCGGAAGCTCCGTTCGGCCAAGTACGAGTTAATAATTTTAACGATGTGAGTCGGAAAACCAAGTCGCATGAGCTTGTAAATAAGTTCGTCGTGCCAAACCCTGTCAAAGGCTTTGGCTAAATGTCAAGATAGACAATTCCAGTTTTCTCTCGCTTACGATAGCCTTCGTGAATTGTTCCGGGATGATCAAATTTTGACCTCGACAGAATTCATTCAGGCGATTAAGTAAGACAAATTCATATACTTTGGAGAGTGAAGAACGCAGACTAATGGATCTGTAATTGACGGGTAAATTTTGCCCCGGTTTTGGAATGGGAACGACCGCTGCAATTTTCCAACGGTCGGGGAAATAGTTTATACCGAGCATAAAATTAGCAGGGACCGTAATACAAACAACAAACATTACGGGGAAATTCTGGAGGGGAAGCTATCTGAAATCTTTTCGTAATTTCTTTGAATGCTGAGCCTCTTGAAAGAACAACTATATTCTTAATTCGATTTCGCATATGTTTTTGTGATTATGTTATGTGATTCTGAACAAAGCCAGATTTAGAATTAAAAAGGCCTTAAGCTATTGGGATTTAGAATTGCAAAGGCCTTAAGCTATTTGAGATATAGAGCCCTTTATAATATATTTTAATATTACAGTTATATTTTAATTATAATTATAATATATGTTATATGACATCACATGACTTCCTTGTACGGAATATTAAATTATATCTCTTTTTTTAATGCCGCATTTCATTAAATTTATTTCCACGAATTTTATTACAGATATGTTTCTCATTCAATTAATTCAGTTCTCACTTCGCGGCAAGGCGAAAATGCATAAAAACTAAAAATGTCTTCATTAAAAATTGAAAAATATTGTAAAGAATAAAGCACCAAATACAGTTAAAGCAATTAAAAAAACATTCTTACAATTAAAATTATTGTTTCTACGCAAAAGTAAGCAATTCGGTCAGCAGGCAAGAAGGCAGATTTTTCAGTGCACAAATCTAAAAGTTTCCTTCTGGTCCCACTCGACAAAAAGACACTGAAGGTGCAGAAAAACTTAATTTACTATCTGCTAAGTTTCAAATGTAAACAAATATGGCTGCCATGGTAAAAAAAAAAAAAAAAATAGGCTTAGCCGCACTTAAGCAATTTTTAAATTGTTAATTATGCAGCTATTGCATACAGATCAATTAAAGTCATAAAAACCTTAACCGGAAGATAAGAACATCATAATTCAATCATTTTTAAAGCAAAAGATGCGGAATTTATCAACATGTAAGAATAAAACATTTGAGCTCACGGAGCCAAGTAACAAAGTGGGTATACATACATATTTTAGTGCGGTCGATTGCAACCCAAAGGAGTGGTGCACAACTAAATGTTATAGCAGTCCTATATACAAAATTTCAATGTTCAGAGGCTACTTGTTTTTGAGTTATGTGACATACGTACGTACGTACAGACAGACCTCACGAAAAAAATCTCTTCTGAATCCATTTTACATAAATTTTACAATCCGTTTGGGGGGAAAAAATCCTTTATTGTGTACTTGCATACAGATGTCACGCAAAAACATTATTAAATTGCATTCATAGCGGTCAAAATGGATCGGACTTTTTCGTGATTATAGTACTTCGTATAAGGAAGTAAAAAGTCTTTCTAATACTCATTTAAAACTTCTGGAGATCTTTCCGTTTAGGACAAAAAGCTTGCATATGATTATGAACCGGACTGTCCGAGCTAAGACCCGTTGTTTGGTAATTCTAACAATGAATTTTGTATGCAATGAATTTCTGGAAACCATATTGCGAAACGCATAGTGAAAGTGTAGAAATTATCTAGAATAGGCTCATTTTATTTTTAAATATAAATTTCTTCTTGATAAAAGTACTCGAGATAAACAAGTCAAAATCTGCATCCTGTTGTTATATTTATTCTCCCTTTGAACGTCTGATAAACAGAAAAGCTAATTTTAACCACTTTCAAAGGAACACCACAGAACGGAGCGCACAAATGAAGAAAAGTAAGTAGAATTTTTTAAAAATATATAACATAACTCATAAACGAACCTCTTCAGTGTTAAAATTATTAGAAAACCTTTTATTTAGCAAACTACTCTCAAACTATTTCTAATGGAGAGAAAGCGGATTATAAAAGTTAACTAACGCGTTATATGCTTCTTTTGTAGAATTATTGCTTCTTTGTACTAACTCAAATTATATTTTTAGAAATAAATGAATTCTGAATCGTAAAATTAAGTTTTTAAGATTCAAATTTAAGTGCTTAGAGTTTAAATTTTACGATTTAAAGATATTTTGAATAATTAAACAGATCTGAAATCGTGAATTATGTATTACACTGAGGAGGCAGTAAAGCTTACAAACATTCTTTTTCTTTCATTTGACACTAACAGCTGCAATATTATATGCGTTTTAGAAACATATCTGGAGATAGTTTTAAAATAATAGTACTGGCGAGACGGCCAATATACGACCCAGAATGATTTTTTTTTTTTTTTTGGGTGTGTGTGTGTGTTATTCTGTAAGAACGTATGTAAACATGCATCTTGAAATATGCCCAAGAAATTAAGGCAATATGTAGAGTCATTAGGCCTTTTTGTTCGAAGTCAGGATACTGAAGAAACTGGCAATACCCTTCCGGGATTCGAACTGTGGACCTCTCAAATACGTACCGGGCTTGCTTCCATTTACACCTTAAAATAATAGTACAGTCAAAGCCGTATATGTACAGCCCAGAATTTTGTTTGTCGTGTTTTGTAAGAATATATATATACGTGCACCTTTAAATATCAGGAATATGGAATGCTGTCGCCGAGATTGGAACTTCAGACCTCCGGAATACGCACCGAGCGCGCTTCCAGTTACACCATGAAAGCATGCGGAAAGGAGGGGGAAAATACCCTATATACTCCCCCTTTTAAAGGGCGACTCAGGATTAGATGACCTCGCCAAATTCTGGTAGTGACGAATTATCGTCCATAACTTTTTAGTTCGGGTGCCACTTTTAGAGTCTTCTGTAATTTTTAATTAATTTTATTTAATTCTGTAATTTTTTACCTGAAGAAATCCGCAATGTCCTAGCCAGGGTTCGAACTCTGGACGTCTCGAATACGCAACGAGCGTACTTCCAGTTACACCACGAACGATGCGGAAAGAAAGGAGAAAATGCATTATAAATATATTAAAAGTACATAAATCCAGACATAAATTAGTCGCGTTTTGGCTTTAAAATCAAGAAAATATCTCTTTCGCATGCAATTTTTGAAAATCTGGGCTTTTTTAATGAAATCCCATGCCGGTCAGAGGGTTTTAATGACTATTTATTGTTTTCCCATTTTTCATAGTTAGAATGAATCAGTATGCAAACTGACTTCACTTGAAATGTAGAGAGGAAATCTGAGACAATGGAGCAAACAAAAAGACGGAAGAAATTTTTGAATTCCATCTGAATATACAACTGATATCAAAGCACATAGAATTTTAAATTAACATGCAACATAGTTATTAATGGATGCAGGCTTAAGTTTCTTCGATTAGCGGATATTAATAAACTCGTTGAGTACATATTTATAAAATACTCGTATATAAATATAATTATATATTCTTTTCCTAACGAGTCAAATTTTGTGGAATTGAACAGGTTATTTTTAGTGTAAAAATATACTTTTGTCTGTAAATAAACTTATAAAATAACATACATTAAATTTTTCACAGTAGAATATCCACTAAGCTGTTGCTTGAGTTTTAATACATCGAACCAAGCAATGAAAATAATTTAAATGTTTGATAACTTTCTCTTGTTTTGGAACATCGCATCACAAACGACTGAGTTCAGGAAACAATTCAGTTCAGGAACAAATTATCTAAAAATGCCGCGGATGATGAAAGATATTTCGAACTACGAACAATCTCGTCAGCAACATATGATTTTGAGAGATGTTTTGGGATAACCCATGCCAAATGATTAACACTCGGTGCCTTCTAAAAAAATCATTTACAAACTTTTCATTTCTTAACTCTCATTTACGAAGCTTTGCAGCAAGTGACTTCCAGAGCGAAGTCGTGGTACTGTATGACCCCGCCTAAAAACAATTATGGCCACACTGGCTTGCAGGTAGAAACTTTGAGCATTTTTAGCCCAAAGGAGCAATTTGCGCAGAAGGGCTATTTATTTCGTTTCGGCATTTTGCACTGATTCACTATAAAGGGCGAATCACTTTCTAAATTGTTGCCACCAAATATTATCGCCGTGTGTTATATTTAAAAAAATTAAATAATGAAGAATCTGCATAAATGTATGGGTGTTTTTCGCATTGTGATTAAGCAACGGTACCTAGAGCCATCCAGTTTTGAATAACCTACGTCTCACCCAAAAATGGGCATCTGGAACTCCGAATTTGGAATTTGCTTTATTAACCATTTCATATTTTGTAAAGCATTTATGAGTTTTTGATTAAGAAACTTAACGATTTCAAAGCGAATAATGGTAACACTGTCCGGGGGGGGGGGAATTATCTCCAGCGCACAGTACTGTGTATCGGAAATTGTGAAGATATGCTGTTGGAAATATTTTGTCATATTGCTGTTTGATTGAGTTTTATGGTTTAAGTGCGAGAACACGTTATTTAATAAATAAAGACATAAACGAAACGTTAAAAAAACAGCCCTTTGGGCTGTTTTTTTAAATCCGAAAATTTCAGATTT
Source organism: Stegodyphus dumicola (assembly GCF_044657685.1). Taxonomy (NCBI): domain Eukaryota; kingdom Metazoa; phylum Arthropoda; class Arachnida; order Araneae; family Eresidae; genus Stegodyphus; species Stegodyphus dumicola. The sequence continues at coordinate 245,313,969 of NC_140771.1, forward strand.
TTATTTATTTATTATTATTTGGTGTTCTGTGTTGACGTGTCTAGATAAAACTATGCCCCATGCAGTTAACAACGAAGGCGTGGAAAAGTTACTGGAGACCATAGAAATCAGCTCAACAAGCACAACAGCTTCAGAAACAGCAGCAAAAGGCAATTGCAGAAGAAATATCCTCAAAAAAAGAGGAAGATTTCCGTGGCGCTCGAACGTTCTATGAACGTAAAAAACCTGGTTAAACGTACCTGGTTAATCCTGCCAGTAGTCATATGCTTGCCTCAAAGATTAAGGCATGCATGTCTAAGTACATGCCGTACTAAGGATAAATTGCGAATGGCTCGTTAAATCAATTACGTTTCCTTGGATCGTACCTTACTACTTGGATCACTGGCAATTCTAGAGCCAATACATGCACCCTCTGGAGACGAATGCTTCTATTAGACCGCAACCAATCGGACCTCGTGTCCGTTATGTGGTGATTCTGTACATGCCGTACTAAGGATAAATTGCTAATGGCTCGTTAAATCAATTACGTTTCCTTGGATCGTACCTTACTACTTGGATCACTGTGGCAATTCTAGAGCCAATACATGCACCCTCTGGAGACGAATGCTTCTATTAGACCGCAACCAATCGGACCTCGTGTCCGTTATGTGGTGATTCTGTACATGCCGTACTAAGGATAAATTGCGAATGGCTCGTTAAATCAATTACGTTTCCTTGGATCGTACCTTACTACTTGGATCACTGTGGCAATTCTAGAGCCAATACATGCACCCTCTGGAGACGAATGCTTCTATTAGACCGCAACCAATCGGACCTCGTGTCCGTTATGTGGTGATTCTGTACATGCCGTACTAAGGATAAATTGCGAATGGCTCGTTAAATCAATTACGTTTCCTTGGATCGTACCTTACTACTTGGATCACTGTGGCAATTCTAGAGCCAATACATGCACCCTCTGGAGACGAATGCTTCTATTAGACCGCAACCAATCGGACTTCGTGTCCGTTATGTGGTGATTCTGTACATGCCGTACTAAGGATAAATTGCGAATGGCTCATTAAATCAATTACGTTTCCTTGGATCGTACCTTACTACTTGGATCACTGTGGCAATTCTAGAGCCAATACATGCACCCTCTGGAGACGAATGCTTCTATTAGACCGCAACCAATCGGACCTCGTGTCCGTATTATGTGGTGACTCTGTATGACTTTGACCTGATCGCAAGACATCTTTCAAGACCTTATCAACTGTGGATGGTAAGTTACGCACCCATCATGGTCGTAACAAACGAAGAGGAATCAGGGTTCTATTAGGGACGGGCAATTGGGTTCGAGAAAGAGCATAGAAACGGTTACCTCATCCAAGGAAGTCAGCACGCGCGAAAATTACCCGCTCCCAAAACGAGGAGGTAATGACGAAAAAATAATAATACGGGGTAATTATAGTCTCAGTAGCGTATATTAAAGTTGTTGTGGGTAAAAAGCTCGTAGTTGGATCTCGGTTTCAAACGGGTGATCCGCCTACCGTTGGTTACTGCGTGTTCTGAGAAGCCAAGCTGGTTTCTTTGATGATCTTCACCGGTTGTCTTGGGACCGAGGACCAAAGTGTTGGATTACGCTTGGTCCTCGTACGCAATTACCTACGCATCCTTGTTAAGAAGAATGAATTAATTAAGAAAAATCTATAGCTAAAGAAACGAGAGCGAAAAGTTTACGGGTTTAAAAGCCAGAATTGAATAAGAAGGTTGTCTTGGCTGACCGGCAAATTTACTTTGAAAAAATTAGAATGCTCAGAGCAGGCGTGACGCCTGAATAATGGTGTATGGAATAATGGAATAAGACCTCGGTTCTATGCTGTAGGTTTTCAGAATACGAGGTAATGATTAAGAGGGACAGACGGGGACATTTGTATTGCGACGCTAGGGGTGAGAAAAATAACCCTAATTCAACGCGAAATTTGTGCAAAACGGAAGCATGCAAAGCTTTTACTTAACGATATCTTCCTGACAAAGCAGTAGCAAGCTATAGCATAAGCATTTTCAATGATAATGCCACGCCTCATTTAGAAACATTTTAAAACGTAGGCAAAAAAACAAATCACAGTACACAATTTATGAATGAAACAGAGACCCAATGAATCTTGAGTAACGCTTAGAGACAAATACAAAATGGAAGAAAGTGCCTCTAAAGAGGTATCTGATGTTTCAATGGAAAACAATTTCGCGTCCAAACAGCAGCATCTTCCTAAGTGTTTAATAAAATTAAACTAAATTTCCATCCATTTTATTTGCTTATTATTGTGTTTATCTTCTTGCTTACACTAGCATAACTAAAGCATGCTCTGGCCACATCAAACACAGACCAAAATAGGTCAAACACAGGGATTAAAGATTAGTGACACAAGTAGTTCATCCTAAGTTCAGAACCTAGCCGAAAGGGCTGCTGCATGGATGGTTTTCCTCGTGAGTAACGTGTTCCCTTCGAAGTTCTTTACGAAGGCATCTCTTCCCTTAGTCGACTTTCCTCTGCGATATGGTAAGAAATATTGTTTTCACGAATTCCGTAGAGAAAATAATTATATAATTTAATCCACGAATTCTTAGTTTTTTGGCTGATATTTATTTACCTTTGATTACAACGCCATTACCGTAATGAATATGCGTATTACCAAACGCAAGTTGAAATGACCGGCGGTAAAAGATGGATGCAATGTTAGTATTCATGCTGTTTATTTTATATTACAAATCCCTGTAATCTAGTCCTTCCAGTTTTGTTATGAAGTTATTTTACGCTACCGGAGCATTTATTAAACACAGGGATCGCAAATTTGCAGTTGCAAATCTTGGGACAGAAATTTAATATTTTCAAATAACAGTGCTTTGCATACATTAATGACAAACTGAGACTTTTAAAGATAATAATATTTGTTTTTTTACATAACTAGTAAAATTAATAAACCCAATTAATTTACCCAATCTTCGGCACCGCAAAGTGAGCGACGCTAACAAGTCGCTGGACTGCTGTTCCGAAGGGCCCGGGTTCCAATCCCGGAGAAGGCATGGATGTTTGTAAATGTATAGTGTCCGTGCGGTATGGGGGCACTCTAAATATGCAGGACCCTCTGACTCGTCCCCCCGCCCCGGATGCTCTCCATCAAAACTCAGGGCGGAACTGAGCTGTTGCCAACGGCAAACGTAAACTTGCGCTCTTTTCCACGAGGAATTTCGTGGACTTGGGCTCACTATAGGTCAGACAAGTGAGCATTAGCAACAATAACAACAATTAATAAGCCTATTCTTATAGTTCTAATACCTTTTACTTTCAATTTATTCTAATAATATATTTATTTGATTTATTTATAACAGAATCAAATGATAAATTTTACAAACTTTCGCATAAACAAGGTAATTACCGAACACACGTATCTAATGCCATATATGATTTACTTCCTTGCTGCATAATCTTTTCCCCGATATTTATCGAGGAGTTCGTTAATTTCATTTTTATTACACATTTATAATATTACACATTTATAAATATACATCATATTTATAATATGTCGATGCGCAGTACCATCGTGTGTCTATATATCATACGGCACAAGAAAAATATTTTATGAAAGCTTGAGTACAAGATCTCATAACATTTAGAAATATGAAAGAAAAAAATTAATTTACCTGTAATAAAGCATTAATAAATATTATAATAAAGCATTGACCTGTAATAAAGCATTAATATTTTATAAAAAAGAATGAAAGTTCTGATTTAAATTTCTTTCATTACGTAGGCATGGTAAAGGGAAATCAAAGCATTATTTCATGGACCTTTTGCTTCGAACAATATCAGCTGTTGACGACTGAATTAAATATGATGTTAACAAAACTTTTATGCATCTATTCTTATAATCAGGATAGTATCAAATAAATATTTCATTATTTTATCTCTATGATGCTGAAATAGAATAAAATTTCGATATTTCACTAAACGGGCAACACTTTTCGAATACAAATCTGTTGTTCTGTGTCCCAGAAAAAGTGTCTTATCTAAATCCTTAGGATTACGTTGGAGTTAAAAGCCACTGGGTTGGATTCACATAACTTTTCCATATAATCCCACTTATCATTATTCTATACGTGTATTTGCAGATCAGTATGACGTCGAAAGACAAGAAGAGTAGGTCGAATGTCGAACGCTTTTTTCATTTTGCAAGCCGCTTCTTCAGAACATCGTCTGAGGTATGGTCTGTTTGAAGAGTTTCTGCTGCTGCTGTGACACAAGAACAGGATGCATTATCATTGGATATGCAACAGGGGTAGGAAAATTTAAACAAACTATAAGAAAATAATACAGTAATTTTGTTGGAAAATCTCATGTGTATAAAAGTGTTGCAAGCAAAATATTTAATTTTATTGTAAATTGTTGTTTTTTTCCTCTAACAGTTTACTAGTTTTTACTACTAAAGAAATTTTTTTCAATTTTTTTTTTTTTTTTTTTTTTTTTTTTTTTTTTTTTTTTTTGTTTTGTTTTGTTTTGTTTTTGTAATTTAGAAATGCGGTTTGAAATCCGAAAAATATATGTTAATTAATGTTATTTATGGTAAACGTTCTCTTTCTTAATTTTTATGAACTTGCATCTTGCGCAAACTGTGGTCCACGAAGTCTGCCGTTATGGTCACCCTAGATTTTCAAAAATATTCTGTTATTTATAAATGAAATTAGAAAGATTTTTACATCATTTTTAGCTGATTACGTGTAGCTAAGAACACTGGCATAGTTTTTAGATCTATTCTCAAAACTAAATGAACTAAGTCTATGTCTGCGTGGCAACTCTTTGACTGTTCTGAATGTCCATGAGAAACTGAAGGCGTTTGAGAGGAAATTTGGTTTGTGGGTTACCTGTGCAAAACAGAGAAATTTATTAAAATCTGCAGTCTTAGACACTTTTTAGCGGGAAATTACATCGTTATAGGAAAAGAATTATGCAAAAGTATATGTTCACATTTCAAAACTCTGATGTCGTCTGTAAATGTATAGTGTGTAGATACATTAGGTTATTTCGAAGCAGAAGAGATGAAAAATGAGCAATGCCCTCACAGGACTCGAACCACGGACCTCTCGAATACGCGCCGAGCGTGCGGACCACTACACCGCGAAGGCATGCTAAGAAGGCGGAAGACGATTGGGGATTAGCGGACCCAATCGCCAAATTCTGGCGGCGGAGAATCATCATCCACCACCTTTTTTTAGTTCGGGCGCCAATATAGAGACATTAGGTTATTTCGAAGCAGGAGACATGAAAAATGAACAACGCCTTCGCCGGTACTCGAACCACGGGCCTCTCGAATACGTGTCGAGCGTGCTGACCACTACACCCCGAAGGTATGCTAAGAAGGAAGAAATACCATACAAGTGTTTGTACGGCATGGGGCCAATTAAAATTTACGGTGAGTTGAAAGCCCTCTTGAGTGTTTGGTGGCAAAAGAAAAGGGGTAGGAGACTCTCGGACCCGTTCCCGAAGTGCTGTCCTACAACATTTGGGCGGGATGAGCAAAGTCGTACTGTCACTCATGTGGTGCTCCAGGCTCATGCCAACGGCAGACGCATTCTTGCACTACTTGTCAGGATAAAAATTTGTAGGCCTTTTTCTGGTCTGATATCAACAACAACTATAATTACAACGATATATTAACAACAACAAGTCTGATATTACAATTTGAAACTTATTTTCCGAGTAGTAAATATAATAATTTTTCATACAACAACAACAAAAAAAAAAAAAAAAAAAAAAAAAAAGTCTCATATCACAATTTGAAACTTATTTTCCAAGTAGTAAATATAATAAATTTTCATGGGTTCTTGATCCTTTCCGTTGCGATTTTGAAAATAATAAATTATAATCAACGAAACAGAACAACAGTTAACAACTGAACTATCTAAGGACGCTGGATTTAAACTGAAACTTCAAGCAGAAAATATTGTTAATTACTGGTCCGCATTATCCGTGAAAACGGAATATAGAGAACTACCCGATGGTGCTTTAAAAATTATAATTCAATATGCTTCTACGTGTCAATGTAAGAAAGAGATTTCATCACCGACTCCTGAATGTGCTGATCTCAGCCTAAGTTTACCAACTTACATCCAAGCACACAACAACTATGCAAGAATCGTCAGCTCATGCATCTCATTAATAATATGTGTACCAACATTTATTTAAGTTTCCGTTAATAAAATAAACATTATTGGAACTTTAATAGCCTTGAATAAACAAAAACCGAAACAACTTTTCTTCTATTAACTTCTACTATTGATTAATAACCTGCTATTCATTAATACCGATATACAATTTTAACTTTAATTAATTGTAGTTTAAAAATATGAGTATACACTGGTAGTAATGTATGCAAAAAAAATTTTTTTCAAAGGGGATAAGAGCAACGTGGTCCACAGGACATTCTGATAAAAAATCTGATGTGTACACCACATGACTTCCTTGTACGGAATATTAAATTATACGCATTTGTTTCTTGCATTTCTTTTAAACTTATTGGATTTAATTAAATCTACTTCGCTGACAGCGCATAAGCCACAATAGAATAAAGGCATTCTTTAAAATTCACTCTATTTAGTGAACATAGTGACACTCTGGCACTAGGTTCACTTAACAGTATTATATTTCGTTCATATTATAACTCATAATGCACAAAATTTATATCATTTAAAGAATAGAATTATCTAATCGTTGCCATATGTTCTTTTCAAATACTATAATAATGCTAGAACGATGTAAAAAAGAAATTAAGCTAATAAAACAAAAAAGAAACAGTTTTTCACAGACGATTGAGTACTTCTCATTCAATTAATTCAGTTTTCATTTCGCGACAGGACAAAAATACATAAAAGCTCAAAATATCTGTATTAAAAATTACTAATTATTAAAAATTAAATTACTAATTATTAAAAATTAAGTAAATCTTAAACACTTATTTCCTCGAAAAAATTCCAGAAAGGATTAAGCATGATTTAATTCGCAATAATAAATGAAGGCATTATTTTTGTTGTTGCGAAGCTTAGTCTCTCTAGATTGGCAACAAATCTAAAATTCCGCTGTTTCAAATGTAAACAAATATGTCCGCCATGTTATTTAAAACTTAACCGCACTTAAACAGCTTTTAAATTGTTGATAATTGTACAAATATTGCTTCCAGAATTACGAAAGGCATAAAAACCTTAACCGGAAGATAAGAACAACATAATTCAATCATTTTTAAAGCAAAAAATGTACAATTTATAAGAGTAAAGAAATTGAGATCACTGTGCCGAGTAAAAAAGTGGATATATATATAAATATAGTATTTATATACGTTTGGTGCGGCCGATTGCAACCAAAATACGAGGTGCATATCTACATGTTATAGCAGTCCTATATACAAAATTTCAACGTTCTGAGGCTACTCGATTATGGATTAACAAACTTAGCGAGCTATTTAAAAGCAATATATGCAGTTCTTTACGAATATTAATTTTTTTACGTTTGAATTTAATAGATTAATATAAAAATGAATTTAATTCATGATATATCTAATTAAAAACATTCAGTATTTTTATGGAATGCGGTTATACATTTCGTTTCAAAAACCTTTCATATTTTTTGGCGTTTTCTTGCCTGAATTGATTGTATTATAAAGCATTTCTCCCACTTTGCTAGCGTGCCTTCGTGGTGTAGTGGTTCTGTACGCTGGGCCGGTATTCCAGAGGTCCGTGGTTCGATTCCCGGCGAAGGCGGTTGCTAATTTTTCATCTCTTTTGCTTCCATAAAAACTCCTAATGTCTCTACAATGGCGCCGAACTAACAGGGTGTTGGATGAGGTTTCTCCACACCCAGGATTTGGCGATTGGGTCCCCTAAAAACCCCAGTTGCCCTTTAAAAAGAGGAGTATATAAGGTATTTCTGCCACTTTCCTAGCGTGCTTTTCAGCGTTTTGTCTATAGATAACAAGTTGCTCATTTATAAATCCATATTGCGACCATTACTTTGTTATGCTTGTCCTGTATGGGCGTACTCAAATAGTAACGGTAGAAAAAGATTGCAAACTGCTCAAAATAGCAGACTGAGACAAATTACAAATGCACAATGGTACATTAGAAATCAACGCATTCACGAAGCGCTAAAAATCTGCCAACTTAGATCCCATTACTATAAAACCAAACAGAAAACCATTGACAACTCTGCTATTAAAATTGCCAACTACAACCCCAATGATCTTGCTAACATTAACTATCCTTTGGCCATCCTCAACCCCTGGATCATGTAACTCTGTCACTAATATATGCTTTTGTTTGTGCTTTGCCACTGATTATTTTTTGTGCTTATGTTATAATTTATTTTATACTGCAACCCATGCCTCTGTACTTCTGCCAAAACTTTTTACTGTTTTTGTAACTATGCTTGTATAACAATTGTGTAATATTTCCTTTAATCTCTTATGTTTGTTATCATGGATTCGAGATGCCATTACTCACACTTAACCTTACATAAAAAAATCTGATGTGTACACCACATGACTTCCTTGTACGTAATATTAAATTATACGCATGTTTTCTTGCATTTCATTTAAACTTATTGGATCGACAGCGCATAAACCACAATAAAATAAATGCATTCTTTAAAATTCACTCTAGTATTTGTTTACCATAGCGACACTCTGGCGCTAGATTCACTCAACAGTATTAATAATTATATAACAGTTAACTTATATAATAATTATATAACGGAAACTAAGTTAACTGTTCTATAATCCAATAATTATAGAACAGTTAACGTATATATTTCGTTCATATTATAACTCATAATGCACAAAATTTATATCATTTAAAGAATAGAATTATCTAATCGTTGCCACATGTTCTATTCAAATACTATAATAAAGCTAGAATGATGTATAAAAGAAATTCAGCAAACAAAATAAAAAAGAAACAGTTTTTCACAGACGATTGAGTATTTCTCATTTAATTCTGTTCTCACTTCGCGAGAAGGCAAAAATACATAAAAACTCAAAATATCTATATTAAAAATTACGAAGTAAATCTCAAACACTTATTTCCTCGAAAAAATTCCAGAAAGAATTAAGCATGGTTTAATTGGCAATAATAAATGAACGCGTTATCTTTGTTGTTGCGAAGCTAAGTTTTTCTAGATTGGCAACAAATCCACTAGTCTCCTGTTTCAAATGTAAACATCGATGGCTGCCATCAAGAGACGTATTAGGCTTAGCAGCACTTAAACAACTTTAAAATTGTTGATAATTCTAAAAATATTGCATAGAGATTTAATAAAGGCATAAAAACCTTAACCGGAAGATAAGAACAACATAATTCAATCATGTTTAAAGCAACAAATGTACAATTTACAAACATATAAGAGTAAAGAAACTGAGATCACTGAGCCGGGTAACAGAGTGGATATATATATAAATATATTTATATACGTTTGGTGCGGCCGATTGCAACCAAAATACGAGGTGCATATCTACATGTTATAGTAGTCCTATATATAAAATTTCAACGTTCTGAGGCTACCCGTTTTTGAGTTATGCGAGATACGTACGTACGTACATACGTTCGAACAGACGCCACGAAAAATTCTCTTCAGAATTTGTTTTAAAGCAGTTTTATAATTTTTTTTGAAGGAAAAGAGTATTTTATTCTGCCCTTACGTACAGATATCACGCAAAACCATCGTTAAATTGCATTCGATAGCGGTCAAAATGGATATTTTCGTTGAAATATGCTGCCTGAAACTTTTCGCTTCGTACAAGGAAGTAAAAAAGTTATGAAAATATTTAATAATACAAATATATATATATATATATAAACATAATAATAATAATTAAAAAAGCTTCTCTATACCTTTTACCGGTTATTTACTATTAATGTTCGAAAAGATAATTAATGTTCTACACGGGGTAAGGTTTTTAGCCTAGGTACCCAGGTGACCAGAAGCACCGTCCCACTGTGAAGTTCCTAGCGTGCCTTCGTGGTGCAGTGGTTCTGCACACTGGACCGTGGAGGTCCGTGGTTCGATTCTCGGCAAAGGCGATTGCTAATTTTTCATCTCTCTTGCTTCCAAAAAACTCTTAATGTCTCTACAGCATGAGAACTATATCTCTAATGAAATTCGAAGAAATAAATTTAAATGAAATGTAGCCAAAAAATATGCATAATTTAATAGGCCGTACAAGGAAGTCATGTGGTATCCATCTCAGACATTTTAATATTCAGGTTCATGTGCACTTCTTGTACCCAATTTGAATAATATCTACCACTTTCGTTTCATATTTTGTCTCAGTATGGAAACTCTTATATCAATTTCAGTCTATGCTTACACAAACACTACAAAGCTCTTCTGAATTTTCTAAGAGATACTGCAAACGATAAGTTTGCAATGTGATGATAACTGAGCTGATGTCTCTAGGCTTATCGCGTTTTCTTTTGCAAATGCCAAGAGATATTGCTCAGTATTTACAGCTCATATTTTTAAGGATAGTGTCACGTTTGTGTAATAGGATGCTTTGTTATATTTAGAGTTCGGAATTTAGAAATAACTTATTGGATTTATTAACTTATTGGATTTTAACTTATTATATTTATCTGAAAAGACTGCAAAAGGATTACTACATTTATAAAATGAATATAAATAAATAAAATATAAAAATAAAAAATATAAACAAATAAATGAATGAAATGTGATTAAATATACAATAAATAAATAAATAAAATGTGATTAAATATACAATAAATAAATAAATAAATGGAGGGAAATTAAAAAATATAAGTAAATTAGTCATGCTGTTAATTTTGTTTACGAATTTTTACTTCCTTGTACAATGTAAAGGAAGTATTGTAATTGCGAAAAATTTCGGGTATTATATTTCAACAAAAATATCCATTTTGACCGCTCTCGAATTCATTTGAATAATTTTTCTGCGTGACATCTGTACGTGCGGATAGACTAAAGGAAACTTTTTTTTTTTCAAAACTGATTGTTATATGGATTTAAAAGGTATTCAGAAGAGATTTTTTTTTCCGCGACTTCTATGTAAATATGTATGAGTAAGTCACCACGTTCTCTCTTGCAAGTTTTTTTTTTTCCAACTCTCCGTCGCCACTGGCAGTAGCGAAACTTTTGCTCATTTCGCGTTCGAGTTGTAACATTTCTCCCAAATTTTGATTTTTGACAAAGAAATAATAAATAAAAAAAAATATGAAATGAAAATTGAAATAACAATATGAGAAAATTTAAATCCTATCACAAATTAACAACTTTACCTAGGCGTAACAAATAATTGAATATTTTAAAACATACTTAAGATACTCCAAACTTACATTCTTTAAAGAACAGCCAAAAATTTCTTTTCTGAAAAATACTAATAAATAGATTAGTTCACTAAAACCGAATAAAATCAAATTGTGTATAAAATTTAAACTCAAAGAAAAGAATAAAGGAAAGTAAAAAAACAAACAATAGTAGTACCGAAAGCAAATTAAAATTAACTAAATTACTTTGGTTTCACAGTTTTTCTACCATGTCTACTAAACTAAATGTTTTTATTAGAATCTTCAGGTTCACAATCTTTGGTATAAGTTTATAAATAATTTTCTTCCATTATTTCCTGAAGATTTGAATGATTCAGTGGTTTTACGCTAAAGATGAATTCTTTATTGTCTGTCTCCGTTGAAAATATTCTTTTTAATGGTCTTAACAGTTCACTAGATATTTTTACTTTCGCCGCTCTGATGTTGTTATCTTTTCCTGGGTATGTTTCGATTACACGACCTATGGGCCAGTCTGTTCCTTTCCTTACATAGTAGCAAACAGTAAATCAACCTTCTTGATGGTTCGCGTAGGTACACTTTGGTCGATGTACAAACAGTCCAAGGTATTGATCTCTAAATCTCTTACGAAATTCCATACGGAATTTTTGGTGGTATTGCCAGCTTTTCGATAAGTTGATTTTATCCAGACTCTCTAGATCCAGAACACCTTCTGTTCGAACATCTTGAATAAACATAGATGGGATGAGCGCATAAAAATCGGTGGAATCTGCTGTCTCGAAACTTAATGGTCTGGAGTTGATATTCGCTTCTGCATCACACATGATCGTTAACATTTTTTCATATGAGAACAACGCTTTTCCTAGAACCCTTCTCAATTGTTTTTTTAATCACCTGAACCAGTCTCTCCCACCAGCTGCCCCACCATGCTGCAGTTGGTGGATTTAACTTCAACTGAACTTTTACTATATAAGAACTTCTGATAATTTGGTTCCAGTCAACAGATAGGAGTAAACTCCTTGCCCCTCAAAATTAGCGCCGTTATCTATGTATATTACCTTAGGACGCTCTCATCGTGCTATGAATCTTCAAAATCCGAGGAAAAAAAATCCATTAGTCGATAAGCCTTCCATTAATTCTAAATGAACCGCACGATAAACTCCATGTGAAAAGCAAGATCCAAGCCTTTCTATTTTCCTTTAAATAAAGTGGCCCTGCTACGTCAACACCCGTCACCTCAAATGCATAGGCATCTCTATCTCTGACTTTTATTTTCTGGGAGAGGACAAGGCACTGTATCAAATGTATTTCGCCGAGTGTCTTTTGTACCAAACACACTTCGATATGATTCATTGTATTGTTCTTTCTTCTTGGATAATAAAAATTATCCAAAATTTTTGACGAATGCTGGTCAAACGAATTTGAGTACTCGCATGCTAAAGTTGTTAAATGGTAGTCTTGTATCATTCCTTCTACTCATTCATGTTTAGATGGAAGTACAATGGGGCACGGGAAAATTTTCATCATCATGCCTTCTCGAAATCTTCGTTTTCAATCTTACAATTCCTTCTTCATCACTGAAAGTAAAATGTCCCTTCACCTGTCTTCACTAGAGAATGCTTCTTATTGAACGATCTTCAATAATTTTTTCCTGAGCAATGTCCAGTTTTTGAACACTCAGGGTTTTGTTTAAATTTCTTCCTCCATCTCTGCAATTATTTATGAGTCTCAGAATCCAAGAAATCATTCTTACAATTTGAAAGTAACTTGAAAAATAATTCACATACCATTTTTCAGCGGTGATATTAGCCAAAGTCGAAATAATGTTCTTTCGCGTTTCATTCATAATTTCTTCTTCTTTGGTAATTACTTCACTAGGTAGCCAGTCTAGTTCGTTCTTCATAAGCCACTGGCATTCGCCACCAACGAGATTTCACAAAGGTCTTAATTGAACACCTTCGTGATGGTATATCTGCGGGATTCGAAATTCATGGAATATGAGGCCACTCAGATTTCGATGATAATTTGCGTATTTTCTTTACTTTGTTTCCGACAAATGGCGCCCAACGGTTATCTCTTTGGATTCAAGAAATTGTAGTGCTGGAATCTGTCCAATAGTTCGTAAGAACGTTGACTAATTTGAGCGTTTGTAAAGTAAGAGCTATGAGTCTGACTCTTGTGCAGCAGGATAGCAATTTTAGACGATTTATGGTAATTTTCCATAATGGACTCATAGAACTTTTAGCCATTTCTTTTTTTAAGTAAATAACACATCCATTTGCTTGTTTACTTGCGTCACAGAACGTACGGAGACCAAGACTTCCATTTGTATCTAAAGCCCTTGGGATTCTATCAGATTCCTCTTTTGGATCACGCTTTCGGTGGTATTCGAAAATCAAATCATGAGGCAATCATTTCAATATTATCGGATTTAACAAGCGTCCATATGAACCCGAAGTTACTCCTAAATTACTTAAGCTTCGAATGTGTATTTTACAAGCGTCGTATAACCTTCTTAGTGCATTCAAGTTAGAAGAATTTTTAACTGGTTCATTATCCAAAAGATCATATTCATATGTGCTTTTATAATTTTTCTGCTTTTTCAAGTTCTAAGCAAGAATCGTAATTTTGTTCAGTTAACTGAAATCCTTCAACATTATATTCTTCTCCTATCAATGAAGATTTTAAGTATACGAATTTTTTAATTTCGGTAAACGAATTGTAGTTTGAAAACTATTAAAAAATTCTAAGCACTTTGCAGCATCTCCTGAAGATTTCGGAATATTTAACTTTGACAATTTCATAGTCGATGATGATAAATTTATTTCATAAACAGATGTGTTCAAAAAATTTGCATCTGATGCATTTTTCATAGACAGATTTTCATTTGCATTACATTTGTTTAATCGTATTTTAATTCTAAATTTTGCAGCCATAATTTGTTCATTATATTTATCACTTGCCGAAATATCTTTTTCAAATTCTTTAGGGTCTTTTAACTGAGGTTCGATTTGCGAATTCAACATTTTTAAAGTGCTTTCTCTTTCACCTACACTGGTGTGCAAAAATTAAGGACGAGACGGTTTTTTCAATATAACTTTGTACAACAGCTTTCCAAATCAACACATTTAATACCGTAAGATCCCCAATACGTAAGGACATGAGTAATGTAAGCAACACTTACTAAAAGAGAAATCAGAGGCATAAAAAGAAGGTTTATTGAAAAAGTAGCATGGAGCGCAATGTGACTGAAGGCCGAAACATCCCTGTGATGGGTGCCCAGCAAGAAACATACGGTCTTTAATAGGGGATATGAGCTCCCCTGACTGCTAGGCAGGTTTCACAGCGTGTGCCCATGCTGAGAATGAAGGTGTCAATGAGTTGTTGAGGCATTGCTGCCCATTCGTCTTACAGCGCCAATCGAAACTCCGGAATCGTTACTGGTAAGGTACGAGTGTCAAGCGTCTGCCTAGAAAATTCCATACATGCTCGATGGGATTGAGATCCGGAGATCGTGCCGGCCAATCCATACGTTCAATATCCTCACTCTCTAAGAGCTGTTCGGCAGCTACTGTGCGATGACATGGTGCATTATCGTCCAGTCCATGAAAAGGAACTGCGGATCCATAGCGCCTCTAAAAAAACGCACATATGGAAGAAGAATCTCGTTACAATAACGGGTCCCGTTGACTGAACCTGCGTCGAAGATGTGAAGGTCTGTACGACTACCAAGCATGATGCCTCCCCAAACGAGAACACCGCCACCTCCATACCTGTCCCTTTCAATGATGTTCGAGGGATGATTGCGGCTTCCCCGCTCTCTCCAGATGAGTATGCGATGAGAATCGCTACTGAGATTGAATCTGCTCTCATCTGTAAAGAGTACTCGTCCCCATTCATTGTCTCTCCAATTCCGGTGTTCCCGGCACCACAGAGAACGCCTTCTCCGATGGGCAGGCGTTAGATGTACACACCGTACAGGGCGTCGTGCAAACAGACCACCATCGTGCAGTCTTCTGGCCACGGTAAAACGCGATATCGGTCGTCCAGTCGCCTGTGTCGTGTGTCTAGCGATTTCTCCCGCGGTCTGCCGCCTGTTTCTTCTGGCCTGTAAGGCAATATACCGGTTATCTGCGGGTGTGGTTCCTCGTGGACGACCACTACTAAACCCCCGGATAGCTGTTCCTGTAGTTTGAAATTGTCTCCAAAGTCGTGAAACGATGCTGTGAGCAATTCCGAACTCTGCAGCCACACTTGTCACACTGCGGCCTTCCTCCAACTTCCCAATGATTCGACCTCGGGTAAAAGCATCCAGGTGTCGTCTAATAGATTGATTATTCGCCATTTCTCGCTGAGGCAGCAACTCGGTGTGATTTTAACTGCTATATGGCGTGCAATCTCTTTGCAAGAAATACTGATCTTACACCGACAACATGCTTTATACTACTCAGACACTCCCCCATTACGTCTACCTGCATATCTGCGCATGTGCTACCGTACATCACCTTACTTAATCTCCTGATTGGTCTTTCTGTCCGCTCTGCCTCTTCGTTCAGCTGATATGCTAATTTTTCGACTTCGTCCTTAATTTTTGCACACCAGTGTATTTCCTGCACTTCCTCAATTTTTGTGTTTCCTATATTTTCCGATAACAGAGTTTCTATTTTTGCAATTAATTATTTCAATTTTTCTAAATGTTGCATATTTAAAACCGAGAAATCACAATGTTGAAACTCAGTTTTTTTCAGATAAAATAAAATTAAAAAAAAAAAAAAAAAACTGCTTATCTGTAAAATTTCCAGTTTCTAATGATCTAAAGGTCCCTCAGTTCGAGACACCACCAAAAAATGTTCTAATCCATGAATTCAAAATGTCGACGATTTTTGTTTTGGGAGGGCTTTCGATTTTATATTCCAATACAAAACAAATTTTTGTGGCTATTTATTTACGTACATCTATTATATTACATTATTGATATGGTTCAAGATTAATTTTACTTAATTAATTTTAATTTCCATTTACATATTATTAATTGTTACAATTTCCTGTTTTCATTTTTTTTTACAGTTTCTAATTACATTTGCATTTTTTGTTACAATTTTTTATAACATAGTTACATTTTGTTGTATATTATTACAGTACATTTTGAAAGAATCTGTAAAAGTACAGTGGTGGCCAAAATTGTGGACACTTTTGGAAATTTTTATGTTTTTGAGCTTTGTATGCTTATAGAAAACGTTACGTTTCACAAAATGCAAACTTGTATATATCATTTTATAGGTAATTTATTACTGAATTCAATACAAAACACAAAAGTCAATTATTTGCAATAAAAAAAAAGTTAAACGATAATAGTTATCGATATACATTAGATAGTGATGATTGCAGTGAGTTTTTAGTACTTAGTAGGGTACCCTTTATTTTTGATTACACCTTCACATCGACGTTTCATTGAGCTGACAAGAGTTTTAAGCTCTTCTTTCGTTATTACATGATGCCAGGAAACAATTATAACCTCAATTAGTTCCCTTTTATTTGATGGGCGCCTCATTTGAACAAGAGTTTTCAAACGGCGCCACAAATTTTCGATAGGATTGAGGTCAGGACTGTTTCCTGGCCATGACAACAATTTAATGCTCTTTGTACGAAACCACTCTTTCGATATTTTGGCCGAGTGGCAAGGAGCAGAATCTTGCTGAAAAATATACGAAGCATTGTTGGAAAAGAGATCTCTGATGGAAGGTAGAAGTTTTGGTTCTAGAATAGTGTCAATGTATTTTCTGGCATTCAGTGTCCCATCGATGACATGAAGGCGACCAATACCATCTGCTGACATGCATGACCAAATTATAACACTAACTGGGTTCTTCACAGTTGCTTGAATGCAGTTAGGATGTAGCTCTTCTCCTATTCTACGTCTTACATATTTTCGCCCATCACTGTTGAATAACGATATCTTAGTTTCATCACTCCATATAACTTGTGACCACTGATCATCTGTCCAATTTAATGTGTTCCTTTTGCCCACTGTAGTCTTTTTTTTCTTTGCTGAAAATTAAGATAAGGCTTTTTTCGTGGAATTCTACCTCTCAGTCCAACATCTGTTAATCTTCTCCTGATTGTTCTTGAACTGAAAGAAACACCAGCATCATTCATATCACTTCTGATGGCCGCTGATGACATTTTTCTATCTTAGAGACATAGTCTTTTTATTCTTCTGTCATCAATAGATGTGGTGCACCTTTTTTGGCCTATTCGTTCTTTGTTTTTTATTGAATTTATCTCCTGATATCGTAAACAAAACTTTCGGACTCCAGATGTAGTCACTGAACCACCCACCTGTCTTGCAATTTCAGCATAGGAAAGACCACTTTCTCGTAACATAATAATATTACATCTTTTTCTAGGTGTCCAATCTACTCTTTTATTTGATGTCATTGCTTCTTGACTTAATATTAAAAATTTTTACAAAACTTCCTACTTGTAATTGCAGTGTATAAGAAACAGGTCCTTCTTCTACAGAACAAAGCAAAATAATGAATTGTTTCAAGTGTAAACATGATGTCAGCTTCTACTGGCAGTTACTAACATTTGATTGGTCTCAGAACAAGAACAGTGATTGACTAGGAAAGCTAGACATTACAAACCACTTCATAACTGTGTTTTTACTTCCTTGTACGAAGTAAAAAGGAAGTATAGTAATCGCGAAAAGTTTCAGGCAACATATTTCGACGAAAATTATCCATTTTTACCGCTATCGAATGCAATTTAATGATGTTTTTCATGATATCTGTACGTAAGGATAGAATAAAATACTCTTTTCCTTCAAAAAAATTATAAAACTGCTTTAAAATTAATTATGAAGAGAATTTTTCGTGGCGTCTGTACGAACGTATGTACGTAAGTATCTCGCATAACTCAAAAACGAATAGCCTCAGAACGTTGAAATTTTGTATATAGGACTGCTATAACATGTAGATGTGCACCTCGTATTTTGGTTGCAATCGGCCGCACCAAACGTATATAAATATATTTATATATATATCCACTCTGTTACCCGGCTCAGTGATCTCAGTTTCTTTACTCTTATATGTTTGTAAATTGTACATTTTTTTGCTTTAAAAATGATTGCATTATGTTGATTTTATCTTCCGGTTAAGGTTTTTATGTCTTTAGTAAATCTGTGTGCAATATTTTTAGAATTATCAACAATTTTAAATTTGTGTAAGTGCCGCTAAGCCTTTTTTTTTTATGGCGGCCATTGATGTTTACATTTGAAACAGGAGACTAGTGGATTTGTTGCCAATCTAGAGAAACTTAGCTTCGCAACAACAAAGATAATGCATTCATTTATTATTGCCAATTAAATCATGCTTAATTCTTTCTGGAATTTTTTCGAGGAAATAAGTGTTTGAGATTTACTTCGTAATTTTTAATATAGATATTTGAGTTTTTATGTATTTTTGCCTTCTCGCGAAGTGAGAACTGAATTAATTAAATGAAAAATACTCAATCGTCTGTGAAAAACTGTTTCTTTTTAGTTTTGTTTGCTTAATTTCTTTTATACATCATTCTAGCTTTATTATAGTATTTGAATAAAACATGTGGCAACGATTAGATAATTCTATTCTTTAAATGATATAAATTTTGTGCATTATGAGTTATAATATGAACGAAATATATACATTAACTGTTCTATAATTATTGGATTATATAACAGTTAGTTTCCGTTATATAATTATTATATAAATTAACTGTTATATAATTATTAATACTGTTAAGTGAATCTAGCGCCGGAGTGTTGCTGTGGTAAACAAATAGTAGAGTAAATTTTAAAGAATGCATTTATTCTATTGTGGTTTATGCGCTGTCGGGGAAGTAGATTTAATTCAATCCAATAAGTTTAAATGAAATGCAAGAAAAAATGCGTATCCGTACAAGGAAGTCATGTGGTGTACACATCAGATTTTTTATTTATATTAAAGTACATATAACTTTTTTCGTATTGCAAATAATTGAATTTTGTGTTTTGTATTGAATTCAGTAATAAATCCTCTTTAAAATGATATATACAAGTTTGCATTTTGCGAAACGTAACATTTTCTATAAGCATACAAAGTTCAAAAACATAAAAATTTCCAAAAGTGTCCACAATTTTGGCCACCACTGTAAATTATTACAATTCCTTATTACATTTGCAATTTTTGTTACAATTTCTTATTACCATGATTATATTTTGTTATATATTATTACAATGTATTTTGTTACAACAGTGTATTTTGAAAGGATCTGTGAAATTAAATAATTATTTTTTCTTCTAGATAAATAAATATATTTTACCATAGAGGAAAAAATATTGTATTAATTCATTATTAATAGAGTAAAATAATAATGAAATAAAATATATATTAAATTAAATTCAAATATAAGCTATAAAATATTAAATAAAATACATAAAGTATACAATAATAAAAAATATAACATAAAGCTAATAAAATGTTAAATATCATATAATAATGCTATGCTGCATTTATAAGGATAGCATTATTATACGATGTTTAATATTATATTAGCTTTATACTGGTAGAATAATTGACCTTTAATATTATATCATTACATTAGCTTTTATAGAGGTTGAAGGTAGGGAAAGAGGGTTGGGAGACCCTAGGGCCCATCCCCTTTCGATGATCTCTCTCAAAATTTCGGGGGGCGGGAGGCGGAACTGAGCTAAAGTCGGGATGTCACCTATATGGTGCTCAAGGCTCTTGCCAGTGACATGTGCATATGATTCCTTGCCATGACGAAATTTGCCGGCTTGTGTTGACCATTGTCAAACAAGTAAGACTGGTAGCAACAGCAACAATAAAAATTACATACTGTGGGTAAAAAAAGTATTTGCACACCTACATTTTTGTTTGCAATTCATAAAAAGAAGCATTAAGAAATAAAAAAATTGGTATTGCCAAATCAGAATAAGTTTAATCATCCAAAACAAACATAAAAATTACAATAATATACATAACAATGCTTTTTTGTAACAAAATTTAAATATCTGGTATCAAAAAAGTATTTGCACACCTGCATGAATACAAAAGAAATAAAATATATAAGCAAATTTCAAATAACTAATATTTAGTACGCATTTCTTTTAGCATTTATTACTGCTTGTAATCTTGCTGGCATTGGTTTAATTAAATTTTCTGTAACAGTAGGGTCAGTATTCGACCACTCTTCAATAAGGGCTTGTTTAAGGGCAGATTTGCTTTAAATCTTGCTTTTTCTTATTTTTAAATCCACAGAATTCCACAAATTTTCCAAAGGATTTAAGTCTGGCGATTGTGGTGGAGTGGCAAGTTTTCTGGGTACATTATAAAGCAACCACATACGTGTTATACCGGCGGTGTGCTTGGGATCATTGTCTTGCTGAAAATAGTACGAATTACTGATACCCAATTTTATTGCACTTTGTGGCAAATTATCTCGCAACACATCAATATAGGTTCGAGCTGTCATATTCTCATCAATGAAACACAAATTACCAACTCCTTTGCTAGCCATGCACCCCCAAATCATAACAGAATCTCCTCCATGTTTAACTGTAGGTAACACATTTTTAATATGAAAAGCAGTACAAGGTTTTCTCCAAACTAATTTTCTGCCATCTTATTTAAAGATATTGAACTTAACTCTCGTCGGAGAATATGACATTTTTCCAGAAATCAATTGGCTTATTGATATATTCCTTAGTGAATTCAAGTCTCTTCAGTCTATTTCGTTCAGTTATGAGAGGTTTTTTCCTTGGTGATCTCCCATAAATGTGTGCATCGTGCAGGACATTTCGAACACTTTGAGCACAGATTCGAACTCCAGATGTTGAAGCGACATCATTGGCTAAAGTAATTGCACTAACAAATGGATTTTTTTATGCTTCTGTTAGGATTTTTCGCTTCATTCGCAGTGAAAGTTTCTTTGGGCTTTCAGAACGCAAGTTATTTGATGTAGATCTTCTTTCTTTATAACATACCGAACAGTAGAGAAGCAAACATTTACTTTTTTACCTATTTCTCGATAACTTAGGCCATTTTCACGTACAGAAAATTTTTTTTTTCTCTCAACGAAATCGGCAATTCAGATTTCTTAGGTGCCATTACAATTTGAATCGACAATCAACTGATAACGTTTCGACAACACCTCCTTTTATAGTCGTCTTACGTATGTTATTTACTGCGGGATGACTGTCAAATAATAGCATAAAAATGCAAATTTTCTAAAGTTGAGTTGAGTGTGCAAATACTTTTTTGACATAAGCTATTTTAATATTGTTGCAAAAAATGTCTTTTATTAATATTATTGTATTTTTTTAATTAATTTAAATGAATAAGCTTATTCTATTTTTAAATGCCAATTTCTGTATTTCTTAATGCATTTTCTTATAAATTGTGAACAAAAATGTATGTGTGCAAATACTTTTTGTACCCACTGTATAACACTACTCAAATACGTATATAAAAACCAAAGACATAATCAAATAACACAAATACTTACATAAATTTATAATAATATGAATGTTTGATATGGATAGAATATTAGGATTTAATTAGAAAAATTGTTAGGCATTTTTGTAGGGTCTCAGTGTAATTTTCCTTTTACAGGGTCTCAGTGTAATAAGCTGCGTTGGATCAGTGATGCGGCTTATTCTCGGCTTACCACTCGTGCTTCAGAATGATGATCTTCAGGGGCAATTCCCATGTACGTATGTAAATTTTAATCTAAGACTTCAATAAGTTGTCTTCAAAATTCAGGATGTTGTCGTGGCTATTACAAATTTCTATGACAGACAATATTGTTTTACTACACTCATTGCTTCGAAATATCATAAGATGACAGACGACAAGAATTCTTTCTAACAAAATTTCTTAAAATTCATACTAGATTTAAATTTAAAGAGAATTTACAAATATCCTGAGTTACCATACCTCATGATCATAATCAAAATATTCCGTTAATCGCCATTTATGAGGATTGGTTAAATGGTTAAACTACAATGAAATGTTATTATTTTGAAAAATTGTATACCACGAAATGGAAAAATTAATTGAAATATCACTATCAAAAAGTCGATACTGAAGCGTCAGTTCTTTTTTTTTTCGGGGGGGGGGATGGGGCGGAAGTAAAATATTCATCATTTCCCTTTTAATTAATTTAACGTTTTCTAACTATTTTACTTCCTTGTACGAAGTAAAGGAAGTCTTGTAGCTGGAAAAAATGTAGGGTATCGTACTTCAATGGAAATATCCATTTTGATCGCAGTACATGGCCTATGGTTCCAGCATAATGGACCTCCAGCGCTTCTGTACGTAATTAGCTGGATATGGAATACCTAAGTTGCTGGATTGGTTTTATGGCCGCTACGTCTGATACCTTTGGATATCTTCCTATGGGGCCATCTGGAAGAATTGGTTCTATGGGCACCTAGTTACTACGAAAAGTGACTTGGTTGGTCGTCTACGTGCTGCGTACTAGACACCACGCTGCTGCAGTCAGCGCAGTTAGCCATTCGACGGCATGCTGGATTGGTTTTATGGCCGCTACGTCTGATACCTTTGGATTGCTTCCTATGGGGCCATCTGGAAGAATTGGTCTATCGGCACCTAGTTACTACGAAAAGTGACTTGGTTGGTCGTCTACGTGCTGCGTACTAGACACCACGCTGCTGCAGTCAGCGCAGTTAGCCATTCGACGGCGTGCTTGGATTGGTTTTATGGCCGCTACGTCTGATACCTTTGGATTGCTTCCTATGGGGCCATCTGGAAGAATTGGTTCTATCAGCACCTAATTACTACGAAAAGTGAGTTGGTTGGTCGTCTACGTGCTGCGTACTAGACACCACACTGCTGCAGCCTGCGCAGTTAGCCATTGGACGGCGTGCGGATGCATGCCTCGATATGCGCGGTGAACATTTTGAACACCTTCCTATATAAACATATGCAAATACTTATGTTCATGTGTTCAAAATAAAGTTTTTTTCTTGCACCGGATATGACGTCAACTTTTCTTTTGCCTTTATCTCGGAAACTGTGGGTCGCACAAGTACAGCTCTTTGAGCACTGTTTATGTATTTCGAGCAAGGAACCTGGTTGTGTAAAGTTTGAGCAATTAAATTGTAGATTAATAGTCAGCATTTTTTTTTGAATTTATTTCTAGCATTATTTCTTAGTGTGTGTATTATAATATATGCTTTTTTATATTAAGCAATTCACCTCTATATTTAAACTCCCTAATATATAAAATGGCATTGAAAGACATCGCGATGAAACTTGAAGGTATATATATATTTTACAAAATTCCTTTCGGAGAAATAAGTAATTGCCTTGAGCCGCTTATTGAGCAAAATCGCCACATCTGAAGTGTAAAAGCATTGTTTTTTTAACCTCGTTTAAATTCCGCAACAACTGAAATCTGTATATTGCATGAATAATGGATAATTCTATTTTCGCAAAATTTTCCAAACTCTAAGATATGGAATCCGTAGTTCGATTTGGCTTTGAGTTTGATTCGCCTTTGTTGGTTTATTCGATTATCGCAAAGAGATTATGACACTAAAGCTATACGCCTAAGGCAGGGATGGGCAAACTACGGACTGCGGGCCAAACCCGTCCCGCCGGAAAGTCCTATCCGGCCCGTGGATAGAATTTTAATTTGTTGGTCCGAGGCAAATTAAAAGAAATATATATTCATATATTATACATCCATCTCCATTTCTACTTTGTTTAAATATTATTCTTTTTCTTCCTTTTTTTTCAAAGGATTGATGATCTTTTTACCTTCTCGATTTTTGTTCTACAAAACATAAATCGACGGAAATAGCAATAGACAGCTTTCAATCGGTAAAATGTTCGGAAGTTCTTTGCTAGTTATAGCTGTAGAATGGCGCCAACAAGCGTTATCTCTTTCTCTGGAAGAAGACATTTGGGAATCCAATGTAGGTGAATTTAGACCTCATATGTGGCAGATTGAGCATTTTAAGCTCCACCCAGTGGCCCTTTTTCTTTTGGCGCGAGTTCCAATATTATTGATTGCGCATGGAAACATTGCGGATATATAGCATCATTGTGAATAGCGGTGAAATCCTTAAAAGTATACCGGCAAATATCATCTTAGGCAACCAGTAACAAACCACATCCATGCATGGGCCGAAGCTACTTCAAAAAATCGCAGTGCATTGAAACGCATATGCGATAATTCTCAGCCGCCATCCTCGTCACCAGCACAGCCCCTGTATACTTTGTACCTGTAGTGAACTAATTTTATCTTAAGTTAGCTTATTCGGCTTTTCTTATTCCCTGTATATATTTATCTCCTTGAACTGTAAACCTTGAATTATGAATCTTGAACTATGTATTTTGCCTTATTTTATGTATTGTTTCCACTGTTTTGCCTTTTTTTTATTTTATGTATTGTTTTACTTTCTAGTATTTTACTTCTTATTACTTTTAGTATTTGTAACCACCTATCCATAACTCTGTAAATATGTAACTATGGCGCTGCGATCACGAAAGCTGGAGGCAGTGTCTAAACATAGCTCCGAAATTTTTTAAATAACTGTTTCAGTAAATATTTTCAACTCTCTAAAAAAGTTTAATGCACCTTTCCTATGCAATGTCTCTTTCATCAAATTGAAAAAGGAAACTTCGCTTCATCGAAACTTCAGGTGTTTTGTTAGCTGTTTACTATCAACACGAGAAATCCAAAAGAGGCCCTGACACGGAATATTCAGATAAGTAACATTATGTTCTCTATACAATATATGTTTCTCTATCACTAGAGTGCAATTAAATTTTTACACCCGCAATGCACCCTTCTTCCATCATGCACTATCGTCTTCGTCCAGCATTTGTTTGCACTGCCCCCAACAGTCGTCTTGAGCACAATATGTATTTATAAGTGTGTTATTTTGATCAAGTTATTTCCGTTCCGTCAGCGGGGCTACCTGGCCGATATGCTAACCACCCAGTGGACCGGCTGCCTCGCTGTCGGTGGAAAGAAAGAAAGAAAAGCGCAGCTAGTGCTTGTTTGGGTAATTCGCAATTGCTATTAAAAAACGTAAAGTTGATTCAGAATGCTGTGCTTTTACTGATGAATGGGGATGGAAATATTTTTTTTTAACCGTTGTAAAAGATAAACCAGCGTGTCTTGTCTGCAATGAAGCTGTAGCAGTCTTCAAAGAATATAACATTTCCCATCATTTCAAATCCAAGCACAAGAATTCCAGTTAAGAAGCAATGTTCGGATATGAAAGAAAACAAAATGCAGAAGGTCTTCGTAAAAAATTATCAGGCCCACAAAATTTTTTCAAGAAGGTAAACAGTATCCAAGAGGCAGTTACACATGCATGTTACATTGTAACATACAATATTGCTAACAATAATGGAGCTCTCAGTGATGGGGAGTTCGTTAAACAATGCATGCTCCAAGTTTGTGATGTTTTATGTCCAGACAAGAAAAATAATTTTGAGACTTTAAGCTATCTCGAAAAACGGTAATTCTAGAATCGAAGATATTCATAAAAATTTGACATCACAATTAGAGTCAAAGACTGGCCAGTTTAAATTTTGCTGTATAGCTATGGATGAAAGCACTGATATAAATGATACTGCTCAATTAGTACTGTGAGAACTTTGAAATTACCGAGAAACTGGCATGCATACGTTCTTTAAAGGGAACTAGAATGGGATGTGATAGTTTTCGTGAATTTCAGGAAAAGCTTTTAACTTTGAAAGCGCCTGTAACGAATATATGTAATATTACAACCGATGGAGCACAAAAATGACAGGAAAAACGAATCTGGTTTTCCTATACTCTTTAATCAAAACTTTCCCGGGAACAATGTTGTTTTTCTGCATTGTATTAAACATAAAGATACTCTGTGTAAATATGCAATTGAATATGAAACCCGTGCTTGATGCAGTCGTGAAGCTTGTAAATACTATTCGATTTCGTGGGCTTACTCACAGGCAATTTTGAGATTTTCTTCAGTCCCTGCAATCTGAATACTCTGATGCACTGTATTACACGAAAGTAAGGCGGCTTAGTGCAGGATGTGTTTTCGAATGAGTTTGGCAGTTGAAAGACTACATTGTGCCGTTCTTCCATGAGAAACAGTGTTTTGCGGAGTGCGAAATGTTAGAAGATACAGAATGGCTTTTGGACTTTGCATTTTTCACAGAGCTTCTTTGTCATATGAGCAACTTGAATGTCAAGATGCAAGGGAAAAATCGATTTATCGACGATATTTGGGCCCACCTCAAATCTTTTTAACTAAAACTTAATCTGTTTGCTGGGCTGCTAGATAAGAACGACTTGTCTCACTTCCCGAGGTTAAATTCAATACCCTCAGTAAATGAAGAAAAGCTTAAAAATTATGACAATGGCTTGAAAAAACTGCACTTTGAGTTCGAACGCAGATTTCAAGATTTCAGAACAAATTTCAAGATGAATTGAATTGAATATTTTTACCATGCCTTTCAACGTAAATTGTCACGCAGTGAGCTCAGATTTACAGCCTGAATTAACTGAGTTGCAATCTATCAATGATTTCAAGCAGTTGTTTCTAAATATCTCAACAGTTTTACAAATCATTATCGAAAGAGGGTTTCCCAAATTTAACATCTCACGCCCAGAAAATCAGTGCTATATTTGCTTCATCTTATATTATGTGAACAAGTGTTTTCAACTATGAATCTTAGAAACGAATTATTTCAGAAGTAGACTGACAGATGAGCATTTAGCCTCGTTCCTTAGAAGCAGTACATCTCATTTCGAACCTCAATATAAGGAACTTTTAAAAATGAAATCGCAGTTTCATTCATCTCATTAACATATTTAAATTATAATACTTGAATATTGTTTTTAAAATTTCAGAAAAATTTATCTTGGTCCGCCATTTTGTTTCCGATTTTTGGCCTGCGGCCGAAAAAGTTTGCCCTTGTAGAGAACTTTCTAAGGGCTCGTTATACATGGGGAAATTACAGCCCATTTAGCCAGTCCGTTGTCTTGGAATGGAGCCCAGGTTGGAACTGCCAATTTTTGACGAATTTACCTCTTGTCGGCATGCAGTCCTTATTTAGTAGGAAGATAGTTCAAATGCGTTCAGCTTGTTTTTTAGCTACGCATAATTCGACTAAGATTTTACATAAATAGTTCATACTTTTAAATTTCTATCATCAATTGCAGATAGAATTCCTACTTGGAAGTCAATTTCTCGGAACTTGATTTAAAAAAATAACTGCGCTGTACTATGGTAATAGATTCTCTTTTCCTGAAACGTAAGAATTTTTCTCTTCGAGATACATCGAGTTTGCCTTTGAGGCTTGTGATAGACGCTGACCATACACGCCAACTTGCAGAATGCTGGAAAATATTTCACGTCGCCCAACCGGTACAGTGATTAAGCGTCGCTGACTGCCGTGCCGAAAGGCCCGGGTTTGAATCCTGGATGCTTGTAAATGTTTAGTGTTCGTGTGGCATGGAAGGCACTCTAAATATGCGGCAAGTCCTCTCAAGAGGTTGGTGGTAGAGGAAGAGGGGAGGGAGACCTCGAACCCGCCTCCTCAGGCTGCTCTCCATAAAATCCTAAATCGCACTTTCACCTGTAAGGTGCTCAAGCCTGTTGCCAACGGCAGGCGTAAACTTGCGCATCTTGCTGAAAGGAATTTCGTGGGCTTCAGCTGACTATAGGTCACACAAGTAAGCATTAGCAACAGCAACAAATATTTCACATTTCTTCGCTGTGTATTTCGCTACATAAAAAAAAAAAAAAAAAAAAAAAAAAAAATGAAATAAGAAATTTACATCTTTAGCTTCTTATTTCATTATAAACTTCTTATTTCATTTTTGGTTTTCACATGCTCTACCCCCTTTTTCTTGCAGTCTGCCTCTGGTTGTTTGGTTTTTGCTTGCATTTATTCCGAATTAAATATTGGATGAATTTTCAATGCATTACTTATTTTAATTCATTTTGCATTACTGTTGCTGCTTTTAGCGCTAGAAAGTGGATTAGGTTTTTTTTTTTACTTTGTATTTATTCTTTTATATGTACATATATACAGGGTTCCCACTAAAGTCCAGTACCACCCATTCAACTGCTGAACAGCTGCACCTACAGTTATAAAAGTGGTATGTACGTAACGTGGCTATTTGCTACTAGATGAGATAGCTTTCAGCGCCACCTGGTGGAAAACAGCGGAGTTAGCGTCCCTGTTTCTTAAAAGATACGAGATAAGAAGAAAAAGTGAATTACAAAGTTGTAGAGCATCGGCGATTTAGTGCGAAAAGACACCTCGTGGACATGAATGTTAACAGAACGTCTTAAACAAGCATTTGTTTGTTCGCGATTTCAGAAACTATGATGTCACGAAACGATCTTAAAAATGCGCCACCTGGTGGAAAACAGCTGAGTTAGCGTCCCTGTTTCTTAAAAGATACGAGATAAGAAGAAAAAGTGAATTACAAAGTTGTAGAGCATCGGCGATTTAGTGCGAAAAGACACCTCGTGGACATGAATGTTAACAGAACGTCTTAAACAAGCATTTGTTTGTTCGCGATTTCAGAAACTATGATGTCACGAAACGATCTTAAAAATGCGCCACCTGGTGGAAAACAGCTGAGTTAGCGTCCCTGTTTCTTAAAAGATACGAGATAAGAAGAAAAAGTGAATTACAAAGTTGTAGAGCATCGGCGATTTAGTGCGAAAAGACACCTCGTGGACATGAATGTTAACAGAACGTCTTAAACAAGCATTTGTTTGTTCGCGATTTCAGAAACTATGATGTCACGAAACGATCTTAAAAATGCGCCACCTGGTGGAAAACAGCTGAGTTAGCGTCCCTGTTTCTTAAAAGATACGAGATAAGAAGAAAAAGTGAATTACAAAGTTGTAGAGCATCGGCGATTTAGTGCGAAAAGACACCTCGTGGACATGAATGTTAACAGAACGTCTTAAACAAGCATTTGTTTGTTCGCGATATCAGAAACTATGACGTCACGAAACGATCTTAAAAACAATCTAGTTATCACAACTTTATTTTCAATGTTTAAAACTTCTCTCCAGCAGCTGAAATACACATCTGGACCCTTGTTAGAAGTTCATGTTGCACGTTTTACCATAGCGGGTGACAAGTTTGCGCAAGCATCTGTAATACTTCGTTGAAGGTCCTGCAATGTTTGTGTAGGGGTCGCATACATCTGCTGTTTGAAGTAACCGCACAGGAAAAAGTCCATTAGAGTCATGTCAGGTGAATGTGGAGGCCACTCTTCGAAACCACCGTACCTGATTATTTGTTCTCCGAATTCCTTCATCAGATACTGCTTCACTTGCAACGTCATGTTGAAACCATCCACTCAGGAATTGAAGCAACTGTAGGTTCTCGACAAAATCTGGTATTATATCTTGCAGAAGTTCTAAATATTGTGCGGCCGTTAACATACTCTAGTAAAATATTGAGCCGATTAGCTTGTTATTATAAATTCCACACCAAACATTTATCGAAAGCCGTATTTGATGTCAAACGTCGGCAGAACATGATGGATTTTCCAGTGCCCAATAATGTTGGCTGAATCTCTTACCTGTTGCACTTTGCGAAACGATTCTCGGTCTCCGTCCAGCAATGCCTGGTTAGATGTTTTTCAGTATGGATGAGCACTTAATTCATTTAGGATTTTCCAAAATGACTTTTTGAGAGTCCACAGTTTTCACTTAGCTCTCTTGTGCTGCTGTTTCGATACGTGAGGCCGTATGATAGACATCTTCCGGTTGCACTTTCCGTCCTATCTTAGCTGATCTGCCGGGTCGAAGTCGGCTAGTCACGCATCCTGTCTCCATTAAACGTTTCACAACCTGTAGGATGGTTTTGTATGGAGGATGCGGGCCTGCAGGAAAACGTTGCCGATGCAACCAATCTGCCGATCGTGCGTTCACATTCACCGTAAGTAGAACCATCTCACAATAATCATTTTTTGAAAACCGCTCCATGAGTATGAGCTTCAACATACAACCACGAACCCTGCGAGGTTTGAACCACAGCCCTCTCAACTGTGAATTACAAGGCGACGTCACTGTGCCGCGATATGGCCATGTTTTTCATCCGAAAGATAATCTTTTCTCCTTTCGATCAAGTTTCGTGACGTCACAGTTTCGGAAACAGCGGAGAAACAAATGTGTGTTTTCAGCGTTCTGTGTTTAGCACTCATATTCACAAGGTGTCTATTTGTGCTAAATCGACGATGCTCTACAAATTTGTAATTCACCTTTCTTCATATCTCGTATCGTTTTCGAGATAGGAAGGCTAACTTTGCCGATTTTCACCAGGTGACGCTGTAAGCTAGCTCATCAAGCAGTGCATAGCCACTTTGCTATACCTCGACAGCAATTTTATGAATATAGCTGCAGCCGTTCGGCAGTTAAACAGGTGCTACCCGGGCACCCTATATATATCAAGGAGGTTAGAATAGAAGGAGGGAAGGTTCAACTCAAACGGTGAAGCTTGGCGGCCATCTTCCTGTTATCACCATGACTTGTGCAAGGAAGTCTGTCATTGCAACATTTTTTTCTTTTCTTTTTGAAGCATGTCAGCTTGTATTGCATATTAATGCACAAATAGATTCTCGAAAAATATTCCGGGCATTATTTTTCACACGTAAGTATTAATTTTCTTTTTTTATGTAATATGACAACTATGTCAAAAATATCACAATGTTATGTAGTTTTCTTTCCAGATGTGAAAAAAAGGACTTAAAATAGGTTATTTAATATAACTATAATCAAAATGTATTAAATACATTTTAATGTTTCTGTTTATAGCTGGTATCTTCGTTCCTTAAGACACAATGCTATATGGTAGGATTTAAATTGTATAATTTGAACGTTTTAGTAAATTCGTTTTATAACTTTCATGAAAAGTAAGAAATCAGTTGTTACTATTTTTATTAATTGTAAAGGTGTTAAATAAAGCAATGCTTTTCTTTATATATTAATTATTATTCATTTTTTTAAGTTAAGATAAACTGTTCTGTTGTTAAAAATTTTTTGTATAAACTTACAAATTTCTGCGCAGTGTAGTGATAAAATTAAGTAAAATTTTTACACAATTGAACATGTGGAAAGATGTATCCAAAAACTTATATAGGTGTATTTCTGTAATTCATCTTAATTAAAGGCAGTTTCTTTGAGATTAATAAATATGAAATGCGCATAAACTGAAATCAATGAATTCACATAAATCTGTTTTATTTTATTAAGATTTATTTTCTAACCTAAGCAAATTCGTGAAATATGCAGAAACATCATTTTTTAAAGGCTTTAATGTTATGCGCATGCATTTAGATTTCGAACTATTTCTTAATAATTTGCTGTACATAGTAAATTATGGATATCATCTTTATTACTTTAAAACAAAAATTCAACAATAGCGAGGGATTTCATTATAAATTTAACATATCTTTACTGGAAAATAAATGCACGGAACAGCTTAGAAACACGTACATGTCACTGCCGTAATGCAATGTTTTGAAGTCACAAACATGGACGCCGCTTGTTCGGCGGAGTTTCATTCCCCGATAGTGGAGGAAACTGCGAACCCTTCCTCCTTCTATTCTAACCTCCTTGATATATATCGACCTTTTAGGAAGAGTTTCACATTGATAACATTTTGGAGAAAAGACGCGTGTATCTATAGAATGTAACCTTTTTAAAAAAATAAATAAAAACCATTCATTTATAGGGACTGTTCGCACATTTTTTAGACAATTTCCATTGTATTTACAGAAATATTTTGCCTAAAGTTTTTGTGTTTTAAATGTCCCATTTGATAAACCTTAATCCTTGCTATCTTTTTAAGACAATAAAGCCATTTTTAGTATCGAAAGGGTTATTTTATTCCAGTCTTCTTGAACAGTTTTCCCGAATCAAAGGAGGATTTAAGTCGACGTTTGGACATATCGCTTTTTAAAAGTCTAAAAGCGCAAACGTCGGTGGATCATATATAGGACGGATATGCGAGGGTATGGCCTCGACACTTGTTTTTTGTTCCATTTTTTTTCAGGAAATTAAGAGTAGATTTTGACGTGCGGTTGCTTGTTTTGTTTTGATGCAGTTCTACTGATTGATGGCACTGTGGATAAAGAGAAGGTATTTCATATTTGAGAGATGGATATAAAATATGCTCCTGATTATATGTGGAGTTGACCTTAACAGTTTTCTACGCTGTCATTTTTATGTGCCGTTATGTCAGGAACTAGCAAGTCATAAATTCCTTGAAAAACGGAAAAACCTTTTCTTTAAACATTTTCTAAGATTCCCCCCCCCCAATTGATGATAATAAATGTATCTTCCTTTTATTGTGGTCATTTAAATATAACCAAGATTCATCTACTGTGACAACATTTTTTCATTTTAGTTCGAATAATTGTTTCTCATAGAGAATTCTGCAGCGCGTGCTGCTTTTGGCAATATGTCGTGGAGAAAGACGATACACATTGCGTTTTTTCGCCTTTTTAAGATTCAAATCAGCATTAATCCTTTTGTTTACAGTTGACATAGCATTTTAATTGATTATGCAACTGTCCTTTGATTTGCGGATTTTCTTTCAATATTAAAGTTCTTACCTTTGCAACATTTCCGTTTTTACCTTGGATATGTATTTTGAATAATTTTTCTCCTTAAAGCCAAACTTTGACGTTTGTTTCCTTTCTTATTGACAATATTATCTATCGTTGCTTTAGATACCAGAAAATAATGGCTTTCACAACGTTTTTCAATACCTAGATGAGAATAATTTTCTTCAGAAAGAACACAAACATAGCCTTCCGCCAATTGCTTCTATAAAAAGCGCCATTTTGCATTAAAATAAAACTATCAAGCAGCAGATGATAATTTATACTTAGGGGAGAAGAGAAAGAAAAAAAGAAAAAAAAGAAAAAAAAAAACCACCTGCAGCAGGTGATTTTAAGAAAAATCATCTAAAAAATGTGCGAACAGCCTTAGTAAGGAAGAGTAGATGAAGTGTGAATTTTGAACACCTGAATTGCTATGTCTCGTCTACTAACGGTGCCAGTTACTTTCTGTGACGAGGCACCGTTATGAAGGCGTGCCACATTAAGCATACATATATAATAAATTATGTTTTTTTTTCAGTTAATCCCTTATTTTTCGTCTTCAGTGCCATATACTTTGCTTTCCATACTATTGCTTCGTTCGCTGTGGTACCAGCAGTAAAAGAAGTAAGTAATGGATTTCCTTTTCTGTTGTCGAAGAGGCAAATATTTCTTCGTGTTCTGCAGTATGATATTAATGATAAAACTGATGATGTTTTCCTTGAATAGCTCAAATATTCACAGGCCTACTTATAGTCACTTTTGAAGCGACAGTATCTTATATTCCCGAGTAATCAAGAACAGCAACGATTACGTAAAGCAATAGATAGTATCAAATTTATTACGTTTCATAATTTTGACACTTTGTTACGAAACAATGAAAAATAGTTTTTTTATTGTTTAGTTCATGGAGGGTAGAATGGATGGATTAAGCATGACAAAATTGAAGCCAAGGAAATGTCAGCAACCTGATGTCAAGACTTATCATGGCTGTTGTACATCCAGTGGCGTAGCTAGGGTGGGGCATGGGGGGACATCCGTCCCCGGACGCAGCATCCAAAATCTTTAGGTGTCCCCGGGGGCTGAAAACCTTAGCTACTCCTCTGCATACAAGGGTAAGACTACGAAACATATTCTTAAATAAATTACATTGAATTCAAAAGCAAATATCAACATCCGCAGGCTCAGAAAAGTGTTTTTAGGCATAATTTACATTAAATACCATTGAAACTTCCAGGTTTTACCATGTATACATTTGTGTTATATAATTATCATTTACACATTTTCATGTACCTACATTTTATTAAATTTGAAAGAATTGTTTGAAGTCCTCGTGGCTTTTCTGTATGCTAAGTATGCCAAGTAGAAGATCTTTTATGTTAAGTATTAAAATTAGAATGGGAGACTTCTAAACGCTCAATGATGAATAGCTAACCCATAGACAACAACGATTAGGATATATATATATATATAAAACTTATGCGCTTATGGCAGTGGCCATAATAAGCGGTGACGTCATGTCGTAACGTTTCATGGCTTCATCTGCATTCAACAGGACACACGAAGAAGGCTTACTCCATATATTCTAACCTCCATGATTAAGTCCTAGTTCCTCGAAGATAGTCAGGCAAATAATTTACACAGCTTGTGTAATAACAGGTAGGTTCCGCTGCACGTAGGATTACTAGAAGACAAAAAATACACTTCAAGTATTTAAAATATGAAATTCGCAAGACAAATTGGCTATAGGTTTTGGTTCAAGCCCCTTGACCCACGCGAGCAAACACAGCTAGCACAAGCTAAAGGTGATTCAAGTAAATTCATAAGAGAGTAAATCGTATGGAAAGGATCAGCAGTGGGTGCCGAAAGCTCTCTCTTAAATTCAAGAATTGTATATCGAAAACTGGAGAAAAGAGCATCTTTGCTCCTTATTCTTCAATACACAATCTCTGGACGTCTATTCAATATTTGTCATGAACACACAGCTTTTAATTTCTTCGTAGAACCCATTTATTGAAGCAATAATTAAGCCTCTGGTGACGCTTTCCCGAGTTTCTTCAAAGTTATTTAAATAATGGCTGAGATTACACTTCACATTAGGGAACAGAAAGTAATCTGCGGGTATCAAACCTGATGAATACAGGGGATGTTTAGGATGCCAATAATATCCTTTGTTAGAAACTGCTTTGAAGAGAATGAAATTGTGTGATGGGGAGCGGAAAGTAGTTATTCGATTGAACTTTTTCGGGGCTAAATAAATTCTCTTCAAAAGTCTGTTCAATGTTTTCTTATAAAATGTCGAATTCTAGGTCTGTCCCTCAGGAAAAAGCTGCTTGTATGCAGAGCTTAAATTGCGCCGGAGCCTGGCTCCGGTACTTCTTAGTTTTCGGGATAAATCATAATTCCAATAACTATTACGAAGGCTCCGGCACTTCTTATATGTAACTTAACAAACTTTCTGTAGAATTTTGATCTCGAACATTTTATTTTTAGAAATAAAATTAATCACTTGTTAAATGTTAATTTATATCTTTACCATACTGTTAAATTTTAATTATTTTAATAATTTTTTAATTAGCAGTGATTCGATTAAGCATTTTATTTATTTATTTATTCTTTTCTCTTTTCTGACAGTCTTCCATAGGGCTACGGCACTTCTAATTTTAGAAATTAAGCCCTGCTTGTATGTGCTCACGAAAAAGCTGCTCCCTTTTCAATCTCCCCCCAAAAAAACAGTATGATAATTCTTGGAACTTTCTGTGCCTGTTCTATGTTCTGTTGTGAACCCTTTCCATCCAAGCAAATAATTGCAGTTTGGCCTTACAATTATAAGCAAAGTTTTAAATTTTATCTCCAGGTACAGTTTGCTTGAAAAAAATCGGGATTAATATCCGCCATTTTTGCATGCCAGCAAATCATGGCAAGAAGAAATATCTTCTTTGTGTTCTACTGTCGATGGGTAAAGGAAAAACGCGCACAAAATTTTCTTTTTCCAAAACTTCCAACGACAATTTTGTGAGCAGTGTCTTTACTGATGTTAAGTTCATAAACTATTATTCGAAGAGAGAGGTTACGATTTTTCAGCCACAAGTATCGAACTTTTTTGATGCTGTCATCCTTCTGAGGTTGCGATGGGTAAGCCTCTCTTAGGCCATCATCAATATTTTCGTTCCATCACGAAATCTTCCATACCTATGGAAAAACATTGGCTACTGTTAACCTCGGATTTCCATTCACTTTACACAGATTTCAAATATTTCCGTTGCTCGTGTTAAGGGAGTTTTAGAGTAAAAAAGAGAGTTTTTATTAGAATAAATATTTATTTAAATACATATGGAAAAGATACAAAAACAATTAATTAGATAATATCAAAGATTTGGTACAATAAAATGCAGCAGAATTACGTCCTTTTACACAGGGAACTCGCTGAATTTACCAGTCATAATCTCTAAGGTTGATCTAGAAGTGAGATACATATCCTTTACATTTTACTTTGTCAACTGAAATAAAGCTATAGAATTAAATACAGGGTGAAGATTATATCCACAATAGCTCTTTGTTATTCTCCACTCAGTTTTCGAATCCATGAAAACAGATGTTCACTGGATAAAAACAAAATGATTAATTGCGTAGAAATTCTATCCGTAAGCAGATGACAAGTTTATACTGTTAAAGCTATGAGTGATTTCTGGGAGATGATATTTATATATACTTATGTATGCATATACATGTATGCATATACATAAGTAAATAAATTAATCAGTCGTAATAAATTTCCTAATACTTGCGCTAAAACTGAAAGTAATAAAATAATTACCGTAATCCGGATGTCCATTATCCGGACCTCAAAGCCACAAACATTTTTTGTATGCTTTACGTATACGCGTACTGCGCATTAAACGCATCGCTTCTAATACGCATGCGTCGCTTCCGATAGTGAAGAAAGTGACAGAAAGGTTATTGAAAACGAAAAAATTTCGATTGACAAGTTAGTCGATATTCTCCACACAGCAATTACAGGATTTGAACAGTGGAACTTTGTAACTGAATAAAAAATTATGTCTGTTTATAGAATTAAAGAGAAAGTATTAGCATAAAAAAGCGAAGCAACTTAAACACCTTACATTGAAAGAAATGTTTAATAAAGTAAACAAATAAATATTAACCTTTTTTTTTTTGTAAATTTTGAAACCTTTAAATCATAATTTCTCTTTATTTCATAAATTACGGTTTCATATTTTTAATTGTACAATTTCTGCATGCGATCTTACCAGATTTAAATTGATGATCTATAATCCGGAAATACCCCTAATCCGGAATCACCGAAGTCCCGACGAGTCCGGATTACGAACTTGGTACTGTATATATTTTCTAATAGATTATTTAATATATCATCGCCTTTGAAAAAAATATAGAATTCTATTGATATGAAGTAACTCTTTTTATGTTTTGAAACATACTTTTATTCTATGACAATTTACATCAGATCATTTTTGTAGACCAGACATTAATTCAATCATAGTTAAATATGGTAATTTTCATGTACACTAGTTTTAAAAGCACGACATAAGCATCTTAGACAGGGAAGCATATGCAGTGTGGAGATGTTGGCAGGGCAGAAGTTAAGAAAAGGAATGACACAGTTGTTTGCGAAGATTATTTATACTAAGAAGGTGCATAAGTACAGCTAAACTGCTATTGGTTAATTTTAGGTTGTTATATAATATGGAAAGATCTTGAATTTGGGAGAACAGATGAACTTTTGGGGGGGGGAGAACACCAATTTAGAACAGTTAATTATGAGGTTCCCAATCGGTTTTTAGCGCAGCCATCGTATTTTGTTACATCTTACATATACATATACATATATAATTATGAGTAATTTAAGATGCCTAAAAGCTGCGCCAAAGCTGCTAAGTAATAAATCAATAATTTATTATAAGAAAAAGTATCTATATAGCATCTTCAAGGAAAAGAAATTTCTTTAAAGCTATGAATTATTAGAAAAACTTTAGTAAATATTTATAAGTAGCTTTCCAAGTCAATGTCCAAAGTTATCTAGATCTATTGTAGCAAAAATTATTTAAAATCTGTAAAGAAAAATGCTCTGACCGTAAAAATTTCAAATATTAAACTCAAAATCGAAAGTACTGAAAAAGTAGCTATTGTTAAGACACAATAACACGCCGAATAAATACTAATTCAAAAGTCAAACAACAAAAATCAGCGTTATATTTTCAAAATTTTCACAGGACTAGTTTCGATGGTTTTACCGAACCACCATCCTCAGCTGCAAAACCGCAAATGAATGAAATGCAAAACCGCATTCATTTGTGGTTTTGCAGCTGAGGATGGTGGTTCGGTAAAACCATCAAAAATAGTCCTGCGAACATTTTAAAAATATAATGCTGATTTTTGTTGTTTGACTTAATAATTAGCTATTGTTATTGATCGCAGATTAATTGACTTGTCAAGAGGAACAAACTAATCTACTACCAATTAACAATAACACTATTAAGTGAGACTTTTTAATCTTTTTTCAAATAAGGATCAAATTAGTTATTTTGTTAGAGTTAGTTGATGAGTTAAGAACGATACTGTATATATAGTATATAAGTGACAATATATATTGTTATGAATTTTGTATATATGTCAATAATTTTAGTTAAATTGCAGCATCTTTTGTATAATGTAACATGAAAAGTCTGAACAACATAGACTTTTCATGTTACAAATTGTTACAAATTTTATATGTATGTAAAAAATTTTAATGAAACTATATGTGAAACTGTATAAATGGCTGGAAAGTACATGGCAAATACATGGCAAATTTGGCGATATATTGCCAAACCTCGCAACCATTCGGCAAGATTTAGGTAAGTCTTATTTTGCTCATATAAATTTACAAATTTATACTTAATATGTTTTTCTAACTCTAGGGCAA
Source organism: Stegodyphus dumicola (assembly GCF_044657685.1). NCBI lineage: Eukaryota > Metazoa > Arthropoda > Arachnida > Araneae > Eresidae > Stegodyphus > Stegodyphus dumicola. The sequence continues at coordinate 245,352,895 of NC_140771.1, forward strand.
TGAAATGTTTATAGTACCAACCATCGTCATGCTACTTGTAGACATCGTTCTCGACTGCACAGCTATTATTGTCATGGTCATGAAGTTAGTAAGTTAAAAAATTTGAATATTTTTATGCATGTGATTAAAGAAAGAAGCACTAAATTTATTTTATGAATGAATTTGCACTTATTTTCTTTCTCTTTTTTTATTACGTATACATTCAGATACATTGAAAAATAGTAATAAATAATAATAAAAATAATACTTCGGAAATGAGCTTCAAAAATTACTCCAATTACAACTAAGCCCACCAGCGGCCGAGCGGTGAAGTCGCTGAACACTTGTAGTTCGGTCCGAGGTTCAAATTCTGCAAATGGGCTGGCTGCATGTGTGTTCTTTTGGTTTTACACCATGTGTAACATGTATAGGAGCCAGTTTCGCTTAGAAAGCACTCCATGAACGCATCCGTCCTCCTTAGGTAGATAACTCTCGTGTGTTTTGCCGTAATCAATAAACCAAACCAAACCAAACTGATTACAATTAAAAGATTTTAATGAATAATATATACACATGTAAGACTCATTTTATTGGTAACTTGAAAATTTTCCTTATATTAAATAACAAGTTACTTTATGTTTTGGATGTTTATTGTCACTTCTCCCTTCCGTTTTTCTGCCAGAATGTGAATTAGTTCGTTTTCATGTTGTAAAACAGAGTGTGTTCGGCCTCTCGAGGCCCTGTTACTATGTTGCTAGATCAGATAAGATTTTTTGTCTTCGACATTGCATTAAAATTTGTCAATATTGAAACTCCACGCCAGTTAGATAAGTGAGCCAACTTCGATTAAATTGATTTTAGCCTTTGGCTACTAGCTTATTTAGTTTAGATTTTACATTTGACTGTCTGTTACATCACCACAAGTGGTTGGCTGATTTGTAAGCAACAGGTGTGTCTTCTGTTCTTCTTAGTTTTTAATAAAAGGGTCTTTTACACTCTTTTGAAGTTTCAGTTGTTATTACTGATACTTTGCTTAACATCTACCAAGAATTTGGACAGTATTAGACGATTGCAAAACACATTGTTACAAGACTAGAAGAGAAACATGCTAATGTGACAATCAAAATCGTAAAAACAACCTTGTTTTTAGCGTAAGTATTGAAACAATCGATTTCGAGGGCAGCTAAAGGTCCCTCCTCATCAGGAGAAAGAAATCCCTAGAAAGAAGAAAATAAAGGAGAAGGAGTCTCAGAAACACGTGGTCCTTATCAGCACTGCACGTGGTTATAACTGGATTTTTAATCAGAGTTGCACTGGCCGCCTACTTTTACTGAGCCAGGCTATCTGATCAAGCATAAAAGACAAGAAAAATTAGCGAAGTTAAAATAGAGAGCGAGAGGCAAATGCACCTTCACGCTCAAAATCTGAACTTCAAATAATGGAAAGCAACCACTGAACAGATTTTTATACCCTCTGGTAGTACCAAGTGCAAGGAGGTAACTCCATCTATCGGCAAAAATAATTGAATTAAGACAGTAGAATTTTAAAGGCATTAGGAAGGACTGGATTGGACTTCAAATCATTAACTAAACTTTCTAAATCTTTGTGAATGTGAAAAGCCTCAAGAAAATCCAATTCACCTATGGAAGAAGCCTTTTGGATGATTTTTGCAGACCCAAAATCAAAATTATGGTTAAAAGTCCAGCTATGATACGCTATTGAAGACTTGTTAATTTCCCCTTTTTTGACATAAGATTCATGTTCCTTGATACGAAACTTCAACGCTCTTTTTGTTTGGCCAATATATCTTAAACCACACTGACACAATATACTATAAATTCCCCAAGAACTCAAGACAGAAACGCAATCTTTTAGAATCGAAGGGTGAATTTTTTTAATAGGGGAGAAACCGACTTGAAAATTGAATTTCTGGAGAATCCGTGCAATTTTATAGCAAACAGAAGGATAAAATGGAAGCACGACAAGGTCATTAATATTATTTCTAACAGTGGAATGTCTTCTTTGATGGGAATCTGAAAATTTTTTAACGACTATCAATAATCACGGGAGAAAATCCACGGTCAATCACAACTGCTCTCAAATAATTAAGTTCATTGGTAAGCAAAGATTCAAAGCACGTGGAATACATAATAGTAAAAAGAAGCCATTTTTTGCTTAACAGGGTGGCATGACTTGGCATGGGGTGGTAAACAAACTGCAAAGGGTTTACGGTACACAGTGGTGCTAAAATCAGTTTCATTGTGGATTATAAGAATATCAAGGAAGGGTTCAACAATTCCCTCCCCTTCCTTGATATCCTTCATGCTATAAAATTGCACGGATTCTCCAGAAATTCAATTTTCAAGTCTGTTTCTCCCCTATTAATAAAATTCACCCTTCGATTCTAAAAGATTGCGTTTCTGTCTTGAATTCTTGGGGAATTTATAGTATATTGTCTCAGTGTGGTTTAAGATATATTGGCCAAACAAAAAGAGCGTTGAAGTTTCGTATCAAGGAACATGAATCTTATGTCAGAAAAGGTGAAATTAACAAGTCTTCAATAGCGTATCATAGTTGGACATTTAACCATAATTTTGACTTTGGCTCTGCAAAAATTATCCAAAAGGCTTCTTCCATAGGTGAATTGGATTTTCTTAAGGCTTTTCACATTCACAAAGATTTAGCAGGTTTAGTTAATGATTTGATGTCCAATTCAGTTATTTTTGCCAATAGATGGCGTTACCTCCTCGCATTTGGTTACTACCAGAGGGTATAAAAATTTGTTCAATGTTTGCTTTCCATTATTTGAAGTTCAGATTTTGAGCGTGAAGGTGCATTTGCCCCTTGCTCTCTATTTTAACTTCGCTAATTTTTCTTGTCCTTTATGCTTGATCAGATAGCCTGGCTCAGTAAAAGTAGGCGGCCAGTGCAACTCTGATTAAAAATCCAGTTATAACCACGTGCAGTGCTGATAAGGACCACGTGTTTCTGAGACTCCTTCTCCTTTATTTTCTTCTTTCTAGGGATTTCTTTCTCCTGATGAGGAGGGACCTTTAGCTGCCCTCGAAATCGATTGAATGTTTCATTATACTTAGGCTAAATACAAGGTTGTTTTTACAATTTTGATATTGTTACAAATTTTGTACATATGTAAATAATTTTAATGAAACTATATGTGAAACTGTAATATCCTATATAATTTAACATGAAATGCTTGAGAGAGCGAAGCTTTGCCCGAAAAATAAGATTACAGGGGCAAGTATATTTAATACTGAGGTTAATGACTATCTTGTTAAATTGGCGAAATATCGCCAAGCTGTGATAGTTTTGCCGACTGCTGGCCGTTGCTGGTTAATTTTTGTCCCCAAATCGGCAAACCTGGCGACTATTTGACGACATTCCGTGTATAATCTAACTGATACTGCAATTGATCGCTATATGGTACTGTAACCGTATCCGGCCCTTATATATAACTTTAAACGTAATATGCCTTCCACTAATTTTGAGAAATAGAAGGTACCAGAGATTTCTCAGCAGCCAGGGGGAAACGATATACGGTGACAGCATCAGCTGTCAGTTTATAGCTCAGAGCTGACTTCAGAGTATTGAGAGATCATGGAACCTTCGCTTTTTGGATGCACTTTGCATTGCCTTGTGTTTAAATTCTTAGTAGTTTGAAGTGGTAACTACTGTGTGATACTAAGAAGCAGCTGTACAAGTATTTGTTGTGGAAAGTTCCAGAACTGCAAAGTGTTTCTTTTCGAAAAATTAATTTTATCAAGCTATCATCGATTCTGTGTGCATTCTTTGCATGACAAGCCCGTACACATGTAGCAATACCAAACTTTATAAACTAAAAAAAAATATAATAATTTTAGAATATAAGAATGGAAGAAATAGTAAGTATTTTTTCACGGTAGTTAATTAACTTTTCTTCATCATTAGCAAACAAGCAATGATTATCAGTGATGACTGATAAAATTATTACTGTTTATTAAAAGAAAAGAAACATGTCAGCATTGTTCTTTTAGGAAATATAAATTTCAAAATTTAATTATTCAAGGAAATTGATTAAAATTTATTCACAAATGTATATTCAAAGAAGATTTCAAGGACGGTGTATTTTTAATTCAAAGATTTTGAGTTCAAATTTACTACTTCAACAAGCAATTTATAGTCATCGATTTTCAAATCATGTTTTAATTTTGATATTTAAGATGTTTTGAAAATTTTACTTTGAGTTGGTGGCATACACTGAAGAAACTAATACAAGTAAATTTGCTAAGCAAGATTTCTTAAACGGCATAAACAGTGACATAAAAATTCTATACTCACAAATAAAAGTAAACATAAAGATGGTTCCTAATTTTGATTTTCAAGATCATGCTACAATAATATGCTGCATTTCTTTAACAGTTAATATTGATTCGATAGTGAATTCGAAAATATTGTTGTATGCGTACGGGTTTGTAATAGATTGAATGCACAATTCCAATCATAGGTTAAAATTTATTCTTATCGAAAGAAATATATGACAACCCTGGAATTTTTCTCAGAGATATTTGTACAAGCGTTCACAATATTATATTTCAAACTACTGAAAATGTTAAATACAACACAACTAAAGAGTGTACAAAGCACATCTAAAGAGAAAGCTAACTCGGATTCACGAGGAATTAAACAACTCCCAACAACAATAACTAAGCTACTGAGAGCACATGCTCTCTCTTCAGCCTTAAATAGTTTACAAATGGCCGCGAGATATTTTGTTCTTTCTGCTTCAAAGTTACAGGACAGCAATACGAGGGTGGAATTATGGTTACAGCTAACACAACGGTCAATTACGTTTATTGAATTTCATTACAAATTACCGAGATACCCATTAAAATTTGTCTCCCTGTGCATTACACAGAAAAATACAACAATTTTACTAATAATTCTATTAAAATTATCTAAGTACAAAACTTGTAACATTATGTAGACCAATAAATCATAACCTTTTCATTCATACCAAAATGTATGAAGATATTAATTAACCAGCTATAGAATTTAAATAAAGTGCAGGTAAACTTTTGTTGCATAGTAGAAATGCGTTTAACAGCCATTCAAATAAACAACTTTATATTAGGATGACAAAAACACACGTAGATTTAGTTTCACAGACCAAATACTTAAGAAGATGCACACCATCTGTTTTATCTGGAGCTTTAATATATGTGTTTTGAAAGTAGAAAACGTTAAATGCGCTCAAATGCTCTCTAGTTTCTACGTAGTTCTGCAGTCCATGCTAGTTGCAGCTAATTTATAATTAAAAGACAAAATATACATGCCATTTGATAGTAGTTACTTGGGTACTTTTCCATTATAATGTAAAAATAAACGAATTCAAAAATTCCTTTCCTAAGACATCCTCCTAAAAATCTTTCAGTTCTTGGATACCCACCACTACTGAACACTCCACAAACTTTAGGACTGTTAAGCATCCACATAGCACAAAATTCTCCACAGAATATCGGGAAGATGCTGCTTATGGAATGCACATTTTCAGGATATCCTGATATATTCTTCTTGTTTCCCAATACATCAACAGGAGTTTTTAATGTCACAGTCCTCGCTAATTGCCTTTGATACTTAGGCAAAATTGATGCCTTTGATTTTGAGGTGCTATAAAAATTTGAAGTTCTATTCACCATATCTTCAGGACACTGCTATAACTTCCAAGTATATCCCCTCAAATGCTTAACCCTTTGCACCGATTCTCGGCCACCAGTAGATTTGATGGGATAACTCGAGAGGTGACTTTGGTCACCACTTGATTCAATGCGGTAACTCGAAGGGTGACTTTTGATCAGCACTCAGTTTGACGGGATAATTCGAACAGTAACTTTGTTTATTTAGATTTTGTTTGGGCAACATAGATTCATGAGTGTATTCAACAATACATGAGTATAAAATACCTGCCGATCTTTAATCGTAAATAGTGTTTTTTAAAATTTATTGTTACATATGCATCTTTGACGTTAATTCAAATTCTACAGTGATTGCATAATTTTCAAAGGTACAGAACCTAGTAAGTACGGAATGCGGTAAAAGAACGAGCTCAAGTAAAGATGAGTTTGATTTTTCGTTAACGAAATTACGTCTGTGCATAGACTACTTGACGAGAGAAAAAAAGGAAAGCAGTGATGAAGATAGCGATGTATTAGGAATGTAGGCGAAGAATCAGGATAATAGATAGTGAAAGTGAAAGCAACAGTGATTCCGCAGAAGAGACACAAAATTGAGAATGGATAATGTGCACAGTATCCGAAGACATACCGCAAAGAATGCTGCTTGTATCCGGCGAAATAGCCGCACGACTGCGAGTATTTTCAGACATAGGAGAACCATTAGATTTCTGTGAAATCATTTTTAAAAAAATTTAAGCAATTCATCAAATACTAATTCAGAAGTCAAACAACAAAAATCAGCGTTAATTTACAAAATTTTCACAGGACTAGTTTCGATGGTTTTACCGAACCATCATCTTCAGCTGCAAAACCGCAAATGAACAAGATAGGAAATAATGTTTAGATAAGATAAGAAAGCCTGGACAAGAATAAGCAAGTGGCGCCATCTGTTGGCGAAACCAGAACTAAAACATAATTTCTCTAAAAGCCGAAGGCAAATTTGGATTGGAATTAGGATCGTTAACTAGAACAGAAAGATTGTTATGAATGTGAAATGCCTCTAGAAAATCCAATTCTCCAATGGAAGATGTTTTTTGAATAATTTTGGCAGCAGAAAAATTGAAAGTGTGATTTTCAGACCAACAATGTTGAGCAACAGAAGACTTCTGTGTTTCCTTTTTTCTAACATATGCCTCATGTTCTTTGACGCGAAATTTTAAGGCTCTCTTAGTTTGGCCAATGTAAATTAAACCGCACTGGCAAGGAATCCTATAAATACCCCAGGAATTCATATCCGGAATGGGGTCCTTGAGTATAGAAGTTGGAATTTTATTGATGGGAGAGTAAACAACCCGAAAGTTAAATTTCTGCAAAATATGTGCAACTTTATAGCTAATTGATGGAAAGAAGGGAATGACAACAGAATTTTTATAATCTCCTAAAATAAGAGTGTGGCTTTTAGTGTGTTGAGATGAGAATTTTTTAACTGCTTGATTAATAATGTTGAGTGAAAAGCCCCTGTCAATAGCTATTGCTTTTAAATAATTTAGTTCTTCATCAAGGGCTAGTTTGGAGGAGCAAACTTGAAGAGCACGGAAAACATAGGAATAAAATGAAGCTAACTTTTGTTTAGTCGGATGACATGATTTAAAGTGTGGTGGAAGGCAAACCGATGAAGGTTTACGGTAAACTGTAGTACTGAAGTTGGATGTGTTACGTGTGACCAGAATGTCGAGAAACGGAAGAGAATTGCAAGTCTCAAGTTCAAAAGTGAACTGAATAGCAGGATCAATAGAATTCATTGTTGAAAGAACTCTATTTAAATCATCTTTATTACCTTCAAACAGGGTAAAAGTATCGTCTACGTAGCGGAACCATGCCGGGAAGTTTAAAGTTTCAAATAATTTTGATTCATAATAATGCATGTAGATATCAGCCAGGATGGGACTGAGGGGGCTTCCCATGGCTAATCCCACAGTTTGCTTGTAATATTTATTTTGGAAAACAAAATGTGTTTGTTTCAAACAGAGTTGAGTGAGAGAAATTAGCTCATCAATTTCGATGCAAGAGAAATGAAATTCGCGAAGTCTGGTTTCTAGACATCTTAATGCACCCTCCACTGGGACATTGGTGAATAATGATTTTACATCAAAAGAAACCATGAGTAAATTACGAGGAGAAATGTTTTTAACCTTTTTTACAAACTCTATTGAATTTTTTATGGTGTAAATGTTATTGTCTAATAGAGTGGAAAATCTAGAAACTAAATATTTAGCTAATGGATACGAGGCAGTACCTAAATTTGATACAATAGGGCGGAAAGGAATACCACTTTTATGAATTTTGGGAAGAGCATATAATCTGGCACAATTCGCAACAGATGGGATAAGCGAATGTTTTAAGTTGCTTGAAATGATTTGCGAAGATTTGATCGCATTTTTTATTTTGGATAAGTCCGAAGGTGAAGGATCTTTAGGGATCGGATTATATGGTCCTTCGTTTAAGAGTTTAGTGACACCATCGATGTAAGTGTTCTTATCCATGACGACTATCTGGCCACCTTTGTCGGCCTTTGAAATGACAATATCCGGGTTAGAATGAATCTCGCGCATTGTAGCTCTTTCTCTCGCAGTTAGATTTGGTTTCAAAGGTTTATTATTGAATTTCACATTATGAGCGATAAGATGCCTAATCATTTCTTTCTGTGAATCTGAAACTTTACTGAACTTGAAAGCTTTTTCGATAGGAGCCAAAATATTTGGAATCGAGGGTTTACAGGTTTGTGAGAAGTTAAAATTATATTTTAGAATTCTCTCTTGTTCTTCTGAAAGACTAACATTAGAAATATTAACTATTGGCTTGATGTTTACAATGGGAAGATTTTTTGAACTACTTGGACTGGAAGACTGTAAAAGAAGTTTTTCGAATTTAACTGCAAGGGTGTTTTTATGACGGTTAACTGCATTCTCTGTTCTAGACCAAGACTTTTGTTCAAGGGCAGTGAATTTTGGATATGTTTTAGCGAGTTCCAGATGAAGCTTATAGAGTTCATGTTCAATTTTGGACAATTTTTGACGTGTATCCTTTATCACGGACCGAAGTAAGGCAAGTTTGCAATTTAACAGAATTCTTGAAACGCGACTCGAAGGTTTTTGATTAGATTTGATTTGAATAAAATTGGGGATCAATTTTTTACATAATTATTAATTCATCAAATATATGGAAAATCGTCTTGAGGTTCTGGTTCGCCCAAATGAAAAAGGCCTGAAGTGCAAAGGGTTAATATCTTGTCCAATTGTTTCCAAGAACATTCTCATTGAGTCTTCGTAGACTCCAACCTTCAGCAAACCTTGTCAGTAGTCAACGCGCGAACGACATTTTTACAACTTTGAAAATGTGCGCGTAGCGTATGTTGTAATTAACCATTCATTAATTTTAAATTAATAATTAATTGTAATCAATTTTATTACATTTAAAATCCATATACATATAAAACTGAATAATTAAAAATATACCTTGTAAATTATATGCACATTTAATTAGAAATTTTCTTTTAACTCCTCAAGCATTCACTAATAAAAAGTACTTCAAATCACTACTAATCGTAGAAAAAATCAGAAGCTATAAATCATATCTTTATTCTGGATATGATTTCTACAGGGAAATAAAATTTAAATAACCAAGAATGATACATATAAGTATTAAACAAAATACGCATAATTTATGAATGCAAAGATTTATATGTAGCATGCTTAGCAAGCTTAAGTTCTGATTTTGAGAATGTTTTTTTATAACACAGTTCTTCATTTGTTTGCATATTTATTTTTTCAATCAAAACTGCTTCAAGAGTTTTAAGACCTAAATTTGGTCGAAATTCCGTCTGATTTTTTTTAACAATAGAAAAAATTCTTTCGCAAGCTGCATTTGAATGAGGTATTATTAAGACAGCAAGCATTACAGAAGGCAATACTTTGTATTTAATACACCCATTCATATTTTTTAATTTGGCAATTTCTCCCCATGCTATATCAATACGCAAATCTACAATTTCTTTCAAATCATCTACTTGATACATGGAAAATTCAATTTCTACTTGATTAAGACATTTTTCATCAATAATGGATGGAAAAGTATTCATCAAGTAAAGAACAGATGAAAATGAGACTTCAGTTCTCAAGTTGATGTCAGCAACTTCAGCATGTTTTAGAAATGGATCACTCAGTGGAAATTTATCAATTATATATGAACATGCAGTTACAAAAAAAGCTCGCACAGAATTGAAAAATGATTTCACTTCACTTTCATTCAACTTGGCATTTTTTAAATATAGTCTTGTTTCCGCACCAATCACTAAATTTTCATTTTCTTTTTGTTTACTATACTTCCGAAATGGAATAGACGTTAGAGTAACATCTTCATTTTCTTTAGAAATTACTGATGGTTTTACGAATCTAACATATAAATTCATTAAAAGTTCAAAACGTTCCCTTCTCAATTTATGTACATAAGGAGCTTGTTGTTGCAAATTAATATTTACTGTTATAAACAAAGGCAAAGTATTTTTCAAAAATAACAAGTACAATTTGGTGGTTGGTGACTGTAAAATTTTTTTTAATGTTTTGCAATCTCTTTCCTTCATTCTCACTGTTATCTGGTTTATCTCCAAAAAATTTTATCACAGCATCCCACTGTTCCAAAATCCTTGTTATAGATTCTAAAAGAGACAACCATCTCGTACTGCAATATTTCAAAATTTTATGAGATTTTGCATTCTGTCCCAAAATTTGTTGAGCAACTTTGAAGCTATGCTTCCGTTTCGAACTTTTCTCCAAGTAAAAATATATATCTATTATCAACATTTCAATTTCTGAGCCAATTAATTTTTCAGTAGCTTTTTTTGCAGCTATATGCAAGAGGTGGCACGGACAACCTCGGGTGATTATACTTGGTTGATGCATTTTGATAAATGATGCTACACCTTTAAACTTTCCAATCAGATTACTAGCATTATCTGAAGAAAATGATAAGCAATTTTTCCATTCTAAACCTTTGTTTTTAAAGTTTTCATTTATACAATTAAAAATACCTTCTCCTGTATTATTCGTGCATTCTAAAATAGAAATCAATGAAGTAATTATCACTCCCTTTTCTTTACTGTAGTATGTTATAACCAATGGGTACAGTTTGTTATCATTGTTATCATTACTTCCATCAGTACTTAGAGAAAATGATGTACTGCACACTGATTTTATAATATCAGCAACAGTATTTTCTGCAAGCGTTTTCACAATAGCAGCAGTTTTGGTATGACCGCAGCTAAATTTTTTTGCTATGGCAGAATCCGGAAACATTGCTTTGAAAAGCTCTTTGGAATGATCCGAAACAGAAAGCGGTAGATTATGTTCAATTAAAAAACGAACAAAATAGCATTCGGCTTTTATAGGACCTGTTTCATCATCTTTTATTAAGAAATTTGTTATTTCTTTAGATTTTACGGTGCCAAGTTCTATATGCTTTTGAGAAAACACATGCCGTTTACAGTCATCTTTTCCGCCATGAGCAACTGAGAAGTCTTTGTTGCATACACTGCAGTGTGCGTGATTCACAGAAATTTCGTACGCTTTAATGCATGGAAATTCTGAAGAATATGAATCTTTAAACTTCTGCTTTGATAATTTTGGCTTCTTCGTTCGAGGCAGCATTATGATTAAAAATCTTTCACCTGATTCACAGTTCACAAGACACACGCTAAGCTCTCGCCGTAAACTACACAATGCAGCCTAAACACGCATCCGCGAGGAACCTGGGAGCCAGACAATTGGGTGGAACTATTGATAAGTCGTTAACGGTTGGAGTTACTGATCTACGATTGGCTAATTCTTCAAAACTAGGAACGCACTCAACACGTGATATATGATAACACGAGTATTCAGCCAATCATCGGATGAATTAGTTGGTTCCGTTTTGCGTACTGGTTCTCCTGCTCTTGTTTCTGTAAAATCCGTAGTTTTTTCCATACTTTTCGTAGCTCGTAGTTCTTCATGAATTTCCGTAGAAACTACGGAGAATCCGTAGTAGTTGGAGGTCTATGGGTTATTTCTAATACCCTTGCTTTCTACTGTAAATGCTGCTTGCAATGTATGAAAGCAAATAATACACGCAGTCTTCCGTTGAGGACGTTGGGTTCCATTGGGGAAGAAGATGGGGTTGAGATTCTGTGCCGAGTGCCGAAAGGTGGACTTCGGATTCTGGAATAATAAATATTTCATATATTTCGATAGTATTCTATGCCATGCCAAAACATAAACGGGCAAAGTGTAAAATAATCCTTCTTAATGATGTTTCTAATCTCGCGTGACAAAGCACGTGACTTTCGACTCCCATCCCAGATGGACTCCTCATGAAAATTTCTTATAGATTTCTATTAAAAAAAAATCGATGCTAAAATTCTTCAGAATTCTTTAGAATTATGGCCCAGTGTTCTACAGGGTAAATCGGTTTTAAACTTTCAAGAAAGATAGAGTATACCTAGACAACGGAAAATCATATAGCAATTTGCAGGGTCAGAAATGCTTTCCTGGCACGATAGAGACAACACAAAACATAAGGAAAGAAGGACATTAACAGGGGGAGGAAACACGTTTATTATGCTTAGTACAGCAGAAATCAAGAAATAAGAACAAAAATAGACAACATCGTCATCAAAGAATGTATTCTAAATTACAACCCCGATCCCCGATGCAAGCATCTCCAGCACTTGGAACATCTGAAAATCTGGAAAACACCGGACATGTACCAGACTTTCCCAGCAGCTGCCACGATGCGTGTAACAAGTTCCTCAACACTTCTAAGGAGAGTTTCGTACACCAATGTCTTGAATAACCCCCCAGGGGAAGAAGTCAGTGCAAGTGAGGTCTGGAGATCTTACCGGCCAATCCACCGGACCAGCCTTGTCGATCTCATGTTGAGGATACGTTTCAAACGTGATTTCGAACACCTTCTTTGATGACGATCGTCTGTTTTTGTTTTTATTTCTTCGTTTCTGTTGAGATATTTCCTAATTGCATTCTTACTGGTTAAAAGGAAGTATAGCTTTCTGTCACGTCCGATACATACACTAGCTTTCAGTCAGGTCCGAATTTTTCTGAAACTTAATCCCATTCTTTATGTTATTTTTGATTGGTTATTTATTGTGTCTTGTTTATTTGTTAAACCATGATCTGTTGTAAAGTTATGTATATAACCTCTGTAAACTTTTTCACTCTCTGTTTACTTGCATTTCTCTGCATGTAACTCTCTTAGTAATATATATTTGTTTTGCGAACCACGGCATTTTCTATGTTTAACAGTTTCCGCTGCACTAAGCATAATAAACATATATTATCACCTTGTTCGTGTCCTTCCTTTCTTGTGTTTTTGTGTCGTCATTACCATGCTAGGAAAGCATTTCCGACCATTCTGTGTGTTTTTGTATCGTCTATCTTTCCTGAAAGTTAGTAACCGATTTGCTGAAACAACCTGTGGAACACTGGGCCATGATTCTAAAGAATTTTGAAGAAGTTTAACATCGCTTTTTTGTTGTTGTTGTGTAGAAATCTACAAGACATTTTCTTAAAGGCTCTTTTGGGATGGGAGTCGAAATTTGCGTGCTTTGCAACGCAAAATTAGAATCATTTGAAAGAGTATTTTATTTGTCTTTTGGTATTGCATGGAATGCTAAGGAAATGTGTGAAATATTGATCGTTCCAGAATCTGAAGTCCCTCTATAGAACTCCATACAATATTAGTTATAGTTTCAATGGATTTATACATAGAGATTCTATAGAGATACGCATGGATATTCCGTAGAGATTTATACAAAGACTTTGTAAGAATTTGTACAGAATTTCTGTAGGTCCCACATACATATAATCTTATATAATATGTATAGAATCAGCTAATAGAATTCTAGTCGAAATATTAGATTCATTTGACCATAATCAATTGGGCCATAATTCTAAAGAATTCTAACAGTTTTCTTGCTGTAATTTTCTACACAAATCCAAAGAAGACGGAACTCTGTAAGTTATAAGGTATTTCTCTTGTCTTCTTAGCGCGCCTTCATGGTGTAGTGGTCTGCAGGCTGGGCGCGTATTCCAGTGGTCCGTGGTTCGATTCCCGGTAAAGGCGTTGCTCATTTTTCATTTTGCTTGATTCAGAAATAACCTAACGTCTCTACAAGCTTTGGTCTGAAAATTAAATTATGCAGACATTACTAGACAATATTAGTGAGCTATGACCACCTCTGAAGCATTATGACTTAAGTCTTGAAAAGGCTCTAAATAACCTTTTTATTTAATCTGAACTTCTAACATAAAAGGCACGGCTTGTGCTGCAGACAAAAAAAGAACTTCTACTCGTTGTTAAATTAAATTAAGCAATACCAGTTAAATAAATTTAAACGTTGATAACGTGGCTGAAGACTGTACGTTCAGTAACGTAAGCTATAAGCTGGGTCAATTTATTTTTAGTGGCGCGTAAGCTTGAAGTATCGTCTGCGATAGAATGCGAAAGCCAGAATAATCACTTTCAGATAGTGCTGGCTAAATTTTAACTGCGCAGCGCGAGTGTTAGAAAATCTCTCGCTTTCTCTGTTTAAGATACAAAATTCTCATCTTATATACTCTAAAAACTAATTCGCATTCTGATGAGGAATTCGGAAAGAAGAAGTTATAGTACAGATGAAAATCATAATAACTGGTTAATTAGCATAACAGCCTTACAAAGCTTTTCAGCAATTAAAAGCGTTACAAAATCAACAAAATTTTATTTTGGCACTGCAAGAAAGTTTTTTTGATTTGGAATTCCAGCATTAGAAAGTATAAATTAAATGTTTCTTTTGATTAGATGTTTTTAACTTCTTATAAAATTTGCAATTTTTAAATGATCTATGACTTGGAGGAAGGGAAATAAAAATTTGAAAGCAGACGAAATTTTTCCTAATAAAAATTTTTAATATTGTTTTGATTTTAAAATATTTAAACAAAAATAAATACATTTTAAATAACAGTTAAGTTCAATTAAAATTTAAAAAAACATTATCTCTCATCAGGGATACATATACAACAATTAAAGCCATTCATTTCAGGAATTAAAATTTTATAAATATCTGCATAAATTTAATCTTGTAATTTTTAGGACTTAAATCTGTTTATGCTTATGCAAATCTAATTTTTTATTATACAAGCAATACTTTATAAAGCATTGGACAAAATGTTTTAAAAATTTAGAAGCAAACAAAGGCATAAATGTTGTAAGGATTATGTTAATTTTATTAACAGTTAAATTTTAACTGTTAATAAAAGTTAAGTTCCTTTCCTGTCAAATTCTTAACTTCAACTTACTACTTCCGGCCAGAACATAGTTTTGGAATCTTGCTGAATAGTTAATGAGAAGGACCGGTATTTAAACCACGAAGTTACTTACTGAGTTAGAGAGAATCAGAGTTTCTGATTTACGCGCGTCTGACTTTTGGCCACTCTCTCCGTCAAAGCTGTTATTATGCTCGGCCGTACTCAGGCCCTTGCTAAGCTTCGTAGTCAAATAAATTAAGGGGCCAGCTTAATTTGAACCTTGATAGCTTCGGCTATACTTCTTTAGTTAATCTTAGTTTTAGTTTAATTCTTAGTCTTTTAAGTTTAAGCCCAAGTGCGGGCTTTGCTTGGACACTCCCAGGCGGAGTTTTGTTAAATCTTATTGGAATAATAAAGGGTTAGTTACCCTTCTATCTTGTTGTTTCTTGTCACCGAACTCTAGTGATTATTCGCTTATCAGTTCTTAGATTCTTCACTTCCAACATTAACTTAGAATTCCAAAGTGAGGAACTCTACAATGTGTTTCAAAACATGTTTCAAGTCTTATGAATAAAGTTCGTTTTTGCTCTTCTCTGACCACACAGCAAATCAGAAACTGAAAATTTGCTTTGATTTTAGTTTGAAAATTAAGAGATTTCTATAGAATCACATTCTATTAAAGCTTTATTAAATTTATGAGTTTTTGTAAAAGACATTTTCTATAACAATACAATTCTGTTTTAAAAATATACGTATATCGTATATACGTAAAATATAAGTAAAATTCTATAAATTTTTATAGAATTTTATAGAGGAGCATTTCTGTAGAAGATTACCTGTGAATTCTCCAGAAATTTTTAAACAGCTTTCTTAGCTTCTATAAATTTTTGAGTGAAGGATAATTCGTCCATCGCGTTTCAGTCTTCACTCGAAAGCGAAGAAATACGCCCCTTTTGAATTTGTTCAGCTCTACTCTTCTAAATGAAAATAAAAGAGCAAAGTGTAGTGTCCAAAAAGAATTTCTAAATCATCATTGACGTGCAATGATTTTGATTGATTGATGTCCGAGCTGAATCCGCAAAACTTGTGTACCAAAACTACTCAGCAGAAATTAGGGATGAAAAAGTCAAGATGACTATTAAAAAGGGAGCCATGGTATTATTAATGGTTGAATCGCTATGCATCAGTTTATGAAAAACGAAAGTAAATTGATTTATGTTACTAAAAAAAACATAAGTGTCATGGAGTTTTACATAAAGTTTTTTCAGTTTAAATACTTTACCTAAATAGCACTTATTACTTTATATTGCTACGAATTTTGGATAAATGTAAATAATTTTAGTGAAATTATATGTGAAATCATAGTATCTTTTGTGCAATGTAACATGAAATGCATGAAAGAGGAGATGCTCTGGCGGAAAAATATGAATACAGTCTATTTAACATTCAGTATATGCCTAGCTCGCTACACTGACGAGATATTGCCAAGCCGACAATGGTTTTGGCGACTAATTTTTCTCGCCAAATTTGGTAAGAAATTTCGAGAAGTCACCAATCTTTGCTACCGTTCGGTGACATTTTGGTTCGGTCCCTGTATAACTGTAATTTATACTGTAATTGATCCTTATATATAACTAACCGTATCTGCCTTCCAATAATTTCGGAAGATACTAGAGATTTCTTGGCGGCCGGGGAAAGCTATAGAAGACCGAAGAAAACATCAATTCTCAGAGCTGTCTTTGGAGTAATGAGATCTCCATGCAAGCCTAGCCTTTTAGATACACTTTGCATTGCAATGTGTTTAAAGAGGTTTCACACATGGCTACAGTCCCTGCTAGACAGGACTTTTCTGAGAAACGAGATTCGGGTAGCACTGGTTTAAACGGGAGGATTCCTAGAAAAAAGAGCTTCGCCTGAAGCGAAGTCCCTCCTACCTACGGAAAAATGTTGCGACTATGCGGTATGTTTTCAAACCTCACCCGAAAATGTCTCGGGTCCCGGGTAGAGACAACCAATCAGACAAAAGTTCTGCTTCTGAAGGATCACGTGATCCCAATTTGAGCGATAATCAATTACTGTTTGGCGTTTAAGTCTTTGTAGTAAGTGAAAATGGTAACCTAGCTACGTGTGTTTCCTGGAATTGCACGGGTTCTGAGAATTGTCCCTTTCGACGTCAAGTCCCGCGTAGTCGAAACATAATGTGATTGGGACCTAACGTTCTTAATAGTCTGAAGGATCACTACTGGTTGTACTCTGGGACACTGGGAAGAGCTAACTAAATATAGGCTTTCCTGCCTCGTTAGACTGAATAACATTACAGGTCCACTCCCCTTTAGGACAAGTCGCAGAGGCTCAACCTCCGCTATTGTCCCTCCAGGAGAGCAGCGCAACACCTGGCTTTTGCCAGGCAGCACTGTTCGCTTGATTTGCTACCTGCCAGTCGCTCGGGCTGCCCGTCGCAGTGGGTCATTACCCAGAGAACCGGGGGCGCTACCGCTCAGGACTTGCCAGACTCCAGGTCCGGCCAATAAATGACCTTTCCCAGGGCCTTCAGAACCACCAAGTTCATAAATTTTATACCCCCGTGGCTGAGACTGCCTGGGTACAGATCCTAGCAGTAGCTTCGCAGAATTCTCTATGTCGACCCCCGGGAGGGGGTACTGGGAAGAGCTGTACGAGTTTTGTAGAAAGTTCCAGAACTATGAAATGTTTCTTTGTGTAAAAATTAATTTTATGAAGGTATCATCTGTTCTGTGCGCATTCAATCTATTACGAACCGGTACGCACTTAACAATGTATATATTCTGTTCATTATTCTATGGCATTCATTGTTCTATATAATGCCCCTAGGTATTAAATATACATTTTTTAGACTTTTTTTCTATAGGACACTATTTTTTATATTCTGTCAGTAACATACACATTTAACTCTTGATTTTAACTGGCCGCCCCACCAACGATAAACGAGAGGTAAAATCGCTGAACACTGGTAGTTCCGACCTGGGTTCGAATGGGGTGGTTGCATGGGCATTTTCGTGGTTTTCCGCATGTGTAACATATGTATGAGCTAGTTTCCCTTCGAAAGTCCTTCACGAAGGCATCCCTATCCTTAGACAGATAGCCCTATTGGGCTTTGTCATAATAAACTAAAGCAAATCAAACCAAACCTGATTATAATTGCGCAGATTATCCTATTATGTCACTGATTACCCATAAATCATTCTCCAATGAACTTCCCAGGCAGGTATTGCAGAAGATGGATAAATTGTGATGCTTTAGCAGATTTTTTTAAATACACTATACATCAATGATCTGGAATGAAGCATCTGACAAAGTAAATTAAGAATTTTCTTTGGAAATGAGTAAAGTAAACTAGGCCTGGGAGAAATTATTTTTGCAGAAAATGCTTCCAGTCCCTAAGCTAGTGATAGTTTTAAAAAAAATTTCTTAATAATATCACTAAAAAGGGCAAATAGTCTGTAATATTTGTGAAAAGGCAGATTTTTTTAATTATCTACCAACAACTTATCTAAACAGCAAAATTTCGATAACGCAGTTACCAAAATATGTAACAAAACGTGGTTCCTTCGTAAGGTTTTATTATAAATTTAATTTTATCAATACTCATCATTGTGCCTCTGGCGACATAAAATCTCCAAATTATTATATAATTGAATATCCTTTAACAAAACAATATCTTATTAATTCTTTATTAAACAAAAATAGCATTATCTTAAAAGTTATGCCATTATGAATCTACTTTCTGCATTAAGAAAATATACTTGTCAACCGGTTCAAAGATATAAATATAATAGCAACATATCTCTTTTTACTTCCTTGTACGAAGTAAAAAGGATGTATTGTAATCGCGAAAGTTTCAGGCAGCATATTTCAACAAAAATATCCATTTTGACCGCTATCGAATGCAATTTAACGATGTTTTTGCGTGATATCTGTACGCAAGAACAGAATAAAATACTCTTTGATACAAAAGAAAATTTTGCTTATTACAATTTATTTATTTATTACAATTATCATTTAAAATATTAAAATTATTTATTTTTATAACAATTTACAATTATCATTGTAAAATAAATTACAATAATGTTATTATAATTACCATTATTATAAAATAGAAATTTTAAATGATTGTTACAATTTTATTACAATTATCAGTCATAATTTAAAACTATCATTTAAAATATTTAAAACACTTTGTGCTCATATTGTATGTACTCATATTTCTCTTAATTAACTGTCTGTCATTGCTAATGGTTAACATCCATAACCAGATAATTTTACCCTTTCTATTCCTTGATTAAACATTGTACCAATATATGGTGTCATTTATCTTATAATTTTCTTTATAAACGTTTTCTGTTGTTACTTGTCTTATTTTTATTGCATTTAAAAGCAAGTCGCAGGGACTGATTTTTTAGTCCAGCGTCTGAGCAGTAAAGTCACTCAACGTTGGTAGTTCGGTTCGAATACTGGCGAACAGGCTGGCTGCATGGATGTTTTCGTGTTTTTCCTCGCATATAACATGTATACCGAACATTTTCTCTTAGAAAGTCATCCATAAAGGCATCCCTCTCATTAAGAAGATAGCCTTGAGTGCTTTGAGTTATAAAACTGACGAAATGAGTGATGCCGTCGGTGGGATTCGAACTCCGGTCCTTCCAGTTGCCAGCCGGACATGTTTTTCAATTACACCACACAGACATATGGAAGAAAGATAAACCTTAAAAGTTTTTGAAATTTCTGTATGTGTGAGAGAAAAAGAATTTAATTCATAATTTTTCTAAATGCTCTGTTGATTATCTTTTCTCTTTATTTGAATTCATATGGCATAACTGTAAGCATTAAATACTCACAAAAATTCTCTTTCTGTAAAATTTGAGTTGGTTATAATGTCTAAGAATCACTTACACATCATCAATTATATAATTTTTGACCCTTTCTTTATTGAATAAATTTTAGTTGTGCATTTGAGGCAATTATTCCTAAGAAATTAAAATGTTAGAATTACTTAGGGAAAATAAAAGCATAACTACAGTTATTAACATGGCATTCTGCATATATTAATATTCTTTACATATTAAATATTAATTAAACTGCCTGAAACCACTCTAAAAATCTGCATGCATCTTCTACATAAGAAAGTCGCATTAGGTGCGATGACAATAACTTGTATTATACACTAAATGTCCGAAACTCTACACACATTTTCTGAAGATAAAATTTACTGAATGGATTATGGAAACCATAGATGAGTAAATAGTGTAAAACTCTGTTGGTGGCACAAGAAATGGAAAATGACAAGGAAAAAAACAATATTATTTGGCGTAAGGCTACGCAGCTTTATTGGATTTATTACTAGCCCAAAGGGGAATTTCCCAGAAGGGCTATTAATTTCGTTTTAACATTTTGTATCGGCCACTATAAAACGGTGTTTCACTTTTGAAATTGTTGCCACCAAATACTAGAGCCCTGCATTATATTTAAAGAAATTAAATAATGAAGAATCTGCATGAATGTGTGCATCATTTTCGCACAGTGAGAAAGCAACGGCACCTACAGCCATGCAATTCTGAATAATGTAGTTCTCCGCTAGAATTTTTTCTTAATTAAAATTCCACTAAAAAGATCTCCACTAAACTTGTTTTATTATCTATTTCATATTTTGTAAAACTTAAACCAATTTTTGATTAACATACTCAAGACTGTACCGAAAAAAACATTTTTATTTTTATCATTTTAACGCACGTGAGATTGTGTATCAGAAATTCTAAAGATATGCTCTTCTTAAATTACTTTGCGATAGTGCTGTTGAATTGAATGTTATGGTTTTGGTTCGAAGAACATGATATTTAATAAATAAAGGTAACGCACAAAAAGTTTTAAAAAAATGATTTTTTGGGTGTAATATAAAATCTAAAAGCTTTCAGATTTTTTAAAAAACTGTTATTTATTTATTTGAGGAATTTACAAAGCATACTAGTCACAAAGCAGTGAAGAAGTAAATATATTATGCCATGAAGACTGTAATACAGAGAATTCCACTACACAAAATGATTGAAAACGATAAAATATGAATATTAAGAACTTATTACCTAATATATTTTCAGTCATAAATATATTTCTCCATATTTTATGTATCTTATTTTTATATAGTCTATGTTTCTTTATATTATTAAATATATTTATATATATTTTATTATTAAATATATTATATATATTATTATTAAATATATAATTATATTTAATGATATAATTTATTAAATTGTTAAATGTTAATTATTGACTGTATGAAATATTTTGAAGTATTTTTAAATCATCGGATTATCGAAATTTTACTATATTTCTTTAGTTTCATTGTTAAGTGTTCAATCAGTGCAATTAACATCAGACCTTTTCTTTCTCTATTTTGAAGTCCAAATTTCGAGTATACATTTTTTTTATTTTTTAACTTTTAAAAAAATTTTAAATTCTTATCTGATAAAATTTTGCTTATAATTAACTTTACCAGGTAAAACAAAGTCCTCTTGAAAATATTCTAATTGGAGGGATAACAATAGGAGTTCTTTTCTTGCCTCTCTTAGTAAGTATAGCTACTTATTTATAACTGCGATTTGAAATACTGAAGAATAATATATTTATGCGCATTTATTATATTATTTATGTTATTATATATTTCTCTCCATATAAAAACATGTGAAAAATAATAATAAAAAATAACGAATTGTTTAAAATAATATATAAGAAACAAACGAGATGAAACTGGCAACTAAAACACACTTTTCACTTTTTTGTACAAAGTAAAGGAAATATTGTAAACTCGGAAAATTTCGGATATCATATTTCATCGCCATTCTGACCGCTCTCGAATCCATTTGAACGATTCCTTTGCGCAATGTCTGTACATACAGACAGAATAAAGGATTCTTTTTTCAAAACTGATTGTAAAATGGATTTAAATGAATTCAGAACAGATTTTTTCATGGTGGCTGTACGAATGTACATATGTATCTCGCATAACTCAAAAGCAAGTAGCCGTAGAAAGTTGAAAATTTGTATATGGGACTGCTATGTTGTGCACTCTTTTTTGCAATTGGCCACACCAAACGCATATGTGCATATATTCCCATCTGTTACCCAGCTTGGTAAGTTCAGTTTTTTTTTTTTAAATTCTTACATGTTGGTAAATTATGCATTTTTTGCTTAAAAGTGATTGAATTATGTTGTTCTTATGTTAAAGTTTTTCTGCTTTCGGTTAATCTGCATGCAATAGTTTTAGAATTTTCAACAGTTTAAAAGTTTAAAGGTCGCTAGGCCTAATGTAGAGGCTATTTGTTTACATCTGAAGCTCTCACTAGTATAGTGAATTAAGTCAGTTAGTGCACCAACTTCGGTGTCTTTTTGACCAGTGGGACCAGAAGTTAACTTAAAATGTTTGTGCAGTGAAAATTTTGTCTTTCCATCCATTGGCCATATTGATTGTTTTGGAGTAAAAACTAATTTTAATTACAAAAATTGTTTTCTTTAAATATTTTTAACTGTATTTGTTGTGTTAGATTATTCTGTATTTTAAATTCTTATCGTTGAAATATGATACCCGAAATTTTTCGCGTTTACAATAATTCCTTTACTTTGTACAAAAATGTAAAAAGTGTATTTTAGTTGCCAGTTTCATCTCATTTGTTTCTTATACATTATTTTAAACAATTCATTATTTTTTGTTATTATTTTCCACATATTTTTAATGAAGATGTTTTGAGTTTTTATGTATTTTTGCCTTGCCGCAAAGTAAGAAGCGAATTGATTGAATGAGAAGTATGTCTCAAATGAAAGCTAAGGAAACAAATTTAAATGAAGTGCAGCAGAAAAAACTGTACAATTTAATAGGACAAGAAAATCATGTGGTGTGTATATCGGATATTTTTTAATGCACAGATTTTTAAATTATGTCTATCAAGCACAAAAAGGTTAAAAATATTTACCCTTCATAAATTAAAAATATTACAGGTACATTTATATCATTGCCAGCTAAGGGCTCACCGATATTTCTAATAACTGTGCCAAGTAAAGAGGAAGGAACTGATTCTTAATATAGTTCTACAAAAAGGTAAACAGCTATAAATTAGTTTATTCAAGGAGTGAAATCAGAGCAACATGCATAAAATTTCAGAGCTAGTTTCGATGGTCTGAATAGCCTGATTTCCTTCCTGTCATTCTTATTGCATGAGCTCTGGCTTCTCTTTCGTCATTTGTAGCTCTGCAGCTGAAGAAGATATTTAAACCTTCGAAACTAGTCCTGCAATTTTATGAATATTACGCTGATTCATGCTTCTTTAAATCCTCCAATAATCGTTATTCAGTGTGTTAACTCAAATTTGATTAGATACACTCCCAGATTCTCCTTGACACTCCAAGAATATCACAGATCACCAAAAACACTCACAGAGGAAATGCTAAAGCACTAGCTCAGCAGGTGCTCATTACAGATTTTCAATGAATAACAGAACATACTGATTTTTGGTTCCAATGCAACAGATACATAAAAGATAACCTTTGTTGCCAAGCAGATATATATCTGTTGCGAAGCAGATAGCCAGAGCACTCCCAGAACCTTTTGAAAAATCCTTCCTATGGCCTCTGAAAACATATTTGCTCGATACCTTCAGAAATGACTACATATCTTCTGTAACTTGGTGACTCAAATTGTTTTCAAACATAGCAAGAGGATTTAAATACACTTCCCGAGATTGAAAATGCAACACCAAGAAGGAATGGCCAAAAAGTGATGAAACTCGCCAGACAGAGAGACAGCAACGAACAATAAGCGATCTTTATTTCAAAATGATATGCACAATACAGAGCGAGAACAGCATTTCAGTAAGTTGTAGGACCACCTTAGGCGGCGATATACGAAGGTATAGATATAGAGTCTACATGAAGGTATATACATCTAGGTATAGAGTCAATGAGACTACGGATTGTGTCCAGAGGAATGGCTTCAACCAATTACCTCCATTAATCTTCTGAACGCAACAATTGCAGGGTCTGCAAATGGCGTCCAATCACGTCCAAATGTATTCAATTGGTGAGAGATCAGGAGAGAACGGTGGCCAAGGAATCATCTGTTAACGTTGCACAGCACATTGGCTGATCCGCGCAGTGGTGTGGTCGTACGTTATCCTGCTGATAAAGGGCATTGGGCACTCCCTGAAGCTAGGGAGTGTTACCGGCCACAACACATCATCCACGTATCAATGGGCCATCATAGTGACGAAGTAGACGTGACCTCGAATCATATACAATTGTGCACCCAAACCATGATGCTTCGCTCATGAGCAGTAGAGCGTTCCACAATTGCTGCAGGATTGGACCATTGCGGATTGGCGTCTATGATGGCAGTCAATGGCAGTGTTCTTAATGGACACCATGAGTGCAGGCCAGAGCCACCAGTCAACAGCAAATGGTTCTGATCAATACAGGAACATCCAGGGTGTCTTGAACATGCTGCACAATGGAGGTAGAAGTAGCTTGCAGGGTGCGCTACCGTTTGTCATCGAAGGCGTAAATCCAGGGTCTAGGACTTTTCACCGTCACCATTTCACCATGGCTGTTTCTCCGTCAAGACATATTTTTCTCTACATCTTGCCATATTATTACCCTCGTATTAAATTTATTTAGTTTAATAATTCTGTTTATCCTTTAGATACTTAATAAAGGCTGCTTTTAATATATATGTATATAGTTATTTACAAGTATGAGATATAAAGAAATTGCACATAGTTGGGAAATTACGTCAGTATCAAAGAGAACCGGGACCAAACTTCCGATACAACGGAAGTTATATTATCGATTTTAAAATTATGCGAATACAATATTTACATGATTCATTCAAAGTTTCTTGAAATTTTAATCGGCAAATTCAGAGAAATCACTCATGCAAGCAGAAAATTCCCATTTCTATGAAATCTGAATGGAAAACAGAATTGCTTTGAAATCTTGTCGGCACCTTACTCTCTCAATATTAATATCTCATGTAATGGTGTATTTGTATAAAACTGTACACAAAAACATTTTATGTATTATTTTATATAAAATGTTTATCAAATTAAATTACTGCACTGAACAAAGTTATTAGTTTAAATCAACTTAAAGGCAAGATATAATACAGTCGTGTAAAGAAAAATATGTCTTAATGGCGAAACGGGCTGGCGGTGAAATGGCCACGGCAAATAATCCCATTCCATCAATCCACGCGTGCTGACGTTGCTCACTCGGCAAGGAGATGTGGCACCCCTCGAACTTGCCACATCTCCTTGTTCCAACCACAGCCGGTGCATTGTAGACGCGTCCAGGTGTAACTGAGATTTACGTATGGATCAAACTGCCCTTCTCAGTCCGATCACCATGCCCCTCGTAAAATCGTCTGTCTGCTGGAACTGCCTCTGTTAATGACGGCCTGGCATTTTCTGCTATTATACGTGCCCTCTGAGAGAAGAACAAATATTCTATGATAATTTTCCTAGCAGAAATAACTGCACAAAAATTTAACATTCTGTAGGTTCCTTCCCTTATATCTTCTTCAACGTGCACTGGAGAGCTGTGCATTCGCATAACTCGGTGACGTGCGTCTGTCTACTCCTGAAATTTTCAGGCCACTCCTTATGCATTTTTGACTTGCCGCGAAACGAGAAATGATTTCAATGAATGAGAAATCTATCTCTAATGAAATTCAAAGAAATAAGTTTAAATGAAATGCAGCAAAAAATGCATGTAGTTTAATATTCCATGCAGGGAAATCATGCAGTGTCCACATCAGATTTTTTATTTTATCAATTACATTAATATGAAACGAAGCAATGAGTAGTGATGTGCACTGAAAATTTTAAGAAAGGACTCGCAGAAAAAATTAACAAATTCTAACTAAATACGTTTTACAAAAACAGTTTATACAAATAATTATGCAGAACAGTTATTTGTTCTGTCCAGCGAAGGGAGCGAATGGTAAGTCGCTGAAAACTGGTAGTTCGGTCGGGTGTTCAAATCCTGGCGAACAGGCTGGCTGTATGGGTGCTTTCATAGTTTTCCCCATGCGAGCCCGTTTTCCTTCGAAAATCCTCCACAAAGGCAGCCCTTCCATTACGCAAATAGCCCTCGAGTGCTTTGCCATAATTAAATTAACCAGATCAAACTATAAGAAAGTGTTTTAAAATAAGGAGATTTAAAATAAGGCATCTTTAAATTAAAGAAAATAATAATAAAATTACAGGGATTTCATAAATGAACAAGTAAATTTCATTATGTAACACTATTAATATGGCCACACTACTTAAGATTACATCATGAACACAATGCACTTTCTTTCTATACACTGGCTTAGCTGGACTCCTGCATGCTGCTCTCTTGGTATTGCCAATCTATCAAAAATATAAATATTTTGAAATAGGCACAAGTGGAGTGCCAAGTGCCACCCATCCGGTCTCCGGTCTAGTAGTTAGCATTACCGACTGCCCTGCCTGGTTTTGAATCACATAGAAGGCATGGATGTTTATAAATAGTGTCTGTGTGGCATGGGAGCACTCTAAATATGCAGCCAAAGTCCTCTCCAGAGGTTGATGGTAGGGGCTGAGGGGTGGGTGATCCGCAGACCCGTGCCTTTAGCGTCTATCAAAATTAGTGCAGTAACTAAGCTAAATACAGTTAATTGTTTCTAGAATAATTTTTCATCTATATATATCTTTCAGATGTGCTTAATGAAATTGGTTTGAATGGCTTGAAATGTTTTCATACTGGGAGTAAATATTCTCCATTAAATCAAATATTAGTTATTTTATTTTAAAAACCATTAATGTTTTCCCACTTTTTTTTTTCCAATCATAGATGTACTCTACGCTTATAGTTATATCCCAGTTTGAGGAACTATTCAACAGACCTGATAAAAGTAAGTACGCTTTTATTTATTACATTTCCCCCAACAATATACTTTATATTAATCATGGAAATTACCTTTACACATCTCGCTTCAGTTCCCCTGCAGAAACGAAAAAGTAGCAAGTCTCTTCTGTGTGCACAAAGCATGGATTCATCGGGAAGTTCAGAGACAAGCACTGGAACACTAGTCTAATGCCATTTGAAGCAAATAATCATATAGTTCAGCATCCTTACATTCTCAAAATATACAGAATAACATTTATTGTTGGATATTAAAATAATTCCAGAGAAAATTTACAAATAAATATATATTTTTAACAAACTATGCTTTATTCCTTGATTTATCTTAGACTGTCTTCTCAATTTCTAATTCAAATTATCATATGGAAAAGGTGACATTTTGAGCCATTTTTAATTATCTTAACTTGTAAATTCAAGAAAAAATTATACTTATTACTTCTTTCTATGAAGTAAATTATGTTTTGTAATCATGAAAAATTTAGGGTATCATATTTTGAAGAAAATGCCCATTTTGATCCTTCCTGAATCCATTTGGCTGATCCCCCCCCCTCATGATGGCTGCACATACACACACACTGAACACAGAATTAACAACTCTTTTCTCCAAATCGGATTGTAAACTGGATTCAATCCCCCCCCCTGATGTCTGTATGTGTATAAATATACATAGAAAGAGAGATCACAAAATTGTTTTGGTCTTTGTGTAAAATAGGTTCTAAATTTCTTACTTTTTGCCTCTTTCTCTCTATATATAAACACCCCTTTACACAGCTTAAAAGTACTTACCCGGCCTTTATTTTTGCAATCACCGGTCGTATTCATATGCTTACAATCACAGAAGTATTTTAAATGACAAAAATATTCATGTTTTGGTCAATTAAAAAAGACAAGTGACAAGTAATGAAATCTAACTTTGAATGCGATCTCCTTTTCCCATAGGACAAAATTGACCGGTATATTTAATTTCAAAATTTTTAATTCATTTTCAACTTGTCTCGAAAGATCGCTTCCTTAAGTTAGAATAATTCGAGGAAATAAGTTTAAATGAAGCGCATAAAAAAAGATGTGTATAACTTAATAGGCCATACAAGGAAGTCATACAATGTCCACATCAGATTTTTTTAAAAAATTAATATCTCTTGAGAAAATGCATTCAAGTTAAAATGAAAATCATTTCATGAATGGTAATATGTCCCATTTTCCAGTTTACAGACAGTGAACATCCTCTAGT
The DNA here is from genome assembly GCF_044657685.1 of Stegodyphus dumicola. Taxonomy (NCBI): domain Eukaryota; kingdom Metazoa; phylum Arthropoda; class Arachnida; order Araneae; family Eresidae; genus Stegodyphus; species Stegodyphus dumicola. Next base: position 245,381,073 of record NC_140771.1, read on the forward strand.
GAGAAGTGGAAATGCAAGAAGCGCACAGTATTGTTACTTATTGCTAAAATAAAATATTACAAGATCAAAAGATTTATGTGGTGAAATTGTGGAACCCGTCTAATTTAGGGCTCCAGTGGACTCCGGTTAAATTATGATTTACCTTTTATGAACTGAGAAGTACCCAAAGCCAAGCTCTGGAGCAGTTTAAGCACAGATGAAGAATTCTTTTACAATAATCACATACATAAAATAAATATTTTACTCAAAATAAGATGCAGGCTCAAAATAGTTCAATATTAAAAATACAGTAAGACTGATCTTTCTTTTCCATATTTCTCTTGCCTTATATAAAGAACCACAATTTAATTTAAATTTTGAATAGAAATTTCAACAACTAACTATAAACCTAAAAGAGAAAATGCAGTTTATGTTATCTTGAGGTAAAAGTAAATATATATTGTATAGTATTTTAATGCTCCTCTGATCATACAGTGGCCAGGTGACCCCACTGTGATACCACAGGACCTGGGTTCAAATCCCAGAGAAAGCATGCTTACAATTGTTCTCCCTTCGTAGGAGGCAACACTGGTTGCCTCTTAGGTGCCTCCACAATAAAAGGGCCACCACTTCTGTCCTCTCAAAGTTGCCAGAGTCAAAAAGGGAAATACCTGGCTGTTGGGAAAAAGAAACTTTTTCTTTAATATCTATAATTTAAGAGCAACATTTGGATATCTGATATAAACGCAAAGTTTGAACATCTGAGGCCAAATTTTTTTAAACAGTTCTAAAAAAGTATGCAGAATAATTTCTTCCTCATGTAAAATTTTACAGTTTTAAGACCACCATATTTAAATTTGCTCGAGCAAGTTTAAAGGTGCTTTAGTAATGCGAGTTTTTCCAGCTAGCCGTGACAGTGAGAGTAACTCACATTGTTAAATACAATTGGATTAGTATCACATTACTGAATATTATTAGGTGGAATCGTGTTGCATATTTTAGACATTCTATCATATTTATGATCATATCTCTCTTTTGACTATTGCATGCTGATAGTTCGACATACATTCAAAGTACAAAAATGCATTAATTGCATGATGTTTTCATGAATTTTAAATTGAAAGTAAGAGGCAGTTTTTCTTGAAACGTTCTCCACGAAGTTATCCTTTTGCTAGGCGATACCATATGCATAGATTTTTCATATGTTTTATAATTGCATATTATTTTATTAAAACATTTTTCAATTTACGTTTTTTTTAAACCAACGGCGGGCCCTCAGCCGACTTCGGTGTGGCCACTACTAAGGCAAAAAATGGTGGTCACTTTATTATGGAAGCATCTAGTAGATGGGCCACCTTTGCCTCCCATGAAGGGACAGACAGTTCAACCATGTATTTTCCGGGATTTGAACCCGGGCCCTTTGGTATTGCAGTCAGCTCCCCTAACCAATATAAGGTCTGGGCGGCATTTTAATAGAAAGCATAATTATACACTTATTATAATTAGTAAAAATTCGACATACCACCTGAATTACTTTCTGTTATCAATGCCATCAGACAGTAGGTTGTATTTGTTTGCAGGATATTATGGAATGAAGGTAAATGAAAAAGTCTCAAAACTATAATCACACTCGAAAACTGATAGACATTGGGATAAAATTGTATTAAATCTCACTTGTTATAGTAGGCATCGTAAGTTGTTTCCTAACGTGTCGATGTTGTTTCATTGTCCACACTAAGCTCCTGCAAATTCATCTGAATCATGCACATAATCGAGAAGGCACATACAAAATGTTATTCACAGTTTTCATTAAAAAAAAGCCATCGAGATCATCTGCAGAAATTTTTTAAATAAATATTTTAAGCACATTATGTTATATTACTCGACTTGTGCAAAAACGATTTAATGAACTTGCCTATGCCTTGCTTTGACAAACATCAAGTATTTAATATTTTAAATTGTATGACGATTATGAATATTGTTTCCAAAACAAAATACTTGCTTCATTCAAAACTCTGCTTAGGTTTACTTAGTTAAGAATATCACATAAGCAAAGAGATAAATAATAAACATGAAACTAAAATGCAGTTTTTTTTTAATTAATTGGACACTGTACAATATTCACAAACTGAACTCAGATTGTTCAGATCATTAAAATTAGATTGTCCTTTAGATAAGTTTATTAAACACATGAGATCAAACTTTACAGACAAAAGATGGAAAAATAAATTGAAATTAAGGTATTCTCCCAATAGCTGATCTATCTTACTTAACTGTCTAGTTACTCAACAGGTTGATAGGTGACGTCACTAAAATTGTTGTTTTTATGCATTTTTTTCTTCCAGTTATTGCATTTGCTTCTTATTTCAACTCTTTGAAATGCAAACATGAAAAACATTTCTATTTGAGAGTAAATTGATAACAAAGCTTTGAAGACAGCATTTTAAAAACTATTTGCAAATTCAATGGAAAAATTGCATGCGAAAGAAATGATAACAACAAACATCACTTTTACAAACAAATTAGTTCGAAAAAGAGGTGGCGCCACCTAGTATAAAACTGATGAAATTCGGTAGATCACCAGTTGGGGCAATGCGGGAATTAATTTTAATAGTCTTAAGAACTGAAAATTTTTTACACATCGTACAAGATAATTTTTAAAATATACCAGGACTGAACACGTAAGTTAGAACTTATCATATCCCATCACCTCGAAGATGTCGTGAAGCTGAAAAGAAAAAAAATACAGATATATAATATATATGTATAGTTAAGTCAACTCAGCAATACGTACAGAAATTATCAGTTAATAAAAACTGTAGAAGTTCAATAAATGATATTAGCTACATTATTTTCAATCTTTATTAATATTCCCCCCCAGTAAATTATTGTTTTCAACTGTCATCTCAGATGCAATACAGTAAGCTTTTTAGAATCACTTCTGTTGCAAACATTTATGCGTTTCTAAATGGCTGAGTTTAATAAACGACAATTTCAGCATTATAAATAGTGATACCAGCAGTAAATTTATCTCGTAAAACAGTACCCAATAATTAATTTAAAAATACATATAATAAATTAAATTATTAACACCTTTATGAAATTTATTTTTCAATTATTTTTTGAAAAATGATAATTGAACACTTTGTAACAGAACTGTCTGGATGTAACCAAACTGTTTTATTGAACGTCATCTAGTGGCAACAAGAACAACTTACAGCAATTCATCTTCAACTGCAATGAGGATAAGTCTTCCAAAATTATGTCTCCGTGACTCGAATGTTAAGTACTCTGTTTTAGTTTGTGTTTTGTTTTGATGTACATTTTTTTTGTAACCGCTTCTGTGCTCTGTTAATAAATAATTTTAGAGCTAGCCGGAGTCAGAACTATTTGGTTGGAAATGAACTATTGTAGCAAATTACAGCTAGTAGCGATGAGAACAACTTAAGCAATCGACCTCCAGTGGTGATGAGGATAGGTTCTCGAATATTATGTCTTTGACTCGAATGTTAATTCTAAATGTTAGGTGTTTGGCTTTGGTGTAGATTTTCTTTGTAATTATTCCTATGCTCTATTAATAAATACTTTTAGAGTTAGCTGGCATTTGTGTTTATAGGAAAACGGTTACAACCTGAAAAATTTTTGAAAACTTACTTATTCTTGTTTGTTTTGTAGTACTCATCAGTAGTTCTTCAACTGCAGTCTCAGGTTCGTGAAAATGCTAATAGGTTCTGATCAGTACTTTTCAATTCAATTGTTCTTACAATTTCCAGTGGTTTTCTAGATGAAGTTGGCATTTCACTTTCTACAGTTCTTTCTAAAAGTTTCTATAATATCCTGTTATAATATAACATAATATCTTTGAATATGTTGTCTCAATATTTCTCTCAAATGCAAAGTATTCTACAAACAAATCTTTAACTTTCTGCACTGAAGTGTAAAACATTGGCTATAGCTTGCTATTCTTCTGAGGTTTCTTCTAAATAAAAAAACCACATTTTCGAAACCAATCTTTCAATTGTGTGCTGAGAGATCCATGCTTTGACTACAATATGCACAGCCTCTATCAAAGATATCAATTTTTCATAACTAATACTTTTCACAAGATGCAATTTTGCTTACTGCTTTTCATCCATGAGTTCTTATTGCTATGACAAATTAGGGGTAAATTCCAAGTTTTTCTGCTTTTCCCAATACCCAGCTATGTTTCCTGAATTGTTGTATCTATATTTTATTCTAATACAATAGACACCGCTTAATGTGACCGTGGGTAATGTTATCAAATGGATATTGTTATTCCATTGCCAAAGTCCCACCTGTCTGTATGTGGCAATGTATTGCTTACTGCTATAAATAAATTGGTTAATGTTATCAAAATATTATAAAATGACTTTTTTAAAGTGAAGTAAATTCGACATATAATGTCAAAATAAATTTTTTAAATTGCACGACTCAGAAAAGTCACCATGTGAAGGATTACATTCCCAAATTGATAGATTTTCAGTTTAGTCAACCATTTTAGGCAAAATAATAGCCTTTTGAATCATTTGCTGCCAGAGTTTGACTAACTCTTGATTTTGAGAGGGATCAAACATTGGTCTCTCTTCTATAGGAATGAAAGAATTTTTGGCATATTCATTTTTTCTCACGAAAATATCTATAATTTAGATTGGCATGTTCTCTTCCAGTTTGATTAAGTCAATGATGTAAAAAGTAAACCGTTTCCGAAGTTTTACGAAGATCTGTTAGACTAAAAAGTTTAATAAATCTTGAATTCTAGATAAACTTGCTCATACGGGCTAAAATTTCTTTTCGCTGTATATCAAGCTTTACAATTTAATCACTGTTCTTTCCTAGCAAGGGGTCATTTTTCGTTCTGTTTAGTCATTATTATCATTCTTAATAACATTTACTCTTTTTAAACATTTTAAAAATATAGAGCCTAGTAAAAGGCATAATGATATGAATCTATGGATTATTAGACCGCTGTGACCTATTTCCTAAAACTAGACAACAGAATGCTGCAATTAAATGCTTCACAACTCCTTCAGAAGCTATAAAGGTTTTGTTCACAAATAAAGGAAAATCGAAATAAAAACTGAAGCTAATGAGTAGTGGGGTTGGTTACATTGCTGGAAAAGCACTGAAGGTTTGGCTTAAACAGGTTCATGAAAAAGATGCAACATCCTACAGATTTGTACACAAAAAGCTAAAAAATTACTTGGAAAAAAGGGGAAATACGATTTTCTAGCAATCTAAAGTTGCTTTTAGCTGGTGGAAGAAAATATTGTTTACAAACATATTAACAGCAAAGAAAAAAATGCTGATTTAACTGCTGAAAGAACATGTTGTCAAATTAATATCGTAGATGTCAACAACTACTAAACACATTTTTGAAATGTCTACAAAGTCAACAACTACTAAACACATTTTCGAGAAAATACGCAAATTTTATGAAAAGATTCCACAAATTACAAACCCAAATATAGTTGGTTTCAATAAGCGAAAACTAAAGATAGTGAAAAAAAATTTCAACTGAATTAAAATTCGACATGGGCCAAGAAAGTGAACTGAAATGAAAATTCGAGAAGATTCATTCATCGAACTCAAAATTCAACTAATGCAAAGGAAAGCTAAAAATTACATTGCGCAATTCTACATTCTGTTTTTCAGTTCGACTAATCGAAATTCTACAGCATCAGGGGCAGTGCAGCTACACAATATAACGTATAGCTTAGGGCACCCCCCCCCCAAAAAAAATTGAAATACAGTATATAGTATTTCAGACTTATACCGGGCCCCATATCTCAAATAGCTTAGGGCCTTATCAAGTCTAAATCCGGCTATGATTAGGGGTATTGTAAAATTTCATGTAATTTGGTTGCAATATTTATTTACGTAACTTTTCCAAATAACATTTGATGTAATCCAGTTGACATACACTTTTCAAAAATATTTCAATCTCATCTTTATGCTGAAAAAAAAAAAAAGATGAATGAAATGAATCATACATATTCAAAAAAATCCATGCCTTCACTAGTCGCAGAAGTATCTGCTGACGAGACTAACAAATTTTCATCACTAGAAGAAACACCTTTCATAGATGATGGTTTAGATATATCCTCAGAAGTAGAATGAGTAGCTAAATCCGAAAATACAGCATTTTTTACAAACGTCGTACACGTATCTTTTGAATTTTCACTACATAGACTACCTACATTTGCTTCTGAAAATTTAGGTAATGAGTGTTTACCATCATCAGCAGAACCATCTAATATTTTAAAAAGAAAATCAAATAAATTTTAAAAAATTTCCATTGAATATTACATACAAATATCAAATACACACATACATAACAAAATTGAACACAGAAAACAAAATATTTAAAAAGCAAATATATAGAATCATTAGGTTATATCGATGTAAGAGCGTGACAAATTTACAGTGTCCATGTGGGGATTCGAAGTCCGGACATCCAGAATATGCGACCAGCTTGCTACCAGTTTGTTAAGTTTAGGATTGTGTATCCATAGACCGCCAATAGATGGCGGTAGTGTTTGTTTGTAAAAAGAAACTGTGATGTCAATTTTGTATATGTATCAGTTCGTCTTTGGTGTTCATGAATAAATGTTGTGTGGAAGAACGCTCCTCTGTTTATTACTTTAACTGCGATCCAGTCTGATTTATATTAGAGATTTACACATATTTTGTTTACAGTTAACACTGCGAAAGCATGAGGAAAGGAAAGAGAAACTACCTTACATACTCTCCCCTTTTATAGGCGAATTGGGGATAAACAAAACCTAATCACCAAATCCTGAGTTGGTGATGAATTATCCTACCTTTCTGCTTTGAGTGCCATTATAAAATCTTTTAGAATTTTTTTATGTCAGGAAACTGAAAAAATCTTCAATGCTTTCGCCGGGATTCGAACTCTGGACCTTCTGAATACGCGTGAAGCATACTACCAGTTACACATGAGGAAAGAGGGAGTATATAAACAGTTAGTTAATTTCTTAAACCAGAATCCTAACAGTTTCTTAAATTCTTCAGATCTTTATTAATAAGAGCTTAATATTCGAAGATTTAAGTGAATTTGAAAATGTGTTGAAAAAAAATTCACAGTTTCTTCTAAAAGTATTTATATTTATTATTACTTCTAAAAATATTTATATTTATTATTACTTCTAAAAATATTTACATCTGTTGCAAATAACTTTCTGGAGATAAACATTAGCGGCAGTTCTTAAGCCTTACGCGAGTCGGCAAATTAGTTCGCAAAAATGGAAGCTGCATAGATATCAGTTCAGCCATTATATGCAGAAAAAATGATTGCCCTATTTGGAAATATCGAATTAAGTTCGTATCAAATTATCACGAAAACTCTTTAGAAGTCGTGGAAGGAAAATTGAAGAAGCCAGTGGAGCCTGATCATGTGGCCGCCGAAGAGATTCAGAGATGACATAAAGGTTTTTAATAAAGCCAATAATTGCGCTATGATGGTTCTTATGAACTCCATGACTGAAGATACTTTACAAAAAGTAATGAGATTTGGCAGCGCAAAAGACATTTGGCTGGAACTTCACAAAGTATTCGAAGATTCGTCCGATAACCAACTTTATAACATATGTTTACAGTACTTTAAAATCAGTTGGTCAAATGATGATAATGACAGCTCATTTATCAAAATTGAAGAATTTATGAATGAACTGAATAGTGGACTTGAAAAAATGAAAGAAAACAGACTGCCAGAAATGCTGTTGATTTGTTAAAATATTGGATACGCTTCCTCCCAGTTATCGTACTTTCAAATCGAGTTGGTTACTTCTTACTGATGAAAAGAGAACTTTAGATGAATTAATCACACACAGTGCTTAAATTGCGCCGGAGCTCGTGTCCAGTACTTCTCAATTTTTAAGATAAATTACAATTCTAGCCAGAGCGCACCGAAGCCCTAAATAAAATAAGCTCTGGTACCTATTTTTATAAAACTGAGCCACAATTCCAAGGGAAAAAAATTTAGAATTCCTAACGTTTTAGTTTAACAATAAGCAGATCTTACAATACTCTATTTCCCTAGAAATACGAGCTCATGAGAACATGAGACGTTCAACCAAAGTCCCCTCAGTCACATGCGGAAACCTTTTCCTTTAAGAAAGGCAATAAATTTGGGGGAGTTTGTTTAGGAACGCGTAAAGTTTTCGCCATGCCATCGTATCTAGTGTATTGTTACACGGCCAAACTGGAAGACACAAAAGTAAATTCACGAAGGTCACGATTGTTATCGATGGTTACAGTTAGTTATCCTCGCAGGAAGGAAAATTTGTGTTCTTAAATGTGCGTTAAGTGACAGCGAGTACAATAAGAGTGAAATACTGAGATAAACTGCTCAAGCACGTCCTATACATCATCTTCCTACAGTATCCACTAACGTAACCAAATACGGGGTCGAAAAGCATAACCAGCAACTTTGCATTCATCCTTAACAGTCAGATTCAGAACTCGTTTTACCCCGACACACATCTGCTTGATGGCTCTAATTATATCGGTAAAGAGCCGCGGTCAAAGAGAATGTTCTCTCTCACCAAGATTCCCTTCATTTTTTTGTTTCCACCCACTCATACCTTCACGCCTTTATTCAGTTTCGCACTCTTTTTAGCATTATCTGAATTTTCATCAGCTATATTTATTTAATTTTTGTGATGATAAAAGAACTTTTTCCCCCCCTACGATCGGAGCTTAAATTGCACCGGAGCTTACTGGATCCCGGCTCCGATGCTTCTTAGTTTTTTAATAAATCATAATTCTCATTGGAGCCCTAAATAAGAAGGTTGTGGTACTTCTTTTATGTAATTGAATAACAATTTCAGTAGAAATTTTAACTCGAAAATTTTATTTTTAGCAATAAAATTATATTAAAAATCTCTTATTAAATTTTAATTTATCTCTTTTCATTTAATTTAATTTTAATTATATAATAATTATTGATTAAATAACAATTTATGAATATTAATTAAATAGCTATTAATTAAGTTAATAATAATTAACTATTTTAAAATTATTAATGAGTTTAATAGTCATTTTATTTATTTATTTACTCTTGTTCCTCTTTGCTGATGGTCTTCAACAGGGCTCCGGCACTTCTAATTTTAGAAATTAAGCCCTGACCACATAATTGTGCACCCATGAAAGAGAATTAAGGAAAGATCCAAATTTTTTAGAAACTTTAGATTAGGAAGCATTGGTAGCAAATTTGGAATTTAAGCGGAAATCATCTATTAACAAGAAAAACAACGGCAAGTATAATTATTGCCACCAGAGAGGACATTGGATTCTGATCCATGTCCTCTCTGGTGCAACGTACATGCAAGAAATGGATAGCTGCTGATGGAAAACCACCAAAACCTAGTCCATATACAGGGCCAAACAAAGGAGGTAAGAACAGTGTTGCTGCAAATATGGCACTTCTAGCTGTAGATGAGGCAATATTTTCTGCAAAAACAAATTCTGATGATTGGTTTATTGATAATGGCAATTATCGACGATATTCAAAGCATATCATCAATAACAGTCACTACTTTACAGACTTTCAAAAAATTAAGCTTCCCCATAGCATCACTGTAGCAAATGGAAAGTCATTACCAGCAATTGGAAAACGTACTTTCAAGATAATGACCATTGTAAATGGGATGAATCAAATCAAAGATCATGAAAATTTCTGGTATGTTCCAGAAATAAGTAAAAATCTATTGTTAGCATCTCAAGATAGAAACCAGAACAGTGTGTTTGAATCAGCATTTAAGGATTGCTATTTAAAAAAGATGATGAAACAGTTTTGCATGGTGCAAGAAATGCTGGTGGGGGGGTCTCTTCAAAGCCGTTATGAAGACCTTGGTTCCTGAAACTCACATTGACATAAACATGACTAAGAATAATAAATCAACTCTCTAACTTCATCATGAACGTTGGGGTCACCAAGATAACAAGCATGTAAAGGCCAATGTTGAGAAAGAGTTGAATATTAAGTCTGATATGAAATTATGTGTTCTCTCATTCAGCAGTGCCAGTCCATAATGGCACTGCTGAATGAGAGAACACAACAGTTCTAGAAATGGCCAGAACTCTCAAATACTCGAATGAAGAAGTGGACTTTCCAGCTTTCCTATGGGCAGAATTTGTCAGTACTTCAGTTTATATACCGACTAGGGCAGGCAAGTCTTCAGTTCCTAATTTAAGTCCTTATGAATGATGGATGGGAAAGAAGCCCACAATAAAACACATGCATATCATTGGATCAACTTGCTATGCTCATGCCCCAGTTCAGAAGAGGAGAAAGATGGAGAAAAAGTCAACTACAGGCTATCTCCTTGGGTATGATAGAAATGAAAGGTACTGCATTTACATCAAAGAAACCACCACAGTAATCTGTTCCCGAGATGTCATATTTGAAGATAAACCTTAAATGACAGGAAACATTATAACATTTCCCCTGCAACAAGCTACTGAAAGAAACTCATCTCAAGATGATAAAGTTGAAAACAAACTAATGGATAAAGGCTCTCAACAGGAAAAGAAGGAAATGGAGGATAACACAAGAAAAGAAGACTCGACCCAGAAGACAAATTTCAGCACCTAAGTGGCAAAGGATTATATCATGTAAAATTCGGAGATATATGAAGAAAATCCTCCAGAAATAAATGTAATTACAAGCGGAATGCAGTGCAGCTAACTATCCAAGAAACAGAAATATGAAGGCTCAACACCAAAGAAAGCTTTCCAGAATGATCCTGAAACTTTAGAAGAGGCATTAACTAGTCCAGATGCAGAAAAATGGAAGTTAGCGATGGAAGAAGAGTTGGAAAATTTAAAACGAAATGAAACTTGGAACATAGTTCTTAGGCCAGAAGAAAGGAAAGTCGTGAAATGCAAGTGGGTCTTTAAGAGAAAACTTAACAAAGATGGACAAATGGAAAGATATAAAGCTCGTTTAGTTGCTCGTGGCTACAACCAAGTCAAAGGAATTGACTACAATAAGACATTTTCTCCTGTAATAAAATCAAAATCAATTAGAACTTTATTAGCATTCTCAGTTGAACAATTTTTACGGAACAGCCACCAGCAAGTCTGTACCAGAAAACACGTAGAGAAGTTTGCCTGCTAAAGAAAAGCCTTTATGGACTTAATCAGTCTGGGAGAGAGTGGAATATCTGCCTCGATAAATTTCTAAAATCAGTGAACCTAACAAGATCCAGAGCAGATCCTTGTGTTTACTTCAATAAAGAAAAGGAGTTAATCGTAGGTGTGTATGTGGATGATCTCGTTGTAATGTCCAGCAAAGATTTCATCATTCCGGAATTTAAGGACAATATTGCAGCAACATTTAAAAACAAGGACTTGGGAGAAATACATCACCTTCCTTCAATTAGGATAAGCAGAAAGGAAGACGGCTGTGTGACTCTTGACCGAAGTGGCCAGAGTGCTAGTGAGCTTTTGGAAACAACTAATATGCAAGACGCTAAAGGAGAATCGACCCCATTAGATCCAGGTATGAAATATGCAACAGCCACTAAGGATAACATGTTGAATGCTGAAGAAGCATTAAAATATAGGCAGGCTGTCGGAGGGCTCTCGTACCTAGCAGGAGGAATAAGGCCGGATTAAGCTTTTGCTACTACTTACATGAGCCAGTTCAATAATTGACCAAGCAAGGAGCATTGGGATGGTATACAACATATCCTTCATTACCTGAAACAGATCAAGGAATTAAAGCTGACTTTCCAAGAGACTGAAAAAGATTTGGAAATGTTCTGCGATTCTGATTGGGCTGGTAATAAGATTGATAGATGATCATTTAGTGGTTATGTGGCATTACTAGTAGGTGGAGCTGTCTCATGGAGCAGTAAGAAACAACTGATGACTGCATTGTCAACAGTTGAAGCTGAGTACCTCTCAATGTGCCACGCAGCCAAGGAAGTACTGTGGCTCCAAAAAATTTTAAAGGAAATTATGGGAGAACATTTTTTAAACTTTCCACAAACAAAACTTATTTGTTGATAATCAGGGTGCCATTTAGCTAAAAACCATATCACTTCAGAGCGCAACAAACATATTGAACTCAGGAATTTTTTCTTGAGAGGGGTTGAAGAGAAGTTGTTGAACTTTACCTATGTGCCTTCCAGTTCAAATGCAGCAGACATGTTGACAGAGTGTGCAAAAGAAAGCCTTGTTCAATCAAAGGTTCAATGTAGGACTGAGGGAAATTTAATCAAGAGGGAGTGTTACAAATAACTTTTAATTTATGATTATATTTCCCATTTGCATTTTGCAACATGTGTGGCAACACAATTTTATTTCCTGCTTTTGGCAACATTTTCAGTTGTTGTCACTGCTTTACTTTACCATGCTTACCATGTAAAATTTACTGTTGCTTGTAAATGATTTTGTATTTCAATATATGTTAATCCAGATGAATCTCTGCTTATTCATTTGTCGCCATTCCTAATGCTAGACTTCATTAACATCTGCTTCAAACTTGCGCATATTCTCAACATTGAAAAATAAGTAACTTTGAGAAAATATTTGAATAAGTTTCAGACTTTTAAATTTTTTCACAAAGTCTTATAGAGTTTTTAGGGTATTTTGACGCAGGAGACCTGAAAAATGTGCAATGCCCCCGCCTAAATTCGAACCTGGAACTCTCGAATATGCGCTACACCATGAAGGCATGCTAGAAGAAGGGAGAAAATACCTTATAGTCTTTTAAATGAAAGCTTGTACTGATGAGAGATTATTTCAACAGTTCTCTAGAAAACGTTGGGAAGGTTGCACTCAGTGCCATTATGATTGAATATTTGGAATCCAGGTGTACCGAGATTCCAACAACCAGATAATACTTTCAAGGAATGTTGCTATTGGATACCAGTCACACTAATCCTTCAAAAGCATCGAATTAAAATATTCAACAGCTTTTTCAGACAGAATTCGAAAAATTTGAATAAAGACTCTATATTAATTTGTACAAAATTTTGAGCTTATTTTACTTTTCGATGCGAAGATTTTATCTTCTTTTCAAATCTCGAATCTTTGACAAGATATTTCCCATACAGACCTCATTTACAAGCTTAACATGTCTTAATCTTCACCCTTGTATCCATATTGTATGCTTATACAGTAGATATCGCTTAACGTGACTGTGAGTAATGTTTTCAACTGGATATTGTTATCGCACTGTCAAAGTCCCGCCGGTCTGCATATGGAAAACAAAAATGCAGTGCCTACTGCGATCAACAAATAGGTTAATGTTATCAAAATATTATAGAATGAATTTTTAAAGTAAATTCGCCAAATAAGGTTAATTTTTTTTTTTTTTTAATTGCGTGACTGAGAAAAGTCGCCATGCACGTCGCTAAATTGATTATTTTTGATTTCAGTCAAACATTTTAGGCAAAAAAGTAGCCTTTACAATTATTTGCTGTAAAGTTTGAATAACTCTCAATTTCGACGGCGATCACACATTGGTTTCTCTTCTATAGAAACGAAAGAATTTTTAGCAGTTTTTTTTTGGGGGGGGGGGCACGAAAACATCAACTCTAAAGAAGTCTTTATGCCTAATTTTAAATTTTAGATTGGCAAGTTCCCTTAAGGTTTGATTAAATCAGCGATGTAAAAAGTAACCCGTTTTCGAAGTTTTGCAAAAATATGTTAGACTATCGAATTTTAACGAAACTTGAATTCTAGATAAACTTGCTTTATACGTGCTATTAGTCATTTTTATCATCGTTAATAACAATTACTCTTTTTAAACATTTTAGAATTATACACCCTAGTAAAAAGCGTAACGATAGGATCTACAATTAGTAGAACGCTATGACCTACTTCCAAAAACTAGACAACAGAATACTGCAATTAAATGCCTCGAAACTCCTCTAGAAGCTGTAAAGGTTTTTTTTTCACAAATTAAAGGAAAATCGAAATAAAAACTGAAGCTGAGGAGTAGTGGGGTATGTTACAATGTTGAAAAAGCACTGAAGGTTTGGTTTACACAAGTTCATGAAAAAGATGCAACAGCCAACAGATTGGTACCACAGAAAGCAAAAAAATTACTTGCAGAAAAGGGGAAATACGATTTTCTAGCAATCTGAGGTTGCTTTAGCTGCTGGAAGAAAGTATTGTTTACAAACATATTAATAGTGAAGAAAAAAATGTTGATTTAATTGCTGAAAGAACATGTTATCAAACTAATATCGTAGATGCCTACAAACTCAACAACTACTAAACACATTTTCGAGAAAATACACAAATTTTATGAAAAGAAGGTTCCACAATTTACAAACTCAAATATAGTTGGTTTCGGAAAACTAAAAAATCAAATATAGTAAATAAATTTACAAACTCAAATATAGTTGGTTTCGGAAAACTAAAGACAGTGAAAAAAATTTCAACTGAATCAAAATTGGACACTGGCCAAGATAGTGAACTGAAAGGAAAATTCCAGAAGATTCATTCATCGAACTCAAAATTCGACTAGTGCAAAGGAACGCTAAAAATTACATTGCGAACTCTACATTCTGATTTTCAATTCGAAGTTCTACTGCATTAGGGGCAGTGCAGGATTTATGTATAGGCTACACAAGCTACACTGGTGTGCAAAAATTAAGGACGAGACGGTTTTTTCAATATAACTTTGTACAAAAGCTTTCCAAATCAACACATTTAATATCTTAAGATCCCCAATACGTAAGGACATGAGTAATGTAAGCAACACTTACTAAAAGAGAAATCAGAGGGATAAAAAGAAGCTTTATTGAAAAAGTAGCATGGAGCGCAATGCGACTGAAGGCCGAAACATCCCTGTGATTGGTGTCCAGCAAGAAACATCCAGTCTTTAATAGGGGATATGATCTCCCCTGACTGGCTAGGCAGGTTTCACAGCATCTGCCCATGCTGAGAATGAGGGTGTCAATGAGTTGTTCAGGCATTGCTGCCCATTCGTCTTGCAGCGCCAATCGAAGCTCCAAAATCGTTACTGGTGGTAAGGTACGAGCTGCCAAGCATCTGCCTAGAAAATCCCATACATGCTCGATGGGATTGAGATCCGGAGATCGTGCCGGCCAATCCATACGTTCAATATCCTCCTCTCTAAGAGCTGTTCGGCAGCTACTGTGCGATGACATGGTGCATTGTCATCCATGAAAAGGAACTGCGGACCCATAGCGCCTCTAAAAAGACGCACATATGGAAGAAGAATCTCGTTACAATAACGGGTCCCGTTGACTGAACCTGCGTCGAAGATGTGAAGGTCTATACGACTACCAAGCATGATGCCTCCCCAAACGAGAACACCGCCACCTCCATACCTGTCCCTTTCAATGATGTTCGAGGGATGATTGCGGCTTCCCCGCTCTCTCCAGATGAGTATGCGATGAGAATCGCTACTCAGACTGAATCTGCTCTCATCTGTAAAGAGTACTCGTCCCCATTCATTATCTCTCCAATTCCGGTGTTCCCGGCACCACAGAGAACGCCTTCTCCGATGGGCAGGCGTTAAAGGTACATACCGTACAGGGCGTCGTGCAAACAGACCACCACCATGCAGTCTTCTGGCCACGGTAAAACGGGATATCGGTCATCCAGTCGCCTGTGTCGTGTATCTAGTCATTTCTCCCGCTGTCTGCCGCCTCTTTCTTCTGGCCTGTAAGGAACTATACCGGTCATCTGCGGGTGTGGTTCCTCGTGGACGAGCACTACTAAACCCCCGGATAGCTGTTCCTGTAGTTTGAAGTTGTCTCCAAAGTCGTGAAAGGATGCTGTGAGCAATTCCGAACTCTGCAGCCACACTTGTCACACTGCGGCCTTCCTCCAACTTCCCAATGATTCGACTTCGGTAAAAGCATCCACAGGTCGTCTAACAGATTGATTATTCACCCTTTCTCGCTGAGGCAGCAACTCGGTGTGATTTTAACTGCTATACAGTGTGCAATCTCTTTGCCAGAAATACTGATCTTACACCGACAACATGCTTTATACTACTCAGACACTCCCCCATTACGTCTACCTGCATATCTGCTCATGTGCTACCGTACATCACCTTACTTAATCTCCTGATTGGTCTTTCTGTCCGCTCTGCCTCTTCGTTCAGCTGATATGCTAATTTTTCGACTTCGTCCTTAATTTTTGCACACCAGTGTATAGCTTAGGGGCCCCACTTTCTTCGGAGCCCCCCAAGAAGTTAAAATATAGTATTTCAGACTTATAAAAGGCCCCATATCTCATATAGTTTAGACTTATCAAATCTAAATCCATCTCTGATTAGAGAGGAATTATAACATACCTCTTTAAACAGAGATGCGTAATTTGCTTGCCATATTTATTTCCATATCTTTTCCAAATAACATTTCATGTAATCCAGTTGACATATACTTTTCAAAAATATTTCAATCTCATCTTTATGCTGAAAAAAAAAACTGAATGAAATAAATCATACATATTTTCAAAAAATCCATACCTTCACTAGTCACAGTAGAAGCATCTGCTAATCTGGAAGCATCTGCTGACGAGACAAACAAATTTTCATCACTAAAAGAAATATTTTTTGCAGATGACGGTTTAGATATGTCCTCAAAAGTAGAATGAGTAGATAAATCCGAAAATACAGCACTCTTTACAAATGTCATACATGTATCTTTTGAATTTTCACTATGTAGGCTACACTCATTGATTTCTGAAAATTTAGGTAACGAGTGCTTACCATCATCAGGAGACTCATCTAATATTTAAAAAAGAAAATCATATAAATGTTAAAAAGTTCCCATTGAATATTACATACAAGTATCAAATACACACATACATAACAAAAACTAAACAAAGGAGACAAAATATGAAGTTATTTAAAAGGCAACTAACTAGAATCATTAGGTTATATCAGGGTTTCTTACATTTTTTGTTATATACTATTGCAGTTTTTAGGTCATTAACTTTTTTTTAAAGTAAAATTAACATTTCTATTGTATGAAAATGCGTCGAACGTTTTCGTTTTTTGTTGACCCGTATCTTTATCTATTTTGAGATACATTATGTAAAACTATTTGATAATTGTAAAATTATTATAATAAGTTAAAGAAGTATTACAAAACTGGTAAAATATTTGGTGACCCACAGTTTAAGAAACTCTGGGTTATATCGATGCAAGAGCGTGACAAATTTACAGTGCCCGTGCAGGGATTCAAGGCCCGAATCTCCTGGAATATGCGATGAACTTCCTTTCAGTTAACACTATGAAAGCATGCAGAAAGGAGAGAAAATACCTTGTATTCTCTTCCTTTTATGGACAAATTGGGGATGAGAAAACCCAATTGCCAAAACCTGAGTGAGTGATGAATTATCCTAAACAGCCTTTCTGCTTTGGTCGCCAATTTAGAAACTTTTAGAATTTTTTTATGTCAGGAAATTGAAGAATTTGGCAGTGCTCTCACCAGGATTCGAACTCTGGACCTTCCGAATACGCATAAAGCGTACTTCCAGTTACACAATAATGGCATGAGGATAGAAGGGAGAAAATACCTCATAAACATTTGATTTTTTAAACCAGAATCCTAAATTAGTTTATCGAGTTCTTCAGATTTTTATTAAGTAGCGCTTAATATTCAAAGTTTCAAGTGAAACTGAGTTTGAAAATGCAATGAAAAAACGTTTCACAGTTTCTTCTAGAAATATGAAACTTGCACATTTTCTCAACTTTGAAATATAAGTAATGTTGAGAAAATATTTGAGTAAAGTTTCCGACTTTTAAATTTTTTCACAAAGTCTTGTAGAGTCATTACTGTACTTTGAAGCAAGAGACCTGAAAAATTTGCAATGCCCTCACCTAAATTTGAACCTGGAACTGTCGAATACGCGCAGAGTGCGCTACCGTTACACCACGAAGACATGTTGGAAGAAGGGAGAGAAGACCTTATAGTCTTTTAAATGAAAGCTTGCACTGATGAGAGATTACTTCACCAGTTGTCTAGAAAACGTTAGGAAGGTGGCACTGAAAGCCATTATGACTGGATATTTGGAACCCAGGTGCACTGACATTGCAACAACCAGATAACACTTTCAAGGAATATTGCTACTGGATACTAATCACACTAATCCTTCAAAAGCTTCGAATTAAAATATTTAACAGCTTTTTAAGATAGAATCTGAAAATTGTGAATAAAGTTTCAGCTTTAATTTATACAAAATATTAAGCTTACTTTACTCTTTCGATGCGAAGATTCGATTTTCTTTACAAGTCTCGAATCTTTGTCAGGAATTTTCCCATACAGACCTCATTTACGATTATAACGTTTCTTATATTCACCGCACAACATTTAGTTTTCAACCTCATGTGAGATTATAGATTGAGTCAGCCTTCATTCATGTGTTATAGTTGTTATTAAATTTGCTTGTGTCATATCCGAAGAAACTCACGAGATTCATCGTGGCAAGAAGGCTGTCGTTGGCAAAGATGCTTGTGCACCCTTAAAAGTGAGAAAACGACTTTGATCTCCCGCCACCAGTTTTGAAGAAGAGCACCCCGGGAGAACGGACCCGAGGTTCTCCCACCCCTCTTCCCCTACCAGCAACGCCCCGAGGACTTTCGGCTAGCTGCATATTTGAAGTGTTCCCCATGCTGCACAGACACTATACATTTACGAATATCAATGCATTCTCCGGAATTCGAACCCAATTCAGGAAGCTCGGTATGGCAGTCAGAGTTCCTAACTATTATCATATCCTTGTTGGGCGACCTTCGTTCATGTGATTTTCAAGAAGCAAAACACATTAAACAGAAACGGAATTGGATAAAAAATTGAGGGACTAGATAAAGCCAGATGGCGATTACGAAGCAAACTGGGCGGGGAAGAAAGGACTGAAATGCTTAGTAAAGCTGTAGACTGTAAAGCTGTTTCCAAATATTCCCCCCCCCCCAAAGAAAAAGACACTTTCATCTTAAAATTAGGTTTTAATGTTAAGAACAAAATTCCATAGAAAAATACACAGTATTTAAAATACGCAATTCTAGAAATTTATCTAATTTCGTTTCTTCTAAATGATCAGATAAAACTTAGTAAAGGCTTTTACGAGACTCTAAAAAATCAAAAACTACCAAGAATACCTCGAATTTTATAGTATAAATAAGCTGAAAAGCGAAGATTTTAATGGGGGTGGTGGGTGGGTTATTGAAAGTTTGATTTGGGCCAAGAGACTGAACAGAAATGAAAATTAATTGATATGAAAATTCAGCTTAAGCACAGAGGAAAGTTAACATATATTTCGATTTCTACATTCTGATTTTTAGTTCGATTAATCAGATATCTATTGCACTGTGTGTTATTATAACATTTCATGTAATATATATTTTTTTAAATGAAAAATACAAACAAGTCCCCCTTGCACCACAAAATATCACACGGAGCTTACAGAGAAAAATAAACAGTAAAAAAAAAAAAAAAAAAAAAAAAAAACCTTATGAAGGTTTACAATAATTTACAGAAAAGTCAAAGGCATGTCTCTCAGAAATAAACTGATGAAAATCAGGAGGGCAGTTTAGACTTTTAAGTGCCAATTTTAATATCTTCCTTTTACAGTCAAGAAGAAGCATGTGTTCAATATTTTCCTCGCCACAGACACTGCAATCCCCAAAAGTCGCTGAATCCACTTAAATCTGTTCAGATAACTTTTCAAGCTTCCACAGCCACTAAGGAATTGAGTGATTGTAATTAACCTTAAGTGTTATCTACTTGACATATTTACTTTAATAACTTTTCCGCATAACGTTTCGTGGAATATTGTTGACATATATTTTTCCTAAATATTTCAATTTTAACTTTACAATAAACAAAATGCATGAAATAAATTACACAGTTTTAAAAAAAAACTAATACCTATATTCTCTTCAGTAGATAACGAAAGTTTCCCTTCATCAGCAGAATAATCTAATATTAAAAAAAAAAAAAAAATTTAAATCTTTCTGTTAAAGTGTGAAAACAAAATTAATTTAAAATCATTCATTAAAGTATGAAGCACTTTTTATAAAAATTTCAATTCAAACTTTACAATAAACAAAGTATATGAAACAAATAACACAAAATACATATTTCATAAAGGTCATATATGTACTCTTCTCAGTAGATAACGAATGTTTCTCTTCATCAGCAGAATCATCTAATACTTCAAAAGAAAAACAAAATTAATTTTAAATCTCCCCATTAAAGTAGGAAGGCATATTTCATAAATACAAGTATTTCAAATTACAATAAGCAAAATTTATGAAACAAATTACACATTTTCAAAAAACTCATACCTATACCCTCCTCAGTGAGTATGGAATGTTTCCCTTCATCAGCAAAATCATCTAATATTTAAAAAGGGAAAAAAAATTAAAATCTTCCCATTAAAGTATGAAACACATATACACCTAACAACGATATCAAAATGAAGAAACAAAATAAAAAATCTTATGTGTACACCATAATGTTTCCTTGTACGGAATGTTAAATTATATGCATTTTTTGCTACTTTTCATTTAAACTCGAATTTCATTAGAGATATATTTCTCATTCAATTCATTTCTCACTTCGCGGCAAGGCAAAAATAAAACCTCATAGCTTTATTAAACCATGAAATTCAATTCAACGGCAATATCACAATATATATATATATATACAGGGTGGTTATAATTAAAGTGACCCTATTCAGACCACTCTAGAACCCGTTCTACTCATTAAATTTTTATGAAATTTGGTATTTGAAAAAAGAAAAAAAAAAAAGAAAAGAAAAGAAAAAAAAAAACGAAGCACAATGAAGGAAGTGGTTGTTTTTGATGAAATAGAATGTGTGTATAGCTCATACACAGATAATAAAATTATTAAAAAATCAAGGTCATAGTACCTGTTCACGGCTCACAATCACCCATTGAGTGTTCAAATTAGTAAGTTGGTCGAAACGCCCCTGGAGCCAATGCATGCTTGAATTCGTCAAGGCAAGGAGTGGTAGAGGTTCCTAATGTCATCCTGTGACACATTCTGCCAGGTGATATTTTGTGGTGCCCGAATCTGGCGGCCTACCATGTCCCAGACATGTTGGATTGGTGAAAGGTCTGGTGACCTTGCTTGCTGGCCAAGGAGGAGTATCAACAGCACGAAGACAGTCCACAGATACGCGAGCGGTATGTGGCCTGGCATTATCTTGTTGGAAAATGGCCCCAGGATGACGTACCATGAAGGGTTATGCAACCGGCCGCAGGATGGTATCAACATATTGTTGAGCTGTTAAAGTGTATGATGACTAAAGATGACCTCCTGTTACAAGAATTAGCGCCCCACATCATCACACCAGGGGTTATGGCTGTATGCCTTTGTAAAACAAAGGATGATTGGTACCACTGGCCACGTCCTCTCCAGACACGAACATGGTGGCCATCTGCTTCAAGAGTGAAGCGGGATTCATTGCTGAAGACTATACGATGCCAGTCTGATGGCAGCCATTATGATCGACTACGCCGATGTTGTGGGGGTCAAAGGCAAACGTCTTAAAGGCCTCTGTGAACGTAACCTCGCCTCAGACAAGCGCCCTAGGATGGTAGACGGTACCACGGGAGGTATAGACACGGCTGTAGTGCGTTGAATAGTCGACAATGATACCGTTGGGGTGGTTCGGGCCTGGCAAACAATCTTACCTCGCATTTGATCTTTAGGGATTACAATGGCAGCAACAAGAAAAGATAAATTTTCCACACCTGTTACTGGTTTTATACTTTGAGAAATGTGCGCTATGATTGCAATTCCTGTTTCTTTTGCCTTGAAACTTTGATCATTTGCATGTTGGATCAAGATGTTTTTGCATACCAAATTTCGTCATAATCGCATAAATACTTTGTGGTGCTTTGGTATTTTTGCAAAAGAATGTATGTTATATGGATCATGGGTAAACGATTTCTGCAATAAAAATAGTTCAAATTTTGACCACCAGGAGGTATTGTGGGGTCTAAAGAAGGACAAAAAATCTGTCACAATCATTAAAATTTCTTCAATTACAGAATGTGCTCCATTGACATCAATTATGTGCTTAAAGCGCATTATAGCATTGTAACGTCTCCTTTCTCTGAAGAACTCACCCTCAAAGAAGGGACAGAGAACCCTCTTCTTGCCTTGGCCGGAAGAGGGGAGCGGACTTTTCCCCTGGTCGCAGGTAAAGAGGAGATTGAGATGTTTAAGACAAAAGAGCAGACGCTGGTTTGCGCGCTCTACTGTAGTGAAAAAGTATTTTAAAGTTTTTCTAAAATGTAATCTGTACATAGTTGTATATATAAGTAAATATTTAGTCTAGAACAGGTCTTGTTTATTTTACGAAGTTATGACTATGTTAAAGCATGTTCAATGGTAGCGCGAAGTAACTTTTGAGAGATTTTAGAAAGATGGAGTGTAATGCTGGCTTTCAACTCAGGTTAAGTCATAATTCCTCCTCCATAAACACGGTCTCTTAGGAATCTCCACAACCAGAAATATTAGGTAGTCGGGTGAACGAGGTCAGGCATCCAGAAAAGCTCTTGATGTTGCACAATTTTGGCCAAAGTTAGGACGAAACAGTTCGTTGACTTGGCGGACGATGTGGAGAGTTGCTCCATCTTGCATACAGTGGTCTGATAAAAAATGTTTTACAAGTAAACCTCGATCTTTCTTCTGTAAGGGCAAGACTAACGATGACAAAGGCACGCATAATGATTTTCTGGCTCTGGCAAGTATCTTTATAGGTTTGACTAATTTGCATAAGGAATTATTAAAAATTGCCATCTCGTGGTTATAATTTGAAGTTTTTTTTTTTTTTTTTTTTTTTTTTTACTGTAGGTATTTTTTTCTCATAGTCCACATAATGTAGATACCAAGTTTCATCAAAATCTGATATACAGAACGGGTTCTGCAAGGGTTTGAATAGGGTCACTTTAATTATAACCACCCCGTATCTCACTAAAGAATCAACGTGATTCTTGCATGAAGACCGTGTTGTCTAAATTTTTCTTATTTTTATTCGTAACATATGTCATACATAAACATATTAGACTGAAATATAATCCAACTGTAATTAATCAGGTAATCCGAGAAAAAGAATAAACTAATCTAATGAGCAAAAAATATTCGTTACATTTCGAATTCTCAATATTTGTTTGCATAGGCATTTATCGCAAGGCCTGCCAAGGAAAAAGATATTAGACGAATGTTAAACGCACGATCCCCAGAGATCACACGAGTATTTTACTTTCAGCAATCTCAAAAGTGAATCGAAGCAAAATGCCAAAACAAAATTAATAGCCCTTCTAGACAAATTGCCCCTTTCGGCTAACACAAAAACAAGCAATTCAGGCAGCGGACAAGAAGGCAGATTTTTCGGTGCACAAAATTAAAGGTTTACTTTTGGTCCCACTCGGCAAAAAAGACACTGAAGGTGCAGAACTAAAACTAAACTGACTTAATTCACTATTCTGAAAAGTTTCAAATGTAAACAAAAAAGGCTGCTAGGGGAAAAATTATGCTTTGCCGCCCTTAAGCAAATTTGAAATTGTAGGCAATTCTACAACTATTGCATGCAGATTAACTAAAGGCATAAAAGCCTTAAACAAAAGATTAAAAAAACATAATTTAATCATCTTTAAAGCAAAAAATGCTCAATTTAACAACATATAAGAATAAAATAAACTGAGCTAACAGAGTGGATGCATAAACAAGGTAACCAAAAACCTTTTTGCCGTTTTGGACAGCCATAAAGAAAAAGTAATAAAAAAATAATAATCACCGCCAATCATCAAAGTAATCACCATCGGCATCCAGTGCCTTTTGCCTATGAGTGGCTAGCTGTGCAATGCCGTCACGGTAAAACTCCGGAGTCTTGGACGCAAAGAAGTTCGTGAGGGCCTTTACGAGGTCTGGCCGGTTGTTGAAGGAAGGCCACGAAGATGGTTGACAGGGGCGTAGCTAGAGTTTCCAGCGTTGGGGGACAACTGAAGAATTTGCACTCCTTCTGTGCACTAAGAATGGAAAACATTTCATTAAAAAATTTCGTAGGATCCATTTAGTGTCCCTTGGATGCTGCGCCCTACGCTACTGATAGTTGACCAAGGAATGGAAAAGCTGGTAGTCTGTTGGTGCGAGGTCTGGGGAGTATGGTGGATGGGGAAGTGTCTCTCAGCCCAGTCACTGAATCATGTCCCTGGCCTTTCAAGCCACATTCGGCCTCGCATTGTCATGGAACAGGAGTACAACCCTTAGGATTGACCAATGCTGGCTCTTTATGCCTGATGCACACATTACAACTGCTGCAAACACACAACTGCCGTGATGGTTTGGCCCATTTGCAAGATCTTAGTAGATAGTGCACCACTTGGCCACTAGTCCACCAGATATAGAGCATGATCTTGTGTGGGGAGAGAGAAGCTCTCTCAGTGTGAGGCAGCCTGTCCCGTGGTGACAACAATGTCTGGAATGCCTGGGTGTGTCATAATGAACTCAATTTTCATCGCTGGTGAGTACTTGATCAAATATGGATGCACTGCAGTGCCGAGTAAGCAATGACAAACAGGCAGCGACACACTGTTGTTTGTTTGCAACGGACAGTGAGTAGAGTAACTACTTGCTCAGTTTGTATGCCTTTCCTATAGGTTGCAAATGGAACCTGATAGTTTCATCAGATACCTGGATTGCTCAGTTTGTATGCCTTTCCTATACGTTGCAAATGGAACCTGATAGTTTCATCAGATACCTGGAAGTGCACTGCAAGCTCACCACATTTTTGGCTACTGTCACTCTCTATGGCTGCTCTCAGGGCCTCATCGTCCAGAGCTTGTGGCCGACCGCTGCGTGGTGCATCACTAAGAGACATATTCCCTGACCTGAACTTCTGGAACCTGTTCTGGAGCCTACTGGTTCGTTTGTTAACGCCATCCTCCCCAAACGCGTGGAAAATTCCACGACTCGATTCTGCTGCTGACATGCCCAGTTTAAAATCATACAGCAAAAAAATCCGAATGAGCACCTTTGACACGTCCATTTCGATCAGCTGCTGGTGATCTTTACTGTTTATTTATGTTTCCCATCTACTATTTCCTACCAGAAAGAGTTTTTAGTATTGTGTTTTATGTAAATGATTTAGAAGGAGTATTTAATAGAGTTCAACTTACTTCGAGAGAGAGTGCTCAAGAGTCCTTAGTGGCACGCGTTTGCCTTTTCGATACTTCATTCTTAAATCGACGTGTGTGTCTGTTGATAATCGCCGGCTTGGTTAAATTAAGGGCCAACTATGTTAGGTATTTGTGTTTAGCTTCGGCTCAATTTAGTGTATTATTAGTTTCTTAATTTCTTATCTTGAGTTAAAAACTGAGTGGAAGCTTTCCTCTAAGTTCGAGAAGGGACCATCTGTTTTTATTTCTTTGAGTGAATAAAAGGGTGTTTTAACCCTTCTTCAGATGCTGTTGTTAAATACTTAAACTCAGCGATATGTCGCTACTTAGTGCAATAGGTTCCTCTACAAGTAACACAGACAAAGTACTGAGGATCATCATACATTCATAAAGTCAAATTCTATTCTAGCACCTGGTTTGTTTGATTTCATAACTAATTATCTGCTAAAAAATGACAATTAAAGAATTCAGTATATCGGAGGTTATTTATTCACTAGCTTAGGCTACAACACACAGGAATTTACTTACGGTTGTACGGTATTTCTTGCATACTTAATCGCGAGTCTTCATGGGCATCCTAGAAGTTGTGGGTTTTCTGGCTTCAAAAAATTTTAAATAAACTTACAATGGTGCCCAAACTAAAAATGTGGTGAACGATAATTCATCACCACCAGGATTTGGTGATTGTGTTCCTTCCTCCTTAGTCCTCAATCTAAACCTGTGCCTTCGTGATGTGATTGTAAAGCACATCTGGCTAGCAATCTAGAGAACCAGAGTTTTAATCCTTGTGAAGGCATCACGAATTTCTATGGTTTTCTGGGTTTGAAAAATTCTAAATCACTCTATAAGATGAGAGCTGATGCCAGATCCTCCTTCTTAACTTACATTCATATTAAATTAAAATCTCTGCTAATTTACATATTTTGGTGGATGCAGACAAAGAAGTGGGTGGTACAGACTATATTTTAACTTAAGCAAAAATATGTTAATTAATATAAACATTACCATGTCTCACCTAAGGGCTCATTATTTTAACAGTATAGAAAAGATTCAAAAAATCATAATTGGAAATTAAAAAAATATTCTATAAGACAAATTCTATGAAGAAATGTATGTTGTAAAAAGAACTGTATAGACTTAATACACATTTATTGAAGAATTTCGTCTTTTCCTTTTTGTATGAACTTATTTCTGAAACTTTGCAGATTCGCAGTCAACTTTACTAATGGCAGAATATAAGAAATTCATAATGTTCTCTTATAGCAGCAATACCTTCTCATTCCCGTGGTGAAATTGGCACGATGTCCGGCTTTTAATCTGAAATTCTGTAGCTCGAATCCTTATAAGAGCACAGTCCATTTTCTCATGCTCCTCTTTTTAAAAAATCTTAATAACTCTATCAGGTTCAGTGTTTCTCCTTACTTGCTTGGGGAACATTCCAGAACCTGACTCGGAACAGGGAGCTTACTAAAGCTGTGTCCAATAAATGTGGGAAGTAGACAAGATACACAGGAAGGGTATACGAAACCCTTTATTTTTCACTCTTTACAATAATTTCCGTACTTCGGAATACAGAGACCAACTACTTGTGGTCTGAACGTAAGAATATAAAAATATTAACTAAACTCTAACTTAAATTTGGAATAATAAACAACGTGGAAGATTGGCCGTATATTAACAGGAAGCCGTATGTAGTACAGAGAACTGTAACACTACAATACGTTTAAAATTATCAAGAGGATTAAACCTCTGGCCAGGAAGGCAACCAGCAACCGAGTAAAACTGCTAAGGCAAGCGGTCTGCTTTGACTAACTCCTTCCTCTCTCTCGTTTGGCAAAAAGCCCCAACTTAAGTACTTGGCGTTCGCCAGACTTAAGTTGCATAAATAAGTTAAAGCTTTTAATTCTGGCTGGAAGTAGAAAATAAGAAGTGATAGTAAAGATTTAAAATAAAATAAACGTTAGTAAAACTTAAGATCCTTACAACTCTATGCCTGTTGTATAATATTTCTACTGACAAAAAGCATGTAAAGATATTTGATATTTTATGAATGTAAGAAAACAATTGCAACCTAACTTATAGACGTTTGGACACCTGTTTTAATTCCTGGACAAAATCACAGTTTTATATGCTATAAATAAAAAAATTAAATAAATAATAAAAATATTTTTTCTTTGGAAATGGAAAACAGTTTCAAAATCTTTTAATTTCTGACAAAAAAAATTATTTTTTGAAAAATTAAACTTTTTCTTCATATATTTAACATTAAAAAATCTGGTTTATTTAATTATTATTATTATTTTTTTTTGATAAATAAATTTCGCTTTTATATTGAGTGAATTTTAAATAAACCAAAACTTACCTGTTTCAAATTTAAAACCAAAACTTTGAAAAACTGGTTTGGAATTGTTAGCACTAAAATTTGAATGCTGGGTGAAAGCAGGGAATGCTGTAAATTTATTCTTCAAGGATAATTCAAGTCCTGGAGAGAAAACAGACGTTGTTTCTTCTGAAAAATTTGCCAAACGTGAGTTGCCAAAGAATGGTTTATCCTGCCACGTTTCTCCAAGACATGTTGAAACAGACTCGGTAAAGGGAGAATTTGTCTTAATGGAAAAGTTACTTCTAATTGGCAAGTTAACTAAATCTTCTGTGGTCCTAGGAGTCTGATCACCAGAAATTTCTGCTTCTTTTATCAGTTTCATTGCATACTCTATAGCTTCTTTAAATTTATATGCCAAAACACTGGTTTCAAATTGCACAGCAAATATCTCACACGATGGTTTGTTGTTGAAAAAGTCTATTGCAGCCCATTTCATAGATTTTTCATCCCACCATTCAAATGACATTTCTTTGACAATGTAGCGGTTTAAGCATACTTTTAATACCTGCAAGGCAGGAAGGGAAAAAAAAAAAAAAACAGAAGCACATAAATACAAGAAGAATAAAGTGCTTGTACACTACAAGAGAATCAGAGATCTGAAGTTTGGTGCTTTTTATTTCATCTGTTGACATATCAATATCCCCTCCAGCATTTTCAAATATTGTTACGAATTTTGTATGTATGTAAATAATTTAGTGAAATTATATGCAAACTGTAATATCTCTTGTATAATATGAAATTAGGAGCAATGAAATAAGCAGGAGAGCAAAGCTGCACCGGAAAAACAAGATTACAGGGGCAGGTCCATTTAACATTGGGGTAAATGGCTATCTCGTCGGTTTGGCGAGATTGCACTGCCAGGCTCGCGATAGTTTTGGTGTTTAATTTTGGTAGCCAAATTCGATGATATTTTGATCTGCTCCCTGTAGACCATAACTGGTCTGATCCCTTTATTTAACTGCTGCTGTAACCAGCCCTACATGTAACTGAGTATGCCTTCCACCAACTTGAAAGTACAGTCAAAAGTCGTTAATCCGAACTCGTCGGGACTTCGGCAATTCCGGATTATCTATTTTTCCGGATTACAGATCATCAGTTTAAATCTCGTAAGATGGCATGCAGAAATTCTAAAATTAAAAATATGAAACCATAATTTATGAAACAAAGAACAATTATGATCTAAAGCTTATCAAAATTTAGAAAAAAAAAAAAGCTTAATATTTATTTGTTTACTTTATTAAACATTTCTTTCAATGTAAATTGTTTAAGTTGCTTCGTTTTATGAGATAATACTTTCTCTTTAATTCTATAAACAGACATAATTTCTTGTTCAGTTACAAAGTTCCGCTGTTCAAGTCCCGTAATTGCTGTGCCGAGAATACCGACTAACTTGTCAATCGAAATTTTTTCGTTTTCACTAACGTCTCTGTCACCTTCTTCATGTCTTTATCCATTTTTTGCAGCAATTCCACTTTTTGTTTGATGGACATCGGAACATACTTTTGTTTTGTAGATCCTCTGGGAGCTACAGTATCGGAAATTCTATTTGACGTAATCGAAAGTTCAAGTTTACTTTTATAAAATTGCTCTTACAGTCTGCAAAAAATAATAAGCCGGAAATAATTCGAAGATTAAGGAACATTGCAATCATCAACATTAACTGAAATAGATAATTTTAGCTTATACCGTCCGTTATACATAAAACGCGCACGCGAAAACGTATTCTGCGCTTGCCCACACACATATGCGCAGTCGTAAAGGTCTTACGCGCACGCGTAAACATCTATGCGCATTTGTCAACCCGGCGCATGAGCAGAAAGTTTTTAGCTTTGACGTCCGGGTTATAGATCATTCCGGATTATGGGTGTCCGAATTAACGACTTTTGACTGTACTGTAAATTTCTCAGCCAACAAAATTGAAAATACTGTAAAATTTCTCGGCAGCTGAGGGAAAACTATATACGTAAAGTTTCCAAAACGAAACTTTATAATATGACAGCAAAAAATAAAAACGTTTTATTTTAATGTTATTTTTAAATATAATTTCAATATTTTATGATGTTTTAAAAAAAATCGTCGACAAATTTTCAGATCTCAGAATTAAAAATTTTCTATAGAAAATGATCTTAAAATCGCCAAAATGTTGACAAGTCGCCAAATTTAGAACCGTTTAATAAAAGAATTCACATCCCCAAAAGCGAAAACTTGTTTAACAGCTCTTTATTAGAAAATATGAAATTCCAAATGCTTATGTTTCACTTCTTGCTTAGAAACTCGAGTATCCCATTATTTATATCAGAAATAGAAACATATTATAAACACATATTTTAGTGAATCGCAAAAAATATTCCTCCAAAATGATAATTCACACTCAAAATGGCAGTCATAAAAACAGAAATTTCAGATGATTAAAATTAAGGACCTTCTGTTGATTTTGGCCAAAATTAAGGACTTTTATGGACCAAAAATCGATTCCCAAAAATTTAAGGACTCTTAAGGACCGTAGGAACCCTGTGTGTTGTGTTTAACACTCTTAGCAGTTTGAAGTGGTAACTATTGCTTATGCTCTGTCATACTTGAGAAGAGTTATCATCTCTTCTCAAGAGTTGCCATCTAGAGTATGTTGATAAAAAATACCACAACTATAAAGTGTTTCTTTTGAGAAAATAAATTTTATCAAGCTAATATTGGTTCCGTGTGCATTTAATCCATTACGTACCCATATGCAGGTAACAATATGATTCAGATATTTGTGGTTTTACTGCAACAGTATACACGGAACGGATGGAGAGTAAAGTTTAGTATGTGAAGAAGGAGTAACTATAACAGATTCCCTTAATTATATAATACAGTAATGCAATCCATTCCAGTATACCATGGTTAAATAAGGAAAAACATCCACAGTTATTTCAAAATTATGGTTTCTTTGAACGGAAATAAAAAAATATGGGAAAATAAAATAACTCTGTTATGATTTATAAAAAATACTACAGTCAAAAGTCGTTAATTCGGACACCCATAATCTGGAATGATCTATAATCCGGGCTTCAAAGCTACAAACTTCCTGCGCATGCGTCGTAAGACCTTTACGGCTGCGAATATGCGCATGCGCATAAAACATTTACGCATGCACGTTTAATGTATAACAGACGCTATAAGCTAAGCTAAAATTATCTAATTCAATTAACGTTGCAGATTGCGTTGTTCCTTAATCTTCGAATTGGATCCGGTTTATTATTTTTTGCAGACTGTTACAGCAATTTTATAAAAGTAAGCTTGAACTTTCGATTATGTCAAATAGAATTTCCAATATATATTTACTAATATGTAAAGGATCTACAAAGCGAAAGTATGTTTTGAAGTCCATTAAACAAAAAGTGGAATTGCTGCAAAAAAAAATAAAAGGCATATCCTTCGTTTCTCTAACCATTCCGAAATCTGTTTATCAATTTCACGCTGCTCCACGGCGGAGGGGGGGAGGACGCCGCGGCGCGCAATAAATTGGAAGTTGATCTGTCAGCACTATCCTTATCTTCAGGGCAGATGTTTTTATTTTATTTGGCTTATAATTCCTTACTAAATGTTGTATTTCATCTCGATGTACTCCGTCTTTGATATGATTTAAATCAAATTCCTCCTCATTATAATTCGCTTCCGATAGTGAAGAAAGTGACACAGAGGTTATTGAAAACGAAAAAATTTAGATTGACAAATTAGTCGGTATTCTCGACACAGCAAGTATAGGACTTGAACAGCGGAACTTTGTAACTGAACAAGAAATTATGTCTGATTATAGAATTAAAGAGAAAGTGTTATCACATAAAACGAAGCAATTTAAACAACTTACATTGAAAGAAATGTTTAATAAAGTAAACAAATAAATATTAAGTTTTTTTTTTTTTTTTTTTTTTTAATTTTGATACCCTTTAGATCATAATTGTTCTTTATTTCATAAATTACGGTTTCATATTTTAAATTTTATAATTTCTGCATGCCATCTTACTAGATTTAAACTGATGATCTATAATCCGGAAAAATCGGTAATCCAGAATCGCCGAAGTCTCGATGAGTCCGGATTAACCACTTTTGACTACATAAACAATTTTCCAGAATATTCGAGTTTTTAGACTGGAATATAAGTTCATTTTTTTATGCAAATTAAATCACTATTAAACGTTTTCTCTCTCCAATGCATGCATACATTCTCTAGCTCTTTCTTCCTGGCTCTTTGCATGAATTTGGGTTTATTAGCTTACAGCAAAGCACACTATTGAATGCACTGCATATCATATCTAATGGGAGGTATGGTTTTGTGCAGGGCCTTCTACAAAAAATGGATCATATGCATGTTACACAAAAAGGAAATAGGAATCTTTTTTCCTCATTAATATTAAATACAAATCCGTGGGATTTTTTTCCTACGCAAAAAATATTGAAATTGAGATTTGAAAAGTTTGCAAAAGTAGCCTAGAAATTACTAAAACGTTATGATATATTAGATACATCATTACAGCCTTTTCATTTTTATAACTGGTATATGTGTATAACACCTACAGTGTGTCTTGTATCGTTATGTACAATTATGTATCAATGCAAGACAAAATGTTAACAGATGTACAAACTGAAAAATAATCATTTTTGCAAATGAAAAACATAAACATTGACAAACATGACGCACTGAATTTTTTCTTCTTTGCAATTTTCATAACGTTCTCCTGTTTTATTGCAAGAATAAATATTAACAATTTCTAATACATAATCATATAAAAATTATGTGTGATTAAAAATTATGATTTTTCAATGGTGGCTAGATCACCATTTCAAACCATCATATTATTCAAGGATCAACTATTTATCAAGTTGAATTCTTTTAGAAATGCAAGCTTTTAGGAAAATACTGAAGACAGAAGCTCAGATTTAAGTTGGAAGAAATCTGGCAATGATGAAAATCACATTATTCAAGGGTCAACGATACTTTTACTAGCCTGAATTTCATTCAAAATGCAAGAGGCCACTAAGTGGAATATTAGCTGAGCATTAAAAGATGGTCATTTATATTTTATTACTAATATGATACTGAATTAACACACTTAATTTTCCCATCCAATAACCGCACAGCATCGACTGTAGTTTCATGGAAGTGCATAATGGAAGCAATAGCGTAATGTCATTTTTTACAGTCAATAGCTAGGGGAAGATAGACTTTTGGTTGGACATCATGATCGCCAGATTTATCATGTCCGGATTTCTTCTTATGAGGACATCTCAATATTCCTTGTGTATGTAACTAGTGGTTGTATTAAGAATATCGTCTACAGGCATTTTTTTTTAAGGCCTCTACTGTGAGTATGATACTGGTACCTTTTAAGAATTTAATAACAATAATTGAATAGACTCTGTTAAAGCTTGCATTGCACATTATTCTACTCACCAATCACTGGGTTTCGAGGACTGATGTCGTGAGATGAACTGCTAAGTTTCTACTATTTTTGATTTAAATTTCCATGTAAGTTTGCTGCGGGTAGAACTGCTTATAAGCATTTTCATGTCATTAAAATGTGGCTTGCTCCAAGATTCGACACATTATAACTTCATGTTTAAGAGTTGCCGAGATTAATATTTGCCGTATGATTATTACTTTAGCTTACGTATGTTTATGACCTTAGTTTACATACATTTATTATCTTAATTTGCATATGCTTATTACTTTAGTTTTTTTTAGTATCATTAATATTAGGTATGTTTACTTAATTTTTTGGTACTACTTGATTTTCACTGCCTCTGTTATCAAAATGGCGTCGAGATTATCATTAAGTTAAAACACTCACATATAGTTTGTGGCTGCCATACTTCTGCGACTGCTTTTAATACAGCATCATAAAAATTATCTTTCCCACAGAATTTCCATCACATGAATTCTGAAAGATACGACTGTAGACGATGTCGAGCCATTACCCCTTTATTTTTTGTTTCGCCATTTAACCCAGCCCCACAATGTTTCCACATTTTGGGTGTGAGCACCCATTGTTGGAGCATGACTGTAACGAGCCTTTTCGAGCTTGTCTCTTTTATGGTTTCACAGAGTTTTTCCTAGGGGGGGGGGAAGCACATAAAAGTACGCAGGTGGCAAAAATCAGGGATGGCTGGACTCTTGGGATATCACGACTAAATATTTTAAATTCATTAAATTCATTGTAAATACTTGTCATATGTAAGTACTTAGTGAATATAAAATAAATATTTTATTAATCATTGAGCGTTTTTTTAATTTTGGGGATGGCAATCCTAGGAAAGTATGCGTGCAGCCAATAAATAGCCTAGGAGCGGCAATTCTAGGAAAGTACGTGGGCAGCCAATGGCCTAAGAATGGCCCTGTAGGTTCACCAACAATTTGAATATATTGTTGATCTTTCCACTACGTGGTCTACAGTTGTTAATATTTGTGTACTTGCTTCGTGATTTGGAACCTTAATAACAAAGCACTCACCACTTTCATGGCATAACCAAATATCCACTATTGTGGAAGTATCCTGCCAGCACTAGTTTTTTGGTGCAAACACAATCTTGTCAATTTCAGCTATACTATTATATTTACTTATTATTATTACTATTATTAAGCTATTTTATTGTATTTATTTTTTATTGTTGGATTCATTTCAGATATAGTATCGCACTAAATATTTGTTACCAATTATTATTATTATTGTATCTTTTATTGTCATTTATTCTGCAATTTCAGCAAACAAAATTCGAAAGTGAAAGTGTTTATGGTTGCCCTTCGTTTCGCTACTGTGTTTTACATGACTTGGCAGTTCATCATGGGCCTGTGAAAATCAAGTAAAACCAGTTTTTTAGCATCTTCATTACGAGCTGCATTAACTTGTATTATAGTTGATGGACACCATTTTGAGCATATACTGAAAAATAAGTTGAATTTCCCCCCCCCCTGACTTATTTTCTGTGTTAGCTTCTCCCTGCTCTAATCCTAACACCACACTATATTAAAAAAATATTTGTTTTAGGGTACTCATAAAGTTCATTTCAAAAATTCAGAAATAAAAAAAAAGTATTTAAAATCATGCTGAGACTCTATAAAATGATAGTATGACATCCAAAACTAACACTGATATTTGTAATAAAATAATGTTACTTACATGTTCTTTTCGCATCACCAAATGAGCTTTCTTAGATACTCCATTAAAGAGAACTTTTATATCTCCAACACCTCGCACATTTCCCTCTCTTGACGTATAACAAAACAGCGCTGCTGGTTCACAAAAAATAACTTCTTCACTCTCTTTCTCAGGTTTACCAGTCTATAACAATTGCAAAATAGAAAACGTAAATGTATAAAAATATTTAAAGGGAACGCACTCTTTAAATACCTTTAAAAAATGACAATTAAAATGAAACTATTACCTTTAAATACCATTAAAAATGAAACCTTTAAAAAATGAAAATGAAAATATTGCCTTTAAATACCATTAAAAATGAAACCTTTAAAAAATGACAATTAAAATGAAACTATTACCTTTAATTATATAACTCATGCTAAAAACTTTTGAAATGGTTCAGGTTATTTTACAATTAAATAAGATATTATTATAACTTGAAGAAGAATAAATGATTATTAATGCTTGCAGGCTGTTTGCCATTTCTTAACAATTTTTTTAATTGAACAATTTTACTAGAGATATACCTCTTTTCTTTGGTGTAGATTATTTGGTAATACCTCGCTTTTAAAAATAATTTCGAACTAGTCCATCAGTTGTTTGGATATCTGTTCCTGATTGTCCAGTTGTTACCAGACCCTTTGAAGAATGTACATGGATTTATTGGCTAAGCATAATCAAAGAGTGACCATGCCACCTCTAACAGCAGTTGTCACTACATGGCATAGCATACACATAGTATGGCCTGGTACCATTAATTTCTACCTATTTGAGAGTCAAAGCAAGACAGAATCATCAATATATAAATTAAAAAACAGCTGCAGGTTCCAACATAGTATTCACAGACAAGTCAAGACTTGTGCTCGAATTTGACAACAAACATGAAAGGATCTAGAGGAACATGGAATAAATCCAATATTCCTAAATACTAAATGCCTTCGGAATTGGATGTACAGTGACATAGGGTAAATTTCCTTTGAGCTATGACACTGAATGCATCATCTTTACGAGAAGCATAGCAATGATTCAAAGGTTACAGGATGAGGTCCTTATCCTTTTGACTGTAATCCACACAGAACAAACCTGAGTACCTTCAGAATGAACACACAAGGAATGGTCACCATATTAACACAATAATAACTGCATCGAAAATCTTGGGGATGTTCTTGGACATACTATCTTTTCTCATGTGCCTACCTTCTCTAACTATTTTTTTAAACTCTATTACAGAAATTGTAATTAAGATATATATTACATTTGTATATAGCATTCTTCTAACATAGGTGTTTTGACACAGAAATTGGACTTTTACTGAAATAATATACCAATATTTTTCCATATTTTCGATTCTATCACTCAAATTATGCTTAGATATTAAACTTTGTAATTTTTTATGAGAAATCTATGGAGGAATTAAAAAATTTATCTTGCCGCAATTTTTTTCAGTTTGCGCCAAGAATAATTCACCAATGCTAATGCACTTAATGAATTTCTTAAATTATAGCAGCCTATTTTTTTTTCTTTTTTTCACTGTACATGAGCAGGAAAATGGTCATCTTTCATACTTTCAAATAATCTTAACAAAATGTGTAAACCACATTTGGCGTTATTATCACTTCTAACAAATAAGCCAAATTTCAAAATCTGCCAATATGTAAATTTGCATATATAATAGGAAATTTTGAATAAAGAACTCCAATTCTTTTGCAGGTATGCTTAGAAATACATCTACTTTAAGACAATGGTAAAATATATGTTTTAATTCAATTTTTTTTCGAAAAAATTATTAAAACTATTTAAAAATAAAAATTTTTAAAAATAAATTATAAAAAATGGATGAATTTTATTTGGAATGAACCTAAATTTCGAAATATGAAAGGAATAATCAAATAAGTTATATTTTAGAAAAGAGATATTAATAAATATAAACCAAATTCAATTAAAATGGAGCAGCTAAAATTTTGAGAGCTTACTTTTTAAAAACTACTCGTGCCATTTTTACAAAACTTCCCACTTTGCCATAATTTGAGTCGTAGAATCTAAACGTTTTTTCAAATACATAAAACCAAAAACGTTCTTGTCGTTTTGGACAGTCAGAAAGAGAAAGGTAATAAAACTCAGGAGTCTTGCTTGGACACACAGAAGTCCGCGAGGGCCTTTTCGAGGTCTGGCCGGTTGTTGAAGGATTTCACACGAAGATGGTTGTTCAGGGAATGGAAAAGGTGGTAGTCTGTTTGTG
Source organism: Stegodyphus dumicola (assembly GCF_044657685.1). NCBI lineage: Eukaryota > Metazoa > Arthropoda > Arachnida > Araneae > Eresidae > Stegodyphus > Stegodyphus dumicola. The sequence continues at coordinate 245,418,041 of NC_140771.1, forward strand.
TGGAGTCTGAGAAGCATGGTGGATGGGGTAGTGTCTCCCAGCCCAGTCGCTGGATGGCATCCCTGGCCTCTTCAACCACATGCGGCCTCACAATGCCATGGAGGAGGACTGACCAATGCCTGACCCTTTATGCATCAGTCCCTGATACACACGTTTCAGCTGCTGCAAGTACAAGTCTGCCGTGATGTGTATTGGCAAGAGCTCATATTGCACCACTTGGCAAATAGTCCAGCAGATATAGAACATGAATGTGAGTGGACAGAAGGTCTTGCAGTGTGACGCACTGGGTCCCATGGTGACAACCAATGTATGGAACACTTAGGTCTGTCGTAATGGACACACCTTTCATCGTTGGTGAATACTCCATCAAATATGTATGCATTGCAGTGCCGAGTAAGCAATGACAAAGAGGCAGTGACGTGCTGTTGCTTGTTTGCATCGGGATTCTGAGCGCTGGCGTGCTGTGGGGCGCATTGAAACAGGACAGTTGATCACAGATGTTGCTCTTTTCTTCGGCGTTCATCATTCTGTAACTTCACGCTTATGGTTCTGTAACTTCACGCTTAAACAATTCCAAACCACACAGACAGTTGTCCGAACGGCCGTAGCCGCTCGCCCAGGGGTTACAACCCCCTGCGGAAGATCGACATATTGCTATTGTAGCCAAGTGGAATCGCTGAGCGACCTCCACACGTGTGACATCTATGATTACAGTGTCCATTGGTAAGGCGATATCTGCAGCTACTGTACGCCGAAGATTACATATAAGTGGACTGTACGCCCGGGTACCTCGAGTTTGTATTCCTCTATTTGTCCAAACAAGAGGGGCACGATTACAGTAGTGCCGGGAACCTATCAATTGGAATGTGTCTGACTGGGGCAATGTCATGTTTACTGATGAGTCAAGATTTGCTCTGGAGCCAGATGACAAGCGTATATAGATATGGCATGAACAACGAACATGCAATCAGTTCGAAAACATCACCGAACATTACACATTCCGAGGCGGAAGCATTACGGTTTTGGCAGGGATTTCAATAGGATACCGCACCATACCTGCACATCCCTAAACGGGGTTTTTTGACGGCTGTCCGGTATCAAGATGAAGTCCTAGAACCCATTGTAAGATTGTACACTGCAGCAGTTGACCCTACTTTTGTCTTAATGGACGATACCACACGTCCCCATAGAGCTGACATCGTCAATGACTACCTGGAGAGTGAAGGGATTGCGCGTATGGCGTGGCCAGCATATTCGCTCGACCTTAATACCATTGAAAATCTTTGGGATGCTCTCAGTCGTGCTGCATCTTCACGTTTCCCACTTTCAGCCACTCTTATTGAGCTGGAAACTGCTCTACAAGAGGACTGGCGATAATTCTGCAGTGGTTGGACCACCTAATTGAAAGCATGGTCACAAGGTATAAACCTTGTATACAGATGAGGGGGGATCACATACCATATTAATGTCCTCTTTTTTTTCCTTTTATGCTGTTTATTTTCACTTTATACATACATGCTTTATACATGCTGTTTATATACACTTTACACTTTAAGTCTCCAGTATGTCATTATCTGATAACTTACAAAAATTTAATATTGTTTTCATTTCTGTATATAATTACTAATTTTGTTTTATGCACAAATACATATGCTACTTTCCTGCCGAATTTTGTGTCAATCAAATCAGTATTTGTTGATTTTTTTGCATTTTACATCTTCGTGCTTAACTTTTGGAAGTGAGAGTACTAAACACCATCTAAGGACATACACATTACCTTAAACTGATCAGAGCTTTCATCAAATGCTTCAAATGGCACTCTTTTTTCAAATATGAAGTCACCTTCCTCACTTTCTTCATTTGAATTATGCTCATTCGTTTCAAATTCCAAAACTACATGATTATTTTCGGCTTCTAATGGACTAGAAGTTTTCTGAGATATCACAGAATTTTCTCTTTTCTGCATTGTGCTGTCTGAAACTTTAATTTTTGTGAGATCCTTATCTTCTGACTTCTGTTCAGTAGGAGCTACATAAAAATATACATTGTTTTTTCACAATCATTTGCAATCATTGTTTTTATAAGACAACAAGTTTTCAAACATTAAAATAGGTTTCTATTACAAAAATAATTTTTTTTAAAGTTGAAAACAATAAGAAAAATTACAGATCAACATAACAATTACATTCAATAATATACACATGAATTGTATAAAAATAGAGACTTGTATAAAAATGCACCATATTCAACATATATTTTCTTTCAGTTATTGTTTCAATGGATATTAACTTCTCTATAAAATATCATGGAACCAAAATGCCAAAACCGTTGACATATTTCAATTTCAGGGGAATATTACGATACCTGTGCAACTTTCTTTCAAACATTTCAGGAAGGACGCAGATCTAAGACTTGTATTTACAGAGTTCATAGCCACATTTTAGTTAAAAAAATAAGCACCTACAAGCACTTTTCAAGCACATTTTAAGAAAAAAAATAAGCACCTGCCTAATTACATCATACACAACTGCATAACCTTAAAAATTAGACTTGTAATTTAAAATATGAGAAATTAAGTACTTATTAAGAGAGAATAAGCATTACCTCAACCATGGAAAATAATTACTTTTTTTTGTTTTTAATTTTAAATAATAGTTCAATTTACAGAACTAGTTTACAATGAGAGGAAAAAAAAAACTATGAAGAACTAAACTATATTATAACGTTGCGCGCCTCTAACTAGCACGCAACCAAGAGGTGACTGTGAAAGCTTGTATAAACCACAGAGTCTTATAAAGGGTCTAAGTCCCTTTTTATTCAACGTACTAATTTACAATTACGTCCTCTTGACGCTTACAAACTTTGCCAACTAGGCAGTCAAAATAAAATAATAACCTGAAAAGAAAATAAAGACAAGATTCTAACTACGAGGCTCTCTAAAATAACTAACTCACCGCGTTTTACAAATACCGCAGCTAATTCAGCAGACTTGAAGCTCACTGGAACAATTGCAACTACTTCCCGCCAAGCACATAGGCCGCAACGCGGGGTTCTTTAATTCTCGATTTCTACCTCCGCGCTCGCGAAGTAAGAATAACTCTCTCTCTCACCGAACTTGTTTCCTTCTATTTAAATCATACTACTTCCGCTGATAATTTGAATGCTTGCGCGTTCTACTCAAATTTACATATTCTGGCATTGGCAGTTCCAGGGGAAAGTAAGGCTTGACAGGAAAGATAGTTTAAACTTAAAATAAATGTTAGTTAAAATAAATATAAACCCTACATTTGCCGCTGCCAGAATTTGGAAAACTTGGAAGCAGGTCCTACAAACGACCTGTTGTAAGTTTATCTAATTCTGAACTAACTGGCGAAAGCCTCGTTTACACAAAAAAAATCTTATGTAACAATTAAAATTCTGTTCGTCGTTACAAAGCTTTCTTCTTACAGCAACTTTTCCTGGACTTCATCAATCAATCTTGGTCTTTCCTTCCAGCATCTGGAAGGAATAAGTATCAGTATCTTTCTACATACATTATAATTTACACTTTCTTGACACAATAAATTTTTGTTTTTAACGATTCGTTTTTCTTAGTTATTGCTTACTTCACATTCATTCAATTTTTCAAGCATTAATTTAACTTTACCCTGGCTCTCCACCGTGTGTGGTGTCAAACGGGAATATTCGTGTTTTAGTCTTACAACACTTCCCCTAACCACCATGATTTGTTAGAATTCAACAACCAAATAGACACACCTTACTCGACATTCTACAACTCAATGAGCTACTTTAACAGTCTTAAAAATTCAAATGTAGGTGGAGAACCCTACAAAACACATTCATTCTAGCTTCCCCCTCATTCATCTTTAAACATGCAGGCTTTCGCTCTAAAGCATGACTTTACAGTTTAATACTTAAATTTTGACTTCATTGCTTTTAAGCATTCACTTTTAGCATCTAGAATTTTATGCTTCTAGACTAAATTCTACTTTTACATAACATGCAAGTATTTACATACATTTACAAAAGTTTAATACATATGCTTTTTACAATTTACCATAAAATGAATAAGAGAAAATAAATTTTTACTTTACTCATTCTTCGCCAAGCTGGCGGCACTGGAACTAAAATCCTTATTAGTACAAGAATACGAAGTTATTTTTATCTCCGGCCAAATTTTGGCTTTAACATAACAAAATTAGTCTTTCGACCAACAGAAAATGCTTGTTTTTAGCTTTTACACTTAAAGAAAATAATACTTTTGCCTTAGCTAAATAAAGTAAAACAAAACTAAGTCTCAACCGAGACATATTGACTTTCGTCAAAACATAGAACTTCGTACTTATGCATAACATTTCGGAACAAAAGAGAAAAATATTTATAGAAGGTTTTAACTTATCTTTGAGTTTTCGATGCTTGAAACTCCGTCATCCGTTTTTGACAAAATTGATCCCAAGTCAGAGGTGTCATGGATGTCAATCTTCTCCTTATTGATCTCCGATTGGCGTCCCCGTTGTTCTTTCTTTTGCGTCCTCTACATGCTGGCCTCTTGACGGAGTAATCGTCTGGTTGTTGGTTTTTGCGTTTCTGCCTGGGACGGCTGGTCTTGACGTCCTCCGGTCTGGAGTCCTTCTTGAATTTCTTCTGTTCGTCGTATTTTTGTGCTTCCTGTTGGCGTTTCAGTTTCCGGAACGGCGGCCTTTGCTGGCACCTGACTCTGTGGCCGTGTGCGCGTTCTCCTTGATGTGTAATTTCTCCTGCCATCTTTTGTAGGTGGTGTTTTCGTCTTTACCACGGTTTCTTTACCCGGTTCATCTGTATTTTTGTTTTTCTTAAACGCCGGAGTTTGAAAATCCTTTTTTCTTTTTGATACCGACGTCCGGGTTGTAGAAGTGCTAGGTCTCTCTTCAGTTCTCCGTTTCTTGGGTGGTGGAATAGTTGTTGCAGTCTCTGGCCCTTCTATTTCGTTTAGACTTGACTCCTGCAAGAAACTTTTAAGGATTTCAAAATCATTTGGATTATAGTATTTCTTCACCTGGTCGGGACTTGCTTTACAGATTTCCCCTCTCTCGTTTTTAAGATATAAGACTACTCCTTTGATTTCCTGAATTACATAGGGGCCTTCAAACTTTGGAGCTAGCTTTGCCATAAAATTATCTGGGGCACTTGATAAAGAAAATTTCCGTTTCAATACTTTATCCCCAACTTTAAAATCTGCTTCACGGCGTTTTTTATCATAATAAATTTTCTGCCTATTTCTTGCCGTATCCGAGGTTTTAAGCGCCTGATCAATTAGTTTTTGCACGTCCTTTTGTCTAAATTCCTGCTCTCTTTGTTGCACAAAGAATAATTTATCTAAAGGCGTAATTAACTTTCTGCCTAAAAATAATTCTGCTGGAGTTTTTCCCGTAGTATCATGATGTGCCGTTCTTAAAGCATAAGCTAATTCATTTATGTAGCCATCCCAGCACTTGTGATGTGTGCTAACGTAACTGCGAATTATTTTTACAATGTTTTTATTAACTCTTTCTGCTATGTTAGCCTGTGGTCTATACGGAACCATTTTGATATGGCGTATATCAAGTCTATTGCATATGTTTTCAAATATTTGACTAATGAATTGTTTTCCGTTATCGCTAATGACTTTTATCGGTGCACCGTATTTTAAAATGTATCTGTGTAAGAATGCATCTGCGACTGTTTTGGCTGACGCACGTTTAAGTGGAACAATTTCTATCCATTTTGAAAAATGATCTACTATTACTAAAAGAAAACGATTTTTATTTAACTCGCTCTGGGGGAAGGGACCAAGGAGATCTATGCCTAAAATTTCATTCGGAAATGTAGCGCGAATGCTATTTAAGTACCCGGCCGGGCTGTAATTAATATCATTTATTAACTGACATTGATTGCAGGACCTGACATACGCCGTTACTATTTTGTATAATTGCGGGAAATATACCGCCTCGCGTACCCTTTTTAAAGTCTTTCTGACCCCGAGGTGGCCTGCTGTTTTTTTTTCGTGCAACTCCTTCAAAATGCTTAATCGAAGCGAGGCTGGGATGACTGGCTTACACTCAAGATTTTCGTTCGTTGTTTTCGTATAGAATAATAAATTATCTATTATTTCATAGTTTTTTGCTCTATTTCTTATCGCATCGTTATCTGTATGCTCAAAGCTTTCGGGGTCTTTTAAATAAGCATAGATATTTCCAAATTCAGGATCAGCTTTCAGTTCAGTAATAACCGTATCTCTAGAATCTAAAATTTTTGAAGTCAACACAGCGCATTTAAGTTCATTACCTTCATCGTCCAGTTTTATACGAGAAAGTGCGTCAGCTACATTGTTTTCCTTACCCGGTTTATATTTTATTGTGATATTATATTCTTGGAGTTTTAAAGCCCATCTTATTAACCTGGGCGTTAGGTTTTTTCCCGAGTAAAGTCTACCAACCGCCGCATGATCCGAAAAGACTGTTACTGGCGATTTGCCGAAATAAACTCGAAATTTGTGTACAGCCATTAATACGGCTAATGTTTCTCTTTCTGTAGCTGTATAATTCCTTTGTGTTTGATTCAATGTTTTACTAAAAAATGCCAGCGGATGGTTATTTTGCATAAGAACCGCACCCACCGCATAGTCTGATGCATCTGCCGCAATTTCCAGGTTTTCGTCCCCCTCAGGGAATTTTAAAACAGGGGCATTAATAAGCGCTTCTTTTAATCTTTCAAAAGCCGTGTTAGCTTCCGCTGTCCACGTAAATTTACTCTTTTTTCTTTTGATTACTAAGAGTGGTTCAACAATATTAGCGAAATCTTTTATGAAAGATCGATAGTAAGAACATAGTCCAAGGAAAGACGAAAGTTTCTTGGCGGTGTTGGGCGGTGGGAAATTCTTAATAGCTTTTATTTTTGAATCTTGCGTTTCTATACCCTTTTGCGAAATTTTATAACCGAGATATTTAAGTTCTTTAGTTGCGAACTTGCATTTTGAGGCGTTAATTGTAAGACCGGCCTCTTTTAATAATTTAAAAACTTGTTCGAGATCACTAATGTGTTGTTCCAACGTACTACTCGTTATAATTATATCATCTAGATAAATTAAAGTTGATTTTCCTAGGACAGGCTTTAGAACAATGTCCATAGCTCTCTGGAATGTTGATGGGGCCCCACACAACCCAAAAGGCATGCGTAAAAATGCATAAGTGCCCGATTTTGTTATAAACGCGGTTTTATGTATATCTTCGGGTCTCATAGCTATTTGATAGTAGCCAGACGTTAAGTCCAAAGTAGACATATATCTCGTCGATTTGATCTGTCTAATGATCTCGTCTATAACCGGCAAAGGGTAAACTGGGAATTTAGTTATGCTATTTAGTTTTCTATAATCGATAGCAAACCTCCAAGCCCTTCTATCCGAAGGAGGAAACTCGTTCTTTTTCCTACATAGTACGACTGGACTCGCGTATTCACTATTTATGGGCGTTATTATTTTATTCTTTAACATCTCCTGAATATGTTCTTCGATGATTACGTCTTTTTGTTTGTCATAGCGGTAAGGTTTAGTCCTACAAGGTTTTTCGGCATTTAATTGAATCTTGTGAGTCACGATCTGACAGTTTCCCGGTTTTTCTGAAAACAAATGAGAATAAACAAATGAGAAGAAAAATTACTCACCACTTGCTGTATTGCTTTACTTTCCTGGTCATTCAAATGGCTAAGGTCCAATTCAGGTGTCTCCACCGGTTCCACCACCCTCTGGTCCATCTCCAGCACCACGGAACTATCTTGAAAATTTAATTTGGCCCTCGCGGCCCTTAAAAAGTCCATACCTAAAATAAGAGAGTGTTGGAGGTGTTTCACCACAAAAATTAATACTTTGAGATTTTCCTCTTTTACCTGTACGTTTAATGCTACTTTCCCGATGCAGTGACATGTTTTTCCTTGTGCCGCTATAATTTCCGTATTTCTGGTTTTAAAGAGTCGTATCCTAAAAAAATTCTTTTTGAAGAACTTTTCACTCATGAAATTTCCTTCTGCCCCTGTATCGATGAGGGCTTCTACTGGTACATCGCCAACCAGGACTTGTATAATTGGTAGCTGTGAGTTTTTTACGATGACTGTATTTAGATGTCTATTTGAGGGTTTTTCTAAAACTTCCGGGGTCTGGACCCTCCCTTTCACAGGCCCCTCTAGTCGTTTAAAGCTTTTCTTTCAATCTGTGTCTTCTGGGTACGCGGATGCTTATTTTCAAATTTTCTTTTTGGGCCTTGCCCTTCAAGTTTCGATGCGTTAGCTTGATAGTTCTTTCCCCCATATGAGCGATTTCCATTTCTTGTTTCCTCCTTCCTTCTGGTACTTTGAGAATATGTTTCCCCTCTCGCTCTTTCCGCGATTCTGCGATTTTGAAACTTCACCGCCAATTCGAAAAGTTCCTGCAATGTGGTTGGGTTTCTAATTTCAAAGTAGTCTTGAACAGCGGGTAACAATCTTGGTAATATTATTTCAATAATCTCCGCATCGGGTTTTTTCCCATACAACATATCTGTTAGTTTGATTTTTCGTAAAATAAAGTCCGTCAATTGTGCTGTATCCCGTTGATAGAAACTATATAGCTCGGCTTCCAGCCGTGCGCGATCTTTCACTATGGGGAAGGCCTTTACTAACGATTTTTTGAAATTTTCAAATGTATACGTCGGGCTTCCAAATTCACCTATATTTTTCCACCATAGCGCGGCCTGTCCTCTTAGTGCTGATGTGGCGATGGCAACTTTTTGTCTTTCAGGCACAGGGTAGAGCTGAAAGTGGTTTTCTATACCTTCGAGAAATACCGCCACCGAATTTTTTCCGTCGAAATAGACGTTTGGCTTGATTGATGCTCTCAAATTCTGGACCAGGTATCCAAATCCTTCTAACTGCGTTGTCCTTTCTTGGTGTTGTCCAGCGGCTTCCATCCAATTTTCGGCCATTTCAGTTCGATAAGTGTTCGGGCGCCAATATAACGTTGCGTGCCTCTAACTAGCATGCAACCAAGAGGTGACTGTGAAAGCTTGTATAAACCACAGAGTCTTATAAAGGGTCTAAGTCACTTTTTATTCAACGTACTAATTTACAATTGCGTCCTCTTGACGCTTACAAACTTTGCCAACTAGGCGGTCAAAATAAAATAATAACCTGAAAAGAAAATAAAGACAAGATTCTAACTACGAGGCTCTCTAAAATAACTAACTCACCGCGTTTTACAAATACCGCAGCTAATTCAGCAGACTTGAAGCTCACTGGAACAATTGCAACTACTTCCCGCCAAGCACATAGGCCGCAACACGGGGTTCTTTAATTCTCGATTTCTACCTCCGCGCTCGCGAAGTAAGAATAACTCTCTCTCTCACCGAACTTGTTTCCTTCTATTTAAATCATACTACTTCCGCTGATAATTTGAATGCTTGCGCGTTCTACTCAAATTTACATATTCTGGCATTGGCAGTTCCAGGGGCTAAAGGCTTGACAGGAAAGATAGTTTAAACTTAAAATAAATGTTAGTTAAAATAAATATAAACCCTACAATATTACAAGATTTAATGATGAAATTTCAGTTCAAAATAGAGAAAATAAATAATAATAAGGCATATTTATTCTATTGGCTTGGAACTTAATAATAAATACAATTTATTTTTCCACTCATACTGATATTTAACTAATTTAAATCTAAATTCTGAACATTTTCTAAATTTTCATCGTATATCAGTTTTCTTTAACAGATAATGCAAGCAAAGTAATTTAAGTAAAAAAGAGGAACATTTCTGAAATCAGAAGACAGAAATTTGCTTCATGCAGTCATCCTTTCAACAGTAAAAGCTTAACTACCCGCATACTTGAAAATTGGCGAATATTCGGACAGTCGAGCGTAACTTGAAAAAGACGAGCGGAGGGGAGGATAGACTGTAGCCGTTCTTTAGATTTTTCTGCTAAAGAAATGCTTTTGACATTTCGATACGTGCATCATATAAAAACAAACCAACGGAACAGAAAAATATTCTGCTTTGCAAGCACAGTAAAACTCTTTTAAGTGTTCATAAACAAATCTCGGACCGAACATCAAAATTAATTATCTCTGCATAATATCGCAAACGTTATTGCGCAATACATGCACGGTAATTCTTCCCTACATGATATTACGCAATTGGATTCAACAGCTGCCGGTATTGGGAGAATAAAGAACTAAATAAAAGAAAAGAAAGAGACTTACCAATCTGGATATTTTTCATTCTAATTTTCAACAGACTGAGTTAAATTTCCGGAATAGAATCATTCTTCGCTTGGATTGGTAGACCGCAAAACTTTTAGTCCTATTCAATCCAGATTGGAAAGTGACGACAAAAAAAAAAAAAAAAAAGGTCCGTTGCTTGTTTTGCAGCGAACTGTAACAGTTTTAATATTCGAGATTTTGCGGAGAAAGGGGAGAACCTCCCAATCTTCGTAATGTATTGGCCAAAAAAATTAAATTATTTTGACTATTCGATTACTTTCCCTTTATTTAAGCCATTCCGAATATTATTCCTTAGAAAGCTAATCTGTGTTAAAACACAACCATTTTTGGAAGTTTACTATACTTCAGCAGTTACTGCAACTATGTTATTATAAACATTCATACATGTAAGATAAAAATGTATGAATCAGAATTATAATATAACTATAAACATTAATTCTTCCTCTCTATTCTAAAATCGTAATAACTTCTTTGCATTGCGTCATTTCTAGATCACTCTATGATCGGCGCAGCTCTGATGACGTAATCATTGGGAACTGAAATTGTCCTTGTAAACCAAAACTTTTCTCTTCGCGTGCCTCCATCTTGCATAACTACGCACTTCAGCTTTTGCCCTCTGCTCTGCTAAGATGTAATTTCGCTGGCTTGCTTCCTATCTCAACAATATCAAAAATGTAAATCTTCTCTGGAGAGGCACGACTAGAGTGCCAAGTGATTGTGGCCACAAATATCAATTGGAAATAAAAATGGAATTAAAACTGCCTCGACTGCCAAGTTCTTTAAATACTACGCAATCAAAATTCTTCAATATTGATCTAATCACGCATCTACACTGCTCCGTCTTTTTTCCTGTGCTTTCATTATGACAATTAAGCCGGTAGGATAGTTTCCTGCAGCCTGAAACCTCAATGGAAAATTTAGTTCAGCTCTTCAAATCATCGTTTTGTGATAAATCCAGGATAATGTGAAAGAAGTGAATCATCAAGTTTGTTTTTTCAGTGTTTAAAAAATAACAGATCATTCTTCTGCTGTGGTGCAAGTGCTTCAAAAAAAAAATAAAAAAAATAATAATAATAATCACGCATAGTGTTTACAGATTGAAAGTGATCTCTCGATAAATTGAGAAGTTCGAATGCCTAGTGAAAAGGAAATCATCAGTGAATTACCGTTTTAGGAATTACGCATTACAGCAGGTTCAAGATCGATCTGAGTTAGTGTTTGCAAGTATGTGCGACAGAAAATTACTTGCACTTCTGCTTTTTCAACAGCTCAAAAATTATTATATTCGTGTGAACCTAGCTCAGGAACTAAATTATTTAATGTGCTGCGAATTCTATAGTTTTCATTTCAACATTGGTTAAAATTTCTGCAATTTGTTTTGAGAAAATCTGAAATTCTTGTTCATTAATTTTTCTAATTTTTCATAAAATGTGTGTGAAGCTATTTAAATTATTCATAGGGAAGGATATTAAGATAAGTTTTTATGTTTTTGCAATTTTGTTGAGAATTTTGAATACGAATTTTATAATTATTCTAAAAATAAAGATGTTAAAAATAAGTGAAATTAGTACAGATAAGTAATATGAAATTATGGTAAATGCATGTTAAAATTTATGGGTTATTGTGTGTTAAGTATAGTATGCTGAGGGTGTACTGGTTTATTCAACAGAGGCCTGTAATTACCTCTGTACAGTTGTTCCTTTTACCCTCTTCATGCAAGATAATGTTGGAGGCTCTCATTTTAAGAATGCATGTAAATTTTTTATATTATTATTATTATTATATTTTTTTATTATGGAATGTATTAGTGCAGTTCTCAAAGGCCAGTTACCTTATGCAAGGAACGGAGGCCTTTTCAAGTAACTGCCTAGGCACCCTGGGCCACCAGTGCATAGAACACACTGGGTAGCTCAAGAGGACAGCCCTATTGATGGATATGTTTGTTTAGAAGTATTGCGAGGCTTCCAGTTTGGTAAAATCAGGAATTGTAAATGAAAGATGATAACGGTGAAACCATAAATTCTGAAAATCTTAATCCTATTATTTATGATGTTAAATTATAATTTATCAGTATGGAAATAAGTATCATAAATATTTATGTGCATTACATTTTATTATAAGCAATGATTATGTAAAATTTTATTTTGTGAGATTCTGCAATAACAAGAACCTTCCCTGAAGAATTATGATTATCTGAACTCTCAAACAAAAAGACTTTTGGACCGAAATGCTGAAAAATTCAATAGGACTCTAAAAATAAAAAATTTATTTAAAAAAAATTGATATTTATAAATTATACTTTACAGGACAAAAATTTTATGATTTATTTTTTTTTTAACGTTTGCTAGTGCTTTAACTCTTTCTCTTTAAAAAGGCTTCTCTGTCGCTGCGCCTTTTTCTTTTTGAAGGGGGGAAATATGTAAGATAAAAATGTATGAATCAGAATTATAATATAACTATAAACATTAATTCTTCCTCTCTATTCTAAAATCGTAATAACTTCTTTGCATTGCATCATTTCTAGATCACTCTATGATCGGCGCAGCTCTGATGACGTAATCATTGGGAACTGAAACTGTCCTTGTAAACCAAAACTTTTCTCTTCGCGTGCCTCCATCTTGCATAACTACGCACTTCAGCTTTTGCCCTCTGCTCTGCTAAGATGTAATTTCGCTGGCTTGCTTTCTATCTCAACAATATCAAAAATGTAAATCTTCTGTGGAGAGGCACGACTAGAGTGCCAAGTGATTGTGGCCACAAATATCAATTGGAAATAAAAATGGAATTAAAACTGCCTCGACTGCCAAGTTCTTTAAATACTACGCAATCAAAATTCTTCAATATTGATCTAATCACGCATCTACACTGCTCCGTCTTTTCCTTGTGCTTATAATATGACATACATATACTCATAAGCATAATGATCATAATAAACACGAATATGAAGTGACCAAGCGGAACGAGAATGCAAATTATTAAGATCTTGATAGAAATTCAAACGTGTGTAGTATTTGAGTGGGAGGAAAAGAACGCCGAATCTACCCAAATTTTCTACAGCTTTCGCAATTCTTTGACCAACAGAAAGACGGGCACCTGTCTGTACTCTTCGTGCACACCAAAGGTTATGTTAATGCAGAGAAAGGGGGAAAAACTATTTCCGGGAGTATGACTCACCATCTGACATTCCATATTAGGAAGAAAAGTTGTTTATTTATTTTCGGCTTTGGTACAGGGGAAAACTGCGTGTTCATAAAAAAAAAAAAAAAAAAAAAGCACTAAAAGCAAAAAATAAGCACTAAAAACAAAAAAATAAGGGCTTTAAAGAAAAAGTAAGCACCTATAAGGGCCTTTATATTTTCCTTTCAAATATAAGGACTTATAAGCACTTATAAGGACCGCTACGAGCCTTTGTTCATGAGGCCCACCTGTAAGAACTTGCAGAAGAAGACAATAAGATCAGTATGCAACCACTCAAGAGCTTTCTAAGAAGTTAGACATTAATGCCTTGTTTGTTAGGTACACTATACACTGCATAAACTTCACGTACAAGTTCAATTGCTGGGTGCCGCATGAACTGACTCAAGCAAATAAGGTGGGATATGTTCGGGAGTGCACTAATCTGCTCGAATATCCACGCAATGACAAAGAGGGTCGGTCTGCACCCGGTGAACACATTGGCAGAGTTGAAAAGCGCAATTTGACTAGCAAAAAGATTATGCTTGTATGGGTGGGATTGCTGTGGTATTATCCACAAAGAGTATCTGAGAAAAAGTAAAAATCGTCGAACACTCCAACTTTACTAAGAACGTCTTTTGGTGGAAAACTTTTTTACAGCTAGATACTTATATCAAATTTTATTTTGCTTTTATTTTTATTGAAGTATTTGTTGATACAAAACACAATGTTTCTTTTGTACCTGTCATCATATATACTACATTTATAGCAAAATTTCTTTTTCTATTTTTGAAATGACGGCTGGCCTTTTGAATTAATTTATTCATTAATCAGCAACACACAGATTAAATTTGAAAATTAAATATTTTTAAAATGCTTTATGCATTACCAAACTATTTTAAAAATTAAAATAAAGGGAGTTGACATTTAAGCTTTGCCAAATGGCAACTAAGTGCTCTTAAATAGATGACTTTTTAATTAAATCTGGATGGCAAATATCTCACACTTTGCTGAATAGCAACACACTGGCATGGAAGATAAAAATGACCAAATTTTTTGAAAATTAAAATAAAGGGAGTTGACATTTAAGCTTTGCCAAATGGCAACTAAGTGCTCTTAAATAGATGACTTTTTAATTAAATCTGGATGGCAAATATCTCACACTTTACTGAATAGCAACACACTGGCATGGAAGATAAAAATGTTTTATTTTGAGCACTGGCAAAAACTTTAAATCTTTACAGCCAGAAGTCATAGGAAGTCAAGTCCAGAGAAAGAAGAGGTTAGATATTCCGTAAACAATCTCGAAATTATCCTATTATGTCTGAACTAAGTTCTTTAGCTTGTTGACTAAGACATCTAGCGATTTTAAACTGCATTACTTATTTTTGAGGAAGATAGTTACATTTCTTAGTGAGTGGCAACAAAATAAATATATTTTTAAAGACTTTGAACTATACTAGGAAGTGAAAGGGAAAGCTGTAAATTGATAAAATGGTTTCCGATGTGATCTATGATTTTGCAAGAAAAATAATGATAATACTATTTATTTCCTTTTAATGGAAAAATTTATTATATGTTATGATTTAAAGCATGAACTTTCTGTTATTTGAAAGACTGATCAGTATATTTAAATTTTTACAATTATTAGGAAAAGTTCTATATTTTCCCTGATTTTTGAAGCAAGCTTGTTGATTTCCCCAGACAATTTTTTAATTCTCTGATATTTCAAGACTTTCCAGGATTTCCTAGCTGAGTGAGGGATCTTTTTACATTCTAATATCCAATTTAATTTAAAACACCACTACCTTAAGGGTTGTAATGGTGCTTAAGTTTCTAACTTTCATGTATTCTACAAGGGGTGATCAAATGAAAAGGTACGAAACGACGTAAAAACGTAACAGTTAAATATTTGCATATTCCGCCATGGGAGAACATAGTGAGACATCTCGGGATGCGATTAGAGTCTCTGACTGAGATCGGAGCATGCGCAAGAGAGAGTACAGGCTCTTATCAAAAGTGGCGTCCAAATGATGCGGCAGTCCGTATGAGGACAGGATGGCGATCGCGTTGCAGAATTCAACGACTGAGGAGCAGCAAGGTGTTATCCGATTTCTGACAACGGAAGGAGAAACCGGCAGCTATTCATCGCCATATGGTGACAGTTTACGGGGAGAAATGTGTCTCTGACAAGTCTGTCAGAAAATAGAGTGTCCGTTTTTGTGCAGGCCGTGAGAGTGTGGGTGATGACCCGAGACCAGGCCAGGCAAACACTGTCATCACAAGAGATCTCATTGGCAAGGTGCACGACCTAGTGAGAAGTGATTGTCGTGTCACATTACGAATGTTGGCGGTGAAGGTGGATGTCAGCTATGGAACCATGTGGACAAACGTTCACGACAGGTTGCGATATTGGAAGGTATGTGCCGCTTGGGTTCCGAAGCAGCTCACCGAACAGCAAAAGGAACTGCATATTGGGCTAGCATTGCAACATCTGTTTCGGTATCAGGAAGACCCCGATTTCATGGAGCGGATCGTCACAGGTGATGAGACCTGGTGCCATCACTACGAGCCAAAGCGGAACAGCATGCAGAAGCATGTGTCGTCACCTCTCCCTAAAATGTTCAAAGCCGTGCCGTCAGCAGGCAAGGTGTTGCTTACCGTCTTTTTCGACGTTCAAGGTCCGCTACTTGTGGATTTCCTCGAGCACAGAAAAACCATTAACTTTGATGTGTACTGTG
Organism: Stegodyphus dumicola; assembly: GCF_044657685.1. NCBI lineage: Eukaryota > Metazoa > Arthropoda > Arachnida > Araneae > Eresidae > Stegodyphus > Stegodyphus dumicola. The sequence continues at coordinate 245,434,223 of NC_140771.1, forward strand.
AGACACTCCGATGCCTACGCAGGTCCATCAAGAACAAAAGACCGGGGATGCTCATGGAGGGTGTGGTTCTGCTCCATGATAACGTGCATCCACATGTCTCCAGAGTCACACACATGGAACTGGCTAAGTTCAAGTGGGAGACATTGGGCCATCCGCCCTACAGCCCAGATATGTCGCCCTGTGATTTCCATGTGTTTGGTCCACTGAAAAAACACCTGAAAGGGAAGCACTTCAACTCAGACAACATACTCAAGGACGCTGTGAAGGACTGGGTCTCGTCACGGCTACAGGAATTCTGGGAACAAGGAATCCTGCGGCTTGTTCATCAGTGGGATCGTTGTGCTCAGGCCTATGGTGTATATTTTTATACATATAAAGTCTACATTTGTACCCACCGTGTTGTTCCGTACCTTTTCATTTGATCACCCCTTGTATTTGACACAAGCAGTATTATGTTTTCATGTATTCTATTTGACATAATTATATTACTTGTATTTTATCTTTGTATTAAAAGAAAAAGTGCAAAACATATTAGAAGTATTAAAAATCTTACCCCCAGCTTCTTCTGTAGAATTATTTGCATTAAAAAGAAAGTGGAGTTCGAGCAGCAGCAAAAATATTTTTGTTGATGACAGTTTAGCTAAGGATTTAAAACTGGAATTAGTAGCTAAATCTGCAAATGTAACACTTTTCACAGATGCTGCAAACAATTCTGAATTTTCACTTTGTGGTGTACTATGAGCTGTACATAGCTTTAAGACACTTGCAGCAAGCTGTAAGTTCTATACCTCTGTACTGACTCTGTACTGTAAGTTCTGTAAATTTAGAAGCTGAAGTCTTTTCAACATCATCATAAATATCTATTATTCAAGGAGGGAAAAAATAATGAGATGGTAGATATAAAAGTAAACTCACACACACATATATATATATACAGTCAAAAGTCGTTAATCCGGACTCGTCGGGACTTCGGCAATTACGGATTATCGATTTTTCCGGATTATAGATCATCAGTTCAAATCTGGTAAGATGGCATGCAGAAATTATAAAATTAAAATTATGAAACCGTAATTTATGAAATAAAGAACAATTATGATCTAAAAAGTATCAAAATTTACAAAAAAAAAAAAAAAAAAAGCTTAATATTTATTTGTTTACTTTATTAAACATTTCTTTCAATGTAAGTTGTTTAAGTTGCTTCGTTTTATGTGATAATACATCTCTTTAATTCTATAAACAGACATAATTTCTTCTTCAGTTACAAAGTTTCGCTGTTCAAATCCTATAACTGTTGTGTCGAGAATACCGACTAATTTCTCAACCGAAATTTTTTCGTTTTCAAGAACCTCTGTGTCACTATCAGAAGCGAATTATAATGACAGCGAATACGATTTAAATCATATCAAAGACGGAGTACATCGAGATGAAATACTACATTTACTAAGGAATTATAAGCCAAATAAAATAAAAACATCTGCCGTGAAGATAAGGATTAGTGCTGACAGATCAACTTCCAATTCATTGCGCGCCGCGGCATTCCCCCCCCCCTTTAAAAATTATTACCCATTATACAATAGCGTTCTCCCCAAAAAAAAAATTCCAAAAGCTACATTGCTGATTTTGTAGCAAGTTCATAATTCTCAAATTTTATATCAGATATTGTACTCTTTTCTGCATACACAATCGTATTGTAAACATATCCTAACTCTCCTTCAGCAAGTACAGATAGTTTTTTCCCCAAAGTGAGCTTTTTTCAAAAGTATATATTGTACCTTTAAATTACTTGAGATTTTCATCACTGCTTAGATCCCTTTTCAGTGTATAAACATTTGAATATTTCTTCGTTAAGACAGAAAAAAAATAGGTTATATTTTTTAAGCTTGTGAGGTTTTCCTTACTTTGCATAACATATTTATTCTAAATTTGATTTCCTGTTCTAAACTTCTCAACTTCCCCTCACATTCTCTCGCCAGGGTGTAAATTTAAAGTTAAGTGAAGTGCTGTTTAAACATGCGAATATCTCAGTTTATTCAGAACAATTTCACGCTGCTCTTGATAAACAGATTTCGGAATGGTTAGGGAAACAAAGGATATGCCTTTATCCATTTTTTGCTGCAATTCCACTTTTTGTTTAATGGACTTCGAAACATATTTTCGCTTTGTGGATCCTTTACATATTGGTAAATATATATCGGAAATTCTATTTGACATAATCTAAAGTTCAAGCTTACTTTTATAAAATTGCTCTAACATTCTTCAAAAAATAATAAGCCGGATCCAATTCGAAGATTAAGGAACAAAGCAATCTGCAACATTAACTGAATTAGATAATTTTAGCTTAGCTTATACCGTCCGTTATACATTAGACGCGCATGCGTAAACGTATTATGCGCACACGCCTATTCGTAGCCGTAAAGGTCTTACATGCATGCTTAAACGCCTATGCGCATGCGTCAATGAGACGCACGCGCAGAGAGTTTGTAGCTTTGAGGTCCAGATTATGGGTGTCTAAATTAACGACTTTTGACTGTATACACATTTTGGTTGATTTTGGCCGCCTGCTAAAAGATTCCTGACGCCTGATCCTCATGCCCCTTAAACCATTAAACATTCACTCAGCATTTTCTAAATACAAAATGACTCAAGAACAATGGTGTAACAACTGATATGAGAAACACTAACTAGCAAGCCAGAGATACTCGAGTAATACTAGAAATGCAGATTTCAGAGAATTCTTGATTGAAACAAAATACATAAATCTCTTCAGTAAAATGCTGTGTTTTAATTCCTATGAAAAGAAATCATACAAGGACATTTAATATTTTATAAATGTAGCAATTAAACTATAATAATTAAATTTGCAGCCAACATTTTAGTTTAAATTTGGTCAGAATTTAATTTTATTGGTGAAAAACATTTCCATTAATAAAGGCTAAAAATTAAATGGAGGATTTGGCAGCTATGTCATCTCCTTATATTAGCATTATCTACAGCCATTAGCATACTTCTAAAAGTCAAAAGGACACTTTTAGTCACAAAAATGTTGTTTTTAGCCATAGTTGCACAGAGAACAAAAATAAAAACAGATAAAAACAAAGTCTTGCATAGAACCATGAGCACGTTGACACAGAGATAAGAAATCATATACAACTAGAAGTTTCCTTAATTTGGACTCCTCAATGCAATTTAACAAAGTACACAAAGAACACAGGCTCAATACAAGCAATGAAAGGCTAAGTATGATATTCTTATTTAGACAGAAACAAGCAGAACTTTAACACTTAATTTATGAATAAAGAAAGTTAAAAAAAAATCAAAATAATTTTAACTTAAAAAAATTTTTAATACACTGACACATAAAATTTTAATCAATCAACCATTACATGAAAAATTAATTCTGGTTTAATATTAATCAAGTATTATAAAACTTGCCAAATTCAAATTTAAAGCCATGATCTCCAAAAATTGATTTCGAGCCGTCAGTACTAAAAATTCAGATTCTGACCAAACATTGAATTTGTTCCGAGTTTAACAGACTGGAAAAATGAAGATATTGAAGAAGACTTTAGTTTCTGTCGTAATTAAAAAATTTGCCAAACTTCCAAATATTGATTTACCCTGTAAATTTGTTCCAAAACACGCTGATAAAGATTCAGCACCGAATGGAAATTAGTTTCTGAATGGAATCTGTTTTATATGAAGAGTCACTTCCAAATGAAAAGTTTGCCACAACTTTTGTGGCTGTAGAAGTCTGTTCACTAGAAACATCTTATTCATTTGCTAATGAGTTCATTTTTAGTGCATATTAATCAAGTTTATTAATCAAATTATAATATTAATCAAGTCTTACGAAACACAAAACTTACCAAGTCCAAATTTAAGACCATGACCTCCAAAAATTGATTTCGAGCTGTTAGTACTAAAATTCACATTCTGGCCAAACACTGAATTTGTGCCAAGTTTATCAGTCTGGAAAAATGGAGACACTGATGAAGAGGGCTTAGTTTCGGTTGTACCTAAAACATTTGCCGAATTTCCAAATAATGATTTACCCTGCAAAGTTGTTCCAAAACATGCTGACAGAGATCCAGCATTAAATGGAGGTTCTGTTTTAACTGAAGAGTCACTTTTAAATGAAAAGTTTGTCACAACTTTAGTGGTTGTACAAGCCTGTTCACTAGACACTTCCGATTCACCTGCCAATGCATTCAATTTCAATGCATCATCTATAGCGTCCTTAAACTGTTGTGCCAATTCACTAGTTTTAAACCGAATAGCAAACAATTCAGGTGATGCTTCATTTTCAGAAAAGTCTATAGCAGTCCAAGTCAAAGATTTGTTACCTCGCCATTCTAATACAATTTCTTTGTTTAGAAGATGATTTAAGCACACTTTCAGAACCTTGGGATAAAAAGGAAAATATACAGAATTATAAATGAATGAATAATTAAAAAATAATACTGACATACAGCATTAAATTAAACTTCTATTTTTTCCCACTAAACATAAACCTAGCAGCATATTAAAACAATTTAAGGAACTACTCTGATATGCGCTCTCAAGGTGCCAAATTTCTCGCCAAATATTTTTGGCGAGAAACTCCACCCTGCCATATTGCTATCTAAATTTTTTGTCTACATTTCGAACTTTAAGCCTAAAATGTCTCCAAAAACACGGTTTTCGCGAATGCAAAAACCACGTTTTGAACACACAATTTAAGCTAAAAATACGAAACAAAAACAAAAAATTTAGATAGCAAAACCATGAAGTTTCTAGCCAAAATTATTTTACAAGGGTCCATGTACACAGCAATATGTTTTAATTTAAAAAAAAAAAAAAAAAACATCTACGAATGGCACTATCTAGGCAACGAACGAATTTACGAACTATGCACACCTCGCTTTAATAAATTAACATAACAATAAATTTCAAAGAATACCATGTACACAGCATCCTGTTTCAACTTAAAAAAACATCTACGAATTGCACAATTTAGGCAACAAACGAATTTACGAACTACGCGCACCTCACTTTAATAAATTAACATAACAACAATAAATTTCAAAGAACACCATGTACACAGCGTTCTGTTTCAACTTTAAAAAACATCTACGAATTGCACAATTCAGATGGTACGCACTAATCAACAAAATAACTAAAATAAATTTCAAACAATTCAAAAAAACAACAATAACGACAGAAATTCATACTAAAAAAAACAATGAACATTACATTCTACAAAATAAGAACAAGAATAAAATAAAATGCACTTACCATTGATGCTTTTTCGAAGAGCAGATATACCAATTTCATACCGCCTTTAACATGCCGCCACGTAATCACTAGTATCGTATTTATATGACAGCCAGACACACTATCCAGAAAATTCATACTATGGTTCACAAATAAATAAAATAACAAATAATCACAAATCCCTACTTCTATCACGCACAACCACTAAAAATAATCTCCCATACCTTCTTTCCACACCTCCAAATACCCATTGCCCCTCAACAGGATGACCACGACGATATTTCCTTATGCCGAACTTCAATTCAACAACTTTCACCATTAAATCTTTCCCCCCTAGCTTCTCAGACACAAAGCATGACGGGAACCAACGAACTCCAGCGAAAGACTTTTCAACGTCAACAGGGTTGCCATACAACACGCAATCGCGCCAAAAACCAATGCAGAACACATATCGCCACATTTGGTGAAATTAGGGCGTATATCAGAGTTGTACCCAATTTAATAAACTGCAAAGTATCATTAATTAACATTATTTTCTGCTAATGGCAGAGCAAAACTATTTTCTGCTGCTGTCAGAAAGACAGCACTGACTGTAACCGAAGTGGTCAATTAACAAAAAGTTTGAGTTGCTGTAAATATTAATATTAATTTCATATCCTACAATCTAATGTTTATTAAGACTTTATAAAAACTTCTCTGTACTATACATACACATTTATAAAATTTATACATAAATATTTTCTGTAGGAGAAATACTGCATACCTGATCTCTTCTGTACTATACATACACATTTATAAAATTTAAACATAAATATTTTCTGTAGGAGAAATACTGCATACCTGATCTCTTCGCATTAGTAAACGGGCTTTCTTTGAATTTCTACCAAAAAGGACTTTCATATTCCCTATACCTCGTTTCTTCCACTCTCCAGCAAAAAAGCGGAATAACCGTGCTCGTTTGCAAAACATAACTTCTTCATTTTCTTCTCCAGTTTCAACCTATAGAAACAATCATAATTACAGGGGAAAAAACATTTCTAAATACATAAAGAATATCAAATATATCAGGAATAATTTCCCCTTTTTATTTATTATTATTAACACAGTAATGAAATTATATTAATACAGTCAAAAGTTGTTAATTCGGACACCCATAATCTGGAATGATCTATAATCCGGACCTCAAAGCTAAAAACTTTCTGCGCATGCGCCGCATTGACGCATGCGCATGGGCGTTTAAGCGTGCGCGTAAGACCTTTACGACTGTGCATTTGCGTGTGCACGAGCACAGAATACGCTTTCGCTGCGCAATTAATGTATAACGGATGGTATAAGCTAAAATTATCTAATTGTCTATTTCAGTTAATGTTGATGATTGCGTTGTTCCTTAATCTTCGAATTGGATCTGGCTTATTATTTCTTGCAGACTGTAAGAGCAATTTTATAAAAGTAAGCTTGAACTTTCCATTATGTCAAATAAAATTTCCGATGCTGGAGCTCCCAAAGGATCTACGAAAACGAAAGTATGTTTCGATGTCCATCAAACAAAAAGTGGAATTGCTCCAAAAAATGGATAAAGGCATATCCTTTGTTTATCCAACCATTCCGAAATCTGTTTATCAATTTCACGCTGCTCTGCGCGGGGCGTGAGGGGGAACTTGGTGGCGCACAATGAACTGGAAGTTCATTTGTCAACAATATCGTTATCTTCAGGGCAGATGTTTATATTTTATTCGGCTATAATTCCTTATTAAATGTAGTATTTCATCTCGATGTACTTCGTCCTTGATATGATTTAAATCAAATTCCTCGTCATTATAAATATCACGAATACAAATCAAATAGTTTTCTGGTTGCAATTTTCTAATTTCAGCTATGCATAATGTATGCTCTACGCATGCGCGCGTTGAAAGATATGTTTAATAAAGTAAACAAATAAATATTAAGCTTTTTTTTTTCTAAATTTTGATACCCTTTAGATCATAATTGCTCACTATTTTATAAATTACGGTTTCATATTTTTAATTTTATAATTTCTGCATGCCATCTTACCAGATTTAAACTGATGATCTATAATCCGGAAAAATCGATAATCCGGAATCGCCGAAGTCCTGACGAGTCCGGGTTAAAGACTTTTGACTGTACTCAAAATTTTATGTTTCAAAGTGGCATATGATAAATACAAAATAAAAATATTAAGGAAAAAGTTTGGTAATGATAAGGAAATGGGTACCTTTCTGTTAAAGTCATATCATACCTTTTCGTGCCATATTGGTGCGTTTTGGTGTATTTCTTTCCCCACACCCTTAGCTCAAAGTTAGATGAAGGGGAACAAACTGGAACATAGAAAACTTTCTAATTTTATGACAAAATCTCACTCCCCCCCCCCCCCCAAAAAAATACCTTTGCAGGGAAAGAACATGGCTTAGGTTATTTATTTATTTATTAATTTCTGTTAACAAGCTTTCATCAATTTACAGAATTCTGATGTGTCTGTGAGTTTTAATCTCAGGGCAAGATAAGCAATTGGTCCATACCTCTTAAGCAATCAGTCCAATAAACCTTTGTATTGCAATTCATTTGAAAACTTTTGATTCAAATCGTTAGTAGAGCAGTACCTTCTTATACGATATGTAAATGGATTGTAAGGCAGTAACCAAAGGAATGCATGATACAACAAATCACACTTTTGTTCCAGCAGTCTTTCTCCCCTCCCTCCCAGCATGACTGTTAATATGTTAAAACAAGAAAAGCATCATGTGGTGTGACTTAAACAAAAAAGGTAACATGAAATGGTCTTTAATAATATTTTCAAGGTATCCTACATTGTTCTTGGGATATGTCCTGCACTGCTCTTTTTTTTTTTTTTTTTTTTTTTTTTGTGTGTGTGTGTGTGTGTGTGTATTTTGGCTCAGAATTAATCTCATAATTTAGACAATTAAAATTATGAAACTATTTAACAATGGATGAGGTATAATTACAAAAGTTACTGAACATTCTAAATTTATTTCTTTCATTATTAAGTAGCTACTATACTTAGAATTCTGCGAATGTATCACAAGATTTTACAATGTCTCGTGTTCTATCCTTACAGAAATGCTACTTAAAAACACGAATGTGTCAAAATGTATCATCAAATGTGATTGATCTTATGATTTAACAGATGCTTAGTTTTTGCAAAGTATTAAATGCTAACAGTAATTTCTAATAAATTTGAGAAAACTTTACAGAATGAATGCATTCCTAAATATTAAGCCCACCAGCGAGAATCAATCAATTTCACTATGATAATTCTCTGGGGGAGAACAGAAAAATGTATGCCAACACTTAAATCGGGAATTCTAAACGTATATGCTGCTTTTCAAAATTTTGTAATTTTGCTGTTGAATTCTATGTGGCATGAGGACAAAGAAAATTATGCTTAATAATAAAGTTAAAAAACGGGATGGTTAAAAGGGGTTAGCAGGAATGAGTGTAACAGCAGACTGGTATACAGTTAGCTAAATAAGAGCATAAATTGCTTTACAAACCCTTTTGAGCGACTGCTAAAATCTGAAACCTTTCAGTTTTTATATTTTTTATTTTATTTATTTATTTATTTTTTATATTAGCACCAAAGCGATAATTAAGTCTTACAATACCACACCATTAAAAAAAGTGTCAAGAACACAAAATGTTGAATTTACATTGCTTAAGTAATATCTATTATGTAACAAACTAAATTAATTCAAAGATTATGCAAATAATTAATAATAAAAGTAACTTAAATAATTTTATTAAACAATAATTAAAATTAATATAAAGTAAATAAATTTAGTAAATCAATAATGAACTTAATTCATGTTACTTAAGCACTGCCAAGAGTTTAAACATAATGCTGTATTACTTAAGTAGTTCTTGCACAAGCATTGTAATTTCAAGCCATTCCAAAAAATATAATATAATAATAAATATAATTTAAGCAATTTATCCTTAAGTTCAGATGCATATTTATGAAATATTTTTACACTGCTCGACATTGAAAATGCAACCCCAAGAAGGAGTGGTCAGAAATTTATGCAAATTTTAGAGTAGACGCACATCACTGAGTTATGTGGATGATGTGAAATGTGCAGCTCTCCAACGCACGTGAAGCAAGATATAAAGGAAGGAACGTGCAGAATGGACAATACTTGTGTCATTATATCTGCCAGACGAATTATTGAAGAAAGTTAGTTTTTGTCCCAAAGGATATGTGTAACAGGAGAGAATGCCAGGCCGCTGTCAACGAAGGCACTTCCAGCAGAAAGACGATTTTACGAGGGGTATGGTGATTGGACTGAGAAGGACGGATTGGTCCTTAAGTCAAATCGCAGCTGATACCCACATGGATGCGAGCACGGTGCATTGGCATGGCGAACATGGTTGGAACAAGGAAATGTGAGAAGAAGGAGGGGTGCAGGTGCAGCCAGAGTGACATCAGCTCGCGTGGATCGACGTATCCGCCGACAAGCTGTGGTGGTCCCGCAAGTCACTTGTACCGCAATTCTGCAGCATGTCCAACATACCCTGGATGTTCCCGTGTCGACCAGAACCATTTTACGTCAATTGGTTCAACGTGGCCTGCACTCATGGCGTCTGTTAAGAAGACTGCCATTGACACCACAGCATAGACATCAATGTTTAGAATGGTGCAAGCCTGGAGCGATGTGGATGACAGAATGGCGAAACGTCGTGTTCTCAGATGAGTCACGCTTCCATTTATCCAGTGACAGTCGCCACATATGTGTGTGCCGTCGACGTGGAGACAGATCTAATCCGGCAGTAACTGTGGAATGCCCCACCACACGACAATGTGGCATAATGGTTTGGGGCGCTATTGCCTACGATTCCAGGTCACCTCTAGTTCGTATTCAGGGCACCAAGATGGCCCAATGATACTTGGATAATGTACTGTGGTTGGTGGCAATCCAGTACCTTCAGGGGCTGCCTAATGCAATTGTTCAGCAGGATAACGCCCGACCACACAGTGCTTGCATCTCCCAATATGCTCTGCAAGTTATACAGATGCTTCCCTGGCCACCGTATTCTCCTTAGCTGAAACCAATCGAACATGTGTGGGATGTGATTGGACTCCGTTTGCAGATTCTGCCTCGCTCAGAAGGCGAACTGTGGCAAATGGTTGAAAGGGAATGGAGAGGCATCCCTCAGGCCACCATCCGCAGTCTTACTGTATGCCTAGACGTGTTTCTTCGTGCATCGCTGTCAATGGTGGTCCTACATCCTACTGAGCCGACGCCGTTTTCGCTCTGTATTCTGACTATCATTTTGAAATAAAGATCACTTATTGCTGCTTGCTGTCTCTGTCTTTATTCCAAATTTCATCACTTTCTGACCACTCCTTCTTGGTGTTGCATTTTCAATGTTCAGCAGCGTATCTGCCATTTTTTTAAGAATAAATTTTAAGGAAATCTGTCTAAGGAATAATTTTTTTTAATTGAAAAAAAAGAAGAATGAATTTGTCAATGAGATATATAATTAAAGTCAAATTATAAGACATTTCTCCCGGGGGGGACGCCGCGGTGCGCAATGAATTGGAATTTAATCTGTGAGCAATATCCTTATCTTCAGGGCAGATGTTTTTATGTTATTTGGCTTATAATTCCTTACTAAATGTAGTATTTTATCTCGATGTACTCTGTCTTTGATATGATTTAAAACAAGTTCCTCGTCATTATAATTCGCTTCCGATAGTGAAGAAAGTGACATAGAGGTTATTGAAAACGAAAAAATTTCGATTGACAAATTAGTCGGTATTCTCGACACAGCAATTATAGGACTTGAACAGTGGAACTTTGTAACTAAACAAGAAATTATGTCTGTTTAATAGAATTAAAGAGAAAGTATTATCACATGAAATGAAGCAACTTAAACAACTTACATTGAAAGAAATGTTTAATGAAGTAAACAAATAAATATTAAGTTTTTTTTTTTTTTTTTTTTTTTGTAAATTTTGATATCCATAAGATCATAATTGTTCTTTATTTCATAAATTACGGTTTCCTATTTTTAATTCTGCAATTTCTGCATGCCATCTTACCAGATTTAAACTGATGATCTATAATCCGGAAAAATAGATAATCCGGATTAACAACTTTTGACTGTATTAGGATGACAATGCTCTATTTCACACGTAAAACTGATAAAAGCGTGGTTTGAGAAACATAAAAGTGAACTTGAAAATCTTCAGCCATATACAGCCTTATAACGTTGATATCAATAAGCCTATCTATAATACCATAGGAGAGAGAATTGGAAAACATTTTCTTCGCCAGCACTATGATGCAAAACCATTATTTTTTATAAGAATGACTCAAAAACATCTATTGATCAAACAAGACTTGTATAGGTTATCCTCTTCCCTGAAAAAGATTGCAGCATGGGCTCTAAAAGAATGCCTACATTGTATTAATAAAGCATTACACTCTAAATGCAAGTGTTTCAGTTTGATTGCCCAAACACTGTATTTCATAACTGTTTAAAGCATGCATTTTCTCTTTTTATATACTCTTATTTAACAAATTTTGGCAGCATTTTAGCCATGATCTCTCCAGATGTTTTCGAAGAAAATATATTTTTTTTATATCTTCATTCTTCTAACATGTGGATGAAAATAAAGATCACAACTAAGTATTTAAGAAATTAAATTTATGAATCGCATAAGCTGCATACAGCATTACTGCCATTAGAAAGTTATATTACTGCCATTAGAAAGCTGCATTACTGCCATTAGAAATTACACACCTGCATATTTTATATATTGTATAATTTTCTCTTAGAAAATGAACACATTTAAAAAATAAATTATCTCTACTTGTCACTAGCTAAATGAAAAGCAAATGATGAAAAGCCAAAATTAATTCAAATAATAAATTCAGACAAAGTTGAAAACTGTCTTTCAGACAACTTTGAATGTTTGCTCTGTATTTCTATAAAACTTTTTTTTTTTTGGCAACTCTGCAAAAATATAAATAATAATACTTGTATCATAAATATTATTTATAAATTCCATAAAAACACCACAGCATATATTACTTCTGGTCTAATTTTATGCTGTTACATAAATTTTAATGTAAACTGGTTTAACAAAAATATGCTTCACATTGTAATACAACAAGTGAATACAAATAACATTAAAATATGCTTCACATTGTAATACAACAAGTGAATACAAATAACATTATGTGCTAAAAATGTATGCAACTGAAGAAAATTCTAATTTGGTGTGTGTGTGCTTATGCACATCCACAACCACATTAGTATTACCTTTGGTGGTAAAGGAATAGCAGGCTGAACAACATCTGATGGTATAGATGATGATTTTGGACACACTGGAGTTTTTGTACGACTGCGAGGTCTAACACCACTAAAATTAAATTCATATTTTTGTGGGATACCAAAACGAACTTCAACAGAACTTGAATCAGCCTCTTTTCCTGCTGGTGAGCCAAAGCTAAATATAGATGTTGACGAGGTATTTCCAAATGCATCGGTTGGAGCACTAGTTGTCTGTGGTATTGCGATAGACTTCTTTTCTAATAAATCAGATTTTTGAGTAGTCCCTCCAAAAACAGCAGGAGTGTTACTTGTAGGAAGAGTAGGTTTGAAACCTACAGTCTCACTTCCTTTGCCAATAACAGACGACAAACCAAATGAAAATGTGGTGGACTGAGTGATTGGTTTCATTCCAAAAAGAAAATCTCCTGATGAAGGTTTGTTTGAGCCAAATGAAAACGGTGATGTCTTTTCAGTACTAGAGGTACTTTGAACCGATGAACCAAACTGAAATTTTCCAAAATCACTCGAAGATGGAAATGCTGAGGAAGCAAATGATGACCCAGGTTTTTTAGTTTCACAGGCAGCACATTTATCCACATCTGCATTGTACTGAATAAGACATGACTGGCACTGCCATGATCCTGCTGGAGGTTTAAATAAATTTGTTAAAGGTTCCGATTTACCATTTTTAACATAAGAAATGGGTTCCGTATTCTGATTATTACTGATTGCATTTTTATTAAATGTATCTGACGATGATTGCTGAGGGGACTCGCAAGACACACATTTTACATCACAAGATTTACTCCTGACATAGCAAGCTTGACATTCCCATGAGTTTTTATCCGGTTTAAAAAGTTCTGAAAGTGGTTTTTGTTCAGATACTAAGCTACTTTTGCCTGTGACAACAGAAATTCCTGATTTCGGAGTACTGCAATATACACAGGAGGATTCATTCATATTTGATTTTTGGCATTTTGAGCATTTCCACGAGCTTCCAACAGGCTTAAATAGTTCATCAAAAGCTGTCTTATTCCCAGTACATGTGTCTGACTGAGATTTGGCAATTTGAGGCTTTTCATTTTTGTCAGCTATTTCTTTTAAATCATTTTGGCATTTCTGGAAAACCTCAAAGAACTCTTGGGCTATTTCTTTGGTTTTAAATTTTGCAGCAAACTGTTCTTTTTTTAAGTCTCCATCAGAAAAGTCTTGAGCAAACCAAACCCAAGCTTTATCATTAGTTGCTAGTGGTGTAAGTTTCATGTCAGGTAAGATATAATGATTAGCACCTATTTTCAGAACTTGCTCTCTTCGCATTAAAATTTTGTATTTTTTGCTATCAGTTAAAAACAATATTTTTAACTCACCAATACCCCATTCTTTCCATTCTTTGCCTTCACGGTCAAATCGGAATAACTCAGCTCGTTCCCCAAACAGTTTTTCTTCTCCTTCTCCAACAGTCTTCACATCAACCAAAGCAGGAAGTGGAACAATAGGTTTGAACTCAGCAGTTCGAACGAATTCTTCAGGAGCACCATCGGCAGCATCAATAGAAACTCTTCGCCCCTCAGCTGAAACATTAACAAATAGTGGTGCACTAGAAGTAGGAACAGTCAATTCTGCGGAGCTCTTTGAAACACTAATGCTGAAATTTGGAAAAGTAGCAACACTTTCAGCACTTTTTGAACCAAACATATCATCAGGAGTAATTGTCTGTAACATAGAGTGTATTTTTGAAATGTTATTTTCAACTCTTGCTTTTGCACTTTCTGTACTTTCAATAAACTGCACGGTAGAAGATGAAGATACAACTGCAGTTGGTGGGCTTTTAAATGAAAATCCAGAAAATGGCCAAGGTTTTGGGGCAGTAACTTCTGTTATACAACAAGTTTTTTCGTATTTTTTTCTTACAGCAAATAACATTGCTCTGCTTTTGATAACAGATTTTTTTTCTGGCATCACTGGGCTGGCAGAAAATGTAGAAACACCAAGAGTATTCTTTGAACCACTGACTGAAGTAACTTTGAACCGCTGACTAAAAGAATTTATGCTAAAAGTAAATTGATTTGCAGTTGAGTTAGTGATACTAGTTGAAACAGATATACTATTAGAACCTGCAGTAACTTGAGAACCACGTTTCTTGGTTTCACATGCAACACATAAAAGCTTATCAGCAGCATTACTAACATAACAAGTTTGACAAGTCCAAGAACTAGCTTTAGGTAAAAATGTAACTCCAAATGGCTTCTGTGTAACAGGAGATGCATTTGTTGTAGATTTGACTTCAGCCTCATTTTCTTTCGCTATCTTTAATGCTTCTTCAAAGGCAGTTTTGAATGCAGCTGCAATATTAATAGTCCTAAAGCATACGCAAAGATTTTGAAGTCTCATTCCTTCAACAGTATGAACTACTGCAAGCCAAAAGAAAACTCTTTCAGAGTTTTTTAAACCATGTAATTCCATATTAGAAGTAAAATAATGATCAGCACATAAGTTTGATACCTATTAAAAAAAAAAAAGCATGAATTTATAAAAATAAGAATTATATAAAATTCATACAATATTCACAGATTTATATACATTATAGTTTAACATATGTTTAGTTCAGTGAAACTAGATAAAGTAGAAAAGCACGATCTAATTGCAGAATGACAATTTTTTAAATTTAGTTATCTTCCTGCTATAGACAAAACTTTTATGCGCACTGAAACAATGCAAAGCACATAAATACCTTTGAAAATGCAAATGTCAAATTCACAATAACTAATTTTATTTTACACACAAACATGGCTGTCTCTCGTGGTGCCTACACGTCATTAACGATTGGTCACGGAGAATATTACCTTCCTCCAGAGTGATTAGGGTCATGCAAGTGTAAACGGTAATCCCTTCGAGTGTGGCAGGGGACCCTAGAGGTACTGTCAAGTTCGACTCGGGCTTTACATTGCTAGACTTTTTTTTTAGATAATTGTGGTGCTGAGATATCTATTCATATCCTATGAAGCACAAATTAAAATTATGATAATATCAGTTGTTCATTAAGTAACATCAGCTTGTTCATTAGATATGTGCAAAAAATCCTTTCAACATGAAATTTTAGCCCACCAGTAAAATCCCTGACCACTAGTAGCTCCATCCAAGGTTCGAATCCCACAAACAGGCTGGCTGCATGGGCGCTTTCCCATGTGTAACATGTTAATTTGAGACAGTTTCCGTAGAAAGTTCTCCAGGAAGACATCCCTCCCTTCCAGGTAGTACCTTAGGGTGGAACACATAAATAATAATAACATTAAATGTTAGCAAACCTATAATAAATTTTGAAAATATTGCCCGTTTTCTTGCTTGAGATTGCAGTTCCCCCTTTCTGCTTGAGACTTGATATATTTCTTTTTAAATAAAAGCAAAAATTGCCCAATTAATATTTATTTATTTTTGAAGAAAATTGTTTGTTTTACAATATGTGAAAATTTCAAAACTTTATATCGGATACTTTTTTATGTTGAAATTTTAAAATCAGACCGTCAGGAATAAACCAAGCGGTTATTGAAAACTCCCCCAAAATTCAGAAAATAAATTAAGATTTTCTTACTAGTTTTATTTAACAAATTTTTTACGCACTATCCAAGGTAAAATTCTAAGACTCTTAATTTATTTGCTGTTAAAAGTAGGCATGTGAAACATAATTTAAATATTAATTTAAACCTTCCAAATGAAAAAATGAAAAAAATTGGTTCACAACATTGGACTCTTGGCAATAAAGATAGTGTGTACAAAATTTGAGTTCGATAACTTATCCAGGAATAGATTGAAACTCAATGACAAAATTGAGAACATAGTGGAACACTGTAAGTGAACTAAAGGAAAGGTTACAAAATTCAGGAGGTACACTTTACACACACACACAAAAAGAGGGGGCAGTTCTATATCTCCCGTTCTACTGGGCCGATTGACGAAATTTAGCTTGCGTTTTTCATGTCTCGAAAGCGCGACTTAGGATATAGATTAGATGTATATATTGTTCTAATATAGATGTTTTTACACAAAATCTGACTTTTTCTGAAATAACATACCCCTTTTCTTCCCCATATTTTGATTATATTATTAAAAATATACCAAAGTGGCAAATTTTGTAAAAATGGCCCGAGTAGTTTTCAAAAAATTAGCTCTCAAATTTTAGTTCCTCAATGTTAATTTTAATTTGGTACATATTTATTATTATCACTTTATTACTACTTTTTTAAATTTATTTGGTTCCTTCTTTCGCAGTTCGAAATTTAGGTTCAATCCAAATAAAATTTGCAGATATTTTCCGATTTATTTTTTTAATTTGCAATTTTTTTTAATTTTTCGAAAAATTTTTGAATTACATCTTATAAAATTTTTACCATCACTTTAAAGTAGATGCATTTCTAATCATAGCTGCTAAAATTAGTTTTTATTCAAAATTTTAAAAGATATACTTGAATCAGCACACATATTGGTGTGTTTCGAAATTTGGCATATTTATTACAAGTGATAATAATGCCAAATGGGCTTTATGCATTTCGTTAAATTTATTTGAAAGAAGGAACGATGCACCTTTTTTTACACTCGTGCACAATGAAAACAAGGGAAAGGAAAATATGTTACTATAAATTACGAATTTTGCAAAGTGAATTTTTCTGGGCGAAAACTGCAAATAGTGCGCCAAGATAAATTTATAAATTACTCACTAAGTTTCTGATCAAATTTTACAAAATTTGATATTTGAACATAATTTGAGTCGTAGAATCAAAATACGGAAAAAAAAATCACTACTTTCTTTCAGAAAAAGTTCCGATTCTGTGTCAAGATACCTACCTACCTATGTTAGACCAATGCTGTACATAAATCTAATACATATTTTAAGTCGTGCTTTCGAGACATGTAAAATGCATGTTAAGTTTCGTCAATCGGCCTAGGAACAGGATATATATAACTGTTCCTCCCTCTTTTTTGTGCACATGGTACATATTGTGGCTTTTGGCTCTTAATACATAGCTTAAAATGAAAGACTAGATAAAACTGACAGAAATTTAACCTCTGAAGAACTAGATCACAATAAAAAAATTATATATATATATATATATATATATAACATACACTTTATATAATAATAAAATACACTGACTATTAAGGATTAGTAAAAAATTTTAGAAGCAATAATTGTTTTACGCCAGCTGCAGTTACAGAACTTATGCTAATCACGCATTTTGTAAATGCAATTAACAGCAGTTAATTTAAGGTTTGGTTTATTTGATTATGGAAAAGCATCGAGGGCTATCTCGTCTGAGGGGAGGGTTGCTTCATGGAGGATTTCCTAAGGGAAACTGGCTCGTATATACGTTATGCATAAGGAAAACCAGAAAAATGGCCAGCCAGTTCGCGGGATTTGAACCTTGGACTGATCTACCAGCTTTTACCGACTTCACCACTCGGCCACTGGTTTGCATAGTTAATTTAAGAAATATTAATTCAACAAGATTTTTTAATATATGATTTTTTAATATAATAACTGAAAGATGAAGTACGTTGCTACATGAAGATATGCACCAGGAGAACTTCATGTTTATGAAGTGAAGCAATGACAACTGACTGTATATAACTGGAGTTGTAAGAAAACAAATCCAATCTGAAAGGTAATTTCACAAACTCTGAATGATTTGAAAGGGAACCAGTCCAAGTTGCAATAGTTCAACACTGTGAGCTAAGGACAAGCGTTAATAAGCATTAAGTTAATAAGAAGCAGCGTTTAAGCTGAAATGCTTTTAAAATACACCTTTGACTGTTCACCAAGTTCTGGTTATTTATAGTGACGTAGGATCTGCAGAGCAAAAAAAATTCAGGAAAACTCATTATGGCCTCACCAACAGAACATGTCCGGGAGAACACTGTAATTCCACATGTTCTCCTTCCCTTCAGGACAGAAGTACGATACAAAGTTGACGAAATCCAGGTGGTGCTTATTTCGGCTCGAGGATTTTTGAAGCAGGAAAAAGTAAAAATCAGCTGCACCCTCAATGGGACTCAAATCAAGCATCCTTAAACTACTGGCTACACGTGCTACTACTTACACAAGGCAAGTGCAATACACGGTTGGGGGCCAAATCCAGGCTATGTCCTGATTTTGAATGGATCATGACGACTTTTCCAAACATTATCGAATCTGGTCCATTAACAGTTTAAATATTAACAAACACTTGTAATCGCAATGCATAATTATGTAAAACTTTTTATTTTCACGGTTTTTTACTTGTTTTTTTAACTTTTTAATCTAATTTTCACTTTTTTTTCACCCAGAGGCCGTTTAGAAGAGCTATTAATTTCGTTTTGGCATTTTGAGTCAAAAACTTAAATGCCCGTTTAACTTTTCAGATTGTTGCTGCCAAATATTATCGCCCTGTGTTATATTTAAGAAATTAAATGATGAAGAATCTGCATAAATGTATGTATGTTTCTTGCAGTGTGATAAAAAAAAACCAGAGCCGTCAAATTTTGAATAACGTAATCCTCCACCGAATATTGGCACATTTCATATTTTGGCATGAGCAATATTTCATATTTTATAACACTTTAATGAATTTTTTATAGCAAACTCAACAATTTCAAAGCGAGCAAGGGCAACACTGTACTGAAAAAAGAAAAATCTTTATGCTCAATGTGATATGTATATCAGAAATTCTAAAGATAACGCTCATTTTAAAATTATTTTGCGATATTGCTGTCAAATTGAATTTTATGGTTTAAGTGCGAAGAACATGATATTTAATAAATAAAGGTAACACACAAAATGTTAAAAATGTCTCTTTAGGTGTAATGTAAAATCTGAAAGCTTTATATATATATATATATATTTAAATTGCATCTTAACCGCCGTCACCTCCCATTGGTGGGTGGTCGTGGCTTTGTTAGTTGTCTGACTCTTCTGCTGCAACCAGTTTGATAACGCATGATTGCATGATTTTACTAGATTTGACCTAGATTGGAGAAAGCTAAACAGAATACCCTACCGAGGGGGGCTTTCTCAATGATTGGATCAAACATAAGAGCTGATGCCCAAATAAAATCAGAGTTAGCTGATAACAAAATCGATACCGAAGATTTGTCTGTATTTCATTACATTACATACAAATAAAACATATGCAGAATCAATCAACTTTGCCCATGTGATGAGGTATGATAATTTCCTGCTTAAATTTCCTTACTTCGGGTGTGCAGGACCACCATCAGTTGCAAGAATTTCTGTCTGACATTCATTCCAAGCATGAAGATCTCACATTTTACTGCAAAGTGCGTTGGCTAAGTAAGAGGAAAATATTGAAGCGTTTTTATAATTTGAAAGATGAAGTATTTCTTTTCTTGGATATGAAAGTAAAATCTATTCGAAAGCTAGAAAGCCAACCCTGGTTGTGTAATTCTGCATTCATTGCCGACATTACAACATACCTCAAAGAACTCAATAATAAGTTACAAACTCAAGAATAGTTGATGTATGACTTTATGGACATTATTATTATAAGGGCACAGCCCCGATACTCCTAGCTGGCACAAGCCGGACGTATGATCAAAAAATGGGACTGGACAGAAAAAATTCAAAAATTAGAAGAAAAAAAATAAAGGGGGGGAACATATAAAGTCCAAAATTTGAGTCTCAGTGCCGAATTCCAATTCTATCTTTGTTCGTATTTATAATCTTCATTATTGTCTCTGCAAAAACTTTCAAATATGAATAGTTCCTTTTAAAAACCTTCCTTAAAATTCTTTCTATATTTCTCTTTTGCACTCCGGGTAAGCGTACAATTCATCGACGAAGTGCCTGGCATCCCCAAACTTATTACAAATTAAGCATTTATCATTATTCTGTAGATGGAACCAATTAAAATAAGCCAGAAAATGCCCACGATTAGTCAGTACCTGATTTATACGAACATTATTTATAATATTCATCTTGTTTAACTTTATACTTTTCATTAATTCTTTTTTCTTATTAGACGACTCCCAGCAAAAATTCCATTCTGCATAAATCCAGTTTTCCATTTCAGCAATGGTCTTTTTTCTTAAATCATGGGTATCAAAATTATCGGTCCCATTCCCAAGTGCCGCCATTTTAGCAGGGGTGACAGTTCTACTGTGTGCTTTCACACAGTGTAATTTAACAATGTGTTTTCTTTCAGCCTTTTTAAACAAGTTTTTTATTTCATTAATGAGTCTATTTTTATGATCTGGTTGGGTGAGTGGCTGAAGCACAGATAGGGCATCAGTATAAATATTTATAAAACATCAAACTGTTAATTTTTTATTAATTCAATTAAAAGCCTATGTCATTGCGTATGGTTCTGCTTGATAAACCGAATTCATTGGTTTAAGTTTTATTCTCACATCGTCTATTTCCCCTCCATGAAATAAATTACCACAGCGCTACCCACTCCCGCCATCTATTCCAGAACCATCTGAAAAAATGTCTATTTCGCCATCAGAAGCATACTCAAGATCATAAAATAATCCAAGTCGTTTCATTGGGTGAATAATATCCTCATTCTCGTGTTGAAAGGCCTTACTTGTGAGTATTTTTTGTCCAATATCAGTATCTATAATAATTTCATTAGCTAATAGAAACTTCTTGTAGTAAAATTTGTATAGAATTGAGAGGGGCAGAACACCTGCAAGAATGCAGGCAACTTCAGTTGAAACAGTTCTGAAGGCTCTTATAATGGCAAGCATCCAGCCTTTCTGCAGGATGTCCAATTTCATTCTAATCCCAAGTGCTTCCTCTTCCCGGCAGCCCCAAGCTCCGACTCCATAAAAATATTTTAGGGATAATCACATTTCTGAATATATTTCTCAGGGTGGAACTCTTTCTATTCAAAGTATCAACACTAAAATTCTATTTATAACATTTTAAAATGTTGTCTGTGATTCCATGAACATGCTTAAAACGTTCCACAAAACTCAATTTGTTATCAATAATAATTCCTAGATGTTTCATACTTTCACCAAATTTGATACGATTACCCTTAAATTTCAATTGTGGGGAGTCTAGTCTTTCTCCCATCCCAAGGGGAAAAAAGTCCACAAGTTTTTTCATTATTAAAATATATTTTCTCTCTGTCACTCCATTCTTTCAAATCATCCATTCTCCATTTTTCCAAGGGAGTCTCCCTCCACCATAACCAATATATCGTCAGTAAGTCATTAACAATGAGGCCCCAGAACACTGGAGCGCTGCAAGAGCCTTGGGGGCATCCTTTGTAAATGTCAAAAACCAGGTTCAGATTATCAGATGGGCCCTTAAAAACCATCTTTCGCCTTTTAAAATAACTTTTTATAATTTCATACATATTCTTAGTAATTCTAATATTCTTCAAGTGTCGCATCAGGGAGAGCCACCTTACATTACCGAAGGCACCCCTGGCGTCAAATGAAACCAGAGCCACATGCCTAGTCTTTCTTTTCTCTCTAATGCCAGACATGACTCTATAAAGAGCCAATTCAGTTGACCTTCCCTTTCTAAAACCAAATTGCCTTTCAGAAATAATATTATTCTTATTTAAAATATATTGCAGTCTATTAACTAAAAGTTTATCATAAACCTTTGCAAATGCTTTCAGAAGGCAAACTGGACGAAATCCTCCTTCATCCTTTGGAATCAAGATTAATTTTTCAATTTTCCATACATCTGGAAATATCCCCAACTTCAAGCATCTATTGTATAACACTATGAAAAAGGAAGGACAATCCTCAAACAATATCTTCAACAATGTGGCCCTGATCCCATCCAACCCAGAAGTAGACCTTATCCACAGACTTTTCATCGCAATCAGAATTTCATTACAAACAAAGTCTTTCTCCTCTTCATCCTGCTCCATAATAATTTTTTCTTCATTTATATCCTCATTATAATCCTTAAGATATAAAGTATCTTCGATAATTTGCTTGTAATTGTCCTCAATAGACGTCGTCGGGACTTCGCACTCTCTCTCAATAATTATTTTCTTTTTCATTTTAGCAATGGCAACTCTAAAAGAATCCATCATAATAATTCACATCTCTCATAAACAGATAACTTTTATATTCTTTCCTCGTACGCTTAATAAGTTTTTTATATTTTGCTAGGTTTCTTTTATATTCGATTTTTCGCGCAATCTTGATATCTGTCAATCCTTCTTTCTATTTGTGTCCTTTCACGTGTCGCTCTTACTTGTCTTATTATTTTATCCAGTTTCGAATTCCACCAGTGAGTTCTTTCCTCCCTCTCTTTCTTCCGCACACCCAGATTTTTCCACATTTGTGTTATAATATGATTCTCAATACGTGAAACCACTTTATTCAGTTCCTCTTCATTCTTAGATTTCAGTATCTCATTTTCCATTTCTAATAAATCCTTTTTCATATTTCAATTAAATCTCTTAATTCTATTAATAATATCAAATCACTTCAGAATAAGCTTCGACTCTGCGAAAGTTAATTACGGGAAGGCAGTACTTAAAATTTTCTCACAACCACAAAAAGGATTTTCATTCGAATCACCGGATGAGTTGAAATATTTCAGGAATTCACCACGAGATTCAGTGATTTTAAAAACCAAGAAATAAACTCGCGAATTTACTCTTCTCTATTTAATATTGATGTCGAACTAGCACCACTTTTTTGCAAATGGAATTAATCGAACAACAACAGAATATTGTTCTGAAAATAAAAGTCAAGAATATTATTACACAAACACATTTTTATAAAAACTATTTTCCACCCTAAAAGTTTCCAAAGTTGACAGCTTTTGCCCAGAAAAATATGAAGCTGTTGGAAATGCCAGGAACCTTTTTTTCAAGAATGAAATTCTAGAAATCAGAAAAAAAAATTACTTAAGCGTACATGTAAAACACTTTGCTAGTTTCAACATCTGCAATATCCCTGAATATTGACCATCTTGTGTCGACCCCGAAATCGCAATCGGCGCATTAAAAAAATTTTTTTTCAGAATATTATTTCATTTTGTATTTTATATTTATATATATTTTGTAAAAAGGGTTTATGTAAAGCAATACAACGATTAAAGTAATTAAAATGTGTTCAGTTTTTGTATTTTCTCATAGATACATCTTATGGTACTCAGTGGGTAATATTTCTAATTTCTAATCCAGCCGCAGCCATGTCAAAGTGGCGAATGCCTTATTTACACCACGAGAGCACACGTGGAGGAATGCAATATTTCCTTCTATCTTATCCACTCATTTTTTATATTTAGAAGTACTTTTATCTTCCTGAAGCATTCCTTTCTGTATGGTAGTTGGAAACTGCCCTCATTATTCAGGAAATATAATGAAGGAGACAACAATTAGTCATTTGAATTGATAGTAAATATTCGATCATCAGTTAGTCGCTATTTTATAAAAACATTTACATCTTTACAAAAGCAGGAACAATTGGGTATTTTCAATGATATTGACGGCGTAAAAATTTTCTAATTATTTCCCTGCTCATAAACTGATATTTATGTTAAAATTCCCTCAACCAGATCGGGAATGCCTGAAATGTTAAAAATGATAATTAATAATGATTTTTAACTATATAGATTTAAAGCATGTCCAGCGTTTCAAATCAGAACCATGCACGCTACTTCAATATCTTCTCATATCCTGAATTTTTTTTTAAATACAAATATCTGGGTTCATTTAATTTTCTTTCGAAGACCAGTCTTTTGAACCTCTTTCTGCCACTAATATAAGTATGGTGTAAGCTTTCTACCGGCCTAAATATATTTAGGACAAATTGCAAGCTATCTTTCATTTCATATTATCCAGAATTAACCGCTATTTCCTTATAAAACCGTGATACATGATAGAGAGTTAAACGTTTTTCTACCCTTCCTTTTTTATTCACAGTGTAAGGACGCATTTATTTTTATGTCACCAGTTATTTTATGTTGAATATCTTTACTGTCATTTTCCCTTTCTGCTTCCTGCCAGAATGCTAAATTTTAGTTTGTGCGTATTCAAATGAGGCAGAAAGGGATAGTATTTAAAGGATTGTTTTAGTTCGCTGAATCAGAGCATGTTCCACCTGCTGAAGGCCACGTTACTAGTGATTCTATGATAGCATTCCCGTCTTCCATGTTGCTTTATTCTTACCAGTAGGGCTTGTAATAGCTTGCAGTACTTTATTCTTACCAACAGAGCTTGTAGGTATGAGACTAGTTGCACGTTAATTAATTCTGCTGAGCCTCTGGCTAATGATATAACTTAGTTTTAATTTGAATGTACTAGTTTTTGAATTACGCTATAAATACTGTCTGGTTTGGTAGCACAAGAAGTGCCTTCTGATAAATTACTTTCGAAGTTCTGAATAAAAGAGTCATTTACACCCTTTTTAAGTTCCGTTTTATCTTAGGCACAGCGATGCATCGCTTACAGGTCTATTCAAGGATTTGCTATAAGTTACACTTGGTTACAGGCACAATCTCTACAACTGCTAGACAAAGCATATGTGTACTCCCTTTCATATGCCTTTGTTATTTGATTTATTTTCAGTCCCTTCAAAGAGATGAGGCTACATCGTGAATTTCTTCTATTACTTGTTCAACTGAAATTTCTCCTCACTTTTGAAAATCTCAGAAATCACATTTTTCTGTTCAATACGTGTAAAACTGCTTAATTCCAAATCCCTGGCTATATAAACATAAAACTTCCAGACTGTACTGCCTCTGTTTGCCCATCCAAAATCAAAAGCAGTTAAGAATTAAAAGTCTAATACGTTGCCTCCTAAAATTTTTTAGATCTTTGCAAACAACTTGATTGCATGGTAAAATTCTGACACGTACAGGTAGGAGTTTTTCCTTCTTACATAAGGCATAACATCACCTTTACACAACCATTAAACATTCAGATGCAATTAATTTTCAAATTAAAAACCCTAAGGGTTTTTATGAAGTAGCTTATATAGCAAAGAAGGGGCATTAATAAGCTAAGAAAAAAATTAAGCCTCTGAAGCAGGGCTTAATTTCAAAAATTAGAAGTACCGGAGCTCTATAGAAGACCTTCAGGAAAGAGGAACAAGAATAAATAAAGAATAAAATGATTAATAAAATCATTAACAATAAAAAAATTAAATAATTCATTATTAAAATAATTAAATAATTAATGGTTAAAGTAATTAAATAATTAAAATTTAATAAAATGCAAAGAGATAAATTAGAATTTAATAAGCAATTTTCAATATAATTTTATTAGTAAAAATAAAGTTTTCAAGATCAAATTTCTACTGAAATTATTGTTCAGTTAATTAAAAGAAGTTCTTATTTAGGGCTCCGGTTTGCTCCGACAAAAATTATAAATTATCCCAAAAACTAAGAAGTACCGGAGCCAGGCTCCTGTGGGCTCCGGCGCAATTTAAGCCC
Organism: Stegodyphus dumicola; assembly: GCF_044657685.1. NCBI lineage: Eukaryota > Metazoa > Arthropoda > Arachnida > Araneae > Eresidae > Stegodyphus > Stegodyphus dumicola. Next base: position 245,460,201 of record NC_140771.1, read on the forward strand.
TGCTCTGAAGGCACATGACGAGTTAGCAGATGAAACTCCAAGAGCGGACAAGAAATTAAGGTAAAAGTAGGGAGATCATCGTCTCCTGTACTGCATGCGTGGTAATCAGACAGAAAGTCAACCCATGCAAGAGAACAAGTAAATGTCAGTAGTCAAAGATAGGTTCTGAAAGTGTGGTCTCTAAGCATGTGAGCACTTCTGAAACTCTTCACTCTAAGCACTTCTGAAAATCTGCAGCAACACAGCTGTATCCAGTTTTGAAGAAACGTTTATTAGGTTTAGAGATTAGTAATGTGATTCACTATAACAGGGTTCGTACACATTTTTGCACAAGGAAATTAAGTACTTTTAAGGGTTTTTAAGGACCATTAATGAAAAAAATTAAGGACCTATGAGCAAATGGGAACCGAATAAATTCAATTGACGATATTATCTATGCCAGAATTTCCCTTTTGTAATACATCCTAAAACTAAAATAGATCCCTAAGTAGTACGCATTATTAATAAACAAGAATTAATTAACATAATTGTTAATAAGTTTGAGAAAATAAACTTTGCAATTTATCAAGTAGCGTTAAATATTTTACACTTGTAATTGTTGGTCATATTTGAAAGTAGATAACTGACATTTACTTTTTACTAAAAGTTAGCTTTATGTTGATTTTTTTTTTTTTCCCTTGTCTCATTTTGTCACATACTTGGTCAGCCTGGAGGTTTAGTAAATAAGCAGGTAGATTTTATGTCAAACTGCATAGGTTAAAATGAGAAATAATATAATCAGCATGATTTATAACAAAAGACTGAATGTTGTCACCGCTGCTGCTTGTCTAGAGAGAGACCTGCTGATTAGAAAAAACCTGAAAGGCCTGATGTAGGCAAGGTTGGCAAACGTTGAAAGTTAGTCAGGTTCTGTTTGATGTAGTTATTGTCGTAGCTTCGTGTACAGTTCCAGGGGTTGTAACCCAGTTAATATACTTTAAGGTTCCAATAAACCATTAAAGCACCAGAGGTAATAATGTGTTTTGTATTATTTTAAGTCTAAGTAGATGCATAGAATATGTTTTACTTGAATTTTTACATTTTTATATTTTATCTTGTGACCACAGTGAGTATTAATGAAAGGCAATAACTCGTTTTAATATGTAGAGATAATTTTTAAGGGTACGCAACTAGTTATAAATAATTAAATTAGGTAGTTTGATAACCTTAGTCATTATGGATTTACATGACCACTATTAAATTTTATTTTTTAACTATATTTGTTAAAAAAGCCCTATTAAAATCAAAATCTAATAAAATTTCAGTTTAAAGGATATGTAATTTATGACACAGATTCATAAACGATACTACAATAATTAAGCATTAAAAGCTACAGAAACATTTACGTTTTGTAACAACAGTCAACAAATATTTATCTGTCATTTTAATTTGAACCTTCCCAGACATTTTGGCTAGTTTATATCGATTTCCTTCTCTTTAAGCATCTTTTCTAACAATTCGAGATTTGTCTCAATATGCAAATCAATGCTCTCGCTAGTTTCTGCGTCTTTATCTCCTAACTTGTCAACCTCTCCACAATGTACCTATGAGGGTTTAATTGATCTGGTAAAAGTTAAATAGTCCCAAACTCCCGACAGGCGTGAAGCATATTATCGCCCTGTCTGAAAAAAATTAACTAATACCAGATAAAGGTTTAAATAAGCCTCTTATTTAAAAAGAGCTTAGAACATAAAGGCATGTTCTGATGCTAACAAAATCAATTACAGCTCATGGTGACATAATTAAACAAGAACAGTCAAATTCAAACTAATAATGTGGACTAGTGATCAAAGATTATACTATTTAATTTTAATTTATTCTGGCTCAATAACTCTATCATATGAGGAAATAGAAATGGGGAATTATAGTAAAGGTTGAAATCATTAACAATTGGGTAATTTACATAATAATAACTGCACATATCTTTGAAGAATAATTTCCTTTATGTATTCAGTTTCTTTCTTCAACACATTTTCTTTTCATTTTAGAATTTTTGGATTTAATTAAGGATTTCTGTTATTCTAAAAAGCACTAAATGCAATTAGAATGTACAGAAAAAGTGGCGAATTTTATTTCTTTAGTAATAGGAACATCCAGAAGCAATATGAAATATATATATTAAAGTTCAGTTAGAGCTGGTGTGGCAGAAGTTCTAGAATTTAGTGACACACCGAACAACAAAATCTAGAAATGGCAAAACTTTTAGAATTTAGAGCAAGCATTGGAAGCAGAATTTAGAAAGGCACTAGGCAGTAGAATTTAGGATCCACAGAGATTGCATCAGGTGGGAAAATGCCTAGCGCCAGCTATGTGTATGATGCATTAAGATATATCAGATGAATCTTTTAAATTGTAAGTTTTCAATTTCTTTATTAGTAAAAAAATCCTTTTCTATAATGCCTGCCCATGTGATAAGATCAGAAGCATTTTTGATATTTTCCATGCTTCTGTGTAGTGAAAAGTAGAGAAAATAAAGAGAAGATAAACATGTTAAGATTCTAGTATCAGAAGTAATACATTCAAATATGTTTTCATTGTTCTTCCAGACGTTCTCTAAAAATTAAGAAATTCATTGTAAACTTTCTATAAAATACATCCATTACATGTTGATACCATGGAGACATTTTTCATTTTGTCATATATTTCTCGAATCTTCTAGAATCGTGGGTCTATAAATCTTGCCTTCAAATCCTTCTAAACTTTCCAAGCTGCAATGTCTAAAATCCTAAAGAAAATTATCCCTACAAATTCTATAACAGCAAAAAGCCAGAAATATTTTGGGAAACAATAGGAGGGAAAAAGTATAAAATAATTTTATAGAGAAAACTGATGCACATTCTGAGAATTTTGAATTTTCTGAGACAATTACATGGGAAAACTCTTACTATGAAAAAATTAAAAACAAGACATTTTTAATTAATTACATAGCTAATTTTGCTTTTGCTAAGAGCTCTTTCATAAATTGTGCTTTATAGCATTATAACTTGTTTATTTTTCAGATTAAAAATATTGTATAATACGTTGTCAAAATAAAACTTTATAATATTACAGCGAAAAATAAAAATGTTTCATTTTAATGTTATTTTTTGAATTTCAATATATTACTATTATTTTAATAAATTTATTAATGTTACAATGTTTTACAAAAAAAATCGTCGAAAAATTCTCAGATCTCGGAATTAAAAAGTTTCTATAGAAACTAATCTTAAAATCGCCAATTTAGAACCGTTTAATAAAAGAATTCACATCCCCAAAAGTGAAAAGTTGTTTAAGAGCTCTTTACTAGAAAAAATGAATTTCAAAATGATTATGTTTCACTTTTTGCTTAGAAACTCGAGTATCCCATCATTTATACTAGAAATGGAAACAAATTATAACTCATGAACCCATTCAAAAGATAACCATATATACGGCAGTGAATCGCCAAAAATATTCCTCAAAATGCTAATTCACATTCAAAATGACAGTCGTAAAAATAGGAAGAAATTTCAGATGATTAAAATTAAGGACCTTCTGCTGATTTTGGCCAAAATTAAGGACTTTTAAGGACCAAAAATCGATTCCAAAAAATATAAGGACTTTTAAGGACTCTTAAGGACCGTACGAACCCTGTATAAGGTCGATTTTCTAATCATCATGCATCAGTTTGTTTCTAATCAGATAATGAGCAGTTAGTTTTCTTCAGAATCTTATTCTGTATTACCTAAAATTTGTGTTAGTCCAGAGTAATTTTCCAGGATGTCTTTGTCCATCTAAGTCCTTTAGTAATGATAACCCCTACATAATTCACATTATTTACACGGTTCGCAATTTCCTTAAACACGCAAAGGTAGTTCAATGCTATTTTCCAAATCTTGCACCTCTTTACCCGCAGCAGCTTGGACTTGGAGGCATTTACACAGAGTCTTCATTTCCTGCACAACTCCTCAATAACTAAAACAAAATCCTGGAGTTTGGAGATGGTATTAATGGGTTGAATAGAACTCACAGCTACCACAATATCGTCAACATAGCAAGCTAACATAGAGTTACGATCCAGTTTATCTCGGGGAAAATTGATTACGTAAAAAAGGCAGAGAATGGGTGCAAGATAGAAAACCTGGGCACTCCTTCATTGATGTGTTTTGAGGCTGAGTAGACATTTTCTTTATTGAAAGTAAAAGTGCGATTCGTGAGGAAGGAATTGAGGAGAAGAATAATTTTCCGACTAAGTTTATCTTGATCGTTTTGTAGATCAACCCGTTATGCTAGACGAGGTTGAACGCCAGATCCAACCTAAGGAGTGCCATGCATTTCTTTATGGTGTGCCGAGGTAAATTCACCCAGCCTGATTAGGTGCTTTGAAGTAGATAGTTGCTTCCTGAATCCATAATGATCAAAGGGAAGTAACTGAAGATGTGGATTCATTCATTTTAAGCTTATTTGTTCGTAAATTTTGCTGTTATTAGAAAGTAAACTTACAGCGTGAAAAGTCTCCGCTCTTATGATATCCTTTCCTGGCTTAGCAAGAACAAAGATCTTGACACCTTTTCAAGGACTGGCAAAATAACTTTTAACAATAATAAGGAGTCAAGCAGGCATTGATTAAAGTGAATTTGGCGAATTGCATAACACGTTGTTTGCAATTCCGTCAAGGCCCGGGATCTTTAATGCCCAATTTATGCATTATATTTTGAATTTCACCAGGAGATGTGAGATCACGTATAAGGCTTGCTGTGGGCACACAAATCCAAGAATCAAGAAATTCTTCAACTTGTGGTATAAATTGAGCGTTACGTTAGGACCTAATTGCTGTTAGGTGTTGAGAGAAAGCTCTCACTTTATCAGCATCTCAACATGCAGTAGAATTTGCATCAGTTATAGGCTGAATACATCTATGTTTGTTCTTAAAGAGATTTAGAGAAATTTCCAGAAGTTAAATTCAAGAAGTTAAATTTGCAATTTAACATTACCTAATAGCTTTCTTTTTGTGCTTTTCTTTTTGTGCAATTTAACATTACCTAATAGCTTTCTTTTTGTGTATCTAGTATCAACAATACTTTTTATTTATTTATTTATTTATTTATTTATTTATTTTTTCAAAATCTGTTTTAAATGCAAGTGCACAGTGAAATTTTTCAACAAAACATTAAAATTGTTGCAACAGACAAAAAACTGAAAATGTTTTTTCTCATTAAAAAATTCCTAAGATTAAAACACATCAGCTGTTACATCGAATATAAATAGGAAACTAAAAATCTATAAATCTAATTACATTTATACAGTGATGTTCTGGAGACTTACCGAAATTTTAAAATGCTGCCTAATTTCGTCAAATAATTCGCCATTAGCAATACAGTCAAAAGTCTTTAATCCGGACTCGTCGGGACTTTGGCGATTCCGGATTATCGGTTTTTCAGGATTATAGATCATCAGTTTAAATCTGGTAAGATGCCATGCAGAAATTATAAAATTAAAAATATGAAACCGTAATTTATGAAATAAACAGCAATTATGATCTAAAAGGTATCAAAATTTACAAAAAAAAAAAAAAAAAACTTAATATTTATTTGTTTACTTTATTAAAAATTTCTTTGAACGCGTGCATGCGTAAAGCATACATTATGCATAGTCGAAACTACAAAATTGCAACCAGAGAACTATTTGATGTGTATTCATGATATTTATAATGACGAGGCATTTGATTTAAATCATATCAAAGACGGAGTACATCGAGATGAAATACTACATTTAGTAAGGAATTATAAGCTGAATAAAATAAAAACATCTGCCCTGAAGTTAAGGATAGTGCTGACAGATCAACTTCCACTTCATTGCACGCCGCGACGTTCCCCCCGCAGAGCAGCGTGAAATTGATAAACATATTTCGGAATGGTTAGAGAATCAAAGGATATGCCTTTATCCATTTTTTGCAGCAATTTCACTTTTTGTTTAATGGACATCGAAACATTTTTTCACTTTGTAGATCCTTTAGTAGCTTCAGAATCGGAAATTCTTTTTGACATAATCGAAAGTTCAAACTTACTTTTATAAAATTGCTCTAATAGTCTGTAAAAAATAATAAGCCAAATCCCATTAGAAGATTAAGAAATAGATAATTAGATAATTTTAGCTTAGCTTATACCGTCCGTTATACATTAAACGTGCATGCGTAAACGTATTATGCACATGCATAGACGTATATGCGCATGCATAAAGGTATTATGTACATGCGTTAACGCATTATGCGTTGACGCATGCGCAGAAAGTTTGTAGCTTTGAGGTCCAGATTATAGATCATTCCGGATTATGGGCGTGTGGATTAAAGACTTTTGACTGTAAAAAATTTCATACTTAAAAATTTTTCGGATTATCTACTGAAAATTAAAAGCAATGTCACGTATTTCTAGATGTAGAAACTCGTTCATATTTTTTGAGAAACAAAGTTTAAAGTTAGATTCCTTGTACTATTATTCTGAAGTCTGTTCTAAAATGCTAAGGACATTCAGAATGCAACACCATGAAGGAGACATTCAAACAGCACAGAACTTTTGTATACTGCCACAGAGTACGCAGATGATTACGATTTCAGTGCACGCGCATATCATAATGCACAGTCCATATATCAAGGGCGGAAAGACTGCTGTTTTGAATAATGTGAATTGTTCTCTCATGGTATTTTTTGTGTGCTTAGCTTCAATATGCTTTGTAAAAAAACAAGAGCATCATTCGAGCACGTTTCTTAATTCAACCAAGGGAGAATTATTGCATACACAGACTGCGGATTATGCAACATTCATGCCAATATGGAATCGGTGATTGCAGGACAGAAAGACTGATGGACAAGAGCAATTGCAACCACTTTGTTGCACCACTCCACGGGAAGACAGGCATATTGTGTGCATGCCACTTATGCGGCATTCATAACCATATCACAACGAATGGAATCTGTAACACAAAAATTGGTGTATTCATGAACAATTCAATGTCAGTTACAGTACAATGGACTGTCCGCTAGGCGTCCCAGACTTTCACTTACTTTTAACACAAGATGGTTGTGTTTGAAGTGAAAGGCGGAAATGGACATCCGCCATTTACACAAAAGACTCCTCGATATATCAACAACATGATGTTTCTTTGTAGGTGCTGGTCAGAAAAAATGAAATTACAGCCCGTTGAGATGAACTGTAATTCTCTTATGTCTACTAGAAGACTCTAGGTTACACAGGGTTTCTTCTTCAGACTTTACATTCCTCGTAACATCTACATTACAGTGGAAATTGCAAGTCACTCAGTGTTCCAAACAGGTGGTATACTTGACAACCTCTGAGGCCCACCAGCGGCCGTGCGGTAAAGTCGCTGAACACTGGTAGTTCGGTCCGAGGTTCGAATCCCGCGAACGGGCTGGCTGCATGAGCGTTTTTGTGGTTTTCCCCATGTGTAGCGTGTATACGAGCCAGTTTCCCTTAGAAAGTCCTCCACGAAGGCATCCCTCCCCTTAGGCAGATAGGCTTTGCCTCGAGGCTTTGCCATAATCACACACACTTGACAACCTCTCTCTAACTCTTCTCCTTCACTGGAAGCTTTTTCCCACCACACCCCTCAGTGTTTCTTTGTAACCGTATATAATAGGAACCCTACTGACATTACTGCTTGTGACACGAAAATTGTCATCAATATGAGTGATTAGCATGTCGTCAATATCAGTGATTATCACAACAGTAAAAAGAATGGAGATGTCGGGCCACTATCACAATGCAATAAATTTCCTTACTGTATATTATGTACAGGTGGATAAACATAATTTTCAATCTAAAATTTGCAAATATGAATTTTATTGCTTTATTGGGAAAAGAAATATTTTTATTTCTAGCTTTCCTTGAAGCAGTTCACTATAATCTACAGGACACAAATTATTTGCCTTTTAATGTATAGTACGGCTTAAATTTTCAATCTGCCTTTCAATTATTGCATCTGACAGTGAGAAAGAATGCAGTCGAATCATGGACCATGACCGCCTAGGATCACAAACAAATCGGTTCATGGATTTATTTTCCATTTGAAAAATACCTTAGATGACATAAGATGACTTGGGTTACGAACAAGAAGCAACATATTATACTAAAAAATTTCAGTTAATGTAGTGAAGGAAATGTCTTAAGATGTTCCTAGTTACCTGATTAGCAAAATATCTGTGAAAATGGGATGAAATGCAAAAATTCAAAGAAAACTATCACCTGGATAAAGTAACAGCATAATATTTACAATGGCAATGCACGTCTTGTTTTAAGGACATTTAAAAACGTAGACAGAACTAAATCGCATTGACAAAATTTTTAATAGGAAAAGACTCAGCAATTTTAAAATAGAACTTATTTATATTATAACTTTTTTATTTCATTTTATTTTTTATTTCTTATAACTTTTTTATTTCATTTCAAGAGATTGTTTAGTGCTGTCTTTTTTTATCTGGATATTTTGTGGATAAATTAAGAATATTTTTAATTTCAACCCTTTTTAATACAATGACAGATAAGAAATGCACTCGTGATTTTACTGCTTGCAACGTTGAAAAACGTAAACACGTTGCATTGCGGTAATGAAAAAAATGAAAATTCTGCTAAAGATGGAGGCAGGTGCTACTGCTTGGTTTATAGCAGAATCGTATGGAATTGCCACACGGACTGTGTATGATATACGGAACAATAAAAAAAAGCTGTTGAAATTTTACAGCGACATTGATTCTAACACCGGAATTCGAAAACGGAAATCCTTACATGAGGCGAAATCGGCAAAACTCGATGCTGTCTTGTAGGAGTGGTTCCTGCAGCGGCGGAGTGATGGGGTACCTATTTGTCTACTCCTGAGAGAAAAGGGGAAGCAGATTCATGCTGATTTAAAAATAGAGGAGCTTAATGTAAATGAACAATATAATATAATCAGTTTATATATGTAATAATAATTTAATGCATATAATTAATTATTGTATTAATGTATATAATAATTTAATTAAATGTATCCAATGCGCCTTATTTATTTTACTTATTATTATATGCAAAAAGTGCAAATTCTGCAAAAGGTGGAAGCTGGTGCTACTCCTCGATTTATAGCAGAATGGTATGGAATTGCGACACGATTGCATATGATATACAGAAAAATAAAGAAAAGCTGTTGAAATTTTACAGCAACAGTGACACGAAACCGGAAAACCGAAATCCGAAACCGGAAATCTTTGCATGAGACGAAATCGGCACACCCCGATGCTGTGTACATATAATACAATGAATAATATAATCAATTTATATATTTAATAATAATTTAATGCATATAATAAATTATTGCAATAATGTATATAATAATTTAATTAAATGTATCTAATATGCTTTATTCATTTTGCACTTTTAGTCCGAATATCATGCTTTATCTTTTCTGTCCTGAAATCCTTAAAATCCGCACAACCTGTGGTCCCAAGCTTTGTGGATTTCTGGAATTCTACTGTATTTCAGGTGTCGTTTCTGAAAATATTTCGGCCGTCAAAATATTTTCAGGAATAAATTAAATTCGTGAGCCCAATTTTCACTGTGTACAGCAATGTGGGGAAAGTTTTTAATTACTGTATTAACGATATAGTGCATAACTGATATAGCGTACAGTATAATTTATTATTATTTATTAATATATGTAAAGACAGCCACTTCTCATATTCTACATATCCATATGGGCAGTTAGGCCTACAGCTTCCACGTGGTTTCAGAGAGAACCACACAGTGAACATTCAGGAATGTGTTTATTAGCCAAGCCGTAATGTCATAAGGTCAGACATTCCATTGTCGGGGAGTATAAAAGGGTGTGTTTATCGAACAAAGGGAGATTGTGCCTATTGTAAATAAAGCTATTTATCTGGGGATCAAATATACCTTATATTTTCAGTGGAAGGAGCACATTAACTATGTCAGAAACAAAATGCTGTGGGTGATTCAAAGCCTCAACTCTCTACTTTCTCCAGACTCCAAACTGGACCTGAAAGGTAAGCGTCATATTCATAGCTCGATCATCAGGCCTCTTTTGCCTACGCATCGCCCACCTGGGTTTCTGTCAAAAAGAAAGAGCTAAATAAGCTCCAAGTCACGCAGAACAAATTACTCCATTATTACGTCTCAAATCACAACAAAGAATTGAAAATTGAGACGGTAGATGATTATCTTCACAGGATGAATTTCTTTAGTAAAGCTCAAGGCATCTAAATAATTTAAATGTATTCAATCATGTTGTGCTTGAGGGAGATTCTGTACTTTAAATCTCTCACGGCCCACCTCAAATTTCCCTACTTAATTATTCACTCTATCATGCAAGCTTACACTTTTCGGCTAATCTTTGGAATATGGTAACAGGTAGTTTGGCGACATTTTGGTAAGGCGATAAAGGTTACTAGCTAGGACTTTAGCAGTGTACATGGATAAGTCAAGAGTGTGCGCAATGCCATTTTTGTGCAATTCTGGGATGTTTTTTTAAGTGCAAATAGGTCGACGTGTACATGGATGATACCGTGTATGTGCAATTCTTAAAAACGCGGCAAGCATTTTAATGGCGATTCTGCACTTTCTCCCAATTTCGCACCTAACCTTCGTCATGATTAAGCACTTTTGTTCCAAAAAAGAATAATTAAAAAAAAAATGCTTTACTTCGTGAAAACAAAATGGCGTCCAAAAAAAAAACTAGTAGGTTGCTGTAACAGGAATGGTCGCCAAATTTTCACCAAAAAATCGCCAAGTTACCATAATCTGAAGATTAACCCACTTTTCTTAGTACTTGTTTTATGTTGTATTTTGTAGCTTCAGTTTATTTGCATTTATTTGTAATTATGTATCATATTTTGTATATTACTTTGTATTTTAATGTTTATCTTATGTCAGTTGTAGTTCACTTATACTGTTATACTTATTTTGTCCTGACTTGTGTCTCTGTTTTTATGTCACAACATAAGCATGCACTTCAGTTTTTCCTCGCTGCTCCTAGGGTTATTTTTCATTTTCTGGTTGTGCTTCTTCAGCTTTGTGATTCAAGTTCACTCCCCTTTTTACCTATCTTAACCCTCCTACCTAATTGTCCTGTAATGTCTACTGTCATGTGCCCATTGGGCTTTGCCTCATGAGCCGGACATGTCGAAGTATGGATACAAAGGAAGATTTTTCGCTTGTTTAGATAACTGCTCACCTCGTGGAAACGAGTTCTTGGTGAAGTACGTTGAAACGTTGAGTGGGTTAAAGATGTTTCTTTGATTATTTTGATTGTTAATAGTTACCTTGTATTTTAAATCTGAGGTAAAGGCTTTATGCTGTTAACTCCGCAGCTCTGATTTTCTGGATGATATGTGATATTATTATATTATATTTGCAACAAAATTGAATTTTAAGTGCATACATGATATTTAATAAATAAAGCAAACGCATAAAAAGTTTATAAGAAGTTTTTGCTAACCATCTTACTATGTGAACTGAGAAATGACTTGGAAAAAAAAAAAGCATACCTACATCTAACACTTAACTACATTTCGAAATTCAGGAAACATTAGCATTTTAAAAATTTTGTGATTTTGTTGCTGAACTTTATGTAGTATTAGTGTGAAGAAAACAATGCCTTATAATATTTTTTAAATAAATAAAAAATGAATAAATAAATAAAAAGGCTTTAACAGAAATGAATGCAAGAACAAACTAGTAGAGTGTGATGTCAGGAAGAGAATAAAAAAACCTTAACAAACTCTTCTGGGTGACCACGTTGGCATTGCAGCCCAATGCAATCTCTGTAGATCCTAAATTCTGCTTCTTAAACTCTAAAACTTTTGCTGCACCGAAATTGTTCTGTCTACAGCCCTCTCTCAATTTAAAAAATTTTGCGACCCATAAATTTCACTACTTGAGCGTTTTTTAAATTCTAAAAATCTGTGTTGCCACTTTTTACGGGTGGATTAAAAAATACTAAAAAAAGATAAAAACTAAGTAACAATAATGAAGTAATTTAAAAACGAAAGATAAAAAAAAAATGTGGCATGGCATGAAACTAATTTTCGGACACTTTCAGTAAATCTTGATAAAATTAATTTTAAGGCATGGAAGTTTTAATATTAATGGTTAAGCATTGCGATGAAAACACATAACAACTGAAATAGAGTATTTAGAAACTCTTAAATAAAAATTACACAGTAAAGATTAAAGTTTCTTCCAGACTTGCAGAAGGAGCATATTCTAAAAGCAAACACCTGTTTGGTGTTGTCTGAACAGTTGCTCATATACACATCTACACAAAAATATAAATATTTGCGAAAGAAAACTATGTTACATACCCCTTCTTCTTGCATCAACAAACGGGGGGCTTTCTTGGTAAGTCTGTAAACACAAATTTTTATGTTCCCTATTCCTTGTTTTTTCCAATCTCCATCGCTAAATGAGAACAGTATTCCTGGCCCGTAAAACGTTACTTCTTCAATCTCATTTAGAAAATTGTCGTCAGCCTATAATAATAGTAAGAAAAATGTAGGAAAGAAAAATATCCATAATAAAAATACTGAACTAAAAGGGAAAAAAATCATTGTTAAACAAATACAGATTGAGAATATTCAACAAAAGAAGTGGTTTGAATGTATGGATTTTGATATCTGGCAAATATCCTCCACGTCTGATACAGAATTGATGATTCATCACCATTTTTGATAACTGAGTTTCACATAAATTTATTATACCATTTCATAATTACTTTGCTGAAATAATTTATTGCAGAAGAAAAGTAATCATAAAACTGCAAGACAACTCAATTTTTCTCATGGTAATATGTAAAGTTTATTCTTTCTTTCAGTCATTAATGCTTCATGTTCCTTCGATTTTAACATTGAATTAATTTTAAATTCAAGATTTTAGCATGCAATAAATTTTAGACTGTTTTTTCCCGAGAATATGTCAGACAGGTAACATTCTGTTTGGTAAGTGTGTGTGTGTGTGTTCGGAATTCTGTTGTGGTCTAGGGTGCCTTGTAGTCTCTTCTTGAATTAGATTAAAAGTATCTATGACTTTGGAAAGTAAGCTTCGTTTTGGATTCAGATCCAGCTTGGCAGGTAATTTTATGCCATATATTTTAATTTAATCGCTCACAAGTGGTGAGGTAGAATAAGCTTAGTGTTTTAATTCTATGTCTATTTGTTTGACAGTTAGCTATACTGGTTGTGGTAATGCACCTCAGAGAGTATATGTAATTAATACCTTGTTGGGACGGTAATTGTACTAGCTAAGTAGTTGGAACTTAACTATAGGTGACACATTCTTTGTAGACTATTACCAGTCAACAAACTGGGTAATTTAAATTAGGTGAAATATTTAATCTTTTGGATGAATTTCTCTCACCAAATGAAATACCGTGGGAATGCTGTGCAGATATGTGCACTGCTCGATCAGAATGGTGGAGCCATTGCTAAAATTAAAGGTAAGAACAAAGAAATGTGGCAATAGACACTAGATATGGGCTAGTGTCGAGGAAAAATGCTATTTTGAACGTAAATAGTTAAATAACGCATAATAATAATATAAAATCACTGCTTCTTAAAAGCACAATCTTCAAAGTGGTAAGTAAAGATTGGGAATCCACTATGAATCCTTCTTGCTACAAGCCGAAATAAGGTTTGACGAAAAGTGTCGACACATTTGATTAAACTGTTGCAGAGACAGCGTTCATCTTTGATGTACCATAACTTGCGGCGTTTTATCCCCCCCCCATTTCTTTAACATCTACCACTGACTAAATGTTTTGATGTCTTCTGAATGAGAAAAAGAACTTTTCTTATCTGTTTTGCAAAGTTAGTGTACATACTCTATTTATCGATCAGATTAATGTCATTCTAACACTATTTAATAATGAAGTCTGGGTATGGAATAATTTAATGAAGCCTAAGTATGGAAACTGGCATATTTGGCAGAAATCTGTATTAAAATATACGAAGTATATCTATAAGATACAATAACATGCCGAACAAGTATTAATTTAGAAGTAAAACACTTTTGCAGCTGAGGATGATGGTTCCGTAAAACTATCGAAACTCTTCTTGTGAAAATTTGAAAATACAGTCAAAAGTCGTTGATTCGGACACCCATAATCCAGAATGATCTATAATTCGGACCTCAAAGCTACAAACTTTCTGCACATGCGTCACGTTGACGCATGCACGTAAGACCTTTACGGTTGCGAATATGCGTGTGCACATGCGCGTTTAATGTCTAACGGATGGTATAAGCTAAGCTAAAATTATCTAATTCAGTTAATGTTGCAGATTGCGTTGTTCCTTAATCTTCGAATTGGATCCGGCTTATTATTTTTTGCAGACTGTTACAGCAATTTTATAAAAGTAAGCTTGAACTTTCGATTATGTCAAATAGAATTTCTGATGCTGGAGCTCCCAAAGAATCTACAAAGCGAAAGTACGTTTCGATGTCCATCAAACAAAAAGTGGAATTGCTGCAAAAAATGGATAAAGACATGAAGAAAGTGACAGGGAGGTTAGTGAAAACGAAAAAATTTCGATTGACAAGTTAGTCGGTATTCTCGGCAGAGCAATTACAGGACTTGAACAGCGGAACTTTGTTACTGAAGAAGAAATTATGTCTGTTTATATAGAATTAAAGAGAAAGTATTAGCACATAAAACAAAGCAACTTAAACAACTTACGTTGAAAGAAATGTTTAATAAAGTAAACAAATAAATACAGTCAAAAGTCGTTAATTCGGACACCCGTAATCCGGAATGATCTATAATCTGGACCTCAAAGCTAAAATCTTTCTGCGCATGCGCCCCATTGACGCATGCGCATAGGCGTTTTACTCGTGTGCGCAAGACATTTACGACTGCGCATATGCGTCTGCGCAAGTGCAGAATACGTTTTCGCGTGCGCGTTTAATGTATAACGAACGGTATAAGCTAAAATTATCTAATTATCTATTTCATTTAATGTTGATAATTGCGTTGTTCCTTAATCTTCGAATTGGATCCGGCTTATTATTTTTTGCAGACTGTAAGAGCAATTTTCTAAAAGTAAGCTTGAACTTTCGATTATGTCAAATAGAATTTCCGATGCTGGAGCTCCCAAAGGATCTAGAAAACGAAAGTATGTTTCGATGTCCATCAAACAAAAACGAATTGCTACAAAAAATGGATAAAAGCATATCCTTTGTTTATCTAACCGTTCCGAAATCTGTTTATCAATTTCACGCTGCTCTGCGCGGGGGGGGACGTCGCGGCGCGCAATGAACGGGAAGTTGATCTGTCAACACTATCATTATCTTCAGGGCAGATGTTTTTATTTTATTCGGCTTATAATTCCTTACTAAATGTAGTATTTAATTTCGATGTACTCCGTCTTTATACGATTTAAATCAAATTCCTCGTCATTATAAATATCACGAATACAAATCAAATAGTTTTCTGGTTGCAATTTTCTAATTTCGGCTATGCGTAAGGTATGCTTTACGCATCCGCGCGTTGAAAGAAATGTTTAATAAAGTAAACAAATAAATATTAGGCTTCTTTTTTTAGTAAATTTTGATACCCTTTAGATCATAATTGCTCATTATTTTATAAATTACGGTTTCATATTTTTAATTTTATAATTTCTGCATGCCATCTTACCAGATTTAAACTGATGATCTATAATCCGGAAAAATCGATAATCCGGAATCGCCGAAGTCCCGACGAGTCCGGATTAAAGACTTTTGACTGTATTAAGCTTTTTCTTTTTGTAAATTTTGATACCCTTTAGATAATAATTGTTCTTTATTTCATAAATTATGGTTTCATATTTTTAAATTTATAATTTATGCATGCCATCTTACCAGATTTAAACTGATGATCTATAATCCGGAAAAATCGATAATCTGGAATCGCCGAAGTCCCGACAAGTCCGGATTAACGACTTTTGACTGTATAACACTGATTTTTGTTGACTTCTAAATTAATAAATCTATGAGTGTAAAGGAAAAAATGTCACAATTTTTTATGCAAACGTCTAAGCGTCTTCTTTTAATAGGAAGCTTATTTATTTGTTGAGAGTGCATGGAATACGAAGGCATCCTCTTGCAAAGTGAACGTGAGGAACTCTTCATATTGAAAATTTTTAAGTTCATAAGGTATGTCATTTTTATTCAAATAAACAGCATTTAGGTACATGTAAAAATCTAATTTTTGTACGCTAATTTTTTCTTTATTTTGAATGTTCCATTTTCATATCCAGAGTATAACGTGCACCCCTAAATGTCTATCTTATTTTTTTAAATTCCTACTATTAGCTCACACTCTCCCTATATCTTGTTCAAATTTTCAATCAATAAAATAATTTTTATTCATCCACTCAAGTTCAAATACATTTTTTTAACTTGTAGTGGATGACACTTGATGTTAATATTTTTTTTTTTTTTTTTTTAATTTTTAAAATTTTTCTTTGTTGACCTAAGTAGGAATTGACTTTAAAAAAAAAAAATTGTTTTTATATTACTTGTTTAGTAAAAGTTTGCATTATACGCCGGAATATGCAGAAAATAACAGATACCGTAATTTCCGGAAGAAACGCCGCGGCGTTTACGTGGTTAAAACTTAAATTTTCAGCGGGTGCGGCGTTTCTACCCATGCGGCGTTTAGGTGCACTAAAAATAAAATATTTCCTATGATGGTCATTGTACATAGTTTGGATGGCCTTGTCATTGTGCATAGACTGGTGCTGTTCCCACACAAAAGACCACTCAGTTGCTTTTTGCCAACGTTATTTTGTTTACATTCTTTCCCTTGAACGGACCTACATGCCTTATTCACCCTAAATGAGATCTCAGAGGCAGTCTCGGCCACATGGGTATATCATTTATGAACTTGGCGGTTCCAGAACCCCTGAGGGAAGACCGTTTGTACAGTTGGACCAAAGGGGGGAAAGGCTATAGGCCACTGGGCAGGTGGTATCGCGAGCCACGGTGTTGGTAGCGGTAAGGTGGTGGCCAGTCCACTACTACTCTGGTATTCCATGTCAAACCTTCTGCTTGGTGGACTGCCCGTGTAGTACTGGCAGGAGCGCAACCGGCCGGTAGAGCGGCCAAGATTATAGGACCACACCTCATGGTGGTCTCAGTTCGCGGGGAGTGGTGACCCCCGTTGACCCGTTCAGCCGTGAAGAACGAGGGCATTTCTGACCCGTCGCCCGTAAGTGTGGGCCGGTGCGGCGGTGTATCGTTACTTTTTTAAGCGCTTTGTGGGCACTCTAGTCTGAATGACCACCTCCCGCCTAATACGGAGCCATTTAGGGTTTCAGACCCGGTAGTACGGTCGGTAAGAGACTGTGGAGCCGGTAAATTTAAATGATAGTTCCCCCTTTCAAATCAACATTCTCATCAGTTTGAATAGTCTCTCTCCTCTGCCATTCGATGAATCTTCCAGGACCCATCCTCTCCCCACCTCTGCCTTTTCTGCAATTTTTTTCAAAGGCGGACACGACTCCACCTGCCACGCAATAACGAACTCTGACGTATTTCCCCTTCATGAATGGATTTTTCTTGGCATTCTGCCAAATACAGATCCCATCAGTTTGGGTACAAGTACTTATTGGATAGTTTTTAATTAGGGAGCGGAAAATTTTTGAAAATGTCTCTAAACGGCACAGAAGCTATACATTTGTTACCTTTAATTTATTTTTGAGTTATGGTTTCATTTCATGCATTTTTCTTAACTGGTATGTCATATATCAGGACTTAGGTTGAGTTTTTGCATCTATACGGCCCCCAACGATGTCACACGCAATTTAATCTATTGCAGCGTTTCTGTGTAATTTTAATTTTTTTCCCGCCATTTTTCTCGAATGCGGCGTTTATGCTGATGCGGCCTTTCTTCCGGAAATTACGGTACATTGTATGAGTTTAAAGTTTAAAAGGAATGAGGATCAAGAATCTTCATATTTAGCAATTAATACTGCTTTTAATTTTCAGATGATAACTATGGATTTCATTTGTGTTTCCTTCTCATATTTCTAATACAGTCAAAAGTTGTTAATCCTCGGGACTCGTCGGGACTTCGGCGATTCCGGATTATCGATTTTTCCGGATTATAGATCATCAGTTTAAATCTGGTAAGATGGCATGCAAAAATTACAAAATTAAAAATATGAAACCGTAATTTATGAAATAAAGAACAATTATGATCTAAAGGGTATCAAAATTTACAAAAAGAAAAAACTTAATATTTATTTGTTTACATTATTAAACATTTCCTTCAATGTAAGTTGCTTCGTTTCATGTGATAATACTTTCTCTTTAATTCCATTAAACAGACATAATTTCTTGTTTAGTTACAAAGTTCCGCTGTTCAAGTCCTATAATTGCTGTGTTGAGAATACCGACTAATTTGTCAATCGAAATGTTTTCGTTTTCAATAACCTCTGGGTCACTTTCTTCACTATCGGAAGCGAATTATAATGACGAGGAGCTTGATTTAAATCATATCAAAGACGGAGTACATCGAGATGAAATACTAAACTTAGTACGGAATTATAATCCAAATAAAATAAAAACATCTGCTCTGAAGATAAGGATAGTGTTGACAGATCAACTTCCAATCCGCGGCGTGAAATTGATAAACAGATTTCGGATTTCAAAACATACTTTCGCTTTGTAGATACAAATTACATATTAGTAAATATATATTGGAAATTCTATTTGACATAATCTTTCTAATCTATCATAATCTAATAATGACGTTTCTCCCCCCCCCCTCTGCCGCAGAGCAGCGTGAAATTGATAAACAGATTTCGGATTTCAAAACATACTTTCGCTTTGTAGTAAATATATATCGGAAATTCTATTTGACATAATCGAAAGTTCAAGCTTACTTTTACAAAACTGCTCTAACAGTCTGCAAAAAATAATAAGCCGGATCCAATTCGAAGATTAAGGAACAACGCAATCTGCAACATTAACTGAATTAGATAACTTTAGCTTAGCGTAGAACTCCGTTACACATTAAACGCGCATGCGCACAAACATATTCGCAGCCGTAAGGGTCTTACGCGCTCTCGTAAACGCCTGTGCGCATGCGTGAACGCGACGCATGCGCAGAAAGTTTGTAGCTTTGAGGTCCGGATTATAGATCCTTCCGGATTATGGGTGTCCGAATTAACGACTTTTGACTGTACTTTTAATTCTTACATTATAGTGAAAAAAATCATGTGGAGTCAATATAAATATTTTCATCTCTCTTTATAGGTTTTGATACAATTTCGGAACACTGTAACATGTAAAACTAATACAACAAATTTTATAAAACCTCGCAATACGTATCCACTGTCTTTAAGATTAACACGAATGCAAATTTCAAATGCAGTTTATTTATTATCAGATCAATAATTACGTAAAATATTTCTGTTACAGTTAGTAACATATATGATTAATAAAAAGCTATAAAATTATGGGAACCCCCTATAAAATAATAGGGACATACTATATTAATGTTATAACATGAATTCATTTTCTAAGAAATATAATTATAAAATTACTGCTAGCTCAAAAATTTTAGATAATTAAGTTTTCATGATTAACAGAAAACCGGTGCAATTAGTTTTGATTTTGCCACCAAGAACGCAAAAATTCGCTTTGCAACTGGAAGCATTCGTTTTTCACATTCTTTCATGCCAAACCTTAAATAATTCTTTGATCGAGAGCTTCTAGCTATAGCCATATATTCTACTGAAGAATATCCCAAAGCTTTTATGGAGGACTGAGATCCGAACTTTCTGGAGATCATTCACTGGTATCTAAAAAGAATGCGCCCAAAGCAACAAAAATTTTCACTCCTGCAGTTGAGGCAGTATGTTCTATTTAAACTTTTGAAATTAAAGTCCTATAAATTTATGTACGTTACACCGATTATTTTTCTCTGTTATCAGCACTAATATCTTTTATATTCCCTTACTTTACAGTTTTAAATCTATGACTGTAATAATTATAATTCTGAAGCGAAATCTTGCACTGATAAACCATCCTCAGCAATCGGAAGCAATGATTTATGATTCATATATAAAATCCAAAGAATACCAATTTCAGTTATAGCATGCAATAGAGATTTCAATAATTTATTAAAAATGCGAATGGTACCACCAAAATTGGATAGTGGTTGGTGACTATGACACAATATCGAAGGCCGCGAGTCCGAATCCTGGAGAAAGAATGGATGTTTGTAAATGTACAGTGTCTGCTCGGCACGGGGCACTCTAAATGTGGGACGCGCCGAAAGTCCTCTTGAGAGATTGTGGTAGGGGAAGAGAAGTGCGAGACCTTTGGACACAGATATACTTTCTTTCAAAACTGGGGGGGGCGGAACTGAGCAAAGTCGTACTCTCACCTGTACAATGCCCAAGGGTCTAGCCAACGGCAGGTGCAATCTTGCCTCCTTGCCATGATGAATTTGTAGAACAATTACATTATTTTTGAGACAGAAGACAGGAAAAATGTGCAATGCCCTCGCCAGAACTCTAACCTGGACCTTTCGAATATGCGTCAAGTGTGCTTCGCTACACCACAAAGGCATGCTGGGAGAAGGAAGAAAATACTTAATAAATTTCGTAGGCTTGTCTTGATTGAACAATAAAATGCAGAAAGCAGGCTTGTAAACTTTTACTTTTGTATTACAAGGTTTGATCTAGTTTAAAATTTTATCAATTATCAAGAAATACGCAACTCTCGCTTTAGAAAGTAACCTTATTTTCACATTTATTTTCATCCTAAATCTTGCATCTATTTCAAATGTGATTTTGACACTTGTTACATGGTTTCTTTGTGGCATTACAGGACTGCAAGCAAATGCTTGTTTACTACTTTTTAAGATGCCTTTAATCCATATTACATAGCTCCAAATCTTTAGCTGTATTATATTACGTAATTGAACTACTGTTGATTGAAGTTGTCAGAATCCACTGACGTATGCAGTGGATTATTTTATTTAACTAATTTAACAAACAAGAACAAAATTCATTTACCTTTTCTGGTGCATCATTGAAATTAGCCGTGATGTTGCAGCTGGCAATCTTCTCTACAGAAAAACCACAATTCTATTTCTTAATATCATATTTTATTCACATAAAACATTTAAAAGGGAAAAAATTAATATTCAAATAAATTTTCTTGTACAGCCTCTCTTTTTCTCTCATGGCTGTACGAATCAATTTATCCGTCCATCACACGGATTCGAAACCGAAGCATCTACTGTTTACAAAAAAGAATTTTAAAAAAAAAGTTTACATTTCTCTCACTAGTGAACCCTGGCACCCTCTAGTGAGGGAAAGACATTTGAAATGAACATCTAACAAGCTGATATCCTCCGATTACATTTGAAAAATGTTCATAAGCTTTCCCTTGGAAATGTGTACGTATTTTTGGTTCCTTTCCCTTGGAATAGTGTACATATTTTTGGTTTACTAGGTCTCCTACCTTCCTAATTTTGCCAAAGCTTAGAGTCTTCTTTATAACATACTGCAAAAAACATTTCAATAATATTCGGCTGAGAAGCTATTTTCTATTGTATACTTCTCCCTTACATAAAAGACTCTCGCAGCTAAATTCCAGTAACTTCCTGAACATCTTTTGTAGTAAACGTAGTTAAATGCAGTATATATTTAATTTAAACAGAGTTTAACAACGCCACGCATAAATGAGATGTGCATCATCTTTAAAACTATATTACGATATTTATATTTTTCTTTTATTAATACCCATAATTAGTCACCCATTAATTCTTCATTAGGTTTAGTAGCACTTACATTTTTAAATTGTTGATAATTCTGTAACTGTTCCACCCAGATTAATTAAAGGCACAGAAACCTTAACCGGAGCACAAGAACAACATATTTCAACTACTTTGATAAAGCAAAAAAAAAAATGCATAATTTACCAATATACAAGATAAAGAAACTCAACTCACCCAGCCGGGTAATAAGAGCGACAATATACGCTTACAGCAATACCACTGAATCAGGAATAGCTAGTCAATAACTAGTTGGGCCTTCTCTGGTCTTGTTAATGATTGCCACACGATGAGGCATAGATTCAACAAGTTTGTGGAAGCATTCCTTTGGAATGACTTGCCAAATTTCGGCTAGAGCTGTCCAGAAATTCGGAAGGATCGCTAGTGTGATGTGGTTTCACACCCTTCTCAAAATATCTGAAAAGTACTCAGAAGAACTTAAATCAGGGCCTCTAGGTAGCCCATTTAAGACGCAGAAGTCAGAGGAATGGTCATCTAACCAGGTAATAACCAGCAACTCTATGTACTGAATCATATTGAGGGAGGATGGCACAAGTGCCAAATATCCCAAACATTTCCAAGAGAAACCACCCCAGACCATGATTAAGCTGTCATGACCTTGTACAGTTCCAACCTGGTATGCAGTATCCACGGCTTCATGAACATATGCCATATTCTCAGCCTCCTGTCGTTACTAATTAGTAGGAATCGAGATTCGTCATTCCCTGCTACTCATTTCCAGTCCTCTAAGTCTATTCTGTGTTATCTTCCCCAGACGAGAATTGCAGCTAGATGGCATGCATTCAGCAGTGGTACTTATTGTCTACAGCTCTTCGAAGCCCATATGGTGAACCGACCGTTACAAGATCCGTTTACTGACTGATTCAGCTGGGTGGAAAATTGAGCTAGCATTTGGCTTTGTCGACTTCATCAATACAAACGGATGAGCCGTCTTACCATGGATGAAGAAAGGTTTCTATTATGAGACACTTAGGCTTATTGCCTTTATCCCCACATCATCAAAGAATTATTTTCATCGCCAAAAAGAAGGTTTTGCAAAGAGGTAAAATTTAGTGCCAAATGTTAAATTTAACACAAGAGTAACTGCCTTCCACAGTGAAAAAAGGTTAAAAACACTGAGGGACTTAATTTAGTAAATTTTTTGTGTCGAAAAACTGACCAGAATAAATTTTGATGGGGTTACATCATGAATT
The DNA here is from genome assembly GCF_044657685.1 of Stegodyphus dumicola. Classification (NCBI taxonomy): domain Eukaryota; kingdom Metazoa; phylum Arthropoda; class Arachnida; order Araneae; family Eresidae; genus Stegodyphus; species Stegodyphus dumicola. Next base: position 245,483,237 of record NC_140771.1, read on the forward strand.
TTGACAAACATCAAAGTTTCCTTGATCAATGGTCATGTGGTGTTAACAACACAAGAGCAGAAACACTCGCAAAAAACTTCATGTCGCAAGTGCTTCGGGTCTGGGAGGGGGGGAGAATGGGAACTCGTTAGGCGAGTTTGATTTAAAGAGACATGGATAGCAATAGCTCTGAGGTGAAGCTTTTATAAATACAAAATGATTTCTTTAGCTTTAAGTGTTATGTCAACTAATAAAAAATAGTATTAATTCTCATAGTGAGATTAAGTTAAAATTAAATAAAAATAATTTTAACTTAATTTTTAGAATCATATTTTGATGATTTAGCCCTAGGATCGTCGTCTGTCGAAGAACACCGCAAGTTGTTGCGGAAGACACTTACGATAGCCAGAATAGCTAATCTAAAATTTAACATCGAGAAGACACAGCTATCTCGGAACTCTGTGACTTATTTAGGACATGTATTGTTTGATAAAGGCATTGCACCTGATCCAAAGAAGATCCAAGCGATTGAAAAGTTCGCAGAACTAAAAAGCCGAGAAGACTTGCAGCGATTTCTAGGAATGGTGACATACTTAGCAAAATTCACACCTCAGTTGTCAAGTCTAACTCATTCGTTAAGGCAACTTTTGAGAAAAGATAGCGAATGGTTATGGGATGAAAACATCCAAAGAGACTATGAGCACCTAAAACAGATGATAGTGCAAGCCCCATGTTTACAGTATTTTGATGAAAGCAAACCTGTAACTGCGTCAGTAGACGCCAGTAAATATGGAATTGGAGCAGTTTTCCTACAAAATAATCAACCTGTGGTTTTTGGATCAGCATCACTGACAGAAACGCAGCAAAGGTATGCGCAGATTGAAAAAGAACTCTTAGCAGTTGTATATGGGTTAGAACATTTCAACTACTATACATACGAAAGACATGTAACAGTGCAGACTGATCACAAACCATCACTAAGCCTTAGTAAGAAACCGTATGATACAATCTTGCCTCGTCTTCAGCGCATGCTCTTCAAACTGAACAGGTATGATTTGAAATTGGAATATGTTCCAGGAAAAGAATTGCTAATAGCTGATGCCCTATCCAGAGCACAGTCAACTGTTGACACCTTTGATGACACCTTCAGTCAAGAACCTACTGTTAATGTAAGTCTATTAACACAAGCCTCTATAACAAAATGGCAGAAAATCGTAAAAATGACAGAAAAGGACCCTGAATTGCAAGATGTGTTATTTCATATCAAAAATGGATGGCCAGAAGGAAGCAAAACAAGGCCAGCAGCACAACCTTACTGGCACTGAAAAGAAGAGCTTTATACAACAAAGGATGGAATAATTTGTCGAGGACAACGACTAGTTGTGCCAGCATCTCTTAGGAAAGAAATTATGAAAAAACTGCATGTGTCTCACAAAGGTATAGTTTCTAGTAAAGCTAGAGAATATTTTTACTGGACTAACATCAACAAAGATGTGGGAGAATATGTTTCTAAATATGCGATATGTCAGAAATATCAACAGGCTAATCAGAAAGTTCTTTTAGATTGTGATCTACCAGAGAAACCCTGGCAAAAAGTTGCCTGTGATTTCTTTTACCTGAAAGGACAACAATATCTGTTAATGATAGACAACTTTTCAAAATATGTAGAGCTGAAACCACTTAAAAGTATAACTGCTCAAGCTGTTATGACCGTTATGATGTCCATTTTTGCAACACATGGAATACCAGTGAAGCTCAACACTGATGGTGGACCACCATACAACTCGGAAGCATTGCGGAAATTTCTTGAAGAATGGGGTGTTATGCGTAACATCACATCACCACATTTTCCTAGAGCAAATGGGCAAATTGAAAGATCTGTTCAAACTCTCAAGAAGTCTCTGAGCAAAGCTTCAGAAGAAGGAAAAGACTTGTATATTGTTTTGCTAGATTATAGAATTGAACCTGCAAAGGATTTGCCATCTCCGGCTGAATTATTAATGGGAAGAAGACAGAGATCTTTTCTGCCATCACATCCTAAAGCATTGCAACCAAAATTTCAAATAAAAGGCATAAGTAGAGCCTTAGAAAAAAGGCAGATGGTACAAAAGAAATATGCCAATAAACACGCAACCCAGCTTCCAAAGCTTCATGAAAGTGATAAAGTGTGGTTCAAATGGAAAATTAAAGAGCACTGGAAACAGAGTATGATCATGAAGGCAGATCCTCAACCAAGATCTTATGTCATAAAAGCGAATGATGGAACTGTGTATACAAGAAACCGACAACAAATTCGTAAAGACAAGTCTATGTGTAAAACTACACAGTGGAACAGAACGGCAGAAGATTTGTTTGGACTTGGTCAATCAACACTAGACCAACCTATTCTTGTAGATGATGATAAGCAGGATCCACCTAAGTAACAGGAAAGTGATTCTACTAAACATTCTCAAATTCCAGGAAATGTGTCAACTGAACCAATGTTAAGACAACCAAGTAGAAATAGAATAAAACCTCTTCGATATAGAGACAATTAGGAAGAACTTATTGATGCCAAAAAATATACTTTATTTATAGACTAATTATGGAATTTAATGAACTGTTCAGAACTCTAAAATATCAGTTTAATTAGTAAGTCACAATTTTAAACATTTAAGTGAGTCATCCAGATATGTAATTTTGCTGTGTTTTTAAAAGTTAACTGTTAAGCAATAATTTAATGCCAAAATGTTTCCTTAAGTTAACTGCTAAGTAAGTAATGATGTAAAATAATTATTGTACTAAGTTAGTAACATGCACTACTCTTGTTCTATAAATGAAAAGGTCATGTTAGATATTAATTACTTTGCTTGCTGATAGATGGCAGTGCCTCTAACCTGACTAACTAGGCAAGTGCACGGTATTTGTGCTGCATCACACTCTCGTTACTTGCCGCCAACCATGTAGCATCAATGTCTATCTTACTATCTTATGTATAAGTAATCTAACTTAATCTTATAAACAGTAATTTATCTATGTTTCACGAGTCAACATATATAACAGCGTCGAGTACCTGCTATCTGTTAGCAATCAGAAGTTTTACCTGGAATGGTAATTGAAACAACTGATTAACAACAACTATAGCACTAGCTATATATTCAGTTACCACAAAGCCCTCACGTGAGCATAAATGCGTCGCAGCACTACAAAATTTGCATAGCAGCGTCTATACCCAATTTAGTGGCACTTCAGTGTATACACACACACACATATATATATAAAAACAATTTTTAAAATAACATTTGAATTTACAGTCAGATATCTACAATCAGATTAGTTTGCAACAATAAATAATCATTTATTTGTTTGCATTAACGAATAAAGAATGTTTGTTAAATTCAAATTTCATTCCTTGCAGCAATGGCGCAAGAGAATTATTTAAAATTAAATTTAACTTTATTCTTTTGAAGTAATTTTAAAATAACATGATATAATCATGCTAGTATTTTCGAGAATTAAGGTACCGAAAATAAATTTCATTAATTTTTTGAATAAGGGTTTTGCTTGTTTAAAGTGTTTTAGTTTTGACATTTTTTTTTAAATTCTTTTATACATTTAAAGGTTTTTTTAAATTGATTACTTATGAATTTTTTTGCCTTTGTGTAAAACTGGTTCTAAATTTCTTACTTAAGTTTTACATGTCTTTACTTATATATACATGTATGTTTGGGATGGCGAATTGCAACGAAAAAGGAAGATGCACAACTACATATTATAGCAGTTCTATATAAAAAATTTCAATGTTCACACTCGTTTTTGAGTTATGCAAGATACATACGTACGTACAAACATCACAAAAAAAGTCTCTTCTTCCATTTTACATTTCGTTTTGGAAAGAGTCCTTTACTCTGTCCATACGTACGGATGTCACCCAAAAACATCATTTAAATGGCTTCGAGAGCAGTCAAAATGGATATTTTTGCTGAAATATGATACCCGGAATTTTTTGCGATTACAAATACTTCCTTTACTCCATACAAGGATGTAAAAATGAAGAAAAAGAAAAAAGTACAGTTAGTTCTAAAACTTAATTAATTTCATACTGCCACATAAATTGTTAACTATAATAAAACAGCTCATATAATTATACTTTTCTGATAATAAATAAATCGCATTTAAAATTTGTATGCGGTATTCCATGCATCAAACGCTGGTAGACACCCCTACCTCCACGATGGTACGGGCTGGACAGCTGAAGGGCTGACTGACAGGGGAGGTTGTCTAATATATGCACTAATGCATGAGTGAGTAAGCATGGATGAGAAAATTAAATGCTTTTTTTTTTTTTTTTTTTTTTTTTTTTTTTTTTTTTTTTTTGCATATATATAAAAAAAGAATTACCTCAGGTGGTAAAGGAACATCAGGCGGTAAACATTTATCAAATGAATCCTCTTCATCTTCTTCATCATCATCATCAATACAGGATGGTGTAGGTATTGATGCCATCAATGTTTTTGCATTACCATAAAGACTACCTTTAAAGTTAAACTCGCATCCCTTTGGCCTCTCAATACTTCCAAAGAGACTGGCATCAGACTTTTTACTTGATGCTGATAAGTCTACATTAAACTTGGATAGAGATGCCGAGCTTTCAAAAGAATCGGTTGCAAGAGGTATTGGGACAGATTTGATTTCTGATATTTCAGATTTTTGAGTTAAACCTCCACGGGCAGCATTATTCGCAGGAAAAACAGATTTAAAACCTGCAGTTGCACTTGCTTCAGCAACAGATGACAATCCAAAAAATGGAAGAGCTGTTGACTGAGTGAGTGGTTTTATTTCAGAAGGAAAACCTACTGAAGAATGTTTGATAGTGCCCAGCAAGCCTGGAGATGCCTTTTCTGTACAAGTACTAGGTTGTTCATCAAAAATTTTCTTATTCCCCATATATGCACCTGGTTGAAATTTATCATCCAGATGTAATTTCTTTTCCTCAGTTATTTCATCCAACTTGGATTGACAAGCATGGAAAGTTTTTAAAAACTCTTGGGCTATTTCTGTACTTTTAAATTTCGCAGCAAACATTTCTTTCTTCAGTTCTCCATCAGAAACATCTTCCGCATACCAAATCCAAGCCTCATTATTATTTGCTAATGGAGTGAGCTGCATATGAGGAAAGATGTACTGATTAGTACATAATTTTCCCGTTCGCATTGAAATCCTACCCATTTTTCTAGCTTTAAGATACAATATTTTTAACTCTCCAGTACAGTACTTTTTCCATTCCTTTTCATCAAAGTCAAATCGGAGCAATTTGGCTTGTTCACCAAACAACTCTTTCTCATCTTCAGAAGACTTTACCTCAACTAAAGCAGGCAGAGAAACAATTGGTTTAACCTCAGCAGCTGTCGCAAATTTGTAAGCGAAATCATTAATGATATTAGTTGACATTTTCTGATCCTCAGTCGAGACATTATTATGTGATGGTAAACTGTAAGCAGAAACATTTGATGAAGAGGCGCAATTCGAAGCACATACATTGTAATTTGAAAATGTAGCAAAACTTTCTGAGCTTCTTGAATATAGGGTGTTAACAAAACTGATGTTCGGTAACACAGAGTTCATTTTTGATATATTATTTTCAGTACTTGCTGCTGATCTTCCTGTAGTAATGACAGACTGGTTCCTGTCATAATGACAGACAGGTTTTAAACCTGCAAGAGATGAAGTCACAGCTGTGGAGTGCGAAGACACGCAAGAAAATCCAAAATATGAACTAGCTTGGCACTTTTCAGATTTTGTTGAAGCAACTAATGTTCCTCTAGCTTTGGTATCAGTTTTCGTTTTTTTTATTCTTCGTCCCGTAAAAAACGTCAGACCCTGAGAAATATTTCTTTGTTCACTAACTGACGAAATAACTGCAGAATTTTGGTTGAAACTGAACAGATTTGCAGTTGAGTTACTTGTACTGGTTGCTACAGATATACTAGGAGAGACAGTTTTTTTATCTTTTATCATTGGGACAGTAGAGAAAGTCAAACCATCAAACATATTATTTTGATTAATGACGGATGCAAAAACTGCAGAATTTTCCCCGAGGGTAAACTGATTCGCAGTTGAGTTACCAGAACTTGATGCAATAGGTATGCTAGTAGAAGCAGGTTTTACTTCTTTAAGCACTGCGCTAGGCCAAAATGTAAAACCACTAAAAGTACTCTTTGGAGAACTGACTGAACATGCAGCATTCATGTTGAAGGTAAAAAGGTTTGCATTTGACTTTGTACTACTAGTTATAGTAGTTATACTATTAGAAGCTGAAGTAGCTTGAGAACCAGGCTTCTTGGCTTGACATGCAACACATACAAGTTTATCAGCAGCATTATTAGTATAACAAACTGGACAAGTCCAAGAATCAGCTTTAGGTAACGAACGAGTTCCATATGGCTGCTGTGTAACAGGATAAGTATCTGTTGTAGATTTGATAACTGGATTAGTTATATTTCCAATTTTGTTTTCTTTTAATATATTTAACACTTTCTCAAAGGCAGCCTTGAATGCCGCTGCAATATCGACAGTTTTAAAGCAAATGCATAAATGTTCATATCTCAGCTCATTTTCAGCAAACCAACTGAAGGCTTTGTCGGACTTTTGAAATGGATGAATTTTCATACAAGACGAAATACGCTGGTAGACATAATATGTTGGAACCTAAAAGACAGAAAAAAAAATTAATAAAAATTTATAAATACCCATGATGTTGAATCATTTTTCTAGCTTTAGATTACAAATATTCTTAACTTTCCAATACCGGGTGTTTTCTCATCCCTTCTCATCAAATAAGTTATATATCAAATAAGAACCAAATAGAAACAATTTATCTTGTTTATTATAAACAAACTTCTTTAAAAAATGTTGGCAACCGCCGTTGATTCCCCTAGCGCATGCGCATGATAAGCAAGTTCTCTGCTGCGTAATACTTATACTTAGTATGTATTTAGCCAAAGTCAATGGTGAGTATTGCATGTAAGAGAGAAGTGCTAAGTGCTGTGTAATATCATTTTTCTACTCTGCTGTTCAACGTCTTCATAGTTTAAATAAATGTTTGTTATGTACATAGAAGACGTCATTTTATTCTTCATAGGTTATGGGCCCAGATAGCGCTTAACTGTGCAGTGCAACTACCATTGTTAAATTCTTCGGGAAAGCCAAGCTGCGTCGATTGAAATCAAAATGACAACGCCTACTACAGTGTCAATTGAAAAGCTAAACAAGGACAACTTTGATACGTGGAAGTTGCAAATGGAAGCAATACTGATTAAAAATGATCATTGGGACTATGTAACTGGGAAAATTCCGAAACCAGAACCTGGTGATGAAGAATTTGCTAAATGGAAAACTACTGACCAAAAAGCACGAGCGGATATAATCCTATCCATCTTACCCAGCGAACTTCCGCAAGTAAAGAATTGTGTAACATCTCACGAACTGTGGCGTAAATTGCATTCTATTTACGAATCGAAGGGACCAGCTAGAAAGGCCACAATTCTAAAAAAATTGCTTTTTACAAAAATTAGTGATTCTAAACAAATGACTGTTCATCTAAATGATTTTTTCATTCTTGTGGACAAACTGAAAGAAATGGAAATAAGCATTGCGGATGATTTGCTTACAATATTGCTTTTATATAGCATACCGGACTCGTATGAGAGCTTTAGAATAGCCATCGAATCTCGTGATGAACTGCATCCGCCAGAAATGCTGAAAATTAAACTGTTGGAAGAAGCTAACGCTCGCAAAAATAAAGATTCATCGTTTTCTGAACCACAACATGCGTTCTATTCGAAAGATCGGAAGTATACTCAACGACCGGTTCCTAAACCGAAACCAGATAAGTCTGCAAACCGAAGACAGTATCCAGTTAACTACAGATGCAACTTCTGCCATATCTATGGGCATAGAGCATCGGAACGTAGGAAGAAAAATAAAGAAACTAAAAGCAAACGCCTCAGTGAAACTGCGATGCCTACAGAAATTCGGAATTCCTTGGAGCGAGAAAAAGCCGTAGCATGCACTAATAGTAATTCTAAAGACATTTTTTGTCTGGATAGTGGTGCCACATCGCATATGTGTAACAGCAAGGAACTGTTTCAAGAAATTCACGAGGTAGGTGATACTTATGTTAAATTAGCTGCTGATAAAACTGTTAAAGCTATTGGAAAAGGAACTGTTAAATTTAAAGTTTGCATAGGTTCTAAAACTGAAAATATCAAACTCAAAAATGTATTGTGTGTACCTGATTTGAAAAATAATTTAATCTCAGTGTCTAAAGTAACTGAAAATAATCTTTCAGTAATTTTCAAAGAAAAATGTGCTCAAATAATTAATTCTAATAACGAAACAGTAATTTTAGCTAAACGCGAAAATGATCTTTATTTTGTCATGCCAATATTTGAATCTGTATCAATTGCTAAAGAAATAGATCAGTGGCATATAAGATTTGGCCATTTAAATGAAAATGATCTTAAAAAACTTCAAATAAATAACATGGTTAGAGGTCTTTCTTTTTCTCAAAATGACTCTCTTTCTACTTGTAAGGTATGCATTCAGGGTAAACAAACCGAAACCCCTCTTCCAAAAGAATCTGAATATAGAAGTACTGAATTGTTGAATCTAATTCATACTGATTTGTGTGGTCCCATGAATCAATCGGTGGATCATTTTATTTCGCAACATTTATCGATGATAAATCTCGATATGTTCGTGTTTATTTTCTGAAATCTAAGGATGAGGTTAAAGAAGCTTTCAGAAATTTTAAAGCATCTTTTGAAAATAAACTTAACTCTAAAATCAGAATCCTGCGAACCAATAACAGGCTAGAATATTTAGGGAAAGACTTTAATAAATTTCTTAATAATGCGGGAATAAAACACGAAATGAGCACTCCTTACACGCCAGCCCAGAACGGCGTCGCCGAAAGATTAAATCGCACTTTGGTTTCAATGGCCCGATGTTTGTTATTGCAATCCAATCTGCCTCAGAAATTCTGGGCCGAAGCCGTCAATACCGCTGCTTACATTCGAAATCGCTGCCCAACGCGAGGTTTAAAACCCGAAATAAAAACACCTTACGAAGTGATGTTTGGCAGAGTACCTGCTGTCTCTCACTTCAGAACCTTTGGCCAAAAAGCATTTTCGCTAAATAAAAGGCCAAGAATAGGCAAATTTGATATTCGATCTAAAGAATGTATTTTTATTGGCTATTCTGATGAATCAAAAGCGTATAGACTTTGGGATCCCGAGGCATGTAAAGTGATAATAAGCAGAGATGTAAAATTTATTAATGAATTTGAAAACTGCTGTAGTTATGACTCAGAGCAAGAAATAAATCTGCCCTTCGTTGTGAAACATGTTGTGAAAAATCATCACCTCTGGACGGTAGCGAGTCGCCACTTGGCTCTGAATCTGAAAAGGAAAGCGGTAATGATTTAGATAGTGAATCAATGCTTCCTATCCTGATTAAAAGGATGCCTGGTCGACCCAAGAAAATAAAAACAGGTGTGCCAGGAAGGCCTAAAAAGGAATATCACTATACAGTTGTAAATAAAAATGAACAAACTCAAAATGCTGTTGAGGAAAGCATTAATCCTACGGTGCAAGAAGCATTAAATGGACCATATGCTGAAAATTGGCATAATGCCATGCTGTTAGAATATAACTCGCTTGTTCAAGAAAAGGCTTGGGAATTAGTAAACAGACCTGAAAACAAGAAAGTTGTGCGTGAAGTATATGAACGCGGTGAATTAGATGTGCAATACATACCTACCAGTGAAATGGGAGCTGATGTGTTAACCAAACCCCTGACTCCCGTTAAACATCAAAACTGTTGTACAATTATAGGATTGAATACTGTTTAATATGTATTTTGTTTTACTTTTCAGGAATAGGAGAATCAACGTCGAAAGGGGGTATGTTGGCAACCGCCGTTGATTCCCCTAGCGCATGCGCATGATAAGCAAGTTCTCTGCTGCGTAATACTTATACTTAGTATGTAGTTAGCCAAAGTCAATGGTGAGTATTGCATGTAAGAGAGAAGTGCTAAGTGCTGTGTAATATCATGTTTCTACTCTGCTGTTCAACGTCTTCATAGTTTAAATAAATGTTTGTTATGTACATAGAAGACGTCATTTTATTCTTCAAAAAAATCTACCAAATAATATTTTGTTCAATTCATTAATTCTAAAAAAGAGATAAAATAAAAGAAACTCGAACAAATATCAAAAATTTTAGAGCATCCTAAAAAGACATCTATCGTTCTCCGTGAAATCTTAAACCTACATAAGCAATGCATATACGAGGGCTATCCAGAAAGTAGATTACGTTTTGGAATAAAAAAATAAACAAAGTATAGGAAACAAATTTTATTATATACAGATGAAAGCCACACTCAAATACTACTTTTCTACATAGTCACCATACAAATTAAGGCATTTATCGTAGCGATGTACGAGCTTGGAAATTCCTTCGTCGAAAAATTCGGCCGCCTGCGCCTTCAACCACTTCGTTACCACTTCTTGCCTTCCATCTTGCACAAAACTTGTGGTAACCAAGCTTTTCGCTGATGATTTCGTGCAACAAACTTCGCGAAATTTGTGGAAAACTCAAAGAAAGTTCCGTTATTGTGAAATTTCGATTTTCACGGACTTTAGCATCGACTTTTTCGAGAAGTTCGGCGGTCACTATGCTGGGTCTCCCACTTCGATCTTCGTCGTGAACATTGGTTCGGCCATTTTGAAATCTTATGACCCACTGACGCACTCCACCTTCAGTGATAATGTTGTCCCCATACACTTCACGAAGCTGCCGATAGATTTCTATCGGTTTACAGTTTTTTGCAGTCAGAAACCTTATTACTGAGCGCACCTCGCAGCTCGCGGGATTTTCAATTAACGCAGACATTTCAAACCGTCACAGTATCTGAACGGAGCACAGCACGAACCTCTCACTAGCACGGCTAGATGCAGACTGAGCTGCGCAACGCTCTGACCCCAAGATGGCCGCGCTAGCCCCGCCCCTAGCGAACACAGACGGAAAGGTAATCTACTTCCTGGATGGCCCTCGTACTTGATCAAATAAAAAATAATTTTTCAGAAAAATTAAAGTATTTCCAATATTCCCATCTTACATTAACCAGTCTACTTTTTCAGTATAATTTATCATTTCTTGGACAAAGAAAATCACATGCAAAATTTAATATCTTGTTTCTCATCAGGGTGCAGATATAATTTTTTAATGTCGATATAAAAAGCGATAAGGATTATGAAAAACAAGAAATCACAAATGCACAGTAAACAATTCCTGTACTCATTCCTCAACACAATATCCATTTGCGCAATGTGATCTGATAGAAAATATTATATCTTAATAGACAGCAGTATGATGAAGGACACTAAAGTCTCTATCTTAAAGATGCCACTTGATGTTACGGATGTGTTATTTGATGTATTATTATTATAGCTGTGTTATTTGTATAAAAACTGATGTTTTTTAAGGGCTTTATCAAGCCATTAAATACCATTCCATAAAAAAACATTTCATTGCGTTATCTCGTTAGCTTTCAAAATGATAATTCTTTCATTATAAAGGGTACAAGAGCGCATTTATTCATGAAAAAAAATGCATCATCAGCATTTAAAATGAACTATGTTTGCCATTCTTTTGCATTATGTGCTAGTCATTAAGTACTGTCTTCATATCTAGAAAGATGGGATTGCGTGCGTTAATAAAATTTATATGATGATAAGTTAATAAAATTTATTTTATCAAAAGAAGCACTTAACGTTCTGGATTTTTCCACAGAAATACTCGTACAGGTGTTCATAGTATCCGAAAATACAATCGGTAAATATATTTCAAACTAATAAGTACGTCAAACACAACACAATCCAAAGCAAATCTGAAGAGATAGCTAACCGAAGATATCTCAATTCACACGGAACTAACAAATGGCAACAATAACAACTGAAAGCAGATGCTTTCTCCGGTCTTGGATAATTTTCACCGACCTCCGAAATATTTCTACTGCCTTCTGCTTCTCGAAATTACTGGAAGCCAATATGAAGGTCGAACTATGGTTGCAGCAAATATATTGATCAATTACAATAGTTATTACGGTGATATAAGGAACGAAACCAAATACCGCCAAATGGCAGCCATGTTCACCAAATTTGGAGACAAAATAAATCGCCAAAACCGTTACCAGGTTCCCGATATCTCGTCAAATTTCTGAGATAACCATTTACTCAATGTTAAATGCACTTGCCCACGTATTCTTACTTTTACGACGTAGCTTTTCTCTCTATGATTTTTCATGTTACATTACGCTGAAGAAATACAACAGTTTCACATATAAATGTACTAAAGTTCCCCAGTCGTCCCCCGTTGCCGCCACCGGCAGCACAATCCCTGGACAGGAAGCCATGCTTACAATTAAGGCAAATCATGTAATATTCAAACAATAATTTCAGTACAGAACAAATGAAATACTAAATCAATAACTAAATGCATCAATTTACAAATTCAGAAAAAAAAAATAGCACCAGAGAATTTGGTGACTAACGGATCTGAACTAAGACGTCTTTCAGCCTGCTTAGGACTGTATAAGCACAATCCCAAGGCGACTGTAGTTTATGAGAGTCTTTTCCGTTTAATCGGATTCCACAAACACACCTTGTCACCTTCGATGAATCGATGTCTGTAATTAAGACACAATTACACGCCAAATAAGTACTAATTCAGAAGTCAAACAAAAAAAATCAGGGTTAATTTTCAAAATTTTCACAGGACTAGTTTCAATGGTTTTACCGAACCACCATCCTCACCTGCAAAACCGCAAATGAACTAGATAGGAAATAATGATTAGATAAGATAAGAAAGCCAGGAAAAGAATAAGCAAGTGGTGCCATCTATTGGTGAAACCAGAACTAAAACATACTAGAAAATCCAGTTCTCCAACGGACCAACAATGTTGAGCAACAGAAGACTTCCGTGTTTCCTTTTTTCTAACATATGCCTCATGTTCCTTGACGTGAAATTTTAAGGCTCTCTTAGTTTGGCCAATGTAAATTAAACCACACTGGCAAGGAATACTATAAATACCCCAAGAATTCATATCCGGAATGGGGTCCTTGAGTATGGAACTCGGAATTTTATTGACGGGAGAATAAACAACCCGAAAGTTAAATTTCTGCAAAATATGTGCAGCTTTATAGCTAATTGATGGAAAGAAGGGAATGACAACAGAATTTTTATAATCTCCTAAAACAAGAGTGTACCTTTTAGTGTGTTGAGATGAGAATTTTTTAACTGCTTGATTAATAATGTTGGGTGAAAAGCCCCTGTCAATAGTTACTGCTTTTAAATAATTTAGTTCTTCATCAAGGGCTAGTTTGGAGGAGCAAACTTAAAGAGCACAGAAACCATAGGAATAAAATGAAGCTAACTTTTGTTTAGTCGGATGACATGATTTAACGTGTGGTGGAAGGCAAACCGATGAAGGTTTACGGTAAACCGTAGTACTGAAGTTGGATGTGTTACGTGTGACCAGAATGTCAAGAAATGGAAGAGAATTGCAAGTTTCAAGTTCAAAAGTCAACTGAATAGCAGGATCAATAGAATTCATTGTTGAAAGAACTTTATTTAAATCATCTTTATTACCTTCAAACAGGGTAAAAGTATTCTCTACGTAGCGGAACCATGCCAGGAAGTTTAAAGTTTCAAACAATTTTGATTCATAATAATGCATGTAGATATCAGGCAGGATGGGACTGAGGGGGCTTCCATGGCTAATCCCTCAGTTTGCTTGTAATATTTATTTTGGAAAACAAAATGTGTTTGCTTCAAACAGAGTTGAGTGAGAGAAATTAGCTCATCAATTTCGATACAAGAGAAATGAAATTCGTGAAGTCTGGTTTCTAGACACCTTAATGCACCCTCTACTGGAACATTGGTGAATAATGATTTTACATCAAAAGAAACTATGAGTAAATTTTTAGGAGAAATGTTTTTAACCTTTTTTTTAAACTCTATTGAATTTTTTATGGTGTAAATGTTATTGTCTAATAGAGTTGAAAAATCTAGAAACTAAATATTTAGCTAAGGGATACGAATTCTTGAGGTATTAACAGGATTCCTTGCCAGTGTGGTTTAATTTACATTGGCCAAACTAAGAGAGCCTTAAAATTCACATCAAGGGACATGAGGCATATGTTAGAAAAAAGGAAACAGAAGTCTTCTGTTGCTCAACATTGTTGGTCCGAAAATCACACTTTCAATTTTTCTGCTGCCAAAATTATTCAAAAATCATCTTCCATTGGAGAACTGGATTTTCTAGAGGCATTTCACATTCAAAAAAATCTTTCTGTTCTTGTTAACGATCCTAATTCCAATTCATCTTTGCCTTTGGCCTTTAAAGAAATTATGCTTTAGTTCTGGTTTCACCAACAGATGGCACCACTTGCTTATTCTTGTCCATGCTTTCTTATCTTATCTAATGATTATTTCTTATCTTGTTCATTTGCGGTTTTGCAGCTGAGAATGGTGGTTCGGTAAAACCATCGAAACTGATCCTGTGAAAATTTTGAAAATTAATGCCGATTTTTCTTGTTTGACTTCTGAATTAGTACGATGTCCTGGACTTGTGTCAAATCGGGTTTTCATCCTCTCCATCACCATGTTGACTCGCTCTTGTGCAAAACTGTGCATCACTTCACACCGTGCCGGAAGATCTTGGTCTCAGGCGATGAAGGCACAAACGGAGGGTGAACAAACAAGACATCACAAGGCAGGCGAAGGTTACGACCGAAGAGCATCTGTGATGGAGAATAGCCGGTAGTCTCGTAACTGCTTTAGTAAGAAACGTTTTATCCCAAAATGTAATTTTAAGTTCAGTGTTAAAAAAAAATGGAAAACATCGAATGACGAAATCATAAACAAAATTGCAGATGGTTCTCATAAAAATCAATCAAGTTGTCTTTGACATGAAGAAAAATGTGTTATTAGCAACTGCAATGGTACAAGTTTGTAATTCAGAAGGAAAAAGAATTCCTCTTCCCACTATTCTTAATTTGATGACGGCAGCATATGTCAATGGTTGCCAACTCTCACTTTCAAATGTCCCTAGATACACCTGCTGAAGTCGCTAAACTCATAAGGAATTTCGCCAAAAATAGTAACTATAAGAATAAAGAATAAGGTATAATTCAAATTCCATAAACACAGCTTGTTCTTCATGCTGAAGGCCACATTACTAGTTGAATTTATGTGATAGGAGTCTGTCTTCGGCGTTTCTTTATTCTTGCCAATAATGCTTGTCACGCCAACTTGCGCGTTAATCAGTTCTGTGTAGCCTCTGGCTAACTTACAACTTGACTTAGCTTTAATTTCAGTTCATTACTTTTGAGTTGCGCCGTATGCTGACTGGGTTTAGTAAGTACAAGAAGTACCTTCTGTTAAATGGTTTGAGTTCTTAATTTAAAAAAAAAAAAAAGTCTTTTAAACCGTTTTTCTGTTTTCTGTTTTCTTATTAAACATAGCAATAAGTCGCTCAGATCCAGCTAGGGTCTCGTCTTAACGTATGCTTCTCAAGAAGGCAAGCCTCTACAAACTATTAATACGAATTTCAAACAGTTTTCTCGAAACAAATTTAAAATGAGAAATTGACCTAAAACATTTTTAAAAGTAGATTTATCAAACTATACACATTTACCCACATACATACATGCATAAATATGTGACTTAAACATTGTAAAAGTAAATAATGTTGCTTACCATCAGGTGCGTACAATTCTGCTTGGTAATCTTTAAAAATGCGGTTTTAAGCCTTCTGTAAAAGATAATTTGTATATATCCTACACCTTTCTCCTTCCATTGGCCAGCATAGAAATAGAACAATTTTCCTCGTTTTTTAAAAAAAATTTCTTCATGTTTACCTTCTCCAGTATTTCCAATAACCTACAACAGCAAGCAAACGAATGAGAAATTTACACCTAAAAAAATATTCAAAATTAGAAAAACAATATTTGCAAAATATGTGAGAGTTACTTAAGTTCCATTAAAAAATAAACATTTATTTGCATGCTACAATATCATCTGACAAATTCCGTCACAATAATTTCTTCAGTCAAGTTTATGTAAGTTAAGTTATCAGATAAATACTATCGTTCTTAATTGCAAACTGCGCTGCTACAGAATGTCAGGCGAATTTATTGACTTTCACTGGAACGTTCGTGCTTTTTTTAGTTGTTATTACGAATGAAAGTTCAATCCTGTGCATGGGGAAGTTGTCTGAAGATTCGCCAACTAGTGTAAACTGGTCAGGGTGTCTTAGCCTGACGACCAGGGCTGTGGAGTCGGTTGCCTCATGCTGTTTTTGAGATAAAATGGTTTTAACTAGTTATTTATTATGTTATGATCATTCTGACTTTTTTTGCTTATCCAATTTTCATGAATTATTAGAGCATATTAACCGTTATTGTACTCATTGGTCTTCATATTCAAAATATAATTTCCTCAATCATAATGACCATCTACTTCAGATGACTAGTTCTGAAAGTGATCAGTATTTCTGAGAACATATACAGTCAAAAGTCGTTAATCCGGACTCATCAGGACTTCGGCGATTCCGGATTATAGATCATCAGTTTAAATCTGGTAAGATGGCATGCAGAAATTATAAAATTAAAAATATGAAGCCGTAATTTATGAAATAAAGAACAATTATGATCTAAAGGGTATCAAAATTTACAAAAGAAAAGCTTAATATTTATTTGTTTACTTTATTAAACATTTCTTTCAATGTAAGTTGTTTAAGTTGCTTCGTTTTATGTGATACTTTCTCTTTAATTCTATAAACATACATAATTTCTTGTTCAGTTACAAAGTTCCGCTGTTCAAGTCCTGTAATTGCTGTGTCGAGAATACCGACTAATTTGTCAATCGAAATTTTTTCATTTTCAATAACCTCTGTGTCACTTTCTTCACTACCAGAAGCGAATTATAATGACGAAGAATTTGACTTAAATCATATCATAGACGGAGTACATCGAGATGAAATACTACATTTAGTAAGGAATTATAAGCCAAACAAAATAAAAACATCTGCTCTAAAGATAAGAATAGTGCCGACAGATCAACTTCCAATTCATTGCGTGCCGCAGCGTCCCCCCCCCCGGCCACAGAGCAGCGTGAAATTGATAAACAGATTTCGGAATGGTTAGAGAAACAAAGAATATGCCTTTATCCATTTTTTGCAGCAATTCCACTTTTTGTTTAATGGACTTCGAAACATACTTTCGCTTTGTAGATCCTTTACATATTAGTAAATATATATTGGAAATTCTATTTGACATAATCGAAAGTTCAAGCTTACTTTTATAAAATTGCTCTAACAGTCTGCAAAAAATAATAAGCTGGATCCAATTCGAACATTAAGGAACAACGCAATCTGCAACAGTAACTGAATTAGATAATTTTAGCTTCG
The DNA here is from genome assembly GCF_044657685.1 of Stegodyphus dumicola. Lineage (NCBI taxonomy): Eukaryota > Metazoa > Arthropoda > Arachnida > Araneae > Eresidae > Stegodyphus > Stegodyphus dumicola. The sequence goes on from NC_140771.1 coordinate 245,500,730, forward strand.
CTTATACCGTCTGTTCTACATTAAACGCGCACGCGTAAACGTATTATGCGCATGCGCACACGCATATTCGCAGCCATAAAGGTCTTACACGCATGCGTAAACGCCTATGCGCATGCGCAGAAAGTTTGTAGCTTCTCAAATACTATCATTATCACTATACATGGTCATTTGGAGGCGACTATACTTTTCTTTGTATGTAGGCCCTTTCGGTAAAAATTTCACACCACACACTAGCTACATGGGTATTTTTCGTGGTTTAGCCCAGGAGTAGGAACTTTGTAGCTGTAGTGTGCCAAACCAGTTTACCAATATGATTCATGATGCCGTACAGTTCGAAATATTTAAAACAAATTGATTCATGCAGCAATGCATGCAGAGTTAGGGAACAGAAGACAAGAACAGAGTTTTATTATGTATTATTTTAACAAAAGTGTTCATTAGAAAAATTAAGCACTGTGATGAAATTCTGGCAACTAAGCTTTCCTGACAGCGCAGAGAAAAAATACAGGAAGATTTATCTTTGTCTGATAACTTTCTTAAGAGCGGTGTAGAGTGTCACTGAGAATAGTACTGCGTGCCTTAAGTTGTCGATGCCTGGTTTAGCCCACATTATGTGAATAGAAGCCAGTTTTCTGTAGAAAGTCCTCTAAAGAGGCATATTCTTTTGTTAGCCATCATGTATATGACATGTAAATAATATATATACCAAAGATTCATCTGTTTGTCTAAATCTTAACACATTTCTAAAACAAAACTAAATTTCTAAATATAAGGAGAAAGAAATCCTTAAAGTCATAAATTCAAGTTAAAATTTTATGAAAATTTTTTTGAAAAATAAGAGCCCTTACTAAAAAATACTTTTAACTCAGTTATCAAGTTCGCTTTTTGTTCCTGTGTTTTACAAATTGTATTCAATGATTACATACATAATTTATCTTTAATACTTTTATACCCATTTTTTTTATATGTTCAACTAAAGATTAATATTTATTCTCATTAATAATAAAATAATCATAGTTTGACTAAAACAATTTGATACTCTGTTTTATGCATTTAATGACAATGTTTTTGTTGCATTAATAATGTAACTAATTGCAGAATTTGTAACAACAGAATAACTAACAAATCAAACAGGAAATTTTTCTTAAAAATTCACTTTTGAGTATTTCATTAATATTCATATTAAAAAAACTCTCTTTTGGGGGAATATGAAACATAGGTAGCAATGAAGTTTACTTTTTATGCGACTTTGTAGCATTTTCTAAATGTTGAATTTACAGGTCAAATGTAAATGGCCACTGAGCTTAACTCAATGGAGAACTGATATGTCAATTATTTTAAATGAACTTCTGTTGTTTCCGTTTCTGCGTTAATTGCAGATTGCCATGCCAGAGAACATGAAAATGTCTCACCTTTATTAAAATTAAATTATTTTACACCATCAGTTAGTTGTAAAGCATGTTAGGAGCAAGGACTATGCAAGCATCATGGACTATGCACTTAACAGAATGTTAGATACACCCAGAAATTATTTTAAATTAATTTTGCTTGTTGCTAATACCATATCAAAGAGTGCCATTGTGTTTTCTATCAATGACATGAAAATATTTTTGCTTCTAACTATCATAGAAATTAAAAGCTTTTAGAATTGTTTCCCCTTTTACAAATGTAAAATAATTTGTAAACTGAAACATACTGTTGTTTGCAGGACAATCACTAATGATACTTGGAATGAGGAGATGGAAGAAAATATGGAGCCAAGCCTCAATAGTTCTATACATAACTCAGAATTCGACTTGAGTGCCACTGTTCCTTCTGATGACGAAAGGGGTGTCACCGATTTAGAAAAGTCTGTCAATAATGACAGACAGGACAGAGGCAATGACAGATAGGGTCGATTTTAGCAGCGAAGCTGCTATGACAGGCTCCAAAACATCTGCATTAAAGAATGGCGATTCAGCATCCAATGTCTGCAATAAAAAGAGGAAAAAAGATGCAACAGATGAAATTCTGGATTTCATGAGAAGTACTATCTCGGTATTGACGGAAAAAGACGATGATGATCCCGACAGAAATTTCCTACTGAGTATGCTACCGGATTTTAAAGAATTAAGCAAAGAGGCAAAATACAAAGCAAAAATGGGTTTTCTGAGCTTACTGCATGAGTTGGGAAAATAGCTTCAACTCTCCCATGCTCATTGACTTCATTTTTTTTTTTTTTTTTTTTTTTTTTTGCTACATAATATATTACTTGCAAAGAGAAAATGTCTTTTTATTATAGAATATTACTAATATGCAATAAACATATGAAATTAGCTTAAATAACACACAATTTACATACAAAAAGAAACATAAAGAAAACAGAAAAATAATGCATGAATCTTTCTCGAATGGCAGCTGCACATTCGGTAGCATTATTGGCACCTTGTCGACCGATTGTAAATGGCCCTCGTCTTGCCTCCACATGCCTTCTTGAACAGATCCATCTTCAAACATAAAATCTGCATATTCAAATGGACAGTAGCTCTTCGCAGCCTTACCCATTTCGTTTCTCATGAGAAAATTATGCAAGCAGCAGCAAGCAAACACAATTCTATCTGCTTTGTCTGGCTGAACGTTGAGAGTGTTTTGAAGTACTCTCCATCGAGCCATCAAAATTCCAAATGCATTCTCGATGCACCTCCTTGCCCTTGCCAGATGATATTTGAATATTCTTTTATTCTGAGGAAGGAGTTTCCCTGGGAATGGCCGCAACATATTTGTTTTTAAAGGAAATGCTTCATCCGCAATAAAAACAAATGGCAAAACCTTGTTACTTTCAGGAAGCAATGCTGGATCAAGTAAAAAATTTGAGTTTTGTAACTTTCGACCTAGTGAAGAATTGTCAAGAACTGCGCCATCACTAATTCGCCCATAATTTCCAATGTCCACATACAAAAATCTATAATGAGCATCAGATGCAGCCATTAAGACAAGGCTGTGGAATCCTTTATAATTTATATAGGACGATCCTGCATTTGGTAGGGCTTGTATAGCAATGCGTTTCCCTATAATGAAAGGGAAAAAAACACTATCAATAAAAACATATTTTATAAAATTTCATCATTCATGAATCTTTGTGAATATGTAATAAAGACATCATAAATTACAATCACAATTATTTTCTATTAAGAAGAAAATTTCAATGCAGAGAAAATATTATTTTGCTCATATATCAAATTTCATTAAAAAATAACACTACATTTTGTCATTTATGGTGTTAAACTAGTACACTAAATATCATTATTTGTAATGCCACAAATGTAATAAATAATATATTCATTATTTTCACGTATTTCATTCAAACACAATGGGCCTAAAGTCTGACAAATTGCTTCACAGATCTCGCGTATAATATTGCATACTGTTGATTTGCCAATTCTAAAGGAAAGATCTGCATATGTTCCACCAATAGCTAAAAACCTTAAAAAAAAAAAAAAAAAAACTCGACATCTAGCAATATCAGCAATAAATAATACATATTTATTCTGAAATAAAATATCTGTACAATTGAACTGGTTTGCCATTGTACACATGAAAAAAGAAAAAAAAATCTGAGGTAATAGTTATTAAACATAAGCTTGTTTTGGTAATTTTAGTTCATAAACTGTTTGTTCGAATATTTATGCGAGTCTATTTTCAGAACTTTTATTTATTTACTTTTTTTACTCAAAATGTGTTTTAAATAACTTTTTTCAAAACAAGCAGGTTTTTAAAAAAAAAAAAAAAAAAAAAAAAAAAAACGACCAATAGTATATATGATAGAAAAGTAAACTCATTTTGCTTATATTTAGTAATAGATAATTGCAATTATAATTGAAAAGCACAACTTTCCAAAAACAAATATCAGCTATTGCATACTAGCACAAGATGTGCCTGATATTTCATAGGCATATTATTATAGCAAATAGAAGGGTAAAATTATATTTATGGGCACCCATTGGTGATTTTTGGCGATACATGCATACCGAATTTGTGCAATTCTTTGACTTGTTATTTTGGCTTTGTGTACCTAAAATCGCCGCTACACAAAGCCAAATTAACAAGTCAAAGAATTGCACAAACTCAGTATCCATCTAACATCTCCCTCATCTTACATACATCTATTTAGTTTACCTTACAAAAAATAAAGAAACAATGTATACAGTACAAAGTCTGTAATCCAGACTCATCAGGACTTTGACGATTCCGGATTAGGGGTTTTTCCGGATTATAGATCCTCAATTTAAATCTGGTAGATGGCATGCAGAAATTATACATTTAAAAATATGAAAACGTAATTTATGAAATAAAGAGCAATTATAATCTAAAGGGTATCAAAATTTACAAAAAAAAAAAAAAAAAAAAAAGCTTAATATTTATTTGTTTACTTTATTAAACATTCATCACTTTGTCATGATTGTCACTTTTAGCATAACAAACCCTTTTTCTGTTAGTCATTCCAAGTGGGGTGTCGGAATCCACAAAATATTCAAAAAGTTCCTTTTTCTTTTTGCTTATGTCATATACAGTTGACTTTCCAATGTCGTACTTCTCGCATAATTTTGAGACGTTTATGCATATAATTTTCAGACTTTATCCATTTTTTTCAACAATTCCAGTTTTTGTTTGATGGACATCGGAACATGCTTTCGCTTTGTCAATCCTTTGGCAGCTCCAGAATTTGAAACACTTTTTGACATAATCGAAAGATCAAGCTTAATTTTTATAAAATTGCTCTAACAGTCAGCAAAAAATAATAAGCCGGATCCAATTAGAAGATTAAGGACCAACGCAATCTGCAACATTAACTGAAATGCCTTAGATAATTTTAGCCTAGCTTATATCGTCCATTATATATTAAACGCTCATGCGTAAACGCATTATATGTTTACGTATGCGCATAAAGTTTGTTGCTTTGAGGTCCGGGTTATAGATTATTTCGGATTAGAGACTTTGCACTGTATATGCAGGGGTGTAGCTAGAGTTTCCAGCCCCCGGGGGCAACTGAAGAATTTGTGCCCCTTTCTGTGTCCCAATAATGGAAAACATTTCATTACAAAATTTCGTAGCATCATTTTGGTGCCTCTGAGATACTGCGCCCGGGGACAGATGTCCCCACTTGCCACACCCTAGTTATGCCACTGTATATATGCATACATATGGAAAATATGTGTGTGTGTGTACATACTCACACACATTTTCTTTTACATAATTAATGGAAACCACAGAGGTTATTGAATTCATGAGTCTTTACTTACCTCAAACAAAGTGCCAGTCTTTCTGATGGAGAAATAGGCTTTCTTAAACGAGTCGTTTTCTTTTCAATTTTCGTTCCAATCAGGGAAAGCAGCTGATCAAACTGATTGCCCTATTATTTAAATATAAACATATGATTTAGGTATAAATTTTAAAAAGTTTTTTAATTAAAGTTTAAACATCTGTATATTTCATTAATTTAAATTTGTTTTATTTCAATAATTTTATATACGTGCATAATCCTGTCGATACAACATTTATTTATGATAGTGTACATTTCAGCTTTTCCCATTAATAATCAGTAATTTTTTTCATGAAATTAAAAAAAGGTCACTGAAATGCAATGAACATAACACAATTCTATAGGATCTAAAACTCATCAAATATTTAAGCTACTATTCTAGAATGGGGAGGAAGCTTGTACAAAAGATAAAGAATAAAAATTTACATATTATTATGTAATGTGTGTACACAGTGTGTATACTTGGAATGTTTTGATCATACCTTAATAAATCACTGCTAGACCTTTTTAATGCCATAAAATGCTTATTAAAATTATATTCAGTATTACTTCAAGCAAGTTATTACAAAGTCTACTCATGCACACTATTACTAACCTTCGGACAACTCGGTATGGGTTAGAGCTGAATAAAAAGGGAAAATAAAGACGTACAGAATTATTAGTTTTATTATGATCTGCACGGCTTAATTTAATTTTGCTACTACTACTACTTAATCTATCATACATTCATTAATATACAATGCGCATTGAAGCAAAAAAAAAAAAAAATCTTTAACATATCTATTTATTAATAAATATTTCTATATGTTTTTCCTAAAATAGTTAGGGTAGTTAACTCATTTTTTTATAATTGATATCCCATCACTAGAAGTGACAATAAGAATTTGAAATATGAGAAAAATCAAGGCAACCTTATTTATCGAAACCAAGATGAATTTTCTGCTTGAAGTAAATGAAAAAATACTAAACTTACATTTACAATTTGGGTTAGTCTATATTTTAGGGTGCCCCTTGGATTATCACCAAGTTGTTGTTTAATTTATTGCCAAATTGTTGCTTCATTTATAGTAACCTGAGTAACTGAAGGTTATAGAAACCCTATTAAGACATGAGTGGTTGGTGGTTGCATCATTGAGGTGAGTTTGACTGATGGGGGAAAATATTTGTAAGGGTTTATTTCTGCGTTAGAGGTCGATTAGTTCTTTGTTCCATTTGAATACCGCAATTATCGTGCAAAAAAAAAAAAAAAAAAAAAACACGATGTGTTTAAGTACATTGCGTATCTTGTGCTTTGCATGGTAAAATGGGTGTTTGGTAATATTATTTTACCTGAACAATGATCATATCCAACTGCTGGAAGTCATACGACTGTCTTTTTGATAAAGGCTTTGTTCACATCTCAGTAAATCACACAGTGACATTTAATGATGCAGAAACCGGAGCTCATCTCAACACCATCGAAGGCATGTGGAATATAATAAAAAGGAATTTTCGGAAGAAATACCACCGACAGTCCGGCACTACATAGGATATTTTTTACTCTTATTTTTGTGAATTTATGTGGCGACGGCAGTATGCATATTCTAGTTCAGATAACTTTAGAAAGTTTTTGGATGCTGTTAAGGAATTTTGTGTAGCACAGATTGCAGATGCAGAAATTTCTAAATAAGGTAAGTCGATAAAAGTCAAGGCAGTGCGCATTGCCGAGATTCTGCAATTCTCTGATGTTTTTTTAAGTGAAAACAGATCGATGTGTACATGGACACGGAGTTTGTGCAATTCTTAGCACTGTTCAATTAGCAAATAAACTAAGCATTTTCATTTTATATTGCAAATCACACTTTAAAAGGAAATGACAAATAACTAATCATCCTTCTTCTTTATGCATTTTTAAATTTTCAATGTTTAAGAAAAATGCAGAAATTGCAATTTTCAATTTATTGTTTTGCAAGAAGCAGAAAATGTAATCTCCTTCATTGATTTTGATGTTTAGCAGGCTCTTAAAGAAACACGATGAGCATGGATTACAACAAAACTGTATATTAAAATTTGAAATTTTGGGAAATGCTACTATACCATAACTATATTATTGTTATATTGAATGAAAATTGTACTTACTGACATCCTCGTAAAATTGAAGAATAAGTCATGATAATTCTCTGGTAGATGAGGTAGCAAAGCAGAATGATGTCCACTAATTGCTCTCTGCTGGTAAATGGATTTCACCCACTCACATCGTACCTTTTTTACTAAAGTCTTATACAATACATATGCTGAAAGAAGAAAACTCCGCAACAAAATATATTTTCGTTGTTTTCTGCTCACCACACGTTTCGATCGAACCATTAAAAAAAAAAAAAAAAAAAAAAAAAAAAAATGTCGCTCTATCGCTCGAAGATTTACGGCGAAGACTGTCTGCTACCAAATGTAAAGCGCGCGCGGATTTCCGACGCGCTTATTGGCTGTCGCAGTGGACGCTTCCAGTAAGTGTGAATACAGCTGGAGCAAACCGCATGTATTCGTTACTGAGTAACGGGTACATCGGTTGACTCGAAGTACCGATTCGATACTCACAAATTCATTTCGTTACTCGCATTTATCTCTGCATATACTTACGTTTCCCATAGACACAAAAGCAAGTTAAGCAGATTTTTGTTGTATTAAGCATTAGCTAGTGTAACATAATTTCGGATTTTATGAGCCTTCCAGAATTATTAGCAAAATAGTGGAAATGTCTTTACAAAGTGTTTTTGTAAGCAAACAGTAGATGTACACTGAGCAGTGATCAACTGATATATTTTTTAAATGATTTGGTTTAGTTGATTATGACAAAACACACTAGGGCTATGTGCCTAAGAGGAAGAATGCCTTCATAGAACACTTTCTTAGGAAAGCTGGCTCGTATGGTACGTGGTAAGCTGACTTGTAAGCTAGTACGGGCAAAAAACCACGAAAACGGCCATGAAGCCAGCCCGTTCGCCTGAGATCGAACTCAGGTCGGAACTACCAGTGTTCAGCGATTTTACAGCTCGACCGCTGGTAGGCCATTTCTTAAATGAATAAAGCTATACTCATAGTTTTATGAAATAACACTGATTGCAATATTTAGTGCTTCGCTATTATCTCTAATAAAGTAACATAAAAATTTCCTTACCTTTTATAGATTTTCTAAATTTCTTAATTCCTACTTAACCTATACATGCGCAAATGTTTTTATCGATGATATTGTTAAGTGTAAAAGTTGACATTTAAATTATAGCATTCCTTGTCTCAACAAATAAGTCTCAACAAGGAGTTTTTGGAAAGGAGATGAATCGGGGAAATTTCACCCTTTCGTCATTAGCGGTTCTGATGAAGGGAATGGGGGGAAGCAGCGAACGAAATAACGAATAACGGACAAATAACGAAAGCTAATCTTTAATGCGGTCTCCCAATTTCTGTACTTGTATTTGGGAAAGTTTTATGGTCATTATGAAAAAGTGAAAATTTGATATGGATACCGCATGACTTCCTTCTACGACTATTTAAATTATGCTCACTTTTGCTGCACTTCATTTAAACTTATTTCCTCGAATTATTCTAACTTGATTAAGCGATACCCGAAGGCAAGTTACAAATGGCATCAAACATTGCAAATTTTGAAACTAAATTTCCCGGTCAATCTTTGTCCTACGGGACTCAAACTTCTTGTATTTTTATTTTTTCATAACGAGTATAAAACTTTGCCAGATATAAATATAGAAACCAGAAGACGACATTAAAAGTTAGATTTCATAATTTGTCCAAAATTAATTCTTTTTAAAATTTGACATTGACAAAATATGAATATTTTCGTCATTTAAAATACTTCTGCATTTTTGTTGCACCGTATTTAAACTTGCTTCCTCGAGTTATTGACAATGTTATTGACATTAATTCCATTATCTATTGTAAAATAATAATAGCAAATCATCTATTTACGACATCTCTAAGAGGTCACCTTTTTAAGAGATCTGTATTTTTGGGAACATAAAGACACATTGTTAGTGAACATCACTTTTTTAAGACCACCACATGTAAAATCCTCTAAAAGCATGAATGGTTGCATTTAAAGAGGACCTATTACTTTTAATAAAGAATGTAACATTAATCTTAATTATACACGTTTATGATGTGTGCGCCAAAATAGTGATACCGTACTTCTGTTGCTTTAGAAACGTGTGAAATTAAAAAAATGGATACTATATAACAAAAATGTTATTATATTCAGATACACACTTTTTGAACACGTCTGAAATTCATTATTCTGCTCAACATAATTTGTCTGCATAAAATATTAAATAGTATTAAAAATCAAAAGCTAAGTCGAAGTAGAAACAGTCATCTCTTCTAAACCATTTTAATTGAAGTAAACAGACGTTCGCCTTATCGTTAAGTAAATACCTATTTTTCAAACAGCGGATGAAACTGGAAAGATGTCATTGGGGGGGGGGGGGGAAAGGCAGCGAACGAAATAACACTTTTTCGAGCTGGGGATGAAATGAGAAAGGACGAAACGATACTCAACCAATAAGACAAGATCTGGTATTTTACTTTATTATTTAACTAGTCATCATAAATTTAAGAATTATTTTAATTTTTATTTTTTTTTACATTTCTATTAAATTTTACTTATAAGTATTTTATATTTCAGTTGCTAATTATTATGTTACTTTAATTATTCATTATTTTAATCACTATTTTTTATTATTTTAATTATTAAGTTTTTTAATAAGTAATTTTTTATTATTTTAATTACTAATTAATGCTATTATTGTAATATTTATTTCATTTCTTTATTTATTTTTTCCTATTTTCCTGACGGCCTTCCGTAGGCGCTTCTGACTTTAGAAACTAAGCCCTGACAGCAATAGAACATTTAATAATTAATCATATCCAGTGCATTAAAAAATAATAGCCAAAACAAAGTGACTTATTTCTACCCAAAAATGCGACGCAAAACTACTCAGTTCCCGCGAGGCAGAATAGCTCACGTGATTCAATGCGATGCGACATTTCAAGGCCCGTAGACCGATAAAATAGGCTCAGAATACGGATACCGATCGATTTTACCGAAAGTAACGAGTAACGATACGATAGCAACGAGTACTGGTTCACCGAGTAACGAATACATACGGGTACACAATTTCTCGTTACTTCTACAGCACTAAGTGTGAACGAGCTAGATTAAGTAGAGCCGTGTTCCATCCGTACCTCCTAATGTAGGAGGTACTGGTTCCATGCGCCGGGTTAGTTCCGATAGCGTCGTTGAGTATCAAATGTGAACGGGCCTTTAGTCTCAAAACGGGATTTTGCGTTGAATCACTTTTCGAATTCCTGCCACCATATATTATTGCTCTGCATTATTTTATAAGAAATTACATAAAGGAGAATCGGCATGAATGCAGGTATGTTTCTCGCACTGTGTAAAAATGACGGTACCTAGAGCCATCAAATTTTCAATAATGTAATCCTCCACCCGAACATGAGCATCTGGAAGACCAAATGCTTGAATTTTTATTACCTACTTTTATTTGTTTTATTACCTACTTCACATTCTGTAAAACTTTAACGAACGATTTCAAAGTAAGCAATGGCAACACCGTGTAAATAAATAGATATCACACACACACACACACACACACACACATATATATATATATGATGTACCCGCTTTTGTCCGGAATAAATAGATTGGTGAAAAAATATAGATGTAGTCGTAGCTTAAATTATCAGACGATAAGTTTAAAAAACCGGATCCATTTATTATTGGTCAGGAGAAATAGCAGTTACAAAATCAGATCTCCGAAGTAAATAAAAAAGAATTACTAATAATTTCTTGTATGAAGTTTACTGCATCGTTACATTAAAGAAAAGACCCCGATATTCTTTGCGAGTCCTTTTATAGCCTCTGGAAAGGCGGAGCTTCAAAGAAATGACGTCAGCCTCGTCAGCCCATGGACCTTATCAGGACTTAGAAGAGAAGGGCTAGCTCATAGAGCTTTTCCCCCTGAAGCAGAAAGTGAGAAGTGATGACGTAGCCATGATGACACTGAGCGCGCCAATATAATTCACAGCTTGGAAATTAGCGTTTTTGAACCAGCGTTTAAAATGAGCTGTGTGTGAAAGATAGCTATAATTTGGAAGAGGCAACGTTACTGCTTTATGCATTTTAGACTGAACCATTAAAAAATTTAATAATGCTTACTCAATTTTAAAATGATAGATAAAATGTGCTACTCTTTTAACATAAAGTTCCGTGGTTTTTTTTTTTTATTTTTATTTGCAGTTTTTTTTATTTAATGCACGTTTATTTCTAATCATTTCTTTATTTGCATGTTAACTGAGAGAATTTTTATACTGCTTCTAAGATAACTATAATAGCAGCTATTTAAATTTACTCAAAAAACAACTTTACATTGACATAGGTTTAAACATATATGACATATATGGCAACATTTCTGCTAACCTACGTTTGATTTTTTGCCTAATTGTAAATTTTACATTGTTATAATTCTCTTCCGATTCAATATAATAGATATTTTTTAAATTATTTTGTAATTTATACTTATATCTATATTACAATTAAATAAATGTATATAAGATTGTTACCTTAATTTTGACAAAATAGCTTTATTCAGAGTACCTAAAACAGTTATTTAATTTTTCAAAAGTGTGAGTAAAGGAAGCAGGTCTTTTTATGCCAATTACTTTGATGTTTTATACTATTATATTTTATCTAGAATGCTAATCTAGCACAAAATCTAATCAATAATTAGTTACAAAGGATACAATAAGAATAACTTTAACAAGTACTTAGCAAAATTTGTTTGTTAAATACTTGTTATTCTTGTTGGTACTATTTTGGTACTGTTCATAATACCGAAGATATTATCGATTAACTCATAGAAGTCAGATGCTTTCTGATTTCCTGTGGGGTAGAGTATACCTTTTGCGGTATTTTTTGAAAATAATAATTTCTCTGGAGCGACTTTTTGTTTCTCGTTTCCCTTGACCATTAAATAATTTGGTTTTAGTTTGTGACACAATTTGATTTCTTCTCAATCTCTATTTAAAACCTCTTTAATAATATCAAAATTTAAAACAGTTACATCTTCTAAAACAAATCCTCTATCTAAAACGCGGTTTCTTAGTAATTTGAGGCAGAGCGCGAAATGAGACCTCTGATTAAAACAAACTGCACATTTTGAAAAGAACCAACTTAGTCCAGTTTAGAGTCATAGCAGAGTTTTCAATCTATATGCATTTCGTCGAAACTGAGAACGCATATTTCTTCTACAGAATACAAATATTCGCCTCTTTCCTTCTTTAGAGTAAGAACATTACTTTGAATTCTTGGACTAAAATTTAGAAAACATTAAAAAATAAAATAAACACCATTTCTTTAATTTGATAATACTAGGTAAAGATATTACAATTTTTTTCTTAATTTTTTTATTTCCAAAAATCATAGCTTTAAGATGACAGAGCTCTTATGACAATGCAACGTGAAATATTTTCACTAGTCCACCTGATTTTTTTCTTCTTTTTCAGTAATGCATTAATCTGCGTCTTTATAAAAATATGCTTTAGACATTTTTCCAAATTCTCCGATTTGTGCTCCCCCCAAATTTCGCTATTTGAGATTTTAATTTCTGATACCAATTTCTGTCGTCCACCTTCTTTGTCGCTGAACAAACATTCTAAAATTTTTCTTTTCTCTATTTTTCAATACTTTAATACAATTTTCTAAGGATATTATTTTGTTCTTCAAATTATCAATGCATTCTTGTTTATCCTTAAACATTCAGGATGATCTACATTTTCATTTGTGAGTTTTATTTCAAAATCATTAAAATTTGATTTATTATTGTCATCATCAATTTCGATTTATTATTGTCATCATAATTTACTTTCGGCACAGCATTCCATTTCAATAGTGTCTTTTTGTGGCTATCCAAACAAGCGATTTTTCATATCATCTTCATAAACACTGCATAGAAAATGTTCGCTGCAGATTTTTCCGCTCTTCACATTAATAAAATCTTCTCTTTGACATTTGTGTATCCATTCTTTCGTCAAAAACAAACTCTCATTTGGATCCTTTGGTTCCATGAAGTAAAATATCTCATCCTTTCATACTTCTGTAAGTGCTACGGCACGTTACTGCAGCGCAAAAAGCCATATTACGTAAATGATACTTTACAATATAGAATTTAAAATAAAAACTGACTAAAATTGCATATATATATATTATTTTAAATATATACATTATTAGAAAACAGATATATATATTATTAAAATTAATTTGGGATATGTAACCTCTAGAAAATCGTCTCGCAGCTCAATGAAACTACTGTTTTAAACGCGGGAAATCAGGACAGGTGGCATCACAGTGACGTCAGATTATTGCCTGTTACGTCCCCCCATCAGGCTCGCGTCGGCGAGGAGTCGAACAAAGAAATGAGCTAGCCCTTCTATTTATCCCTGGGACCTTATAAGAGATAGATTAACCCAGTGGGCGGGGCGCGCGTCACTGACATGTCGGCAAGAAAGAGTAGGGACGATCTGGTTTACTTTAACATTGATACCTATGGTGTATGTACCACATAACTCTTTTTAATTATTAAATGTGATACGTTGTATAGTGATGAGATTATGAAAGCCACAGTTTTTTCCAAATATGATTTAATATATCTCATTAAAGCACTTTTTACTGCATTTCGCGCATTTTTTCACGCCTAGGTCCATGCGTCAGCCCATGGAACTTATAAGAAATAGACTAAACCAAATGGGTTTTCTCCCTCGTCTGAGGCGTTCCCGGCTGACATCTTGATCACATCCGGAGGAGTAGACTTGCAGAAATTTAACAGTGGTTGCCTATTGCAGCGTGTATTATTTGTCAAGAAAAAGCTGGTTGTAGCGCCTCATTTCACAAATTTGAATTTCTACATATTTTTATTTTTGAAATTTGAGATAGATTTTTAAAAATTTAGCATATTTATCAAGCATAATTAACGTTCGAAATAATTATAAAGCTATTGCATGCTTTCAGGGCTGGATATATTTTTAGCTTTTCCTATGCTGTAAGGAAATTTGTAACTATTTCTTTTATAAAATAATATTTTAAATCTGAACTAAAAGTTTCAAAAAAGCAATTTTCTCTTGCAATTTTTATGCTTTTATTGGTGTAAATAAGTAAAAATACTAAAATATTTAAAAACGAATTTTTGAAAGTTTTGTTTAAAATTCAGAATTGTGATGCTTTTTTAAAATTATAGATGAGTATTATAGCACAATTTCTATAAAGGAATTTTGTTTCAACTATATTTCATAATACATCATATTGATAAACTCTTTTGACTCCTTAAAAATATTTATACATTTAATTCTAATATTAAAATTGTATTTAACCGTAATAATTAATTTTGCTTGTATTTTACAATGATTATTTTTTTTAACTTATTTTTAGTTCTGCATAATATTTTTTTTATTTACTGTTAATTTAATTTATTAGCCCAAATGGGCGGTAGCCTAGAAAGGCTGTTAGTTTCGAAGCGGCATTTTGCGCTGTTTTACTATAAACGTCCGTGTCTCCTTGCAAATTGTTGTTACCAAATATTATCGCCCTGTATTATATTTAAAGAAATTAAATAATGAAGAATCTCCATGAATACATGTATGTTTCTCGCACTGTGACAAAAACGACAATATCTAGAGCCATCAAATTTTGAATAATGTAAACCTCCACCCGAACATGGGCTTCTGGATGGCCGAATTTCGAATTTGTTTTAATCTATTTCCTATTTTGTAAAACTTTAACGAATTTTTGATTAACAAAGTCAACGAGTTCAGAGCGAGCACTGTACGGAAAATAACAGTTTTATCTCCAGTGCGGAAATTCTAAAGATATCCTGTTTTCAAATGTATGTGGTTTACGGGAGAAGAACATGATATTCAATAAATATAGGTGACACACAAAACGTTAAAAAAAAAGGTTCCTTTTGGGCGTAATATAAAATCTGAGTGCTTCTAGATTTTATTTTACCTTTTTTCCCCCCTTCATTAAACTCAGAAAATGTTATGCTCCGAATTTTATAAATTACTAAAATAAATATTCCACTTTAATGTTAATAAGTTAATGATGATATAATCAAATAATGATTGTTTTGTAATGTTATTATAGTTTTGAAAATCACTGGTCATTAAATTAAAAAAAAAAATATCAGATCTTGTTTAATTTTACCTTATTTATTTCAAAGCATCACGTACCATCAATTTTATTTAATTTTACGTTATTTGTACGCAAAATAAAGTTCATAAATTTTGCGCTTAGAGTTTTTACCGTTTTACCAAAGTAAAGATGTTTGTACAAGAATTACGCGTGAAAAAAATGCGCGAAATGCAGTAAAAAGTGCTTTAATAAGATATATTAAATCCTATTTGGAAAAACTGAGGCTTTCATAATCTCATCACTATAAAACGTATTACATTTAATAATTAAAAAGAGTTATGTGATACAAACACCATAGGTTTCAGTGTTAAAGTAAACCAAATCGTCCCTACTCTTTCTTGCCGACATGTCGATGACGCGGGCTCCGCCCACTGGGTTAGTCTATCTCTTATAAGGTCCATGCGTCAGCCATTCCAGTTCGCTTTGAATATCTCGAGAACATTCTATAACTGTACGTGTAGAAAAGGCGGGAAAAACAACTTGACTACGGGGCTGTGGATTTAATTTCACGTACTTTCAAATAAGAGACCGTCGCCATTAAAAATGAAAAGAACATATAGAATTTTAAGTGTATTCTTGACTATGGAATTTTATTATTACAAATATATATATATAAGATAAAAAGTATGAAAGCAAACTTCTAAATTTAATTCACTATAACCTCTTTTATTTTTTATTTCATTTGAGAACTTCATCTATCTGTCCTAAAAATAGCCCTGTACTGCGTCATTAAAATTAATCATGCCATCTTACATAACCCTTAATGCAGATGCCTCTTGACCAATCACCGAATTGTATATCAAGCATTAAAAACTGAAACTTTTGACTCCTCCCTCCTTTCTATGAATTGATACGTCACTTTGGCTTGTACTTTCCTCTTCGCTAGATGCTTTACTGCAATCATGTATGAGCTGCTATATTCGCTTCTATGGCAATAATATCAAAAATTATAAATGTTCTTTAATAGGCACGAGTGGAGTGCCAAGTGAATTGTTGCCACAAAATGGGAATTTGAATAAATAAAAGGAATTTAATCCGGCTTGACTGCTTCTTCTTCGAAAATGGATGGACGCTCTAAGTATCAAATAACTACGCAATTAAGCATTTTTACGCATAGTGCTTCCAAAATTTGTGCTATCATTACAAATATATACATACATACACACACACAAAATAAATACCGTATATACCCGCGTATAAGTCGAGATATTTTGAACAAAAAAAAAGACTTCAAAGTGGGAGGGTCGACTTATACGCGGGGCCATAAAAAATTTAAATCGGAAGTTCAAAAATTTCTTTATATAATGCAGTTGTTTTCTTCCCGCGCTCAAATTGGACGACTTATCAAATAAGTCATTTACGTGAAGTAATTTCATGACTTAAATTATATGACGAACTAATCACAGAGTTTCATACTTTAACTAGAGTAAGTTTCGATAAAACGTACGTATAAGTCTTTATAATAGTTATTGTTCATTCATGAAATACTTTTGTTAACAGGCGTACACGTCAAAATTTAAAAAAATAGCCCACGCAATAACTGAACAGTTTTGAATATTTCTTTTAACTTTTAAAAATGGGAAATGCAGATAGATGTTACGTACGATAATCTTTTCCGGAACAAATTCTAGAATTCTAGAATTTCCGGAACAAATTCTAGAAGGATTTTGATTTTGTTTATTTACCAACAGCTTCGCGAGTAAAAACATAGTCCTATCTATCTAATTCATCATAAAATAGTAGAATGAATAATTCTTGTAAATAAATATTGAGTAAATAAATATATACACTTATCAGATCCAGTGGTGATCAGCGATTATTATGCGCAAACAGAAGAGTAAATGCAATTGATTAAATGATAAAACAACGTGCATCTGTTTTCTAAGAAAAAATAAAATTGATTAAATGATAAAACAACATGCATCAGCTTTCTAAGTAAAAACAAAGTCCTGTTGTGGTGATCCACGGTTTGAAAATGGTTTCTGAATCAGAAGAGATTCGTGCACTAACCTAGTGCTTCGCATTAGAGAGTAAAGAACATCTATGATATAAAAATATACTTTTATTTACACAGCGAAAACGCGCAGCAACATTATTAACGAAAGCTCATTCACCTAATAACATTTCTTTTTATACTCCGCTTGCGCATGCGCATTGACAATTACCAAAGGAGCTTGGCAGATACTGCCATCTGTTGGATAAACTATTCGCTACATATTCCTCCCACCTGAATTTACTGGTAGGTAAATTCACACATCTGTTAAGTATAATATATGCATAATAGAACAGTATACAATATTGAAGTATAAAATTATGCCTACCAAGATGTTCTAATTAAATTGAAATACAAATTTACCTGGAGATGCAGCATTCCATAATTTTCTAGACATATTAACAGATAATACTAAACCTAGAAAAATAAAAATAAATCAAATTATTACAAAGTATTCAAACAAGTACAAAACATTTCACAGACGTATCACTGGTTTCACAGTTCTACCACTGCTGGTAAGTCATAGGAATATTTTCAGTCATATCCTTTTGGACTGGGTTATCCAGCTCAAGTCTGTACAGTCTTTGCACTGGTCTCAGAAACTCAGAAGTCTCTGTTTTTATGAGAGCAAGTCTTATTTGTCCATCACGACCAGGTAGCAGCTTTATGACACGCGCCAGGTTCCAAAAAGCACGTTTTTTGTTGTTATCTTCAAGTAGAACAATTTCACCCACCTGGAGAGGTTTAGCTATAGAGTTTTTAATGGACTGCTGACGTAACTGTCCTAGATATTCCACACAGAATCTTGCTCTAAGTTGTTCTCTCACCTTTTGTAGATATTTAGCTCGTTTACTCAGTTTTTCCTTATCCACTGTATCGATATCAGGTACTCCTGATTTGGAAATCTCCCGCAGGAACATTTCTGGAGTTAATGGGGATGAATCTTCAACGTCTTCCGACACGTAAGTAAATGGCCTAGTATTGATTACTCTCTCACAGTCGCATAGTACTGTAAGCAACTCCTCGTAATCCAGGGCAGCACGACCTAGATCTTTTCTCAGAATCTGTTTCACCATTTGAACTAAACGTTCCCACCAACCGCCCCACCAAGGTGCGGAAGGAGGAATAAATTTCCACTGAATTCTTTGCTCAGCGGCCTTTGATCGCAGACTCTCCCAATCAATTGTATGCAGAAGATTCTCCGCTCCTTTAAAATTACTGCCATTGTCTGAGTATATTATAGATGGTCTTCCGCGACGAGAAATGAAACGTCTCAATGACTGGAAAAAAGCTTCACTTGTCAAGGATGTTACTGACTCCAGATGAATGGCCCTATAGACCGCACATGTGTAAAGAACAATACAAGCTTTTCAACCATCTTTAAGGTAGAGGGGTCCTGCCAGATCGACACCCACTATCTCAAAAACATTTGCATCACGTACTCTATCTTTCGGCAAAATTCCTGAAGTTACATCACAACTTTTGGATTTAAATCTTTGACATTTAACACATTTTCTAATGCAGTTTCGTACTGTCTTACGAGTTTTGAGGATCCAATACTTTTCCCGCAAATGAGACATCACCATAGAAGACCAGCATGCAGCAGCTCATTATGTGCATTCATTATTAGTAATTTTACTACTGCATGATCAGATGGCAAAATGACAGGAAACTTAAAGTCATCAGTATCGTCGCGATAAGAAATATTGGTTTTAGCTCTGATCAAACCATCACGATCAACTATAGGTCTGAGGTCTTTAATTTTATCATCGTTCACACTCTTAAATGATTCTCTTTGAACCAATAACATAAGAGTTATCTCAGCTATTTCAATTTCCGACACTGACAAAATTTTGGAGGTTTCGTTTGTAATTCTTCGTAATTTAAAGTAAAACCTAAGAATCCAACCTAACATGCGTAAAATTTTCTTTATGGATGAAAAGTACCTGTAATACCAATTGTCAGGTTTAGAATCTTTGTTAAGAGTTGTCAATACTGATTTACGCCTTTCTGAATTTATGATCTCTTCGTCCGGCAAATCGGTGCCTCTTGACCATGACGATTCTGGTTCTAACAGCCATGATGGGCCCTCCCACCATTTCGACAGCAAAAACTGTTTAACTGAACAGCCTCTAGAAGGGAGATCGGCGGCATTCAGCTCCGAAGGGATGTAATGCCAATCTTCTATTTTTGTAAGTGTTATGATTTCTTGGACACGATTCCAAACGAAAGTTCCCCACCGTACGTCTCGCTGGATCCAGCACAAAGCGGTTGTTGAGTCAGTCCAGAAGAATGTTCTTAAATTTGGCATGTTCAAATCTGAAAAGACCATACGTCCCAAGCGTGCTCCGATTAAGCAGGATAATAATTCCAAACGAGGAATGGATATACTCTTTAAAGGCGCAACTCTAGTGCGTGCTTGCACAAAATTTAAATAAACCTTATTTTCGGTCTTCACTCTTAAGAAAATACAGGTAGCGTAGGCATGCTTGCTGGCATCGCTGAAAACATGAAGACTTACATCTCCGTTAACCGATCTGTCAATATTAAGCCATCTAGGAATTTTGACATCAGACAGCAGTTTCATTTCCTTTACCCATTGTATGGACTTCTTTTCTAAATATTCTAGCAATTTTTGATCCCAATTTAATCGTAATTTCCAACACTCTTGCAATATCACCTTTGGGAACAGGGTAACGGGAGAAAGGAAGCCTACTGGGTCAAATAACTTATGCGCGCAAGAAAGGAGTGTTCGTTTACTCGCGACAATCTCCTCTTTCTTTAGTGACTCAATTTTACAGGAAAGAGTATCATCCTTCAAATCCCAGTTTAACCCTAAAACGCAAACGAATGTATCTAATTTAGAGTTGGGAATTATTTCGGTTTCACAATTCGACTGCCATTTTCTAAGATTAAACTTTCCCAGTGACAATAACATTCTCGATTCTAGTACAAATCTATTCAATTCTTCAACATTCTTAAAACTAGTCAGGCAATTAAATATTAAATATTTTTTATCCTGATATGTAAGCGTTCTAGCTTTAAAATATTTTTCTGTTAAATGTGGCTTATCCCAAAATAAACACGATTCCTCAACTTTCTTAATAGGAGCATTTTCTTTAAATTTGTCTCCTGTATACAAATCATTACAAGTAGGAATATTAGACTCATCATTAATGTAACTTTTAGATTTTCTACTTTTATCAAAAGAAAAACGCGCTAATTTAATTCTCTCTTCAGATATCACTTCATTTTTCAAAAACAGAAGAATAGATTCAAGATCGCTCTTACCTTGTTGTGACGAGCTCTCCCGTTCCCTCTCCCACACGCGTAAGATGTCAGGGGGCAGGCAAGATTCAACTAACGGAAAAATAACACCTGCGTATTTATCTTCAGTCACACTGAGATATTCCAGAGCACGCAGTTTCTAAACTGTCGTACAAAGAATTCTAAAGATATCCTGTTTTCAAAATATATGTGGTTTACGGGAGAAGAACATGATATTCAATAAATATAGGTGACACACAAAACGTTAAAAAAAAGGTTCCTTTTGGGCGTAATAAAAAAATCTGAGTGCTTCTAGATTTTATTTTACCTTTTTTTCCCCCTTCATTAAACTCAGAAAATTTTATGCTCCGAATTTTATAAATTACTAAAATAAATATTCCACTTTAATGTTAATAAGTTAATGATGATATAATCAAATAATGATTGTTTTGTAATGTTATTATAGTTTTGAAAATCACTGGTCATTAAATTAAAAAAAAAATATCAGATCTTGTTTAATTTTACCTTATTTATTTCAAAGCATCACGTACCATCAATTTTATTTAATTTTACGTTATTTGTACGCAAAATAAAGTTCATAAATTTTGCGCTTAGAGTTTTTACCGCTTTACCAAAGTAAAGATGTTTGTACAAGAATTACGCGTGAAAAAAATGCGCGAAATGCAGTAAAAAGTGCTTTAATGAGATATATTAAATCCTATTTGGAAAAACTGGGGCTTTCATAATCTCATCACTATAAAACGTATTACATTTAATAATTAAAAAGAGTTATGTGATACAAACACCATAGGTTTCAGTGTTAAAGTAAACCAAATCGTCCCTACTCTTTCTTGCCGACATGTCGATGACGCGGGCTCCGCCCACTGGGTTAGTCTATCTCTTACAAGGTCCATGCGTCAGCCATTCCAGTTCGCTTTGAATATCTCGAGAACATTCTATAACTGTACGTGTAGAAAAGGCGGGAAAAACAACTTGACTACGGGGCTGTGGATTTAATTCCACGTACTTTCAAATAAGAGACCGTCGCCATTAAAAATGAAAAGAACATATAGAATTTTAAGTGTATTCTTGACTATGGAATTTTATTATTACAAATATATATATATAAGATAAAAAGTATGAAAGCAAACTTCTAAATTTAATTCACTATAACCTCTTTTATTTTTTATTTCATTTGAGAACTTCATCTATCTGTCCTAAAAATAGCCCTGTACTGCGTCATTAAAATTAATCATGCCATCTTACATAACCCTTAATGCAGATGCCTCTTGACCAATCACCGAATTGTATATCAAGCATTAAAAACTGAAACTTTTGACTCCTCCCTCCTTTCTATGAATTGATACGTCACTTTGGCTTGTACTTTCCTCTTCGCTAGATGCTTTACTGCAATCATGTATGAGCTGCTATATTCGCTTCTATGGCAATAATATCAAAAATTATAAATGTTCTTTAATAGGCACGAGTGGAGTGCCAAGTGAATTGTTGCCACCCGGCTCGACTGCTTCTTCTTCAAAAATGGATGGACGCTCTAAGTATCAATAACTACGCAATTAAGCATTTTTACGCATAGTGCTTCCAAAATTAGTGCTATCATTACAAATATATATATACACACACACAAAATAAATACCGTATATACCCGCCTATAAGTCGAGATATTTTGGACAAAAAAAAGACTTCAAAGTGGGAGGGTCGACTTATACGCGGGGCCATAAAAAATTAAAATCGGAAGTTCCAAAATTTCTTTATATAATGCAGTTGTTTTCTTCTCGCGCTCAAATTGGACGACTTATCAAATAAGTCATTTACTTGAAGTAATTTCATGACTTAAATTATATGACGAACTAATCACAGAGTTTCATACTTTAACTAGAGTAAGTTTCGATAAAACGTACGTATAAGTCTTTATAATAGTTATTGTTCATTCATGAAATACTTTTGTTAACAGGCGTACACGTCAAAATTTAAAAAAATAGCCCACGCAATAACTGAACATTTTTGAATATTTCTTTTAACTTTTAAAAATGGGAAATGCAGATAGATTTTACGTACGATAATCTTTTCCGGAACAAATTCTAGAATTCTAGAATTTCCAGAACAAATTCTAGAAGAAGGATTTTGATTTTGTTTATTTACCAAGGTATTTTTTTATCGTATATTTACTTTTTTTTTTCTCAGATGATTTTGAATAAATGTAGTACTTAAAAAACATTTTTCGAAGTTTCTCGATCGATTTCGGAAGTGGGGGGTCGACTTATACGCGGGTTTCTTATTTTCTACGAATTTTTTATGTCGAAGTGGGGGGGGGTCGACTTATACGCGGGTATATACGGTAAATAAAACACATTTTTATCTCCAGCGCTCGAGAGTGTATATCAGAAATTCTTGAGATATGCTGTTTTTAAATATTTTGTGATATTGCTGTTGAAATGAATTTTATGTGGTTTAAGTGCTAAGAACATGATATTTAATAAATAAAAGTAACATACAAAATGTTAAAAAAAATGCCCCTTGGGGTGTAATATTAAATCTTAAAGCTTTCGATTTTTTTTAAGTATTTATTTATTTATGTTATTTTATTTTATTTTTTTAAATCTGCAGCACTTTCTTTTTATTGTTTTTGAAGTGGATTCCCGTTAAAACTTTCAGAATGTCCCATATCGTACTTTCTGCATTTATCGAAGTAATCCTACCAGATAAAGGAGCCAGGTTTATTTTTTTAAAGATATTTCGGATTCGGCAGAAAATTTGTTATCAGATCTGTTTTTCCCCGCAAAATAAATACATAAATTTTGTAATACAGTACAAAGTCCCAGATCCGGACCTCGTCGGGACTTCGGCGATTCCGGATTTGGAATTTTTCCGAATATTAGATCATCATTTTAAATGTAGTAAAATGGCATGTAGAAATTATAAAATTAAAAATATGAAATCGTGATTTATGAAATAATGAAGCATTTATGATCTAAAGGGTATTAAAATTTACCAAAAAAAGCTTAATATTTATTTTTTTTTTTACTTCATTAAACATTTCTTTTAAGTTGTTTAAGTTGCTTCGTTTTTTGTATTAATACTTTCTCTTTAATTCCATAAGCAGACATAATTTCTTATTCAGTTGCAAAGTTCCATTGTTGAAGTCCCGTAATTGTTGTGTCTAGCATTCCGACTAACTTATCAATCGAAATTTTTTCGTCTCTCTGTCTGTAACGCTATTTTCTGGATCTAGAATCATACTACAGATTTCGCCATTCGGCAATTGATTGATGATTGAGGAGCATTGTCATCACAGTGAAAAACTTCTTTTATATCCTCTTCATTTATTACCGCTTCTCCACGTTTCTTTACAAAATCCGCTAAATGGAAAACTTCACATTTGGTTTGCGATATCCGAAAACCTTCAGATTCGCGGCTGTCATCATAAAAGTTAGCTATCATTCTCTATACATATTTGGCTATGTATTATGAGATTGGCGACTAAACACAAGTTGTTTCGCTAAATTTCATTTTGCTTCTATCGCGCACTGAGACAGTTAAGCTTGAATTGTATTGAGTTATTTATTATACTTACGCCTTTCTTGTACATGTATAATGTTTATATGATTCCTGAATAAATAAATTCCCACATACACTTAATACTTATTGAGGGCCGGCTCCTAAATTCACAATGCTACGAAGCGCCTTCCTTTGTGTTCCCTAAATTCTGCTGCCCGTTGCTGCCATACGAAATCTGGCACTGGTTCTGGGTTTATATGAATAACAAATCAGTTATTCTTAATTTAAATAGCACTAAATGTAATCTTTTGGCGGTACAATTCCGTTTTGAGGACCGTAACAAATCGCCAAACTATTCTTGATGCCAATGCTGCCAAAAATATTTACGGCAACCCTAACGCAAGAAAAGAAGCATTATAGTAAATAACTATCTAAGATTATTGTTTTAATGTAGATGAAAAGTTGATTTCATAAAATACATTTTTTATTATCATAATTTATATAAAAAGGCTAAACATTATTGAATGTAAGCATAATACAGTCAAAATACGTTAATCCGGACTCGTCGGGACTTCGGCGATTTCGGATTATCGATTTTTCCGGATTATAGATCATCAGTCAGATGGCATGCAGAAGTTACAAAATTAAAAATATGAAACCGTAATTTATGAAATAAAGAACAATTATGATCTAAAGGGTATCAAAATTTACAAAAAGAAAAAGCTTAATATTTGTTTACTTTATTAAACATTTCTTTTAATGTAAGTTGTGTAAGTTGCTTCGTTTCATGTGATAATACTTTCTCTTTAATTCTATTAAACAGACATAATTTCTTGTTTAGTTACAAAGTTCCGCTGTTCAAGTCCTATAATTGCTGTGTCGAGAATAGCGACTAATTTGTCAATCGAAATTTTTTCGTTTTCAATAACCTCTGTCACTTTCTTCACTATCGGAAGCGAATTATAATGACGAGGAACTTGTTTTAAATTATATCAAAGACGGAGCACATCGAGATGAAATACTACATTTGGTAAGGAATTATAAGCAAAATAAAATAAAAACATCTGCACTGAAGATAAGGATAGTGCTGACAGATCAACTTCCAATTCATTGCGCGCCGCGGCGTTCCCCCCGCCGAGCAGCGTGAAATTGATAAACAGATTTCGGATTTCGAAACATACTTTCGCTTTAGATCCTTTACATATTAACAAATATATATCGGAAATTCTATTTGATATAATCGAAAGTTTAAGCTTACTTTTATAAAATTGCTCTAACAGTCTGCAAAAAATAATAACCCGGATCCAATTCGAAGATTAAGGAACAACGCAATCTGCAACATTAACTGAATTAGATAATTTTAACTTAGCTTACACCGTCCGTTATACATTAAACGCGCATGCGTAAACTTTTATGAGCATGCGCACAAGCATATTCGCAGCCGTAAAGGTCTTACGCGCGCACTTAAACGCCTATGCGCATGCGTTTGTTTGAAGTTTGTAGCTTTGAGGTCCGGATTATAGATTATTCCGGATTATGGGTGTCCGAATTAACGATTTTTGACTGTAGTAAATAATTACTTCAGATTATTATTTTAATTCAGATGAAAAGTTAATTCCATGTAGTACAATTTTTATTATTATAATTTATGTATATAAATGGCTAAACATAGCTTAATGGAAGTGCTGTTGACGAAAAGTCAAACCAATTTTGACTTCTTAATCCTTTCTTCTCATTACACGTTTTTTTCCTGCACCGCCATTTCGCTACCGAGTTATCACTAAAGCATAATTTCATCTCGTGGTTGTTCAAACATAATTTTCTATCATGAATGATGCCTTTTCTTTGAAAAAATTCAATTGCAGACTTTTCGTCACTGGACAATTCCCAAATTGTTAAATCCACAGCGTTATCCAAAAATAAATAAATAAATAAAAAATTAAACTAGTATTTCAATGGCATAGAACCACCTCAACTTACGCAATTACGCATAATTTTTTTACCTTTCTTGTGTATGGATTTACTGACTGGCATGTATTGTTATCCATACTTTGTCAAAACTTTTCCCCTGTTGCTAGATTAAATTCCATAAGAACAGTTTTAGCCTACGCAGTAGAACACAATCTCAAAGGTTACCAATTAGATTTTGTAATGGCCTATGTAAATGGAAATTTAGATGAAGAAATCTACATGGAAATTCCCGAAGGTTTTCGCGATAAAACTAATTCAGATAAAGTATGTCTTTTAAAGAGATCATTATACGGTCTTAAACAGTCAGGACGTCAGTGGTACAAAAAGTTGGATGAAAAATTGAAATCTATGAAATTTAAATCTCTTAATTCAGATAATTGTGCTTATATTAAAAAGACGTCTAACAGTGAAACTATTATAATCGTTTATATAGACGATCTTATCGTTTTTACCGATTCTAAGCAAACATATGAAACAATTCGCGATAGTTTAGCTTCTGCTTTCAAAATGAAAGACTTGGAGAAATTACATTATTGCTTAGGCATAGAATTTTACCAAAATGAGAATTCAATTAAATTTTCTCAAAAGAAATACGTTGATGATATTTAAAATCGGTATAATATGCAAAATGCTAAATCCGTGTCTTCACCTATAGATAACAACAAAAAATTATCAAAAGAGATGTGTCCTAACAACGAAAACGAAATCGCTGACAAGAAAAATGTTCCATTTAGAAATCTGATCGGATCACTAATGTACCTTTCAGTAGCTACTAGGCCAGATATCATACGCCGTGAATTTCTTAAGTCAATTTAACAAAAATCCGGGAAAAGAACATTGGCATGCTGCGAAAAGAATACTTCGATATCTAAAGGGAACCCAAGATCAAGGACTAATTTATACGAAAACAGGAAAACCACTCACCGCCTTTGTGGATGCAGATTGGGCATCAAATGTCGATGATAGAAAATCCTACACAGGTTTTGTATATATATTAAGTGGTTCAGCCATAACCTGGGAATCACGAAAAAAACGCAGTGTAGCTCTATCTTCAACGGAGGCGGAATATATGGCTCTGTCTGAGGCCGCCAAAGAAATCGCCTACCTACCTCTTTTCCTGAAAGAGCTGGGTTACAACATAGAACACCCAACAACAATATACTGCGACAATCAAGGAGCTCAGAAAATTACGAAGAACTCAGTGTTTCACTACCGTACAAAGCACATAGACATTCGCCATCATTTTGTGCGTGAAGTATATGAACGCGGTGAATTAGATGTGCAGTACATACCTACCAGTGAAATGGGTGTATTGGTGTATTTAATTATGGCAAAGCACACTAGGGCTATCTGCCTAAGGGGAGGGATGCCTTCGTGGAGGACTTTCTAAGGGAAACTGGCTCGTATACACGTTACACATGGGGAAAACCACGAAAACACCCATGCAGCCAGCTCGTTCGCGGGATTCGAACCTCGGACCGAACTACCAGTGTTCAGCGACTTTACCGCTCGGCCGCTGGTGGGCTCAGTGAAATGGGAGCTGATGTGTTAACCAAACTCCTGACTCCCGTTAAACATCAAAACTGTTGTACAATTATAGGATTGAATACTGTTTAATATGTATTTTGTTTTACTTTTCAGGAATAGGAGAATCGACGTCGAAAGAGGGTATGTTGGCAACCGCCGTTAATTTCCCTAGCGCATGCGCATGATAAGCAAGTTCTCTGCTGCGTAATATTTATACTTAGTTAATACGTAGTTAGCCAAAGTCAATGATGAGTATAGCATGTAAGAGAGACGTGCAAAGCGCTGTGTAATATCATGTTTCTACTCTGCTGTACAACGTCTTCATAGTTTAAATAAATGTTTGTCATGTATATAGAAGACGTCATTTTATTCTTCATATATTACGCCCAAAGGGACCTTTTCTTAACGTTTTATGTTTTACCTTTATTTATTAAATATCATGAAAAATATAGGGAAAAAAAATAAAACACCAAATACAGTTTAAACTTTTTTTTTTAACAATTAAAATTAGAGTTTCTACGCAAAAACACGCAATTCGGCCAGTAGGCAACAAGACAGATTTTTCGGTGGACAAAAATGAAAGTTTAATTTTGGTTCCACTTGGCAAAAAGGCACTGAAGGTGCAGAAATTAAATTCACTATTCGGCCAAGTTTCAAATGTTAACAAATATGGCCTGCTATGGTAAACAAAAATTAGGCTTAGCCGCACTTAAACAACTTTTAAATTGTTGATAAATCTACAATTATTGCATGCAGATTAACTAAAGGCATAAAAACCTTAACCAGAAAATAAGAACAATATAATTAGAGGTTATCCTTCCGATAGCACTGGCTTCAACCAAAGGCAGGGAGGAAGGAATGTTTCGAGCAAGGTGCTTCGTTCTGAGGGAGTGATGCTGAAATTCTAAGAATTCAGACTTAACTACTGGTTTGCGATTCGTCATCATGTCAGCAAATGAACAGATGATGTATGGCTAAACTCATGCAAGAAATTTATTCTGTCTACCGTCAGCAGATGACAATCTGCAGCGTGACGTTCTGTGTATTCTAACACATCATTTGGCTGCAATAAATCTCTTGAAACTAATGAATGATAAAACACTCATTACCTAAAGTACTTACAACTATGAAATCGGGTGGGTTTCTTTTCCCCTCCTTTCTTTCTTTCTTTTTTAACTCTGTCAGAGAGAAAGCTTAAAGGAGAATATATTCTAGAATTCAAAATCTAAATGAAAGTTTTAACAATTGCCTACAAAAAAAGCACGTCAAACAGTATTTTTGTTACTATACTATAAATACTTCAAAATTGTCAGATATTTGATGCAATAACTAGTTTTAATAATGGGGCTCACACTAGTTCTAACTTCGTCAGGAACTGATTCCTATGGAACATTCGCTCAGAACGATCATCACGTTAAAATTCGCAAGGCTAGTTTAAGGAAAAAGTTTTCTAAATCAGGTGAACAATATGATTCAGAAATGTTGAATGAAAATGATTTTGGTGCTAGGAAGCTTTAATGTAACATATTTTCAGTATTAACTGTATTTACACAGTTTTTAGCCCAAACGCTGTTAGTCTCGAAACATGATATTATATAGGTTTATTTTAAATGGCGTCCAATGAACACTGCGCAAAAAAAAGGGGGGACAGTTCTATATCTCCCGTTCTACTGGGCCGGTTGACGAAATTCAAATTGCACTCTTCATGTCTCGAAAGCGCGACTTCGAAATCGAGTGAGTGGTTAGGCGGCATTTAGTAGCCTCTGCTACTTTAACCGTCTCTGTTGGAAATATGCCTTAAGGCCAGGGAGGAATTAGAAAATTAGGGTGATTTACGCCGCACCGATGAAGGTGAAACTGGAACATGTGCTAATGCACCTGAGTTGGGTAAGTTGACTTAGGAGAAGGAGGGTTCAAGCATCTGGTTCTTCATTGGCCGCCGTACAAGCTGTGATGTATCTTCACTAGTTGACGAAAGATGATACGTCGAGGCCAGTCACGGGGGTGGTCACCCACCCAAGTACTGACCCCGAGCTCTGCTGCTGGAAACAGTGGAACCTGTGTGTTAGAAAAAGTAAAAGAAATCGTAAAAATAGTGAAATTTCCTCATATGCTTCTAAGCTGATGATTACTCTTCACTTTCAACAAACCTCATCAGTGTCATGGCTGCTTTGAACCCGGCAGTAAACTTCTCAGCCGTGGTTTTTGCAGCGCGGATCTTCTCAATGTGCTCGACTATACTGTTCAGAAATTTTTTGATTTTAGGATCTTGAATCCAGTCTATGACTTCCTTGTACTCTTTGGGTGGGGGTTCCAATTTCTTCTTTACTCTATCACTGTAGAGAGGTTTCATCTGGGTTTTACTGCTGTCTTCCTCTGCTTCGATGAATTTCGGAAAATCTGCCGGAGTAGGGATCTTGGCTGCTGGCTTCGTCTGCTGCTTCTTTGCTTCATAGCGCTTCTTGTACACGGGGCAACCCCTGTAAGAACTTACATGCGGTAGTGAGCAGAAAATGCACTTGGGTTTTTCTTTTGGCTTTACTGGGCAGTCCTTACTTCTATGTTGCTGTCCACACTTGCAGCATCGCTCAGGATTTGAGCAGAGATGCTGCGAATGTCCGTACTCTTGACATCTGTAGCACTGGATCACTCGTCTTTTAGGGGCAAACTTCTCAATCTTGACATTAACACTTAGCATGTTATTAAGCCCATGGAGAGCATGTCCTTCCTTCGTTTTCTTCAACTCCAATAGGAATATCGGAAGTTTCTCGATAACATTCCCTCTACGTCTTGTAAACTGCTTAACTTTGCTTATCGGGAATTTCCTTTTCTCCAGATAGGCCTGTATTATTTCTTCCTTCATCGTCGACGGGAGGCCCTTAAGAACAACCTTAATAGGTTTTTCGCTGAGCAACTGAAAAGTATGAAATGGTATACTTCTTTTCTGTAAAACCAGAGTTGCTTTTCTGTAATCGTCTACCGACTTTAAATTAACATACAGCAGTATCTTCATATCGGCTTCGAATTCTTCACTGCAGGTATTGATAAGAATTTCATGAATTTTCGGCCAATCCTCTTCATCAGAACTATCGAGTGGTGTCCTATAAAAGGACATTTTACTTACCCGAAGGTAACTAATCAATCAAAGGTATGATCACCGACCCCTACGGGACTAGGTCAGTATTTTTAAGCGTAACCACAGAACAACCTACTAGCTCGGAGTCACAGCTCAGAATCGACGAAAACGCGACCTAGGATATATAGCTCTGTTCTAACATGGTTATTTTGACACGAAATCGGACTTTTTCTGAAATAACATACCATTTTTTTTTCCATATTTCAATTCTACGACTCAAATTATGCCCAAATATGAAAATTTGTAAAATTTGGTGCGAAATTTACGGAGAAATTAACAAATTTATGTTGGCGCTTTTTTTTCAGTTGCGCCAAGAATATTGGCGAACTTCTTAATATATGGCAACCTAATTTCCTTTCCCGTGAGAGGAAAAAAAAAAATCACAAAGTTCTTTCTTTCAAATATTATATTTTTATGTTATTATTATTATTATTATTATTATTATTTTTCGAATTTCATTTTAATTGATTAAGTTGCATGGTTTATTTCGAATAACTGTTTTAAAATTTTCTGCTTACCCATTCGAACTGCGTAGTTTAAATATAAGGTGCATCTTTTTTTTTTTTTTTTTTTTTTTTTTTTTTTCAAATAATTTTCTTTATAATTTTTTTTGTCATAGTTATTATTTTAGGTAATTTTAAAATTTTTAGACTTTTATTTTAATTGTTTGTGTTGCATTGTCTCTTCAAATTTTCTATTTATGCATTCGAACTGAGCATTTTAAATATATTTATTAATACAAATTTTCCAGGATTCGATTTTATTTATTTGAATTGCGTTTCTTTCGGAAGAATACTGTGTGTCCCAGACTACGATGCATGTGAAAACTGAATATATTAAAAGAGAAAATACAGTAAAGCACAGTTAACAGGCCTTTCAATGTTCCGTTCAGAAAAGATATATAAATGAGAAAGATGTATAACCGACATTTTAACTTAGGATGACTTGCATATATTGCTTTAAATAGCTTTAACATTATGCTTATTGTTTTACACAATTTTATCATCCTACAGTTAGTTTCTTAAAATGTTATTCATATTTTAATCAAATATTTAATTTTTGAAATCGCAAGAATCAAATATCATAAGATTAAGAAATTTTAAATTTAAAAAAAATACTAAATTTTATGCAAAAATTAATTTTTCTTCTTAATGGCTTGCTCTTTTTCTTCACGCATTCTGCAAGTATATTAAAAAGCATCCAACGTTTCGAAACATCTTGGTATTTCTGACATTCACTTTAAATAAAGTTATTACCTTCCATTTCATAAAGTTTCACAAACGGCTGAGCGGTAAAGTCGCTGCACACTGGTAGTTCGCTCCGGGGTTCGAATCCCCGCGAACGGGCTGGTTGCATGGGCGTTTTCGTGGTTTTTCTCATTGTAACGTGTATGCCAGCTGTTTTCCCATAAAAAGTTCTTCACGAAGGCATCCCTCCTTTTAGGGCAGATAGCCCTGCTTTGCCGTAACTTAATAATCCAATTCAATCTATTTCACCAGTACTTGGTCTGAGCCTTTATCAGTCATTAGAGGCTAAGCATTTTGAGGAAAGACTGAGAAAATGAATGAAAGATGAAAAGATGAGAAGAGAGGAGAGGAAAGGAAAGACTGGTTTTATCAAAAGGGAAAACGTCTTTAGGTGACATTAACATACATCACTGGATAAATTCCTGAATATTCAAATAATTTGACTAAGAAATCATGGGATTCTCCGTTTACGATGATATGATGTTTTATAACGTAATTTAAATTTATACAAACAGTCTTTTCCGTTAGCACAAGCTCAATTGATGGCATTTGCTGGTGTATATGTCTAAGTATTTTCTCTTTGAACACCCAAATTCCTTGAAGTATTCTTAAAAGTATATTCAAAAGAATCCAACTTTTCGAAACACTTGGTATTTCTGACAGTCAAATTCCCCTTTCAAATTTTTGCTTACTTTTCTCACTAATTTTCTACTTTCCTTCTACATTTATTTTCAGTGCTCACCACAAGAAGATTAAGATTTTTCGATTGTTACACTTCCATAAATTTTACATTCTTGTCGTTTTTTTTAATATCAATTACATCAACTGCAAGTTGAAGACAGCTTTTCAAAGCAAAGTCCAAAGAATAACTATTTTAATTAAAAGATTTTTTTAATGAAAAATAAATAAAACAGTCCAGCAATGTTTATTCTGTACCACAGAGTGATCCGAGAAAATTAGCTACTTAAAACATTCTTTCGAAAAGGATTTAATGTAGGAATTTATACTTATATATATAATTTTTAAAGCTGGGGCATGACACAAACTATCAACGTCCTGTTTGCTTTAAAACACTGTGAAAATAAACTAAACCAGCAGACGATAACACGGCGAAGGTAAAAATTTACTCTTACAAGTATTTAAAAAAGAAAAAAAAAAAAAAAAGAAGAAAAAGAAGGGGGGGGAAAGAAATTTAAAGAGTTTAAAATTTGAATAATATCATCTATAATTTAAAAAAAAAATAGCTTTTCATAAAGTATTAATAAATATTTCTTACGCATCATTCAGGGAAAAATTTCATATAATTAATTCTCCCTAAAAATTTATTTGAAATTCAAGGTTAAAAATTCACTGTAACAAAGACCACATTTGGCGCTATTATCGCTCAAAAAAAAAAAAGATGCCAAATTTCAAAACACAAAATATGTAAATTCGTGTTTATCTTAGAAAATTTTGAATAAAAAAACTCTAATTTTCTGCAGGTATACTTAGAACTACACCTACTTTAAGATGATAGTAAAAATTTTATAAGTTATAATTCAAAATTTTCGAAAAATTTATAAAAATTATTTAAAAATAGAAATTTTAAAAATAAAACACAAAAAATGGGTAAATTTTATTTGGAATGAACCTAAATTTTGAAATATGAAAGGAAAAACATCAAAAAAGTTTAATAAAGAAAGAGGTATTGATAAATATATGCCACATTCAACTACCATTGAGGAGCTAAAATTTTGAGAGCTAATTTTTTAAAAACTGCTAGTACGATTTTCACAAAACTTGGCAGTCTGGCACAATTTGAGTCGTAGAATCGAAATATGTAAAAAAATTGGTATGTTATTTCAGTAAAAAATACGATTTTGTGTCAAAATATCTATGTTAGAATAGTGCTATATATAAACCTAATATATATCCTAAGTCGCGCTTTTGAGACGTGAAAAACGCAATTTGAATTTTGTCAATCGGCCCAGTAGAACGGGAGATATCGAAACTCCCCCCCCCTTCGCAGTGTACATGCGTTGTTTCACTTTTCCTTCGAGATTTTTGCCATTCGGCAAAATGTTATTACTCAAATTTAATCTGTTATTAATTAACTAACAAAGCTATTTAAAAGCAACAGATGTAGTTCTTAATACTTTTTTCTGATACTAAGAAAGATAGCCCTTACCATGTACACTGCGAAGGGTAACAACGCATGTACACTGCGAAGGGGGTATACCCTTATATCTTACTTTTTAATTTCAATAATTTTCGAAATTTATTTATGTGTCATATAGGGTTAAGGCACTTTAGCCTCCGACAACTTAAATAAATTTAATTCGTATAGCTAATTAAAAACATTGATATGGTTATGGAATTAAGATGTATTTTTTCACTTTTCAAACGGAATATATATGACGTTCCCATGTTAAACTAAATGTATATTCATTTAGTATATTATAAAATGTTTCAAAAAGTCTCAGTTACCAACTGAAATCTTAATTCATACTATAGGGTTTTGTTATCAATACATTTTGCTTGGATAATTAACACTGCTGTAAAATTATTATTGACTGTTTCAGTTTGGGTTCCATTTATATCATCGTATTGCGCAACAGTCATATGACATGGATTAGTAATAACAAAATAACGCAGTGCATAAAAAGGTTACTATTTTTAGAATACAGAAGCGATATACCAAATTAAAATTACGCATCAAAGGCATTAAAATTATGCATCATGAAATTGCTAATTTAAATTGTAATTAATCTTTTACGTATTTTTCTTACACACACACACATATACACTGGTCACAAAAATTAAAGGATAATGAGAAAAAATAATGATCACTACGTTGCAAGCAATGCCATATGATGTAATTATTTCTGTTAAATTAAATACAACTGACACAAAATTCCACTTTCGCTCATACGTTAGTGCAGTAAATATGCAAATTCAGTGATTGATAATGTGGTGCGCAATGGACGTAGGTCGGAATTCCGATATGTTCTGTTGTTTAAAATGAATGCGGTTTCTGAAAGTGATCAGTATTCATTGGTTAGAGCTCAACGGCATCATTTAAGTGAGGGTCAAAAGTGGCGAATGATTGGCACAATCGAGGGAAGTCAAACACAAATGGAGGTCACCCAAGATTTGAGTATCCCTTGTAAGTGTCATATCAAGAGTCTGGAGCCGCTTTTTTTAAGCACTGAATCAGATGATAGACAGCCAGGTCAAGGGTGACCAAGAGCAACAACTGCATCAGAAGGCCGCCTTCTGTCGTCGTCTGCTTGAAGAAACCGCGAAGCGACTACAAGAGATTAGGTTTTAGAAATTCAGGCTGCCACAGGAATTCGAATTACCTGCTCTGTTGCTGAATAAAGGCTTAAAGAGGTTGGACCAACGAGATGTATACTGTTACACGAAGTCGTTGGGTTGGACTCTATGCGAGAAAACCAATAGTTTGTGTTCCACTCACTCTAGCTTCCAAAGGGGCCCCTTCAAACTGATGTCATGTTCAATGGAGTCTAGACGAATGGTCCCGAAGTACTGTTTACTGACGAGTCCAGATATAGTCTGAACATACATCTGGATTATATTTGAGTCTAGGCGTGTTTGATTTGGAGAGAGAAAGGAACACGCAACCTGCCTTCTCTTAACCGCGAAATATCCCGTTTCCGCGATCGTGGTTTAATGATTTGGGGGAGGAATCATGAAAAGTGGCCACACCGAGCTGCATGTCTTTCAAGGATGTTCTGTAACCGCTCAGAGATACGTGGACGATGTACTGGTACTTCAAGTTAAGACTGTTTAGAGGTGCTGTTGGTCCAGTTTTTGTTATAGGATGACAATGCTAGGCCTCATCGGGCATATGTGGTGTCAGAATATTTGCAAATAGAAAACATTATTCAAATCAATTGGCCGCCTTACTCACCCGATTGAGTATGGGTGGGATGCCTTAGCACACTGAATTTCAGCACGCTCAATTCCTCGCCGGAGCTGAATATGCAATTTTAGAAAAGTGGCATGCAATTCCACAAGACTTTATCAATACTTTAGTAAAAACTATGAAAGCAAGATGTAAGGTATGTATATCTGTTCAAAGTGATTATACACCATATTAAAGAAAAAAAAATATTCCGCAAGAGGTGACATAATCTTTCTATCATTTTCCAATTCCAGTAAAGACGGTTTTAATTTCAATAAGAGAAGAAAATGTAAGCAGAGATTTCCATGGGTATATTCAATTGTTCAAAATATTAGATTCCAATTGTAAAGTCTGCATATCTTTTCAGAGAAATAAAACAGCGGTTTCTCAGTTTGTTTCAGTCAAACAGTATAATCAGCTAGTAGCAACGCTAAAAGTAATTTTTAACCCAGAGAAGCGTTAGCCTAGAAGGGCTATTAGTCTGGAAACGAAAATTTGCGTCTAATCACTTCTAAAATTGTTTTCACCAAATATTATCACCCTCGTATTTAAATAAATTAATTAATGAAGTATCTGCTTGAATGTATGCATGTTTGTCGCAATACCAAAAAACAACGGTACCTAGAGCCATCAAATTGTGAATAACGTAGTCCTCTACCCGAATATGGACACCTAGAAGCCCGAATTTGTAATTTGTTTCAATGTCTATTTCATATTTTGTAAAACTTTTAACAAATTTTTGACTAAGAAATTCAAAAATTTCAATGGCAACAATGTAGAGAGTAAAACATTTTTATCTCCAGCGCATGAGACTGTCTATCGGGAATTGTTTAGTTTTAGTTTATCCTAGTATACGGCACGGAAGCACTTCCGGAGAGAACCCGGTAAATGTAAATATCGCCAACTTTGGCGATAATAGTTCAAACCTGGTAACCCAGCGGATTTATCGTATTCCCATGTTCGAAGTTTGCAACCATTCCTCTTGCGTTCATTTTGTTGAATTATCACTGTCGTTATTCGCATTTGCAGATTTATGTCTTCTCTTATTTATTATTATTTTTCTGAATTTTTTAACAACGAATAGATAGAAATATTTTCGTAGATAGATGCCGGTTCTTGGTTCGGGATGAAAGGAAGAAAATACGGCGGGAGGGGTGAATGCTAATTTGTAACACGGCTGTTCACGTTGTGTTCTTAATTATTAACAGCTCTAAAAACCAGCAATTTAAATAACTAAGTAATGCTTTTATTTTTATTATTGGTTATTGTCATCTAAAATTATGAGATTAAATCAATTTTCTGGCGTAAAATTTTAACAAGATAATATATTGTTAATGCTTTTCTAACAATAAATAACCTTTCAGAGGATGGCAGGTGTGACATAAATAGATGATTAAATTGAAATACAAAATATTATTGATTATCTAAGATGACAGAATAGTTTGATGCATCACCATGATCATCAAAATTAGCAAAACACTGCTGGTGTAAGGAATATATTGTTTTCTGTGTTAACTGGAATTTAAGAGAAATTTTTTTCGTTTATCACGTTTAACCGGTTAATTTCAGTACATTAATACTAATTTATGTTTTTCAAATGAATTCTTATTTCCGTTATAAATGCTTATATATTGTCTTATGCTAAATATATTCTTTTCTGTGCTAACTTGAATTTAATACAAATTTATTTAGTATATCACGTTTAACCATTTAGTTTTACATCTACATGCTTATTATCTGTGAATTTTTACTACCATATGCTTAATATATTGTTTTG
Source organism: Stegodyphus dumicola (assembly GCF_044657685.1). Taxonomy (NCBI): domain Eukaryota; kingdom Metazoa; phylum Arthropoda; class Arachnida; order Araneae; family Eresidae; genus Stegodyphus; species Stegodyphus dumicola. The sequence goes on from NC_140771.1 coordinate 245,538,622, forward strand.
TCTGTAAATAAATTTAAATGCACTAAAAATCACGTTTGCGGCTCGGCTCATCGCCGATGAACCGCGAGCTTGGCGAGTAAAAATGCAACAGCGCCAACGGGTTCTTTCCCGAAGCGCCAACGGGTTCTCTGCGATGAAAACCCTACGGCACGTTTTGGCGACTTTTGGCAACATTATGATGAGCAGTAAATGAGTCATTTTGTTTTTAGCGGCAATTTTCAAAATCGTGGGACCGTATACTAGGATTTTAAGCCCAAAGGGACATTCGCCTTAAACATAAAAAACATTTAAAGTATTATTAAAATACAGGGTGTCTACAAATTAGTTCGGCAAAAAGAACGACTTATTTGAATGTAATAAGGGGCACATGTTGTTGTAAAAGACAGAGAAATAGTCCAAGTTTACCTTTATCACAAACAAACGCGCATTACCGTGGTGGTTTAATCCTAGTATCCGGTGCACACGGGATTTGGCTACTTTTGGCGACTTTATGATGAGCAGTAAAAACGGAACATATACGATTAGTAAACGGATCATTCAAAGAATATATATAGTTATATATAGTATATACTATGCATATAGTGATAGTAAATAGTGTATAATATATACATAGACGTCCTTTGGGTCATTTTTGATGTTGGCGATAATTTTCAAAATCGCGCCAAGGCTGCACCATATACTAGGATTTTACCAAACTGGTTAATTTCATTTACTATTTCGGAAGTTATTAACTAATTAATGAAACTGCTCAACTAATTTATGGACACTATGTATTAGCAAAAAAGAATATTATTAAAAGATTAGAGACATTATTAAAGTATTATTAAAAATATTTTAAAAAAATCTAAATATATATTAGGAACAGTAAGTCTCGAAACGTCTGCGTGTACGAAAGCGAAAAAAAAATGACCCTATGGTCAAAATATAGAATCTGAAAGCTTTCAGTGTTTTTTTTTTTTTTTTTTTTAAATCCTAAAAGAATAGATTGGATACTGAAAAAATGTGAAATTAGATAAGTGTATTGTGAAATTATAATAAATTCAAGGAGATATAGCCAACTTACCTTATTATCACTATGCACTTTACTCGAAGCATCGAATGCGTGCTTATCGACATCTCGTTCAAACTGAAACATTTTTTTTTTTCAGGCTTCACTGTCCGGAAACTAATTAATACTCACAAATTAATCAATTTTCTAGTATAAAGATGTAAAAATTGAATAATAGGAAGCATGATGCACATAAACAGAATCCTAAATTATATACAATGCACCTTACAAAGCCATTGCGAAATGCTAGAAAATACCACGCTGGGTAATTCCCTTTCGGTTTCGATAATAACAAGAAGTGGTAACTGCAAATACTAAGAATGACATCCTACGCCGTGTATCCAACAGGGTTGCCAGATTATTATTATATTTTCATTTCTGTTGGCGTCATTTAGCGAATGTTGGCCCATTTTCAGAATTCCTGACTCGGATATTTTAAAATTAAAATATTTTGAAAAATAAAAATTTTACGTTTTCATTTATAGTGAGAAGAAAATAAATACTGTTTTATTATTAGCCCAAATTTATTATTAGCCAAAGCGGCAATTTTCCCAAAAGGCCTATTAATTTCGTTGGCATTTTGCGTCGGTTCACTATAAATGTCGGTTCACTTTCCAAATTGTTGCCCCAAAATATTTTAGCCCTGCATTATATTTAAAAAAATTAAATAATGAAGAATCTACATGGATGGATCTAGGTAGGATGTTTCTCGCACTGCGAAAAACAAGCCTACCTAGAGACATCAAATTCTGAATAACCTAGTCCTCTATTCAAATACGGACATCTGGAAGCCAAAATTTTGAATGTGGAATTTCCTTTGTTACCTATTTCATATTTTATCAAACATCCCTTTGGGACCTAATTTTGGTATGCGTGTCCCTATGGGGCCGAAAGGGTGAAACAATTTTTGATTAAAATACTCAACGATTTCAAAACGAGCAATGGCAACACTGTTCGATTTTTTTTTTTTTTTCCCCCTTTAGCGCGCGAGACTGAAGGATCGGAAATTCTAAAGGATATGCTCATCTTAAGATTGCTTTGCGATAATGCTGTTGAACTGAATTTTTATGGTTTAAGTGCGAAGAACATGATATTTAATAAGTAAATAACACCAAAACGTTAAAACACGTCTTTTTATATTTATTATGAACATGATATTTAAAAAGTAAATAACGCAATATAAAATTTAAAAGCTTTCAAATGGATTTTAGTTTTATTATGGATTCAAATGGATTTTAGTTTTATTATGGATTCAAATGGATTTTAGTTATTTATCATTTTTAGTCCAAAGGGGCTTTGTCCCTGAGAGACTATAGTTTTCGGTTGGCGATTTTGCGTCGAATCACTCTGAATGTTCGTTTCACTTTTCAAACTGATGCCACCAAATATTATCCAAGGACCTTATAAGAAATAGACCAACCCAGATGGCTTTCTCCCTCTTCTGATGCATTCCCGGCTGTCACCTTGATCACATCTGGAGGAGTAGGGACGACTTGCAGAAACTCACAATGGTTGGCTATTGCAGTGTGTATAATTGTCAAGAAGAAGTTGGTTGTAGCGCCTCATTTCACAAATTAGAATTTCTACATATTTTTATTTTTGAAACTCGGATCGATTTAAAAAAAATTTAGCATACTTATCAAGCATAATTAACGTTCCAAATAATTATAAAGCTTTTGCATGCTTTTAGGGCTGGATATTTTTTTAGATTTTTCTGTGCTATAAGGAAATTTGTAATTACTTCTTTTAGAAAATAATATTTTAAGTCTGAACTAATAGAAACTTTCAAATAAGCAATTTTCTCTTGCAATTTTTATGCTTTTTATTGGTATAAATAAGTAAAAAATACTAAAATATTTTAAAACGAATTTTGAAAGTTTTGTTTAAAATTCAGAATTGTGATGCTTTTTTAAAATTATAGATGAGTATTGTAGCACAATTTCTATAAAAGAATTTTATTTCAATTATACTTCATACTACTCATCATAATGTTTACTGCTCATCATAATGTTGTCATAGTGATAAACACTTTTGACTCCTTAATAAGTTTTATACATTATATTCTAATATTAAAATTGTATTAAACCGTAATAATTAATTTGGTTGTATTCTATAGTGATTATTTCTTTAATTTATTTTTAGTTCTGCGTAAGATTTTTTTTTTTTTTTTATTATTATTTACAGTTAATTTAATTTATTAGCCCAAAGGGGCGGTAGCCTAGAAAGACTGTTAGTTTCGAAGCGGCATTTTGCGCTGTTTCACTTTAAATGTCCGTGTCTCCTTGCAAATTGTTGTTAGCAAATATTATTGCCCCGTATTGTATTTAAAGAAATTAAATAATGAAGAATCTGCATGAATACATGTCTGTGACAAAAATGACGGTATCTAGAGCTTTCAAATTTTGAATAACGTAATCCTCCACCCGAACATGGGCATCTGAACGGCCGAATTTCAAATTTTTTTTTAATCTATTTCATATTTTGTAAAACTTTAACGAATTTTTTATTAACAAACTCAACGAGTTCAAAGCGAGCAATGGTAACGCTGTACGGAAAATAACATTTTTATCTCCAGCGCGGAAATTCTAAAGATATGCTGTTTTCAAATATTTTGTGATATTGCTGTTGAATTGAATTTTATGTGGTTTACGGGCGAAGAACATGATATTCAATAAATATAGGTAACATACAAAACGTTAAAAAAAGTCCCTTTTGGGCGTAATATAAAATCTGAGTGCTTCTAGATTTTATTTTGTCTTTTTTTTTCCTTCATGACACTCAGAAAATTTTATGCTCGGAATTTTATGAATTATTAAAATAAATAATCCACTTTAATGTTAATAATTTAATGATCATATAATCAAATAAATGATCGTTTTGTAATGTTAGTATAGTTTGAAAAATCACTGCCTGAAAATGTTCATTAAATTAAAAAAAAAAAAAAAAAATTATCAGATCTTGTTTAATTTTACCTTATTTATTTCAAAGCATCACGTACTATGAATCTTATTTAATTTTACGTTATTTGTACGCAGAATTAAGTTCATAAATTTTGTGCTTAGAGTTTTTACCGTTTTACTCAAGTAAAGATGTTTGTACAAGAATTGCGCGTGAAACAAATGCGCAAAATTCAGTAAAAAGTGCTTTAATGAGATATATTAAATCCTATTTGGAAAAACTGTGGCTTTCATAATCTCATCACTATACATCGTATCACATTTAATAATTAAAAAGCGTTATGTGATACAAACGCCATAGGTTTCAGTGTTAAAGTAAACCAGATCGTCCGTACTCTTTCTTGCCGACATGTTGGTACGCGCGCCCCGCCCACTTTTCTCAAGTTCCGCTGGATGCACCGCTGATTAACTTGCAGGATTTGCGAGTTTTGTTCCGGCTGTCTGAGTTTAGGAAGCTTCACATTATGACTTTCGATTTTAACGTTTTCTATAATACTTTCACTTAACTGTTCAGTGCTTCTTAACACACTAAATTTTTGTTGTTCTATATTAATTTCTTTCAAATTTTTGCTAGCTTTGTATTTAAATGTAGTTATTCTTTCACGATATTCGTCAACACCATTTAATTCCTGGTCTAGATGCTTTATGTCTATTAATTTTTCTATATCGGTATCTATTTGTTTTAACTCGTTCGATTTTTCATTTAAGAGTTTCTAAGGAAACTTCTAGTTCCTCTGCATTCACTTCTGTTTTGGGTAATTCACTTTCGATTCGGCCAATTAATTTTGTAACGGCAGCCCTTATGTGGCCGCGTTTCCTTTTCAATGTATTGATGAATTCCGTCATTATTTAATATTCAATAATTCAACAAGTATCAACAAATCGCTTTCATTCGCGCACTTATACTGTTACAAACATCATGCGCATTCACTTTTCCTTGCTTTCTACATCGCCATTCAAATCCATCTATACTTCCCTTTCTCTCACAAAAACGCATATTTTCACCACATTTCGAACAAACAAAAAAAGTAGCAATCAAACCAACTTTCATACACCATTCAATGACGGCACGTTTCCCTTGCACTTCCAATAAAGTAATAAATTTACATGTACATTCACTCACCTATCTCAGCATCACAGATAAATCCATAGCGACTGTTTATCGAAATATATGCAGAAAAATGGAAAAAACACGCAGATAAAACCACTCGATTGATAACTACCACATAAGAACATTCAAACGGCAACTACAATTAACTGCTCAAATTACGAAGTAAAAATTCCAAAAGAAGTCGTCTGCTTGGAAATTCTTTTTAACTGCAAGTATATTTTGGAAAGCATAAATTATCGTCTGCTACTTGACAATTTGTCTTCGGACATTTGTGCTCTCTCCGAAGAAATTTATTCGTATCTACAGTGTCTCACAAAAGTGATGGGACACTTGTGCTTTACAAAAGGAAACTGTAATAAAATTAATTAAAAAAACATGTACAAATTTTTTGTGGGTGTGTTTGATACTTAAATTTAGTAACAAATGTTACATAACATACATTTTCTCAAAATATTAAAATATTAATTTAATAAAAATACAATTGTTTAAAAGAGAGCAAAAAATGGCTCACATAAGTGATGGGACACCATTAGATACTACTATGTACTACAATAAAAATATTTTTTTGGGTTTTTATTTTTACTCAAAAGCTATTGGCAATAATTTTGTAGGGTTTATATTTATTTTAACTAACATTTATTTTAAGTTTAAACTATCTTTCCTGTCAAGCCTTACTTTCCCCTGGAACTGCCAATGCCAGAGTATGTAAATTTTAGTAGAACGCGCAAGGATTCAAATTATCAGCGGAAGTATTCTGAGTTAAATAGAAAGGAAACGAGTTCGAAGTGTGCTTTTTCTTACTTCACGAGCGCGGAGGTAGTCAGAAATTGAAGAACCACGCGTTTCGGCCTGTGTGCTTGCCTCGGCAAATTGTTAATCTTTCAACGTAATATTCAGAGTTTGCTGAATTATCAGCGGTATTGTAGAACGCGGTGAGGTTAGTTACGTTTAGAGAGCCTCGTAGTTAGTTACTTGTTAGTATCTCTTTTTAGTTTCTTATTTTTATTTTACCGCTGGGTCGGCGTGTTTGTGAGCGTCAAGAGCACGCATTTGTAACTTCTAAAGTTGAATAAAAAGGGACTTAAACCCTTCTCAAGACTCTGTCTAATTTCCAGTTTCAGCAGTCACCACTTTGTTGCGTGCAGGTTGGAGGCGCGCAACTTTACAATTTATAAAATCGTTTGCAGTATTTCTCTCCAGTTTGTTTTGGAATTTTTGTGTTTTTTAGCTCTGTGCAGCCATGAATGCTAAACGAAAAGAAACTTTGCCTGAAATTCGAAAATTAGTTATTAATTTGCATATTGAACGTGGAAAATCTATTAGAGAAACTCCTGAAACAGTTAACTTGAGTCATTCAACAGTTTACAATATCATTAAACGATATAAAAAAAATCATATGATTCAGGATAAAAGAAGACCTGGCCGACCATCAAAGCTATCCAATAGAATAAAGCGAATTATCGTTCGAAATATTTAAAAAAATCCAAGAATGAGTGCTCCTAAAGTTGCTGCCTGATTTACAAGCATTATATGGAGTAATTGTTAAACCTGAGACTATTAGAAGAGTAATTCGATCTGCTGGATATCACGGTAAAGCAGCCAGGAAACATTTCTTCCTAAGTGAAAAGAATAGAAAACTCAGACTGGCTTTCGCAAAATCCAACATAAATAAGAATTCTGATTACTGGAATGAAGTTATATTTGCTGATGAGAGTAAATTTAATATATTTGGTTCTGACGGTAGAATCTTGCTGTGGAGAAAACCCAGGGAAGAATTTCGAAAACAGAACTTAGTGCCAACAGTTTAACATGGTGGAGGAGGAGTTACTGTATGGGGGCGTATGTCGTCCGCTGGAGTTGGTACTCTTGTTTTTATTGACAGTATAATGGATTAGTACAAGTATATTGACATTTTAAATCAAAATTTGAAATCTTCAGCGCGAAAATTGAACCTTCATAACAATTTTAAATTCTACCAGGACAATGACCCTAAGCACACTGCTTTGAACGTTAGACTCTGGCTGCTGTATAACTGTCCTGAAATAATAAAAACACCACCACAATCTCCAGACTTAAATCCCATAGAGAATATTTGGCAAGAATTGGAATCAATAATTCGCAAACACACCATTTCTTCAAAATAACAATTAAAATCGGTGCTTCAAGAAGAATGGGGTAAAATCACTCCAGACATCACAAAAAATTAAACGAATCCATCCCAAGAAGATTAAATCATGTTTTAAAAGTAAAAGGAAATCCAACAAAATATTAAAACCTTTTAAAAAGTAAAATTTTTGGATAAATATTTGATGGAAAAGTAAGTGTCCCATCACTTACGTGAGCCATTTTTTGCTCCGTTCTAAACAATTGTATTTTTATTAAATTAATATTTTAATATTTTGAGAAAATGTATGTTATGTAATAATTGTTACTAAATTTAAATATGAAACACAACCACAAAAAATTTTTACATGTTTCTTCAATTTATTTTACTACAGTTTCCTTTTGTAAAGCACAAGTGTCCCATCACTTTTGTGAGACACTGTAGTTATTAAAAAACGCTGTGAAAGCCATGGCTTTTCGATATCTAAAGCTACGATAGGTAATATTGTCAACGATAGAAAATTTAAAAAAAAAAAAAAAAAAAAAAAAAAAAAAAAAAAAAAAAAAAAAAAGACAACAAATATAATGAAATTAAAAATCAAAATAAAATCTGAAATTTAAGATTTTATATTACGCCAAAAAGGTGCGTTTTTTTAACACTTTGCGTGTTACCGTTATTAATTAAATATCATGTTCTTCGCACTTAAACCGTAAAATTCAGTTCAACAGCAATATCACAAAATAATTTTAAAATAAGCATATCCTTTAGATTTTCCGATACACAGTCTCGCGCGCTGGAGATAAAAATGTTTTTTTCTGTAGAGCATTGCCATTGCTTGCTTGAAATTCCTCAGTATGTTAATCAAAAATTCTTTAAAGTTTTACAAAATATGAAAACGATAATAAAACAAATTTAAAATTTGGGCTTCCAGATGCCCATATTCAGGAGGATTACGTTATTCAAGATCTGATGTTTCTAGGTACCGTTGTTTTATCAAAATGCGGGAAACATACATACATTTATGAAGATTTTTAATCGTTTAATTCCTTTAAATATAATACAGGGCGATAATATTTGTTGGCCACAATTTGAAAAGTGAAACAACGCTTATAGTGAATTATCGCAAAATGCCGAAACGAAATTAATAGTCCTTCTGGGCAAATTTCCCCTTTGGACTAATTATAATTTAAAACTCAATTTAGGTAAGTTTAAAACACAAAATACCATTAGTTTCGCTTAAAAGCTACGTGTAATTCACAACAAATGCGAGAGGTTTAAACCTCGTAGAAATTTACAACATTTTCATTCAAACATGGAAGTTTATTTCTCGCAAAATGCATGATTCATGCGAAGGATTCATTTGTTAAAATTTATCTGCGTGCATACATATTTTCTTAAAGAGATATCAGTTACTATGCATACCAGAAACCGTGTATAGAAAAACCTGCTATACAATTTGAAGTCAATTAAATAAGATTAAAAAAACCAGAGAATTACACAAACTTGGCATTACACAAACATTTTGTAACATTTGTATTGCTGCGACTATGAGTACAAGCATACATGTGCCATCCGATCGAATTTAGTTAAGAAATAAAGTATACAGACATAACTATGTAGTGGGGAATTTTTCTGTTCGTATTTCTTCCATTTATTTCAAAGAGTGCATGTATAGGGAAAGAGAAAATTTAAGTATTTTAAGCTGAAATGCTTATCATTTGTAATTAACTTTTTTGATTATGTTGTGTTTAATTTTGTGCAATCATTTATATATTAACAAAAAAATAACTGTTTCCCTAATTTATTCTTGCTATGAATGTAATAATTATTTAATAATATTTTGTATGATTTTTCATTGTTATGTTATTATTTACATTAATATATAGTTACAGTCAAAAGTCGTTAATCCGTACTCGTCGGGACTTTGGCGATTCCGGATTACAGATCATCAGTTTAAATCTGGTAAGATGGCATGCAGAAATTACAAAATTAAAAATATGAAACCGTAATTTATGAAATAAAGAACAATTATGATCTAAAGAATATCAAAATTTACAAAAAAAAGCTTAATATTTATTTGTTTACTTTATTAAACATTTCTTTCAATGTAAGTTGTTTAAGTTGCTTCGTTTCATGTGATAATACTTTCTCTTTAATTCTATTAAACAGACATAATTTCTTGTTTAGTTACAAAGTTCCACTGTTCAAGTCCTATAATAGTTGTGTCGAGAATACCGACTAATTTGTCAATCAAAACTTTTTCGTTTTCAATAACCTCTGTGTCACTTTCTTCCCTATTGAAAGCGAATTATAATGACGAGGAACTTGATTTAAATCATATCAAAGACGGAGTACATCGAGATGAAATACTACATTTAGTAAGGAATTATAACATTAAACGCGCATGCATAAACGTATTATGTGCGTGCGCACACGCATATTCGCAGCCCTAAAGGTCTTACGCGCATGCATAAACGCCTATGCGCATGCGTGAACGTGACGAGAAAGTTTGTAGCTTTGAGGTCCGGATTATAGATCATTCCAGATTATGGGTGTCCGAATTAATGACTTTTGAGTTTATTACTATTTTAATTACAATTATAATAAAATTAAAAATTTTATCCTCGGTGAAATTTATGTGTATGCCCTTAAAAATAATTCTTAATAATTAATTATATTAATTATATGGTAAATGATTTATTTAATTATAATTGTATCTTATTTTAACTGAAGTTGCAAGCATTATTATACATGTTTGGGAAGACAAAATTTCTTACTTCTGATCAATGTCTTCATCAGAAGACATATGTAGACTCGCATAGATATTTTATTTTTCTAGTAGTCATTTTCTATGTTTTCTGCATTGCAGTATTTTTTCCAGTTTTCTGTCATTAAGCATTCCTGTGTAAATTCTATTAATTTATCTAAAAACTTTCCATGAGGCATCCCAAGGCAGGTAGCCCTCGTGTGCCGTGCCGTAATCAAAGAAACCTAATGGCTTAAGCTATGTTGCAGCTGCATAGAGATGGCTTTAATTTACCCTCAAACTAATTCAGTTGCATTAATGTGTCAGTAGTACGGAGATAGAGTCGAGAAACTGTGTCCTTCGAGCATTGAATCAAATTTGACTTTTGTAACATTTCTAATTTGCATTTAAAATCAATCTTCTTTTGTAACATAGTGAGTAATCTTGAAAGCAATGGAATTTTTCCTCCTTCGTATAAAATTTGAGAACACTAGTTTATACAGTCAAAAGTCGTTAATCCGGACTCGTCGGGACTTCGGCGATTCCGGATTATAGATCATCAGTAAATCTCGTAAGATAACATGCAGAAATTATAAAATTTAAAATATGAAACCGTAATTTATGAAATAAAGAACAATTATGATCTAAAGGGTATCAAAATTTACAAAAAAAAAAAAAAAAAAAAAAAAAAAAAAAAAAAAAAAAAGCTTAATATTTATTTGTTTACTTTATTAAACATTTCTTTCAATGTAAGTTGCTTCGTTTTATGTGATAATACTTTCTCTTTAATTCTATAAACAGACATAATTTCTTGTTCAGTTACAAAGTTCGGCTGTTCAAGTCCCGTTAATTGCTGTGCCGAGAATACCGACTAACTTGTCAATCGAAATTTTTTCGTTTTCACTAACCTCTCTGTCACATTCTTCATGTCTTTATCCATTTTTTGCAGCAATTTCACTTTTTGTTTGATGGACATCGAAACATACTTTCGTTTTGTACGATCCTTTGGGAGCTCCAGAATCGGAAATTCTATTTGACATAATCGAAAGTTCAAGTTTACTTTTATAGTATTGCTCTTACAGTCTGCAAAAAATAATAAGCCGGATCCAATTCGAAAATTTAGGAACAACTCAATCATCAACATTAACTGAAATCGATAATTAGAAAATTTTAGCTTATACCGTCCGTTATACATAAAGCGCGCACGCGAAAACGTATTCTGCGCTTGCGCACACTCATATGCGCAGTCGTAAAAGGTCTTACGCGCACGCGTAAGCGCCTATGCGCATGTGTCAACGCGGCGCATGCGCAGAAAGTTTTTAGCTTTGAGGTCCGGATTATAGATCATTCCGAATTATGGGTGTCCGAATTAACGACTTTTGACTGTATCACATTACATAGGCTGGTCTCCCTTTTCTACCTTTGGATGAATTTTATTTCGCCTATAGTATTTCTGCAATGTTGGTGGCTCTTTTTGTGAGATAGGAATGCTAAGCATCCAATTTTTCATATCACAAACATAATGACATTCTGTGATAATTTTTTGGCTGTTAATTGCATTGCTTTTACCAACTGAACTAATTTCTCAATTTCTTGCTTGAAATTGATCTTTGGCACTCTTATTCTGATCCGGCATTTTTCATGAAGGTCATGCTAGTCCAATTTTCATTTAAATTATGTACTGGTTATTTTATTAAGTGGGAATTGAAATAAATCTGACACTTTTATGAAAACATGAACTCTTTTCAAACTCTCTATATTTAAACAATCTGAACTGCCTTTTGAAGGTATTGATACAAGTCAGGGGTAGTATCCAAAATTTAAATAAAAATATCATCCATGATTTTCATACATGTGTTATGTACTGGTGAATCTCATGGTCATAAGATCTGGGAATGTAGTTTGCCTTCTTTAGGATAAGAAACTGATGCATAAGATTATCTTTTGGGCTCAAGTTATCACCAAAATATTAACTGGCTATCAGAACTCTTGTCATATAACTTATGGTAGGTCATAGTGTAGCTAGTGCAAATCATAGGAGGAAGACTTAAAGCTAAAAATGAAATAGGTGTGGAAAGAATAATCAACAGGAATCAATATTGAAATAGTTTGAAGAGTTTATTTTAATTCTGAATGAATTGACAGGGCTAGATGAAACCAAATTTTCTTGTGGGCCACTGAAATGTGGTTTTTCTTCTCTATTTGACAATTAATTTGTATTTTTGAACTAGATTTTTTAATGGGAAGCTAACTGCTGTTTAAAATATTTAAGATTTTTTAGTTTTGTGAAGACTAATTCAAAGAAGTTAAAAAGAAAGCAAAATTTGTAAATGCAATTTTTTACCTTGATAATATTTGACATTTTGGTTATTTATTTTTACTGGTAACCTGCTTTCTCCTTCCTGTGTTTTCATTTTATGATTTGAAATAAACTGTTGTAATATTGCATGAAATCCATTTTATGTTGCCTTTTAGTCTCATTGCGTGCATTTCCTTTAGATATTAAGTTGAGAAGGTTATGAAAAATTACTTTTTAATGAATTTAATAAAATTGTTCACACTTTATTTTGCTGCTTGTTGGTTTTGCCAGCAGCCGGTAAAATTGTTTTTATATACAGTACCTAAACTTGTCAATATTCTTTCATTGGCACTTTGCTGGTATTTTTTTCCCCCTGTTACTATCAGCATATTATGACCAATATGTTGTGGATGCAAAATACTTTTCAATCAAATATTTAATCATTTTTTGAATTTTCATTCTTATAGGTTGGAGATGAACTACTATTAGTAAATGGAAAAAATGTAAAAAGTCTGACGAATCGCCAGATACGTGATTTATTGAAGACGTCTGATACTATAACACTGCTAGTGAAGAGAGGAGTTTGTAGTAAACAACAAACAAGTTAGTATATATATATATATTGAAAAGCTTACTTGATATAAATAACATCATTAGTTCATAGATTTTATATAACATATATTATGATAAAAATAATTATTTTTAAATGTTACTAGCAGGTGATGAAATTTGAGAAAATTGCACTGGATATATAATTTTATGCATGTGAAAATCTCAAAACCTCAGTTTTACAGGGAGATTGGGTTTAACAGAATTAGAAAACATAAATCTTTGTGAACATCTGGCTATGTATGTTATAAGTAAAACGTATAGTATATATGTTACTGTAAAAGCTTGCGGTGTGATAAATCCTAGGTTTTACCGGTAAAACCTGACTTTTTTACCAGAGTGGCTTGGTAAAAGCCCAAAGTATGCTTCAATACGATTCCATTTCAGACTTTTACCAAGCCTTTACGGTAAAACCTAGGAATTACCAATGCCTACAGGTAAAAGTTCAAAATGAATGATGTAAATCCACTCTGAATAAACCTGCACACTCAAATTCCATCGTGACACTTTTCTGTTCCTTCAAATAAGTATTTGCACCATTTGCAATCTAGCTTCAAGCAAATTCAAACAAGTGGCTACGATCTAAAATAGAAGCAGTTTGTTTTCAACATACGTATTTTGCATTTTTTATTTTGCTGAAAGAAATGAGTGTTATTATGCAGAAAAAGTTTTATCACATTTGTTTGAATCTGTAAAAATTAAGCACAATAACAGCTTTTATTTAACAAATGAGAAATGCATTTCTTTAATAAACGAAATGAAAGAAGCAAAATGTGTGAAGCAAAAACAATCAGTTCATTAGTTCATTAGTCATTCAGTTATCGGTTTTAGTTGAAATGCTATGATATTCTAAATATTGAAGGAGAGAGCAAACTTACAGCACCGCTATCTGCAGAAAAAGTAGAAATCCTCTATTATGTTACAAATAATGAAATCTTCAATGTCATACTCAACATTCATATCGCAGTGGGCCATGGTGGAAAAACCCCTATGATTAAGGAACTGAATCGCAAATATAAGAATGTAATAGTAGAATCTATTGTCACATATCTGAGACTATGTGAACCATGTCAAAAAAGGCTGTGAAAAAGGAGATTGTAATCAAACAGTCAAACCAGATGTGCATAGCGAAATGTATTCTCGATGCCAAGTCGACCTAATAGATATGATGTTCAGTCCTGATCGTGATATAATATTCATTTTAGTGCATCAAGATCATCTCATAAAATTCGCCCTACTCCGGTGTCTGCACAGTGAAAGAGCTGATGAAGTAACACATCACCTCCAAAAGTTGTGAAAATATGTTGTGAAAATATCACCTCGAAATTTTCACAACTTTTGGAGCCCTGAACCTTCTCCATTCCGGACAATGGGGGGAGAGTAATGAATTCAAGATAAGCGTCACGATGAAACATAGAATTTTCGTAATCGTTTAAGTTTTTCCAATCTTTAAAACCTCTTTTTGGACTTGAAATAGTAGAATCTGTCTTACTTTTAGTAAAAAGAATACATGGAAAACAGGATAACGAAAGATCTTTTTGAATAAATAAGCCAGTTGCGATGTATTTCCTCCCCATTAGAACACTTCTTAAAAAAACAATCTTCTACCATCCTTTGACAGAGTTCATAGCCACATTTTAGTTAAAAAAATAAGCACCTATAAGCACATTTTAAGGAAAAAATAAGCACCTATAAGCACATTTTAAGGAAAAAATAAGCACCTGTCTAATTACATTACACACAACTGCATAACCTTAAAAGAAAAATTAGACTTGTAATTTAAAATATGAGCAATGCAATATTTATTAAGAGAATAAGCATTACCTCAACAATGGAAAACAATTAACTTTTTTTAAAATTTTAAATGACAGTTCAATTTACAGAATTAGTTTGCAATGAGAGAAAAAAAACTATGCAGAACTAAACTATATTACAAAATTTAATGATGATATTTCAGTTGAAAATATAGAAAATAAATAATAATAAGCCATATTAATTGTATTCATTTGGCACCTAATAATAAATACAATTTATTTTCCCACTCATATTAATATTTAAATAATTTAACTTAAATCAAAATTCTGAACATTTTCTAAATTTTCATTGCATAACAGTTTTCCCTTAACATATATCCCAAGCAAAGTAATTTAAGTAAAAAAGAGGCACATTTCTGAAATCAGAAGAAGGGAAATTGCTTCATTCAGTCATCCTTTAACAGTAAAAGCTTAACTAACCCGCATACTCGGAAATTCCCGAATATTCCGGACAGTAACTGGAAAAAGAGGAGTGGGGGAGATTGTAGCTGTTCTTTAAATTTAGGCTAAATAAATGATTTTGACATTTCGATATGTGCATCATATAAAAACCAACGGAACTGAGAAATATTCTGCTTAGAAAGCACAGTAAAACTCTTTTAAGTGTGCATAATTAAATCTCAGACTGAACATCAAAATTAATTATCAATGCAAAATACCGCAAACGTTATTGCGCAATACGTGCGGCGTAATTCTTCCATATGTGATATTACGCAATCGGAATCAACACCTGCTGTTATTCGGAGAAAAAAGAACTAAATAAAGGAAAAGAAAGAGACTTACTAATCTGGGGTGTTTCTGATTCTAATTTTCAACAGACTGCGTTAAATTTCCGGAATAGAATCAATTTTCACTTGGGTTGGGTAGATCGCAAAAACTTTTAGTCCTGTACAATCCAGATTGGACAGTGACAAAAAAAAAAAAAAAAAAAAAAGTCCGCTGCTTCAATATTAGAGATTTTGCGGAGAAACTCCGTACTGTATAATGTATTGGCAAAGAAAATGAAATTATTTTGACTATTCGATTACTTTCCTTTTATTTAAGCCATTCCGCATATTATTCCTTAGAAAGCTAATCTGTGTAAAAACACACCCATTTTTGGAAGTTTATCTATACTTCAGCAGTTACTGCAACTATATTATTATAAATATTCATACATAGGCTCATAATATAAGCATAACGATCATAATAAACACGAATATGAACTGACCACGCGGAACGAGAATGCAAATTATTAAAATCTTGATAGAAATTCAAACGTGTGTAGTATTTGGGTGGGAAGAAAAGAGTACCGAATGTACCGGAATTTTCTACGTTTTCGCAATTCTTTGGCCAATAGAACGACGTGCACCTGTCTGTACTCTCGCGCGCATCATAGGTTACGTTAATGCAGAGGAAGGGGGGGGGGAAGCAATTTTCAGGAGTATGATTCACCATCTGACGTTGCATATAAGAAAGAAAAGTTGTTTATTTAGTTTCGGCTTTGGTACGGGGAAAAAATGCGCGTTCATTAAAAACAAAGGATTAAAAAAAAAAAAAGCACTAAAAGCAAAAATTAAGCACTAAAAACAAAAAAATTAGGACTTTAAAGAAAAAGTAAGCACCTATAAGGGCCTTTATATTTCATTTTCAAATATAAGGACTTATAAGCACTTGTAAGGACCGCTACGAACCCTGTTTGAAGTAGATTTCCTGAAATCAGCATCTTGTCCTTGATCTGAGCCATGTTCTATTAAGAAAAATTTTATTTTGCCTGAAACTGTTGGTTGTGATGGAGAATCATTGAAGTTAATCAGTTTAATGGTTACTTTATCCTCCTCGTTTCCAGAAATTTCAAGTACTTGTTTGCTTTTATATGAATCAAAGTTGCTATATTCTCTAACTTCAACCACATTTTCTTCTGAGCTATCTGCTACTTTTTTTTTGATGAATTACTTATTTCATTTGAATTTCTGCATTTCACCAGCCCACCTTGTAACTGTAAAATGCAGCTTTAATGAAAGTAATTTCTTAATTTTTTCCCTTCTTTTGTATTCAGCACCACTGGGTTTTTTCGATGCCATCTGTGAAAATTTTGACTTTTAAATGATTTTGATTAAGAAATTATCTGAATTTTACTTTTTGGTCATAAGAAAGTTTATTGTTGAATTTGATTTAAAAATTTATTGCTGAATGAAATTTGCATAATGCTAAAATGAAAAAATAAAACAAAAAGTATTAAGAAAATATTTTAAAAATATTATTGTGCCATAAACTTCTTTCGACATAGCATTTGATATTTCTGTTTGACTACGAATAAGCTTATGTTTTGAAACGCATTTATAAGTGCTTTATTTAGCTAAGTATAGCATTCCATTTTCCTACCTCAAAGATTTTGGGTCTTTTCCGTTATAAAAGAAGATGCGCCAAACAATTTTCTCCAGAAAGTTATATTTGCCAACTTGATATTTTTAGTGAGAAAAACATACTTTCATAATCAGTTCATTTCAACCGCAGTAAATTTTGTCTTTAGGGTTAATGGTCTCAGTAAATGGAGAACATCAGATTGCCATAAATTATTCACAATACTTAATTTGAAATCAACAATATAGTCATAAGAGATAAAAATTTAACTGTGCTTACTAAGCAACGCTAGCTTGTGAAGTTCAGGTTGTTATGAAACGAAAAATATCACATACTTTAATGCGAGCTATGGTTTTGTTATATAAAGTTTAGTGTTGTTTTACCACAGCAGTTGTTAATGCATCAAAATCCATTACAATTTTTAATTTAAATGACTAATCCTCTGTACATCGCAATATTAATGAAACCCGAGTATTGTTATTATACTGAAACCATTTTAACATTTCTAAAATTATACGAACATATTTCCATCATTGGTTTAAATTCTCTTATGTGCAATGGATTTTATAGTTCTTTCATTTTCTTTTTTTAAGTAAAATTGCAATTTTCATTTTAAGCACTTAAAGATATATTTTTGGTTGTGGAAATTCTTATTTTTAAGCCTCCAGACCTAAAACCTCACCTGATGACTCCTCACCTAAGGAACAAATATTCTTGAAATTATTTATCAAAATGCTCAGCCTTTTTCATAATTTTCAGGAAAACTTAACAAAGAAATATTAGAATTTTTTGAACAGAATAAAGATTTAGAATTCTTATTTAATTTTACTTATTTGTGAAAATTTCTAGCAGCAAAAGAAACATCAAAAGCAATATCAGCAGAAAAAAATGCAGAACTTTTAATATGCACTCATGATTTTAAGATATATTATTGAAAATAGTTTGAAATATTTCTATTAATATATCTTGTCATACATTTGTTTGTGAATATGGTTTAATTTTGTGTTCCCTATTTAAAGTTTGAACATCTACTAGTTTGCTGTAACATATTCGCATTATCACATATTCGCCTGTTTCAAACAAACAGATGTTTCAAACAATTTTTCTACTGGATTTATCATTAAAAATAAGATGTAACAATTTCTACTCCTTTCTGCAAATATTTCAGAGTCTGTTTTTCAACCAATTAGTTATTATTAATAAACCACAGAACCTGAATGGCAGTTCTTCATTGATAATATCCATGTCTGTATGGAGTACCAGTTTTCCCTTCGTACAGTAAACCAAAAAGTTGTTCAGGTGACTGAATTTTATTGCATACGACAAAGCACAAAAACTGCATTAAACAGTTGCTCTTTTGAAATGATTTTAATGTATGATACGATATGGATTTTACAGCTTATTATTTATTGGTGAACAACAAAACTATTTTACAGAAATTTTAAAAAATAAATATTTTTAACAAAATATGCTATATTACTTGATTTAGTGCATAAATGTTTAATGTGTTTTCTTAAGTAGTGCTCTGACACACATCAAGTATTTTCAAAACAAAATATTTACCTGAATTAAAAAATTGTTTAAAAAATTTAACAATTACATTGTAAAGAAATTCACATACGCAAATAGATAATAATAATACAGGAAACTGAAAATGAAATTTTTTATTAATTGGACACTGTACAATATTCACGAGCTGGGAATCAAAGGAAAACATGCCATACATATTTTGAATCAGACTTTTCTCTACATAACTTTTTCACCTACACAATGAGATCAAACTTTACAGACAATAGATGAATTGAAATAATTTAATTTTTCAAGTCTATGAAGTGAAAAATTTTTACACAACCTACAAAATATTTTAAAAAATGCAACAGGATTTAAAACATAAGTTAGAACTTATCATATCACATTATCTGGAAGATATCTTCAAACACCTAGAAGAGAGGGAGGAAAATTCAAAGTGAACAAACACAATACTACACGTACAAAATAACAAAGCTGATAAGAAGTTAAAATAACATGCTGAATAACGATCACTGGAGATGCTCATACATTTGCAAGACTAGTTCCGAAGGTAAATAGAGAACCTACTTCTTCAGCTGCAAAAGTGCAAATGACAACAGAAGTGGCTCAGGTGCCTAACGTTTATAGCACATAACAGCTAAACAGCTGCTCTTTTGAAATGGCAACCTCAGTATTATAATTCTAGTATAATGTACTAATTCTAGTAATTATCAGGAGGTCATTTGCACTTCTGTAACTGAAGAAGGTTCTACATTTAAACCTTCAAAACTAGTCCTGCAAACATATCAACATTTTGTTAATTCTTGTTGCCTTAGAATTGGCAATAAGAGCTATACGAGTTCACTACCTTTCCTTCAATATTAATTATTTTTCTCCAGTAAATTATTATGAATTAAGTGTTACCTCTTACAAAATATTCTAAGATATATATATAGTGTGTGTGTATATATCTCTATAAATACAAACACACACTTTACCTTTTGTCTGCGTATATATATATATACATATACAGAAAAAAGTAAGAATTTAGAACCTATTTAAAAAAAAATTCAATACCAATAAATTTTAAAGTATCCTATAAATATACAAGTTAAGAATTAAAATCTGAAAATATATTTAAAAAAAGGTGGGATGGAAATCTTATGTAATCACACTTAATTACAATCCCCTTTCCACAATTTTATAAGTCCTTCTCAACATAAGAAAAATTCAGTGTCAAATCAAGTAAAAAAAATAAAATTATTTTTCCCTGAATTTAAAATTGAAATAAAAAATAACAAAAATAAACAGAGACCATGAATTTAAAACTAACTTAGAGAATGAAGTAGCAATTCGGTAGTGAAAAATAGTAAATGCATCCAATTGAAGAAAATCCCAAATTTCAATAAAGTAAATAGTTAAGCAATTTTTACACTATGTAAGATAAAAATTTTAGAAAATTGAAATAGAATCTACTAGAAATAAATTGAGAACATGGTAATCAAAGTATAAATTTTGAAGCAATGAACAGAAACATTAGATTCAAAATGATGCCAAGGGTTGTTAGCTTGGGTACACTGGCGAAGGAGATTTAGAATTCTTAAATTGAATTAAAGGTGAATTTAATGCTTGTAAATTATTATTTTAATTTTATGTAAAAAGAAAGTGTACAGGAAAGTAAGAAAAGGTAAAAATGTTAGAAAAGTAAAAAGTCTTGATGTCATGGGCTTATCACGACGACTAAATTGTGTACAGGAAAGTAAGAAAAGATAAAAATGTTAGAAAAGTAAAAAGTCTTGATGTCCTGGCCTTATCACGACTGAATTTTTTTTTGGGGGGGGAGGAGGTAATTGCACAATTCTTTAATTCTTATTTTGTACATTTATAGGATGCTTTGAAATTTATTAGCATTGAATTTCACTTTTGGGGGTTGGGCTTTGTGTAAAATAGGTCCTATATTTCTTACTTTTTGTCTATACTGATCAATTTTCAGCAGCATATTGCAAGAAAATACTTTGAATAATGAATTATGTTTTTAAATAAAATTTTTATGATTCTCTCTCTATATATATATGTAAGATATAACAAAATATGATGGCTGTGCTAAGAAACGATTAGCGACCTCAAAATTAATTATTGTAAATTTGGTGTTCTCACTCTAAGTTCATCTGTTCTCCCTAATTTGAGATCTTTCCATGTTACATAGCAACCTAAAATTAACCACTGACAGATTAGCTGTACTTATGCATCATACTTAGTATAAATAATCTTTGCAAGCAACTACATCATTCCTTTTCCTAGCTTCCGCCATGCCAACATTCACGCTGCTTTGTTTCTCAGTCTAAGATACCTACGTCTTACTTTGAAAACTAGCGAAAATAAAAAGTATAGTATTTAACTACAGGTGGATAAATGTCTACCAAGATGGTTTGATATGTGTGAAAATAAAGACTGTGATATTTCAAACTCAGTTGTGTTAAATGCGTCATAATACCTTTACCCTCAGCCACTGCTGTCTTCTCAGCCCTGACGAATATCAAAAGCTGCTAAAAGTACCGGATTCCTTCTGTGCAATTAAAATGCTACACGCACACACACATACATATATATACACACTTACATACAAATATCTACAAAATATTCAATATTCTAAATTAATTAAAAATGGCTAATTTTTGTTAATGTTTGCTTTATTTTGGTTTTGTAAAAATCTACTTAAAGCCATTTAATAAACAGTCACTGTCACTAAAAGCCTGAAATTATCTATAATAAAGATCTTCACTATAAAAATGCTAGTAATATTTGACATATTTTTTTTTTAGAAAATCTCATCTTTCATATTATATGACTTTCTAGGACAAGAAGTTTTGACAAGCTATTTAAACCTTCTCTTTCTGATTGGAATGCGCCAATTTCCACAACAAAAACAGCAACCAAAAAAAAAAAATTATTTGCATAGATAATAAGAAAATATTGTTTGAATATATTTGGTTAAAAAGCTATGAAACTTTTTCTCACTATTACTGAAACTATGATTACAGGAATATGCAAATATATAACTGTACACACAAGAAAAAGGAAGATTTTTTTTTTATTTCAATTATTTTTTAGTGCAGGGTACTGCAAAATAGCTAACACACATTCATTACCATGCTCTGATTCAATTTGGACGACTAATTACCTAAATGCTATTTCATAACAGTTATTCAGAATTTTCCAATAAATAACTAGTACTACAAATAATCCCTCCTGGAAATTTCAATTAGCATAGTAGCAATGACTTTTGCAAAACACGTAATTCCCAGTAATGCAAATAATAAGTAAAATATTAGAAAAAAGTAATAGAAAATTACTTCATATGTCTTCCTCCTATTCACAAACATTTTAATCTATAAATTTTGGTTCTGCATTTATCACAGCAATTTGTAACTTTTAAATACATTTCTCAGTATTACAATTTCAATATAACGTGCTTTCATTTCATCAGCATAAGGATAGTTAGTTAATAAGAGGCTTATGAAATAATTGAAGAAAATACTTAGATGTTTGATTATGATAATGAGTGTTGCTTTGACATGATGTTTAAACCTATACTCACATTTAGTGTGACAGTTGAGAAGTAAAGAAGATTTATACAGAAAAACATAATGTTCATTTTTCTGAACAAAATATTAAATTACTTTCTAATTTTAAATTATAATTAAACCAACTGGTAGAAAATAACACCTAAATTGTTTTAGTAGCTTAGGCAATTTGTCATTTCTATTTCCAATTATTTATTACCAATTTTATTGCATAATATGATTTTTTCCCCTTTTTTTAATAATCTGAAATTACTAAAACTGGTACCAAAGAAAAATATAAAACAAAACAAAATAAACCTTAATGCTCAGTGAAGTGGATCTAAAAAGCACTCTTTGAAGGTGCTGAATGGGACACAATATTTTTATAAAAATATTCACTGCGATATATTAAAAAAAATCTATGGGATACCAGCATAATACTTACCTAAAAAAAAAAAAAAAAAAAAAAAAAAAACTAATAGTTTAAGGCAGGAAATTACATTTTATTACCTAAAATTAAGGGGGAAAAACATTATAACCAACAGATTAAAAAGGTCACGTTTCTAGTTAAAACTCAATATTAATTACATAATTACAAGATGTTTCAATGGGTCTTGCTTATTTGTTATTTGAATAAACATGTGAGTGAGTGGAGCAAGTATCATCAAATTTTGTACACTTGTACAGGATGCCAATAGAAACTTCTTTATGACGTCTAGTTACTTTTTAACAAATTATTATTATTATTATTTTGCATTAAAAAAGACAGACGTTTAATCAAAGACATCTTTTCAGTCAAAACTCTTTACTTTTGTGACCAGAGCAGCCAAAACCTTCAGGAAATGACCTTTAAATGTTAAACTGAATTCTTGAAAATGAGGTTCATTCTTGATGAACTATGAACAAGATGCATTATTTCAGCAGGAAGTACTCCTCCACATTTAATTGGTGACATTCTGGATGTATTCAGAATTCAGTATGATAATTATTTCATTTCAAGTGATTGCCTGACTAGCTTTGGCAAAAGACTTGCTTGACCAACCCTCTCAGACCTGACTTAAATAATTCAAAATTTCTACTGAAATTCAACTTTTAACTTCTCCGACTTTCTATGACCAAGAGAACTGATTTCTTAAACCAAACTAAATTAGCAGTTAACCTGAGACCACTAGACAAACTAGAAAGGAATCTAAGTTACAATGCTAGAAATGATAAAAGTATTTGAAATTAAATAATAAAATATGTATCTTACTGAGATAAAAAAACACTAATAAAAAGGGAGCTTATGAAAAGAACATTTCACTCCTAAATTTTTATTTAACCTTCCAGCTAGGCAATTTTACATGAGCACACGCACACGCCGTATTTTTACGGCATTCGTTACTTTGACGTTTTTGGCCCGAAAAACGACAGAAATGAGTGAATATTGATAATAAATTTGTTAAGAAATAAAATATTAATCTTATTATTGCAAAATACAAATAATATCACATTCAAATCTAAGTAAATTTTTCTAAGTTCTTATGTTAGTGAGATGGAAATGCAATGATACATTTCATTATTTAATAACTATATTTTAAAATCGAAGTTAATTTTAATATTCACCAAAGACAAGTATAGACAATAAAAAAGGAAAACACCTTGGTAGGAAAAAAGTAAGTTTAGCATTACTTATTTTTGCAAAGAAATTTACTTCTTACTTGTTACAAAAACGCACTTTACACTAACTTTAATGTTTTTATTTATTTCTAAAAAACAGAAATAAAAGAAAATAAGGAATGGAAATTGCTATTGTTCTCCTCCCATCCAGAGGTTTCCTTGTCTTCCTTTTCTTCATCAGATAATTCTTAAAGAATCCGAGCAAAATCAGCTGGTTGCACATATTTTTTCCCCACGAAAACCGCTATAAAATTACTAAATTTAAATAATATACTGCAATTAATAACACAAAATGACAAAATATTTCCAGAATTTTAAAACATGACAATGCATGTGTCGTAAATTTTACGAAAAAGCTGCCACGTAGCACAAGAGCCCAGTTAAAAAAAAAAAAAGTCACATGACTTCCTGTTGGCACATTCCATGATGTGGGGAAGGGTAGAAAGGAGGAATAGAAATGACTTTCAGATGTCTCAGCTTCGATGTGCGAAAAATGTGCTTTGAAAACAGAATTTGTTGTAAATTTTGCGCGTGCGCGGGGGCTGGAAGGTTAAAAATGAAATACCATACATCATTTGAAAAATCCGATTTTAGGCATATTTAGTGACTGCAAATTGCCAGTAATCCAACAATACTCCTTCTTACTAAGGAAAGCAATAAAATAATAAATTATCTCCAACTTGAAGAATGAAAAGCAGTTGTGATAGAGCATTCTCCACTACAGAATTGCCATCAGCCACATTTTTAAATCCCTGGACACTGAAAAGTTCTTGTCTTGTGTTTAGTTTCTAAGTTCCATTAAAGTATAATTAAATGTTCTTTTAAAAATATATACGTAATAAATCTGACATTGAAGAGGTATAACACAATTACCAATATTTGGGATTCTTCCAAATAATGAATATAACAAAGTAACACACATAACTACCATAAATTTTTAAAAAATCAATTTTAACCTTTAAAAATATATTTCTAATAATACTTTTTTTTCATAGAATTGCTTCGTTTTGAGTGGCCTTTTTTAAGAGTGCTTAGCCAAAATTAATCATCCAATATTTTATGTTTTATCATTTACATGTCTTATCAAAAATGAGGTTGAATTTATCTTCAAAACCATCCACATATTGGACTTCAGATCGCAAAATTAAACTTCGTCCCCTCTTCCAATGATTTTATATTTTTAATCATCATAGTCATCACAGCCTAAATTTAAACTGAAAACTTTATACAAGACATTAAAATAAATAACTACTGGAGTTTAACTGCATTATTTCATTTTTTAAGTATTAGTTAAATCATTACACACATCAATGAAACAATTTTTCTAAATTTTCCACAAAATTTATTTCGATTTTTTTTAATAACTGGAAATCCAATTAATCTGTAAACATTAAAATTTGAAAATTTGTATGAATTAATGATTTTTTTATAACATTTTTCAACTGATATACACTGGTGTGCAAAAATTAAGGACGAAGTCGAAAAATTAGCATATCAGCTGAACGAAGAGGCAGAGCGGACAGAAAGACCAATCAGGAGATTAAGTAAGGTGATGTACGGTAGCACATGCGCAGATATGCAGGTAGACATAATGGGGGAGTGTATGAGTAGTATCAAGCATGTTGTCGGTGTAAGATCAGTATTTCTGGCAAAGAGATTGCACGCTGTATAGCAGTTAAAATCACACCGAGTTGCTGCCTCAGCGAGAAATGGTGAATAATCAATCTGTTAGACGACATCTGGATGCTTTTACCCGAGGTCGAATCATTGGGAAGTTGGAGAAAGGCCGCAGTGTGACAAGTGTGGCTGCAGAGTTTGGAATTGCTCACAGCATCGTTTCACGACTTTGGAGACAATTTCAAATTACAGGAACAGCTATCCGGGGGGTTTAGTAGTGGTCGTCCACGAGGAACCACACCCGCAGATGACCGGTATATTGCCTTACAGGCCAGAAGAAACAGGCGGCAGACAGTGGGAGAAATCGCTAGACACACGACACAGGCGACTGGACTACCGATATCGCATTTTACCGTGGCCAGAAGACTGCACGGTGGTGGTCTGTTTGCACGACGCCCTGTACGGTGTGTATCTCTAATGCCTGCCCATCAGAGAAGCCGTTCTCTGTGGTGTCGGGAACACCGGAATTGGAGAGACAATGAATGGGGACGAGTACTCTTTACAGGTGAGAGCAGATTCAGTCTGAGTAGCGATTCTCATCGCACACTCATCTGGAGAAAGTGGGGAAGCCGCAATTATCCCTCGAACATCATTGAAAGGGACAGGTATGGAGGTGGCGTTCTCGTTTGGGGAGGCATCATGCTTGGTAGTCGTACAGACCTTCACATCTTCGACGCAGGTTCAGTCAACGGGACCCGTTATTGTAACGAGATTCTTCTTCCATATGTGTGTCTTTTTAGAGGTGCTATGGGTCCGCAGTTCCTTTTCATGGACGACAATGCACCATGTCATCGCACAGTAGCTGCCGAACAGCTCTTAGAGAGTGAGGATATTGAACGTATGGATTGGCCGCCACGATCTCCGGATCTCAATCCCATCGAGCATGTATGGGATTTTCTAGGCAGATGCTTGGCAGCTCGTACCTTACCACCACTAACGATTCCGGAGCTTCGATTGGCGCTGCAAGACGAATGGGCAGCAATGCCTCAACAACTCATTGACACCCTCATTCTCAGCACGGGCAGATGCTGTGAAACCTGCCTAGCAGTCAGGGGAGATCATATCCCCTATTAAAGACCGGATGTTTCTTGCTCGACACCCATCACAGGGATGTTTCGGCCTTCAGTCGCATTATGCTCCATGCTACTTTTTCAATAAAGCTTCTTTTTATCCCTCTCATTTCTCTTTTAGTAAGCGTTGCTTACATTACTCATGTCCTTACATATTGGGGATCTTACGGTATTAAATGTGTTGATTTGGAAAGCTTTTGTACAAAGTTATATTGAAAAAACCGTCTCGTCCTTAATTTTGGCACACCAGTGTATATTACTGCACGGAATTTTCAACCGCTTTCGCAATTCTTTGACCAATAGAACGACGTGCACCTGTCTGCGCGCACCAAAGGTTACGGTAATGCAGAGAAAGAGGGAAAAGCTATTTCCGGGTGTATGATTCATCATCCGACGATACATATAAGGAAGAAAAATTGTTCGTTTAGTTTCGGCTTTGGTACGGGGAAAAAATGTGCGTTCATTAAAAAAATAAAGCACTAAAAGCAAAGAATAAGCACTAAAAACAAGGCCTTTAAAGAAAAAGCACCTATAAGGGCCTTTATATTTTATTTTTAAATATAAGGACTTCTAAGCACTTGTATGCCCCGCTACGAACCCTGAATAAGCTGCTGCTTCCTCTGAGTTCAATTGCAATATTTGCAACTTTTATCCTTTTAAGAAACTTTCTAAGGTACATATAAAGAACAATTCTGATTTCTACTGTTAGAAGTGTGTGTTTCAGAAGATGCAAATCTCATGTACAATTTAAATCAAATTTAGACCTCCTCCCCCCCAAAATTCTTAAATCACTATATAACGATTTGCGATGGAATATCAAAAATTTTATAATAATAACATATTTTAAAGACTTTTGCTCTAAAGAGACATCCTCCTGCATCGCTAGGCTTTACAGTACCCAGGGACAACTAAAGATTTTGCGTCCCCTTCTGTACACCAAGAACGGAAGATATTTCATTCTAAAATTTCTTAATATCAATGTGGCACCCCTGGATGCTATGCCTGGGGACAGATGTCCTCCCTCGCCCCAACCTAGCTACAGCATTGTCCTGCATGCATGTCCAAGAAAAATGAATCCATATTCAAAGGCAGTTGAAAGCATAAACGATTTAAAAATAGTACATAAATAAATACAGATTTTAGAAATGTAAAGCCTCATGATTTAATGTTTTAAATACTTGTATGTATAGTACATGTACTTTTAAATATTAATTTTTATATATGTATGTAATCTTCTACAGTTAAAATGGTTAAAATATCTGAATTATTCTTGCTGTAAAAGCAATAAGTTTCTAAAAGTACAATTTTTCTAATTGGTGTTTGATGAAATTTTAAATAAATTTAAATACATTAGAATAATGAAACTCTATATTCATAAGGCTCTTTTGTACACTATGCATTTGATGGTATAACCGTAGATGTTTGTTTCAATTTTTCCTTCTAATGCTGAATAAAAGAATATGGAGGGGGGGAGAATGACTCTCCAATATTTGAAAGATACAAAGTAAAAATTAGAGTACATTAGTCTGACATTCAAATATTCATGAAATAGCAAGAACTTCATCTCTACGGTTGTTTGTTTGACTAGATTTGGGTGTGGCAAAACATGCAAGGGTTACCTGCTTAAGAGTAGAGAAAGCCTTTATGGAACATTTTAGGGAAATTGGCTTGTATTCTTGTTACACAAGGGGAAAATAATTTTTTCACATTTTCACAAGGGGAATTAGACTGGTCAAAACTGTAATTCAACAATGTGTTGAATTACAGTTTTGACCAGTCTGCCTTGAGGGGAAATCAGAATTAAATACATAATTATATGTATTACAATTATACATAGTACTTAAAAATTACGTTGAAAATTTCTTTATCTTGGAATATTTAAAATATTTATATTTATTTTGCTCTGTGATTTTGTTTTTAGTGTGACATGATCAGGAATGTTGTGATAGCTTTAGTTAATTTTTACTCTCAATGCTTTTTGCTAAAATTGTGCAGCATAAAGATTTTTTCTCTAATTATGATTAATTTCACCATGATTTCAATTAGCACATTCTTTATTTAACACAACTGCTACCACCAATTGAAAGGGAGACATAGCAATGAAAAAAACTAACATTTTGTCCCTCTCCTCCCCCCCCGAAAAAAAAACAGATATAGATTTAAATAGATTTTTAATAAAACTCTAGGGATTTCAATGGCAAACCAACATATGATCTGCTCCTTCAGAAGCAAAGCAAATTTGTTGAAACATTCCTAAATCAGCCTGCACTCACAGTCAATATTTTTATTCAAAATCTACACAAATATAAAGCTATTTTTTTGGTCAATTTGAATTACAATCTGTTTTTACTTAATACAGGATGAATCTCAGTTAAAGATGTAAACACTTTTTTATTAAGGTACATTTACAACTGAACTACATGTATTTTCTGACGTGAACTCTGTCTGAAAGAACTGCTTTCATATCTTCATCAAACAAAGTATACACAGCATGTAGAAAGAGTTACTATCACAGAGATCCAAATGCATTTCCATAGAAATGATCCAGGGAAGAACTAGCATATGTATTTGACAATGATGAGTTTACTGATGAAGAAAATCCTTACGGAAGCAAAATGAGGTTGGAGCAGTAGCAGAAAATGACTGAAGTTTAGCTGAACTCTTACTGATGAAAAGTTGAAAACACAAAATATGGATTTGGATCCAAATCTGGAAAAAAAACATTGAAGTTCATTGCACTTAATATCTGACAGTGCAATTACTTAATTTTAAATGCAATTAGCATAAGAATATTCATATATATAAAAATTTTATTCTTTCAAACATTTCATAAAAAATAATAATTAAGCCTATCTTTATGCAATTATAAATTATAATAGCAGATTTTATCTTCTTTAGGAAAGAAGCATCATAGCTCAGCTCACAGAAATTGGCATGAAGGCTTGTTTTTGCTAATAAAAGTTTTTCCAATGTATCATCATTCACATAGGATATAAATTCAGTCCTTGTTTTAATAACCATATTGAAAATCTTTTACATTCTGCATTGCTATGGTCAACTTCATGACAGCCAACATTATTCTAGAGACTTAACTATACTTTTAAATTCCATTAATACTTTTCAGTCATCTGATTAGATACCACTTAGTTTCAATTCTCACTGGTTCTATAACTATGCCAGTTTTGTAATAGTAAATTGCAAAACTATGACTGCATTTTATCAGGGATAACATAATGTCTTTGAAAACTATGCAATGTAAACTGGAAATTAAAAAACTATTTTGCATCAGAAAATGATGCAGTTACTGGAATAGAAACATCTGCAACTATAGCATGCAAATTGACATTTACTGTTAATTAGAATTTTGCATAATACGTAGTCTTATACTTGGCAGAACTTGTTACATGCAAGTAAAATTTCTTGCTCTTATCTGAAAATTCTTTTTAATAAAATTAATACTTTGCTGCAGAACTATGTTAAAATATTACATAACTATAAAATGAAGATTACAAAAGAAAGCTAAAAGCTTTTTTGAAGTTCAAACACAAATACATAAATTCTTCTTCTTCATTAGGTAAATTGGCAGTAAGTAGCTAATGTTTCCCTTGTTGATGGGGGGGGGGCATTGACAGACACTTTTATCAACTTTCTGCTTATTTTTTTATGTATTTTTCTGAGAATTATCAAACGCTCACTACTGAGGAAGCTACTTCCTTTTCTTATGTTTATTAGCAATGAAAGCAATAGCCACATTTTCCTTTATTTTAGATATTTGATAACTTTAACCAAAGAAAATTCTAGAATCATTTACTTCTTCCTTAAAAAATATTATTTTCCACTTATCAAGGATTCCAGATAAACATTTCTCTAAGGATAATAGCCAGCATGTACATTTCAAATTTTTTTTTTTAAATTTCAATATTATGCAGGTGTTGGAATTGTTTCATTTTCCCCCTTTTCTTTTAGAACTCTTTTCAATAGAATTAAAAAAAACTCCTGTATATTTGTTTGTTAAAGGAGCTATACCCTTTTCAGCTGCTAAATTTAAAAGGTACATAATCTGTAAATGTGAGTTTTCTTTTTTCAATATATCTGCAACACCAGTCTACATGCCAAC
This sequence comes from Stegodyphus dumicola, assembly GCF_044657685.1. Taxonomy (NCBI): domain Eukaryota; kingdom Metazoa; phylum Arthropoda; class Arachnida; order Araneae; family Eresidae; genus Stegodyphus; species Stegodyphus dumicola. Next base: position 245,569,248 of record NC_140771.1, read on the forward strand.
CATTACCAGTGCACTGCCCACACTAAACGCTAAACAATTATCTACATCAACTCCATTTTCTTTCAAAATTTTTATAATTAACTGCACTATATTAAGGCTTGTTGAATCTCCTTTTAAAGTCAAAACAAAAAGTACTGAATTCTTTTTTTTTTTTTTTTTTTTTTTTAAAGCAGTAAAAAAATGAACATCCTGAGAAATTTTAAGAATGAGAACAGGTCAAAAGAAATATTTTGTGATACAAGTCGGTGAAAATGTGGTCAAAAATCAGAATATCAGGAACACGTAAATAACACAAATTATAAGCAGTTTTTTATTCATTTTAACTTGACATGTATATGTAGTTGGATCCAATTTTACAATGATATATAGAAAGGCAGGAAAGAGCTATTTTAATGCAATCAACGACTGAAGGCAGAAAGTAGGCATAAAAGCATAAATAACTTTATGATCCCTTTGCTTCCATGGGAAAAATTCAATTCTAGGTTGTCTGCATTTTCTGTACATCAGCCCTACCACCACACAAAATTGAAAAATTGCAATGACAAGCGGTACACATTGTACATTTGTGGATGAAATAATGTAAGAAAAGTCATCTGTGTATATTTTTTTAACAGTACTTTTTTCACAGACATAATTAAGACAAAAGATCCCAAATCCTTTAAACAACTTCACCAAGCATGTGAAATCATACCATTTAGCTACACCAGAAATACAGTGAAATGTTTCAATCTTGCTTTGCATTCATAGGCTAACGTGTAACAAATGACTTACAGTGCACTTGATGCCTATTAGAGATTTAGACCATGACATTTTTCCTACACACATGGTGGTAGCAGTTGAATAATATTTTCCCCCCTTTTTTAAATAAATGGGTAATCCAAAGAAAAAGCGAAAATTTCATTGTGTTGCAGAGTAACAGTAACAGAATACTAAGCTGAACTAATAAACATCTTGAGACATATAATGAATGAGATCAAGTCAAAAGAAATATCTTGTAATTCAGGTCAGTGGAAATGTGGTCAAAAATCAGGATATTCCACCTAAATTAGTATAGTTCGTATGTCTACTGTACAAAAAATAACATAAATTACGACCATTTTTTATTCACTTTAGTCTGACGTGTATAGGTAGTTGTCCACAAATGGTTGTGTGGTAAGACCACATGGATAATTCTAATGAATGGGCTAGTTGCATGGGCATTTTCATGCTTTTTTCCCATGTGTAACATAAACTTGAGCCAGGTTCTCCTAGAAATCCCTTCCTTAGGCATTATTCCCAGTATGCTTTGCCATAATCTAAATAAACAAACTGACTGTGAAAACAGTTAAAACGAGCTATATAAAAAAGTTGAAAAAAGTTTGGATGAATTACAGTAGATATGAATTTGTATATTCAATTACCACTATTTAATTTAACATAGCATTTCACTAGAATTTAAGCTGAGGATTCCTGTGTATGCAGACATGGAAGAAGTATTGTTTTAATGTTTATTCTGCCAGCAACAAACAAATAAAAAAGCAAATTAAAATTTCTTGATAATAATCACATTGATACTTAGAACATAATTTATGCACAAAAGAATTTAGATAAATAAATTTAGATTTAATAGTCAGTATTTAGTTAATAATTCTATTTATACTGATTTTAACCGTTTATATAATAGTAATGTTCACAAAATTTCATAGTGTTTATCTGAAGAATTATAGGCTAAAACTAATTTTGTTTACAGATAGTTACTTTTGCATAACTTTCAAACACTTTGTACAAAATAATCTTTTATTTCTCAATTTAAAGTGTATATTTTTATTTAACATGATTAAAACTTCCTAGCTGAATTTAATTCTGGAAACATATTTTCTTTTCAGAATATGCTCCCAGAATTTATAAGAAAAATAGTGTTTCTATTATCAAATTTTCTGAAATAGTTTTAACTTAAAATACAAGTTCGCAGAAATGAATCTTAAGGACACTCTTTTCAGCCCACTGAATAACATACTTTTTTCTAGTTTTACTTTCAGACACATGTTAGTCTTTTTGTTCAAGTTAAAAGTGTTTGAATGTTTAATAACAGACCCTTCCCAAAGTTTCTGCTCATATTACGAGTTTATTCAACTCTGCTGAAGATAATTTACAGTTTTCCGGCACATGATTCATTAGTTATCATAGAAAGTTTATAACATGTAAGAGAAATTTTAAATGAATGAAGATCATTTAAAACTTTAATGAAGACTTACAACACGATTTATTAGAAAATAATGGTACTTTTCTGTTTTGCCGGCGCAGGCGATAAAGTCGCCAATAATGCTACAACTGATACCAAACGAAATATCCTTGATAGTAACCTTTTATGCCTCATTTTCAAAACAAGTCGCAGCCATTTCTTACCAGATTGATTGTTTCTTTGAATGCTGGCATACAATTACATAGAATTTTTACTAGACAGTTCAATTTTATGACCTAAGGCCATTCGCGGTAACTAAGTCGATTAGGATGCAATCACATCATTCACCCGAAGGCGAAAATATAGAAAGGCAAAGTCAAGGGTTAAATTCATCATTTCTAATGAGAATGCACTAGTGAAGTAAAGCACTGTAGTTTTACATAATTTCTGATGAATTCTGGTATTCAAACGAATTGAAATAATTATTGCATTTAAACTTGTATTCCAGATTAAGATTTAACTTGAAATTAATGTAGATAATTACCGAGAGAATTAGATTTTTGTAGCGTAGTTTACGTGAGATGAAATCATTTGGGTCACATGATATTAACCAGCGAATCAGGATATTGAACCATGATAGCAAATTCTTAAATTAATGTCTTTTTATAAATTTCTTGTCTTTATTTATTGGCTTTTTAGAAAATTTTAAATGATATTAAAATGTTTATGCCTTCAAAATAAAAAAATCTCATATATAACATTTTAAAATATTTTTTGTGTCGCTAATTAAGTCTACTTGGCGAGATATGCACTGGCGAAACGGAAAAGTACCAAAATAATTTATTCGTACTGAGCTTTTTCTCTTTGAAACTACAAATGAATAAAGATCATTTAAAACTTTAATGAAGACTTACGACATGATTTATTTGAAAATAATTTATTCGTGCTGAGCTTTTTCTCTTTGAAACTAATCTTTTATTATTGGATATGTACTATATTTCATTAATAACACAATTTTTTTTCATAAATCTGTATACAGTAAAAAAATAACATAGCTAAGTTGGGTACACTGACAAAGAATATTTTATTTTATGGAGGAGAGGAAAAATAATATTTATAACATCCAGCTGGGGTAAGAGATAAAAAACTTCAAAATAATTTTTTTATATATATATTGTCATAAAATGTTAAAAAAAAAATCCCAACACCAAGAAAAAAATTTGTAGAGTAATGAAATGTTGGCAATACATTTTTTAGGTCAAATGTTTAATCAATTAATTTTTCAAAATCATAGGTTAATATGCAAGTACCAGAAGTGCCATTTCAGATGTGAAATACTGGTACATTAATAACTGGTGTAACTGACAAAATTTTGAATGCACGCATGCAAACATGTATGCATTGTGCCACACAGGTGTCAGTTTACGAGATGGAGTTCCATGCCTGTTGCACTAGGTCGGTCAATACAGGGACAGTTAATGCTGGTTGTGGATGACACTGGAATTGTCGGCCAATGATGTCCTATACGTGCTCAATTGGAGAATAATCTGGTGATCTAGTACGCCAAGGCAACATATTGATACTTTGTAGAGCATGTTGGGTTACAACAGCAGTATGAGGGCAAGTGTTATTTTGTTGGAAAACACTCCCTTAAATGCTGCTCATGAATATCAATAGAACAAATCAACAGACTGACATACATACAGAGTTAGGGTGCAAGGGATAACCAAGTGCTCCTGCTGTCATACAAAATTACTCCCCAGACCATAACTCCTGGTGTAGATACAATGTGTCTAGGCCACAAATAGGTTGGTTGCAGGCGCTCACCTGGCCACCTTCTAACCAATGCACGACCATTACTGGCAGAAAGCACGACCGGTTTTCACCAGAAAACACATCAGATCTCCACTCCGTCCTCCAATAAGCTCTAGCTCGACACCACCGATGTTGCCAACAGCAGTGGTTTGTGCAGTTGAATGCATGCAATAGGACGTCTGGCTTGGAGCTGTTCTTTTAGTAACCGTTTTGTAACAGTTTGTTGTGCCGCTGTAGTGTCAACTGTAGCTCAAATTTCTGCTGCAAACACAGTACATGCCACAGCCATATGCCGGACTTTTCTCTCAGTAGTGCTGTGATTGCCCAAACCGTCTTCTTGCGCCAGTACTTTCCCTTGACCAATGCTACCGACAATCATGCACAGTGGATACATTTCCGCCAAGTCTTTCTGCATACTGGAAAGAAAATCCACCTTTTTGTATCCCTGTTACACAACACCGTTCAATTCCCCCCCCTCCCGTCCGTTTAAAATTATTTTACAAGTAATTAATGTCCTTTTAGTCATCTTGCGAACACTCATTTTCAGTATCAGATACATTTCAGATTTTATAAAAAATTAAAGCCATTTGAAATTATTAATATTTACATCCTTCAGAAAAGGATATATTGTTTAAAACTGAAAATTAACATAAAATGAGCAAAATTAATAATTTATTGAAACATATGGTATTTCATGTTTTTATACATTATTACACATTATTTGGTATACTAATTGCCTATTTTTTTTTTTTTTTTTCCATAAGGCAATAAATAAAAAGGTTTTAAATTGGATATTTTTTAGGGTTATATATTTTTCTCTAGACCCCTTCTTTAGTCTATTATCTTTGCTGCTATAGTCCAATTGTGTGAGACACAAAAAAATACTACAAAGCAAAAAACTCATTTCCTTTGAATTTTACATTTTAATAATGAGTAAAAATTTGTATGTGGATTTTACGAAATACATTAATAATATTTTATTATTAGATTAAGATTTTTAATTGCTTCTAAAAAGGAGGAAAACACTGCATGGTAAAAATTGTTACTTTTACATATTAACTGAACATTATGAAACAATTAATAAAGATTATTAAAATTTCACATGCCATTTAATTTGGCTTACTCATTACTATGAAGCAAATAAAAATATGCATAGGGAGAACATAAACATTCAAAAAGTTGATTTAAGTAGGTTTTTTAAAAAAGATTTATTAAATTCGGACAGAGTACTATAAAGATATTTACAACAGCATTACATCACTCATACTAAATAAAACTGTTAATTTGTGTTTAATGTTGTAAGCATATTATCTCTTAGAAGTAATTAAGCATTCGATTTTCCAAAAATAATGCCAAGAAATTTTAAATTAAACTGAAATTACAATTTTTTTTTAAAAGTACATTAAAATCCTAGATTTGTAATGCCATTACAAAGCTTTCAATACAGGACTACAATCCTCACTAATGGTCTCAGGTACAAAAAAAATTTAAGGCGCAAAACACATGTTAGTAGCTTATATCTCGGTAACCCCAAAAGCTAGCTTTCATTTATGGCTTATTCTATAATCTAAGCAGACCATTACAAAATGAGGGGGGGGAAAGAGATCTGAAGGAATTCAGATTTTACATTACGTTCAAAGGGGCTTCTTTTTTAACGTTTTGTGGATTACCTTTACTTGTTAAATATCATGTTCTTTCCACTTAAACCATAAAATTCAGTTCAACAGCAATATTGCAAAATTATTTTAAAATTGGGGGGGGGGCATATCTTTAGAATTTCCGATACACAGTCTTGAGCGCTGGAGATTCCCCCCCCTCGTACTGTGTTACTATTGCTTGCTTTGAAACCATTGAAATTGTTAATAAAAATTCATTAAAGTTTTAAAAATATGAAATAGATAACACAATTTTAAAATTTGGGTTTTCAGATGTCTATATTTGGGTGGAAACGTATGTTGTTCAAAATTTGATGGCTTTAGGTAATGTCGTTTTATCACAATGCAAGAAACTTACATGCATTTATGCAGATTCTTCATTAGTTAATTCCTTTAACACTCTGTTGGGCACGCATGACCTCTCAGATGCAAGCCTTTTACAATCTTTGTTTTTCTACCGAAAACAAGAATTCACAGCATTGATCTTCACAATATGTGCCCTTCTGGACTACTCAGGAATGTAGTTGTCCTTGAGGGAGAAGGGGGAAGGAGTACACTTTTGGAGTTTCTTCGAAGCTGTGCATTCATCAGATGCACGTGCCTGACAATGGTTGTCGCTTACGAGGAGTTCCAAAAGATACTTAGATTTGAAAAACCCAGCAGATTTCTGAATGAAACTGCGGATGAAGAAAATATTTTAGAAATATGGTGAGCTTCCTTCGGACACTGAAAATGATTTTAGTGATTCAGAAACTAAAGATGATGATTTTAATTCTGAAGGTCATAATTTTATCGGTAAAGCTGGATTAACAAGATGGGCAATATCAATGGGATGTAAAAATGTTAAACGAAGGTAACATAATATTATAACTAAATTACCTGGCCTAATAGGTACTGCAAAAAATGCAAGAAGTATATACCATTCTTGAAACTGTTTTTCTACCGATGAAGTACTAGACATAATTGTCACTAATACAAATAAATTTATTTCTCCAATTAGAAGTAACTTCAGTCGAGAAAGAGACGCATACTTAGTAATTTTATCTAGAGCTAAATAAATGTTCAGTAGAGCTTCGATTAGAATTTTGATTACTCGAGGCTCCGTGCTATCTGTGCTCAATGCAATAAAAATGAGTCGTTATGAAGCAACAGGCAACTACTGTTGCTTTGCAACAGAGTATGTTACGAAGCAACAGGCAAATTTTAGAAGAACTGTGGTCTACAGAAGGAATGGGAGTAGAAATGTTTCGAATAGTAATGTTTATAAAAAACGTTTTAAATTTTTCCTTAGATGCTGTAGATTCAACGACAAAGAGACATGCGGAAGATATTAGACAAACTAGCACTGGTAAGAGAGACTTTTGAATTATTTGTAGAAAACTGCAAGAGAAATTATTGCATGGGGCAAAATGTAACTACTGAAGAAAAGTTGAAAGGTTTACCGACAAAGCCCAACAAATATGAAATAAAATTATTTGCCATGGTTGATGCAAAGACACATACATCAAATTTAGAAATATATGCCAAGAGACAACCAGAAGGACCATATAATGTGAGCAATGCATTTTCAGATGTCGTTCTTCGATTAGCAAAACCAATTTTCAACAGCGGAAGAAACATAACAGGAGATAAATTGGCCTAATAAAAAAAAATTGAAAGAGAAAAAACTTTCATATGCAGGTACATTGAGGAAAAAATAAAAAAGAAATACCTCCTTGCTTTCTAAAAACAAAGGGGCATGAAGTTTATTCAAGTCTCTTTGGCTTTCATGAAACTTGCACTTTGGTGTCGTATATGGTGTGTGTGTGTGTGGGGGGATGAAACCACCTTGCATCGAGTATGCGTATGGATGACTCCATTGATTGGGAAACGGGAGAGGAAAGAAAACCCAAAATAATTATTTTTTATAGCGACACAAATTTTGGATTGGATGCTCTTGATAAAATATGTGGAACATGTAATTGTGACCGTAACACCAGAAGATGGCCAATGGTTGTATTTTATTCTATGCTGAACATTTCAGCAATAAATGGACTAGTGGTTTATCTAGGCAATCAAAATTTGGTAAAAAATAGAACAGAGTATCTAAAGGCCCTATCACTTTTATGAACGTGCACGCTTACCCGGGATAATTCCGACAAACGAGATTCTGGTAGCACGGCTTTAAGCGGCAAGGCTTCCGAGAAATATTTCGTCTTGCTAGGAGGAGCATGTCCCGGCTACGAGCAACATTTTAAAACTTGTCCAAAAATGTTCCGGCTGGAGACGTGTTCCTCGAATGTTCAACCAATCAGATGAAAGTTCTGCTTCTGAAGGATCACGGGTAACTTTCAATATGGCGATGGCTCTCAAAGTGAAGTCATGGACAGTGGAAATAGAGGCCAATTTAATTATTGCTGTTTTGTTGTAATACAACTGCCTGAGTCATTTTTTAAATGTTTATATATTCATTAAATATATAATCGTGGAAATTTCAGAGTTGACAGTATTTTATGACATTCTTGCAGTTTGGATTTGTTTACAAATTTTTCGTCACCAAAAGTTCGCCAAATTTGTCGTATTTCATGCTGATCGTGTATTATCACTGTTATATAATAGAATTTTATTTCTTAAATTTAAGTTGAATAATTTTTTTAAATCCGTTTGTATATGCGCGGCTTTTCTCCTAATTTCTCCTAATCTTTTAAATTGTTAATTGCATAATCAGTGACACATTTTAAACAGCATAAAAGATGCATAAAAAAAGAAAAGCATCGCTTATGTAATAATGAGAATACTCATTAAATTTGTCTATTATTTTCATGTTATTAGTGAAATACTTTTTGGATTATAAATACGTTAGAAACTATACTTTTATTGTAAATGCTACATATTGAAACATTGGAAATTTATAGATTTATTATTATGCATGATGAAAAACATTTGCATATACATTCATTGATATACATCTTATTCATTACATTAATACTAATAAATATATATTAACAACTTCTAAACCATCGCATCTCTCTATCTGTATGTATGAATACAAAAATGAACATTGCCAAGAAGTTTATCAAGTTACTTTTAACTCAGATAATGATTATGTAATTGGCAGCAACTATAGTTATCAGTTTTTTGCAAATTATTATGTGTATGTAATAATCAGTTAAAAAATAATTTATGTGTATTTGAGTACTAAAGAGTGTACACATTTTTTTATTGGGTTAATTCATAATTATATCATATGTATGATCTACGTAATAAAAACATGACTAATAAATAATAAGAAATGTAACAGCTGTGCATTTATAACATTTGATTACATAAAACAGTGCACAATTGATTATCACCTTCATGTCTGTTTACATAATGACTTGCACTTTCCAATTAAGTGCACGGGCCTACTAGTGGCCGAAGTGTCTTTGAACACTGGTAGTTCTGTCTCAGGTTAGAATGCTGCAAACGGGATGCCTACATGACGTTTCCTTGGTTTGCCCCATTTGTAACTGGTATTTTAGCCAGTTTTTAAAATTTTAGCCAGTTTTAAAAAATCTTCTACAAAGGGATCCCTCCTGTTAGGCAGATATCCCTCAAGGCTTTGCCGTAATCACATAAAACAAACTCATGATGTGCACCACCTAATTTCTAGAGTTGGTATAATTAATGTGTTTTAGGTGTATTGCCGAGTGTTCTATGGGACAGTAAACAACTCGTGCATGTTTGATTGCTCATGTGTTCATATGCTTTGTTTGATCTTCATTTTGCTAAATAGTATCTGCTGGCTGTGAGGATGTAAATATCAGCCATATAGACTTTTGTCATAAATGGTCTTTTTTTTTTTTTTTTCTTCCTGTTTGTTTGTTTGAATGGACAGAACAGTAATTATGAGCCATAAAGTTAGTCAAGGTCAGAAGGTGGTCACCAGGTCACAAATTTTCCATTGAGCCATGAAATTTTCATTCCAATCCAGACAACAGAAAATACACATAAATAATATCGGATAAATAGAGTTATCCAGCACATGTTTTAAATTATTTTTAGTGTATACAGAATTTGGCTATTACTGATGTCATCGATTACTATAAACAGAAGTGTGTTTATCTGTTACTTGAAGTGCCAGAGTGGAGATCAAAGTCATTAACTTGATAGCAATCACCTTTCTATTATCTTCCATTACTAACAAAAGTTTAAAACGAAAAGTGTGTAAGCGATACAAAATAACACGAAGAAGCGAACGTCACTTTCGCCAATCTGAGCGATAACTGATTCTTGTTTGGCTTTCAGCCTGTTTACCAAGCAACAAATATCGTATGTGATAAGGGTTTAAGAGGATTAGTAAAAGAACTGACAAATGAAGAAATCACTAGACGCCTCACAAAAGCTAATTTATCAAGAGATTTGCAAAGGAAGTTGGAAAATAACAAACCGTCTCTAGAACATAAAAATGCCGTAAAATGTCCAAATAAGCAAAAACAGTGTTCTACATGCTACGGATTCAAGAAAAGCAAAATGACACAATATTCTTGCACAAAATATAACGAGTATTTTAGCTTGGAACATGCCGTTATGATGTGTAAAAAATGCTCTGAAGAAGAGCCTCCAATAGAATATGATTCTGATGAATAAATAAATACATATTTCCTTTTTTAGAAAATCTTCATACAGATCTTATTCTTAAGAGAAACATTAGTGCTGAAGTATTAATTACGTTTTTCATACGATCAATCATTTTATGTAAAGTTTTAGCTACTTTGTGTTTTATTCAGGAATAATGTAAAGCATTAAGTAATATATTATTATTAGTTTAATTTTATTTTCCTTTATTTCCCCAAAACATTCATTCTTTGTTTAAAAAGTAACATAAGTAAAAAACACAAACAGAACGCTTAATCAATGACATAAAAATTAAGAAATGTTAGAAATCATAGGAACATAAGCAGTTATACACTGTTTCCAAATAGTGTGATCCAGTGCCTGTGATGGATCTGCACTAAGTCACAACATAAAAGAACTTCACCTTGGTTTTATGTAAACATAATAAATTCTTCTCATGATTCTTGATCTTGGACATCTTTTTAAAAAAGTTTATATTTTTACTAACTCTCCCCAGATCATTCCTTCCCCTGCCTTTCCAGGATTATCAAGGCAATCAGAAATCTTACAAGAGGACGTCTTACACTGGCCTCAGATAGGCACATCTAATGTTGCATAACAATGTAAAAACGGATGCTAACTGACATTACTCATATTTAACATCATACTATTCAGAATTTACAAAACTGAAATAAAAATCATGATATGCCTTCACTTCCAACTATTCTAAGAGTCGAAGTCATTAAAGCAAATAAGATGATTACGTAAAATTATAACAATATTAATGTTTGTTATCAGTAAATGATACTAAAGCAATACAAAATACAAAAAAGTAAACAATTCCAACACTTCAGTGCGAAACAGCTGAAAGCAAATTTAAAATTTTAGAAGCAAAATTTATTTTGGACTAAAAAATAATAATTACCAGATGTTGCTGTGAGGTAGTCATCAGACTTTTCAACAATTTCAGAATTCACAGCTAATTCCTTACCCTAACAAAACAAAACAAAAAAAAAAAAAAAAAAACATATAATGCACCATATATAAGCATACACATAATTTCCAAACATTAAAAAGTCAGGCCACTCAATGCAGGTTGCTGTTTTAAAGAACATGAAAAATACTTGAGTTACAAAAGTGAAAAAATATTTCAGCTTTCCAGGAAAGGCTTTAATACATAGCTGTTGAAATACAATTCATGACTACAACTTAACCAATCATACTACTATAATTGCTGATTACTACCATTAAATTAATAATCAGTGTGATAGATGAGCTGGAAAATCACTGCACATTTCCTCAAACTGTGGAGATAAACTAGATATATCCACTCTCATTTCCTCTTCCACATTAATTTTTGCTTTATACTACAGCAACTGTTGAAAAGCTTTGCACAAATACAACATTGAAAAAGGAATTAAAATCTGCTCAACCTTATCATCTAGAAAGAGATATTCATCTTTTATCGAAATCCAGAATTCTGTCAATTCAATGCTGTCAACTTTTGCATTCAAGCTGCTGTCACAAGATAACTGGGTAAGATTCTCTTTCGCAATTCAGATGGAGCACTAGTGTTAAACTGATCTTGAGTCCATGCAAATATATAAAAATTTCCATTTTGACAGTATTTCTCAAACCAGATAATTAGCTGTGATAAGTGACTTTCAAACAATAGTTTTATATCTCAAGGAAGATCAAGTTCATCTGACGTCAAGATTTGCTGCAATATTAAAAAATAATCTTTGCCTGCATTTTCGTTCAATTTTATTTTCCATAGATTGAATTTTTTTTATAAAAGCTCATATTTGCTTTCTGTTGACTTCAAAAGATTTTTTTTTTTTTTTTTTTTTTTTGCAGAGAAGGATTAAGAGAATTCGGCTTTTCAGAAATGTTGCAAATGTCAGTTTTATTAAAACATCAGTATTAGCAGAATCTTCTGAGTCTTTGTATCCTTTCTCATTAAGAAAAATAAAAATTCTTCAGGCAATTCAAAGGTACATGATAAGATATTACCACATGAAAGACATTGCGCACTGCTATATTACAACAAAAGACGAGTGTTTGGCTCCCATATTCTCATAGTTTTTAAAAAAATCCTTGCTTTCAACTGACATTAATATTTATAAATTATATTTTATAAATATTATATTATTAAATTATATTTTATATATAAATATATTATATTCTATATTATAAATATTATATTATTAAATTATACTTATATATATATATTATATTTTATAAAATTTACAACACTTACTACATATTCTAACACTTGATTCGGTGCAGGTCTCAGATGCTTTGATGAAAGCATTTCTCTGTGAATAATACAATGGGCCCAGAGTACATTTAGTGGATTTGCTTTGAATAAGTGCCTATAATCCTTCACAGCAGCCAAACATGGAGCGAGCTCTATGAGTACTGATACCAAAAACACTTAGGCCAATTCAAATTTTCAGATATGAATGTATCAAGAATCTTGAACAGGTCCTGAGCCTTCGCCGCTGTAGTAATATGCTTAAACAGAAGGTCTTTAATATTATTACCATCTATAACCCATACATAACTTATCAAATGAGCATCCATAGTTTCATCTAGCTGTAATTCAAACTCCTCTCTAATTTTTAAAATTGATTTTTAATATCCACTGCCATATGCTGTATTCTACAACTATGCTATTGGACAATGGCCACTTTTAAAAGTGGCTTCTCGGCAGACTCACCAATCAAGGTGTTCACTATATCGACACCAGCCGCTAGAACAAGTTCTTCAATGATATGAGGCTTCTTACATTTCCCATTTCAGTAAGCCACCTTATAAGATACTACCGAAGTGTTGTTTGGTAATGATGCATTCAAGCAGTTTAAAAACACAAAATACATATTGTGGTCTCTTCATTTCTGTTGACATAAAGCCAAACTCTAAATAACCATTATCATATTTACAATATTTTCATTTGTTTGCAGTTGTGCCATTGATTGAAAACACACTTTCTTTATCTGCACAATTACATTTATTACTGTTTCAAAATCAGTCCATCATCAAAGATACAACAGGAAAAAGAACACAAGACATTTTTCAAAAACAATGAACAAGAAGTTATATACAGTCAAAAGTGGTTAATCCGGACTCGTCGGGACTTCGGCGATTCCGGATTATAGATCATCAGTTTAAATATGGTAAGTTTGCATGCAGAAATTATAAAATTAAAAATACGAAAACGTAATTTATGAAATAAAGAAAAATTACTATTTAAAGGGTATCAAAACTTATTTAAAAAAAAAAAAAAAAAAAAAAAAAAATTTGTTTACTTTATTAAACATTTATTTCAATGCAAGTTGTTTAGGTTGACTAGAAGAGAAACACGCTAATGTGACAATCAAAATCGTAAAAAAAAAAAAAAAAAAAAACCTTATATTTAGCGTAGGTATAATGAAACACTCAATCGATTTCGAGGGCAGCTAAAGGTCCCTCCTCATCAGGAGAAAGAAATACATAGAAAGAAGAAAATAGGAATCACAGAAACACGTGAGCCAGGCTGTCTGATCAAGCATAAAGAAATATTAGCGAAGTTAAAATAGGGAGCGAGGGGCAAATGTACATTACGCTCAAAATCTGAACTTCAAATAATGGAAAGCAACCACTGAACGGATTTTTATACCCTCTGGTAGTACTAAGTGCGAGGAGGTAACGCCATCTATCGGCAAAAATAATTGAATTAAGACAGTAGAATTTTAAAGGCATTAGGAAGGACTGGATTGGACTTCAAATCATTAACTAAACTTTCTAAATCTTTGTGAATGTGAAAAGCCTCAAGAAAATCCAATTCGCCTATGGAAGAAGCCTTTTGGATGATTTTTGCAGACCCAAAATCAAAATTATGGTTAAAAGTCCAGCTATGATACGCTATTGAAAACTTGTTAATTTCCCCTTTTTTGACATAAGATTCATGTTCCTTGATACGAAACTTCAACGCTCTTTTTATTTGGCCAATATATCTTAAACCACACTGACATGATATACTATAAATTCCCCAAGAATTCAAGACAGAAACGCAATCTTTTAGAATCGAAGGGTGAATTTTATTAATAGGGGAGAAACCGACTTGAAAATTGAATTTCTGGAGAATCCGTGCAATTTTATAGCTAACAGAAGGATAAAATGGAAGCACGACAAGGTCATTGATATTATTTCTAACAGTGGAATGTCTTCTTTGATGGGAATCTGAAAATTTTTTGACGGCTTTATCAATAATCACGAGAGAAAATCCACGGTCAATCGCAACTGCTCTCAAATAATTAAGTTCATTGGTAAGCAAAGATTCAGAGGAACAAACTTTTAGCGCGCGGAAAACATAATAGTAAAAAAAAGCCATTTTTTGCTTAACAGGGTGGCATGACTTGGCATGGGGTGGTAAACAAACTGCAAAGGGTTTACGGTACACACAGTGGTGCTAAAATCGGTTTCATTGCGGATTATAAGAATATCGAGGAAGGGGAGGGAATTGTTGGATTCAATTTCAAGAGTGAATTGGATGGCTGGATCAATTGAATTCATAATAGATAGAATCTCGGATAAATCCTCTTTATAACCGTCAAAAAGTGCGAAAGTGTCGTCAACATACCGAATCCAAAGACGAAAAGATAATTTATCAAATAATTTCATCTCAAAATAGTGCATATAAATGTCAGCAAGTACCGGACTGAGAGGATTACCCATAGCCAATCCTTCAACTTGACAAAAATATGCATTTTGGAAAACAAAGTGGGTTTGACTTAGAGAAACTTTAGTAAGCGAAACCAACTCATTAATTTCAGTATGTGTGAAGTGAAATTCCCGAAGCCTAGTTTCAAGACAATTTAGTGCTCCTTCGACCGGAACATTAGTAAACAATGATTTGACATCAAATGAAACCATAATGGAACGAAGTGGGGAAATATTTTTAAGTTTATCAATGACTTCAACAGAATTTTTTACAGTGTGAATATTGTTATCAGTACAGGAGAAAATCTGGAAACTAAATATTTGGCCGTAAACCCTTTGCAGTTTGTTTACCACCCCATGCCAAGTCATGCCACCCTGTTAAGCAAAAAATAGCTTCTTTTTACTATTATGTTTTCCACGCGCTAAAAGTTTGTTCCTCTGAATCTTTGCTTACCAATGAACTTAATTACTGTGTACCGTAAACCCTTTGCAGTTTGTTTACCACCCCATGCCAAGTCATGCCACCCTGTTAAGCAAAAAATGGCTTCTTTTTACTATTATGTTTTCCGCGCGCTAAAAGTTTGTTCCTCTGAATCTTTGCTTACCAATGAACTTAATTATTTGAGAGCAGTTGCGATTGACCGTGGATTTTCTCTCGTGATTATTGATAAAGCCGTCAAAAAATTTTCAGATTCCCATCAAAGAAGACATTCCACTATTAGAAATAATATCAATGACCTTGTCGTGCTTCCATTTTATCCTTCTGTTAGCTATAAAATTGCACGGATTCTCCAGAAATTCAATTTTCAAGTCGGTTTCTCCCCTATTAATAAAATTCACCCTTCGATTATTCTAAAAGATTGTGTTTCTGTCTTGAATTCTTGGGGAATTTACAGTATATCATGTCAGTGTGGTTTAAGATATATTGGCCAAACAAAAAGAGCGTTGAAGTTTCGTATCAAGGAACATGAATCTTATGTCAAAAAAGGGGAAATTAACAAGTCTTCAATAGCGTATCATAGCTGGACTTTTAACCATAATTTTGATTTTGGGTCTGCAAAAATCATCCAAAAGGCTTCTTCCATAGGCGAATTGGATTTTCTTGAGGCTTTTCACATTCACAAAGATTTAGAAAGTTTAGTTAATGATTTGAAGTCCAATCCAGTCCTTCCTAATGCCTTTAAAATTCTACTGTCTTAATTCAATTATTTTTGCCGATAGATGGAGTTACCTCCTTGCACTTGGTACTACCAGAGGGTATAAAAATCCGTTCAGTATTTGCTTTCCATTATTTGAAGTTCAGATTTTGAGCGTAATGTGCATTTGCCCCTCGCTCCCTATTTTAACTTCGCTAATATTTCTTTATGCTTGATCAGACAGCCTGGCTCAGTAAAAGTAGGCGGCCAGTGCAACTCTGATTAAAAATCTAGTTATATCCACGTGCAGTGCTGATAAGCACCACGTGTTTCTGTGATTCCTATTTTCTTCTTTCTATGTATTTCTTTCTCCTGATGAGGAGGGACCTTTAGCTGCCCTCGAAATCGATTGAGTGTTTCATTATACCTACGCTAAATATAAGGTTGTTTTTTACGATTTTGATTGTTTAGGTTGCTTCGTTTTTTATATGATAATACTTTCTCTTTAATTCTATTAAACAGACATAATTTCTTGTTTAGTTACAAAGTTCCACTGTTCAAGTCCTATAATAGTTGTGTCAAGAATACCGACTAATTTGTCAATCGAAACTTTTTCGTTTTCAATAACCTCTGAGTCACTTTCTTCCCTATTGGAAGCGAATTATAATGACGAGGAATTTGATTTAGATCATATCAAAGACGGAGTACATCGAGATGAAATATTACATTAAGTAAGGAATTATAAGCCAAATAAAATAAAAACATCTGCCCTGAAGATAAGGATAGTGCTGACAGATCAGCTTCCAGTTCATTGCGTGCCGCAGAGCCGCGTGAAATTGATAAACTGATTTCGGAATGGTTAGATAAACAAAGGATATGCCTTTAACCATTTTTTGCAGCAATTCCACCTTTTGTTTAATGGACTTCGAAACATACTTTTGCTTTGTAGATCCTTTACATATTAGTAAATATATATCAGAAATTCTATTTGACATAATTGAAAGTTCAAGCTTACTTTTATAAAATTGCTCTAACAGTCTGCAAAAAATAATAAGCCGGATCCAATTCAAAGATTTAGGAACAACACAATCTGCAACATTAACTGAATTAGATAAATTTTAGCTTAGCTTATACCGTCCGTTATACATTAAACGCTCATTCGTAAACGTATTTTGCGCATGTGCACACACATATTCGCAGTCGTAAAAGTCTTACGCGCATGCGTAGCTTCGAGGTCCGGATTATGGGTGTCTGAATTAACGACTTTTGACTGTAATGCTAACTATATTAAATGAACTAATTTATATCATTGTTTATTTACGTGAAAAGCTGAGTTTAATTTTACCAGAATTAGATTATAAACCGACTGACTAAATCTAGCCACCAATGCTTGCTTGTATGCTTTTCACAAGATCTTCCAGAAGACAGTTCAAATAATCTGTTGCGAAGGGTCTACACACCTATATTAACAGGCAACCTAAGTTGAGAACACTGAACATAATGGAAAGTGTATGCATCCGCCATAGAATACAGTTCTACCACTTCGAGATGTCATATTGCAAAAATTATGCTTTGAACTATAAATAATGTAGAGCAAGAGAACAGAATGAAAAACACAGTATGCTGCATCCAGCTTTTTATTTTAAAAGTTGCTAATATCATGTCAATCATTTGATGACCAAAAGGAAGACATCCCCTTTTTTAGCATTACTGGCAAACAACTCTGACATCAACCCACACTCGATGAGAAAAGCTATTAAACCATTCAATGAAGGGGATAGAAGAAAGCAGTTGTTATGGCATCTGCTTTATCTCTGACATATTTATATAACTTCAAAACCTTATAAGGCTGGAAAACCACTACACAATTCTGCTAAGATTATCATTATGAATACTTTTTTCAAATTATGGGAGCACTTTCCTGATAAATCTGGTAATGAAATTACTTTTGCTGCTGATTTCAATCATGTTTCTGTGACAAGCATAAATTGCATGAAATCTGACATGAAAGAAAATGGTGGAATTTCAATTCTGGGAAAAAAATTACTTCTGAAAAAACTGCTAAAGCACTTTCTAATATATTTATCGAAAAAATTCTTCATAAAAGTGGACCCATGTGGCTGTATTTTAAAACTCCCAAGTTAAAAGTAAAATTAGTATTATGTTAAAATTAAGTTTTATCAACCTTATTATATATTTAGGATTATTTATCTGTGATAACAGTCATTGTAAAATAAATTTACTGATGATATAATAAGATATAGTTATAAGTGTATATGTGTGTACACATACACTAACATATACATACAGCCATACCCCACTTACATATACAATATATATAAATCTCACTTTACATATACAATATGTATAAATTTTAGTTAAATAACAATAAGAGTGAAAATACATTTGTTTAGAAGAAAAATATGTAATAAAGACTAAAGTTTTCATACATATCAATATAAAATGGCATTCAAATAAATGTACCACATAAAATGGAGTTATGTCAATACCTATGGTTTCCATAAAATTTAACACACTCAAAGATTATTTTAATCATGTTAAACTTCTCCATAGCAAGCTAATAATTTCATGATTCTTAGACTTTTAGCTAGAATGGATTTCTCATAGAAGTCAATGTTCTTCGGCATCTGTAACGCCCCTTTTTTTTTCTCAGTTCAACAGAGACCACATGCCCAGTTCCAGAAACTTAAATCATTTTTAAAAATATGGTTAATAATAATTCTAAATAAAGGGGAAAGTAATTACTTCTGCAAACTGTTTATTGAACTCATCCACAGCTTCAAGAGAGCTGAAAGTAGCCCGAAATTGTCTGCGCTTCGGAGGTTCAACACTCAGATCTATAGCTGTCCAAGAAGCTTTCTTTCCCTCGACTCTAAGACAAGTCTGTATTGCAATGACGTTTTCACATAAACAATTATCTTTGTCATCCATCATTAAAATACGGTAACCATACACAGTATCATCATACAACATCTGCAAAGTACCCATTCCAGCAGGCTGAAAATGATAATTTTCAAATTATAACCATCTCATAAGATGCTAAATACAACACTGATAAGTACGTATTTTTGTCACACATTATATAAATAACAAAAACTACAAAACAAAAATGTGTTAAATACAATTTTACAAATTTTAGCTAAAGTAATTTATAAAAGATATTAATATTAAAGATTTATGAGTGTAGAATAGAAGCTGCACAAGAACATGAGCAATGTTTATTAACAGTGAAAACAGCAATGTAACATACTTTTGAACAACAAATGCAACCTCCTTTTTTAAATATCATAAAACTAGAATGAAAATAAAATTCAGATACCAAACAGATTGGTATACAATATTAAAATTGTATTTTAAACAGCCCAACACAATGTTGTAGCAATAAATAGAATTATGTAAAAAATACACACACATTTAAGTAAAATTTTGGTCATCTTTTAAAATAATACTGTATTCTGCTACATATAACAGAATTAAATTACTTTTTTTATTTACGAATCTTAAACATTTTACTTTTTTACAGATTTGAAGGAAGCTATGCAACCTTTTTTCAATTGCATATAATGTGAAATACAGGTGAGAAAGCTATATACGTTACCTTAAATTGATTAGAGCTTTCATCAAATATTTCAAATGATACTCTTTTTTCAAATATAAAGTCATCTTCCTCACTTTCTTCATCTGAATTATGCTCATTATTTTCAGATTCAGGAGCCACATGATTACTTTGGGTTTCTAATTGATTTGAAGTTTTCTGAGAAATTTCAGTTTTTTCTGCATTCTGCTTTGTGCAGTTTGAAACTTGACTTTCTGTGACATCTTTTCCTTCAGATTTCTGTTCAGTAGAAGCTATATAAAAATATACATACTGTTCTTATAGCGAAACATATTTTCCAAATTTAGATATTAAAATAAAACTTTTCAAAATGGAAACAATAAGAAAAACAAACAGATCAGCATAGCAATTACATTAAAAAACATACACAGAAATTGGATTAAAAAATAAAATTCAGAATTGTATGAAAATACACAATATTCAAAATACAATATATTTTCTTTCAGTTATACTGTTTCAATAACCATAAATTTCATTATAAAATACCATGGAACCAAAATGCCCAATCTTCACATAATATTGATATACTTTAATTTTAGAGGAACTTTAAATTTTCGAGTTATAAAAGTGAAGGAATATTTTGAAAACCGTATACAATAGAAAAAGAAACCTAACTAATAACTATAGTAAAATACCTGCAATTAACTTATTACATAATTTAAAAATTCCTTTACATGTAAAACATTTACTAACACAAAATCTAATGTTAGAATCCAGTATTATTTTTAAAATTTCAGATAGAAGATATAAAATAATAGTGCCATGTCGATTAGTCGAACTATGCATCACAAAAACTTGACGTATTAGTTCAATGGCTGGGTACCACACGAGTTGACTTGAGCAGACATATTCAGAACTACACTAATTTGCTTGAATATCAATGCAAAAACAAAATTCTGAACTTGATTATCACTTGTGATGAAAAGTAGATTTACTTCAACAACACAGGACCGAAAGAGGGTTGGTCTGGCCCGGTGATCCCATCAGTAGCGTTGCGAAATGCAATTAGACTAACAAAAAGTTCATACTTTGTATCTGGTGGGATTGCCGTGGTGTTATCCACAAACAGATTCTGGAAAAAATGGTACAACCCTCGACAGTAAGGTGTACAGCAAGATGTTAGTTCGTGTTGACGCTGCTATCAAAGAAAAACGTATAACTGAGTTCCAGTGCAAAGAAGTAATGTTACATCAAGATAATACAAGACCTCATGTGTCTGAATTCATCAGCCGGACTCCGTAGACTCGAATGAGATTTTTTGCCACATTCACCATATGGCTCCAACATCACTCCTTCGGACTTCTACCTTATTTTATTATTATTATTTAACACCTGCAGCTACATCTTGCTGGTGCTATCTTTCATTCTGCACAGGACGTCTGAAATGAAGTTGATCTCTTTTTGGACTCACTGCCACCAAGTTTTTGAGCTGAAGGCTATGAAAAACTACCAAAACATTGGCAGAAAATCATAGACTTAAGTGGTGTTTACTACTGACACTAAATAATTGATGTTGAGACCAAAATCAATAAAATAAAAAAAGAAAAAGGTGTTCTATATCAATCTTCCAATGCTATGTTTCAGAATGTTGTGATTTAACTAACAATATGAATAAATTATGAATAAATACTATTTTAAGAAATTAAAATTATAATTTTTCACATATCTACACAGAAAATAGTGTTCCTACTTTTGGGTTTAAAGCAATATTCCAATCCATTCAATAGATATATAGAGATAACCTAAAATTCATTTCAAAAGGATTTTGTACCTAAAACTTCATAAAGAGTTTAAAACAATTTGAAAGAAGTAATAGAGTTTAAAACAATTTTTTTCTATGGTCAAATTTTAAGAAAGAAATACTTTAAAACCGTATCTACATACACACTGCTTTAAAAATTTGTGAATTATTATTTTTAGAATTTACAGTAACATAAAAACTGTATTTTATATACAGCTTCTGCTGAATTTAAAGTACCTGATGTAAGATGTTCTAATAAAACATGAAATAAAGCATAAGATAAAGTTAGTAATTCACTCTCCATTATATCTATGGGCAGATCCAAAAACTCAATCACAGCAACAGACAAGAAAATAAATTCTAGTTTGGCCCACATTTAAATCCTAGCAACCAGGCTCATTGCATAGCCATTTTCATTATTTTTGTTACGTATAATGTGAATACAAGTTAATTCCACAGAAATTTCTTCATGAAGGCAGCCCTTCTTTTAGGCAGATATTTTATCATAATCTAATTAATCCAAATCTGATCCAGAAGCCCATTTAATTTCATAGATATAATTTCGATAACAGGCTAAATTTATTTTTTCCTTGAAATTTGTCATGCCACATTTTTTAATATAACTGCGTTCATTGTCACTGCATTTCTTCAAAAGGCGGATCATTTAAATAGATTTATAATCTACAGAAATATGTATGGATTGTCTTCGAAAGTTTTGAATAATTTAAGCTCCTAAAAAGGAGTATTAATCATGTATCTAAATTACTTTTTAAAACTACATACACTGAATCACTTGAAGTGCACTTATATTTTTCAAATCAAAAGTGATTCTCAATTTAAATACGAGTACCGCTCCCTCAAGGAGGGGGGGAGACATTTTAAAAAGTTCTTTTAACATTATTGATAATATATTATTTATATTTTACATTCACAATAAAATTAGCAACTAACCTTCAGTTGATTTATGAGTATGCTTTATCAATTCAATGCATTCATTAAACTTTTCCCGGAATTCTTCTAAGAAATCTTTGTTCTAGAAAGAAGAATAAAATAAAATTTTACATAAGCACAAACATGCTGCTAATAATTTAAGTACATAAAAATCAATATAAGAATTTAAAAAATATTGTGGAATTCCAAGCAGTGGAAATGAACATGAGTTCAAGAAAATTAATGTACATAAAGCTGTAGTAATAGTAAAGTAATCAAAAATTTTAATTTTCTTATTTAACCTAAAAGGACTGGGAGACTAGGGGCAGGACAAAGTCAAACAGAAGTGGCCAGATGGCTAAATGTGAGTCCTTCTGTAGTTCATAGAGTTTGGAGGCAATTTCAAACCACAGCTTTGGAACCTAGGAGGTTCAGCCAAGGACGGCCAACTGCTACGACGAGTGCTGATGACCAATATTTGACATTATGTCCACTCAGGAATAGAACCGCTACTCCGACTCTTCTTAGATCCTCCCTTCCTGCAGACACCGGAAGGTTGGTGTCAACGTCAACTGTGTGTAGAAGGCTTCACGAAGGTGGTCTGTATGCGAGACGAACAACCATTAGCATGCTGCTCAAGTCACGCTATAGGAGGGACCGTTTGCAGTGGGCACGACAACATGTCCACTGGATGCCTGAGCAATGGAGGGCTATTCTCTTTACGGATGAGTCCAGGTTTAGTCTAGAATGAAATAGTAGGTATTACTTGATATGGAGAGAACCTGGAACCCGTTATCATCTGTGAAAGAGATACGTACAAAAGAGGCAGTGTCTGTGTTTGAGGTGGCATCTCTTTGGGTCGACGCACAGATTTACATGTTTTTCCAAGGGGAACTGTGAATGCTCATGTTTATAGAGATGACATCCTTGATGCTTATGTGCGCCCATATGCCGGGGCAGTAGGTGATGCTTTCCTGTTACAGGACGACAATGCAAGATCACACAGGCCTCGCATCGTATATGATTATCTTCAACAGGAAACAATTATGCACATGGAGTGGCCAGCTCAATCCCCGGACTTTAATCCTATCGAGCCCGCTTGGGATGCTTTAGAGAGACGTCTAGCTGCTCTCAATCTGCCCCCTTAGACCCTTGCCACGCTTGCAACTGCTTTGCAAGAGTAATGGCTCTCGCTTCCTATGGAACTGATAGACCGCATAATTGAAAGCATCTCACATCGCTGAATGTGCTGCATTGCTTCTAGAGGCGATTATATTCCATATTGAAGGTACTTTTACTATAGCAAACTGACACCTTCAATTTGTTCATTTTATACATGTGCTAATTTCTATACTACCATAATTGTCTGGTAATTTCTTTTTATGTTATTTGATACCTTACTATGTGTTGTACATTGTGGGTAAGTTTCATGAAATTCTACATGTAACTTTTTCAGTAATCGTGATTTTTGTGATTTTTCCTTAATTTATGATAATCAGTGTATTTCTGAATAAATATTACATGTGCAAAATAAGAATATTTAACCATCAAGTCCACTGTGATTTTCGCTACTGTTCTCATCTAAGCAACAGCCTTCTCGGTCTTGACTAAACAGTGAGATGGTATTTTCCACAGAGCCTACAAACTTCTGCAAAAACTACATCACAGACGGTAGGATATTTAAAACTTATACGGCTGACCCCAGTGGGAAAGTATCTGCAAATTCACAAGTAAATGAGTGAAAGATATACTGAAAATTCATCATCCAAGATGTGTTTATTTCACGTGCATTTACTTTCAATAATCGAGTGACTTTAAAGTAGGTCAATGTTATTATGTCTCTCAAGTGCTGTGTGAGAAATTTTCTGTTCTTTGAATGGGCATCTAAAGTTGTGCTTCTCGGCCTACAAGTAGAAAATTGTCTAGCACGTGTGTTTCGTTCTACAAGTTACAAATCATCTAATTCAAAAAGTGAAAGACGTCCTCAAAAGTGTAACTATGTGCTTTGGTCTTCAAATATTGAAATTTATGGTGGTTTTTTCCATTAAGCAGTGCTTGGCTGTGCTTTCAAATTGTTTCCAACTGCTTTGATTTCAATAAATGTGAAATTAACATTCATTCTTATCAATCCAAATGTCTCAATCTAGAAATGTTTGTGACATTGCCTCTATGAACAAACATAAATTCACATGTCCAATTTTTGATAGAACCAAAGATTATCCCATTAGTCATATTTCACAGCTGGGTGTTCTTTGTTTGAATTTTGGATTGTGAATGAACAACAGCTTACTGTACTGCAAATCCTAAATAATATTTAAAACACATATTCTCTTTTACACATCACTACGGCTACAACAAATGTCCCACAATTCTACATGCAACTTATCACATTTTGAGACTGTATGTAGACTTGTAGACGATGCAAAAGTGTTAGCACAGGAAAAGAGGACAGGTAGAAAAAGAGGTAGACAGGAAATTAAAGTGCATATTCAGCAGCTGGTGTTTACGCAGAGCTGATTCCTTTGTTTAAATTTTGGATTGTGAATGGACAACAGCTTACTGTTCTGCAGATGACATAATGCGGAATGGTTTTCAAGTCACATAGTTTTGATTTCAAGAATGGGTGAAGTCAAATTAAAATCAGGAATTAAAAGGACTATTGCTAACATAAAGTTAACAATTTTGTAATTAGTATCAGTGTGTGTGATAATGAAATATACATGAAAATCAAGTAGGAAAACAAAGTAAAAAATTATCACAAATATTCAAAGATGCAACGTACCTTAAACCGCACAGCAAATTTAGATGCAACTGGACTACCATCTGCATAATCAATAGCATTCCAACATAATGCAGTCTCACTTGTGGCCATTGGAACTAAAGACATATCCTCGGATATAAAATGATTGCAAGCAATTTTGTGAACTTGGTCTCGTCTCAAGATAATACGGAATTTTTCTGAAAATAGAGCATTGAATTACACATGCTATGTCCGCTGCTTAGGAGTCAGGCATTTATTTTATTCAGACACACTATGTCCATTGCTTACGAGCCAGACATTTACTTAATTTCATAACAAACAGAATTAAAACTTTAGCAATGGAATGAAAGAAAAGAAATAAATACAGCAAAATAATGAACCCCAGGAAGACACGACACAGAAATGTCTCATAAATAATAATCATAATATTACTGATATAATTTGAAATGCTTCCAATGAAGTACATGAGTTGTTAGTCTGGGTAAAAAGCTGTCATTAAACTTTTTTGCTACAACCTAGATCCAGTAAATGAAAAAGAAAACATTTTAATGAACATTGTACAGGAATTCTAAAAGTGAAGATTAAATAAAAAATTTGGTCATCACACATCTCTACTGCATAGCTAGCATCGTGTACATCAAGTAACAGTGCAGATGGCTTATCTTTTCTCCTTGTCAATGTTCCAGTTTCCTGGAAACACAGAATAATGTTATTATTATGTTATTAGGATGCTGTCGAAGACTTTTAGACAATTGATAGACTTCCCTTGTGGTCGCATAGTAGGGATGCATGAAACAGGTTGATCATACAGAGGCAATAAATAGGCTGCAATACACTGTATGGGCATGACTGTACGAAAATGCTTGCAATAGTGGTCGCTGCAAGGTACTTGGCAGAATCAACGCTTTGGAAGGTGAAGGTACACAAATGCAAGGCAAGATCACAAAATTTTCGAACAGGCCCCTACTGTCACAATGGCATCATTGTCCGCAAGCCAATGAGCTACAGCCTCCTCCACACCATCCATGACACCTTCCACTATCTCAAAGCACTTGGCTGAGGCAGCAATGTGCTCAGAGTGGACTTCAGGTCAAGATGTTTGCCTTTAGCCCCACAACATTGACAGAGTCGACTGGAGTAGTGCCATAGTCAGTCATCATGGCTGCTAGCTGACTGGCACTGCCTAGTGTTCAGCGATGAATCTTGCTTCAGACTTGAAGCAGAAGACTACCGTGTCTAAGACCTGAGGAACGACTAGGTTAAAAGTGGCCCCAATCAGGCTTTGTTTTACAGAGGAACAAAGCAATTACCTCTGATGTAACATCAGCAGGTCCACCCTAGTCACTCTGCATACAATTTTAACAGCTCAATGATATGTGATGACATCCCACAGCAGTTTGTGTTAGCATTCATTGCACGCCATCCTGCAGCCATTTTCCAACAATGCTAGACCCCATATGACTCTCATATTCCTGGACTGCCTCTGAGCTACAGATATTCTTCCTTGGGCTGCCAGGTCACCAGACTTTTCGCCAACTGAACAAATAAGGATATGATAAGCAAATATTCATAAAACTGCCAATTGTTTCACCAATTACTGATCTGAACATTCAATGTGAAACTCCTACCCACTGATGGGTCCTATGGCCTTGTATTTTTAATCATTTCATTACCTGTGTACGAGCTTTTTGCATATTCTTCATGGTACTTCTTTTCTTTTTTAAGAAAAAGAGTGCATTTCAGAACATATAACAAAGCAGAAAAATATTTCTATAACATCTTATCACATAATTAAAATATCTGAAAGAAATTAACAATAAAGAATTATAATAATTTAAGACAACCTGATACCTAATTATCACACATAAAAAACTTACCATCATTCATCATACATTCTTACCATCATATAAATATTTATTTAACTTACGTTTTTCCTTATGTTTTAGAATCTTAAGATCTCCAACACCTCTTTCTTTCCATTGTTTAGTGGCAGAATCAAAGCGGAATAATTTGGCACGTTTGATAAAAACAGGAGTTTCGTCTTCCTCACCAGTTTTCACATCTACAAGCTCTGGTAAAGGAATTACAGGTTCAAAATGTATATCAGGTCCTTGACTAACAGTTTCATCATCTGAAAATAAAAATGAGTATATTGAGTGAAGCAAAAATCAGTACATTAAGTCACTATATAACTTGAATACAATAAACCACTAGATAACTATTCACTGACAATATATAGTTCTAGACTATCTTCTCTTTGTGGTACTTTTTTAAAATATACATTTGACACATAATGATTATACAATACAAAATCCGAAACATGATTATACAGTACAAAGTTCGTAATCTGGACTCGTCGGCGATTCCGGATTATAGATCATCAATTTAAATCTGGTAAGATGCATGCAGAAATTATACAATTAAAAATATGAAACTGTAATTTATGAAATAAAATGCAATTATGATCTAAAGGATATCAAAAAAGGCAGCAGCTTAATATTTATTTGTTTACTTTATTAAACATTTCTTTCAATGTAACTTGTTTAAGTTGCTTCGTGTCTTGCGCTAATACTTTCTCTTTAATTCTATAAACAGACATAATTTCTTGTTCAGTTACAAAGTTCCACTGTTCAAGTCCTGCCGAGAATACCGACTAACTTGTCAATCGAAATTTTTTTGTTTTCAATAACCTCTGTCACTTTCTCATTATTGGAAGCAATATTTTCTGGATCTAGAACCATACTACAGATTTCGCCGTCAGTTACTTGACTGATGATTGGAGCATTCTCGTCACAATGAAAATTTTCTGTTATATCATCTTTATTTATTAATGCTTCTACACATTTCTTTAAAAAATACAATAACTGAAAATTTTCACCTTTAGTTTGCGATGTCCAAAAACCTTCAAATTCGCGGCTATCATCTTCATCCTCCTAAATCATGAAATATGGTAGCTGGCCATAAATTATGCCAAGCATTTTTTAACGTATCTGCAAACACATCCTGTCACAATCTTGTGATGCTCCATACAGCAGATTTTATGCTAAAAAATTTCAAAACGTTTTGAAGAGTCTTGCCATTGTTCAAGAAATTTAACACAGATTTTAAAAATGCTACTTTATATTTGCATTTCAGCATGTGCACTATTCCCATATCCATAGGTTGAATGATAGACACACAATTTGGAGAGAAGAATAATACAGACACATTATCCTTTCACTAAAACTTTAAGTGAAGTATGCACCGAACAGTTGTCAACAGGACTATTTTTGAGTCATCAGGTAAACCAACCGACTTCAAATGTCGCCGAGCCTCAAGTATACAATGATTTTCAAACCAATCATTCATCAATGCTTGTGTCATCCATGCTCTTTTATTTGCGCGATATATAACGGGGAAAATCGTTACTCCTTTAAATGCTTGAGATCGTGCATGTTTTCTAATTACGAAAAGTTTGCACTTGTGCGTTCCTGCAGCATTTGCACACACTAAAATTGTTAGTGTCGCTTTCGAAACACCAGTTGGAGACTTTTCTGTAGAGGTTGCCAAGGTATTTCGCTGTATATATTGCCAGAAAAGACCAGTTTCATCAGCATTGTAAATTTGTTCTGGAGATAATTGTTCACTAGTAATGAATTCATCTGCAAATTGTTCAGGAGCTTCAGTATCAGCTGAAGCTTTTTCACCTGAAATTTTTAGTTGCCTTATACCATGGCAATTTTTAAATTTGGTTAACCAACCTGTCGAATATGTGCACTCGGTGTTTAGGTTCATTTCTTCATGAAATATTTTGGCTTGAGTCATTAGCATTGGACCCGTTAATGGCACGCCCTGCTGTGATGCTGTCTGGCCCATTCAATTATCACTTTGTTATGATCGTCATTTTAGCATGACAAACCCTTTTTCTGTTATTCATTGCAAGTGGGGTGTCGGAATCCACAAAAAATTCAAAAAGTTCCTTTTTCTTTTTCCTTATGTCATATACAGTTGCCTTTCCAATGTCATACTCCTAGCATAATTTTGAGACGGATATGCCTTTATCCATTTTTTGCAGCAATTCCACTTTTTGTTTTATGGACATCAAAACATGCTTTCACTTTGTAGATCCTTTGGCAGCTCCAGAGTTGGAAACATTTTTTGACATAATCGAAAGTTCAAGCTTAATTTTAATAAAATTGCTCTAACAGTCTGCAAAAAATAATAAGCCAGATCCAATTAGAAGATTAAGGAACAACGCAATCTGCAACATTAACTGAAATGCCTTAGAATCAGTAAAGATAATTTTAGCCTAGCTTCTACCGTCCGTTATACATCAAACACGCATGCGTAAATGCATTACATGCATGTGTAAAGTTTGTGCTTTGAGGTCCGGATTATAGATCATTCCGGAATATGGACGTCTGGATTACGGACTTTGTACTGTATACCTGTTAATTTATTTCATTGAAACTTAATTGATTCTACTCTTCACCTTGTAAGCATGACACATTATATTATATAACAATATAGACTATTTATATACAAATATTAAATAAATTACATATACAAAATTATATAGTATATAAGTAAAAGATATAAGTTCTTTTTTATACACCGTTTGAAATATATCTATTAGGATCGATGCACCTTGAATTCTGCATTGACTATAAGCACAAAGGCGTAAGACAAGTCATGCACATCTACCCTATCTAATTAAATTACAGTCAACTTAGACATTAGTGGCATGTCCATTAGTCATGTTATGCATCGCATAAACTTGACGTACAAGTTCAATCACTAGGTGCCGCATGAACTATTTTGCTTGAATAGAAATGCAAGGACAAATTTCTCACTTGTGATGAAAAGTGGATTTACTTCCAACAACAACAGGCCTAAATAGGTTAATAAGCGCCCAGTGTGCTCGTCTTCAGCATTGCTAAGTGCAATTTAACTAACAAAAAGATCATACTTTGTATCTGGTGGAACTGCTCTGGTATTATGCATAAAGAGTATCTGGAAGAAAGGTAGAATCCTCGACAGCAAGCTGTACAAGATGCTAGCTATCAAGAAAAAACTTCAAACTGAGTTCTGATGCAAAAAGGTAATATTCAATAAAGATAAATGCAAGATCACATGTGTCTGCATTCACTGGCTGGACTCTGTATGGACTCAAATGAGATCTTTTGCCATACACACAATATAACATCGACTTTACTCTTCCACCTCACTTGCTGGTGCCACCTTCCATCCTGCAAAAGGATGCCCAAAATTATTGTTGATCTGTTTTTTGTACTCACAGCGACAAAGTTTCTGAGCTTTGAAAAACTACCTTAACATTAGCAAAAAAATCATAGATTTTGGTGGTGATTATTACTTAAAGATGCTGCTTTCATGGTCCACCCCCTCCTAATTTATTAAGAAAGTTTCTTGCTGGAAAACTTTCCTTACAAGATATTTATATTATTTTCAGTCTACTATTTTATTTTTCAGTATATATTCACAGTTCTGACAATAGCTAAAATACCAGTTTAATTTTATTTTGCTCTTACTTTAGTTGAAGTATTTAATGATAGAAAACACAATGCTTCTTTTGTAGCTATCACCATATACAGGGTTATCCAAATTAAACTTCCCCAACTCAGAGGCATGTGCAGAGTGTTGTATGGGTCATAATGTGACGAAATTTTAAAAACAGACACTTCAGATCATGTGCTCGAGATCTATTACACAAAAAAAATTAGTACAAGAAGTTGCCGATAGGTGACGTTGTAACACTAGCAATGTGCATATTGCAGCAACGTGATTTGCAGAAATAAAGCTTCTGTGCAACGTATCCAAACGACGAGCCCTACTTAAGTGGAAGACAGGCCTTGCACAGGCAGTGATGCACAATGGCGACTTTGAAAGAGAAAGCTCTGTTAGTGAAACTTTTATTCTTTATGACAAGAACTCCTGTGCTGCGATAAGAGCATTCCGTCGGCTGAAGATCTTACGCCGAGGACCAATGACACCACGCGCTCTACGAGACGTGATGAAGAAGTTCAAAAGAACGGGACAGCTGGGAATTTTACCAGGTAGAGGACGACAGGTTGCAGAATCTGCAAATGTAGAAGATGTTGCTTTGGCGGCCGTGGACCCCACTAGCCAATCGCCACATGGTGTTGTCAGTGTGCCAACTGTTAATATGCTCTATACGACCATCTGGTGTGTGATGCGTCGAATCCTCGGTTATTTTCCTTACAAAATTCGTAGTCATCATCAGCTGCCCGACGGGGATCCTGTAGTTCAGAAAACATTTGCGTTGCAGTTCCTTGCCAGAATGGAAGTCGATGCTGCTTGGCCGTGGAACATCCTTTGGACGGATGAGGCCCATTTTTACCTGAATGGTCAAGTGAATACGCACAACTGCTGCATTTGGGCAAGTGAAAATCCGTGCGCAATCCATCAAGTGCCCTTGAACCCTCCAAAGGCTACTGTATGGTGCGGTTTCACTGCAACAATTGTCATTGGGCCTTATTTTTTTGAAGAGGTGACTCCAACAGGTTTCAAAACCTGCTCTGTCATGGGAAAATGGTATCAGGACATATTGACAACGTTTGTGATCCCTGAACTGCAACAACGTGGCCGCCTCCAGAACACGAAATTTATGCAGTATGGTGCACCTCCCTATATTTTTCATGGCATTCAACAGGTGTTACGGGCAACTTTTACCGATGCACGTGTGATCAGCCACTGTTTCCCTACAGCTTTGGCCTCCCCGCTCGCCTGATCTCACTTCATGCGACTTTTGGTTACGGGGATTCTTAAAGGATCGGGTCTACCGAGAACACCCAGCAACCTTGGCACATCTTAAAGATGCAATTATTCGACATGTTAGTGGAATTAATGTGGACTTACTGCGTTCCGCTATGGAACTCACTGCTTTGAGAATGGAAAGAGTTGTGGAGAACCACGGCACACATATAGAACATCTGTAGAATGTCGTTGATTTACAGCACCACCTATCGGCAACTTCTTGTACTAATTTTATTTTGTTTAATAAATCTCGAGCGCGTGATCTGAAATGTCTGTTTTTAAAATTTCATCACATTATAATCCATACAACACTCTGCACAGGCCTCTGAGTTGGGGAAGTTTAATTTGCATAATCCTGTATACAGTCAAAAGTCGTTAATTCGGACACCCATAATCCGGACCTCAGCTAAAAACTTTCTGCGCATGTGCCGCGTAGACACATGCGCATAGTCGTTTACGCGTGCACGTAAGACCGTTACGACTGCGCATATGCGTGCGCGCAAGCGCAGAATACGTTTTCGAGTGCGCGTTTTATGTATAACGAACGGTATAAGCTAAAATTATCCAATTATCTATTTCAGTTAATGTTGATGATTGCGTTGTTCCTTAATCTTCGAATTGAATCCGGCTTATTATTTTTTGCAGACTGTAAGAACAATTTTATAAAAGTAAACTGGAACTTTCGATTATGTCAAATAGAATTTCCGATGCTGGAGCTCCCAAAGGATCTACAAAATGAAAGTATGTTTCGATGTCCATCAAACAAAAAGTGGAATTGCTGCAAAAAATGGATAAAGACATGAAGAAGGTGACAGAGAGGTTAGTGAAAACGGAAAAAATTTTGATTGACAAGTTAGTCGGTATTCTCGGCACAGCAATTACGGGACTTGAACAGCGGAACTTTGTGACTGAACAATAAATTATGTCTGTTCATAGAATTAAAGAGAAAGTATTATCACATAAAACGAAACAACTTACATTGAAAGAAATGTTTAATAAAGTAAACAAATAAATATTAAGCTTTTTCTTTTTGTAAATTTTGATACCCTTTAGATCATAAATGCTCTTTATTTCATAAATTACGGTTTCATATTTTGAATTTTAGAATTTCTGCATGCCATCTTACGAGATTTAAACTGATGATCTATAATCCGGAAAAATCAATAATCCGGAATCGCCGAAGTCCCGACGAGTCCGGATCAACGACTTTTGACTGTATTACTTTTATAGCAAAATTTTTCTATCTATGCAATGAAGCCTAACAAATATTTCTCCAGAACAACAAAAAAGTCAAGAAAGGAGCAGGATAATTTACATATAATGAATACTCAACTATTTCCATACATATTATTAGCATGAGCCCAGTTAGGCAGAACAGTTAAATGTATTTTTATTTAAATCAATCAGATTAAAAAGTAAAAAAACTTAAGAAATGTCTTTCCCTTTTGAATTGCTTTATGCATTAATCAGGAACAAACATATGAAATTTGGAAATTAAATTATGCATTAATAAAATAATTTTCAACAATATTTTATTAATACTTTATGCATTAATAAAATGTGAATTGTAACTTATGCTTTGCCAAATGGCAACTCACTGCTTTTAAACAGATTGACTTTTTAATTGAATTTGGAAGACCAAAATTTTACACTTTGCTGAATAGAAACAAATTGGCATGGAAGATAAAAATGCTTTATTTTGAGAAATGACAACAACATCTAAACTGTAATATTTATTTATTTCAGAAAGACAATTTCTACAATGAGTGACAACAAAATAAATACATTTTTAAAGCTTTTGAACTATACTAGCACATGAAAAAAAGCTAAAATGTTAAATAATGTTGATAAAATGGTTTCGGATATGATCTGCGGTTTCACAAGAAAAATACAGACTATTTATTTACTTTTAGATAGAAAAATTTATTGTATGTTACTATTTAAAGCATGAACCTTGTTATTTGAAAGACTTATCAGTATATTTAAATTTTCACACTTAGTAGGAGAAGTTCTATATTTCCAATGATTTTTGAAAAAAGCTTGTTTTTACTGATTTCCCCGGACAATTTTTCACTTCTCTGATATTTCAACTTTCCAGAATTTCCTAGGTGAGTGGGGAACTTGTTTAGATTCTAATATTCAGTTTAACTTATAACACCACTGCATTAAGAGCTGTCATGTTTTCATATATTTTAGTTGACATAATTATATTATTTGTATTTTATCTTTATATTAAAAGGTGTAAAACAAATTAGAAGTATTAAAAAACTTACCCCCAGCATCTTCAGTAGAATTATTCGGGTTAGAAAAAAGTGGAGTTCCAGCACCAGCAAAAGCATTTTTTGTTGATGATGGTTTCGCTAGGGATTCAAAACTGGAATCAGTAGCTAAATCTGCAAATGTAACACTTTTCGCAGATGTCGCAAACAATTCTCCTGAATTTTCACTTTGTGGGGTACTCTGAGTAAGTTCTGTAAATTTAGGAGCTGAATTCTTTTCAACATCAGCAGAAACATCTATTATTCGAGGAGAAAAAAAAAATAATGAGATATTAGATACAAGTAAACACAAACACACACATATACTGCAAAGAGTATAGTTTAAAGAAAGAAATTTGAAGAAGAAAGGGAACAGCAGGAAGAATAAAGAAATAAGTCATAATAGTTATGTTAAATCATGCACGCAACGTGCTTAACCTCTTAACTGCCAGCCATATATGTATAGGCTTTGACCAGCCGATGCATTCACTGCTCAAACATAAATATATGCCTATACCACAAATTCTGTAATATGATGCTAGCCATACAATTATGCAGAGTCTGGAATGCAATAACAACATGGCTCAGAACACTTTGTACAAGGCTGTGCACATTTTATAGAAAAGGGGAGAGATGTTTCTGAGAGGATAAAAGATCAAAATTTTGGTTGTCAGCTTCAAATACGTAGTTTAGAGTAGGAATCTCAGTAGTTTCTTTTGTTCCGTTTTCTTGTTACTGTTACTCTGTGTACTAAGAGTATTTTTGATTATTTAGAATGAATGAGTCCGACAATGAGTTAATAAATGACTACTTTCCGTCCAAAACATTGTACACATCTCTATATGAAAAACTTTTCCCTTTCTATTTTTGCCACAACCAGGAATAAAAGAAAATACAGCAGATATTTCTGACCCACTTCTATTTTTGGATTATTTTTCAATAAAATTTTGGTGAGCGATGTTGTAACAAACAGACCATATTGTAACAGAAACTAACCATTTTGCCAAACAATGTATTAGCAAACATTCTGGGATAGAGAAATCAAGAACTAAGTTGTGTTATCCAAGAAATTCAGAAGAAATGTATGCTTTCTCAGAGCCCCTTAATTTTGCAGAGAATAACTGTAAAACCTGATATTATGCTCTAATGGTCAAAGAATAAATTGATTGAAAGCTCAATTTTGGGGCAAATTGTTTTTCTAAATTGTTTCTAGTTGATCCTGAAACTCCTACACTTTTCTGATAATTATAAGAAAGTTTTCATTCAAAAACAAAACTTAAAAAATATAACCTAATTTTTTTTCAAATGTTTTATATACTGGAAAGGGATCTAAGCACTTACGTAATTTAAAGGTAGACTATAATCTATACAATATATACTTTTGAAAACAGCTCACTTTGGAATAAAAGTATTTGTACTTGCTGAAGCAGAGTCAGGGTATGTTTATAATATGATTGCGTATGAAGAAAAAAGTACAATATTTGATAACAGAAATTTGACAATCATAAACTTGCTGCAAAATCGGTAATGATGCCTTCAGAACCTTTTCAGGGAAACGCAAATGTATAATGGGTAATAATTTTTATTTGTCACTGGAATTAGCAGATATACTTATACAAAATAGGGCTGACATACATGGAACGCTTTGCTCTAATCAGAACACTAGTAAACTTTAACAAACATATTTTGAAGAAACAGAATATGCCCCTTTAAACGTGACAAAGTTACTATATTGAAACGGTGCGATAAAAAATATATTCCTGAGATATCCATATAGTAAACTGCTGAGAAACTGATATGAAAATCCCATCGCCAGCTGTGGTTATCGATTTTAACTTATCAATAGGTGGAATTCACACGGCTCATGAGGCTCTAGTCTGTCATCCAACAACCTGAAAAAGACAGAAGTATTATATAACCATTTTCTGGCATCTTCTAGACATGGCCGCTTGATATGCTTTTATTTTACAAAAGAAACAACTTTCAAACATCAGCACTTATGATTTCTGCATGAATTTAGTTGAATGCATTCTTTAGAAATTCCAGGTTACTGTTCCTACCAAAAAGATAAAAGTTGCAATGTGACAGTCCTTTGCAATTTACTTGTAAATACTTAACAGACTTAATACCATCAACTTCTTCAAACCAAAGTGCAGCAAGGAAATTAGTTTGTTTCAAGGTAAAAATTCACCATGGATCTCGCTCTCAACATAGTGAAATAGTGAATGTGACGCTGGATTAGGTCTTACAACCATGTTTCAGTATATATCATATAATAGCTAATATTATACTTTGTATTTTCTATATTTCTGATGTAACAATTTTTCGACTGTAAACTGTACCTCTGCTTTTTTCCAAACATTGAGAATCTATGAGAAAAATGGTCATGCTGAGGAGCGAATTGCAGAAAATTTGTTGGCAGTTAAGGGGTTAAAAAGATCCTTAACTGTAAATCAGAAATTAAATTTGGATTCTATAAATATTTTCAAGTAATATTTGACTTCAAACATATTATGACATTTTTTTTAACTGAACATTTATTTTTAAGGTTATTGGCCTTTGAGGACCGGAAATTTTTTAAATAAATGTATAGGAAAAGAAAAGGGGAAAAAATGAATAAGCACTTACCTTTATAAATGAGCCTTGCAGTATTATAGAATTTGTAGCCTTTCGAGACTAGTAATGTGTTAATAAATGTGTTGTAAAAGAGAGGAGAGAGAGAGAAAAGAAAGATGGACAGAAAAAGGATATGGGGAAAAAATGAATGAATACGTAATGACTTCTTACCTTTGTAACTGATAGTATCTGTACAACCTCTACAACCTTTGCAAGGAGGCTTACTTTCATATAAATAAAAATTTCGAGGAAGCTTCAATTTTTCTGCTTCAGTTATTTTATCAGGACTAGCAGTAGCTTCATACACAATTTCAATTTCTGAAATTAATAATAATAATAATAATGAAATGCAAGTTAACAAAATAAAAAATAAAATTTATATACATTAATTTTGAAACAACTGTTGCTATAAAATATAAAAAATTATAATAAAACAAAAATAACTGTCATAAAAAATTATTAAAAGTCAATAAGTTAAGTAATAAAAATTGCTTTTT
Organism: Stegodyphus dumicola; assembly: GCF_044657685.1. NCBI lineage: Eukaryota > Metazoa > Arthropoda > Arachnida > Araneae > Eresidae > Stegodyphus > Stegodyphus dumicola. The sequence continues at coordinate 245,606,508 of NC_140771.1, forward strand.
GCTTATAAAGAGGATAAAAGTTAGAAAAATCATACATAATCTCGAGGATAAAATGATGTAGCCTTAAAATAACTTATCATTATAAGCATTTGCATTTATGAAAAAACTTATAACAACATGGGATGTAACATCTGTTAAATATTTTCATAACCAATACTTCATTCAGTTATCTGTCGAATTTCGCTGCATATATTACTGTAAACAATGTATGTAATTTGATATATATTTATGTGATTTGAAATAATTAAATATTTTTCTTTGCAAGTGACTAGAATATTAATATCAAGTAGACTAGAATATTAATATTATAAGCATACAGACTAGAATATTAACAGGAATCAAATTTCAGTTCTTTATAATAAAAGGAATTTGACAATTTAACTATATTTATTTGTAATGTTCACTCTTTGAATCTGAAGACAGTTGCAGCATCATTATTTATCATCATAGTAATAAATACCTTCATATAATTGTGTCTTTACACAGAAAAATCTGCAACATATGTACATTCTCAAAAACATAATACAGCTATTTCATGTATAAACAGAATTAAGTAAGGTAAATACTAAAGATGATAATAATGTAATGTTACATATTTCATAAATAATGCTTTATAATTTTTTATGAATAAAAATTTTATTATCAATATGCAACATTGTTTCTAATAAAATTCAGCTCCCTCACCTCAAGCATAATAAATCAACTAGTTATCAAATTAAGTTAAAAATAACTGAATGCTTTTATGAATTTACAAACAAAACACAACATGACTGCTGGACTGAACGGCCCAGGTTTGAATCCCGGAGAGGTGAGTGGATGTTTGTAAATGTACAGTTCTTTGGGGCATGGGGACACTAAATATATGGCAAACCGAAAGTCCTCGTGTGATATGGTTTGCAAAGTCATGTTTTCCAGTGGTCGGGGAGAAGGCCTCGAACCACTGCCTGCAATGCTCTCCCTCAAAACTAGGGTGGAAAGTCCAATTTCCTTGAGGTTCTGGCAAACATTCTTCCAATAAATATGTATGCAAAAACAACATTATTCTTATGATGGTGCAAAATGAAACTAAAGAGCTAAGAATTACACTGCATTTTATGTGCTTTTGACCAAATGAACCTCACAGCTGTAAGGAAGGGGATTTTCAATTTTTTCAGTTTTCAGTTCTTAAACCTTTCTTTTCATAACAGGATTATTTTCTTCAGTGCCATTTCACTGTTGAGTTATCGATAAAACACAATTTCTCGTGGTGGTTATTCGAGCATATTTTTTTATCATGAATGATGGCTTTTCTTTGAAAAAATTCTGTTGGAGACTTTTTGTCATGGACCAATTCAAAAAAGAATTACACATTCACATTATCAAAAAAGAATTCAAATATTAAACCAGAATTTCAATGGTGACTTAAAAATTTAGAATTATCTAAATTGACACATGGTTAAATGCGCATGTTTGCTGGATTTCAGACGCGGTCAAATGGGTTCGTTTGCTAGACTGCTTTTGTGAATACATTTTCACTGTAGTTTCATAGGAACCTCTAATGGAATTCTAAAGAAAATCCAAAAATAAATTCTCTTAATTTTGAACACTAATCTATTTTTTGGTTGATAGATTTTGTAGCAAAGTGCCAAATATAGTCAGTGATCTGTTTATTTTGTGGCACAAGTAACTATGCAGTGAATTGCGAATAAATGAGAAGAATGAACACAGATATAATAATTTTCCCTTTTGCAAACTGTCTGCCATTAGCTTAAGATTCTTGCTCAACTGAATTCATGTAGCATCAACTGTATGAGAAAACACAAATGTTTTCAGCAATGTTAAACAAAACTGGCATTTTATACACCTCACTAAACCAATAGGAAAAATTTATCTTTGTTTGTGTAAATCTAAATAAATTTCAAAGAGAATGAAATACCTACCACAGTCTTTATCAATTTTCTTTTTATCCAAAGCATCAGATCCTGCAACAGAAAAGTAAAAATCTTTAAATAATTTCTAACAAAGAAAACATTCTTATCATAAATAGTATAAAAGAAATATACAAGCAAAAGAATACAAAAATTTAATTACACATTTACACAAAATAACATCTTTAATAAAAGGTTTGCTACTCTCAATAAATATGTTTTAAAAAAACCTCATTTTGTTCAATTTAAAATATGTAACAATAGTTTTTAGTTTTTACAATAGTTTGCAAAACAGTTAATTCCAGATTCCTTTTGATCAAATGAAAATTTTTATGACCCCTAATTTAAAATGATAATGCTCGAAACTGCAAAATATTTTTATGATTCTTACTATATACTCGTATTACAGTTTGAAAAGGCCAGCAGCACAGATTTTATAGTATATAAAAAGCTACCTGAAACAACTAACAACACTTTCACCATTCTTATCAATTCATACTCTCTTGATATTCTTACATAATCCCTTTCTATAAGAAGTACACTCTTAACATGAGAGATTGATTATGAAAGATTTCATTTGACAATAAAAAAAAAAAATTACAACACAACTAAATTACAACACAGGCTTCGAGATAATTTTTTTAGTCAGTTTCAATTAATCTTTTAATAAAACTAACAATTAATTAATTTGTTTGTTTAATAAAACAAACAAATGAAAGCATTTCTTTTTTCAAATATCGTAAATTTTTTAATGTACACAATGCAAACTTAACTGTTGTGCACTGTAACACACTGAAAAGCTTTCTTCTCCCCTTTAAAAAAAGTTAAATCCAACGCATAAATATGAAATGAACATGTGAAGAATATATAAAAAATAAATTGAAACAAATAACAACAACATTTTTATTTTATTATGTGTCGCAGTAATGAATGTGCTTTTTTAAATAAAAATTCTAACTTAGCTTTAAGAAAAAATCAATAACTTAATAAATGCCAATCTATGATTCCAAAGAAAAGATGGCTTTGCCATTTTGTCTGCATTCAGTTCAAGTTATAAATATGATCAAATATTTTCACACATGAAACTTATTTTAAGTAAGAGAAGAGCAACTTCATTACTAAAAATTCAGATGCTTATATATACTAGCCTTAAGATGACTAACTATAAGCCAGAGTTGTCTAAATCAATATCACACGTTCAGCATCAGGGGAGCCATTGATATCAAAGAGAAGTATAGTCATTCAGTTATGTTTGTTTTTATAATAATTAGAATAATTATTATAATTTTCATATTTGAAATTTAAAGCATAATATAATTATTTTCTCAATAAAATTTACCATATTGCTAAACAAGTAAGACTATTCTATCATCTACTGACCCAAAACTTCTTGTTAATATACACATTTTGGTTGATTTTGAACCAACAGCTAAAAAAAGATTTCCGACGCCTGATCCTCACTCCTCTTAAAACATCAAATATTCACACAGCATTTTCTAAATACAAAATGACTCATGAACAATGCCTTAACAACTGTTATGGATAACACTAGAAAGCCAAAGATATTCAATTAATATTCAAAATACAGATTTTCAGGCAATCCTTGATTGAAACAAAAAAACATAATCTCTATCAACAGCAAAAAGCTGTTTTTTTTTTTTTTTTTTTTTTTTTTTTTAATTCCTATGAAAAGAAATCATACACGGACATTTCATATTCTATAAATGTAGCAAATAAATTATAATAAGTTTACAGCCAACATTTTAATTTAATTTATGTGAGAATTTATTTTTATTGGTGAAAAACATTTCCATTAGTAAAGGCTAAAATTTAAAAACTGGGAGATTTTGTGTTTTACAAGGAAAACGTTAAAAAACTGGAAGGTCTTCCGTTGACAGCTATGCCAGCACCTTATATTAGCATTATCTACAGCCATTGCAGTAACTAATTTCGGTTACTATCGGAGAGCATTAATTCCAGAGGTAAGTGATCATTCCGTCTCCTTACACATTTTATTTACAATATAATACAATTGCTACAAGCATTATTGTTAGGCAAACGCCTTTATCGTTATTAGGCTTAACACCTTTGATCTTCCATCAAAACTAAATGCAAGTTACAGAATAGCAACAGAGACAAAATGTTCGGAGCACCACCTAACGGCACAAACTTTCAATTTATAACAGCCATAGCATACTTCTGAAAGTCGAAAATTACTTTTAGTCACAAAATGTTGTTTTCAGTTACACAGAGAACAAAAATAAGAACTGACAAAAGCAAAACCTTGCAAAGAACCATGAGCACACTGATACAGAGATATGAAATCATACGCAGTTAGATGCTTTCCTTAATTTTGACCCCTCAAAGCAATTTAACAAAATACACAGAGAACACAGGCTCAATTAAAGCAATGAAAGGCTAAGTATGATTATCATATTTAGATAGATACAAGCAGAACCTTATAACATTTAATTTTTGAATAAAGAAAGATTTTTAAACAGATAATTAAAATAATTTTAACTTTAAAAAAAATTTAAACCACTGACACTATAAAATTTCAATCAACCATTATTTGAAAAATGGATTCTAGTTTAATATTAATCAAGTTTTACAAAACACAAAACTTACCAAGTCCAAATTTAAGACCATGACCTCCAAAAATTGATTTCGAGCTGTTAGTACTAAAATTCACATTCTGGCCAAACACTGAATTTGTGCCAAGTTTATCAGTCTGGAAAAATGGAGACACCGATGAAGAGGGCTTAGTTTCGGTTGTACCTAAAACATTTGCCGAATTTCCAAATAATGATTTACCCTGTAAAGTTGTTCCAAAACATGCTGACAGAGATCCAGCACTAAATGGAGATTCTGTTTTAACTGAAGAGTCACTTTTAAATGAAAAGTTTGTTATAACTTTAGTAGCTGTAGAAGTCTGTTCACTAGACACTTCCGATTCACTTGCCAATGCATTCAATTTCAATGCATCATCTAAAGCGTCCTTAAACTCTTGTGCCAATTCACTACTTTTAAACCGAATAGCAAACAATTCAGGTGATGCTTCATTTTCAGAAAAGTCTGTAGCGGCCCAAGTCAAAGATTTCTCACCTCGCCATTCAAATACTATTTCTTTGGTTAGATGATGATTCAAGCACACTTTCAGGACCTTGGGATAAAAAGGAAAAGATAAAATATATGGAATTATAAATGAATGAATAATTTAAAAAATATTACATTAATACAATTTTATTTATTTGAATTTCAGCAAAAATTACCAACTTTAAAATTTTACACTGAAAATGGTTTTTTCCCTACAGTCTGCATCTATTCATCAACATTACTTTGCAGGCCTGGGGATTGCTCCAAGAATATCCCTACTTTAATTAACCTTTTAACTGTCATGCCCGAGTGTTATACCCGAATATATATCGGGAGACGTTTATTTCGGCTTCATCTCTTTGTCAAACCCGACTGTATTTCGGGAAAAGTTAATGTGCGCTCAGTTCAATAGATGACAGCACTTTACTGAAGATTTCAAACGTTAGAGGTTATTTGGTTCAAGGTGCATGGGATCTTTTTGTTGTAAAATAGCGTCTAGTTCTTTGAAACGTTATATAGATGATTTAGATTCTTCAACCGAAGATGAAGGATGTGTGTTTGATGAGCAGTATTCATGATACTTCCATGGTCAGCCTCAAAAATAAAAAATGGCGATATACTCAAGCCGAAGATTGTTTCTAATTACGGTCTAACTATGGGTGGTGTAGATCGCTGTGATCAGGAAATATCCTTTCATCCAACAATCCAAAAACGTCAGAAAAAATATTATAAAAAGATATTTTTACATTTACTAGACAAGGTACTCTGGAACTCATATTTGCTCTATAAAAATGTAGTTGGGAAACGTATTACATTTTTAGAATTTCGAATCCAAGTTGTAGAAGAGCTTTTACATAAATATGATGATGCAGCTTCTGGACAAAAGAATGTTGGCAGACCACCTACAATAGATAACCCTGCCCGTCTTACTGAACGACACTTTATATCCCATATTCCTCCTGCTCCTGCGAAACGTGAGCCTACAAGACAGTGCAAAGTGTGTTGTTCGAAAAAGGATAAAAATGGGGAAAAGATAAGGAAGGAATCACGATTCTGGTGTAGTGATTGTGGAGTTGGTTTGTGCTTGGAAAAGTGTTTCCAGTTATACCACACAAGGCTGAATTACTGGACTATTAATAGGTATTCACTTGTATTTATTTATGTTTTAGAATTTAGTTAATTTTTTTTTCATTTTTAGAAAATAATGCTCCACTAGAAGCGAACTTTGCGACTGCCATGTTGAGTGACAGCCGCCTTGAAAGAAAATATGCAGTGGCTACAAAACTTTAAAAATTTTACCCATGTACGTCAAAATATCAATTTTTAACTACTTAAGTATATTTTATTTTGTACTAAACATTTGGTTTTTGCAATAAAAAAATTTGACAATTTGTGTACCCAAATCATCAAAATAACTTGACAGTTAAAGGGTTAATTGTAATTGCTTCTTTATTTTCTACTATTTCAATTTATGAAAAAAAATAACATAAATGATCTAATTTCATAATGCAGGGGAACTTGCACTGATGTACAAAAATATACACTAAATACAATGGAAAATTAAATATTAGTACATTTTTAGCTTTATGTATACATAAATATCAAGAAGTATTTTTTCCCTTCCTTCAGTTACTCATGATAAGGAAAATAAAAGAGTATGAGCCTAATACAAGATCACTGCTAATGGTCTGTACAATTTTCATTCTCTGTACGATTCTCTGCAAGATAGTTATTCGAATGAGTCAGAAAATATACACTTTCATAACAAAACATAGTATTTTTCAAAGCTGTCAAGTTTTAAGTGCTTTTAAGAATACAAAAAACAGTTATGTTCTTGAACAATTTCAAAAAACATGAATTTGGTGTTTAGTGACACTAAATAAAACACTCAAAAAAAATTAACATTGTACAAATACTCAATGCTACTTTTTCAAGAATGCATTTTCTTACTTATTTTAATGGAAGCTTCAGTTTGCTTTTATTATCAAAATAATAAACTTCATTCTTCTACAATATAAACAATACTAAAATGTTAAAGCTCTATAAAGTTTATGAATTACTATGCAAAATCTTTGAAATTTAATAATGATTTTATTAAGAAAAAACTAGCATTTCAATGGGCACTACTCACAGTATACTCTAGGTATTGATCATGAAAAAAATTATTAAACTGATAAAACCTGTCGTATGAGTACAGAATTGAATGTTACAATTATAAAATAACTTTACTAGTGCCACTTCAAAGATCTCTTTGCAGTTAGTAATTGTTTTCATGACAAACATATTCTCGTATTAACCTGATCTGTTGAAGGCTAAAAAGTAAACCTACATGCTGTTTATTTTTACTAAGATGACATTACTTTACTTTTTTGGTGATTCTTCATTCTCTCGGATTTAGCCCTTACAACATTTCTGCAATCAACATATTCTAACTTTGCTATTAACTCCCCCACCCCAATAAAAAAAATCCCAATTCTGTATGCTAACTTCTAGAAGTTGGCATAGCAATAATAACACACAACAATGAATTAAAGTTCTTTTTCCCCCCACTAAACATTAACCCCTTAACTGCCGCGGGCGTATATATATATGCCTTGCTCAGCCGATGCGTTAACTGCCCCAGGCGTATACGAGGGCCATCCAGGAAGTAGATTACGTTTCCGTCTGTGTCCGCTAGGGGCGGGGCTAGCGCGGCCATCTTGGGGTCAGAGCGTTGCGCAGCTCAGTCTGCATCTAGCCGTGCTAGCGAGAGGTTCGTGCTGTGCTCCGTTCAGATACTGTGACGGTTTGAAATGTCTGCGTTAATTGAAAATCCCGCGAGCTGCGAGGTGCGCTCAGTAATAAGGTTTCTGACTGCAAAAAACTGTAAACCGATAGAAATCTATCGGCAGCTTCGTGAAGTGTATGGGGACAACATTATCACTGAAGGTGGAGTGCGTCAGTGGGTCATAAGATTTCAAAATGGCCGAACCAATGTTCACGACGAAGATCGAAGTGGGAGACCCAGCATAGTGACCGCCGAACTTCTCGAAAAAGTCGATGCTAAAGTCCGTGAAAATCGAAATTTCACAATAACGGAACTTTCTTTGAGTTTTCCACAAATTTCGCGAAGTTTGTTGCACGAAATCATCAGCGAAAAGCTTGGTTACCACAAGTTTTGTGCAAGATGGATTCCAAAAATCTTGACAGAGGACCACAAAAATCAGCGAATGGCTGCAGCGTTGAACTTTTTGGACGCTTACCATAAGGATGGTGACTCTTTACTCGATCGCATCGTTACTGGTGACGAAACGTGGGTGAAACATGTGAACTGTGAAACGACATTGCAATCAATGCAGTGGGGGCACACAAGTTCTCCCCAAAAACCCAAGAAATGCATGCAAACAATGTCGGCAAGGAAGATGATGGCGACTGTTTTTTGGGACAGAAAAGGTGTAATTTTGGTGGACTTCCTGGAAAGAGGCACTACAATAAACTCTCAAAGGTATTGCCAAACTCTCCAAAAACTCAGAAGAGCAATTCAAAACAAGCGCAGAGGAATGTTGAGCTCTAAGATCTTGTTGATTCACGACAACGCCCGGCCCCACACGGCAAATGTCACTCGTAAAGTTCTTGAATCTTTTAAGTGGGAGTTGTTTCCTCATCCGCCGTACAGTCCCGACCTGGCACCGAGCGACTTCCACCTATTCCCAGCAATGAAGAAGTGGCTGGCTATGCAGCGTTTTGATGACGACGCACAGCTGCAAGAAGAGGTAACGAAGTGGTTGAAGGCGCAGGCGGCCGAATTTTTCGACGAAGGAATTTCCAAGCTCGTACATCGCTACGATAAATGTCTTAATTTGTATGGTGACTATGTAGAAAAGTAGTATTTGAGTGTGGCTTTCATCTGTATATAATAAAATTTGTTTCCTATACTTTGTTTATTTTTTTATTCCAAAACGTAATCTACTTTCTGGATAGCCCTCGTATATACGTCCTTCCAAACTGCTATCATTTGCTTTGCGCTGCTACACCTAAAATTATTCGCAAAGTTAACGCATCGGCTGCGCATCTGGGGGGCAGTTAACGCATCGGCTGAGCAAGGCGTATATATACGCCAGCGGCAGTTAAGGGGTTAAACCTACTAGCGAATTAAAATAATTTAATAAAACTAAAAAGTATCATTAATTAACATAATTTTCAGCTAATGACAAAACAAACATTTTCTGCTGCTATAAGAAAGACAGCACTGACTGTAACTGAAGGGGTCAATTAATAAAAATTTGATTTGCTGTAAATATTACAATTTCATATCCTACACTCTAATATCCACTAAAACTTACCAAAATTTCTCTGTACTATACATATACAAATATACAATTTAAACATATTTTCAGTAAGAAAAATATTGCATACCTGATCTCTTCGCATTAATAAACGGGCTTTCTTTAAGTTTTTATCAAAAAGGATTTTTACATCCCCTACACCTCGCTCCTTCCACTCTCCAGCAGAAAAGCGGAATAACTTTGCTCGTTTGCAAAACATAACATCTTCATTTTCTTCTCCAGTTTTAACATCAACCTATAAAAACAATCATAATTCCAGGGAAAAAAAAAATTCTAAACAAAAAAGACACAAAAAGAATACCAAATATATTAGGAATCTTTTACTTCTCATTTTAATCACTATCATTATTAACATATTAGTAGTGAAATTATATTAATACTAAAAACTACGTTTCAAACTGACACATGATTAATACAAAATAAAAATATTGTTAAGGAAAAGGTTTGGTAATGATAAGGAAATGGATACCTTTCTGTTAAAGTCATATCACACATTTGGTACATTTTGGCTTATTTCTTTCCCCACACCTTTGGCTCAAAATTAGACGAAGAGTAATGCATGGGAACAACACAGACAATTTTCTAATTTTATGACAAAACCCCCTCCCAAAAAAGCACTGCAGGTAAAGAACATGGCTTACGTTATTTATTTATTTATTTTGTGATCAAGTTTTCAAGAAGTTACACAATTTTGATGCATCTGTGAGTTTTAGTGTTAGGGCAATAGAAGCAATTGGCAGATACCTCTCTTGAGCAATTACTCTGATAAACATTTGTATTGCAATTCATTTGATCAGTATTAACACAAAAAGCGAAGAAACTCAAACAACTTAGGTTGAAAAAAAATGTTTAATGCAACAAAAACTTTCTCTCGGATTCCCTTTATGTCACAAATGCTTCATAATTTCATATTTCTAATCTCTTCATTTCTACATGACATCTTATTTGATTTAAAATAATGATCTAAAATCTGGAAAATTCCAAAATTCATAATTGCGAAGATCCTGATGAATCCTGACATTCGACTTCACACTGTTTGTATGTGTATATTGCCAAGATCCTGACGAGTCCTGACGCTGGACTTAGCACTGTTTGGTGTGTGTGTGTGTATGTATATATATATATATATACAGTGGCTCCCAAAAGTGTTCGTACACTTATGATTTTCATTGAAATATCCATTAATTAAAAGTAAACTTGCTGAATGAAATTTTAATAATAAGATATATAATCTATTCATAACAAAATTACATAAAATATTTTTGAAATACAGCGAAACTTTATTTTTAAGAAATTAATGATCAAAAAATGACAAATATTTTATCTCACAAAAGTCTTTGTACACTTAAAAAAAATCTTGACATATTAGTAAATATTTTCATTTTTCGTTAAATTAATATTTAGTAGGATATCCTTTAGCATCCACAACAGCTTTTAAACGTCTGGGAATAGATTTTATTAGTTTTTTTGTAATTTCTGTATCAATGTTCATCCATTCTTCCATTATGACTGTGTTGAGTTCGCTTTTCGTTTTTATGTCATGTTTTCGCACTTCAATTCTTTCCAAATGTCTTCTATGGGGTTTAAATCTGGTGACTGAGGTGGTGTTTTCAAAACCTGTAGACAATTATAGACACCACAAGCGAAGGTTGAGAGCCATATGCTTAGGATCATTGTCATGATTAAAAATAAAGTTGTTTCCAATACCCAAGTTTTGTATACTAATACTACTATAGATTTTATTCAACAAACTTATATCTGAAAAAGAATCGTAACCAAGTACAGTTTAAAAGAATTACAACTAAAAACACAAAACAATAATTTCTCAAATTATGGCAGGATTTAACATCTTCCTGAAGTCACTCATTTCTATAAAAACTGCTTGAAGGGAACTTTACGAGATTCACGTTCAAGGTCGGGCACACATAACAAAGGCTTTGATAACCAGTGTCTATACTAAATACTAATTTCAGAAGAGTCAAGAAGGAAAATATATGTGGACGGTACACAATGAAAAATCTGCATTGCTCAATGATGAATTCACCTTTAGTAACTTTCATTCTTCTGGTAGAGGTTATGCACAGACAGCTTCTTCAAGGGCACTTTGTTCAGGTCTGCTTCATGCCCAGTGCATGAAGCAGCATGGACAGCATGGTGGTGGAATGGTTAAGATTTACTTGCAGCATCATGGAAGTCTTTGGGGAAATTGTTTATTCTTCACTATCAAGGATTACTGATGCACCAATCCACCTAATGTTTCTTACAATATCCTGAAGAACTTGCCATGCATTAGGATGAAAATGCTCTATTTCACACCATAAACTGATAAAAACATGGTTTGGAAAACATCTTTCAGTCCTATACAGCCGTATAATATTGATACTACTAAGCCTATCTATTATATCCTAGAAGAAAGGATTGGAAAACATTTCCTTCCCCAGCATTATATGATGCAAAACCATTGTTACTCAGAAGAATGGCTGAAAACAAAATCTTTTGATCAAACAAGACTCACGTAAGTTATCCCCCCCCCAAACCAATTGCACTATGGACTCCAGAAGAATGCCTAGCCTACATTGTATTGATAAAGCATTACACTCTAAAGGCAAGTGTTTCAGTTTGATTGTCCAAACACTGTTTAAAGCATGCAATATCTCTCTTTTTGCACGCTCTTACTCAGGCTAACAGATTATGGCAGCATTTACCCCTGAACACTCAAAGAAAAGAAAATATTTTTTTTAAACTGTGAAGTCAAATTTTTATACCTTCATTTTTCTAACATGTGAATGAAAATAATGATCACAACTAAGTAATTGTAAAAACTAAATTTATGAATCATGTAAGCTGTATATAATAAGCAATGCGAATTTAAACAGCTCCATATTTAATATATTGCATAATTTTCAATCAAAAAATTAGCACATTTAAAAATAAGTAAATTATCTCTGATTGTGAAAAGTTACTTTACAAAATTAATTCAGATAACAAATTCAGACCAACATGCTAAAATGTTTCTTTCATACAACTTTAAATAGTTGCTCTATACTCCTATAAAAATTCTGTTGTAACTCTGCAACAACAAAATATGAAAATATAATAATATTTATACCATAAATATTACTTATAAATTGTGCAAAACTACCACAGCATATAATACTTCTAATCTAATTTTACACTGTTACATAAATTTTAATGTAAATTGGTTTAACAACATGCTTCATAATTAATACATCAAGCGAATACAAACAACATTAAAATTATTTGCTATAAAATATGTATAACTGACAAAATTTTTAATTTGGTGTGTGTGCTTAGGCACACCCACGATCACATTAGTATTACCTTTGGTGGTAAAGGAATAGCAGGCTGAAAATAAATATTATCAGCATCAAACGAATCTCCTTCATCATCTTCATCAACATCCGATGGCGTAGCTGGGGATTTTGGAGATTTGGGAGTTTTTGTAGGACTACGAGGTCTAACACCACTAAAATTAAATTCATATTTTTGTGGGCTACCAAAGCGAAATTCAACAGAACTTGAATCAGCCTCTTTTCCTGCTGGTGAGCCAAAGCTAAATATAGATGTTGACGAGGTATTTCCAAATGCATCGGTTGGAGCACTAGTTGTCTGTGGTATTGTGATAGACTTCTTTTCTAATAAATCAGATTTTTGAGTAGTCCCTCCAAAAACAGCAGGAGTGTTACTTGTAGGAAGAGTAGGTTTGAAACCTACAGTCTCACTTCCTTTGCCAATAACAGACGACAAACCAAATGAAAATGTGGTGGACTGAGTGATTGGTTTCATTCCAAAAAGAAAATCTCCTGATGAAGGTTTGTTTGAGCCAAATGAAAACGGTGATGTCTTTTCAGTACTAGAGGTACTTTGAACCGATGAACCAAACTGAAATTTTCCAAAATCACTCGAAGATGGAAATGCTGAGGAAGTAAATGATGTCCCAGGTTTTTTAGTTTCACAGGCAGCACATTTATCCACATCTGAATTGTACTGAATAAGACATGACTGGCACTGCCATGATCCTGCTGGAGGTTTAAATGAATTTGTTAAAGGTTCCGATTTACCATTTTTAACATAAGAAATGGGTTCCGTATTCTGATTATTACTGATTGCATTTTTATTAAATGTATCTGACGATGATGGCTGAGGGGACTCGCAAGACACACATTTTACATCACAAGATTTATTCCTGACATAGCAAGCTTGACATTCCCATGAGTTTTTATCCGGTTTAAAAAGTTCTGAAAGTGGTTTTTGTTCAGATACTAAGCTACTTTTGCCTGTGACAACAGAAATTCCTGATTTCGGAGTACTGCAATATACACAGGAGGATTCATTCATATTTGATTTTTGGCATTTTGAGCATTTCCACGAGCTTGCAACAGGCTTAAATAGTTCATCAAAAGCTGTCTTATTCCCAGTACATGTGTCTGACTGAGATTTGGCAATTTGAGGCTTTTCATTTTTGTCAGCTATTTCTTTTAAATCATTTTGGCATTTCTGGAAAACCTCAAAGAACTCTTGGGCTATTTCTTTGGTTTTAAATTTTGCAGCAAACTGTTCTTTTTTTAAGTCTCCATCAGAAAAGTCTTGAGCAAACCAAACCCAAGCTTTATCATTAGTTGCTAGTGGTGTAAGTTTCATGTCAGGTAAGATATAATGATTAGCACATATTTTCAAAACTTGCTCTCTTCGCATCAAAACCCTGTATTTTTTGCTATCTTTTAAAAACAATATTTTTAATTCTCCAATACCACGTTCTTTCCATTCTTTTCCTTCAGGGTCAAATCGGAATAACTTAGCTCGTTCACCAAACAGTTTTTCTTCTCCTTCTTCACCAGTCTTCACATCAATCAAAGCAGGAAGTGGAACAATAGGCTTGAACTCAGCAGTTGGAATGAATTCTTCAGGAGCACTATCAGCAGCATCAGTAGAAACCCTGCATCCCTCAGCTGAAACATTAACATATAATGGCACACTAGAAGTAGGAACAGTCGATTCTTCGGAACTCTTTGAAACACTAACGCTCAAACTTGGAAAAGTAGCAACACTTTCAGTACTTTTTGAACCAAACACATTATCAGGAGTGATTGTCTGTAACATAGAGTGTATTTTTGAAATGTTATTTTCAGCACTTGCTGTTGAACTTTCTGTACTCTCAACAGACTGCACAGTAGAAGACGAAGATACAGCTATAGTTGGTGGACTTTTAAATGAAAATCCAGAAAATGGACTAGGTTTTGGAGCAGTAACTTTTGTTACTTGAGGGCTATTTTTGGATTTTGTTGAAACAACTAGTATTTCTCTGTCTTTGATATCAGTTTTTGTGTCTTGTATCATTGGGTTGGTAGAAAATGTAAAACCACCAAACGTATTCTTTGGAGTACTGATTGAAGTAATAGTTAAAGAATTTGTGCCAAAAGTAAATTGATTTGCAGTTGAGTTATTAGTACTAGTTGTGACAGATATACTATGAGAATCTGAAGTAACTTGAGAACCAGGTTTTTTGGTCTCACATGCAACACATAAAAGTTTCTCAGCAGCATTACTAACATAACAAGTTGGACAAGTCCAAGAACCAGCTTTAGGCAAAAATTTAATTCCAAATGGCTTCTGTGTAACAGGAGATGCATTTGTTGTAGACTTGATACTTGGACTAGCTACTTTTTTAGCCTCATTTTCTTTTGCTATGTTTAATGCTTTCTCAAAAGCAGCTTTGAATGCAGCTGCAATATCAGCAGTTTTGAAACGTATACAAAAATGTTCGGGCCTAAGCTCTTCATCTGCAAAGTCTTGAGCAACCCAAGTCCAAGCTTTATCAGAATTTTTTAAAGCATGAATTTCCATATTAGGGGTAATATAATGGTTGGCACAAACTTTCAATACCTGCAAAAGAGAAAAATAAATAAAATTAATAAAAAAACTGTTATGAGTAATGTATTATATATTTTCAACCAAATAATACTCCAATAAGATAAATGCTATGAAATTCTGTAAAAATAATTACATAAAAAATACTTTTAAAAGGCAAGATCATTTTCAGAACTTCATTAACTTCCTTTGTTAGAATAAATCAGATTTTCCTTATTTTGTGCAAAATTTAAATGTCTTTTATATTGATTTTTGCAAAATACAAAACCAACAATTCACCTAGGTAAATAATCATCAAACACTCTGCAATAATTAACTCCTAAGATCAGTGCTATTCAAATGGCAGTGCGACCCCATAAAAATGCAAATGACCCCAAAAAAAGAATTCCGTAATCCCAATCAGAGCACTAACCTTTAGTTTTATACCATCAAGATTTTTTAGAATTTTTTTCCACCTTGTTTCCACTACGTAAATTACATGAGGATTGTGCATCTATGGCAAAGATTCTCATATTAAGTATCATGATACTTGCATGAATTGCTGAACTGAAGAAATACAAAAATCTATAATATGCTTTTTATTGTTATGCTTGGTATCATGCTACACTCATTATATAGGGAGTGGTCATTAAAAACTTAGTTGACGTATGAAACCCTAGCTGCCTATCCATTCAGTCAACCGAAATTCTCAAGCTTTATTCTTCTATGACTGAGTACTCGATAAAAGTACCAGTATTATTGGCATAAGTGTTTAACATTAGGAACATTACATACTTTTTTTAGATATTTATTTGGAGTCTTTCCATGTAGATTCCATGAGTAATGATAAGTTTATTAAGAGTTTTCTTCTACTTTAATCTGAAATCCATTGCAAACAAGCAAACTCACCATGAAGACCTTCTTAGGCAATTGGCTCTAGAAATTATTAATTGCATTCCTAAAGATGCAGTGAGGGTCTATACTGATGGTAGTCGTACAGAAGATCGTACTGGCAGCGGTATCTTTATTAAAAAATACTTTGAAATTAAATAAAGCAACGCAACCCTGACACTTGCTCTGTCTTCAGAAGTGAGTTAATTGCGATTAATATGAGGCTTGAAGCCATCTTGACTTATGATTGTGATTCTGAAGAACTATGGATTTTATTGGACAGCCGCAGTGCACTACAACATTTTAGTGGCTGGTCATGCGTATGTGATGAAACCAGCATATCTGTTCTGCCCGAACCGAGGAAGATCTCTCAGACCCATTACATAGACCTCCAGTGGATCCCATCACATGTTAATATTAGTGGTAATGAGGTCGCTGATAAACTGGCAAAAGAGGGTAGTGAAAATGAAACGGTCACTGACTTCTCACTTACTTACCAAGAACTTTACTCAAATAAAAGATCTAAATATGGCATATTCCACCTACGCAACCCCCCCCAATGGTACATAGAAACATCCCCTGGTTCTCTACTGGATCTCAAGTGTGACCGTGGCCCCCAGACTGCTCTGGCTGGAGTAACAAGTGGCCACCTTAAATATCTTTCCTTTGATAGTGGCAGAAAAATCCATCACGCTTTTAAAAAAATGCTGTGACCATCCTGCTTCACCACATCACATACTGGGTTGCATCAGACTTTCTTAGGAGGACTTAACATTTTGATCCCTTAACTGTTATTCATTTTTTAATGATCAACAACCTTCTGGAGCTGATCTTTCGGGAATAAGCAACAACAACAGAAGCAATGATTGAGACTTTTTCTCTTTCCAGTTAATAATATGGCTTATTTGCTGCTCAGGTAGAATAGTGGATTGGGAAGCCTACTGCGTTAACGAGGAGATCAGATTCGAATCACGGAAAAGGCAT
This sequence comes from Stegodyphus dumicola, assembly GCF_044657685.1. Taxonomy (NCBI): domain Eukaryota; kingdom Metazoa; phylum Arthropoda; class Arachnida; order Araneae; family Eresidae; genus Stegodyphus; species Stegodyphus dumicola. Next base: position 245,623,579 of record NC_140771.1, read on the forward strand.
GACTGTAATTGCCTGTCTCTTCATTTAACAGTGGCCACCATTCCCTTAACAGCGGCTTATCCATTGGGTGTTTCCACAATAAAGTGGCCACCAATTCTGGCCTTAGTAATGGCCATCAATGAGAAAATAAATATTGCTTATTTCGGACTTCCTTTTTAAATTATGGAATAGGAATATTTTTCTTTGGAAAGCACAAAAACATATCCTTCAACCTACAATTTGTTTACATGTGACATCTTGAAAGAAGGATAAATTTTAAAGAAGCAGACAAAATATCTGATTTCATATAATAAGCTGCTGCCAGAAATTTTTATTCCAAAACATACACTCTGGGGGGGGGGAATTCTTCATCAAAATTATTCTAAAAATTTTGATAAACACCTTATAAGCTTGCTTTACAGTAGTAATTTATTAATTTTTGAGGGAGATGGGTATTTGTTATTCTTTCGTAGATGTTACAAATTACCTAACAGTTCATATCAGCAAAACATCAAACTTTGAAGTTCTTGTATTAACCAAGTTAAAATGAATATTACTTTGTTATTTAAAACATTTTGCATTTTTATTTTCTTTACCTAAATATCATCCTAATGGATGAAGGTTCTGAAAACAAAAAATAAACTATATATTAATTATACAAATAGAGCCAATAAATGCAGCTCTTTGCGAGCAGACCAAAAAGCTTTCCAAGCAGACGGTTAACATTTTACAATAGTAAAGTAAAATTTGATTAACCACTAGTTAATTCAAAAAATTTCAAAAACAGATCCCCTAAATTTTCTTTTTGGCCAAAAGTGTAAGAAAACTGCATTTATGCATAAAATATCTGTAAATGATCATTTAATGGCCTAAAATTATCTACAGAATTATAAAAGTTATCATACCCCTTTAAGGCAGCCTTATTTCACGTGGACTGGCATGAATAGGAAACTTATTTTCCATAACTTGACATTCTGCATGCATCTTTGCCTTACAGATCTTGAAATTTCTATATACAAGTTAGTATTGCAACTCAGTATAACTTTAAATAGGGTACAGTACAAAGTTCTACATTACAGTCCTGGCAATAATGCCTTGCTTTTTTCCACAGTCACTGGTACTACAGCCAGAATCATCCATTTTCAGTTCACAAAGAAATTTAAGAATGTTAACTACATAAAGTAAAACTTGAAAGCTCAGTTGTTAATTTTTCATAATTCATTAAAGTACAATAATTTTCTTCAAAGCTTACCTAAAAACTTTCATGAACTCTACAATACGCAAACAAAAACACACATTTTACAAAAAATCAAAGCCCAAAAAATAACACAAAGTTTGTTCTATGGATTAGTAGTACCACATGTTAATCAAGTAGTTAACAACAATAAATTATACATGATAACTAAAAACCTGAGTTTTGAAAATATGAACCATGCACCACAGGTAAATCATTCTGTGTGTAAAAAGCATTACCCTTAATAGGTCCTGGCAAAACTGCTATCAAAACATCAATTACTGGTCAGCATTCATTACAAAATTCGAAATATCTTGCCATTTTAGAATTTAATAAAACATGTTAGATGAAATTTGGAGAAACTGTCAGAGCTATCACAATGCTGAAAACCAAATTTGAAATATCTTGCCATTTTAGAATTTAATAAAGCATGTTAGATGAAACTTGGAGAAACTGTCAAGAGCTATCACAATGCTGAAAACCAGTTGCTTTAAGGTAGAGGTCTTCAATCTTCCATGCCCGAGGGCCACATCAATAAATTCACAAAGTTCCGTGGGCCACATGTCTGTCAAAAAATAGTGTAGTCAGAAAATTGATATAAAAATGGGAGGTTTGTTTTGCAAGACTGCAATTCATTCTAAGTGAAGAGACAGTGTTACAGATTTGTGTATATATATATACATTGGTTCGAAAAAGTCAAATGGAAATCGAATTAAAATGTTTTGCAACTTCTTTTAACTATGGGGGGAAAAAAAGCATAAAAATGATTGTACAGAATGATGTTACAAAATGCATTTACATAAAAAAAAAAAAAAAAAAAAAAAAAAAAAAAAAAAAAAAAAAAAACATTTACATTACTGGTGGGAAATGGTAGTTACTTTAGGTTTAATGTGAAATTTGACATTGTTTTTGCTTCATTAAAGCTTCAATACAGGGTTTAATCTCTGTTGTTGCAATTCGTAGTAAAGTTTTCTCCAAATCTCTGTCTGTCAACCATGCTCTTGTGTTTAATTTTAGGATTTTCATTTTACTAAAAAATTGCTCAAGAAATTCGGAAAATCTGCTCTTGATTTCCTCTTTCAAATTTGAAATGCACTGCACATAATAATTTGAATTCTATGTTGTAGAGTTCTTCACACACTTCATCAGTTTTAGAAAGTGAGTGGATTTTTATTTAGCAACTGACTATCTCACAGGATTAATCCTGCCTCAAAAGCTTTCATAAAGTAATAAAGATTATGAACAAGTAGATCTTTTCTCAGTAAGCGGTAGTTCAAACCACTGAGATGACCTGTAATATCGACAAGAAATGCAAAGTCTCTCAACCATTTCTCATCACTGAACTCGTGAAGAGATTTCTCTTTAGATGCCATGAATTGTTGAACTTTTGCTCTTCAAAGAAAGCAGGCGATGAACATCTTTCCTTGGCTTAACCAACGTACTTCCGCATAATACACAACATCACCATATTCAGCTTCCAAATCATTCAAGAACTGTTGAAATTATCTGTGATTAAGTCCTTTAGACCTAACGAAATTAACCACTTTTACAACAACATTCATCACATGTTTAAAATTTGAGGACTTCTTGCACAAATTTTCTTGGTGGATGATGCAGTAAAAAGTCATCATAGTATTATTTCCACTAGCCTTCAGATCATATTTGAGCAATGATGTTACTCCTGTGATAGATTTAGCGCCATCCATGGCTATAGCAGATATATAACTGAAGTCTAACTCAGATTTATCTCGAATACAAATCTGTTCCTCGTGTTGTACCTTTACGTGCAACAACACTGGTTAATTTCTCTATAATTGTGAGGTCTCTATCAACGGCACAAATAAAAATGGCTACTTGTTCAGTATCTGTTGCATCTGTTGATTCATCCATCGCTACAGAATAAAACTCAATTTTTTTTCCATTTGGATTTTGATTTACTCAATATATCTGTTGCGAGATTCTCTATGCGTCTCACTACTGTCACACCAAACAATATTCGATATTACTCGAGCCTGTGATGGGCAAAGCACATCAACTGCACTCTGAAGATATTGTTTTACAGATTCTCCATCACAAAGGGTTTTCCATGTTTAGCAATTTTTCTGCTATCATGTAACTAACACGAACACTTTTTCAGATTCTCTATTCTCTGTGGTGAAGAAAGACTGCTGAAAATTTAGTTTTGATTTTAATTCCCACACTGTATCACTTTGAAAATGACCTTCCAATGTAGAAAGCCCACCAGCGGCTGAGCAGTAAAGTCGCTGAACACTGGTAGTTCAGTTCGAGGTTCGAATCCCGCAAACGGGTTGGCTGCATGGGCGTTTTTTTTGTGGTTTTTCCCATGTGTAACGTGTATACGAGCCAGTTTCCCTTAGAAAGTCCTCCATGAAGGTATCCCTCCCCTTAAGCAGATAGCCCTAGTGTGCTTTGCCATAATTAAATAAACCAAAACCAAACCAATCCAATGTAGAATATTTCTCACTGTGCTTAGTATTACAATGCCTCTTAAAGTTGTATTCCTTCAACATAACTACATTGTCGTTGCAAATAAGGCAAATTGCCTTACCCTTATCTACAGCAAAATAAATAAAGATCTGACCACTTTTTTTGAAAACAATCATACTTTTCCTTCAACTTTTCTTTTTTTGTTATCACGGCATGACATAGCATACTCATTCAAAAAAAAACGCTTCTGAAATTTAGAATGTAGAATGCGTGTGAGTAATCTAGCTTAAAATCAACTGTAGAAAATCTACCAGCAAATCAAACAGGATAGCGTTTGATCACCGTTCCCTTTGACAACTGATTGCAACATTAGGAGAAACAGAATTCGGTGCATCAAAGTTAATTTATTCACCCTCCCCTTTATAGTAGCGGCCCTCTCAAGGTGGCCTTTGACGAAGTATTGACGAGAGATTGACATGTGTAGCAAACCTGTTAGAGATAAGAATCTACCCTTTTTATGGAATTGAGATTTTATGCATAGTCAATTTTTTATTTTTAAAATTACATAAGGTAAAGTGAAATTTTTGAAAAATTTGTCATTTTCAGTAAATGTTATCTCAAATAAAGGTATGTGAATAATACGTTTTAAATATCAAGAATGAGAGGAAAAAAAGTTTTTTTTACGACAAAATGCTGAAAACTCAATTTTTCTTGAAATTAAAATTTCTTAAAATTCTTCAATTTTTTCTCATAATTCAAATGTGGCGCCACTAAAATGTCTTCAGCAGGCCACTCGTGGTCCATGAAACACGGGTTGAAGACCCCTACTTTACGTAAATCCTTTTGTAACAATTTTTAAAGATTTCAACTAGCATGTTTCATATGCAACGTCAGAATGAGTTATACTGAACTGTAATCACTGAAATGAATTATTGCAATAAATGTATCCAATACATGCAAACAATTAAATAGCATGCTTAGTTGAAAAAATACTCACTTGATCTCTTCTCATCAGAAGTCTAATTCGACCACTCCCTTCATGATGTAAAATTTTAACTGTTCCGATGCCACGTTCTTTCCATTCCTGGTCCACAAACCTATATAATTTAGCTCTATCTTCAAATAAGACCTAAAAATAAATTTTATGTTAGCTAAAAATTCATTAATTTTACTATTTTACAAACTTATCTTCTAAAAATCCTAAACAAAATTCCAAAGAAAACTGAATTTTCTCCCAAATGACAGCCAATGTGCAATTTTTTGGCGATAAATTTATTACTTTTTACACTTTCCTCAGTAACATGCAGCATGGCAACAGTACTACTATGCAAATTTTAAAAATACACATGAAACATTAATATGCAACCTAGTCAGGATTTCTAGAACTCAGAAGGCTCATTTCTTTATCATCCTGTTTCAAAACATTTGACCCCTGATTTTTCCCCCCTTATAAATGCATCAGTTCTTATTATGGGTTTTAATGAAAGTTTTCCACCACCGCAAATATCTGCGTAAACAGTTCACATTGGCATGTTGGATCATATTTTGTCAAACGCTCTTTGGCATTTGAAAGAAAGACTTGCTTTAGAACACTTTACTGTGAAATCTGTAAAAGAATATTATTATCATTAAGTGCAAGGTGTCTGAAATGAAACTATTAGACTACTAGATTAGAACCAGCATTTACTTCCAGTTCTGTAGCAAAAAGTCAGCTATAGAATGTCACCAAATAATGTGCACAGCTTTAGGTAAGTAATGTTATATCATATGACACTGTGAAGGTTTGTTACCAAAAGTTCAAACACAAGGACTATGACATTCAAGAAGCAGAGCACTCTGTCCGGCCTACTGATGTTTAAGAGGCCCGCCTGCAAGAACTTGTGGAAGAAGATCAGTATGCAACCACTCAAGAGCTTGCTATAAGGAATTAGACGTTAGTGCTATGTCCATTAGTCGTGTTATGCATCGCATAAACTTGACATGCAAGTTAAACCTCTGAGTGCTACATGAGCTGATGCCAGCTGATAAGGACAGATGTGTTTCGGATTGCCCTGATCTGTTTCAATGTCAATTCAAGGACAAAAGTCTGGATTGCATCATTACTTGTGATGAAAAGCGTAGATCTACATCTGGTAAGGTTTTCGGCAGTGTCACAAAGTGCAATTTGACTAGCAAAAAGATCATACTTTGTATCTGGTGGGATTATCCACAAAGATTATCTAGAAAAAGATAAAACCCTCGACAGTAAGGTGTAAGCGAGATGCTAGTCCATACTGACACTGCTATCAAGAAAAAAACGTCAAACTGAGTGCCAACACAAAAAAGTAATGTTCCATCAATATAATGCAACACCACATGTGTCTACATTCATCGGCTGGACTTTGTATGAACTTAAATGAAATGGGATTTTTTGCCACACCTATCACATAGTCCCGACACTGTTCCTTCAGACTTTTAACTTTTTTCACACCTGCAGCTACATCTTGCTGGTGATATCTTCCTTATTGTACAGGACGTTCAGAATGAGGTTGATCTGTTTTTGTACTCGCAGCCACCAAGTTTCTGAGCCAAATGCTTTGATAAACTATAAAAACGCTGGCAGAAATTGATAAATTTGGGTGGTCGTTATTACTCACAGTAAAGGAATCGCTTTCTAGTTTCTTGAATTTTATCAAGAACGTTTTTTGGTGGACAGCTTTCATTAGAACCAGACACTAGGTTTTTCTTTATTTAATTTCCTCTCTCTCTCTCTTTAAGACTAGGAAAATTTATTTAGAGATACAACTTGATTAAGAGATGAGGCCATCTCTATTTTCTTTCCAACTTTTCCTACATAACACTTCTATACGCTTATTACTACAAAATGATGGGGATTAGTTAGTTTTAAATGTTAGTTTACAACAAATGCTTGGACATAAAGAAAGATAATAAACATTGTTTTAAACAAAAATGGATTAAATGCCAGGTTTCTAATTTCTATTTCTTAAATTTACATTTAATTTCAAATTTATTGTGGAATATGCACTGATATTTCTGCTTGCCAAAACACGGGCCTTAATTATGGTTTCACCAAATTTGTATTAATGAATCAAAGACAATTTGTAAGCATAATTTATTAATTAGCATTAAACTGCATATTTAAACATTTATAACTTCTGAAATAGTAAAAATTACTTCATTCCATTACAAAAAACTGTTGACACAGCAAAACATAATGTCTCATAAATGAACAAATAAATACTAACCACTTCATTTTCTTCTCCAGTTTCAACTACAATTTCAGCAGGCAAAGGAATTAATGGTTTAAAATCACCCATAACCTCCTTCTCCAAATCATGGCCATCAATATCAGGACTGCCTGCATTGTCACTATCACAACGAGAGCGTTCTACTTTTGAGATTTCAGGTGTTTTTGAAATACCAGCAAATATTGAAGGGACCTGAATTGTTGAACTGGAAGTAGAAGTGACAGTTGTATTCAACTGCAATGCATGGCCAAATGATGCAGTTCCTGATGCAGGAGTTCCAAGCAAATTCTTCAGTTCTGACTGTGATGTTATAGGCATTACATTTGATAAAGGTTTGATCTGAGATGAAGTTGATGGGACAAGGTTCGCACTTGATGCAAATGGAGCAGTTGCTGGAAGAGGAATCTGAAATGCATGTGGAACGCTAACAGCTTTTGACCATGGACTAGGAACAGGCAATGGATGAGAAAGTGGTGGTGGTATCACAGTTTGTGTTGGAGGTAGATTAACAGTCGGAGGTGGTAATGTGACAGTAGGAGTAGCTGGAGGAATACTAGAAACACTGCTCATCACAGGAGGAGGGGGTGGCTTCACTATAGGTGATGCAACATGAAAATGAAATTGTGGTAGTTGTTGCCCTTCGCTGAAAGGAAGCCCCTGACCAGGAGGAGGATGATAAAATGGCGGTCTTTCAGCAACAGCAGGAGGCGGTGCTGGCATTACAGCATGTGGTGGATATTGATAATTGTAATGATTAAGTGCTGGTGGAGGTCCAGGTGGGATGGCAGGTGAAACAACATAATTTAATGGAGCAGCGGCATCATGAACAATTCGTGAAGTTGGATCATAGCTGTATCCAGATGCTCTATAGTCTTCACCACCTTCATCTGCATAATATTCTAAAATGCTATTAGGATCATAATCATTATAGTCATCCTCTTCATCGCCCCTATCCTTCATAAAACCAGACTTTTTACTTGGTCGTCTATGCTGACATTTAGATAAAGTCAATTCTTCCAATTTTTTCTAATAAAGAAGGAAAGAAAAATCGATGTAAAAAATACAAATAACATCTGTACTAACATTGAAAACATACTTGAAAAATTACAAATACAACACATGCATTACAAAAAGGCATGGTGCTCAATTACTATACATTATGACTATTATCCTAAATATTATTTTAGCTCGTTCAAAGCCGCTCCCAAGTTAACTCGGGCTTATGAGTTAAAACTCGGCACTGAACAAGTTAATAATACAGTAGTTACTCACATGGATCCCCTTAGGTTTTTCAGCATATGATTTAGAAACTTTTTATTTGTGGTAATGAAAAACGTGCACATAATTAGGTAAGTATTTCGCATAAATAAGAAAAATATTAATAAAAGTAATACGTCCTTTGAAATGATTAATATAATAATATTTGCATATATTTAAATGTGCTTTTTAACATGTTTGTGTTTGTCTCTTCAGAAAAAGTATATATCACGTGCTTTATTCTGCCAGTTTCCAGATATCTAGAAAAACTTTCAGCTAAACAAATGCCAAATTATTTATGTTGATATTTTCTATACAATGTGTTTGAAGAAAGTTATTATACACTTCATTTTCTAATTTACCAATCTTAGGCATGTTTTTCTTGTAACAAAGTTCATTAGTAAGGTACAACAAATTTAAGGAAACGGTTCAACACAATAAAAGGAGGTTTCTGCAAATAAATTTTTTTAATAATATTATCTCTCTATAGCAGAAATAAAAAGCAATTATTTTCAATTTTTTAAGATATGTCAAAATTTGCACAAATTTTGAGTATGGATGACATTTCTTATTTATCTTTAGCCTTTTTAGGTCTTTTTGATGATTTATTTTTTGTATTATTTTTTTGCATTTATGTAAACTTTGCATTATAGGAGGACGAAAACATATAGGAAAAGGAGTGAATTTAATGACAACATTAAATTAAGTATGTAAAGGAAATTGGGTTAATTTAAAGAGGTTTAAAGTCTGAGTGAGTTCGTTTGAACGAAACATGTTTATCATCTCTCATTAATGAACTTGGTTTAAGGCTTCAAAACATTTTTCCCTTGACAAGTTCCGTTTGAAGCATTAAAACAAAGGTGATTCATAAAATTTTTATTGTTTTGGTTTTAATCAATTCTTATTTTTTATTGTTTTCTTCTTTGAAATGTAAGTTTTGTTTTGAATTTGGTAATTTTCTTTTATTTGTATCTTATTTAACATGTTTCATGGTAATAATAGGTTGGCCTTCAAATATTTGTGACTTTTTCTTTTTAGTATAGATTTTTGAAATCTGTTTAATTATATAATATATATCCCTTATATAATATATAATATTTAATTCTATAATATTATTATATATATATATATATATCTTAGTCAGCTAAATTTACTTTGAATAATAATTACAGATAATAAAATGGCACAACATTTTATTTTAATGATATGTGGCGCATGGCATATGAGAATCTTTATTCTAATTTTATGGTCCTTTCTGAATTTAAAACATAAGGAAATTATTCAGCATCTACAGTATTAAAACTTTAAAACAGAATTTTAATAAAGTTATATTTTTAGAATATATTTTAGAATACTGTTTTTGAACTTATTTTTACTGTTAGTATTGCCATCTATTAGCACAGATGGAAAAAGTGGCATTACGAGGACCCAGTGTCCTCGAAGGTAGGCAAATGGCCTTTGATTGAACATCAGTCTGTTTCTTAGCAATCAAACATGACTACCATAGTTGCAAAACTGCTCCTGTGTGATTGTCTCCAATACTAGGACTGTTGTGAATTGTTGCTGTCGTGGTACGAGCATCTGACTGGTCCTCGGGACTGCTACATACTCCACCTGCAAGCATTTTCAATGCAGGAGGATAAAATATGTCATTACAATTGAGTCTGTGTGGGGTAGAGTTGCAAGCCATGTATGCTGTAGATCCCTGAATTGTGGGCTGCAGCACTAGTGCTTGAATGTGCCTAGTTGGGCCCTGTGTTACACTTTGGAGAGTGGTGCATGTGATGGTCACCATTTGTTTCCAGGTAGGTGGAGTTGCATTATGCCTGAGTCAATCATGTAGTGGTCCTGAAGATAGCTTACATGCTTCTTGAGTGTTGCTCTTTGCTCACATCATCCAACTATTAGTAGAGATGGGAAGTTTATCACTATGTTTGAGTACTGTGGGCACAAGGCTCTACTGTCCTTGAAGGTAGCAAACAACAATGGAGGTCAAACAAGGGTTTTTGTCATAGTCAAATATCATTAAAGTCACTGGAAATGTTTCCCTGACCAATCACCTAAAATATCTGAATTGTTTCTTGGCGAATGCATATGACTGGTCTTTGGGATCACTACAATCTCAACAGAGGTTTGCAGCATTATTTGCTGACATTTCATATTTCAGTTTTTATGCTTGAAATACATGAAAGTTCACATCTCAGCACTTCTTATAAATAATAACAATGCAATAGTTTAATTTCTTAAAAATGAGGAAAGATGGAGCAAAATCTCCCAGTTCATTACATTTAGATTTATATTTAACAATATGCACAATAAACATCCATATATAAAAACTTACTTTTAAAATTCAAAACTATTTTAAAAATACAGAAATACTTTAAGGACAGTATGACTATTTTTTTTAAGAAATAAATCTCAAAAAATTTTATATATTTAAATACCTTCAGTTGCTCCATAACACTATTGTTTTGTTTCAGTGCCTCAGCTATCGATTTGTTTGTTTCTAACACAGCCTGCTGCTGTTGCATAAATGTCTTCACTAAGGTATCTTGATTCAGAGCCAGTGCTCTAATCTGTGCATCTAATCTTTCTGGACTTGGTTCAAAATGCTGAAAAGGAAAATATATCAATAGCAATGTTTTGTTTTCAATTAAGCATTTTTTAAAAGTTAATGACAGGTTTTTATAAAATTTTAATTTTAAACTTTGTATGTACATTCACTTTAATGCCTATTTAAACTAGACAAAGAATTAATGTTTCAAGAATTTATGATACAGAACACAAATTCACAAACAAATCTAACTGTTGAATATACGTTCTTTAGGAATTAGATATGTTAGAAAAACCTTTCTTATAATATTATTTCATCATAAACTAATATCACAAGGAAACTTATGCTCTTATCTAATAAAGAAAAAACTTAATTATTAGGATGTGTTGTTACCGCTCACCCACTTTAAGTTGATCTCCACAATGCTTCTGGCACATTAGCCAAAAAAAAAAAAAAAAAAAAAAAGAGAGAGAGAGAGAGAGACTGTAAAAAAAAAAGGCCAGTCAGTTTTGAAGATATGTGTCAGCGTATTTAATATTAAGATTTTATCACAGTCTCATTTTTTAACACGTTGACTGCCCAATACGAGATAACTCGTACTAGCGCTCTTCTTCAGGATGCCCAATACGAGTTATCTTGTAGTTTTTTGATTGGCCACTTTTGTACCACTACAAGTTACTTACTCGCTTAGCGCATGTTTTAGCTATACAAGGCGACAAGTCAAAGCATGCCTGCACAAATCAACTTCCAGTGGGTTACTGTGAAGAGCTTTGTCTAACAAAAGCCAACTACAAGATAAATTCATAGGACACCTTTTTCTACCCCCCCCCAAAAATTATATATACATATATATATATTGTAAACTTTTTAATGATTTGTTACGAAACATAATTAGTATTTTTAATAATATAATATGATCAAATCGATTTGGCTTCTCGGACTGGAATCCGAAAAGTGCTGTGGCAGTCGACGTGTTAAATACTATGTGGCACGCAGAGAACAACACCAACGATTAAAAAAATGGGGGAAAACATTTCCAGCAAATAATTAAGAAAATGTCAGTGTTTACATAGGCGGAAAATTCCATCTTAGGGAAAAACTTTATTTCCTCCAGGGTTCGTAGCCACATTTTAGTTAAAAAAATAAGCAACTATAAGCACTTTTCAAGCACATTTTAAGGGAAAAATAAGCACCTGTCTAATTACATTATACAAAACTGCATAACCTTTATTACAAACATTAGACTTGTAATTTAAAATATGAGCAATGCAATATTTATTAAGAGAATGCGCATTACCTCAACCATGGAAAACATTTAACTTTTTTTAAAAATTTTAAATGAAAGTTCAATTTACAGAATTAGTTTACAATGAGAGGAAAAAAAAAAAAGCGATGCAGAACTAAACTATATTACAAGATTTAGTGATGAAATTTCAGTTCAAAATATAGAAAATAAATAATAATAATAAGCCATATTAATTGTATTCCTTTGGCAAATAATAATAAATACAATTTATTTTTCCACTCGTATTTAAATAATTTAACTTTAATCAAAATTCTGAACATTTTCTAAATTTTCATTGCATAACAGTTTTCCCTTAATATATATATTCCAAGCAAAGTAATTTAAGTAAAAAAGAGGCACATTTCTGAAATCAGAAGACGGGAAATTGCTTCATGCAGTCATCCTTTAACTGTAAAAGCTTAATTAACCCGCATACTCGGAAATTGCCGAATATTCCGGCCAGTAACTGGAAAAAGAGGAGTGGGGGAGATTGTAGCCGTTCTTTAGATTTCTCGGCTAAATAAATGATTTTGACATTTCGATATGTGCATCATATAAAAATAGACCAACGGAACTGAGAAATATTCTGCTTAGAAAGCACAGTAAAACTCTTTTAAGTGTTCATAAACAAATCTCAGACTGAACATCAAAATTAATTATCTCAGCAAAATACCGCAAACGTTATTGCGCAATACGTGCCGCGTAATTCTTCCACACGTGATATTACACAATCGGAATCAACAGCTGACGATATTCGGAGAATAAAGAACTAAATAAAGGAAAAGAAATAGACTTAACTAATCTGGGAAAGAAAGAGACTTAACTAATCTGGGGTGTTTCTGATTCTAATTTTCAACAGACTGCATTAAATTTCCTGAACAGAATCAATCTTCGCTTGGGTTGGGTAGACCGCAAAAGCTTTTAGTCCTATTCAATCCAGATTGGACAGAGACAAAAAAAAAAAAAAAAAAAAAAGTTATGCTGCTTCAATATTAGAAATTTTGCGGAGAAAGGGGAGAACCTCCCAATCTCCATAATGTATAATATATTGCCCCCCCCCCAAAAAAAGAAAGGAAGGAAAAAAAGAAATTATTTTGACTATTTGATTACTTTCCTTTTATTTAAGCCATTCCGAATATTATTCCTTAGAAAGCTAATCTGTGTAAAAACACACTCTTTTTTTGGAAGTTTATCTATACTTCAGCAGTTACTGCAACTATATTATTATAAATATTCATGCATATGCTCATAATATAAGCATAACGATCATAATAAACACGAATATGAACTGACCACGCGGAACGAGAATGCAAATTATTAAAATCTTGATAGAAATTCAAACGTGTGTACTATTTGGGTGGGAGGAAAAGAATACCGAACGTACCGGAATTTTCTACCGCTTTCCCAATTCTTTGACCAATGGAACGACGTGCACCTGTCTGTACTCTCGTGTGCACCATAGGTTACGCTAATGCAGAGAAAGGGGGGAAAGCAATTTCCGGGAGTATGATTCACCATCTGACGTTGCATATAAGGAAGGAAAGTTGTTTATTTAGTTTCGGGTTTGGTACGGGGGAAAAATGAGTGTTCATTAAAAAAAAAGGATTTAAAAAAAGCACTAAAAGCAAAAAATAAGCACTAAAAACAAAAAAATAACGGTTTTAAAGAAAAAGTAAGCACCTATGAGGGCTTTATATTTTATTTTCAAATATAAGGACTTATAAGCACTTGTAAGGACCGCTACGAACCCTGTCCTCCTCTGAAATGGGAACTGAACTTGGCACAGTTCGAATAAGAGGTCTACGACTAGCAAGAGAACAGTACTAATTGTTTTAATCTGAGAGAATCTTTTACCAAGTCCATAAATTTCACAAAGAAAAGAGCAGTTTGGGGAACCTTACAAGTGGCAATCAACTCTGCCTAGCTCCATTGCAATTTTGGTAGAGTATATCTTGGGGAGAGATTCAGGGTTCTCTTGCCTCTAATCCCTTACCATCAACCTATTGAAAGAACTTTTGTATTAACAATATTTTAAATGCCTCCATATTGCAAAAACACTATATATTTAACCCAAAATTTGAACCTGGACTCACTATATAACAACTAGCACTATTAACCACCATGCGAAAAACGGAGACATTCAAACATGACTGTGTATTTACTATATCGAATTTGCTTCTGCATTAAGATAGCAGCAAACATTTTCCTGAATTTGCAACACTTTTTATTTTGCAGGACACCACATCCATTTACAAAAAACAACTATTTTGAAATGTCGGAAAATTACATTAAAAAATATGATTGCAACTCTGTTATAAATTTTATTTTCATAAAACTTTAAAATCTCACTCATAGAATTTATGTCACAAAAATACAAAAGAGAAAATTTATCCATACCCTTGGACAATCCCGATTAGACATCTGAAATTTAGATTTTGAAGTAGTGAATTTACTAGAAGGTCTTGGAGTACTTTGCATGGCTGACTTTGAATTATCAACTAAGAAATGAGATGATTGCGAAGGTGTCTCATAATATGAATCTGTTTCATCCAGCTCTTCATAGTTATTGCATGGACCTTAAAAAATTACGAAAAAAATTAGCATATACTTTTTTAATCACATTAACAAATTTTAAAAAATTACACACACATTACATTATTAAATTTAATAATAATTACAACACTTAATGTTTCTCTACTCAAGTTATAAAATATAAGGAAGTTATAAAATTTATTGTACATATACATATAAATATATTTAAATATTTTTGAATTTATAAAAAACAAGTTTCCTTACTATGATTCATATCACTTGCAAGCTCATTTTCTACCTCTTCTAATTCAATGTAAATTTCTTTATTTAGAGGATGGCTTTGGTCATCTTTAATACGATCCATAGTCTCGTGTAAGGCACTTTTTGCCTTATTTAGTAATGCAGTTTTAGTAACTGAAAATGCTTCCTCCTGGGATGCCAGTTTCTTGAGGGTCTATAATATTCAAAACAAATTATTCCAGTTCAAAATATCAAAACTTTAAAACACAAATACAGCTAAACTTGAATTAAAAGAGAAAAAAATTTGAAAAATTGTATTAATTTGAAATGAACAGTACACATATTGTTTTACTTCCTTGTACAAAGTAAACAAAGTACTGTAATCATAAAAAAATTTCAGATTATATCAACAGAAATATCCATTTTGAGCACTCCCGAATACACATCAGTTATTTTTTGCATGATGTTTGTCTGCACACACAGAATAACAAACTGTTTTTTCCAAAACAGATTGTAAAATGGATTTAAAGTCGATTTAAAAAGAATTTTTTCACAACATCTGTACATATGTACCTACATGTATGTATCTTGTATATGTAGGTATGTAATGTGACGTATGTATCTTCCATAACTCAAAAATGATCAACTACAGAATGCTGAAATTTTGTACATAGGACTGCTACAATATTCAGTTGTGCACCTCGCTTTTTCATTGCTATATGCTATATATAGAGGATGTCCGGAATTAAAGAACTCTAATTCTAAAGAAGTAATTTTCTAAATTTTCTAAAGAATTAATTTTCTTTCTTAAGTTGCTTATAAGCGAAACAGTCATCAGCAAATCGATAAACATTACGGCGGACTTTGAAGGGATGGGAATGTTTTTCAGCCAAAAAAAAAAAAAAAAAATAAGTCACAAATAATGCCATCAGGGGGGAATTTTACTCTAAAAACCTGCAGTAAAAATCTAAATCTTTGTTGATATCATGCAATATATGTTATAAAACCTAGAAATATTCAAAGAGATTTCGTTTTCAATGTGCTTGCTGTTCACAATGACTATAAGTTTATGAGATTGCGCTTTGTTAAATTGCTTTTATTAAAATCTTTGATAATATAATCTTAATCCATAATGTTTCTAAGATTATAAATGAGATCTAATTATCTCATTTCTAACCTTATAATATATATCTTTCTAATCTTTAAATCAAATTGAATTTAAAATTATAATTTCTAGAAGCTTCCTTAGTTAATACGTTAAACTTAAAATTTTCACCTTCTTTAATTTTTATCCTAAATTCTCCTAGCAATCTTAATCATTTTAATTTAATTCACTGAAATTAATGCGTTATCTGCAGAATGACAAACTGACAGCTTCTCGCAATCTTTCCCTTCTCTGTCACTCATAACTTACGTCAATGACCTCTTCCCCCTTCCCAGATCACTGATCAAGGCTTTAAGCCAGTGATGGCGAACCTATGGCACGCATTCGACAGTCGGTACGCAGTCTCGTCAGCTGGCATGCGAATAAAATATTATTTCCTTAATCAACAATCACAATAAAATGATACTATGTAATTTAAATAAGTGTTTTAGCCTGTTTTTGAACGTTTCACTTACTTACTTATCGCATAATGCCACTGGCATAAGGACTAAGCCTAGATATAAGATTTTCATATATCACCATAGAAATTATATACATATTTATTGACGCAGTTTATGACATTTCAATTGCTTGTGCCAATCATATTATTTGTGACATGGCAAAGAATATGCCAAAGTTGAAGCAGCTAATAATTGCTAAAACAAATTCAAATTTATTACAGACTGCCAGAGAGTTTTTTTAATACCTTCATTGCTAAATCTAAGCATTTTGAGCTAACTTATGAATAATTCTAATTTAATATCTTAAACGAAATGGTACATGGCCATTCCACTTTGAGCATGTGGCCCCAAAAGGGTTTGCCACCACTGCTCTAAGCGAACTCACTTTGGTTACAGACCTTTCTCAAAGACCAACTTTGTTCGCTCTTTACTTCTGCTCGTCTCCATGGTAACCTCACAGGGTGACGCTTGCCAATTGTTAACTCAACTTTTTGACCTCAGAAGGGTTTCATCTCCCCTTATATGAGGTAAACTGCAGATTGTCAGTACTCTTGTCCCCAGAGGACTTCTTAACCAGCTCCTTTTTCCAGCCCTCAACAACTTTTCATTTCTTTAGCAAATGTTCTCTCTTATATGTTCATTTCTATTAACAAAGATGTTGCATTTAATTGCAAAGGTACTCCATAATCAAAATGCCTTGGTCAAAGCATTGCTATTACAACTACAACAGGAATTACTTTCCTCAATTACTTTCAAATTAAGATCAAGGCTCTAAGCCATACAATATTTGCATCGAAACCACCATTCTCTTCAGTACACATCAGATAGTTAAGCCTAATTAGCTAGGTCCAAATAAATTCAATTTTTTATTACATGAAAAGAGTACTAACACCAGAAGTGAATGTTAGTGCATCTGAAATATTTGCAGTCGCTGACCCTGAAGCATTTATAATAAAATGTCAGAACACATAGAATTAGTTAAAATTGAAACTTAATTAATTTGTCATGCATAAAAACATACATTTACAAAAGAAATTAAATACTTACAACACTTCCATCTAAGTAATAAACAAAATAGAAAAGAAATCACTGGATTTTTTCCACCATCAATTGAGATAAAATTATGTCATAAGTTTTAAAAAGTATTAAAGATAAATTTTGGAATGGAAGTTATTGTTTATAAATTGCCTAGGGGAGACCATTATATCTATCCAATGTTAGCGTGAAAATTTTTTTGGGGGGACTGCCATATGAAATTCCATGACTTTTGTGGTCAATTTTTGAATTCTTGAGTTTTTATACAAGATTAATATCACTGTCATACTTGCCAACCTATGACACTCAAAATCTAATTCGCAAGGTTTTGTTTTAGATATAATCAAGAGAAAATTCAATTGCTTTTCAGACGTCCAAAATCACTTTTTTTTGTTCATATAACAAAGTATTAAGCCAAGTTCCATAAAAATCATGAGAAATTTTAAGAATAAGAAAAAGTCGGGAGAAATATATTGTAAATCGGGTTGGCGAGAGAGTGGTCGAAAATCGGGAGTCTCCCACCTAAATCGGGATAGTTGGCAACTCTGCACAGTGTAAATTAATTATATTAATTTCTAGATTTTCAGCAGAATTACTCGCATTCATTTTTGGTAATGAAAATAATGTAATACTGGATTTCAAACCATTAAAATCTTAAACATTTTATTCAAACTTTTGTGATAATCATTCTAATTTATTTACAGGGACTGTATTTAAAGGGTACATAAAATCTCCTTAGGGGACACATGTGGTCCGTGGGATGCCATTTTGGAGACACTAGTAAGGTATCCTACTACTGCATTTATGAGAAGGCTGTCTATTAAAAGTTATAAAATTGAAATAACAGGATAAAACAATGATATAATTTTAAAATACAAGTTTTGTTCATGTAATAAAATTTTAAAATATAAGCTTTGTTCATGTAAAAAAGAAACATACCAAAGCTAAATAATATGAACCATATGGAGATGACAGTTTAGACAACATCTCTGCAGCTTCTGCAAGTTGATCATCATCCATCATGCGAACAGCTAGGTAAAGTCGTCCATCTTCTTGTAACTGTTTTACTTCAGTACTTGATAAAGATTTATTGCAGCCTATAAACACCTGATCTTTTGGAGTTCTTAGAGTTTGTCCTAAAGCAATTTTATCTAGCATGCCTAATGCAATATTCCAGTAGTGAATTGCACGCACACGTAATGACGATACATTTTCTGGACTGATTTTAATTTTACCTGAATCTTCAGTGTTCTAGAAAAAGATGCAAATAACAAAATTCTCTTAGAACTGTTAAATACCTAAATTTTCTGTCATAAAATAAATCACACAAAATTTTTAATAATTTAAAAACAAATATTACAACAGAATTAAAAGGGTACTGTTCTGTTTTGCCGGCGCAGGCGATAAAGTCGCCAGTAATGGTACAACGGATGCCAAACGGAATATACTCGCTGGTAACTTTTACGCATCATTTTCAAAACAAATCGCAGCCATTTCTTATCAGATTGATTGTTTCTTTCAAAACCGGCAAGCAATTACATAGAATTTTTATCAGATAGTTCAATTTTATGCTCCAAGACCATTTGCAGTAATTAAGTCAATTAGGATGCAATCACACCACTCACCCGAAGGCAAAATAAGTCAAAGTCAAGGGTTAAATAAATCAGTTCTAATGAGAATGCACTAGCGAAGTAAAGCACTATGGTTTTACATAATTTCTGAGTAAGCTATTCGTACGAATTGAAATAATTCTTGCATTCCAAATTAAGATTTAACTTGAAATTAATGTAGAGAATTACTAAGTGAATTTTAAATAAATAAATAATTTATAAATTTTTGTAGCATAGTTTATATGCACTTAGGGTCACGTTATATGAACCGGCGAATCAGGATGTTGAACCATGAAAGCATAGTAAATTTTTAAATTAATGTCTTTATTTATTGGCTTTTTACAAAATTTTAAACAATATTAAAATGTTTATACCTTCAAAATAAAAAAATTCTTAGAACTAAACTTTTTTATGCGTATACTGTATGTTGTCGCCAATAAAGTCTGTTTGGCGATATTTGCACCAGCGAAACGGAAAAAGTACCATTAAAAATTATATTAGGTTTTTTGCACTTAAAAATTTGGTATTTCCTTTACAGTAATCTTAATAATATAGAGGAAATATCATTGGCACAAGTAGAGTTTAAGAAAGCTCTGGATGATGTAGCTTCATCCAGGCTGGGACTTTTGGAACTATGATGCATGTACTATTAATGGTACTTTATTTTTTTGTGATAAAATTTTTGTACAAAAGATTTAAACAAATGTTCAAAATTAATATAAAATGGCACTCATTTAATATTTTGTTCTAATCTTTATTATTTAGATACATATATATATATATATATATATATATATATATATATATATATAAGAGACAAAATTGGCAAACTCAAAATTACAATTTAAATCAGCAATAGCCTGTAATTTCTCATTTTAATTTACGAATCCTCCCCTTTCAGTTCTAAATTGTTTATAATAATTTTTCTGGAATGAATACTTCCATTTTCACGCTTGCTTATGTAATCCTCCTTGATTGGGACAGGAAAAAAGGAAATCAAGTCTATAAATATCACGGCTACTAATGAGCAACCCTCCCCCCCTACACATTCACCTTCCTTTGTGTTAGCTACACATTATTGCCACTCCATTTCCCACTTTGTTTAAAGATATGCAAGATATACAGAATTGTGAGGTGCATGATGCACCCATAAATAATGCTGTTTGAATCTGTTTATGTGTACCATGACTTGTTCTATTGGAAAAATTAAATCATGTATTTAAAACAGTGGCCACGTCTGAAAGCTTTTCACCTTCATTCTCTTATCTTAAATATTCCTGCAGCTGTTTCTCGAATCAAGTCTCTACTAAATTATTACATTTTATATAGATATACTTCCTGTTTTGGGCACCCTTCTTAAACTAGCACCTATGGTGGTGGCCAAGGGCGTAGCCAGAGGGTGCAAGGTGGTGCACTTGCACCCCTCTAAACTAATGTGACTCGGAAAAAAAAAAAAAAATCACGCAAATTCTCCAGCATCTACAACCGATAAATTCTGGAAAAGGTATCTTATTATCCCTTACCTGGATTCTTTAATACTATCACTGAAAGAAAGATTTTCCAGCAATAATTTACCATCATTTTGTTTGTTATCACATCCTGTGGCTATGCTAAAGATACCAAGAGAAGAATTTACCAAAAAAGCTGAGTGCTTTTGCAATTTTGTTTCACAGAAAACGAAGAAACTAGAGATCGACAACATGAAGGAATTAACTAAGGAAGATTTAGTAAAAGAAGCAACAATTTTTTCTCAGAAACGAAACATGCTCTTCTTATATATTTGTCTCAACAATGCACTATGTGTACTGTTGAGCGCTGATTTAGTACTCTGTGCAGAGTAAAAACTTGGTTGTTCTCTACAATAACAGAGACTCGCTTAAATGGGACACGATGTCAAATGTGAATCGAAAGCTTGTTCAAGAAACAAAAATAGATATAGAAAAAGAAGCTTCAGAATGATTTAGTTCAGATAGCAGAAAAATTATTTTCATATAAATTAAAGACCAAGCAAAAAATGTTCAGAAGTCTCTTTATTCCTATCTCCCATATTTCAACGTTCTGTTTAAACTCATGTATTCCAATTCCGTTAATCATTTGCTCGTTTATTCGACTGTAGCAAAGCATGCAAGTGCTATCCTGAAGGAAAGCTGTCTTAGAGGAAGATTTTCTTAGGTAATCTGACTCATATTCAATTACTAATACACGAGGGTGGGGGGGAAAAAAACAACAAAAACTTTCATGCCAAAACTTTCACTTTCAAATCGAATTATTGGCCTCCGCAATTTTATCTACTCTTCCACTGATGAATTCGTGTCATATCATGGTTTCGTTTTCTCAGTCTAAGATCCTTTGCACCCCCTAGTTTCAATTTTGGCTATGCCCATGGTGGTGGCGACACTGGCCATACACTAGTTACCAGTTTATGATAGTTCACTTATTTTTTATTCTTATTTATGCAATACTAAATTTAAAAACAATTTACAATGATTGATCCAGACTCAATGCTAAAAAGAGCTACAAAAACAAAATTTAAGAAACTGTAACCAAATATAAAATTTCTAATCTGCAAGTAATTTACAATTTTTAAGCTCATACAGTCAAAAGTCTAATCCGGATGTCCATAATCCGGAATGATCTATAATCCGAACCTCAAAGCTACAAACTTTCTGCGCATACGTACATGCATAGCATGCACATATGCGTTTACGTGCGCGCATCATACCTTTACGCATGCGCATTTAATGTATAACGGATGGTATAAGCTAAGCTAAAATTATCTATTTCGGTTAATGTTGCAGATTGCGTTGTTTCTTAATCTTCTAATTGGATTTGGCTCATTATTTTTTGCAAACTGTTAGAGCAATTTTATAAAAAGTAAGCTTGAACTTTCGATTATGTCAAATAGAATTTCCGATTCTGGAGGCTGCCAAAGGATCTACAAAGCGAAAGCATGTTTCGATGTCCATTAAACAAAATGTGGAATTGCTGCAAAAAATGGATAAAGACATGAAGAAAGTGACAGAGAGGTGATTTGTTTCTCTAATCATTCCGAAATCTGTTTATCAATTTCACGCTGCTCTGAGGGGAAGGGGGGACGTCGCGGCATGCAATGAACTGGAAGTTGATCTGTCAGCACTATCCTCATCTTCAGGGTAGATGTTTTTATTTTATTCAGCTTATAATTGCTCACTAAATGTAATGTTTCATCTCATTATACTCTGATATGTTTTAAATCAATTTCCTCGTCATTATAAATATCATGAAGACACATAAATTAGTTTTCTGGTTGCAATTTTCCAATTTTGACTATGCGTAATGTATGCTTTACGCATGCACGCGTTGAAAAGAAATGTTTAATAAAGTAACTAAATAAATATTAAGCTTTTTTTTTTGTAAATTTTTATACCCTTTAGATTATAACTGCTCTTTATTTCATAAATTATAGTTTCATATTTTTAATTTTATAATTTCTGCATGCCATCTTACAAGATTTAAACTGATGATCTATAATCCGGAAAAACCGATATTCCGGAATCGCCGAAGTCCCGACGAGTCCAGATTAAAGACTTTTGACTGTACATTGTTTTTTTAAGCAACATCATATAAATTGCTTCTGAATGCATATATTAAATAAATTGTTTCTGCATGTATGTGTTAAATAAACTGTACAAATACTGAGCAAATTGCTTGTGTGTATAAAACAACAAAGGCACCAGAAAGTTCTGGTGAAAACTTTCCTTCTCTTGGCAAAGCTACTTTCTTTATCTCATCCAAGGCTGCTATAAGACAATAGTACCAAAAATTCATTAAAACCAGAATATGCATATATGCACCAAAATATTCAGTAAATAATTCACATACAAAAATAAAATGCATACCTTCATTAGTAAATCAGATTTCTGAGCAAACTGTCGTGCTAAGTGTACGACAAGCTGCACTTCCATTCCATGATTACCAATACCTCTAATAACTTCCAAACCATGCTGCAAATTTCTTCGATGCTCTCCATGTTTCTCTCTAGA
The DNA here is from genome assembly GCF_044657685.1 of Stegodyphus dumicola. Lineage (NCBI taxonomy): Eukaryota > Metazoa > Arthropoda > Arachnida > Araneae > Eresidae > Stegodyphus > Stegodyphus dumicola. The sequence goes on from NC_140771.1 coordinate 245,646,628, forward strand.
AAAAAAAATAAATAAATAAAACTGAGTGACTTGTAATTCAAGTTTTGGACGGGAAAGTGAAATTAAGATAAAATGTACAATATCTCTTTCAAATAATATATTTTTCCAAAGAATTGAAATTTCACAAGCATTTAGTCACAAATGCACTTAATCACACATATAAAATATGAAATCAAATTTTATTCATACTCCCAGACTTAGGACGGGAAGAAGGAGAAGAGTAAAATTTTGCTTTTATTAAAATTTTAGAATTTACAAAAAAATAAAACAAAACAACCAAAACCTATCACACCATTAACTGATTTCCAAAATTTTAATAAAAAGAAGGCATTATTTTGCGATACCTGAGATAATAATTTCCATATTTTCAATACAAAACCTACTGATTCAAAACCATAAACAGTGTAAAACCTTCATACTGGAATACAGCATGTATCACTCATCAATATTAGTTTATCTAATCTGAAGTCATCAATAAATTCAGTTTGAAATACATACTTCTAGACTTTTATAACCTTCCCAAAAGTGCTCCCACAAAAAATTTAGTGAAGTGTATGATGCAAAACACACTAAGAATTAACACAATATGGGAAAACTTCATCCTAAGAACTTTACATGAAGGATTAACTCCTCCTAAACAAAACAATATGCAGTGCAGATATTAACTTGCTGTAAATGAAATTAACAATGAAATAAAAAGATATTACCATATCCTCCTTCACCCACGAAAAAGTCATCTTTTTAGATGAATGCAGATTGGTTTTCTGACTATGGAATGTTCACAGGAATCGGAAATGGGCAGTATTTTGATGACGTACCGGAGGAAACTTGAGATATCAAAGTAGCAAAAATTGTTTTATACAGTCAAAAGTCTTTAATCCGGACTCGTCGGGACTTCGGCGATTCCGGATTATCGATTTTTCCAGATTATAGATCATCAGTTTAAATCTGGTAAGATGGCATGCAGAAATTATAAAATTAAAAATATGAAACCGTAATTTATAAAATAATGAGCAATTATGATCTAAAGGGTATCCAAATTTACCAAAAAAGAAGCCTAATATTTATTTGTTTACTTTATTAAACATTTCTTTTAACGCGCGGATGCGTAAAGCATACCTTACTCATAGCCGAAATTAGAAAATTGCAACCAGAAAACTATGTGATTTGTATTCGTGATATTTATAATGACGAGGAATTTGATTTAAATCATATCAAAGACGGAGTACATCGAAATTAAATACTACATTTAGTAAGGAATTATAAGCCGACTAAAATAAAAACATCTGCCCTGAAGATAACGATAGTGTTGACAGATCAACTTCCAGTTCATTGCGCGCCGCGACGTGCGAAGGAACACATGCAAGTTCCTTCACTGGTATTGGACGGTTATTGCACCCCTTAGTTCGGTGATACAGCTTGTCTTATAGGTTCTCGACAGCTTTCAGGTCTGGGTATCTGGAATCTCCCTTTCTAATTCAGGTGTCTTTTCTTTAACCAAAAGAAATTTCTTTTGGTTGTACTACGTAGCTTAAATGCATTGATAAATGTTAAATATTCAGACTAATATTTATTTTACATAATTCTAATATGTTGAATCAACCATTAAATTGCTTACTAAAAATAAACAAATAACAAAAACACTCCAAGTGGAACATAACTTGAGATTCAATAATGATAACTTATGACCTTTCTTTTATTAATTAAATATTTCTTTGATGGAACAATATACTTTATTTGTAAACTTCTTTATTTCTTATTACAACTTTCAGCTACAACAATTCATGGCATTTCGATTTTGATAAAGTTTGTGACCCTGAAAAAAAAATTACTAGAAACTATCAAGAATTGTATACTGCTCATCAATCAGCTTGGGTCTGTTTATTTAGTCACACTAATCTTCAGATGTGGGGAAAAACTGTTTATGTACTCCAAAACAAAGCAATTATACCTTATTCCAAAAACTCATAACTGAAGGTATTTATCTTTTGACAAGAGAAAAATAATCAAATCTTTGAATAGGATTTATATCACAGTGTAAATTAATTAGCTCTATTTGTACATTTTCTAAGGCATTACTCACATTTGTTTTTATTGGCAATGAAAATAATATCAAACTGGACTCAAAATAATTAACATCTTAAACCCTTTATATTTTTGCCACAATAATGCTAATTAATTTGCGGGAAATGTATTCACAGGCCATGCAAAATTGCTTTGGAGGCCGCTGGTCTGAGACCGTGGATTTAATGTATCATTATTGCAGGAAAGGGGAATTATGATTTACATGAATACAGATAATAAATAAAATAGATGAAAATTATTCAAGAACATAAATAATATTTACTTAATAGAGCATGTGTAAAGACCATAAGCTGTTCTCCACCAAGCTGCTTGTTGCTTAGAACATAAAGGATCAGTTACATCTGGAGGAAAGGATAACTGAAAATCTTGATTTTTTGAGTTTAACATACTACTCTTCCTCTCCATCATGTAATGAGCTTGATAAATGGTAGCAAGAAGATAGGCTTCAAGATCTAAGACACATAAAGATTCACAACTACCTTGTGATAAATTTTTGTTGCCATACTGAAGATTTTTGAAGACCTATAAATTAAAAAATTAGAAATATTAACTTGACAGTTAATTTAGTATGAAACATTATCACCAGATTCTACACATAAAAACTGTAATTATCATAAATCGATTCTCTCTCTTTTTTTGTTGTTGTTTCAGTTGCATTCTCTGGTTTTCTATAAAAAACTAAAGCTATAGCATATAAGTAGTTCTACATTTTTCCTAAAAAGGTGAAAATATAGCATACCAACTATGTGTTTTGCATTGTATTGCTAAATATTTTTATATTTGAATTTAATAAAAAATATAAATTATTTAAAGATTTAATAACTTTTATTACATTTCCTTTTAGGCAATGGCTAACAAGCATACCTCTTCTGCTTATATCTGACGTCTCCTATTATTATGATATTAAATTTTTAATTTTCAATCTGCTAAGATATCATTTCCATTTATGACGATGCTTTTGAAATCGCAGAAGAAAATTTAAAAATTTTTCAAATGTGTTACTCCTTAAATCTGTAAATTTATCTGATATGTATAACTGACAATCTTAGATAGGAATAAATGAATCTTAAAAATCATGAAAGATGAAATTTTCAAATGCTCCTAGATATTAATTAGAACACTTTTTAAATATCAGCAATTAAAATTAAAGATGCTATTTTTTAATCAACACCAAAAATGGCGAACCTGAGTTTAAATACCGCAAGGGTTAATAAACATTATAAATACTATTATTCAAATTTATACAATAATAATTCAAATTAATACAATAAAAATGGTTTTATAAAATAAGCCTTTATTTAAAAGTCATAAAACATTTAATGAAGTAATGAAAAATAAGTTATCATATAGTTTTATGGGACCAAGAGATAGGTTAGGTTAGGTTATTTAATTATGGCAAAGCCTCGAGAGCTATCTGCCTATGGGGAGGGATGCCTTCGTGGAGGACTTTCTAAGGATAACTGGCTCGTATACACGTTACACAATGGGGAAAACCCTGAAAACACCCATGCAGCCAGCCCGCTCGCGGGATTCAAACCTCGGACGGAACTACCAGTGTTCAGCGACTTTACCGCTCGGCCGCAAGAGATAATTAATTCTCCTTCAAAATTCATTTACAATTTTTAGAAAGTATCCTTAAGCATATTTATAAAGATAATGGCTTACAATTTTGATGACAGAATTCGGATAATAGATTTTGTTACTTGGGCATTATAATCTTTTGATAAGATTCATAATTTACATAAATATATATCCCCAGAATATCATGAATGAAATTTTCAAGAAATACAGATCTAAGAATAAAAAAAGACATCTAAAGATAAAAAGATTTCAAGATCAACACATTTGAATATGAATTAAAGAATATTTCATCAAAAGAACTTACTTCAGTAATAATATCATCAGCAGGCACAGGTGTATCAGATTTTCTCTGCACTTCTAACCACACTAAATGATGTAAAGAGTCTGCACGCAGCTTGTAGGCAGCTAGAATTTTAAAAAGTTCATGACGCTAGAGCACAGAATTAATTCAATGGTTTAAAAATTTAAAAAAAAAAAAAAAAAAAATCTAATTAATGCGCTAAATAAAAACAAACATCATAAACATTATGATAATTGGCTGATTTAAGTACGCTGATCCTTTTTCTTAATAGTAGCATTAAAACTTCAGCTAGCTTCCTTCTCAAAATAGTAGTATTTTATTCTTTAACATGAATTTTATTTTCTCAAATACAAAGCATTGCTTCTCAGTTCAAAAGTAAGTTCAAAAAGTAATCTGTAATAAGCAAGTTGCCTGAATGCGATGAGACAATTTTGCTACCATTTTAGGAAAGGGAAGGAAGATAAAATTTAGCACGTCTTATCATAGGGCTTCCACGGAAATTTAATTTTTAATTTCTCCATTTTTCCTTAACTTTTATGTCCGTTGATTATCCCCATCCCCACCAAAAATCCATGAACTCATTGATGATTGTAAAAAGCATTCATGAACTTTGTCAATTTCAAAATATAATATAAATGTTTATTTTGGCAACTTATGTCTGTTTCAATGATGCATTTTGCGACACGTAATTTTTCTCATATTAATCCTTCTGTAATTTTATTTTGCTGTTGTTCTTGCCCCATGTACACAGCAATCTATTTTTACTATTTAATGGGGGAGAACTGCAAAAATTGGCCTCTGCAAATACCCTCAGCATTGCACACCCCAGCCATAATCACCCAAGGGCATTTGAAATTTCAATTTCATTCTAATGTATGCTTTTAAAATAAAAGACAGCAAACGCCATTAAGATTTGTTATGACAAAAACAAATGCACTCAATGCAAAAAAATAGACTACTTAAAAAAAAGGGGGGAGACAACTGTTTAAATTTAAAAGTGCAAACACCTACCTGTATTCATTCAAAGATGTGTATGCTACATGCATGCCTGAGTTGAACCATAACTACTTTTGACATTGTGGTATGCCATATAAACATTTTTCAATGCTTTTTCATGGATTTTTGTAGGGGGGGGATAATAATCAGAAAGTACCTCCTAATTTTCCATAAGCAAGTGAAATAATTTTTTCAATTAAGTCTAATGAACTATCAAAACGAACATGTAACTGAATTTTTTTTTCTTTTTTTTTCTTTTTTTTTTTTTTTAATTGCTACTACAAAACGCGCAGCATGATAATAACTACGAATAACAGAAAAATTTACTTATCTTGTTACACTGAAACAAATGAAAGAATTTACAAAACAAACATTTAAGGCATTCAAAAAAGTAAGCAAAGTTTTTAAAAGAAAATATCAAACTATGTAAAAAATTCTCTTTCTTCAGAAGAAATTTTAAAGTGCATCACTCATATTAAATATTACTCTTTCGTTTTTTCAAAATAAAAATTAGAATTTAAACTACACTGGTTTGATATGTTTGTTTAATAGTTATTAAAAAGGGGTAACAATAATTTCGAAAGAGAAGAATGGATAGCAGTCCACTATAGTCTACTATAAAATAGTAACTTAAAGGTCTTCTCTTTCTTAACTATGATGGTAATGCTTGTCGTCATCACCAAACAGCTTTTATTTTCTTTACCTCCTTTAAGACTATAGTTCAAAATCAGCCTTCATTCATGTACATTACAGTATACTATGAGGGAAACCACAAAAGTACTTGACCATCTGCCACAGCTATGGTTACCAAGGTTACAACTCAAACTGGTAACAAGAAAATGGACCTGAAGTGCCTATCATAAAGTAAAAGTTGAAAAAGAAAGTGTAAAGTCCCAATCACATTTTGTTTCTGCTACAAGGGACTTGACATCAAAAGGGACAGTTCTCAGACCCCGCACATTTCCAGGAAACCCAAGTAGCAAGTTTACCATTTTCGCTTACTTGAACGCCAAACAGTAATCGATTATCGCTCAGATTGGGATCATGTGATCCTTCAGAAGCAGAACTTTCATCTGATTGGTTGATCTCTACATGGGACAGAGGTCGAAACACTGTCAGCAAGGTTTCAAAAAATCTAACGTAGCCGGTACATCCTTTCCATAGCTCGGCGGGACATCGCTTCTCGCAGGGCTTTTTCCTAGGAATCCTCCCATTTAAACCAGTGTTGCTAGAATCTTGTTTCTCAGAAAAGTCCCATCTAGAAGAGACTATCACTAGATGTGATAATGACCCCAGATACGAAGTGGGTAAAATATTCTCTACCAAAAAAGGGGGAAGTGACAAGTATATTAACTTTTTCTTTTGTCTCAAAAGAGACAATTTTTGTTTAATGTGTATTATTGAAAATATGAATGCTTTATTATTTAAGAAAACTGATTTGTACTTTTCAACTCCTTTTTCTAATTTTTCCAGAACTTTTTGAAAAAAAATTCATATTTTTACCAACTTTAATTTCTTGTGTTTTGAAGCATTTTCCAAGTCAGCAAGAGCTATTTCATATTTGTAAGTTATTTTAAAAAGAATGCACATTTTAAGATAACATTATCATTGTTTAAGACCATTTAGCGTAACATTATTTCACAATATGTATGTACTTTTAACACTAACTATAATTCTAGACATTTCTGTCAACACATTATAACAAAACAAAACAAACAAAAAAAAAAAAAAAAAGTTAAAAATAATCCTAGAAACGAAAAACATAAACTCACATTTATCATATTCTTGCAATGCAGTCTTGACAGGAAATTCTAAACTACACTGTTCAAATGTCGAATCCAAAATAAAGTATGATGACAGCAACTTTTCTTTTTGAACAACAGTACTAAACACTCTGCTATAAATCCGTTCTTTAACCTACAAAAATTTTTAAATAATTTGTAAACAATATTTCTTATACTCATCATTTTACTCAAAAATGAGACCTGTATGTCTTGGAAGTAGTTATGATTTCTTGTACAAATACACACTTTATTAAGCACCATTTGTATCCAAATAGTGATAACATACATTTTGTCTACAAAGGCTTTATATATCCAGATGAATACAAAAAAATTATAGTCTCAAAACATATATAAATATAAAACTACATTTTACAAACATAATATATAAAATTAAAAAATATTTATGATACCTAAATAAATATATAAAATAAATAACAGCAGCCAACATATTTTTAACACATATATTATAGTTCTCAATGAGTTCAAATAACACTTTAAATATACAGATATGAACTTTAGTTTCTTATCTATAAAACAGCATTAATATTTTTTTCACTTATAAGCCTGTCATAGTGGCATTGAAGTTGACTGAATTCCTCTTCTTTTATATTCTTTAAATTTCATTGATGTTTTGAATTGGGGTATTATATTGAATTGGGGTTTGATGTATTTTAGTTTTACCATTTATTAAATTCTTTTTTACATTTATAAGATTTTAGGATATTTATTACTTATGAAGTTCAACTTTTGGTCTTTGTGAAAAATCATTTCTAAATTTCTTACTTTTTATCTTTACTGATAATTTACAGCAGCTTAATGTGCGAAAATAGTAGGCATGATTATAGTATTTTTTAAAAAACTGTTTTGTAATTATATATATACATACTTTCTGAATATTCAAATCTGTGAGCAGTATGGCAATACAGCTATATGTGAGGGAATGATTAGAAGATGGGTTCAATTCAGGCAGAACATGCATGATAAAATGAGAAGCAGTTGGCCATCTGCAGTCATTGATGAGCTGATTCGTCAACTTGATATTAAAATTCATGCAAACTAACATTTCATGATCTCAAATTTTTCATTGGTGGTTCCTGAAGTTTTGTATATTATGTTCTGCATGAAACTGTAATTGAACACTTGGGTAACCGAAAATGTGTGCATGGTGGAAACTGGAAATGCTTACAGAGGATCATAAAGGTAAGCGTTCTGCTACTGTTTTGACTTTTCTGAGCAAATACAATAATGACGAGGGGAACGAACTGTTGTATCACGTTGTTGCTGGTAATGAAACTTGGGTTTCTCATGTCACACCATTATCGAAACAATAATGAACGTAATGAAAACACTCTGCCTTATTGACCCAGTTCAAACAGAACATTTCCACATGAAAAATCATGTACACCATTTTCTAGGGCAAATTTTGCACCCACACACAAAACTGTCAAAGTCCCTGCTTATGATGCAACACTGTGACATTTTATTGCATGACAATGACAGGCCACATTCTGCTCAACTGAATAAGATCTCGAGTCCTTTTTTTGGGGAAGAAATGCATCATCTGCCACATAGCCCTGGTCTGGCACCTCAAGACTTTCATCCATTCTTGCACTTGAAGCAATTCTTGAGTGGCCAGCGTTTTGATAACGATGAAGAAGTGAAAAATGCACCATCCTGGCTAACTTTACAGGCATCCATCTTTTATGATGAAGCCATATAAAACCTTGTTTCTCGATGCAATCAACATTTTAATGTGCTGGACGACTATGCCGCAAAGTAGTGTAATGTTTGGAAATTGTTCTTCAATATGTATGTACCTTTGTCAACATCTGTCACCTTTATACAGCAGTGGAACTTACTTTCTGAACAACCTTGTACATTAACTCTTAAAAGTTTTGTAAATATCAGACTTACAATATATAATTATATATTATAAACTTAGTATCTCTATTAGCGCCTTTAAGATCTGCCAGAAATAATCCAAACATGGTAAAACTTAAATAAAATGACAAAATAAAAATTTTCAAAATATGTTAGCCACAGAAGGAGTTAAAACCAATTTATAAAATTCTGAACTACTACCAGAAATAGGTTACAGGATATACTTCTGAATCACATTCTCTTAGTTCATATTTCCTCCGTGACAGATATAAAAATGTCAACAAGGGAATTCGGCTATCAGTGTTCAAAGCATCTGATCTCCCTACTCTTCACTTATTGATATTTCCCATTTAATTTTTCTCTACTGTACTTTTAGCAACATCCTTAAGGTCATTAGTGACATTTTACTGCAGCTTTGATATTCAGGATTTTTTTCTTTACAGCATTTAAGAGTAGTGGTATTACCAGTGTTTCCTAGCTTAAGAGAAATTGTGATGTCTTGTCTATAAGCGAGAAAAAAAAAATTTTTGGATATAATAGAAAAAGGTTGGAAAAGTAAAAACGTTTTATGTGAAAATAACCAAGCTTTATGGTAAGAATGAATCTTTAATTTGTGAAGTGTTGAAGAACATGAGGAATATTCCTGCTAACATTACAAACTGCAAAAGTTTCGGAATGAAAGTAGAACAGCCTTAACTTTTTGGCTCCTTTTCACCTTCTAAAAATGACAATCTTAAAAAAGTCATTTGTGCAATTTAATATACGCTCACCTCTTCACAATGTCCGCACCATTATTGCACTTCCTCTCCCTGTCAAAGATACAGGGTTATCATTACATAACTATAAATGTCCCTGAATCCCACAAAATTTAACATACTTTCAAAAGTGTGCTATTTCCTTACTGTATGTTGTGTACAGGTTATGAACACAATTTTCAGTGTAAAAATTGCAGCCCTCAATTTTTTTAATTGCTTTGTTGGAAAAAAAAAGGAGGAGGATTTTATTTCTACTACTCCTTTAAACAGTTCGTTGTATTATACAGTACAGGAGCCACGTCTTAATTCCTGACTCTTCTTTTAAATATCAAATTAAATTTTTATACTTTGTTACTTAATACACCCAAGTGAAAGAAACAGTATACTGTAATGTACAGTACATTTTGCATCACTTTAATAATAATAATATATGAAATAACAAGTTTTTTATTATTTATTCATATAGATGTCTTATTGTATTCAAATTCATAAATTATGTTTTATGAATTTATGTATGTGATGTGAATATCAGTTAAACATAGCATTTTCTGTTATCTCAGGTATGTCCAGGAATTACCTGTAGATACAGGTATACTGCAATATAATTGGGATCTTTCATCTAAATGTTTGAAAAAACTACTCTTTTTGAATGACAGTTTAGTTTCAGACATATAGATATTTTGTTAGTGAGATTTATTATGATATAATTTTAACAAATGGCAAATAATTTGACCCTCATTTTTTAAGACTTTAAATGTCATGTAACCAACCAGTGAATCACAACAGGTTTGTTTTGGGAACTTTGCAATCCATCAGTGCGTTACCTTTCTGCATGGCTTCCAAACCACTCTGCTCAAGTTAATCCTTATGCGTGTCGGCAGTCAACATGTTAACATCGATATGTTCATTTGAAATAATTTTAATTCATGCTAAGGTCAAAGCATTAAGTGAAATGCAATTCCTCTTGTTATGGAAGATTATAAATATTCTGACTTAGATTCTCTGACCTGCTTTCAAACAAAGATGTACAGCAGACACTAAAAAGACAGCTATGAAAAGAATTTGAGCTAATTTTCAGTTATACTAAAAATTCTACAGTAATTCTGTTGGATACTGTTCTGATTTAAAATAGAGTTTAAAGTTCTGCATACATCCTGAAAAAGTGATTGCCATCTATCCCAAATTGCATGGCAAGTCTGTACCCAAGATTTATTTTTGTAATAAAACTTTAATGAATTTTTATCAACTTCAGTAGATTTATCCTCTAATATAACTCACATGAGTTTTAAATTAATGTTAATAGATGGATTAATTACTAACAATAAGCAATGTTTTTTTAATTTGTTTTACTTAGAAATATATAGAAAAATAATTAAAAAGCTAATCACTGATTAAAAAAACTGAGGGAACTACTCTGATATGCGTCCTCAATCGCCAAAGGCAAACATTTTTGGTGAGAAACTTCACGCCGCCATACCGCGATATTACTATCTAAATTTGTTGTCTACATTTCGAACTTTAAGCCTAAAACGTCTCCAAAAGCGTGGTTTTCGCACATGCAAAAACTACGTTTTGAACACACGATTTAAGCTAAAAATCCAAAACAAAAACAAAAAAATTCGATAGCAAAAACGTAAAGTTTCTAACAAAAAATATTTGACAAGAATCCATGTATACAGCTACATGTTTTAACTTAAAAAAATATCTACGAATGGCACAATGTATGCAACGAACGAATCTACGCACTATGCACACCTCGCTTTAATAAATTAACATAACAACAATAAATTTCAAAGAATACCATGTACACAGCATTCTGTTTCAACTTTAAAAAACATCTATGAATTCCACAATTTAGACTAAACACTAATCAACAAAATAAACTAAAATAAATTTCAAACAATTCAAAAAATAACAATAAAAACGGAAATTCATACAAAAAACAATGAACATGACATTCTACAAAATAAAAACAATAAAATAAAATGCACTTACCATAATGAAAGCTTATTTTGAAAGCAGAAATATCAATTTCAAACATCACAAAAACAAAAAACATAACAAACACTTTCTGCAAATACACTACAAAGAAATTTTTAATTTCTCCCATTCAACAGTTCTTACAATTTCTAGAAATTTGTTAAAAGCATCTTCTCCAGTTTCATGACAGTAATGAAAAACCATATACACAGCCAAATAAAACCGAAAATCACATTTCCTATTATAAGTAGGCAACGTAGCTTTAACATGCCGCCATGTACTCTCTATACTATTTATATGACAGCCAGACTCGCTATCCACAAAATTTATACTATGGTTTCACAAATAAATGTTGAAAACCTTTTTTTCTCAAATCCTTGAAGGATTTCAAGCCATCTGAAAAAATAGTTATATCAGGCTCAACCAACTCTTTAATACACTGCATTAGCGTTTCCTTACTTCTATCATGCACAGCTACTAAAAATAATCTCCCAGACCCTCTTTCCACACCTCCAAATACCCGTTGCCCCTCAAATAGGATGGCTGCGATGATATTTCCTTTTGCCGAATTTCGATTCATCAACTTCCACCACTTTATCTTTCCCCCCTATCTTCTCAGACACAGAGCATACAAAGTCCAAAATACATTCGTTAATAAAATTTCACCAGTCACACAACGTCTGTGAAGAAAACTGCCACGATTTTGCTATATCACATGCCTTCCTACGATTCAAAATTTTGAAAGTAACAATAAAAAATTCCTCCAACGTTAACTTGCTACACGAAAACCAAGATCCAAACCTTAAACTCCGCTGACAACCACATACTTTACCAGCAACAATTTGACTGCAAACCCACACAAGTCTATCAGAAACACCATTCTTCGTCCGAGTTCTCATATCACCTCCCCACTTTGGACATGTCAAACTCCGTTTTAAAAGTCCCGACTCCCACAGAAATTCCAAAAATACACTACGATCCCCATAAATACATCCGTGAACAAAAGATTTGTTAACAACTCCAACATCGTATCTTTTCATACTAAATTTACTCTGCACACAATCTAAAATACGCGACTGAAACCTTCCCACCCCATCTTTCATAGCAACATAGGCCATTTCAAAAATACACGTGACACGAACCAACTAGCAATTAAACTACTCCACCAAAAGATTTTTCAACATCAACAGGGTTGCCATACAACATGCAATCGCGCCAAAAACCAGCGCAGAAAACATATCGCCACATTTGGTGAAATTAGGGCGTATATCAGAGTTGTAACAAACTGAGAAAAATGAATGAAATGGAAAATAATTGCAGATATTTAAAATAAGGAATTTTCTCGAAATATTTTCATTCTTGTTTTAACTGCAAAAGAAATCATAAAACATTCATAAATTTAACACCAAATACCTCTTTATGGACAAGAAAGAAAGTTTCACTTATATAACTGCATGGATGGATCTGCTGCATAGCGAATGGGTTGAACAAAAGTTAACAGACAAGATTCACATCAAATATATGCCATACAAAAATTAAGATAACTACACAAAAACACGCTGCTTTATACGAAGGCATTACCAAAAAAAAAGGTCTCCAATTTTTGGGGGACGTAGAGAAAGTTTTAATACAGTTGTTGGCAACACTGTTGTGAGTAGTGCCTTCTTCGCTACCACATAAGCACACAGGCGCTTCGCTCGGATGTTCAGTCTTGGCTTGGCAGCCATTCGAAATGGAGCTCTCAATAAACGTTACCGCCAAGTGCGAATTATTCGATTTTTGAACGCAACAGGCGTTAAACCGGTTGAAATTCACCGCCTATTGACGGAAGTGTATGGACAGTCGTGCATGGATGTCAAAAACGTTCGCAAGTGGTGTAGAGTTTACAGCCGGTCGTACTGAAATTCATGACGAAGAAAGGAGCGGTAGGCCATCAATTGCTGACGAGACAATCGCGAAAGTTGAGGAACTCATGCGTAAAGATCGGAGGATCACTCTGGATGCTCTCTGCATTTTGGTTCCTCAGGTTTCCAGAAGCACCATCCACAGGATTTTAAAGGAAAAGTTGCAATATCGGAAGGTGTGTGCAAGATGGGTGCCATGTATGCTGACAGAAGACCACAAAAAGCAACGGGTTGATTCTTCTGAAGATTGAACTGTTGATGATTCAACGCTTCCTGAAGGGCATGGCGGGAAGCTGGTATGACATGGGCATTGTAAAATTGCCACAGCGTCTACAAAAATGCATCGACCGAAATGGCGATTATGTTGAAAAATAAAGCATTCTTCAATGCGGGAAGCTGGTATGACATGGGCATTGTAAAATTGCCACAGCGTCTACAAAAATGCATCGACCGAAATGACGATTATGTTGAAAAATAAAGCATTCTTCAATCTTTAAAGTGATGCAGCAATTATAGAAAATAAACGGTTCTTTGTATATCTAAAAATATAGGAGACCTTTTTTGGGGGATTGCCCTCGTAACAAAGTCTTTTTGGCAAATATGAAAAATCTTACTTGAGTCAGGCAAACATCTTGCTTTATCTTCTGCAACCATTTGCTTTTATCTTCCTTACACATACTCACTATCACATGGCCTACAATTCAGATAATCAATAAGTCAATATCACTGGTTTATACATTCTCCTTATCACAACCTACAGAAAACAAGTCTATATTTGCAATATCATAACATAAAAATAATAACTAACCTCCCAATCAATACATTTAAATTAAGACCACAGCCTATTCAGATAATCAGAAAATCTAAACAATTGGGTTTTCCTTTTCTCCCTCAAATACATATTTACAAAAAATACATTTTTATTGTGATGCTAGGGATAAAATTTTATTTCTTCACTTAATTTATCATGTTTTATTTCAATAAACATTATGTAATTAAAGAATTTTTTTTCATTAAACAAAAATATACAGCATACTTATTGTAAAAACATTAACTGAATGAAATCATATTTTTAAATATATAAATCATTTCTATTTCACCTAAAATAAACCAATGACACTGTACAGCATGCTCCAACGCAACCTTTATTTTCCTAAGCATTCATGTTAGAAATATGATTTCAATTACAAAAAAGTTACAAATGTGTTTTAAATTAAGCAAATATTCAGGTCAAATGCATTTTAAAACTATAAAAATCCATATAGCAAAAATTATGAAATGTAATTTTTTACAGTTCTCATTTCCTATATAATTACAATAGCTACATTCAGTAAAAGTTTATTCTTAGATAAAGATGAAAAACAAAACCAAAGTCTAGGATTTTTTAGATTTTTCATGGTCAGACAGCCGTTTGAAAAAGACCCACCTTTAAAGGGTCAAATTAAAAATAAATTACAATATTTCAACGTTATTCCCTTTTAATATTATTCAGTGATATTCCTTAGCAATTTGCTAGTATACAACATAGTCATAATTTTTTTGCATTTCATATGCTCAAAAGAATTTTCATGCAAGTAATTTATAAGTTGGCAATACAGAAGCTTTCCAATGGTTTCTAAAATATGCCAGAGTCTGCAAATTATATTCAGCAACATTTTGCGAATGAAATCATTTTTAAAAAAATCTTACAAGAAATTTTAAATACCATGCATTTCAGAACATTTTTTAAACATGGAACAGCAATATTTCTCTGCAGAAAGTGCAAAAACATACCTTTCAATCCAGCTTTACATGTGACATTTTGAAAGAAGAATTTAAAAGTAGCAGACGATATTTCTCAATTCAAATAATAAGCAGTTGCCAGAAATTGTTATTCCATATATATATATATTTTATTTTTTATCAAAATTTTAAAAATGTGTAATACTCTGTATAACTGCTTTTCTATTATTGTGTGCAATACACATAATGCAAGAAAAATTAGTATTTACCTATAAAACTAGTTCTTAAAGCCCCTTGTTGAAAGAAACTTGTATATATTTTCTGGTTTTCATTCATTTGTGTGAACCAGATTTCCTGAAGTAAATTCATTGGTTTAAAGGAATAGCAAACTAAAGCCAAACCGGCACTAAACCTGAATGCTTCTTTACGATTTCCTTGGTCCTATGAAAGAAAATGCATTGAAAATAAAAAATAATATTAAGAATCTAAAAATTAAAAATACGATCAACACAGTTTCTATACTGAAAAACAATGTCCCAAACATGTTTACAAAAAGTTTTAAACCCATTTGCTTAATCACATGCATTATCTTGCTTCATTGTTTAGACACAATTAAAATCTTGTAAAAAATAAAAATAATATTTACTGCTTATAAAAAATGTTAATTCTGATTATAAAACATTATAAAAATTTCTTCCCAAATACAACAGGGAAATATTTATTAATAATGCTAATTGACATTAATATAAATTATTTATTGTAAATAACAACTCCAGATACACTAAAGCCTATTTTTAAATTCCAAAAAATCTATAACCATCTCCAAATTAATAAAATTAAATAATTAAATATTTACAAAAATAAATGCTTTACTGTAAGACTTATGTGGTAGGTAATATAAAACTAAAGCTAAATACGTAACTTACTGCTACATACATGCTTTAGGCTACTCTCAAATCTCTTACGATTTTCAAAATATTTTCAGATAAAAGAATCAATACATGACGATATATAGTAGATAATTTAATTTTTATGATAGTTAAAAAACAGAAACACTACCATTTTTGCACGCTTTAACAAAAGTGATGCCATATGATAATATAATTGACCTTTCATATGATGAATAAAGTATAACCATGAGCCTTCCTTGATATCCTTCTCAACAGCAATCTTTAACAACTGATCAAATCTAAATAAAAATTAATGAAACAAACATAATTGCAATAAAATTCACTTCTAAACATCATATTTACAATGTTGATTTTAAGTAATGAGAACTTACGAAACTTTTGCAGACAAATATGAAATTAACGCTTGGATTATAATTTCTTTAAGTTTTAAACATTACACTTTCATATTCAGATTAAATGCCTAATCTATAAATAGTACATAGAGAGTTATACTTACGTCAAAAGAACAGCCGCTGCATCATTTATGCTGGATGTTGTCTTTCCATTCTCCCACACAAATGAGTGAGGTTCTGCCAAAGTCAACAAAATTAAATGATCTAAGGCAGTCAAATAATGGACATAAAACTGTGAATCAAGATCTTGTCCACATTCTTCTTGGTATGCCTATTTCATATACAAAAGAGAAAAAAAATTTTAATGCAAACATTTTACTTAACATTATAATAAATTTGTTTACATAAGGATCAGAAATAAAAAGCAATATTTACTGCAAAATAAGTTCTACTACAGTAAAATGTTTTCTGTAAGTGATACTTGTGTCTTATAGATGCACATGTACAGTAAAAGCTGCAAAAACTAGAGTTTGCAAGACCTGGAAATCTACCAAAATAAAATAAATACATAAAAAACTCACCCTGTTAAAAATATATAATAGGAGATCGACACCATAATTAGAATAGAAGAGAATGGTATTGCAAACTTAAGTATGAGGAAGCACATGGCTTAAAAATGGAAAATTACATGAACCAGTTGTCCCTCTCCCATTTCTTTTCCATGGTACTATAAGTACATCACTGCACTATTCTGTACACTGAATTTTCAGTCCTCCCTACGTAGTTTTTCTAGCATATCTGTACATCTGGCAGGAAGCAAAATGCCTTTGCTTTCATAAAGCTGCTCACATAAAATTATTTCGCAAAGAAGCTTCCTTCTCTCACACAACAGGCTTTTCTTTTCAAACTTTGTGATTATCTTGTACGTTTATTTATTTATTTAATTTATTTCAGATACTTAATCTATCTCTAAAAAGTTTTTTAAGTAAATAATTTTTAATGAAGTGCATTGCCTATTTCAAAAACTAATCTCTCTACAGCCATGAATAAGAAATCAATTAACTGATTTTGGGCAGTAAAATCTGTACCTAAAATAACAAAATTAAAGGGAATTACTGTGTTATGTAAAGATCAAACAGTTAAAAAAACAGACGAGTAGTCACAATATAAGTGTCAAGAAAGATAAAGACGGAATTACATTAACAACTTTATTTCTAAGATGTTTCTTAAAATACGAGGCAAAGATTTTTCTTGCGAGAGTTGGGAAAAACTCTTGCAAGTTCATGAATAGTTCACTTAATGATAGCCATAGAGTTTTAAGATAAAACGCACTGCATCTTGTGAAAAATCAATGTGGACCGAGATGACACTAAGACCGGCCCCCCAGTTTCTGGATAATGATGATATCAAAGATATTAAACACTAACTAAAAGAATGCCACTTTTCTAAAAAGTAAAATTTCAACAATGATATAATAAAAGAAACTAATTTTTTTCCTCAAAAATTTAACATAAAAATTTATTTGAATATTTTTTAAATAATTAGTTTCAGCAAATAAAAAGACAGGTACTTCTCTCGGATGTATAACGTCGCCAAATGTGGCGTATGTGTTCTGCGATGGTTTTTGGTGCGATGTTGTTTGTATGGTAACCCTTTTGACATAGAAACATTAGTTTGCTGCAGTGGTTGGTTGGTTTGGTGGGCTTTCTGAGATGGCTTATGTAATGAGAGACGTGATGGCAAAATTTCAGTTGCGTATTTTGAATTGCGTGCAAGGGAAATTTAGTATTAAAAGGCATGATGTTGGAGTTGTTAACGAGTCTTTTGCTCACAGGTGTGTTTATGCAGATTTTATTCATGAATGTATGCTGGACTTTGTATGCTCTGTGTTTCAGAAGACAGGTTGGAAGGAAAAAGTGGTGAAAATTGATGAGTTTTGCTGATGTTTGAAATTGATATTTCTGCTGTTTGAAGAAGCATTCACAATGGTAAGTGCATTTTATTTTATTATTGTTCTTATTTTTTAGGATGTTATGTTCATTGTTTATCGCTATGAATTTCTGTCGTTGTTGTTTTTTTTTAAAATTGTTTGTAATTTATTTTTGTTTATTTTGTTGATGCCTAGATGATGCCTAGATTGTGCAATTCGCAGATTGTTGTTATATTAGTTTATTTTATTTTAGCGAGGTTTGCACAATTCCTAGATTTCTACGCTGCATATATTGTGCAATTCTTTGATTTTTTTTAAGTTAAAACAGATTGCTCTGTACAGGGATTCTTGTCAAATACTTCTGGTTAGAAACTTTATATTCATGCTTTATAAATTTTTTGTTTTTGTTTCAGATTTTTGGTATAAATTGTGTGTTAACCTTTTAACTGTCATGCCCGAGATAGTACTGATGTTCCAAAACGTCACGCCCGAGTATTTCTCGGGGTTTTTTTCGAGTGGATCGTATTGTTATGCCCGAATATAAAGGGAATTACTGTGTGGATCAAACAGTAATTCCCTTTATATTCCTATATATTTCTCCCTAATATATATATATATAATATTTACTTTAGGATAAAGGGAATTTTTGAGTGGATCGTATTGTTATGCCCGAAATTAAAGGGAATTACTGTGTTAATTAAAGGGAATTCTCCCGATATATATCATGAGAATTTTATTTCAGCTTTAATTCAATAGATGGCAGCACTTTACTGGAGGTTTCAAAGGATAGAGGCTTATGTTTAAAGATTCGCAGCAATTTTTTTTGTTGCAAAATGGCATCCAGTTCTTTGAAACATTATATAGATGGATTTAGATTCTTCAACTGAAGATGAAGATTTTGAAGGCATTGACACTAGTGACGCAAGTGAAACTGATGAGAATGACATTGAATGTAGCAAGTAAATCTGCCGGTAGCAGTGATGATGATATAGGAAATGCGAGAGACTGGTGTGAAATAACTACTTCTGGACTATTAGGGCCTCCTCGGTTCCCTTTTACAGGTACTCCAGGTGTAACTTTTCATTATCACTTCAATATTTAAATTTTTGCGATAATGAAAATGAAGAAAAAGAAGATTTTTCAAATCTAAAACTTTGGAAGCTGCATAATGTTATGAAAAATTTACGGCAAAAGTTTTGTAACTTTTACATACCGGAAAGAGATGTATCTGTAGATGAAAGCTTGATGCCTTATAAAGGAAGATTATCTTGGAAAAAATATATTCCAATCAAATGTGCACGATTTGAAATAAAATTTTTTTATGCTTTGTGAGGCTGAAACAGGGTAATTTGTTACTTCATTGTTTATATAGGAAATAGTACTGTCTTCAACTAATAGTATTCATATTATGGCCTTTCCACAAAAGTCGGCATGCCCCTATTGAATTGCTTTCTTGGAAATGGTTATTGTGTGACTGTAGATAACTATTACATGTCATCCCAACTTGCAGATTTACTTAAAAAGCCCAAAAAAACATATATTTATGTCACAGTAAGATAAACAGACGAGATTTGCCTACAGAATTCGCTAAAAGAAAGTTACAAAAAGGTCAAGTCATAGCTATTCAAAGAGGCAAGATTTCGGCTGAAAGGTGGAAAGATAAGAAGGATGTGTGTTTGATAAGCAGTATTCATGATACTTCCATGATCAGCCTCAAAATTAAAAAAAAAATTTTTTTTAAAAATGAAGATATACTCAAGCCAAAGATTGTTTCTGACTACAATCTAACTAGGGTGGTGTAGATTGCTGTGATCAAGAACTATCCTTTCATCCAACAATCTGAAAACATCAGAAAAAATATTGTAAAAAGATATTTCTACATTTATTAGAGACAAGGTACTGTGGAACTCATTTTTGCTCTAGAAAAATGTAGTTGGGAAACGTATTATATTTTTAGAATTTCGAACCCAAGTTGTAGAAGAGCTTTTACATAAATATGATCATGCAGCTTCTGAACAAATGAATCTTGGCAGACCACCTACAACAGATAACCCTGCCCGTCTTACTGAACGACACTTTATATCCCATATTCCTCCTGCTCCTGCTAAACGTGAGAAGGATGTGTGTTTGATGAGCAGTATTCATAATACTTCCATAATCAGCCTCAAAATTAAAAAAAAAAAAAAAAAAAAAAGATATACTCAAGCCAAAGATTGTTTCTGACTACAATCTAACTAGGGTGGTGTAGATTGCTGTGATCAAGAGCTATCCTTTCATCCAACAATCTGAAAACTTCAGAAAAAATATTGTAAAAAGATATTTCTACATTTATTAGAGACAAGGTACTCTGGAACTCATTTTTGCTCTAGAAAAATGTAGTTGAGAAACGTATTATATTTTTAGAATTTCGAACCCAAGTTGTAGAAGAGCTTT